>NC_060125.1:5138750-6480833 GCF_021461395.2 Schistocerca americana
GCAGACTTAAGTACAAGAAGACTGACTCTTCGTACTTTCTATGTTTTGAACCATTCCTGTGACACTAGTTATAGATTCCGATGCTTCACTTCAGGATTACTGTATCCCTCTGACCTTCTTGTTGACGATGAAACACAGAAACTGCATCGGAAGTAATTACAAAAGGCACAATGCCGACTAAAGTACGAGAAGACTGACTCTTCCTACTGTCTATGTTTTGAACCATTTCTGTAACACTAGTTATAGATTCCGATGCTTCTCCTCAGGTTTACTGTATCCCTTGGACGATCTTATTGACGATGAAACACAGAAATTGCATCGGAATTAAATACAAAAGGCACAATGCCGACTTAAGTACAAGAGGACTGACTCTTCTTACTGTCTATGATTTGAACCATTCCTGTGACACTAGTTATAGATTCCGATGCTTCACTTCAGGTTTACTGAATTCCTTGGACCTCCTTATTGACGATGAAACACAGAAATTGCATCGGAATTAAATACAAAAGGCACAATGCCGACTTAAGTACAAGAAGACTGACTCTTCTTACTGTCTATGTTTTGAACCATTCCTGTGACGCTAGTTACAGATTCCGATGCTTCACTTCGGGTTTACTGTATCCCTCTGACCTTCGTATTGACGATTAAACACAGAAATTGCATCGGAATTAAATATATAAGGCACAATGCCGACTTAAGTACATGAAGATTGACTCTTCCTACTGTCTATGCTTTGAACCAATCCTGTGACACTAGTTATAGATTCAGATGCTTCACTTCAGGTTCACTGTATCCCTTGGACGTTCTTATTGTCGAAGAAACACAGAAATTGCATCGTAATTAAATAGAAAAAGCACAATGCCGACTTAAGTACAAAAAGACTGACTCTTCTTACTGACTATGTTTTGAACCATTCCTGTGACGCTAGTTACAGACTCCGATGCTTCACTTCAGGTTTACTGTATCCCTTGGACCTTCTTATTGACGATGAAACTCAGATATTGTATCGGAATTAAATTCAGAAGGCACAATGCCGACTTAAGTACAAGAAGACTGACTCTTCTTACTGACTATATTTTGAACCAATCTGTGACACTAGTTAGAGATTCCGATGATTCACTTCAGGTTTACTGTATCCCTCTGACCTTCTTACTGACGATGAATCACAGTAATTGCATCGGAATTAAATTGAAAAGGGCTTAATGCCGACTTAAGTACAAGTAGACTGACTCTTCTTACTCTCTATGTTTGAACCATTCCTGTGACACTAGTTATAGATTCCAAAGCTTCACTTCAGGTTTACTGTATCCCATGGACCTTCTTATTGACGATGAAACACAGAAATTGCATCGGAATTAAATACAAAAGGCACAATGCCGACTTAAGTACAACAAGACTGACTCTTCCTACTGTCTATGTTTTGAACCATTCCTGTGACACTAGTTATAGATTCCGATGCTTCACTTCAGGTTTACTGTATCCCTCTGACCTTCTTATTGACGATGAAACACAGATATTGCATCGGAATTAAATACAAAAGGCACAATGCCGACGTAAGTACAAGAAGACTGACTCTTCTTACTGACGATGTTTTGAACACTTCCTGTGACACTAGTTATAGATTCCGATGCTTCGCGTCATGTTTCCTGTATCCCTCTGACCTTCTTATTGACGATGAAACACAGAAGTTGCATCGGAATTAAATACAAAAGGCACAATGCCAACTTATGTACAAGAAAACTGACTCTTAGTACTGTCTATGTTTTGAACCATTCCTGTGACACTAGTTATAGATTCCGATGCTACACTTCAGGTTTACTGTATCCCTCTGACCTTATAATCACGATGAATCACAGAAATTGCATCGGAATTAAATACAAAAGGCACAATGCCGACTTAAGTACAAGATGACTGACTCTTCCCACTGACTGTTATGAAACTTTCCTGTGACACTAGTTATTGATTCCGATGCTTCACTTCATGTTTACTGTATCCCTCTGACCTGCTTCTTGACGTTGAAACACAGAAATTGCATCGGAATTAAATACAAATGGAACAATGCTGACTTAAGTACAAGAAGACTGACTCACCTTACTGTCTATGCTTTGAACCATTCCTGTGACACAAGATATAGATTCCGATGCTTCACTTCAGGTTTACTGTATCTCTTGGACCTTCTTATTAACGATGAAACACAGAAATTGCATCGGAATTAAATAGAAAATGCACAATGCCGACTTAAGGACAAGAAGACTGACTCATCTTACTGTCTATGATTTGAACCATTTCTGTGACACTAGTTATAGATACCGATGCTTCACTTAAGGTTTACTGTATCCGTCTGACATTCTTATTGACGATGAAACACAGAAATGGCACGGAATTAAATACAAAAGGCACAATGCCGACTTAAGTACAATAAGACTGACTCTTCGTACTGACTATGTTTTGGACCATTCCTGTGACACTAGTTATAGATTCCTATGCTTAACTTCAGGTTTACTGTATCCCTCTTACCTTCTTATTGATGATGAAACATGGAAACTGCATCGGAATTAAATAGAAAAGGCACAATGCCGACTTATGTACAAGAAGACTGACTCTTCTTACTGTCTATGTTTTGAACCATTCCTGTGACGCTAGTTACAGATTCCGATGCTTCACTTCAGGTTGACTGTATCCCTTGGACCTTCTTATTGACGATGAAACACAGATATTGCATCGGAATTAAATACAAAAGGCACAATACCGACGTAAGTACAAGAAGACTGACTCTTCTTACTGACTATGTTTTGAACACTTCCTGTGACACTACTTAGAGATTCCGATGCTTCACTTCTGGTTTACTGTATCCCTCTGACCTTCTAATTGACGATGAAACACAGTAATTGCATCGGAATTAAATTGAAAATGGCACAATGCCGACTTAAGTACAAGAAGACTGACTCTTCTTACTGTCTATGTTTTGAACCATTCCTGTGACGCTAGTAACAGATTCCGATGCTTCACTTCGGGTTTACTGTATCCCTCTGACCTTCTTATTGACGATTAAACACAGAAATTGCGTCGGAATTAAATAGAAAAGGCACAATGCCGACTTAAGTACACGAAGATTGACTCTTCCTACTGTCTATATTTTGAACCATTCCTGTGACACTAGTTAGAGATTCCGATGCTTCACTTCAGGTTTACTGTATCCCTCTGACCTTCTTATTGACGATGAATCACAGTAATTGCATCGGAATTAAATTGAAAAGGGCATAATGCCGACTTAAGTACAAGTAGACTGACTCTTCTTACTCTCTATGTTAGAACCATTCCTGTGACACTAGTTATAGAATCCAAAGCTTCACTTCAGGTTTACTGTATCCCTTGGACCTTGTTATTGACGATGAAACACAGAAATTGCATCGGAATTAAATACAAATGGCACAATGCCGACTTAAGTACAAGAAGACTGACTCCTCCTGCTGTCTATGTTTTGAACCAGTCCTGTGACACTAGTTATAGATTCCGAAGCTTCACTTCAGGTTTACTGTATACCTCTGACCTTATTATTTACGATGAATCACAGAAATTGCATCGGAATTAAATACAAAAGGCACAATGCCGACTTAAGTACAACAAGACTGACTCTTCCTACTGTCTATGTTTTGAACCATTCCTGTGACACTAGTTATAGATTCCGATGCTTCACTTCAGGTTTACTGTATCCCTCTGACCTTCTTATTGACGATGAAACACAGATATTGCATCGGAATTAAATACAAAAGTCACAATGCCGACGTAAGTACAAGAAGACTGACTCTTCTTACTGACGATGTTTTGAAAACTTCCTGTGACACTAGTTATAGATTCCGATGCTTCGCGTCATGTTTCCTGTATCCCTCTGACCTTCTTATTGACGATGAAACACAGAAGTTGCATCGGAATTAAATACAAAAGGCACAATGCCGACTTAAGTACAACAAGACTGACTCTTCCTACTGTCTATGTTTTGAACCATTCCTGTGACACTAGTTATAGATTCCGATGCTTCACTTCAGGTTTACTGTATCCCTCTGACCTTCTTATTGACGATGAAACACAGATATTGCATCGGAATTAAATACAAAAGGCACAATGTCGACGTAAGTACAAGAAGACTGACTCTTCTTACTGACGATGTTTTGAACACTTCCTGTGACACTAGTTATAGATTCCGATGCTTCGCGTCATGTTTCCTGTATCCCTCTGACCTTCTTATTGACGATGAAACACAGAAGTTGCATCGGAATTAAATACAAAAGGCACAATGCCGACTTATGTACAAGAAGACTGACTCTTCCTACTGTCTATGTTTTGAACCATTCCTGTGACACTAGTTATAGATTCCGATGCTACACTTCAGGTTTACTGTATCCCTCTGACCTTATAATCACGATGAATCACAGAAATTGCATCGGAATTAAATACAAAAGGCACAATGCCGACTTAAGTACAAGATGACTGACTCTTCCCACTGACTGTTATGAAACTTTCCTGTGACACTAGTTATTGATTCCGATGCTTCACTTCATGTTTACTGTATCCCTCTGACCTGCTTCTTGACGTTGAAACACAGAAATTGCATCGGAATTAAATACAAATGGAACAATGCTGACTTAAGTACAAGAGGACTGACTCACCTTACTGCCTATGCTTTGAACCATTCCTGTGACACAAGATATAGATTCCGATGCTTCACTTCAGGTTTACTGTATCTCTTGGACCTTCTTATTAACGATGAAACACAGAAATTGCATCGGAATTAAATAGAAAATGCACAATGCCGACTTAAGGACAAGAAGACTGACTCATCTTACTGTCTATGATTTGAACCATTTCTGTGACACTAGTTATAGATTCCGATGCTTCACTTAAGGTTTACTGTATCCGTCTGACATTCTTATTGACGATGAAACACAGAAATGGCACGGAATTAAATACAAAAGGCACAATGCCGACTTAAGTACAATAAGACTGACTCTTCGTACTGACTATGTTTTGGACCATTCCTGTGACACTAGTTATAGATTCCTATGCTTAACTTCAGGTTTACTGTATCCCTCTTACCTTCTTATTGATGATGAAACACGGAAACTGCATCGGAATTAAATAGAAAAGGCACAATGCCGACTTATGTACAAGAAGACTGACTCTTCTTACTGTCTATGTTTTGAACCATTCCTGTGACCCTAGTTACAGATTCCGATGCTTCACTTCAGGTTGACTGTATCCCTTGGACCTTCTTATTGACGATGAAACACAGATATTGCATCGGAATTAAATACAAAAGGCACAATACCGACGTAAGTACAAGAAGACTGACTCTTCTTACTGACTATGTTTTGAACACTTCCTGTGACACTACTTAGAGATTCCGATGCTTCCCTTCTGGTTTACTGTATCCCTCTGACCTTCTAATTGACGATGAAACACAGTAATTGCATCGGAATTAAATTGAAAATGGCACAATGCCGACTTAAGTACAAGAAGACTGACTCTTCTTACTGTCTATGTTTTGAACCATTCCTGTGACGCTAGTAACAGATTCCGATGCTTCACTTCGGGTTTACTGTATCCCTCTGACCTTCTTATTGACGATTAAACACAGAAATTGCGTCGGAATTAAATGGAAAAGGCACAATGCCGACTTAAGTACACGAAGATTGACTCTTCCTACTGTCTATATTTTGAACCATTCCTGTGACACTAGTTAGAGATTCCGATGCTTCACTTCAGGTTTACTGTATCCCTCTGACCTTCTTATTGACGATGAATCACAGTAATTGCATCGGAATTAAATTGAAAAGGGCATAATGCCGACTTAAGTACAAGTAGACTGACTCTTCTTACTCTCTATGTTAGAACCATTCCTGTGACACTAGTTATAGAATCCAAAGCTTCACTTCAGGTTTACTGTATCCCTTGGACCTTGTTATTGACGATGAAACACAGAAATTGCATCGGAATTAAATACAAATGGCACAATGCCGACTTAAGTACAAGAAGACTGACTCCTCCTGCTGTCTATGTTTTGAACCAGTCCTGTGACACTAGTTATAGATTCCGAAGCTTCACTTCAGGTTTACTGTATCCCTCTGACCTTAATATTTACGATGAATCACAGAAATTGCATCGGAATTAAATACAAAAGGCACAATGCCGACTTAAGTACAACAAGACTGACTCTTCCTACTGTCTATGTTTTGAACCATTCCTGTGACACTAGTTATAGATTCCGATGCTTCACTTCAGGTTTACTGTATCCCTCTGACCTTCTTATTGACGATGAAACACAGATATTGCATCGGAATTAAATACAAAAGGCACAATGCCGACGTAAGTACAAGAAGACTGACTCTTCTTACTGACGATGTTTTGAACACTTCCTGTGACACTAGTTATAGATTCCGATGCTTCGCGTCATGTTTCCTGTATCCCTCTGACCTTCTTATTGACGATGAAACACAGAAGTTGCATCGGAATTAAATACAAAAGGCACAATGCCGACTTAAGTACAACAAGACTGACTCTTCCTACTGTCTATGTTTTGAACCATTCCTGTGACACTAGTTATAGAATCCGATGCTTCACCTCAGGTTTACTGTATCCCTCTGACCTTCTTATTGACGATGAAACACAGATATTGCATCGGAATTAAATACAAAAGGCACAATGCCGACGTAAGTACAAGAAGACTGACTCTTCTTACTGACGATGTTTTGAACACTTCCTGTGACACTAGTTATAGATTCCGATGCTTCGCGTCATGTTTCCTGTATCCCTCTGACCTTCTTACTGACGATGAATCACAGTAATTGCATCGGAATTAAATTGAAAAGGGCTTAATGCCGACTTAAGTACAAGTAGACTGACTCTTCTTACTCTCTATGTTTGAACCATTCCTGTGACACTAGTTATAGATTCCAAAGCTTCACTTCAGGTTTACTGTATCCCTTGGACCTTCTTATTGACGATGAAACACAGAAATTGCATCGGAATTAAATACAAAAGGCACAATGCCGACTTAAGTACAACAAGACTGACTCTTCCTACTGTCTATGTTTTGAACCATTCCTGTGACACTAGTTATAGATTCCGATGCTTCACTTCAGGTTTACTGTATCCCTCTGACCTTCTTATTGACGATGAAACACAGATATTGCATCGGAATTAAATACAAAAGGCACAATGCCGACGTAAGTACAAGAAGACTGACTCTTCTTACTGACGATGTTTTGAACACTTCCTGTGACACTAGTTATAGATTCCGATGCTTCGCGTCATGTTTCCTGTATCCCTCTGACCTTCTTATTGACGATGAAACACAGAAGTTGCATCGGAATTAAATACAAAAGGCACAATGCCGACTTATGTACAAGAAGACTGACTCTTCCTACTGTCTATGTTTTGAACCATTCCTGTGACACTAGTTATAGATTCCGATGCTACACTTCAGGTTTACTGTATCCCTCTGACCTTATAATCACGATGAATCACAGAAATTGCATCGGAATTAAATACAAAAGGCACAATGCCGACTTAAGTACTAGATGACTGACTCTTCCCACTGACTGTTATGAAACTTTCCTGTGACACTAGTTATTGATTCCGATGCTTCACTTCATGTTTACTGTATCCCTCTGACCTGCTTCTTGACGTTGAAACACAGAAATTGCATCGGAATTAAATACAAATGGAACAATGCTGACTTAAGTACAAGAAGACTGACTCACCTTACTGTCTATGCTTTGAACCATTCCTGTGACACAAGATATAGATTCCGATGCTTCACTTCAGGTTTACTGTATCTCTTGGACCTTCTTATTAACGATGAAACACAGAAATTGCATCGGAATTAAATAGAAAATGCACAATGCCGACTTAAGGACAAGAAGACTGACTCATCTTACTGTCTATGATTTGAACCATTTCTGTGACACTAGTTATAGATTCCGATGCTTCACTTAAGGTTTACTGTATCCGTCTGACATTCTTATTGACGATGAAACACAGAAATGGCACGGAATTAAATACAAAAGGCACAATGCCGACTTAAGTACAATAAGACTGACTCTTCGTACTGACTATGCTTTGGACCATTCCTGTGACACTAGTTATAGATTCCTATGCTTAACTTCAGGTTTACTGTATCCCTCTTACCTTCTTATTGATGATGAAACACGGAAACTGCATCGGAATTAAATAGAAAAGGCACAATGCCGACTTATGTACAAGAAGACTGACTCTTCTTACTGTCTATGTTTTGAACCATTCCTGTGACGCTAGTTACAGATTCCGATGCTTCACTTCAGGTTGACTGTATCCCTTGGACCTTCTTATTGACGATGAAACACAGATATTGCATCGGAATTAAATACAAAAGGCACAATACCGACGTAAGTACAAGAAGACTGACTCTTCTTACTGACTATGTTTTGAACACTTCCTGTGACACTACTTAGAGATTCCGATGCTTCACTTCTGGTTTACTGTATCCCTCTGACCTTCTAATTGACGATGAAACACAGTAATTGCATCGGAATTAAATTGAAAATGGCACAATGCCGACTTAAGTACAAGAAGACTGACTCTTCTTACTGTCTATGTTTTGAACCATTCCTGTGACGCTAGTAACAGATTCCGATGCTTCACTTCGGGTTTACTGTATCCCTCTGACCTTCTTATTGACGATTAAACACAGAAATTGCGTCGGAATTAAATAGAAAAGGCACAATGCCGGCTTAAGTACACGAAGATTGACTCTTCCTACTGTCTATATTTTGAACCATTCCTGTGACACTAGTTAGAGATTCCGATGCTTCACTTCAGGTTTACTGTATCCCTCTGACCTTCTTATTGACGATGAATCACAGTAATTGCATCGGAATTAAATTGAAAAGGGCATAATGCCGACTTAAGTACAAGTAGACTGACTCTTCTTACTCTCTATGTTAGAACCATTCCTGTGACACTAGTTATAGAATCCAAAGCTTCACTTCACGTTTACTGTATCCCTTGGACCTTGTTATTGACGATGAAACACAGAAATTGCATCGGAATTAAATACAAATGGCACAATGCCGACTTAAGTACAAGAAGACTGACTCCTCCTGCTGTCTATGTTTTGAACCAGTCCTGTGACACTAGTTATAGATTCCGAAGCTTCACTTCAGGTTTACTGTATCCCTCTGACCTTATTATTTACGATGAATCACAGAAATTGCATCGGAATTAAATACAAAAGTCACAATGCCGACTTAAGTACAAGATGACTGACTCTTCCAACTGACTGTTTTGAAACATTCCTGTGACACTAGTTATAGATTCGGATGCTTTACTTCATGTTTAATGTATCCCTCCGACCTTCTTATTGACGTTGAAACACAGAAATTGCATCGGAATTAAATACAAATGGAACAATGCCGACTTAAGTACAAGAAGACTGACTCACCTTACTGTCTATGATTTGAACCGTTCCTGTGACACAAGATATAGATTCCGATGCTTCACTTCAAGTTTACTGTATCCCTGTGACCTTCTTATTGACGATGAAACACTGAAATTGCATCGGAATTAAATAGAAAAAGCACAATGCCGACTTAAGTACAAGAAGACTGACTCTTCTCACTGACTATGATTTGAACCATTCCTGTGACACTAGTTACAGATTCCGATGCTTCACTTAAGGTTTACTGTATCCCTCTGACCTGCCTATTGACGATGAAACACAGAAATGGCATCGGAATTAAATACAAAAGGCACAATGCCGACTTAAGTACAATAAGACTGACTCTTCGTACTGACTGTGTTTTGGACCATTTCTGTGACACTAGTTACAGATTCCTATGCTTAACTTAAGGTTTACTGTACCCCTCTTACCTTCTTATTGACGATGAAACACGGAAATTGCATCGGAATTAAATAGAAAAGTTACAATGAAGACTTATGTACAAGAAGACTGACTCTTCTTACTGTCTATGTTTTGAACCATTCCTGTGACGCTAGTTACAGATTCCGATGCTTCACTACAGGTTGGCAGTATCCCTTGGACCTTCTTATTGACGATGAAACGCGGATATTGCATCGGAATTAAATACAAAAGGCACAATGCCGACGTAGGTACAAGAAGACTGACTCTTCTTACTGTCTATGTTTTGAACCATTCCTGTGAAATTAGGTATAGATTCCGATGCTTCACTCCAGGTTTGCTGAATCCCTTGGACATTCTTATTGACGATGAAACTCAGAAATTGCATCGGAATTAAATACAAAAGGCACAATGCAGACTTAAGTACAAGAAGACTGACTCTTCTTACTGTCCATGTTTTGAACCATTCCTGCGACACTAGTTATAGATTGGGATGCTTTATTTCAGGTTTGCTGTATCCCTTGGATCTTCTTATTGACGATGAAACACAGATAGTGCATCGAAGTTCATTACAAAAGGCACAATGCCGACTTAAGTACAAGAAGACTGACTCTTCCTACTGTCTATGTTTTGAACCATTCCTGTGACACTAGTTATAGATTCTGATGCTTCACTTCAGGTTTACTGTATCCCTCTGACCTTCTTTCTGGCGATGAAACACAGAAATTGGATCGGAATTAAATACAAAAAGCACAATGCCGACTTAAGTACAAGCAGACTGACTCTTCTTACTGTCTATGTTTTGAACCATTGCTGTGACACTAGTTATAGATTCCGATGCTTCACTTCAGATTTACTGTATCGCTTGGACCTTCTTATTGTCGATGAAACACAGAAATTGCATCGGAAAGAAATACAAAAGGCACAATGCCTACATAAGTACAAGAAGACTGACTCTTCTCACTGACTGCTTTGAACCATTCCTGTGACACTAGTTATAGATTCCGATGCTTCACTTCAGGTTTACTGTATCCCTCTGACCTTCTTATTGACGATGAAACACAGACATTGCATCGGAATGTGATAGAAAAGGCACAATGCCGACTTAAGTACAAGAAGACTGACTCATCTTACTGACTATGATTTGAACCATTCCTGTGACACTACTTATAGATTCCGATGCTTCACTTCAGGTTTACTGTATCCCTCTGGCCTTCTTATTGACGATGAAACACAGAAATTGCATCGGAATGAAATAGAAAAGACACAATGCCGACTTAAGTACATGAAGACTGACTCTTCCTACTGTCTATGTTTTGAAACAGTCCTAAAACCTTAGTTATAGAATCAGATGCTTCATTTCAGGTTTATTGTATCCCTTGGACCTTCTTATTGACGATGAAACACAGAAAGTGCATCGGAATGAAATAGAAAACGCACAATGCCGACTTAAGTACAACAAGACTGACTCTTCCTACTGTCTATGTTTAGAACCATTCCTGTGACACTAGTTATAGATTCTGATGCTTCATTTCAGGTTTACTGTATCCCTTGGATCTTCCTATTGGCGTTGAAACACAGATAGTGCATCGGAATTAAATACAAAAGGCACAATGCTGACTTAAGTACAAGAAGACTGACTATTCCCACTGTCTATGTTTTGAACCACTCCTGTGACACTAGTTATAGATTCCGATGCTTCACTTCAGGTTTACTGTATCCCTCTGACCTTCTTATTGACGACGAAACACAGAAATTGCATCGGAATTAAATACAAAAGGCACAATGCCGACTTAAGTACAAGAAGACTGACTCTTCTTTTTGTCTATGTTTTGAACCATTCCTGTGACACTAGTTATAGATTCCGATGCTGCACTTCAGGTTTACTGTATCCCTTGGACCTTCTTATTGACGATGAAACACAGATATTGCATCGGAATTAAATACAAAAGGCACAATGCCGACGTAAGTACATGTAGACTGACTCTTCCTACTGTCTGTGTTTGAAACAGTCCTGTGACCATAGTTATAGATTCCGCTGCTTCATTTCAGGTTTACTGTATCCCTTGGACCTTCTTATTGACGATGAAACACAAATATTGCATCGGAATTAAATAGATAAGGCACAATGCCGACCTATATACAAGAAGACTGACTCTTCCTACTGTCCATGTTTTGAACCATTACTGCGACACTAATTATAGATACCGATGCTTCACTTTAGGATTACTGTATCCCTCTGACCTTCTTTCTGGCGATGAATCACAGAAATTGGGTCGGAATTAAATACAAAAGGCACAATGCCGACTTAAGTACATGAAGAATGACTCTTCTTACTGTCTATGTTTTGAACCAATCCTGTGACATTAGTTATAGATTCCGATGCTTCACTTCAGATTTACTGTATCCTTTGGACCTTCTTATTGACGATGAAACACAGAAATTGCATCGGAATTAAATACAAAAGGCACAATGCCGACATAAGGATAAGAAGACTGACTCTTCTTACTGACTGTTTTGAACCATTCCTGTGACACTAGTTATAGATTACGATGCTTCACTTCAGGTTTTCTATATCCCTCTGACCTTCTTATTGACGATGAAACACAGAAATTGCATCGGAATGTAATAGAAAAGGCACAATGCCGACTTAAGTACAAGAAGACTGACTCATCTTACTGACTATGATTTGAAATATTCCTGTGACACTAGTTATAGATTCCGATGCTTCACTTAAGGTTTACTGTATCCGTCTGACATTCTTATTGACGATGAAACACAGATATTGCATCGGAATTAAATACAAAAGGCACAATACCGACGTAAGTACAAGAAGACTGACTCTTCTTACTGACTATGTTTTGAACACTTCCTGTGACAATACTTAGAGATTCCGATGCTTCACTTCTGGTTTACTGTTTCCCTCTGACCTTCCAATTGACGATGAAACACAGTAATTGCATCGGAATTAAATTGAAAATGTCACAATGCCGACTTAAGTACAATAAGACTGACTCTTCGTACTGACTATGTTTTGGACCATTCCTGTGACACTAGTTATAGATTCCTATGCTTAACTTCAGGTTTACTGTATCCCTCTTACCTTCTTATTGATGATGAAACACGGAAACTGCATCGGAATTAAATAGAAAAGGCACAATGCCGACTTATGTACAAGAAGACTGACTCTTCTTACTGTCTATGTTTTGAACCATTCCTGTGACACTAGTTAGAGATTCCGATGCTTCACTTCAGGTTTACTGTATCCCTCTGACCCTCTTATTGACGATGAATCACAGTAATTGCATCGGAATTAAATTGAAAAGCTCATAATGCCGACTTAAGTACAAGTAGACTGACTCTTCTTACTCTCTATGTTTGAACCATTCCTGTGACACTAGTTATAGATTCCAAAGCTTCACTTCAGGTTTACTGTATCCCTTGGACCTTGTTATTGACGATGAAACACAGAAATTGCATCGGAATTAAATACAAAAGGCACAATGCCGACTTAAGTACAAGAAGACTGACTCCTCCTGCTGTCTATGTTTTGAACCAGTCCTGTGACACTAGTTATAGAGTCCGAAGGTTCACTTCAGGTTTACTGTATCCCTCTGACCTTATTATTTACGATGAATAACAGAAATTGCATCGGAATTAAATACAAAAGGCACAATGCCGACTTAAGTACAAGATGACTGACTCTTCCAACTGACTGTTTTGAAACTTTCCTGTGACACTAGTTATAGATTCGGATGCTTTACTTCATGTTTAATGTATCCCTCCGACCTTCTTATTGACGTTGAAACACAGAAATTGCATCGGAATTAAATACAAATGGAACAATGCCGACTTATGTACAAGAAGACTGACTCACCTTACTGTCTATGATTTGAACCGTTCCTGTGACACAAGATATAGATTCCGATGCTTCACTTCAGGTTTACTGTATCCCTCTGACCTTCTTATTGACGATGAAGCACTGAAATTGCATCGGAATTAAATAGAAAAAGCACAATGCCGACTTAAGTACAAGAAGACTGACTCTTCTCACTGACTATGATTTGAACCATTCCTGTGACACTAGTTACAGATTCCGATGCTTCACTTAAGGTTTACTGTATCCCTGTGACCTGCCTATTGACGATGAAACACAGAAATGGCATCGGAATTAAATACAAAAGGCACAATGCCGACTTAAGTACAATAAGACTGACTCTTCGTACTGACTGTGTTTTGGACCTTCCTGTGACACTAGTTACAGATTCCTATGCTTAACTTAAGGTTTACTGTATCCCTCTTACCTTCTTATTGACGATGAAACACGGAAATTGCATCGGAATTAAATAGAAAAGTTACAATGCCGACTTATGTACAAGAAGACTGACTCTTCTTACTGTCTATGTTTTGAACCATTCCTGTGACGCAAGTCACATATTCCGCTGCTTCACTTCAGGTTTACTGTATCGCTCTGACCTTCTTATTGGCGATGAAACACTGAAATTGCATCGGAATTAAAATAAAAAAACACAATGCCGACTTAAGTACAAGAAGACTGACTCCTCTCACTGACTATGATTTGAACCATTTCTGTGACACTAGTTATAGATTCCGATGCTTCACTTAAGGTTTACTGTATCCGTCTGACATTCTTATTGACGATGAAACACAGAAATGGCACGGAAATAAATACAAAAGGCACAATGCCGACTTAAGTACAATAAGACTGAATCTTCGTACTGACTATGTTTTGGACCATTCCTGTGACACTAGTTATAGATTCCTATGCTTAACTTCAGGTTTACTGTATCCCTCCTACCTTCTTATTGATGATGAAACACGGAAACTGCATCGGAATTAAATAGAAAAGGCACAATGCCGACTTAAGTACAAGAAGACTGACTCTTCTTACTGTCTATGTTTTGAACCATTCCTGTGACGCTAGTTACAGATTCCGATGCTTCTGGCCTTCTTATTGACGATGAAACACAGAAATTGCATCGGAATTAAATAGAGAAGGCACAATGCCGACTTAAGTGCAACAAGACTGACTCCTCCTACTGTCTATGTTTTGAAACAGTCCTAAGACCTTAGTTATAGAATCAGATGCTTCACTTCAGGTTTATTGTATCCCTTGGACCTTCTTATTGACGATGAAACACAGAAAGTGCATCGGAATGAAATAGAAAAGGCACAATGCCGACTTAAGTACTACAAGACTGACTCTTCCTACTGTCTATGTTTAGAGCCATTTCTGTGACACTAGTTATAGATTCCGATGCTTCATTTCAGGTTTACTGTATACCTGGGATCTTCTTATTGACGATGAAACACAGATAGTGCATCGGAGTTAAGTACAAAAGGCACAATGCCGACTTAAGTACAAGAAGACTGACTATTCCCACTGTCTATGTTTTGAACCACTCCTGTGACACTAGTTATAGATTCCGATGCTTCACTTCAGGTTTACTGTATCCCTCTGACCTTCTTATTGACGATGAAACACAGAAATTGCATCGGAATTAAAAACTAAAGGCACAATGCCGACTTAAGTACAAGAAGACTGACTCCTCTTTTTGTTTATGTTTTGAACCATTCCTGTGACACTATTTTAGATTCCGATGCTTCACTTCTGGTTTACTGTATCCCTCTGACCTTCTAATTGACGATGAAACACAGTAATTGCATCGGAATTAAATTGAAAATGGCACAATGCCGACTTAAGTACAATAAGACTGACTCTTCGTACTGACTATGTTTTGGACCATTCCTGTGACACTAGTTATAGATTCCTATGCTTAACTTCAGGTTTACTGTATCCCTCTTACCTTCTTATTGATGATGAAACACGGAAACTGCATCGGAATTAAATAGAAAAGGCACAATGCCGACTTATGTACAAGAAGATTGACTCTTCCTACTGACTACATTTTGAACCATTCCTGTGACGCTAGTTACAGATTCCGATGCTTCACTACAGGTTGGCAGTATCCCTTGGACCTTCTTATTGACGATGAAACGCGGATATTGCATCGGAATTAAATACAAAAGGCACAATGCCGACGTAGGTACAAGAAGACTGACTCTTCTTACTGTCTATGTTTTGAACCATTCCTGTGAAATTAGGTATAGATTCCGATGCTTCACTCCAGGTTTGCTGAATCCCTTGGACATTCTTATTGACGATGAAACTCAGAAATTGCATCGGAATTAAATACAAAAGGCACAATGCAGACTTAAGTACAAGAAGACTGACTCTTCTTACTGTCCATGTTTTGAACCATTCCTGCGACACTAGTTATAGATTGGGATGCCTTATTTCAGGTTTGCTGTATCCCTTGGATCTTCTTATTGACGATGAAACACAGATAGTGCATCGAAGTTCATTACAAAAGGCACAATGCCGACTTAAGTACAAGAAGACTGACTCTTCCTACTGTCTATGTTTTGAACCATTCCTGTGACACTAGTTATAGATTCCGATGCTTCACTTCAGGTTTACTGTATCCCTCTGACCTTCTTTCTGGCGATGAAACACAGAAATTGGATCGGAATTAAATACAAAAAGCACAATGCCGACTTAAGTACAAGCAGACTGACTCTTCTTACTGTCTATGTTTTGAACCATTGCTGTGACACTAGTTATAGATTCCGATGCTTCACTTCAGATTTACTGTATCGCTTGGACCTTCTTATTGTCGATGAAACACAGAAATTGCATCGGAAAGAAATACAAAAGGCACAATGCCTACATAAGTACAAGAAGACTGACTCTTCTTACTGACTGCTTTGAACCATTCCTGTGACACTAGTTATAGATTCCGATGCTTCACTTCAGGTTTACTGTATCCCTCTGACCTTCTTATTGACGATGAAACACAGACATTGCATCGGAATGTGATAGAAAAGGCACAATGCCGACTTAAGTACAAGAAGACTGACTCATCTTACTGACTATGATTTGAACCATTCCTGTGACACTACTTATAGATTCCGATGCTTCACTTCAGGTTTACTGTATCCCTCTGGCCTTCTTATTGACGATGAAACACAGAAATTGCATCGGAATGAAATAGAAAAGACACAATGCCGACTTAAGTACATGAAGACTGACTCTTCCTACTGTCTATGTTTTGAAACAGTCCTAAAACCTTAGTTATAGAATCAGATGCTTCATTTCAGGTTTATTGTATCCCTTGGACCTTCTTATTGACGATGAAACACAGAAAGTGCATCGGAATGAAATAGAAAACGCACAATGCCGACTTAAGTACAACAAGACTGACTCTTCCTACTGTCTATGTTTAGAACCATTCCTGTGACACTAGTTATAGATTCCGATGCTTCATTTCAGGTTTACTGTATCCCTTGGATCTTCCTATTGGCGTTGAAACACAGATATTGCATCGGAATTAAATACAAAAGGCACAATGCTGACTTAAGTACAAGAAGACTGACTATTCCCACTGTCTATGTTTTGAACCACTCCTGTGACACTAGTTATAGATTCCGATGCTTCACTTCAGGTTTACTGTATCCCTCTGACCTTCTTATTGACGACGAAACACAGAAATTGCATCGGAATTAAATACAAAAGGCACAATGCCGACTTAAGTACAAGAAGACTGACTCTTCTTTTTGTCTATGTTTTGAACCATTCCTGTGACACTAGTTATAGATTCCGATGCTGCACTTCAGGTTTACTGTATCCCTTGGACCTTCTTATTGACGATGAAACACAGATATTGCATCGGAATTAAATACAAAAGGCACAATGCCGACGTAAGTACATGTAGACTGACTCTTCCTACTGTCTGTGTTTGAAACAGTCGTGTGACCATAGTTATAGATTCCGATGCTTCATTTCAGGTTTACTGTATCCCTTGGACCTTCTTATTGTCGATGAAACACAGATATTGCATCGGAATTAAATAGATAAGGCACAATGCCGACCTATATACAAGAAGACTGACTCTTCCTACTGTCCATGTTTTGAACCATTCCTGCGACACTAATTATAGATACCGATGCTTCACTTTAGGTTTACTGTATCCCTCTGACCTTCTTTCTGGCGATGAACCACAGAAATTGGGTCGGAATTAAATACAAAAGGCACAATGCCGACTTAAGTACATGAAGAATGACTCTTCTTACTGTCTATGTTTTGAACCAATCCTGTGACACTAGTTATAGATTCCGATGCTTCACTTCAGATTTACTGTATCCTTTGGACCTTCTTATTGACGATGAAACACAGAAATTGCATCGGAATTAAATACAAAAGGCACAATGCCGACATAAGGATAAGAAGACTGACTCTTCTTACTGACTGTTTTGAACCATTCCTGTGACACTAGTTATAGATTACGATGCTTCACTTCAGGTTTACAGTATCCCTTGCACCTTCTTATTGACGATGAAACACAGAATTTGCATCGGAATTAAATACAAAAGGCACAATGCCAACTTAAGTACAAGAAGACAGACTCTTCGTACAGACTATTTTTTGAACCATTCCTGTGACACTAGTTATAGATTCCGATGATTCACTTTAGGTTTACTGTATCCTTTGGACCTTCTTTTTGACGATGAAACACATAAATTGCTTCGGAATTGAATAGGAAAGGCACAATGCCGACTTAAGTACAAGGAAACTGACTCTTCTTACTGACTATGTTTGGAACCATTCCTGTGACACTAGTTATAGATTCCGATGATTCACTTTAGGTTTACTGTATCCTTTGGACCTTCTTTTTGACGATGAAACACATAAATTGCTTCGGAATTAAATAGGAAAGGCACAATGCCGACTTAAGTACAAGGAAACTGACTCTTCTTACTGACTATGTTTGGAACCATTCCTGTGATACTAGTTACAGATTACGATGCTTCACTTCAGGTTTTCTATATCCCTCTGACCTTCTTATTGACGATGAAACACAGAAATTGCATCGGAATGTAATAGAAAAGGCACAATGCCGACTTAAGTACAAGAAGACTGACTCATCTTACTGACTATGATTTGAAATATTCCTGTGACACTAGTTATAGATTCCGATGCTTCACTTAAGGTTTACTGTATCCGTCTGACATTCTTATTGACGATGAAACACAAAAATGGCACGGAATTAAATACAAAAGGCACAATGCCGACTTAAGTACAATAAGACTGACTCTTCGTACTGACTATGTTTTGGACCATTCCTGTGACACTAGTTATAGATTCCTATGCTTAACTTCATGTTTACTGTATCCCTCTTACCTTCTTATTGATGATGAAACACGGAAACTGCATCGGAATTAAATAGAAAAGGCACAATGCCGACTTATGTACAAGAAGACTGACTCTTCTTACTGTCTATGTTTTGAACCATTCCTGTGACGCTAGTTACAGATTCCGATGCTTCACTTCAGGTTGACTGTATCCCTTGGACCTTCTTATTGACGATGAAACACAGATATTGCATCGGAATTAAATACAAAAGGCACAATACCGACGTAAGTACAAGAAGACTGACTCTTCTTACTGACTATGTTTTGAACACTTCCTGTGACAATACTTAGAGATTCCGATGCTTCACTTCTGGTTTACTGTATCCCTCTGACCCTCTTATTGACGATGAATCACAGTAATTGCATCGGAATTAAATTGAAAAGCTCATAATGCCGACTTAAGTACAAGTAGACTGACTCTTCTTACTCTCTATGTTTGAACCATTCCTGTGACACTAGTTATAGATTCCAAAGCTTCACTTCAGGTTTACTGTATCCCTTGGACCTTGTTATTGACGATGAAACACAGAAATTGCATCGGAATTAAATACAAAAGGCACAATGCCGACTTAAGTACAAGAAGACTGACTCCTCCTGCTGTCTATGTTTTGAACCAGTCCTGTGACACTAGTAATAGAGTCCGAAGCTTCACTTCAGGTTTACTGTATCCCTCTGACCTTATTATTTACGATGAATCACAGAAATTGCATCGGAATTAAATACAAAAGGCACAATGCCGACTTAAGTACAAGATGACTGACTCTTCCAACTGACTGTTTTGAAACTTTCCTGTGACACTAGTTATAGATTTGGATGCTTTACTTCATGTTTAATGTATCCCTCCGACCTTCTTATTGACGTTGAAACACAGAAATTGCATCGGAATTAAATACAAATGGAACAATGCCGACTTATGTACAAGAAGACTGACTCACCCTACTGTCTATGATTTGAACCGTTCCTGTGACACAAGATATAGATTCCGATGCTTCACTTCAGGTTTACTGTATCCCTCTGACCTTCTTATTGACGATGAAGCACTGAAATTGCATCAGAATTAAATAGAAAAAGCACAATGCCGACTTAAGTACAAGAAGACTGACTCTTCTCACTGACTATGATTTGAACCATTCCTGTGACACTAGTTACAGATTCCGATGCTTCACTTAAGGTTTACTGTATCCCTGTGACCTGCCTATTGACGATGAAACACAGAAATGGCATCGGAATTAAATACAAAAGGCACAATGCCGACTTAAGTACAATAAGACTGACTCTTCGTACTGACTGTGTTTTGGACCTTCCTGTGACACTAGTTACAGATTCCTATGCTTAACTTAAGGTTTACTGTATCCCTCTTACCTTCTTATTGACGATGAAACACGGAAATTGCATCGGAATTAAATAGAAAAGTTACAATGCCGACTTATGTACAAGAAGACTGACTCTTCTTACTGTCTATGTTTTGAACCATTCCTGTGACGCAAGTCACATATTCCGCTGCTTCACTTCAGGTTTACTGTATCGCTCTGACCTTCTTATTGGCGATGAAACACTGAAATTGCATCGGAATTAAAATAAAAAAACACAATGCCGACTTAAGTACAAGAAGACTGACTCCTCTCACTGACGATGATTTGAACCATTTCTGTGACACTAGCTATAGATTCCGATGCTTCACTTAAGGTTTACTGTATCCGTCTGACATTCTTATTGACGATGAAACACAGAAATGGCACGGAAATAAATACAAAAGGCACAATGCCGACTTAAGTACAATAAGACTGACTCTTCGTACTGACTATGTTTTGGACCATTCCTGTGACACTAGTTATAGATTCCTATGCTTAACTTCAGGTTTACTGTATCCCTCTTACCTTCTTATTGATGATGAAACACGGAAACTGCATCGGAATTAAATAGAAAAGGCACAATGCCGACTTATGTACAAGAAGACTGACTCTTCTTACTGTCTATGTTTTGAACCATTCCTGTGACGCTAGTTACAGATTCCGATGCTTCTGGCCTTCTTATTGACGATGAAACACAGAAATTGCATCGGAATTAAATGGAGAAGGCACAATGCCGACTTAAGTACAACAAGACTGACTCCTCCTACTGTCTATGTTTTGAAACAGTCCTAAGACCTTAGTTATAGAATCAGATGCTTCACTTCAGGTTTATTGTATCCCTTGGACCTTCTTATTGACGATGAAACACAGAAATTGCATCGGAATTAAAAACTAAAGGCACAATGCCGACTTAAGTACAAGAAGACTGACTCCTCTTTTTGTTTATGTTTTGAACCATTCCTGTGACACTATTTTAGATTCCGATGCTTCACTTCAGGTTTACTGTATCCCTTGGACCTTCTTATTGACGATGAAACACAGAAATTGCATCGGAATTAAATAGAAAAGGCACAATGCCGACTTATATACAAGAAGACTGAATCTCCTTACTGTCTATGATTTGAACCAGTCCTGTGACGCTAGTTACAGATTCCGATGCTTCACTTCAGGTTTACTGTATCCCTCTGACTTTCTTATTGACGATGAAACACAGAAATTGCATCGGAATTAAATAGAAAAGGCACAATGCCGACTTAGGTACAAGAAGACTGACTCGTCCTACTGTCTATGATTTGAACCATTCCTGTGACGCTAGTTATAGATTCCGATGCTTCACTTCAGGTTTACTGTATCCCTTGGACGTTCATATTGACGATGAAACACAGAAATTGCATCGGAAGTAAATAGAAAAGGCACAATGCCGACTTAAGCACCAGAAGACTGACTCTTCTTACTGTCTATGCTTTTAACAATTCCTGTGACACTAGTTATAGATTCCGATGCTTCACTTCAGGTTTACTGAATACCTTGGACCTTCTTATAGGCTATGAAACACAGAAGTTGCATCGGAATTATATACAAAAGGCACAATGCCGACTTAAGTACAAGAAGACTGACTCTACCTACTGTCTATGTTTTGAACTATTCCTGTAACACTAGTTATAGATTCCGATGCTACACTTCAGGTTTACTGTATCCCTCTGACCTTCTTATTGACGATGAAATACAGAAATTGCATCGTAATTAAATACAAAAGGCACAATGCCGACCTAAGTACAAGAAGACCGACTCTTCTTACTGACTGTTTTGAACCATTCCTGTGACACTAGTTATTGATTCCGATGCTTCACTTCAGGTTTACTGTATCCATCTGACCTTCTTATTGACGATGAAACACAGAAATTGCATCGGAATTAAATACAAAAGGCACAATGCCGACTTAAGTACAAGAAGGCTGACTCGTCTTTTTGTCTATGTTTTGAACCATTCCTGTGACACAAGTTATAGATTCCCATGCTTCACCTCAGGTTTACTGTATCCCATGGACCTTCTTATTGACGGTGAAACACAGAAATGGCATCGGAATTAATTAGAAAATTCACAATGCAGACTTAAGTACAAGAAGACTGACTCTTCGTACATTCTATGTTTTGAACCGTTCCTGTGACACTAGTTATAGATTCCGATGCTTCACTTCAGGATTACTGTATCCCTCTGACCTTCTTGTTGACGATGAAACACAGAAACTGCATCGGAAGTAATTACAAAAGGCACAATGCCGACTAAAGTACAAGAAGACTGACTCTTCCTACTGTCTATGTTTTGAACCATTTCTGTAACACTAGTTATAGATTCCGATGCTTCTCTTCAGGTTTACTGTATCCCTTGGACGATCTTATTGACGATGAAACACAGAAATTGCATCGGAATTAAATACAAAAGGCACAATGCCGACTTAAGTACAAGAGGACTGACTCTTCTTACTGTCTATGATTTGAACCATTCCTGTGACACTAGTTATAGATTCCGATGCTTCACTTCAGGTTTACTGAATTCCTTGGACCTCCTTATTGACGATGAAACACAGAAATTGCATCGGAATTAAACAGAAAAGGCACAATGCCGCCATAAGTACAAGAAGACTGACTCTTCTTACTGTCTATGCTTTGAACCATTCCTGTGACGCTAGTTACAGATTCCGATGCTTCATTTCAGGTTTACTCTATAACTCTGACCTTCTTATTGACGATGAAAAACAGAAATTGCATCGGAATTAAATACAAAAGGCACAATGCCGACTTAAGTACAAGAAGACTGACTCTTCTTACTGACTGTTTTGAACCATTCCTGTGATACTAGTTATAGATTCCGATGCTTCACTTGAGGTGTACCTTTTCCTTCTGACCTTCTTATTGACGATGAAACACAGACATTGCATCGGAATTAAATAAAAATGGCACAATGCTGACTTAAGTACAAGAAGACTGACTCTACTTACTGTCTATGTTTTGAACCATTCCTGTGGCACTAGATACAGATTCCGATGCTTCACTTCAGGTTTACTGTATCGCTTGGACCTTCTTATTGACGATGAAACACAGATATTGCATCGGAATTAAATACAAAAGGCACAATGCCTACTTAAGTACAAGAAGACTTACTCTTCTTACAGACTGTGTTTTGAACCACTCCTGTGACACCAGTTAGAGATTCCGATGATTCACTTCAGGTTTACTGTATCCCTCTGACCTTCTTATTGACGATGAAACACAGTAATTGCATCGGAATGAAATGGAAAAGGGCTTAATGCCGGCCTATGTACAAGAAGTCTGACTCTTCTTACTGCCTATGTTTTGAACCATTCCTGTGACACTAGTTATGGATTCCGATTCCTCACTTCAGGTTTCCTGTATCCCTAGGACCTTCTTATTGACGATGAAACACAGAAATTGCATCGGAATTTAATACAATAGGCACAACGCCGACTTAAGTACAAGAAGACTGACTCTTCTTACTGACTTTGTTTTGAACCATTCCTGTGACACTAGTTACAGATCCCGATGCTTCACTTCAGGTTTACTGTATCCCTCTGACCTTCTTATTGACGATGAAACATAGAAATTGCATCGGAATTAAATACAAAAGGCACAATGACGACTTAAGTACATGTAGACTGACTCTTCCTACTGTCTATGTTTTGAAACATTCCTGTGACGCTAGTAATAGATTCCGATGCTTCATTTCATGTTTATTGTATACCTTGGACCTTCTTATTGTCGATGAAACACAGAAAGTGCATCGGAATTAAGTAGAAAAGGCACAATGCTGACTTAAGTACAAGAAGACTGACTCTTCCTACTGTCTATGTTTTTAACCATTCCTGTGACACTAGTTATAGATTCCGATGCTTCACTTCAGGATTACTGTATCCCTCTGATATTCTTATTGACGATGAAACACAGAAATTGCATCAGAATTAAATACAAAAGGCACAATGCCGACATAAGTACAAGAAGACTGACCTTTCTTACTGTCTATGATTTGAACCATTCCTGTGACACTAGTTATAGATTCCGATGCTTCACTTCAGGTTTACTGAGTCCCTTGGACCTTCTTATTGACGATGAATCTCAGAAATTGCATCGGAATTAAATACAAAAAGCACAATGCCGACTTAAGTTCAAGAAGACTGACTCATCCTACTATCTATATTTTGAACCATTCCTGTGACACTAGTTATAGATTCCGATGCTTCACTTCATGTTTACTGTATCCCTTGGACGTTCTTATTGACGATGAAACAGAGAAATTGCATCGAAATTAAATACAAAAGGCACAATGCCGGCTTAAGTACAAGAAGACTGACTCTTCTTACTGTCTAAGATTTGAACCATTCCTGTGACACTAGTTATAGATTCCAATGCTTCACTTCAGGTTTATTGATTCCCTTGGACCTTCTTATTGACGATGAAACACAGAAATTGCATCGGAATTAAATACAAAAGGCACAATGCCGACTTAAGTACAAGAAGACTGACTCTTCCTACTGTCTATGTTTTGAACCATTCCTGTGACACTAGTTATAGATTCCGATGCTACACTTCAGGTTTACTGTATCCCTCTGACCTTCTTATTGACGATGAAACACAGAAATTGCAGCGGAATTAAATACAAATGGCACAAGCCGACTTAAGTTTAAGAAGACTGACTCTCCTTACTGACTATGTTTTGAACCATTCCTGTGACACTAGATATAGATTCCGATGCTTCACTTCAGGTTTACTGTATCCCTTGAACCTTATTGTTGACGATGAAACACAGATATTGCATCGGAATTAAATACAAAAGGCACAATGCCGGCCTAAGTACAAGAAGACTGACTCTTCTTACCGACTGTTTTGAACCATTCCTGTGACATTAGTTATAGATTCCGATGCTTCACTTCAGGTTTACTGTATCCGTCTGACCTTCTTATTGACGATGGAACACAGAAATTGCATCGGAATTAAATACAAATGGCACGATGCCGACCTAAGTACAAGAAGACTGACTCTTCTTACCGACTGCTTTGAACCATTCCTGTGACACTAGTTATAGATTCCGATGCTTCACTTCAGGTTTACTGTATCCCTCTGACCTTCTTATTGACGATGACTCACAGAAATTGCATCGGAATTAAATGCAACGTGCACAATGCCACTTGAGTACAAGAAGACTGAATCTTCTTTTTGTCTGTGTTTTGAAACATTCCTGTGACACTAGTTATCTATTCCGATGCTACACTTCAGGTTTTCTGTATCCCTTGGACCTTCTTATTGACGATGAAACACAGAAATTGCATCGGAATTAAATAGAAAAGGCACAATGCCGACTTAAGTACAAGAAGACTGACTCTTCCTACTGTCTATTTTTTGAACCATTCCTGTGACACTAGTTATAGATTCCGATGCTTCACTTCAGGTTTACTGTATCCCTTGGACGTTCTTCTTGACGATGAAACACAGAAATTGCATCGGAATTAAATAGAAAGGGCACAATGCCGACTTAAGTACAAGAAGACTGACTCTACTTACAGTCTATGATTTGAACCATTCCTGTGACACTAGTTATAGATTTCGATGCTTCACTTCAGGTTTACTCTATCCCCCTGACCTTCTTATTGACGATGAACACAGAAATTGCATCGAAATTAAAAACAAAAGTCACATTGCCGACTTAAGTACATGTAGACTGACTCCTCCTACTGTCTATGTTTTGAAACATTCGTGTGACACTAGTCTTAGATTCCGATGCTTCACATCAGGTTTACTGAATTCCTTGGACCCTCTTATTGACGAAGAAACACAGAAATTGAATCGGAATTAAATACAAAAGGCACAATGCCGACTTAAGTAGAAGAAGACTGACTCTTCTTACTGTCTATGTTTTGAACCATTCCTGTGACACTAGTTATAGATTCCGATGCTACACTTCAGGTCTACTGTATCCCTCTGACCTCCTTAGTGACGATGAAACACAGAAATTGCATCGGAATTAAATACAAATGGCACAATGCCGACTTAAGTACAAGAAGACTGACTCTCCTTTCTGTCTATGTTTTGAACCATTCCTGTGATACTAGTTATAGATTCCGATGCTTCACTTCAGGTTTACTGTATGACTTGGACCTTCTTACTGACGATGAAACACAGAAATTGCATCGGAATTAAATAGAAAATTCACAACGCAGACTTAAGTACAAGAAGACTGACTCTTCCTACTTTCTATGTTTTGAACCATTCCTGTGACACTAGTTATAGCTTCCGATGCTTCACTTCAGGTTTACTGAATTCCTCAGACCTTCTTCTTGACGATGAAACACAGAAACTGCATCGGAAGTAATTACAAAAGGCACAATGCCGACTAAAGTACAAGAAGACAGACTCTTCTTACTGTCTATGTTTTGGAAAATTCCTGTGACACAAGTTATAGATTCCGAAGCTTCACTTCAAGTTTACTGTACCCCTTGGACCTTCTTATTGACGATGAATCACAGAAATTGCATCGGAATGAAATACAAATGGCACAATGCCGACTTAAGTACAAGAAGACTGACTCTTCTTTTTGTCTATGTTTTGAACCATTCCTGTGACACTAGTTATAGATTCCGATGCTTCACTTCAGGATTACTGTATCCCTCTGATATTCTTATTGACGATGAAACACAGAAATTGCATCAGAATTAAATACAAAAGGCACAATGCCGACATAAGTACAAGAAGACTGACCTTTCTTACTGTCTATGATTTGAACCATTCCTGTGACACTAGTTATAGATTCCGATGCTTCACTTCAGGTTTACTGAGTCCCTTGGACCTTCTTATTGACGATGAATCTCAGAAATTGCATCGGAATTAAATACAAAAAGCACAATGCCGACTTAAGTACAAGAAGACTGACTCATCCTACTGTCTATATTTTGAACCATTCCTGTGACACTAGTCATAGATTCCGATGCTTCACTTCATGTTTACTGTATCCCTTGGACGTTCTTATTGACGATTAAACAGAGAAATTGCATCGAAATTAAATACAAAAGGCACAATGCCGGCTTAAGTACAAGAAGACTGACTCTTCTTACTGTCTAAGATTTGAACCATTCCTGTGACACTAGTTATAGATTCCAATGCTTCACTTCAGGTTTATTGATTCCCTTGGACCTTCTTATTGACGATGAACCACAGAAATTGCATCGGAATTAAATACAAAAGGCACAATGCCGACTTAAGTACAAGAAGACTGACTCTTCCTACTGTCTATGTTTTGAACCATTCCTGTGACACTAGTTATAGATTCCGATGCTACACGTCAGGTTTACTGTATCCCTCTGACCTTCTTATTGACGATGAAACACAGAAATTGCAGCGGAATTAAATACAAAAGGCACAATGCCGACTTAAGTACAAGAAGACTGACTCTACTTACTGTCTATGTTTTGAACCATTCCTGTGGCACTAGATACAGATACCGATGCTTCACTTCAGGTTTACTGTATCGCTTGGACCTTCTTATTGACGATGAAACACAGATATTGCATCGGAATTAAATACAAAAGGCACAATGCCTACTTAAGTACAAGAAGACTTACTCTTCTTACTGACTGTGTTTTGAACAACTCCTGTGACACCAGTTAGAGATTCCGATGATTCACTTCAGGTTTACTGTATCCCTCTGACCTTCTTATTGACGATGAAACACAGTAATTGCATCGGAATGAAATGGAAAAGGGCTTAATGCCGGCCTATGTACAAGAAGTCTGACTCTTCTTACTGCCTATGTTTTGAACCATTCCTGTGACACTAGTTATGGATTCCGATTCCTCACTTCAGGTTTCCTGTATCCCTTGGACCTTCTTATTGACGATGAAACACAGAAATTGCATCGGAATTTAATACAATAGGCACAACGCCGACTTAAGTACAAGAAGACTGACTCTTCTTACTGACTTTGTTTTGAACCATTCCTGTGACACTAGTTACAGATCCCGATGCTTCACTTCAGGTTTACTGTATCCCTCTGACCTTCTTATTGACGATGAAACATAGAAATTGCATCGGAATTAAATACAAAAGGCACAATGACGACTTAAGTACATGTAGACTGACTCTTCCTACTGTCTATGTTTTGAAACATTCCTGTGACGCTAGTAATAGATTCCGATGCTTCATTTCATGTTTACTGTATACCTTGGACCTTCTTATTGTCGATGAAACACAGAAAGTGCATCGGAATTAAGTAGAAAAGGCACAATGCTGACTTAAGTACAAGAAGACTGACTCTTCCTACTGTCTATGTTTTTAACCATTCCTGTGACACTAGTTATAGATTCCGATGCTTCACTTCAGGATTACTGTATCCCTCTGATATTCTTATTGACGATGAAACACAGAAATTGCATCAGAATTAAATACAAAAGGCACAATGCCGACTTAAGTACAAGAAGACTGACCTTTCTTACTGTCTATGATTTGAACCATTCCTGTGACACTAGTTATAGATTCCGATGCTTCACTTCAGGTTTACTGAGTCCCTTGGACCTTCTTATTGACGATGAATCTCAGAAATTGCATCGGAGTTAAATACAAAAAGCACAATGCCGACTTAAGTACAAGAAGACTGACTCATCCTACTGTCTATATTTTAACCATTCCTATGACACTAGATATAGATTCCGATGCTTCACTTCATGTTTACTGTATCCCTTGGACGTTCTTATTGACGATGAAACAGAGAAATTGCATCGAAATTAAATACAAAAGGCACAATGCCGGCTTAAGTACAAGAAGACTGACTCTTCTTACTGTCTAAGATTTGAACCATTCCTGTGACACTAGTTATAGATTCCAATGCTTCACTTCAGGTTTATTGATTCCCTTGGACCTTCTTATTGACGATGAAACACAGAAATTGCATCGGAATTAAATACAAAAGGCACAATGCCGACTTAAGTACAAGAAGACTGACTCTTCCTACTGTCTATGTTTTCCACCATTCCTGTGACACTAGTTATAGATTCCGATGCTACACTTCAGGTTTACTGTATCCCTCTGACCTTCTTATTGACGATGAAACACAGAAATTGCAGCGGAATTAAATACAAATGGCACAAGCCGACTTAAGTTTAAGAAGACTGACTCTCCCTACTGACTATGTTTTGAACCATTCCTGTGACACTAGATATAGATTCCGATGCTTCACTTCAGGTTTACTGTATCCCTTGAACCTTATTATTGACGATGAAACACAGATATTGCATCGGAATTAAATACAAAAGGCACAATGCCGGCTTAAGTACAAGAAGACTGACTCTTCCTACCGACTCTTTTGAACCATTCCTGTGACACTAGTTATAGATTCCGATGCTTCACTTCAGGTTTACTGTATCCCTCTGACCTTCTTATTGACGATGGAACACAGAAATTGCATCGGAATTAAATACAAATGGCACGATGCCGACCTAAGTACAAGAAGACTGACTCTTCTTACCGACTGTTTTGAACCATTCCTGTGACACTAGTTATAGATTCCGATGCTTCACTTCAGGTTTACTGTATCCCTCTGACCTTCTTATTGACGATGTATCACAGAAATTGCATCGGAATTAAATGCAACGTGCACAATGCCACTTGAGTACAAGAAGACTGAATCTTCTTTTTGTCTGTGTTTTGAAACATTCCTGTGACACTAGTTATAGATTCCGATGCTACACTTCAGGTTTTCTGTATCCCTTGGACCTTCTTATTGACGATGAAACACAGAAATTGCATCGGAATTAAATAGAAAAGGCACAATGCCGACTTAAGTACAAGAAGACTGACTCTTCCTACTGTCTATGTTTTGAACCATTCCTGTGACACTAGTTATAGATTCCGATGCTTCACTTCAGGTTTACTGTATCCCTTGGACGTTCTTCTTGACGATGAAACACAGAAATTGCATCGGAATTAAATAGAAAGGGCACAATGCCGACTTAAGTACAAGAAGACTTACTCTTTTTACAGTCTATGATTTGAACCATTCCTGTGACACTAGTTATAGATTCCGATGCTTCACTTCAGGTTTACTGTATCCCCCTGACCTTCTTATTGACGATGAACACAGAAATTGCATCGAAATTAAAAACAAAAGTCACATTGCCGACTTAAGTACAAGAAGACTGACTCTTCTTTTTGTCTATGTTTTGAACCATTCCTGTGATACTAGATATAGTTTCCGATGCTTCACTTCAGGTTTACTGTATGACTTGGACCTTCTTACTGACGATGAAACACAGAAATTGCATCGGAATTAAATAAAAAATTCACAACGCAGACTTAAGTACAAGAAGACTGACTCTTCCTACTTTCTATGTTTTGAACCATTCCTGTGACACTTCCGATGCTTCACTTCAGGTTTACTGAATTCCTCAGACCTTCTTCTTGACGATGAAACACAGAAACTGCATCGGAAGTAATTACAAAAGGCACAATGCCGACTAAAGTACAAGAAGACAGACTCTTCTTACTGTCTATGTTTTGAAAAATTCCTGTGACACAAGTTATAGATTCCGAAGCTTCACTTCAGGTTTACTGTACCCCTTGGACCTTCTTATTGACGATGAATCACAGAAATTGCATCGGAATGAAATGCAAATGGCACAATGCCGACTTAAGTACAAGAAGACTGACTCTTCTTTTGGTCTATGTTTTGAACCATTCCTGTGACACTAGTTATAGATTCCGATGCTTCACTTCAGGATTACTGTATCCCTCTGATATTCTTATTGACGATGAAACACAGAAATTGCATCAGAATTAAATACAAAAGGCACAATGCCGACTTAAGTACAAGAAGACTGACCTTTCTTACTGTCTATGATTTGAATCATTCTTGTGACACTAGTTATAGATTCCGATGCTTCACTTCAGGTTTACTGAGTCCCTTGGACCTTCTTATTGACGATGAATCTCAGAAATTGCATCGGAATTAAATACAAAAAGCACAATGCCGACTTAAGTACAAGAAGACTGACTCATCCTACTGTCTATATTTTGAACCATTCCTGTGTACTAGTTATAGATTCCGATGCTTCACTTCATGTTTACTGTATCCCTTGGACGTTCTTATTGACGATGAAACAGAGAAATTGCATCGAAATTAAATACAAAAGGCACAATGCCGGCTTAAGTACAAGAAGACTGACTCTTCTTACTGTCTAAGATTTGAACCATTCCTGTGACACTAGTTATAGATTCCGATGCTTCACTTCAGGTTTACTGTATCCCCCTGACCTTCTTATTGACGATGAACACAGAAATTGCATCGAAATTAAAAACAAAAGTCACATTGCCGACTTAAGTACAAGAAGACTGACTCTTCTTTTTGTCTATGTTTTGAACCATTCCTGTGATACTAGATATAGTTTCCGATGCTTCACTTCAGGTTTACTGTATGACTTGGACCTTCTTACTGACGATGAAACACAGAAATTGCATCGGAATTAAATAGAAAATTCACAACGCAGACTTAAGTACAAGAAGACTGACTCTTCCTACTTTCTATGTTTTGAACCATTCCTGTGACACTTCCGATGCTTCACTTCAGGTTTACTGAATTCCTCAGACCTTCTTCTTGACGATGAAACACAGAAACTGCATCGGAAGTAATTACAAAAGGCACAATGCCGACTAAAGTACAAGAAGACAGACTCTTCTTACTGTCTATGTTTTGAAAAATTCCTGTGACACAAGTTATAGATTCCGAAGCTTCACTTCAGGTTTACTGTACCCCTTGGACCTTCTTATTGACGATGAATCACAGAAATTGCATCGGAATGAAATACAAATGGCACAATGCCGACTTAAGTACAAGAAGACTGACTCTTCTTTTGGTCTATGTTTTGAACCATTCCTGTGACACTAGTTATAGATTCCGATGCTTCACTTCAGGATTACTGTATCCCTCTGATATTCTTATTGACGATGAAACACAGAAATTGCATCAGAATTAAATACAAAAGGCACAATGCCGACTTAAGTACAAGAAGACTGACCTTTCTTACTGTCTATGATTTGAATCATTCTTGTGACACTAGTTATAGATTCCGATGCTTCACTTCAGGTTTACTGAGTCCCTTGGACCTTCTTATTGACGATGAATCTCAGAAATTGCATCGGAATTAAATACAAAAAGCACAATGCCGACTTAAGTACAAGAAGACTGACTCATCCTACTGTCTATATTTTGAACCATTCCTGTGTACTAGTTATAGATTCCGATGCTTCACTTCATGTTTACTGTATCCCTTGGACGTTCTTATTGACGATGAAACAGAGAAATTGCATCGAAATTAAATACAAAAGGCACAATGCCGGCTTAAGTACAAGAAGACTGACTCTTCTTACTGTCTAAGATTTGAACCATTCCTGTGACACTAGTTATAGATTCCAATGCTTCACTTCAGGTTTATTGATTCCCTTGGACCTTTTTATTGACGATGAAACACAGAAATTGCATCGGAATTAAATACAAAAGGCACAATGCCGACTTAAGTACAAGAAGACACACTTCTTACTGTCTATGTTTTTAACCATTCCTGTGACACTAGTTATAGATTCCGATGCTTCACTTCAGGTTTACTGTATCCCTCTGACCTTCTTATTGACGATGGAACACAGAAATTGCATCGGAATTAAATACAAATGGCACGATGCCGACCTAAGTACAAGAAGACTGACTCTTCTTACCGACTGTTTTGAACCATTCCTGTGACACTAGTTATAGATTCCGATGCTTCACTTCAGGTTTACTGTATCCCTCTGACCTTCTTATTGACGATGAATCACAGAAATTGCATCGGAATTAAATGCAACGTGCACAATGCCACTTGAGTACAAGAAGACTGAATCTTCTTTTTGTCTGTGTTTTGAAACATTCCTGTGACACTAGTTATAGATTCCGATGCTTCACTTCAGGTTTTCTGTATCCCTTGGACCTTCTTATTGACGAGGAAACACAGAAATTGCATCGGAATTAAATAGAAAAGGCACAATGCCGACTTAAGTACAAGAAGACTGACTCTTCCTACTGTCTATGTTTTGAACCATTCCTGTGACACTAGTTATAGATTCCGATGCTTCACTTCAGTTTTACTGTGTCCCTTGGACGTTCTTCTTGACGATGAAACACAGAAATTGCATCGGAATTAAATAGAAAGGGCACAATGCCGACTTAAGTACAAGAAGACTGACTCTTCTTACAGTCTATGTTTTGAACCATTCCTGTGACACTAGTTATAGATTCCGATGCTACACTTCAGGTCTACTGTATCCCTCTGACCTTCTTAGTGACGATGAAACACAGAAATTGCATCGGAATTAAATACAAATGGCCCAATGCCGACTTAAGTACAAGAAGACTGACTCTCCTTACTGTCTATGTTTTGAACCATTCCTGTGATACTAGATATAGATTCCGATGCTTCACTTCAGGTTTACTGTATGACTTGGACCTTCTTACTGACGATGAAACACAGAAATTGCATCTGAATTAAATAGAAAATTCTCAACGAAGACTTAAGTACAAGAAGACTGACTCTTCCTACTTTCTATGTTTTGAACCATTCCTGTGACACTAGTTATAGCTTCCAATGCTTCACTTCAGGATTACTGAATTCCTCAGACCTTCTTCTTGACGATGAAACACAGAAACTGCATCGGAAGTAATTACAAAAGGCACAATGCCGACTAAAGTACAAGAAGAACGACTCTTCTTACTGTCTATGTTTTGAAAAATTCCTGTGACACAAGTTATAGATTCCGAAGCTTCACTTCAGGTTTACTGTTCCCCTTGGACCTTCTTAGTGACGATGAATAACAGAAATTGCATCGGAATGAAATACAAATGGCACAATGCCGACTTAAGTACAAGAAGACTGACTCTTCTTTTTGTCTATGTTTTGAACCATTCCTGTGACACTAGTTATAGATTCCGATGCTTCACTTCAGGCTTACTGTATCCCTTGGACCATCTTATTGACGATGAAACACAGAAATTGCGTCGGAATTAAATAGAAAAGGCACAATGCCGACTTAAGTACAAGAAGACTGACTCTTCCTACTGTCTATGTTTTGAACCATTCCTGTGACACTAGTTATAGATTCCAATGCTACACTTCAGGTTTACTGTATCCCTCTGACCTTCTTATTGACGATGAAACACAGAAATTGCATCGGAATTAAATACAAAAGGCACAATGCCGACATAAGTACAAGAAGACTGTCTCTTCTTACTGAGTGTTTTGAAACATTCCTGTGACACTAGTTATAGATTCCGATGCTTCACTTCAGGTTTACTGGATCCCTCTGACCATCTTATTGACGACGAAACACAGAAATTGCATGTGAATTAAATACAAATGGCACAATGCCGACTTAAGTTCAAGAAGACTGACTCTCCTTACTGACTTCTTTTGAACCATTCCTGTGACACTAGATATAGATTCCGATGCTTCACTTCAGGTTTACTGTATCCCTTGGACCTTCTTATTGACGATGAAACACATTTATTGCATCGGAATGAAATACAAAAGGCACAATGCCGACTTAAGTAGAAGAAGACTGACTCTTCCTACTGTCTATGTTTTGAACCATTCCTGTGACACTAGTTATAGATTCCGATGCTACACTTCAGGTCTACTGTATCCCTCTGAAATTCTTATTGACGATGGAACACAGAAATTGCATCGGAATTAAATACAAAAGGCACAATGCCGACGTAAGTACAAGAAGACTGACTCTTCTTACTGACTGTTTTGAACCATTCCTGTGACACTAGTTATAGATTCCGATGCTTCACTTCAGGTTTACTGTATCCCTCTGACCTTCTTAGTGACGATGAAACACAGAAATTGCATCGGAATTAAATACAAATGGCACAATGCCGACTTAAGTACAAGAAGACTGACTCTCCTTACTGTCTATATTTTGAACCATTCCTGTGACACTAGTTATAGATTCCGATGCTACACTTCAGGTTTACTGTATCCCTCTGACCTTCTTATTGACGATGAAACACAGAAATTGCATCGGAATTAAATACAAAAGCACAATGCCGACTTAAGTACAAGAAGACTGTCTCTTCTTACTGAGTGTTTTGAAACATTCCTGTGACACTAGTTATAGATTCCGATGCTTCACTTCAGGTTTACTGTATCCCTGTGACCATCTTATTGACGACGAAACACAGAAATTGCATGTGAATTAAATACAAATGGCACAATGCCGACTTAAGTTCAAGAAGACTGACTCTCCTTACTGACTATGTTTTGAACCATTCCTGTGATACTGGATATAGATTCCGATGCTTCACTTCGGGTTTACTGTATCCCTTGGACCTTCTTATTGACGATGAAACACAGATATTGCATCGGAATTAAATACAAAAGGCACAATGCCGGCTTGAGTACAAGATGACTGACTCTTCTTACTGACTATGTTTTGAACCATTCCTGTGACACTAGTTATAGATTCCGATGCTACACTTCAGGTCTACTGTATCCCTCTGAAATTCTTATTGACGATGGAACACAGAAATTGCATCGGAATTAAACACAAAAGGCACAATGCCGACGTAAGTACAAGAAGACTGACTCTTCTTACTGACTGTTTTGAACGATTCCTGTGACACTAGTTATAGATTCCGATGCTTCACTTCAGGTTTACTGTATCCCTCTGACCTTCTTAGTGACGATGAAACACAGAAATTGCATCGGAATTAAATACAAATGGCACAATGCCGACTTAAGTACAAGAAGACTGACTCTCCTTACTGTCTATATTTTGAACCATTCCTGTGACACTAGTTATAGATTCCGTTGCTACACTTCAGGTTTACTGTATCCCTCTGACCTTCTTATTGACGATGAAACACAGAAATTGCATCGGAATTAAATACAAAAGGCACAATGCCGACTTAAGTACAAGAAGACTGTCTTATCTTACTGAGTGTTTTGAAACATTCCTGTGACACTAGTTATAGATTCCGATGCTTCACTTCAGGTTTACTGTATCCCTGTGACCATCTTATTGACGACGAAACACAGAAATTGCATGTGAATTAAATACAAATGGCACAATGCCGACTTAAGTTCAAGAAGACTGACTCTCCTTACTGACTATGTTTTGAACCATTCCTGTGATACTAGATAGAGATTCCGATGCTTCACTTCAGGTTTACTGTATCCCTCTGACCTTCTTATTGACGATGAGACACAGAAATTGCATCGAAATTAAAAACAAAGTCACATTGCCGACTTAAGTACAAGAAGACTGACTCTCCTTACTGTCTATATTTTGAACCATTCCTGTGACACTAGTTATAGATTCCGTTGCTACACTTCAGGTTTACTGTATCCCTCTGACCTTCTTATTGACGATGAAACACAGATATTGCATCGGAATTAAATACAAAAGGCACAATGCCGGCTTGAGTACAATTTGACTGACTCTTCTTACTGACTATGTTTTGAACCATTCCTGTGACACTAGTTATAGATTCCGATGCTTCACTTCAGGTTTACTGTATCCCTCTGACCTTCTTATTGACGATGGAACACAGAAATTGCATCGGAATTAAATTGAAATGGGCATAATGCCGACTTAAGTACAAAAAGTCTGACTCTTCTTACTGTCTATGTTTTGAACCATTCCTGTGACACTAGTTATAGTTTCCGATGCTTCACTTCAGATTTACTGTAACCCTTGGACCGTCTTATTGACGATGGAACACAGAAATTGCAACGGAATTAAATACAAATGGCACGATGCCGACCTAAGTACAAGAAGACTGACACTTCTTACCGACTGTTTTAAACCATTCCTGTGACACTAGTTATAGATTCCGATGCTTCACTTCAGGTTTACTGTATCCCTCTGACCTTCTTGTTGACGATGAATCACAGAAATTGCATCGGAATTAAATGCAAAATGCACAATGCCGACTTGAGTACAAGAAGACTGACTCTTCTTTTTGTCTATGTTTTGAACCATTCCTGTGACACTAGTTATAGATTCCGATGCTTCACTTCAGGTTTTCAGTATCCCTTGGACCTTCTTATTGACGATGAAACACAGAAATTGCATCGGAATTAAATAAAAAAGGCACAATGCCGACTTAAGTACAAGAAGACTGACTCTTCCTACTGTCTATGTTTTGAACCATTCCTGTGACACTAGTTATAGATTCCGATTCTTCACTTCAGGTTTACTGTATCCCTTGGACGTTCTTATTGACGATGAAACACAGAAATTGCATCGGAATTAAATAGAAAGGTCACAATACCGACTTAAGTACAAGAAGACTGACTCTTCTTACTTTCTATGATTTGAACCATTCCTGTGACACTAGTTATAGATTCCGATACTTCACTTCAGGTTTACTGTATCCCTCTGACCTTCTTATTGACGATGAGACACAGAAATTGCATCGAAATTAAAAACAAAGTCACATTGCCGACTTAAGTACATGTAGACTGACTCTTCCTACTGTCTATGTTTTGAAACATTCCTGTGATACTAGTTTTAGTATCCGATGCTTCACTTCAGGTTTACTGAATTCCTTGGACCTTCTTATTGACGAAGAAACACAGAAATTGCATCGGAATTAAATACAAATGGCACAATGCCGACTTAAGTAGAAGACGACTGACTCTTCCTACTGTCTATGTTTTGAACCTTCCTGTGCCACTAGTTATAGATTCCGATGCTACACTTCGGGTCTACTATATCCCTCTGAAATTCTTATTGACGATGGAACACAGAAATTGCATCGGAATTAAATACAAAAGGCACAATGCCGACGTACGTACAAGAAGACTGACTCTTCTTTGTGACTGTTTTGAACCATTCCTGTGACACTAGTTATAGATTCCGATGCTTCACTTCTGGTTTACTGTAACCCTCTGACCTTCTTAGTGACGATGAAACACAGAAATTGCATCGGAATTAAATACAAATGGCACAATGCCGACTTAAGTACAAGAAGACTGACTCTCCTTTCTGTCTATGTTTTGAACCATTCCTGTGACACTAGATATAGATTCCTATGCTTCACTTCAGGTTTACTGTATTCCTTGGACCTTCTTACTGACGATGGAACACAGAAATTGCATCGGAATTAAATAGAAAAGGCACAATGCTGACTTAAGTACAAGAAGACTGACTCTTCCTACGGTCTATGTTTTGAACCATTACTGTGACACTAGTTATAGATTCCGATGCTTCACTTCAGGTATACTGTATCCCTTGGACCTTCTTATTGACGATGAAACACAGAAATTTCATCGGAATTAAATACAAAATGCACAATGCCGACTTAAGTACAAGAAGACTGACTCTTCCTACTGTCTATGTTTTGAACCATTCCTGTGACACTAGATACAGATTCCGATGCTTCACTTCAGGTTTACTGTATTCCTTGGACCTTCTTACTGACGATGGAACACAGAAATTGCATCGGAATTAAATACAGAAGGCACAATGCCGACGTAAGTACAAGAAGACTGACTCTTATTTCTGACTGTTTTGAACCATTCCTGTGACACTAGTTATAGATTCCGATGCTGCACTTCAGGTTTACTGTATCCCTCTGACCTTCTTATTGACGATGAAACACAGAAATTGCATCGGAATTAAATAGAAAAGGCACAATGCCTACTTAAGTACAAGAAGACTGACTCTGCTTACTGACTGTTTTGAACCATTACTGTGACACTAGTTACAGATCCCGATGCTTCACTTCAGGTTTACTGTATCCCTCTGACCTTCGTATTGACGATAAAACATAGAAATTGCATCGGAATTAAATACAAAAGGCACAATGGCGACTTAAGTACATGTAGACTGACTCTTCCTACTGTCTATGTTTTGAAACATTCCTGTGACGCTAGTTATAGATTCCGATGCTTCATTTTAGGTTTACTGTATACCTTGGACCTTCTTATTGACGATGAAACACAGAAAGTGCATCGGAATTAAATAGAAAAGGCACAATGCTGACTTAGGTACAAGAAGACTGACTCTTCCTACTGTCTATGTTTTGAACCATTCCTGAACACTAGTTATAGATTCCGATGCTTCACTTCAGGATTACTGTATCCCACCCGACCTTCTTATTGACGATGAAACACAGAAATTGTGTCGGACTTAAATACAAAAGGCACATTGCAGACTTAAGTACAAGAAGACTGACTCTTCTTTCTGAGTGTTTTGAACCATTCCTGTGACACTAGTTATAGATTCCGTAGCTTCACTTCAGGTTTACTGTATCCCTCTGACCATCTTACTGACGATGAAACACTGAAATTGCATGTGAATTAAATACAAATGGCACAATGCCGACTTAAGTTTAAGAAGACTGACTCTCCTTACTGACTATGTTTGAACCATTCCTGTGACACTAGATATAGATTCCGATGCTTCACTTCAGGTTTACTGTATCCCTTGGACCTTCTTATTGACGATGAAACACAGATATTGCATCGGAATTCAATACAAAAGGCACATGCCGACTTAAGTGCAAGAAGACTCACTCTTCTTACCGACTGCTTTGAACCACTCCTGTGACACTAGTTATAGATTCCGATGCTTCACTTCAGGTTTACTGTATCCCTCTGACCTTCGTAATGACGATGAATCACAGTAATTGCATCGGAATTAAATGCAAAAGGCACAATGCGGACTTAAGTACAAGAAGACTGACTCTTCCTATTGTTTATGTTTTGAACCATTCCTGTGACACTAGTTATAGATTCCGATGCTACACTTCAGGTTTACTGTATCCCTCTGACCTTCTTATTGACGATGAAACACAGAAATTGCATCGGAATTAAATACAAAAGGCACAATGCCGACTTAAGTACAAGAAGACTGTCTCTTCTTACTGAGTGTTTTGAAACATTCCTGTGACACTAGTTATAGATTCCGATGCTTCACTTCAGGTTTACTGTATCCCTCTGACCATCTTATTGACGACGAAAGACAGAAATTGCATGTGAATTAAATACAAATGGCACAATGCCGACTTAAGTTCTAGAAGACTGACTCTCCTTACTGACTATGTTTTGAACCATTCCTGTGACACTAGATATAGATTCCGATGCTTCACTTCAGGTTTACTGTATCCCTTGGACCTTCTTATTGACGATGAAACACAGATATTGCATCGGAATTAAATACAAAAGGCACAATGCCGGCTTAAGTACAAGATGACTGACTCTTCTTACTGACTATGTTTTGAACCATTCCTGTGACACTAGTTATAGATTCCGATGCTTCACCTCAGGTTTACTGTATCCCTCTGACCTTCTTATTGACGATGAAATACAGTAATTGAATCGGAATTAAATTGAAATGGGCATAATGCCGACTTAAGTACAAAAAGTCTGACTCTTCTTACTGTCTATGTTTTGAACCATTCCTGTGACACTAGTTATAGATTCCGGTGCTTCACTTCAGATTTACTGTAACCCTTGGACCTTCTTATTGACGATGGAACACAGAAATTGCATCGGAATTAAATACAAATGGCACGATGCCGACCTAAGTACAGGAAGACTGACTCTTCTTACCGACTGTTTTAAACCATTCCTGTGACACTAGTTATAGATTCCGATGCTTCACTTCAGGTTTTCAGTATCCCTTGGACCTTCTTATTGACGATGAAACACAGAAATCGCATCGGAATTAAATAGAATAGGCACAATGCCGACTTAGGTACAAGAAGACTGACTCTTCCTACTGTCTATGTTTTGAACCATTCCTGTGACACTAGTTATAGATTCCGAATCTTCACTTCAGGTTTACTGTATCCCTTGGACGTTCTTATTGACGATGAAACACAGAAATTGCATCGGAATTAAATAGAAAGGTCACAATACCGACTTAAGTACAAGAAGACTGACTCTTCTTACTGTCTATGACTTGAACCATTGCTGTGACACTAGTTATAGATTCCGATGCTTCACTTCAGGTTTACTGTATCCCTCTGACCTTCTTATTGACGATGAAACACAGATATTGCATCGAAATTAAAAACAAAAGTCACATTGCCGACTTAAGTACATGTAGACTGACTCTTCGTACTGTCTATGTTTTGAAACATTCCTGTGACACTAGTTTTAGATTCCGATGCTTCACTTCAGGTTTACTGAATTCCTTGGACCTTCTTACTGACGAAGAAACACAGAAATTGCATCGGAATTAAATACAAAAGGCACAATGCCGACTAAAGTAGAAGAAGACTGACTCTTCCTGCTGTCTATGTTTTGAACCATTCCTGTGACACTAGTTATAGATTCCGATGCTTCACTTCAGGTTTACTGTATCCCTCTGACCTCCTTATTGACGATGAATCACAGAAATTGCATCGGTATTAAATGCAACGTGCACAATGCCACTTGAGTACAAGAAGACTGAATCTTCTTTTTGTCTATGTTTTGAAACATTCCTGTGACACTAGTTATAGATTCCGATCCTTCACTTCAGGTTTACTGTATCCCTTGGACGCTCTTCTTGACGATGAAACACAGAAATTGCATCGGAATTAAATAGAAAGGGCACAATGCCGACTTAAGTACAAGAAGACTGACTCTTCTTACAGTCTATGATTTGAACCATTCCTGTGACACTAGTTATAGATTCCGATGCTTCACTTCAGGTTTACTGTATCCCTCTGACCTTCTTATTGACGATGAAACACAGAAATTGCATCGAAATTAAAAACAAAAGTCACATTGCCGACTTAAGTACATGTAGACTGACTCCTCCTACTGTCTATGTTTTGAAACATTCGTGTGACACTAGTTTTAGATTCCGATGCTTCACTTCAGGTTTTCTGAATTCCTTGGACCTTCTTATTGACGAAGAAACACAGAAATTGAATCGGAATTAAATACAAAAGGCACAATGCCGACTTAAGTAGAAGAAGACTGACTCTTCTTACTGTCTATGTTTTGAACCATTCCTGTGACACTAGTTATAGATTCCGATGCTACACTTCAGGTCTACTGTATCCCTCTGAAATTCTTATTGACGATGGAACACAGAAATTGCATCGGAATTAAATACAAAAGGCACAATGCCGACGTAAGTAGAAGAAGACTGACTCTTCTTACTGACTGTTTTGAACCATTCCTGTGACACTAGTTATAGATTCCGATGCTTCACTTCAGGTTTACTGTATCCCTCTGACCTTCTTAGTGACGATGAAACACAGAAATTGCATCGGATTTAAATACAAATGGCACAATGCCGACTTAAGTACAAGAAGACTGACTCTCCTTACTGTCTATGTTTTGAACCATTCCTGTGACACTAGATATAGATTCCGATGCTTCACTTCAGGTTTACTGTATGACTTGGACCTTCTTACTGACGATGAAACACAGAAATTACATCGGAATTAAATAGAAAATTCACAACGCAGACTTAAGTACAAGAAGACTGACTCTTCCTACTTTCTATGTTTTGAACCATTCCTTTGACACTAGTTATAGCTTCCGATGCTTCACTTCAGGATTACTGTATTCCTCAGACCTTCTTGTTGACGATGAAACACAGAAACTGCATCGGAAGTAATTACAAAAGGCACAATGCCGACTAAAGTACAAGAAGACAGACTCTTCTTACTGTCTATGTTTTGAAAAATTCCTGTGACGCAAGTTATAGATTCCGAAGCTTCACTTCAGGTTTACTGTACCCCTTGGACCTTCTTATCGACGATGAATCACAGAAATTGCGTCGGAATGAAATACAAATGGCACAATGCCGACTTAAGTACAAGAAGACTGACTCTTCTTTTTGTCTATGTTTTGAACCATTCCTGTGACACTAGTTATAGATTCCGATGCTTCACTTCAGGCTTACTGTATCCCTTGGACCATCTTATTGACGATGAAACACAGAAATTGCGTCAGAATTAAATAGAAAAGGCACAATGCCGACTTCAGTTCAAGAAGACTGACTCTTCCTACTGTCTATGTTTTGAACCATTCCTGTGACACTAGTTATAGATTCCGATGCTTCTCCTCAGGTTTACTGTATCCCTTGGACGTTCTTATTGACGATGAAACACAGAAATTGCATCGGAATTAAATACAAAAGACACAATGCCGACTTAAGTACAAGAGGACTGACTCTTCTTACTGTCTATGATTTGAACCACTCCTGTGACACTAGTTATAGATTCCGATGCTTCACTTCAGGTTTACTGAATTCCTTGGACCTCCTTATTGACGATGAAACACAGAAATTGCATCGGAATTAAGAAGAAAAGGTACAATGCAGACTTAAGTACAACAAGACTAACTCTTCTTACTGACTGTTTTGAACCATTCCTGTGACACTAGTTATAGATTCCGATGCTTCACTTGAGGTGTACTGTATCCTTCTGACCTTCTTATTGACGATGAAACACAGACATTGCATGGGAATTAAATACAAATGGCACAATGCTGACTTAAGTACAAGAAGACTGACGCAACTTACTGTCTATGTTTTGAACCATTCCTGTGACACTAGATACAGATTCCGATGCTTCACTTCAGGTTTACTCTACCCCTTGGACCTTCTTATTGACGATGAAACACAGATATTGCATCGGAATTAAATACAAAAGGCACAATGCCTACTTAAGAACAAGAAGACTGACTATTCTTACTGACTATGCTTTGAACCATTCCTGTGACACCAGTTAGAGATTCCGATGCTTCACTTCAGGTTTACTGTATCCCTCTGACCTTCTTATTGACGATGAAACACAGTAATTGCATTGGAATTAAAAAGAAAAGGGCTTAATGCCGACCTATGTACAAGAAGTCTGACTCCTCCTACTGTCTATGTTTTGAACCATTCCTGTGACACTAGTTATAGATTCCGATTCTTCACTTCAGGTTTCCTGTATCCCTTGGACCTTCTTATTGACGATGAAACACAGAAATTGCATCGGAATTAAATACAATAGGCACAACGCCGACATAAGTACAAGAAGACTGACTCTTCTTACTGACTTTGTTTTGAACCATTCCTGTGACACTAGTTACAGATCCCGATGCTTCACTTCAGGTTTACTGTATCCCTCTGACCTTCTTATTGACGATGAAACATAGAAATAGCATCGCAATTAAATACAGAAGGCACAATGACGACTTAAGTACATGTAGACTGATTCTTCCTACTGTCTATGTTTTGAAACATTCCTGTGACGCTAGTAATAGATTCCGATGCTTCATTTCATGTTTACTGTATACCTTGGACCTTCTTATTGACGATGAAACACAGAAAGTGCATCGGAATTAAATTGAAAAGGCACAATGCTGACTTAAGTACAAAAAGACTGACTCTTCCTACTGTCTATGTTTTTAACCATTCCTGTGACACTAGTTATAGATTCCGATGCTTCACTTCAGGATTACTGTATCCCTCTGATATTCTTATTGACGATGAAACACAGAAATTGCGTTGGAATTAAATACAAAAGGCACAATGCCGACTTAAGTACAAGAAGACTGACTCATCCTACTGTCTATATTTTGAACCATTCCTGTGACACTAGTTATAGATTCCGATGCTTCACTTCATGTTTACTGTATCCCTTGGACGTTCTTATTGACGATGAAACAGAGAAATTGCATCGGAATTAAATACAAAAGGCACAATGCCGGCTTAAGTACAAGATGACTGTCTCTTCTTACTGTCTAAGATTTGAACCATTCCTGTGACACTAGTTATAGATTCCAATGCTTCACTTCAGGTTTATTGAGTCCCTTGGACCTTCTTATTGACGACGAAACACAGAAATTGCATCGGAATTAAATACAAAAGCACAATGCCGACTTAAGTACAAGTAGACTGACTCTTCTTACTGTCTATGTTTTGAACCATTCCTGTGACACTAGTTATAGTTTCCGATGCTACACTTCAGGTCTACTGTATCCCTCTGAAATTCTTATTGACGATGGAACACAGAAATTGCATCGGAATTAAATAGAAAGGGCACAATGCCGACTTAAGTACAAGAAGACTGACTCTTCTTAGAGTCTATGATTTGAACCATTCCTGTGACACTAGTTATAGATTCCGATGCTTCACTTCAGGTTTACTGTATCCCTCTGACCTTCTTAGTGACGATGAAACACAGAAATTGCATCGGAATTAAATACAAATGGCACAATGCCGACTTAAGTACAAGAAGACTGACTCTCCTTACTGTCTATGTTTTGAACCATTCCTGTGACACTAGATATAGATTCCGATGCTTCACTTCAGGTTTACTGTATGACTTGGACCTTCTTACTGACGATGAAACACAGAAATTGCATCGGAATTAAATAGAAAATTCACAACGCAGACTTAAGTACAAGAAGACTGACTCTTCCTACTTTCTATGTTTTGAACCATTCCTGTGACACTAGTTATAGCTTCCGATGCTTCACTTCAGGATTACTGTATTCCTCAGACCTTCTTGTTGACGATGAAACACAGAAACTGCATCGGAAGTAATTACAAAAGGCACAATGCCGACTAAAGTACAAGAAGACAGACTCTTCTTACTGTCTATGTTTTGAAAAATTCCTGTGACACAAGTTATAGATTCCGAAGCTTCACTTCAGGTTTACTGTACCCCTTGGACCTTCTTATTGACGATGAATCACAGAAATTGCGTCGGAATGAAATACAAATGGCACAATGCCGACTTAAGTACAAGAAGACTGACTCTTCTTTTTGTCTATGTTTTGAACCATTCCTGTGACACTAGTTATAGATTCCGATGCTTCACTTCAGGCTTACTGTATCCCTTGGACCATCTTATTGACGATGAAACACAGAAATTGCGTCGGAATTATATAGAAAAAGCACAATGCCGACTTAAGTACAAGAAGACTGACTCTTCCTACTGTCTATGTTTTGAACCATTCCTGTGACACTAGTTATAGATTCCGATGCTTCTCCTCAGGTTTACTGTATCCCTTGGACGTTCTTATTGACGATGAAACACAGAAATTGCATCGGAATTAAATACAAAAGGCACAATGCCGACTTAAGTACAAGAGGACTGACTCTTCTTACTTTCTATGATTTGAACCACTCCTGTGACACTAGTTATAGATTCCGATGCTTCACTTCAGGTTTACGGAATTCCTTGGACCTCCTTATTGACGATGAAACACAGAAATTGCATCGGAATTAAGAAGAAAAGGTACAATGCAGACTTAAGTACAACAAGACTGACTCTTCTTACTGACTGTTTTGAACCATTCCTGTGACACTAGTTATAGATTCCGATGCTTCACTTGAGGTGTACTGTATCCTTCTGACCTTCTTATTGACGATGAAACATAGAAATAGCATCGCAATTAAATACAAAAGGCACAATGACGACTTAAGTACATGTAGACTGATTCTTCCTACTGTCTATGTTTTGAAACATTCCTGTGACCCTAGTAATAGATTCCGATGCTTCATTTCATGTTTACTGTATACCTTGGACCTTCTTATTGACGATGAAACACAGAAAGTGCATCGGAATTAAATTGAAAAGGCACAATGCTGACTTAAGTACAAGAAGACTGACTCTTCCTACTGTCTATGTTTTTAACCATTCCTGTGACACTAGATATAGATTCCGATGCTTCACTTCAGGTTTATTGAGTCCCTAGGACCTTCTTATTGACGACGAAACACAGAAATTGCATCGGAATTAAATACAAAAGCACAATGCCGACTTAAGTACAAGAAGACTGACTCTTCTTACTGTCTATGTTTTGAACCATTCCTGTGACACTAGTTATAGTTTCCGATGCTACACTTCAGGTCTACTGTATCCCTCTGAAATTCTTATTGACGATGGAACACAGAAATTGCATCGGAATTAAATAGGAAAGGCACAATGCCGACTTAAGTACAAGAAGACTGACTCCTCCTACTGTCTATGTTTTGAACCATTCCTGTGACACTAGTTATAGATTCCGATGCTTCACTTCAGGTTTACTGTATCCCTTGGACGCTCTTCTTGACGATGAAACACAGTAATTGCATCGGAATTCAATAGAAAGGGCACAATGCCGACTTAAGTACAAGAAGACTGACTCTTCTTACAGTCTATGATTTGAACCATTCCTGTGACACTGGTTATAGATTCCGATGCTTCACTTCAGGCTTACTGTATCCCTGTGACCTTCTTATTGGCGATGAAACACAGAAATTGCATCGAAATTAAAAACAAAAGTCACATTGCCGACTTAAGTACATGTAGACTGACTCCTCCTACTGTCTATGTTTTGAAACATTCGTGTGACACTAGTTTTAGATTCCGATGCTTCACTTCAGGTTTTCTGAATTCCTTGGACCTTCTTATTGACGAAGAAACACAGAAATTGAATCGGAATTAAATAAAAATGCACAATGCCGACTTAAGTAGAAGGAGACTGACTCTTCTTACTGTCTATGTTTTGAACCATTCCTGTGACACTAGTTATATATTCCGATGCTTCACTTCAGGTTTACTGTATCCCTCTGACCTTCTTAGTGACGATGAAACACAGAAATTGCATCGGAATTAAATACAAATGGCACAATGCCGACTTAAGTACAAGAAGACTGACTCTCCTTACTGTCTATGTTTTGAACCATTCCTGTGACACTAGATATAGATTCCGATGCTTCACTTCAGGTTTACTGTATGACTTGGACCTTCTTACTGACAATGAAACACAGAAATTACATCGGAATTAAATAGAAAATTCACAACGCAGACTTAAGTACAAGAAGACTGACTCTTCCTACTTTCTATGTTTTGAACCATTCCTGTGACACTAGTTATAGCTTCCGATGCTTCACTTCAGGATTACTGTATTCCTCAGACATTCTTGTTGACGATGAAACACAGAAACTGCATCGGAAGTAATTACAAAAGGCACAATGCCGACTAAAGTACAAGAAGACAGACTCTTCTTACTGTCTATGTTTTGAAAAATTCCTGTGACACAAGTTATAGATTCCGAAGCTTCACTTCAGGTTTACTGTACCCCTTGGACCTTCTTATTGACGATGAATCACAGAAATTGCGTCGGAATGAAATACAAATGGCACAATGCCGACTTAAGTACAAGAAGACTGACTCTTCTTTTTGTCTATGTTTTGAACCATTCCTGTGACACTAGTTATAGATTCCGATGCTTCACTTCAGGCTTACTGTATCCCTTGGACCATCTTATTGACGATGAAACACAGAAATTGCGTCGGAATTATATAGAAAAAGCACAATGCCGACTTAAGTACAAGAAGACTGACTCTTCCTACTGTCTATGTTTTGAACCATTCCTGTGACACTAGTTATAGATTCCGATGCTTCTCCTCAGGTTTACTGTATCCCTTGGACGTTCTTATTGACGATGAAACACAGAAATTGCATCGGAATTAAATACAAAAGGCACAATGCCGACTTAAGTACAAGAGGACTGACTCTTCTTACTTTCTATGATTTGAACCACTCCTGTGACACTAGTTATAGATTCCGATGCTTCACTTCAGGTTTACGGAATTCCTTGGACCTCCTTATTGACGATGAAACACAGAAATTGCATCGGAATTAAGAAGAAAAGGTACAATGCAGACTTAAGTACAACAAGACTGACTCTTCTTACTGACTGTTTTGAACCATTCCTGTGACACTAGTTATAGATTCCGATGCTTCACTTGAGGTGTACTGTATCCTTCTGACCTTCTTATTGACGATGAAACATAGAAATAGCATCGCAATTAAATACAAAAGGCACAATGACGACTTAAGTACATGTAGACTGATTCTTCCTACTGTCTATGTTTTGAAACATTCCTGTGACCCTAGTAATAGATTCCGATGCTTCATTTCATGTTTACTGTATACCTTGGATCTTCTTATTGACGATGAAACACAGAAAGTGCATCGGAATTAAATTGAAAAGGCACAATGCTGACTTAAGTACAAGAAGACTGACTCTTCCTACTGTCTATGTTTTTAACCATTCCTGTGACACTAGATATAGATTCCGATGCTTCACTTCAGGTTTATTGAGTCCCTAGGACCTTCTTATTGACGACGAAACACAGAAATTGCATCGGAATTAAATACAAAAGCACAATGCCGACTTAAGTACAAGAAGACTGACTCTTCTTACTGTCTATGTTTTGAACCATTCCTGTGACACTAGTTATAGTTTCCGATGCTACACTTCAGGTCTACTGTATCCCTCTGAAATTCTTATTGACGATGGAACACAGAAATTGCATCGGAATTAAATAGGAAAGGCACAATGCCGACTTAAGTACAAGAAGACTGACTCCTCCTACTGTCTATGTTTTGAACCATTCCTGTGACACTAGTTATAGATTCCGATGCTTCACTTCAGGTTTACTGTATCCCTTGGACGCTCTTCTTGACGATGAAACACAGTAATTGCATCGGAATTCAATAGAAAGGGCACAATGCCGACTTAAGTACAAGAAGACTGACTCTTCTTACAGTCTATGATTTGAACCATTCCTGTGACACTGGTTATAGATTCCGATGCTTCACTTCAGGCTTACTGTATCCCTGTGACCTTCTTATTGGCGATGAAACACAGAAATTGCATCGAAATTAAAAACAAAAGTCACATTGCCGACTTAAGTACATGTAGACTGACTCCTCCTACTGTCTATGTTTTGAAACATTCGTGTGACACTAGTTTTAGATTCCGATGCTTCACTTCAGGTTTTCTGAATTCCTTGGACCTTCTTATTGACGAAGAAACACAGAAATTGAATCGGAATTAAATAAAAATGCACAATGCCGACTTAAGTAGAAGGAGACTGACTCTTCTTACTGTCTATGTTTTGAACCATTCCTGTGACACTAGTTATATATTCCGATGCTTCACTTCAGGTTTACTGTATCCCTCTGACCTTCTTAGTGACGATGAAACACAGAAATTGCATCGGAATTAAATACAAATGGCACAATGCCGACTTAAGTACAAGAAGACTGACTCTCCTTACTGTCTATGTTTTGAACCATTCCTGTGACACTAGATATAGATTCCGATGCTTCACTTCAGGTTTACTGTATGACTTGGACCTTCTTACTGACAATGAAACACAGAAATTACATCGGAATTAAATAGAAAATTCACAACGCAGACTTAAGTACAAGAAGACTGACTCTTCCTACTTTCTATGTTTTGAACCATTCCTGTGACACTAGTTATAGCTTCCGATGCTTCACTTCAGGATTACTGTATTCCTCAGACATTCTTGTTGACGATGAAACACAGAAACTGCATCGGAAGTAATTACAAAAGGCACAATGCCGACTAAAGTACAAGAAGACAGACTCTTCTTACTGTCTATGTTTTGAAAAATTCCTGTGACACAAGTTATAGATTCCGAAGCTTCACTTCAGGTTTACTGTACCCCTTGGACCTTCTTATTGACGATGAATCACAGAAATTGCGTCGGAATGAAATACAAATGGCACAATGCCGACTTAAGTACAAGAAGACTGACTCTTCTTTTTGTCTATGTTTTGAACCATTCCTGTGACACTAGTTATAGATTCCGATGCTTCACTTCAGGCTTACTGTATCCCTTGGACCATCTTATTGACGATGAAACACAGAAATTGCGTCGGAATTAAATAGAAAAGGCACAATGCCGACTTAAGTACAAGAAGACTGACTCTTCCTACTGTCTATGTTTTGAACCATTCCTGTGACACTAGTTATAGATTCCGATGCTTCTCCTCAGGTTTACTATATCCCTTGGACGTTCTTATTGACGATGAAACACAGAAATTGCATCGGAATTAAATACAAAAGGCACAATGCCGACTTAAGTACAAGAGGACTGACTCTTCTTACTGTCTATGATTTGAACCACTCCTGTGACACTAGTTATAGATTCCGATGCTTCACTTCAGGTTTACTGAATTCCTTGGACCTCCTTATTGACGATGAAACACAGAAATTGCATCGGAATTAAGAAGAAAAGGTACAATGCAGACTTAAGTACAACAAGACTGACTCTTCTTACTGACTGTTTTGAACCATTCCTGTGACACTAGTTATAGATTCCGATGCTTCACTTGAGGTGTACTGTATCCTTCTGACCTTCTTATTGACGATAAAACACAGACATTGCATGGGAATTAAATACAAATGGCACAATGCTGACTTAAGTACAAGAAGACTGACGCAACTTACTGTCTATGTTTTGAACCATTCCTGTGACACTAGATACAGATTCCGATGCTTCACTTCAGGTTTACTCTACCCCTTGGACCTTCTTATTGACGATGAAACACAGATATTGCATCGGAATTAAACATAAAAGGCACAATGCCTACTTAAGAACAAGAAGACTGACTATTCTTACTGACTATGTTGTGAACCATTCCTGTGACACCAGTTAGAGATTCCGATGCTTCACTTCAGGTTTACTGTATCCCTCTGACCTTCTTATTGACGATGAAACACAGTAATTGCATTGGAATTAAATAGAAAAGGGCTTAATGCCGACCTATGTACAAGAAGTCTGACTCTTCCTACTGTCTATGTTTTGAACCATTCCTGTGACACTAGTTATAGATTCCGATTTTTCACTTCAGGTTTCCTGTATCCCTTGGACCTTCTTATTGACGATGAAACACAGAAATTGCATCGGAATTAAATACAATAGGCACAACGCCGACATAAGTACAAGAAGACTGACTCTTCTTACTGACTTTGTTTTGAACCATTCCTGTGACACTAGTTACAGATCCCGATGCTTCACTTCAGGTTTACTGAATCCCTCTGACCTTCTTATTGACGATGAAACATAGAAATAGCATCGCAATTAAATACAAAAGGCACAATGACGACTTAAGTACATGTAGACTGATTCTTCCTACTGTCTATGTTTTGAAACATTCCTGTGACGCTAGTAATAGATTCCGATGCTTCATTTCATGTTTACTGTATACCTTGGACCTTCTTATTGACGATGAAACACAGAAAGTGCATCGGAATTAAATTGAAAAGGCACAATGCTGACTTAAGTACAAGAAGACTGACTCTTCCTACTGTCTATGTTTTTAACCATTCCTGTGACACTAGTTATAGATTCCGATGCTTCACTTCAGGATTACTGTATCCCTCTGATATTCTTATTGACGATGAAACACAGAAATTGCATCGGAATTAAATACAAAAGCACAATGCCGACTTAAGTACAAGAAGACTGACTCTTCTTACTGTCTATGTTTTGAACCATTCCTGTGACACTAGTTATAGTTTCCGATGCTACACTTCAGGTCTACTGTATCCCTCTGAAATTCTTATTGACGATGGAACACAGAAATTGCATCGGAATTAAATAGAAAGGGCACAATGCCGACTTAAGTACAAGAAGACTGACTCTTCTTACAGTCTATGATTTGAACCATTCCTGTGACACTAGTTATAGATTCCAATGCTTCCCTTCAGGTTTACTGTATCCCTCTGACCTTCTTATTGACGATGAAACACAGAAATTGCATCGAAATTAAAAACAAAAGTTACATTGCCGACTTAAGTACATGTAGACTGACTCCTCCTACTGTCTATGTTTTGAAACATTCGTGTGACACTAGTTTTAGATTCCGATGCTTCACTTCAGGTTTTCTGAATTCCTTGGACCTTCTTATTGACGAAGAAAAACAGAAATTGAATCGGAATTAAATACAAAAGGCACAATGCCGACTTAAGTCGAAGAAGACTGACTCTTCTTACTGTCTATGTTTTGAACCATTCCTGTGACACTAGTTATAGATTCCGATGCTACACTTCAGGTCTACTGTATCCCTCTGAAATTCTTATTGACGATGGAACACAGAAATTGCATCGGAATTATATACAAAAGGCACAATGCCGACGTAAGTAGAAGAAGACTGACTCTTCTTACTGACTGTTTTGAACCATTCCTGTGACACTAGTTATAGATTCCGATGCTTCACTTCAGGTTTACTGTATCCCTCTGACCTTCTTAGTGACGATGAAACACAGAAATTGCATCGGAATTAAATACAAATGGCACAATGCCGACTTAAGTACAAGAAGACTGACTCTCCTTACTGTCTATGTTTTGAACCATTCCTGTGACACTAGATATAGATTCCGATGCTTCACTTCAGGTTTACTGTATGACTTGGACCTTCTTACTGACGATGAAACACAGAAATTGCATCGGAATTAAATAGAAAATTCACAACGCAGACTTAAGTACAAGAAGACTGACTCTTCCTACTTTCTATGTTTTGAACCATTCATGTGACACTAGTTATAGCTTCCGATGCTTCACTTCAGGATTACTGTATTCCTCAGACCTTCTTGTTGACGATGAAACACAGAAACTGCATCGGAAGTAATTACAAAAGGCACAATGCCGACTAAAGTACAAGAAGACAGACTCTTCTTACTGTCTATGTTTTGAAAAATTCCTGTGACACAAGTTATAGATTCCGAAGCTTCACTTCAAGTTTACTGTACCCCTTGGACCTTCTTATTGCCGATGAATCACAGAAATTGCGTCGGAATGAAATACAAATGGCACAATGCCGACTTAAGTACAAGAAGACTGACTCTTCTTTTTGTCTATGTTTTGAACCATTCCTGTGACACTAGTTATAGATTCCGATGCTTCACTTCAGGCTTACTGTATCCCTTGGACCATCTTATTGACGATGAAACACAGAAATTGCGTCGGAATTAAATAGAAAAGGCACAATGCCGACTTAAGTACAAGAAGACTGACTCTTCCTACTGTCTATGTTTCGAACCATTCCTGTGACACTAGTTATAGATTCCGATGCTTCTCCTCAGGTTTACTGTATCAATTGGACGTTCTTATTGACGATGAAACACAGTAATTGCATCGGAATTAAATACAAAAGGCACAATGCCGACTTAAGTACAAGCGGACTGACTCTTCTTACTGTCTAAGATTTGAACCATTCCTGTGACACTAGTTATAGATTCCAATGCTTCACTTCAGGTTTATTGAGTCCCTTGGACCTTCTTATTGACGACGAAACACAGAAATTGCATCGGAATTAAATACAAAAGCACAATGCCGACTTAAGTACAAGAAGACTGACTCTTCCTACTGTCTATGTTTTGAACCATTCCTGTGACACTAGTTATAGATTCCGATGCTACACTTCAGGTTTACTGGATCCCTCTGACCATCTTATTGACGACGAAACACAGAAATTGCATGTGAATTAAATACAAATGGCACAATGCCGACTTAAGTTCAAGAAGACTGACTCTCCTTACTGACTTTTTTTGAACCATTCCTGTGACACTAGATATAGATTCCGATGCTTCACTTCAGGTGTACTGTATCCCTTGGACCTTCTTATTGACGATGAAACACATGTATTGCATCGGAATTAAATACAAAAGGCACAATGCCGGCTTAAGTACAAGATGACTGACTCTTCTTACTGACTATGTTTTGAACCATTCCTGTGACACTAGTTATAGATTCCGATTGTTCACTTCAGGTTTACTGTATCCCTTGGACGTTCTTATTGACGATGAAACACAGAAATTGCATCGGAATTAAATAGAAAGGTCACAATACCGACTTAAGTACAAAAAGACTGACTCTTCTTACTGTCTATGATTTGAATCATTCCTGTGACACTTGTTATAGATTCCGATGCTTCACTTCAGGTTTACTGTATCCCTCTGACCTTCTTATTGACGATGAAACACAGAAATTGCATCGAAATTAAAAACAAAAGTCACATTGCCGACTTAAGTACATGTAGACTGACTCTTCCTACTGTCTATGTATTGAAACATTCTTGTGACACTTATTTTTAGATTCCGATGCTTCACTTCAGGTTTACTGAATTCCTTGGACCTTCTTATTGACGAAGAAACACAGAAATTGCATCGGAATTAAATACAAAAGGCACAATGCCGACTCAAGTAGAAGAAGACTGACTCTTCCTACTGTCTATGTTTTGAACCATTCCTGTGACACTAGTTATAGATTCCGATGCTACACTTCAGGTCTACTGTATCCCTCTGAAATTCTTATTGACGATGGAACACAGAAATTGCATCGGAATTAAATACAAAAGGCACAATGCCGACGTAAGTACAAGAAGACTGACTCTTCTTACTGACTGTTTTGAACCATTCCTGTGACACTAGTTATAGATTCCGATGCTTCACTTCAGGTTTACTGTATCCCTCTGACCTTCTTAGTGACGATGAAACACAGAAATTGCATCGGAATTAAATACAAATGGCACAATGCCGACTTAAGTACAAGACTACTGACTCTCCTTACTGTCTATATTTTGAACCATTCCTGTGACACTAGTTATAGATTCCGATGCTACACTTCAGGTTTACTGTATCCCTCTGACCTTCTTATTGACGATGAAACACAGAAATTGCATCGGAATTAAATACAAAAGGCACAATGCCGACTTAAGTACAAGAAGACTGTCTCTTCTTACTGAGTGTTTTGAAACATTCCTGTGACACTAGTTATAGATTCCGATGCTTCACTTCAGGTTTACTGTATCCCTCTGACCATCTTATTGACGACGAAACACAGAAATTGCATGTGAATTAAATACAAATGGCACAATGCCGACTTAAGTTCAAGAAGACTGACTCTCCTTACTGACTATGTTTTGAACCATTTCTGTGATACTAGATAGAGATTCCGATGCTTCACTTCAGGTTTACTGTATCCCTTGGACCTTCTTATTGACGATGAAACACAGATATTGCATCGGAATTAAATACAAAAGGCACAATGCCGGCTTGAGTACAAGATGACTGACTCTTCTTACTGACTATGTTTTGAACCATTCCTGTGACACTAGTTATAGATTCCGATGCTTCACTTCAGGTTTACTGTATCCCTCTGACCTTCTTATTGACGATGGAACACAGAAATTGCATCGGAATTAAATTGAAATGGGCATAATGCCGACTTAAGTACAAAAAGTCTGACTCTTCTTGCTGTCTATGTTTTGAACCATTCCTGTGACACTAGTTATAGATTCCGATGCTTCACTTCAGATTTACTGTAACCCTTGGACCGTATTATTGACGATGGAACACAGAAATTGCATCGGAATTAAATACAAAAGGCACAATGCCGGCTTGAGTACAAGATGGCTGACTCTTCTTACCGACTGTTTTAAACCATTCCTGTGACATTAGTTATAGATTCCGATGCTTCACTTCAGGTTTACTGTATCCCTCTGACCTTCTTGTTGACGATGAATCACAGAAATTGCATCGGAATAAAATGCAAAATGCACAATGCCGACTTGAGTACAAGAAGACTGACTCTTCTTTTTGTCTATGCTTTGAACCATTCCTGTGACACTAGTTATAGATTCCGATGCTTCACTTCAGGTTTTCAGTATCCCTTGGACCTTCTTATTGACGATGAAACACAGAAATTGCAACGGAATTAAATAGAAAAGGCACAATGCCGACTTAAGTACATGAAGACTGCCTCTTCCTACTGTCTATGTTTTGAACCATTCCTGTGACACTAGTTATAGTTTCCGAATCTTCACTTCAGGTTTACTGTACCCCTTGGACGTTCTTATTGACGATGAAACACAGAAATTGCATCGGAATTAAATAGAAAGGTCACAATACCGACTTAAGTACAAGAAGACTGACTCTTCTTACTGTCTATGATTTGAACCATTCCTGTGACACTAGTTAAGGATTCCGATGCTTCACTTCAGGTTTACTGTATCCCTCTGACCTTCTTATTGACGATGAGACACAGAAATTGCATCGAAATTAAAAACAAAGTCACATTGCCGACTTAAGTACATGTAGACTGACTCTTCCTACTGTCTATGTTTTGAAACATTCCCGTGATACTAGTTTTAGTATCCGATGCTTCACTTCAGGTTTACTGCATTCCTTGGACCTTCTTATTGACGAAGAAACACAGAAATTGCATCGGAATTAAATACAAAAGGCACAATGCCGACTTAAGTAGAAGACGACTGACTCTTCCTACTGTCTATGTTTTGAACCATTCCTGTGACACTAGTTATAAATTCCGATGCTACACTTCAGGTCTACTATATCCCTCTGAAATTCTTATTGACGATGGAACACAGAAATTGCATCGGAATTAAATACAAAAGGCACAATGCCGACGTAAGTACAAGAAGACTGACTCTTCTTTCTGACTGTTTTGAACCATTCCTGTGACACTAGTTATAGATTCCGATGCTTCACTTCAGGTATACTGTTTCCCTTGGACCTTCTTATTGACGATGAAACACAGAAATTTCATCGGAATTAAATACAAAATGCACAATGCCGACTTAAGTACAAGAAGACTGACTCTTCCTTCTGTCTATGTTTGAACCATTCCTGTGACACTAGATATAGATTCCGATGCTTCACTTCAGGTTTACTGTATTCCTTGGACCTTCTTACTGACGATGGAACACAGAAATTGCATCGGAATTAAATACAAAAGGCACAATGCCGACGTAAGTACAAGAAGACTGACTCTTCTTTCTGACTGTTTTGAACCATTCCTGTGACACTAGTTATAGATTCCGATGCTTCACTTCAGGTTTACTGTATCCCTCTGACCTTCTTATTGACGATGAAACACAGAAATTGCATCGGAATTAAATAGAAAAGGCACAATGCCTACTTAAGTACAAGAAGACTGACTCTGCTTACTGACTGTTTTGAACCATTACTGTGACACTAGTTACAGATCCCGATGCTTCACTTCAGGTTTACTGTATCCCTCTGACCTTCGTATTGACGATGAAACATAGAAATTGCATCGGAATTAAATACAAAAGGCACAATGGCGACTTAAGTACATGTAGACTGACTCTTCCTACTGTCTATGTTTTGAAACATTCCTGTGACGCTAGTTATAGATTCCGATGCTTCATTTTAGGTTTACTGTATACCTTGGACCTTCGTATTGACGATGAAACACAGAAAGTGTATCCGAATTAAATAGAAAAGGCACAATGCTGACTTAGGTACATGAAGACTGACTCTTCCTACTGTCTATGTTTTGAACCATTCCTGAACACTAGTTATAGATTCCGATGCTTCACTTCAGGATTACTGTATCCCACCCGACCTTCTTATTGACGATGAAACGCAGAAATTGTGTCGGAATTAAATACAAAAGGCACAATGCCGACTTAAGTACAAGAAGACTGACTCTTCTTACAGACTATGTTTTGAATCATACCTGTGACACTAGTTATAGATTCCGATGCTTCACTTCAGGTTTACTGTATCCCTCTGACCTTCTTATTGACGATGAAACACAGAAATTGCATCGGAATTAAATAGAAAAAGCACAATGCCTACTTAAGTACAAGAAGAATGACTCTGCTTACTGACTACTTTGAACCATTACTGTGACACTAGTTACAGATCCCGATGCTTCACTTCAGGTTTACTGTATCCCTCTGACCTTCTTATTGACGATGAAACATAGAAATTGCATCGGAATTAAATACAAAAGGCACAATGGCGACTTAAGTACATGTAGACTGACTCTTCCTACTGTCTATGTTTTGAAACATTCCTGTGACGCTAGTTATAGATTCCGATGCTTCATTTTAGGTTTACTGTATACCTTGGACCTTCTTGTTGACGATGAAACACAGAAAGTGCATCGGAATTAAATAGAAAAGGCACAATGCTGACTTAGGTACAAGAAGACTGACTCTTCCTACTGTCTATGTATTGAACCATTCCTGAACACTAGTTATAGATTCCGATGCTTCACTTCAGGATTACTGTATCCCACCCGACCTTCTTATTGACGATGAAACACAGAAATTGAGTCGGAATTAAATACAAAAGGCACAATGCCGACTTAAATACAAGAAGACTGACTCTTCTTACTGAGTGTTTTGAACCATTCCTGTGACACTAGTTATAGATTCCGTAGCTTCACTTCAGGTTTACTGTATCCCTCTGACCATCTTACTGACGATGAAACACTGAAATTGCATGTGAATTAAATACAAATGGCACAATGCCGACTTAAGTTTAAGAAGACTGACTCTCCTTACTGACTATGTTTGAACCATTCCTGTGACACTAGATATAGATTCCGATGCTTCACTTCAGGTTTACTGTATCCCTCTGACCTTCGTAATGACGATGAATCACAGTAATTGCATCGGAATTAAATGCAAAAGGCACAATGCCGACATAAGTACAAGAAGACTGACTCTTCCTACTGTTTATGTTTTGAACCATTCCTGTGACACTAGTTATAGATTCCGATGCTACACTTCAGGTTTACTGTATCGCTCTGACCTTCTTATTGACGATGAAACACAGAAATTGCATCGGAATTAAATACAAAAGGCACAATGCCGACTTAAGTACAAGAAGACTGACTCTTCCTACTGTTTATGTTTTGAACCATTCCTGTGACACTAGTTATAGATTCCGATGCTTCACCTCAGGTTTACTGTATCCCTCTGACCATCTTATTGACGATGAAACACAGTAATTGAAACGGAATTAAATTGAAATGAGCATAATACCGACTTAAGTACAAAAAGTCTGACTCTTCTTACTGTCTATGTTTTGAACCATTCCTGTGACACTAGTTATAGATTCCGATGCTTCACTTCAGGTTTTCAGTATCCCTTTGACCTTCTTATTGACGATGAAACACAGAAATTGCATCGGAATTAAATAGAATAGGCACAATGCCGACTTAAGTACAAGAAGACTGACTCTTCCTACTGTCTATCCTTTGAACCATTCCTGTGACACTAGTTATAGATTCCGATTCTTCACTTCAGGTTTACTGTATCCCTTGGACGTTCTTATTGACGATGAAACACAGAAATTGCATCGGAATTAAATAGAAAGGTCACAATACCGACTTAAGTACAAGAAGACTGACTCTTCTTACTGTCTATGACTTGAACCATTGCTGTGACACTAGTTATAGATTCCGATGCTTCACTTCAGGTTTACTGTATCCCTCTGACCTTCTTATTGACGATGAAACACAGATATTGCATCGAAATTAAAAACAAAAGTCACATTGCCGACTTAAGTACATGTAGACTGACTCTTCGTACTGTCTATGTTTTGAAACATTCCTGTGACACTAGTTTTAGATTCCGATGCTTCACTTCAGGTTTACTGAATTCCTTGGACCTTCTTATTGACGAAGAAACACAGAAATTGCATCGGAATTAAATACAAAAGGCACAATGCCGACTTAAGTAGAAGAAGACTGACTCTTCCTACTGTCTATGTTTTGAACCATTCCTGTGACACTAGTTATAGATTCCGATGCTACACTTCAGGTCTACTGTATCCCTCTGAAATTCTTATTGACGATGGAACACAGAAATTGCATCGGAATTAAATACAAAAGGCACAATGCCGACGTAAGTACAAGAAGACTGACTCTTCTTACTGACTGCTTTGAACCATTCCTGTGACACTAGTTATAGATTCCGATGCTTCACTTCAGGTTTACTGAGTCCCTTGGACCTTCTTATTGACGATGAATCTCAGAAATTGCATCGGAATTAATTACAAAAGGCACAATGCCGACTTAAGTACAAGAAGACTGACTCATCCTACTGTCTATATTTTGAACCACTCCTGTGACACTAGTTATAGATTCTGATGCTTCACTTCATGTTTACTGTATCCCTTGGACGTTCTTATTGACGATGAAACAGAGAAATTGCATCGGAATTAAATACAAAAGGCACAATGCCGGCGTAAGTACTAGAAGACTGTCTCTTCTTACTGTCTAAGATTTGAACCATTCCTGTGACACTAGTTATAGACTCCAATGCTTCACTTTAGGTTCATTGAGTCCCTTGGACCTTCTTATTGACGACGAAACACAGAAATTGCATCGGAATTAAATACAAAAGCACAATGCCGACTTAAGTACAAGAAAACTGACTTTTCCTACTGTCTATGTTTTGAACCATTCCTGTGACACTAGTTATAGATTCCGATGCTTCACTTCAGGTTTACTGTATCCCTCTGACCATCTTATTGACGACGAAACACAGAAATTGCATGTGAATTAAATACAAATGGCACAATGCCGACTTAAGTTCAAGAAGACTGACTCTCCTTACTGACTATGTTTTGAACCATTCCTGTGACACTAGATATAGATTCCGATGCTTCACTTCAGGTTAACTGTATCCCTCTGACCTTCTTATTGACGATGAAACACAGATATTGCATCGGAATTAAATACAAAAGGCACAATGCCGGCTTAAGTACAAGATTACTGACTCTTCTTACTGACTATGTTTTGAACCATTCCTGTGACACTAGTTATAGATTCCGATGCTTCACTTCAGGTTTACTGTATCCCTCTGACCTTCTTATTGACGATGAAACACAGTAATTGCATCGGAATTAAATTGAATTGGGCATAATGCCGACTTAAGTACAAAAAGTATGACTCTTCTTACTGTCTATGTTTTGAACCATTCCTGTGACACTAGTTATAGATTCCGATGCTTCACTTCAGATTTACTGTAACCCTTGGACCTTCTTATTGACGATGGAACACAGAAATTGCATCGGAATTAAATACAAATGGCACGATGCCGACCTAAGTACAAGAAGGCTGACTCTTCTTACCGACTGTTTTAAACCATTCCTGTGACACTAGTTATAGATTGCGATGCTTCACTTCAGGTTTACTGTATCCCTCTGACCTTCTTGTTGACGATGAATCACAGAAATTGCATCGGAATTAAATGCAAAATGCACAATGCCGACTTGAGTACAAGAAGACTGACTCTTCTTTTTGTCTATGTTTTGAACCATTCCTGTGACACTAGTTATAGATTCCGATGCTTCACTTCATGTTTACTGTATCCCTTGGACGTTCTTATTGACGATGAAACAGAGAAATTGCATCGGAATTAAATACAAAAGGCACAATGCCGTCGTAAGTACTAGAAGACTGTCTCTTCTTACTGTCTAAGATTTGAACCATTCCTGTGACACTAGTTATAGACTCCAATGCTTCACTTCAGGTTCATTGAGTCCCTTGGACCTTCTTATTGACGACGAAACACAGAAATTGCATCGGAATTAAATACAAAAGCACAATGCCGACTTAAGTACAAGAAAACTGACTCTTCCTACTGTCTATGTTTTGAACCATTCCTGTGACACTAGTTATAGATTCCGATGCTTCACTTCAGGTTTACTGTATCCCTCTGACCATCTTATTGACGACGAAACACAGAAATTGCATGTGAATTAAATACAAATGGCACAATGCCGACTTAAGTTCAAGAAGACTGACTCTCCTTACTGACTATGTTTTGAACCATTCCTGTGACACTAGATATAGATTCCGATGCTTCACTTCAGGTTAACTGTATCCCTCTGACCTTCTTATTGACGATGAAATACAGATATTGCATCGGAATTAAATACAAAAGGCACAATGCCGGCTTAAGTACAAGATGACTGACTCTTCTTACTGACTATGTTTTGAACCATTCCTGTGACACTAGTTATAGATTCCGATGCTTCACTTCAGGTTTACTGTATCCCTCTGACCTTCTTATTGACGATGAAACACAGTAATTGCATCGGAATTAAATTGAATTGTTCATAATGCCGGTTTAAGTACAAAAAGTATGACTCTTCTTACTGTCTATGTTTTGAACCATTCCTGTGACACTAGTTATAGATTCCGATGCTTCACTTCAGATTTACTGTAACCCTTGGACCTTCTTATTGACGATGGAACACAGAAATTGCATCGGAATTAAATACAAATGGCACGATGCCGACCTAAGTACAAGAAGGCTGACTCTTCTTACCGACTGTTTTAAACCATTCCTGTGACACTAGTTATAGATTGCGATGCTTCACTTCAGGTTTACTGTATCCCTCTGACCTTCTTGCTGACGATGAATCACAGAAATTGCATCGGAATTAAATGCAAAATGCACAATGCCGACTTGAGTACAAGAAGACTGACTCTTCTTTTTGTCTATGTTTTGAACCATTCCTGTGACACTAGTTATAGATTCCGATGCTTCACTTCAGGTTTTCAGTATCCCTTGGTCCTTCTTATTGACGATGAAACACAGTAATTGCATCGGAATTAAATAGAAAAGGCACAATGCCGACTTAAGTACAAGTAGACTGACTCTTCCTACTGTCTATGTTTTGAACCATTCCTGTGACACTAGTTATAGATTCCGATTCTTCACTTCAGGTTTACTGTATCCCTTGGACGTTCTTATTGACGATGAAACACAGAAATTGCATCGGAAATAAATAGAAAGGTCACAATACCGACTTAAGTACAAGAAGACTGACTCTTCTTACTGTCTATGATTTGAACCATTCCTGTGACACTAGTTATAGATTCCGATACTTCACTTCAGGTTACTGTATCCCTCTGACCTTCTTATTGACGATGAAACACAGAAATTGCATCGAAATTAAAAACAAAAGTCACATTGCCGACTTAAGTACATGTAGACTGACTCTTCCTACTGTCTATGGTTTGAAACATTCCTGTGGCACTAGTTTTAGATTCCGATGCTTCACTTCAGGTTTACTGAATTCCTTGGACCTTCTTATTGACGAAGGAACACAGAAATTGCATCGGAATTAGATACAAAAGACACAATGCCGACTTACGTAGAAGAAGACTGACTCTTCCTACTGTCTATGTTTTGAACCATTCCAGTGACACTAGTTATAGATTCCGATGCTACACCTCAGGTCTACTGTATCCCTCTGAAATTCTTATTGACGATGGAACATAGAAATTGCATCGGAATTAAATACAAAAGGCACAATGCCGACGTAAGTACAAGAAGACTGACTCTTCTTACTGACTGTTTTGAACCATTCCTGTGACACTAGATATAGATTCCGATGCTTCACTTCAGGTTTACTGTAACCCTCTGACCTTCTTAGTGACGATGGAACACAGAAATTGCATCGGAATTAAATAGAAAAGGCACAATGCTGACTTAGGTACAAGAAGACTGACTCTTCCTACGGTCTATGTTTTGAACCATTCCTGTGACACTAGTTATAGATTCCGATGCTACACTTCAGGTTTACTGTATCCCTCTGACCTTCTTATTGACGATGAAACACAGAAATAGCATCGGAATCAAATAGAAAAAGCACAATGCCTACTTAAGTACAAGAAGACTGACTCTTCTTACTGACTGTTTTGAACCATTACTGTGACACTAGTTACAGATCCCGATGCTTTACTTCAGGTTTACTGTATCCCTCTGACCTTCTTATTGACGCTGAAACATAGAAGTTGCATCGGAATTAAATACAAAAGGCACAATGGCGACTTAAGTACATGTAGACTGACTCTTCCTACTGTCTATGTTTTGAAACATTCCTGTGACGCTAGTTATAGATTCCGATGCTTCATTTTAGGTTTACTGTATACCTTGGACCTTCTTATTGACGATGAAACACAGAAAGTGCATCGGAATTAAATAGAAAAGGCACAATGCTGACTTAGGTACAAGAAGACTGACTCTTCCTACTGTCTATGTTTTGAACCATTCCTGAACACTAGTTATAGATTCCGATGCTTCACTTCAGGATTACTGTATCCCACCCGACCTTCTTATTGACGATGAAACACAGAAATTGTGTCGGAATTAAATACAAAAGGCACAATGCCGACTTAAGTACAAGAAGACGGACTCTTCTTTCTGAGTGTTTTGAACCATTCCTGTGACACTAGTTATAGATTCCGTAGCTTCACTTCAGGTTTACTGTATCCCTCTGACCATCTTATTGACGATGAAACACTGAAATTGCATGTGAATTAAATACAAATGGCACAATGCCGACTTAAGTTTAAGAAGACCGACTCTCCTTACTGACTATGTTTGAACCGTTCCTGTGACACTAGATATAGATTCCGATGCTTCACTTCAGGTTTACTGTATCCCTTGGACCTTCTTATTGACGATGAAACACAGTATTGCATCGGAATTCAATACAAAAGGCACATGCCGACTTAAGTGCAAGAAGACTGACTCTTCTTACTGACTATGTTTTGAACCATTCCTGTGACACTAGTTAGAGATTCCGATGCTTCTCTTCAGGTTTACTGTATCCCTCTGACCTTCTTATTGACGATGAAACACGGTAATTGCATCGGCATTAAATTGAAAAGGGCATAATGCCGACTTAAGTACAAGAAGACTGACTCTTCTTACTGTCTATGATTTGAACCATTCCTGTGACACTAGTTATAGATTCCGATACTTCACTTCAGGTTTACTGTATCCCTCTGACCTTCTTATTGACGATGAAACACAGAAATTGCATCGAAATTAAAAACAAAAGTCACATTGCCGACTTAAGTACATGTAGACTGACTCTTCCTACTGTCTATGTTTTGAAACATTCCTGTGGCACTAGTTTTAGATTCCGATGCTTCACTTCAGGTTTACTGAATTCCTTGGACCTTCTTATTGACGAAGGAACACAGAAATTGCATCGGAATTATATACAAAAGACACAATGCCGACTTAAGTAGAAGAAGACTGACTCTTCCTACTGTCTATGTTTTGAACCATTCCTGTGACACTAGTTATAGATTCCGATGCTACACCTCAGGTCTACTGTATCCCTCTGAAATTCTTATTGTCGATGGAACATAGAAATTGCATCGGAATTAAATACAAAAGGCACAATGCCGACGTAAGTACAAGAAGACTGACTCTTCTTACTGACTGTTTTGAACCATTCCTGTGACACTAGTTATAGATTCCGATGCTTCACTTCAAGTTTACTGTAACCCTCTGACCTTCTTAGTGACGATGAAACACAGAAATTGCATCGGAATTAAATACAAATGGCACGATGCCGACTTAAGTACAAGACGACTGACTCTCCTTACTGTCTATGTTTTGAACCATTCCTGTGACACTAGATATAGATTCCGATGCTTCACTTCAGGTTTACTGTATTCCTTGGACCTTCTTACTGACGATGGAACACAGAAATTGCATCGGAATTAAATAGAAAAGGCACAATGCTGACTTAAGTACAAGAAGACTGACTCTTCATACGGTCTATGTTTTGAACCATTCCTGTGACACTAGTTATAGATTACGATGCTACACTTCAGGTTTACTGTATCCCTCTGAACTTCTTATTGACGATGAAACATAGAAATTGCATCGGAATTAAATACAAAAGGCACAATGGCGACTTAAGTACATGTAGACTGACTCTTCCTACTGTCTATGTTTTGAAACATTCCTGTGACACTAGTTATAGATTCCGATGCTACACTTCAGGTTAACTGTATCCCTCTGACCTTCTTATTGACAATGAAACACAGATATTGCATCGGAATTAAATACAAAAGGCACAATGCCGGCTTAAGTACAAGATGACTTACTCTTCTTACTGTCTATGTTTTGAACCATTCCTGTGACACTAGTTATAGATTCCGATGCTTCACTTCAGGTTTACTGTATCCCATGGACGTTCTTATTGACGATGAAACACAGAAATTGCATCGGAACTAAATAGAAAGGTCACAATACCGACTTAAGTACAAGAAGACTGACTCTTCTTACTTTCTATGATTTGAACCATTCCTGTGACACTAGTTATAGATTCCGATACTTCACTTCAGGTTTACTGTATCCCTCTGACCTTCTTATTGACGATGAAACACAGAAATTGCATCGAAATTAAAAACAAAAGTCACATTGCCGACTTAAGTACATGTAGACTGACTCTTCCTACTGTCTATGTTTTGAAACATTCCTGTGGCACTAGTTTTAGATTCCGATGCTTCACTTCAGGTTTACTGAATTCCTTGGACCTTCTTATTGACGAAGGAACACAGAAATTGCATCGGAATTAGATACAAAAGACACAATGCCGACTTAAGTAGAAGAAGACTGACTCTTCCTACTGTCTATGTTTTGAACCATTCCTGTGACACTAGTTATAGATTCCGATGCTACACCTCAGGTCTACTGTATCCCTCTGAAATTCTTATTGACGATGGAACATAGAAATTGCCTCGGAATTAAATACAAAAGGCACAATGCCGACGTAAGTACAAGAAGACTGACTCTTCTTACTGACTGTTTTGAACCATTCCTGTGAAACTAGTTATAGATTCCAATGCTTCACTTCAGGTTTACTGTAACCCTCTGACCTTCTTAGTGACGATGAAACACAGAAATTGCATCGGAATTAAATACAAATGGCACGATGCCGACTTAAGTACAAGAAGACTGACTCTCCTTACTGTCTATGTTTTGAACCATTCCTGTGACACTAGATATAGATTCCGATGCTTCACTTCAGGTTTACTGTATTCCTTGGACCTTCTTACTGACGATGGAACACAGAAATTGCATCGGAATTAAATAGAAAAGGCACAATGCTGACTTAAGTACAAGAAGACTGACTCTTCCTACGGTCTATGTTTTGAACCATTCCTGTGACACTAGTTATAGATTCCGATGCTACACTTCAGGTTTACTATATCCCTCTGACCTTCTTATTGACGATGAAACACAGAAATAGCATCGGAATTAAATAGAAAAAGCACAATGCCTACTTAAGTACAAGAAGACTGACTCTTCTTACTGACTGTTTTGAACCATTACTGTGACACTAGTTACAGATCCCGATGCTTTACTTCAGGTTTACTGTATCCCTCTGACCTTCTTATTGACGATGAAACATAGAAATTGCATCGGAATTAAATACAAAAGGCACAATGGCGACTTAAGTACATGTAGACTGACTCTTCCTACTGTCTATGTTTTGAAACATTCCTGTGACGCTAGTTATAGATTCCGATGCTTCATTTTAGGTTTACTGTATACCTTGGACCTTCTTATTGACGATGAAACACAGAAAGTGCATCGGAATTAAATAGAAAAGGCACAATGCTGACTTAGGTACAAGAAGACTGACTCTTCCTACTGTCTATGTTTTGAACCATTCCTGAACACTAGTTATAGATTCCGATGCTTCACTTCAGGATTACTGTATCCCACCCGACCTTCTTATTGACGATGAAACACAGAAATTGTGTCGGAATTAAATACAAAAGGCACAATGCCGACTTAAGTACAAGAAGACGGACTCTTCTTTCTGAGTGTTTTGAACCATTCCTGTGACACTAGTTATAGATTCCGTAGCTTCACTTCAGGTTTACTGTATCCCTCTGACCATCTTATTGACGATGAAACACTGAAATTGCATGTGAATTAAATACAAATGGCACAATGCCGACTTAAGTTTAAGAAGACCGACTCTCCTTACTGACTATGTTTGAACCGTTCCTGTGACACTAGATATAGATTCCGATGCTTCACTTCAGGTTTACTGTATCCCTTGGACCTTCTTATTGACGATGAAACACAGTATTGCATCGGAATTCAATACAAAAGGCACATGCCGACTTAAGTGCAAGAAGACTGACTCTTCTTACTGACTATGCTTTGAACCATTCCTGTGACACTAGTTAGAGATTCCGATGCTTCTCTTCAGGTTTACTGTATCCCTCTGACCTTCTTATTGGCGATGAAACACGGTAATTGCATCGGCATTAAATTGAAAAGGGCATAATGCCGACTTAAGTACAAGAAGACTGACTCTTCTTACTGTCTATGATTTGAACCATTCCTGTGACACTAGTTATAGATTCCGATACTTCACTTCAGGTTTACTGTATCCCTCTGACCTTCTTATTGACGATGAAACACAGAAATTGCATCGAAATTAAAAACAAAAGTCACATTGCCGACTTAAGTACCTGTAGACTGACTCTTCCTACTGTCTATGTTTTGAAACATTCCTGTGGCACTAGTTTTAGATTCCGATGCTTCACTTCAGGTTTACTGAATTCCTTGGACCTTCTTATTGACGAAGGAACACAGAAATTGCATCGGAATTATATACAAAAGACACAATGCCGACTTAAGTAGAAGAAGACTGACTCTTCCTACTGTCTATGTTTTGAACCATTCCTGTGACACTAGTTATAGATTCCGATGCTACACCTCAGGTCTACTGTATCCCTCTGAAATTCTTATTGACGATGGAACATAGAAATTGCATCGGAATTAAATACAAAAGTCACAATGCCGACGGAAGTACAAGAAGACTGACTCTTTTTACTGACTGTTTTGAACCATTCCTGTGACACTAGTTATAGATTCCGATGCTTCACTTCAGGTTTACTGTAACCCTCTGACCTTCTTAGTGACGATGAAACACAGAAATTGCATCGGAATGAAATACAAATGGCACGATGCCGACTTAAGTACAAGAAGACTGACTCTCCTTACTGTCTGTGTTTTGAACCATTCCTGTGACACTAGATATAGATTCCGATGCTTCACTTCAGGTTTACTGTATTCCTTGGACCTTCTTACTGACGATGGAACACAGAAATTGCATCGGAATTAAATAGAAAAGGCACAATGCTGACTTAAGTACAAGAAGACTGACTCTACCTACGGTCTATGTTTTGAACCATTCCTGTGACACTAGTTATAGATTACGATGCTACACTTCAGGTTTACTGTATCCCTCTGACCTTCTTATTGACGATGAAACACAGAAATAGCATCGGAATTAAATAGAAAAAGCACAATGCCTACTTAAGTACAAGAAGACTGACTCTTCTTACTGACTGTTTTGAACCATTACTGTGACACTAGTTACAGATCCCGATGCTTTACTTCAGGTTTACTGTATCCCTCTGACCTTCTTATTGACGATGAAACATAGAAATTGCATCGGAATTAAATACAAAAGGCACAATGGCGACTTAAGTACATGTAGACTGACTCTTCCTACTGTCTATGTTTTGAAACATTCCTGTGACGCTAGTTATAGATTCCGATGCTTCATTTTAGGTTTACTGTATACCTTGGACCTTCTTATTGACGATGAAACACAGAAAGTGCATCGGAATTAAATAGAAAAGGCACAATGCTGACTTAGGTACAAGAAGACTGACTCTTCCTACTGTCTATGTTTTGAACCATTCCTGAACACTAGTTATAGATTCCGATGCTTCACTTCAGGATTACTGTATCCCACCCGACCTTCTTATTGACGATGAAACACAGAAATTGTGTCGGAATTAAATACAAAAGTCACAATGCCGACTTAAGTACAAGAAGACGGACTCTTCTTTCTGAGTGTTTTGAACCATTCCTGTGACACTAGTTATAGATTCCGTAGCTTCACTTCAGGTTTACTGTACCCCTCTGACCATCTTATTGACGATGAAACACTGAAATTGCATGTGAATTAAATACAAATGGCACAATGCCGACTTAAGTTTAAGAAGACTGACTCTCCTTACTGACTATGTTTGAACCGTTCCTGTGACACTAGATATAGATTCCGATGCTTCACTTCAGGTTTACTGTATCCTTTGGACCTTCTTATTGACGATGAAACACAGTATTGCATCGGAATTCAATACAAAAGGCACATGCCGACTTAAGTGCAAGAAGACTGACTCTTCTTACTGACTATGTTTTGAACCATTCCTGTGACACTAGTTAGAGATTCCGATGCTTCTCTTCAGGTTTACTGTATCCCTCTGACCTTCTTATTGACGATGAAACACGGTAATTGCATCGGCATTAAATTGAAAAGGGCATAATGCCGACTTAAGTACAAGAAGTCTGTCTCTTCTTACTGTCTAAGCTTTGAACCATTCCTGTGACACTAGTTATAAATTCCGATGCTTCACTTCAGATTTATTGTATCCCTTGGACCTTCTTATTGACGATGAAACACAGAAATTTCATCGGAATTAAATACAAAAGGCACGATGCCGACGTAAGTACAAGAAGACTGACTCTTCTTACCGACTGCTTTGAACCACTCCTGTGACACTAGTTATAGAGTCCGATGCTTCACTTCAGGGTACTGTATCCCTCTGACCTTCGTAATGACGATGAATCACAGTAATTGCATCGGAATTAAATGCAAAAGGCACAATGCCGACTTGAGTACAAGAAGACTGACTCTTCTTTTTGTCTATGTTTTGAACCGGTCCTGTGACACTAGTTATAGATTCCGATTGCTTCACTTGAGGTTTTCTGTATCCCTTGGACCTTCTTATTGACGATGAAACACAGAAATTGCATCGGAATTAATTAGAACTGGCACAATGCCGACTTAAGTACAAGAAGACTGACTCTTCCTACTGTCTATGTTTTGAACCATTCCTGTGACACTAGTTATAGATTCCGATGCTTCACTTCAGGTTTACTGTATCGCTTGGACGTTCTTATTGACGATGAAACACAGAAATTGCATCGGAATTAAATTGAAATTGCACAATGCCGACTTAAGTACAAGAAGACTGACTCTTCCTACTGTCTATGATTTGAACCATTCCTGTGACACTAGTTATTGATTCCGATGCTTCACTTCAGGTTTACAGTATCCCTCTGACCTTCCTATTGACGATGAAAGACAGAAATTGCATCGGAATTAAATACAAAAGGCACAATGCCGACTTAAGTACAAGAAGAATGACTCTTCCTACTGTCTATGTTTTGAACCATTCCTGTGACACCAGTTATAGATTCCGATGCTACACTTCAGGTTTACTGTATCCCTCTGACCTTCTTATTGACGATGAAACACAGAAATTGCATCGGAATTAAATACAAAAGGCACAATGCCGACTTAAGTACAAGATGACTGACTCTTCTTACTGAGTGTTTTGAACCATTCCTGTGACACTAGTTACAGATTCCGATGCTTCACTTCAGGTTTACTTTATCCCTCTGACCATCTTATTGACGATGAAACACAGAAATTGCATCGGAATTAAATACAAATGGCACAATGCCGACTTAAGTTTAAGAAGACTGACTCTCCTTACTGACTATGTTTGAACAATTCCTGTGACACTAGATATAGATTCCGATGCTTCCCTTCAGGTTTACTGTATCCCTTGGACCTTCTTATTGACGATGAAACACAGATATTGCATCGGAATTAAATACAAAACGCACAATGCCGACTTAAGTACAAGAAGACTGACTCTTCTTACTGACTATGTTATGAACCATTCCTGTGACACTAGTTGGAGATTCCGATGCTTCTCATCAGGTTTACTGTATCCCTCTGACCTCCTTATTGACGATGAAACACAGAAATTTCATCGGAATTAAATACAAAAGGCACGATGCCGACGTAAGTACAAGAGGACTGACTCTTCTTACCGACTGTTTTGAACCATTCCTGTGACACTAGTTATAGATTCCGATGCTTCACTTCAGGTTTACTGTATCCCTCTGACCTTCGTATTGACGATGAATCACAGAAATTGCATTTGAAATAAATGCAAAAGGCACAATGCCAACTTGAGTACAAGTAGACTGACTCTTCTTTTTGTCTATGTTTTGAACCATTCCTGTGACACTAGTTATGGTTTAAGGAGCTTCACTTCAGGTTTACTGTATCCCTTGGACCTTCTTATTGACGATGAAACACAGAAATTAAATCGGAATTAAATAGAAATGGCACAATGCCGACATAAGTACAAGAAGTCTGTCTTTTCTTACTGTCTAAGCTTTGAACCATTCCTGTGACACTGGTTATAGATTCCGATGCTTCACTTCAGATTTACTGTATCCCTTGGACGCTCTTATTGACGATGAAACACAGAAGTTGCTTCGGAATTAAATAGAAGGGGCACAATGCCGACTTAAGTACTAGAAGACTGACTCATCTTACTGTCTATGATTTGAACCATTCCTGTGACACTAGTTATAGATTCCGATGCTTCACTTCAGGTTTACTGTATCCCTCTGACCTTCGTATTGACGATGAAACACAGAAATTGCATCGGAATTAAATAGAAATGGCACAATGCCGCCTTAAGTACTAGAAGACTGACTCTTCCTACTGTCTATGCTTTGAACGATTCCTGTGACATTAGTTATAGATTCCGATGCTTCACTTCAGGTTTACTGTATCCTTTGGACCCTCTTATTGGCGACGAAATACAGAAACTGCATCGGAATTAAATAGAAATGGCACAATGCCGACTTACGTACAAGAAGACTGACTCTTCCTACTGTCTATGTTTTGGACCATTCCTGTGACACTAGTTATAGATTCCGATGCTTCACCTTAGGTTCACTGTATCCCTCTGACCTTCTTAATGATGATGAAACTCAGAAATCGCATCGGAATTAAACAGAAAAGGCACAATGCCGTCATAAGTACAAGCAGACTGACTCTTCTTAGTGTCTATGCTTTGAACCATTCCTGTGACGCCAGTTACAGATTCCGATGCTTCACTTCAGGTTTACTGGTTCCCTCCGACCTTCTTTTTGACGATGATACACAGAAATTACATCGGAATTAAATACAAAAGGCACAATGCCGACTTAAGTACAAGAAGATTGACTCTTCCTACTGTCTATGTTTTGAACCATTCCTGTGACACAAGTTATAGATTCCGATGCTTCACTTCAGGTTTACTATATCCCTCTGACCTTCTTTTTGACGATGGAACACAGAAATTGCATCGGAATTATATACAAAAGGCACAATGCCGACTTAAGTACAAGAAGACTGACTCTTCCTACTGTCTATGTTTTGAACGATTCCTGTGCCACCAGTTATGGATTCCGATGCGTCACTACAGGTTTACTGTATCCTTTGGACCTTCTTATTGGCGACGAAATACAGAAATTGCATCGGAATTAAATAGAAAAGGCACAATGCCGACTTAAGTACAAGAAGACTGCCACTTCTTTTTGTCTATGTTTTGAACCATTCCTGTGACACTAGTTATAGATTCCGATGCTTCACTTCAGGTTTACTGTATCCCTTGTACCTTCTTATTGACGATGAAACACAGAAATTGCATCGGAATTAAATAGAAAAAGCACAATGCCGACTTAAGTACAAGAACACTGACTCTTCCTACTATCTATGTTTTGAACCATTCCTGTGACAATCGATATAGATTCCAATGCTTCACTTCAGGTTTATTGTATCCCTTGGACGTTGTTATTGACGATGAAACACAGAAATTGCATCGGAATTAAATAGAAAAGGAACGATGCCGACTTAAGTACAAGAAGACTGACTCTTCTTACTGACTATAATTTGAACCACTCCTGTGACGCTAGTTACAGATTCCGATGCTTCACTTCAGGTTTACTGTATCCCTTGGACCTTCTTATTGACGATGAAACACAGATATTGCATCGGAATTAAACACAAAAGGCACAATGCCGACTTAAGTACAAGAAGACTGACTCATCTTACTGTCTATGTTTTGAACCATCCCTGTAACACTAGTTATAGATTCCGATGCTTCGCTTCAGGTTTACTGTATACCTCTGACCTTCTTTTTGACGATGAAACACAGAAATTGCATCGTAATTAAATACAAAAGGCACAATGCCGACTAAAGTACAAGATGACTGACTCTTCCTACTGTCTATGTTTTGAACGATTCCTGTGACATTAGTTATAGATTCCGATGCTTCACTTCAGGTTTACTGTATCCCTCTGACCTCCTTATTGACGATGAAACACAGAAATTTCAACGGAATTAAATACAAAAGGCACGATGCCGACGTAAGTACAAGAGGACTGACTCTTCTTACCGACTGTTTTGAACCATTCCTGTGACACTAGTTATAGATTCCGATGCTTCACTTCAGGTTTACTGTATCCCTCTGACCTTCGTATTGACGATGAATCACAGAAATTGCATCGGAATTAAATGCAAAAGGCGCAATGCCAACTTGAGTACAAGTAGACTGACTCTTCTTTTTGTCTATGTTTTGAACCATTCCTGTGACACTAGTTATGGTTTCATAAGCTTCACTTCAGGTTTACTGTATCCCTTGGACCTTCTTATTGACGATGAAACACAGAAATTAAATCGGAATTAAATAGAAATGGCACAATGCCGACATAAGTACAAGAAGACTGACTCTTCCAACTGTCTATGTTTTGAACCATTCCTGTGACACTAGTTATTGATTCCGATGCTTCACTTCAGGTTTACTGTATCCCTTGGACGCTCTTATTGACGATGAAACACAGAAATTGCTTCGGAATTAAATAGAAGGAGCACAATGCCGACTTATGTACTAGTAGACTGACTCTTCTTACTGTCTATGATTTGAACCATTCCTGTGACACTAGTTATAGATTCCGATGCTTCACTTCAGGTTTACTGAATCCCTCTGACCTTCGTATTGACGATGAAACACAGAAATTGCATCGGAATTAAATAGAAAAGGCACAATGCCGACTTAAGTACTAGAAGACTGACTCTTCCTACTGTCTATGCTTTGAACGATTCCTGTGACATTAGTTATAGATTCCGATGCTTCACTTCAGGTTTACTGTATCCTTTGGACCCTCTTATTGGCGACGAAATACAGAAACTGCATCGGAATTAAATAGAAATGGCACAATGCCGACTTACGTACAAGAAGACTGACTCTTCCTACTGTCTATGTTTTGAACCATTCCTGTGACACTAGTTATAGATTCCGATGCTTCACCTTAGGTTCACTGTATCCCTCTGACCTTCTTAATGACGATGAAACTCAGAAATCGCATCGGAATTAAACAGAAAAGGCACAATGCCGTCTTAAGTACAAGCAGACTGACTCTTCTTAGTGTCTATGATTTGAACCATTCCTGTGACGCCAGTTACAGATTCCGATGCTTCACTTCAGGTTTACTGGTTCCCTCCGACCTTCTTTTTGACGATGATACACAGAAATTACATCGGAATTAAATACAAAAGGCACAATGCCGACTTAAGTACAAGAAGATTGACTCTTCCTACTGTCTATGCTTTGAACCATTCCTGTGACACTAGTTATAGATTCCGATGCTTCACTTCAGGTTTACTATATCCCTCTGACCTTCTTTTTGACGATGGAACACAGAAATTGCATCGGAATTATATACAAAAGGCACAATGCCGACTTAAGTACAAGAAGACTGACTCTTCCTACTGTCTATGTTTTGAACGATTCCTGTGCCACCAGTTATGGATTCCGATGCATCACTACAGGTTTACTGTATCCTTTGGTCCTTGTTATTGGCGACGAAATACAGAAATTGCATCGGAATTAAATAGAAAAGGCACAATGCCGACTTAAGTACAAGAAGACTGACACTTCTTTTTGTCTATGTTTTGAACCATTCCTGTGACACTAGTTATAGATTCCGATGCTTCACTTCAGGTTTACTGTATCCCTTGTACCTTCTTATTTACGATGAAACACAGAAATTGCATCGGAATTAAATAGAAAAAGCACAATGCCGACTTAAGTACAAGAACACTGACTCTTCCTACTGTCTATGTTTTGAACCACTCCTGTGACAATCGATATAGATTCCAATGCTTCACTTCAGGTTTATTGTATCCCTTGGACGTTGTTATTGACGATGAAACACAGAAATTGCAACGGAATTAAATAGAAAAGGCTCAATGCCGACTTAAGTACAAGAAGGCTGACTCTTCTTACTGACTATAATTTGAACCACTCCTGTGACGCTAGTTACAGATTCCGATGCTTCACTTCAGGTTTACTGTATCCCTTGGACCTTCTTATTGACGATGAAACACAGATATTGCATCGGAATTAAACACAAAAGGCACAATGCCGACTTAAGTACAAGAAGACTGACTCATCCTACTGTCTATGTTTTGAACCATCCCTGTAACACTAGTTATAGATTCCGATGCTTCGCTTCAGGTTTACTGTATACCTCTGACCTTCTTTTTGACGATGAAACACAGAAATTGCATCGTAATTAAATACAATATGCACAATGCCGACTAAAGTACTAGATGACTGACTCTTCCTACTGTCTATGTTTTGAACGATTTCTGTGACATTAGTTATAGATTCCGATGCTTCACTTCAGGTTTACTGTATCCTTTGGACCTCCTTATTGGCGACGAAATACAGAAATTGCATCGGAATTAAATAGAAAAGGCACAATGCCGACTTAAGTACAAAAAGACTGACTCTTCCTACTGTCTATGTTTTGAACCATTCCTGTGACACTAGTTATAGATTCCGATGCTTCACCTCAGGTTCACTGTATTCCTCTGACCTTCTTATTGACGATGAAACACGGTAATTGCATCGGAATTAAATTGAAAAGGGCATAATGCCGACTTAAGTACAAGAAGTCTGTCTCTTCTTACTGTCTAAGCTTTGAACCATTCCTGTGACACTGGTTATAGATTCCGGTGCTTCACTTCAGATTTACTGTATCCCTTGGACCTTCTTACTGACGATGAAACACAGAAATTTCATCGGAATTAAATACAAAAGGCACGATACCGACGTAAGTACAAGAAGACTGACTCTTCATACCGACTGTTTTGAACCACTCCTGTGACACTAGTTCTAGATTCCGATGCTTCACTTCAGGTTTACTGTATCCCTCTGACCTTCGTAATGACGATGAATCACAGTAATTGCATCGGAATTAAATGCAAAAGGCACAATGCCGACTTGAGTACAAGAAGACTGACTCATTTTTTTGTCTATGTTTTGAACCAGTCCTGTGACACTAGTTATAGATTCCGATGCTTCACCTTAGGTTCACTGTATCCCTCTGACCTTCTTAATGACGATGAAACTCAGAAATCGCATCGGAATTAAACAGAAAAGGCACAATGCCGTCTTAAGTACAAGCAGACTGACTCTTCTTAGTGTCTATGCTTTGAACCATTCCTGTGACGCCAGTTACAGATTCCGATGCTTCACTTCAGGTTTACTGGTTCACTCCGACCGTCTTTTTGACGATGATACACAGAAATTACATCGGAATTAAATACAAAAGGCACAATGCCGACTTAAGTACAAAAAGATTGACTCTTCCTACTGTCTATGTTTTGAACCATTCCTGTGACACTAGTTATAGATTCCGATGCTTCACTTCAGGTTTACTGTATCCCTCTGACCTTCTTTTTGACGATGGAACACAGAAATTGCATCGGAATTATATACAAAAGGCACAATGCCGACTTAAGTACAAGAAGACTGACTCTTCCTACTGTCTATGTTTTGAACGATTCCTGTGCCACCAGTTATGGATTCCAATGCATCACTACAGGTTTACTGTATCCTTTGGACCTTCTTATTGGCGACGAAATACAGACATTGCATCGGAATTAAATAGAAAAGGCACAATGCCGACTTAAGTACAAGAAGACTGACACTTCTTTTTGTCTATGTTTTGAACCATTCCTGTGACACTAGTTATAGATTCCGATGCTTCACTTCAGGATTACTGTATCCCTTGTACCTTCGTATTGACGATGAAACACAGAAATTGCATCGGAATTAATTAGAAAAAGCACAATGCCGACTTTAGTACAAGAACACTGACTCTTCCTACTGTCTATGTTTTGAACCATTCCTGTGACAATCGATATAGATTCCGATGCTTCACTTCAGGTTTATTGTATCCCTTGGACGTTCTTATCGACGATGAAACACAGAAATTGCATCGGAATTAAATAGAAAAGGCACAATGCCGACTTAAGTACAAGAAGACTGACTCTTCTTACTGACTATGATTTGAACCACTCCTGTGACGCTAGGTACGGATTCCGATGCTTCACTTCAGGTTTACTGTATCCCTTGGACCTTCGTATTGACGATGAAACACAGATATTGCATCGGAATTAAACACAAAAGGCACAATGCCGACTTAGGTACAAGAAGACTGACTCATCCTACTGTCTATGTTTTGAACCATCCCTGTGACACTAGTTATAGATTCCGATGCTTCACTTCAGGTTTACTGTATACCTTTGACCTTCTTTTTGACGATGAAACACAGAAATTGCATCGTAATTAAATACAAAAGGCACAATGCCGACTTAAGTACAAGATGACTGACTCTTCCTACTGTCTATGTTTTGAACGATTCCTGTGACATTAGTTATAGATTCCGATGCTTCACTTCAGGTTTACTGTATCCTTTGGACCTCCTTATTGGCGACGAAATACAGAAATTGCATCGGAATTAAATAGAAAAGACACAATGCCGACTTGAGTACAAGAAGACTGACTCTTCCTACTGTCTATGTTTTGAACCATTCCTGTGACACTAGTTACAGATTCCGATGCTTCACCTCAGGTTCACTGTATCCCTCTGACCTTCTTATTGACGATGAAACACGGTAATTGCATCGGAATTAAATTGAAAAGGGCATAATGCCGACTTAAGTACAAGAAGTCTGTCTTTTCTTACTGTCTAAGCTTTGAACCATTCCTGTGACACTGGTTATAGATTCCGATGCTTCACTTCAGATTTACTGTATCCCTTGGACCTTCTTATTGACGATGAAACACAGAAATTTCATCGGAATTAAATACAAAAGGCACGATGCCGACGTAAGTACAAGAAGACTGACTCTTCTTACCGACTGTTTTGAACCACTCCTGTGACACTAGTTATATATTCCGATGCTTCACTTCAGGTTTACTGTATCCCTCTGACCTTCGTAATGACGATGAATCACAGTAATTGCATCGGAATTAAATGCAAAAGGCACAATGCCGACTTGAGTACAAGGAGACTGACTCTTCTTTTTGTCTATGTTTTGAACCAGTCCTGTGACACTAGTTATAGATTCCGATTGCTTCACTTCAGGTTTTCTGTATCCCTTGGACCTTCTTATTGACGATGAAACACAGAAATTACATCGGTATTAAATAGAACTGGCACAATGCCGACTTAAGTACAAGAAGACTGACTCTTCCTACTGTCAATGTTTTGAACCATTCCTGTGTCACTAGTTATAGATTCCGATGCTTCACTTCAGGTTTACTGTATCGCTTGGAGGTTTTTATTGACGATGAAACACAGAAATTGCATCGGAATTAAATAGAAATTGCACAATGCCGACTTAAGTACAAGAAGACTGACTCCTCTTACTGTCTATGATTTGAACCATTACTGTGACACTAGTTATAGATTCCGATGCTTCACTTCAGGTTTACTGTATCCCTCTGACCTTCTTATTGACGATGAAACACAGAAATTGCATCGGAATTAAATACAAAAGGCACAATGCCGACTTAAGTACAAGAAGACTGACTCTTCTTACTGAGTGTTTTGAACCATTCCTGTGACACTAGTTATAGATTCCGATGCTTCACTTCAGGTTTACTGTATCGCTTGGAGGTTTTTATTGACGATGAAACACAGAAATTGCATCGGAATTAAATAGAAATTGCACAATGCCGACTTAAGTACAAGAAGACTGACTCTTCTTACTGACTATGATTTGAACCACTCCTGTGATGCTAGTTACAGATTCCGATGCTTCACTTCAAGTTTACTGTATCCCTTGGACCTTCTTATTGACGATGAAACACAGATATTGCATCGGAATTAAACACAAAAGGCACAATGCCGACTTAAGTACAAGAAGACTGACTCATCCTACTGTCTATGTTTTGAACCATCCCTGTGACACTAGTTATAGATTCCGATGCTTCATTTCAGGTTTACTGTATACCTTTGACCTTCTTTTTGACGATGAAACACAGAAATTGCATCGTAATTAAATACAAAAGCACAATGCCGACTTAAGTACAAGATGACTGACTCTTCCTACTGTCTATGTTTTGAACGATTCCTGTGACATTAGTTATAGATTCCGATGCTTCACTTCAGGTTTACTGTATCCTTTGGACCTCCTTATTGGCGACGAAATACAGAAATTGCATCGGAATTAAATAGAAAAGGCACAATGCCGACTTAAGTACAAGAAGACCGACTCTTATTACTGTCTATGTTTTGAACCATTCCTGTGACACTAGTTATAGATTCCGATGCTTCACCTCAGGTTCACTGTATCCCTCTGACCTTCTTATTGACGATGAAACACGGTAATTGCATCGGAATTAAATTGAAAAGGGCATAATGCCGCCTTAAGTACAAGAAGTCTGTCTTTTCTTACTGTCTAAGCTTTGAACCATTCCTGTGACACTGGTTATAGATTCCTATGCTTCACTTCAGATTTACTGTATCCCTTGGACCTTCTTATTGACGATGAAACACAGAAATTTCATCGGAATTAAATACAAAAGGCACGATGCCGACGTAAGTACAAGAAGACTGACTCTTCTTACCGACTGTTTTCAACCACTCCTGTGACACTAGTTATAGATTCCGATGCTTCACTTCAGGTTTACTGTATCCCTCTGACCTTCGTAATGACGATGAATCACAGTAATTGCATCGGAATTAAATGCAAAAGGCACAATGCCGACTTGAGTACAAGAAGACTGACTCTTCTTTTTGTCTATGTTTTGAACCAGTCCTGTGACACTAGTTATAGATTGCTTCACATCAGGTTTTCTGTATCCCTTGGACCTTCTTATTGACGATGAAACACAGAAATTACATCGGAACTAAATAGATCTGGCACAATGCCGACTTAAGTACAAGAAGACTGACTCTTCTTACTGAGTGTTTTGAACCATTCCTGTGACACTAGTTATAGATTCCGATGCTTCACTTCAGGTTTACTGTATCCCTCTGACCATCTTATTGACGATGAAACACAGAAATTGCATGTGAATTAAATACAAATGGCACAATGCCGACTTAAGTTTAAGAAGACTGACTCTCCTTACTGACTATGTTTGAACCATTCCTGTGACACTAGATATAGATTCCGATGCTTCACTTCAGGTTTACTGTATCCCTCTGACCTTCGTATTGACGATGAATCACAGAAATTGCATCGGAATTAAATGCAAAAGGCACAATGCCAACTTGAGTACAAGAAGACTGACTGTTCTTTTTGTCTATGTTTTGAACCATTCCTGTGACACTAGTTATGGTTTCCGAAGCTTCACTTCAGGTTTACTGTATCCCTTGGACCTTCTTATTGACGATGAAACACAGAAATTAAATCGGAATTAAATAGAAGTGGCACAATGCCGACATAAGTACAAGAAGACTGACTCTTCCAACTGTCTATGTTTGAACCATTCCTGTGACACTAGTTATAGATTCCGATGCTTCACTTCCGGTTTACTGTATCCCTTGGACGCTCTTATTGACGATGAAACACAGAAATTGCATCGGAATTAAATAGAAAGGGCACAATGCCGACTTAAGTACAAGAAGACTGACTCTTCTTACTGTCTATGATTTGAACTATTCCTGTGACACTAGTTATAGATTCCGATGCTTCACTTCAGGTTTACTGTATCCCTCTAACCTTCATATTGACGATGAAACACAGAAATTGCATCGGAATTAAATAGAAAAGGCACAATGCCGACTTAAGTACTAGAAGACTGACTCTTCCTACTGGCTATGCTTTGAACGATTCCTGTGACATTAGTTATAGATTCCGATGCTTCACTTCAGGTTTACTGTATCCTTTGGACCTTCTTATTGGCGACGAAATACAGAAACTGCATCGGAATTAAATAGAAAAGGCACAATGTCGACTGAAGTACAAGAAGACTGACTCTTCCTACTGTCTATGTTTTGAACCATTCCTGTGACACTAGTTATAGATTCCGATGCTTCACCTTAGGTTCACTGTATCCCTCTGACCTTCTTAATGACGATGAAACTCAGAAATCGCATCGGAATTAAATAGAAAAGGCACAATGCCGTCTTAAGTACAAGCAGACTGACTCTTCTTAGTGTCTATGCTTTGAACCATTCCTGTGACGCCAGTTACAGATTCCGATGCTTCACTTCAGGTTTACTGGTTCCCTCCGACCTTCTTTTTGACGATGATACACAGTAATTACATCGGAATTAAATACAAAAGGCACAATGCCGACTTAAGTACAAGAAGATTGACTCTTCCTACTGTCTATGTTTTGAACCATTCCTGTGACACTAGTTATAGATTCCGATGCTTCACTTCAGGTTTACTGTATCCCTCTGACCTTCTTTTTGACGATGTAACACAGAAATTGCATCGGAATTATATACAAAAGGCACAATGCCGTCTTAAGTACAAGAAGACTGACTCTTCCTACTGTCTATGCTTTGAACGATTCCTGTGCCACCAGTTATGGATTCCGATGCATCACTACAGGTTTACTGTATCCTTTGGACCTTCTTATTGGCGACGAAATACAGAAATTGCATCGGAATTAAATAGAAAAGGCACAATGCCGACTTAAGTACAAGAGGACTGACACTTCTTTTTGTCTATGTTTTGAACCGTTCCTGTGACACTAGTTATAGATTCCGATACTTCACTTCAGGTTTACTGTAGTCCTTGTAGCTTCTTATTGACGATGAAACACAGAAATTGCATCGGAATTAAATAGAAAAAGCACAATGCCGACTTAAGTACAAGAACACTGACTCTTCCTACTGTCTATGTTTTGAACCATTCCTGTGACAATCGATATAGATTCCGATGCTTCACTTCAGGTTTATTGTATCCCTTGGACGTTCTTATTGACGATGAAACACAGAAATTGCATCGGAATTAAATAGAAAAGGCACAATGCCGACTTAAGTACAAGAAGACTGACTCTTCTTAATGACTATGATTTGAACCACTCCTGTGACGCTAGTTACAGATTCCGATGCTTCACTTCAGGTTTACTGTATCCCTTGGAACTTCTTATTGACGATGAAACACAGATATTGCATCGGAATTAAACACAAATGGCACAATGCCGACTTAAGTTTAAGAAGACTGACTCTCCTTACTGACTATGTTTGAACCATTCCTGTGACACTAGATATAGATTCCGATGCTTCACTTCAGGTTTACTGTATCCCTTGGACCTTCTTATTGACGATGAAACACAGATATTGCATCGGAATTCAATACAAAAGCACATGCCGACTTAAGTGCAAGAAGACTGACTCTCCTTACTGACTATGTTTGAACCATTCCTGTGACACTAGATATAGATTCCGATGCTTCTCTTCAGGTTTACTGTATCCCTCTGACCTTCTTATTGACGATGAAACACGGTAATTGCATCGGAATTAAATTGAAAAGGGCTTAATGCCGTCTTAAGTACAAGAAGTCTGTCTCTTCTTACTGTCTAAGCTTTGAACCAATCCTGTGACACTGGTTACAGATTACGAAGCTTCACTTCAGATTTACTGTATCCCTTGGACCTTCTTACTGACGATGAAACACATAAATTTCATCGGAATTAAATACAAAAGGCACGATGCCGACGTAAGTACAAGAAGACTGACTCTTCTTACCGACTGTTTTGAACCACTCCTGTGACACTAGTTATAGATTCCGATGCTTCACTTCAGGTTTACTGTATCCCTCTGACCTTCGTAATGACGATGAATCACAGTAATTGCATCGGAATTAAATGCAAAAGGCACAATGCCGACTTGAGTACAAGAAGACTGACTCTTCTTTTTGTCTATGTTTTGAACCAGTCCTGTGACACTAGTTATAAATTCCGATTGCTTCACTTCAGGTTTTCTGTATCCCTTGGACCTTCTTATTGACGATGAAACACAGAAATTGCATCGGAATTAAATAGAACTGGCACAATGCCGACTTAAGTACAAGAAGACTGACTCTTCCTACTGTCTATGTTTTGAACCATTCCTGTGACACTAGTTATAGATTCCGATGCTTCACTTCAGGTTTACTGTATCACTTGGACGTTCTTATTGACGATGAAACACAGAAATTGCATCGGAATTAAATAGAAATTGCACAATGCCGACTTAAGTACAAGAAGACTGACTCTTCTTACTCTCTATGATTTGAACCATTCCTGTGACACTAGTTATAGATTCCGACGCTTCACTTCAGGTTTACTGTATCCCTCTGACCTACTTATTGACGATGAAACCCAGAAATTGCATCGGAATTAAATACAAAAGGCACAATGCCGACTTAAGTACAAGAAGAATGACTCTTCCTACTGTCTATGTTTTGAACCATTCCTGTGACACCAGTTATAGATCCCGATGCTACACTTCAGGTTTACTGTATCCCTCTGACCTTCGTATTGACGATGAAACACAGAAATTGCATCGGAATTAAATACAAAAGGCACAATGCCGACTTAAGTACAAGAAGACTGACTCTTCCAACTGCCTATGTTTGAACCATTCCTGTGACACTAGTTATGGATTCCGATGCTTCACCTTAGGTTCACTGTATCCCTCTGACCTTCTTAATGACGATGAAACTCAGAAATCGCATCGGAATTAAATAGAAAAGGCACAATGCCGTTTTAAGTACAAGCAGACTGACTCTTCTTAGTGTCTATGCTATGAAAAATTCCTGTGACATTAGTTATAGATTCCGATGCTTGACTTCAGGTTTACTGTATCCTTTGGACCTTCTTATTGGCGACGAAATACAGAAACTGCATCGGAATTAAATAGAAAAGGCACAATGCCGTCTTAAGTACTAGAAGACTGACTCTTCCTACTGTCTATGTTTTGAACCATTCCTGTGACACTAGTTATAGATTCCGCTGCTTCACCTTAGGTTCACTGTATCCCTCTGACCTTCTTATTGACTATGAAACTCAGAAATCGCATCGGAATTAAATAGAAAAGGCACAATGCCGTCTTAAGTACAAGCAGACAGACTCTTCTTAATGTCTATGCTTTGAACCATTCCTGTGACGCCAGTTACAGATACCGATGCTTCACTTCAGGTTTACTGGTTCCCTCCGACCTTCTTTTTGACGATGATACACAGAAATTACATCGTAATTAAATACAAAAGGCACAATGCCGACTTAAGTACAAGAAGATTGACTCTTCCTACTGTCTATGTTTTGAACCATTCCTGTGACACTAGTTATAGATTCCGATGCTTCACTTCAGGTTTACTGTATCCCTCTGACCTTCTTTTTGACGATGTAACACAGAAATTGCATCGGAAATAATTACAAAAGGCACAATGCCGACTTAAGTACAAGAAAACTGACTCTTCCTACTGTCTATGATTTGAACGATTGCTGTGCCACCAGTTATGGATTCCGATGCATCATTACAGGTTTACTGTATCCTTTGGACCTTCTTATTGGCGACGAAATACAGAAATTGGATGGGAATTAAATAGAAAAGGCACAATGCCGACTTAAGTACAAGGAGACTGACACTTCTTTTTGTCTATGATTTGAACCATTCCTGTGACACTAGTTATAGGTTCCGATGCTTCAATTCAGGTTTACTGTATTCCTTGTACCTTCTTATTGACGATGAAACACAGAAATTGCATCGGAATTAAATAGAAAAAGCACAATGCCGACTTAAGTACAAGAAGACTGACCCTTCTTACTGTCTATGATTTGAACCATTCCTGTGACACTAGTTATAGATTCCGACGCTTCACTTCAGGTTTACTGTATCCCTCTGACCTTCTTATTGACGATGAAACACAGAAATTGCATCGGAATTAAATACAAAAGGCACAATGCCGACTTAAGTACAAGAAGAATGACTCTTCTTACTGTCTATGATTTGAACCATTCCTGTGACACTAGATATAGATTCCGATGCTTCACTTCAGGTTTACTGTATCCCTTGGACCTTCTTATTGACGATGAAACACAGATATTGCATCGGAATTAAATACAAAACGCACAATGCCGACATAAGTACAAGAAGACTGACTCTTCTTACTGTCTATGTTATGAACCATTCCTGTGACACTAGTTGGAGATTCCGATGCTTCTCTTCAGGTTTACTGTATCCCTCTGACCTTCTTATTGACGATGAAACACGCTAATTGCATCGGAATTAAATTGAAAAGGGCATAATGCCGACTTAAGTACAAGAAGTCTGACTCTTCTTACTGTCTATGCTTTGAACCATTCCTGTGACACTAGTTATAGATTCCGATGCTTCACTTCAGATTTACTGTATCCCTTGGACCTCCGTATTGACGATGAAACACAGAAATTTCATCGGAATGAAATACAAAAGGCACGATGCCGACGTAAGTACAAGAGGAATGACTCTCCTTACCGACTGTTTTGAACCATTCCTGTGACACTAGTTATAGATTCCGATGCTTCACTTCAGGTTTACTGTATCCCTCTGACCTTCGTATTGACGATGAATCACAGAAATTGCATCGGAATTAAATACAAAAGGCACAATGCCGACTTAAGTACAAGAAGAATGACTCTTCTTACTGTCTATGATTTGAACCATTCCTGTGACACTAGATATAGATTCTGATGCTTCACTTCAGGTTTACTGTATCCCTTGGACCTTCTTATTGACGATGAAACACAGATATTGCATCGGAATTAAATACAAAACGCACAATGCCGACATAAGTACAAGAAGACTGACTCTTCTTACTGACTATGTTATGAACCATTCCTGTGACACTAGTTGGAGATTACGATGCTTCTCTTCAGGTTTACTGTATCCCTCTGACCTTCTTATTGACGATGAAACACGCTAATTGCATCGGAATTAAATTGAAAAGGGCATAATGCCGACTTAAGTACAAGAAGTCTGAGTCTTCTTACTGTCTATGCTTTGAACCATTCCTGTGACACTAGTTATAGATTCCGATGCTTCACTTCAGATTTACTGTATCCCTTGGACCTCCGTATTGACGATGAAACACAGAAATTTCATCGGAATTAAATACAAAAGGCACGATGCCGACGTAAGTACAAGAGGAATGACTCTCCTTACCGACTGTTTTGAACCATTCCTGTGACACTAGTTATGGTTTCCGAAGCTTCACTTCAGGTTTACTGTATCCCTTGGACCTTCTTATTGACGATGAAACACAGAAATGAAATCGGAATTAAATAGAAATGGCACAATGCCGACATAGGTACAAGAAGACTGACTCTTCCAACTGTCTATGTTTTGAACCATTCCTGTGACACTAGTTATAGATTCCGATGCTTCACTTCAGGTTTACTGTATCCCTTGGACGCTCTTATTGACGATGAAACACAGAAATTGCATCGGAATTAAATAGAAAGGGCACAATGCCGACTTAAGTACAAGAAGACTAACTCTTCTTACTGTCTATGATTTGAACCATTCCTGTGACACTAGTTATAGATTCCGATGCTTCGCTTCAGGTTTACTGTATCCCTCTGACCTTCTTATTGACGATGAAACACAGAAATTGCATCGGAATTAAATAGAAAAGACACAATGCCGACTTAAGTACTAGATGAGTGACTCTTCCTACTGTCTATGCTTTGAACGATTCCTGTGACATTAGTTATAGATTCCGATGCTTCACTTCAGGTTTACTGTATCCTTTGGACCTTCTTATTGGCGACGAAATACAGAAACTGCATCGGAATTAAATAGAAAAGGCACAATGCCGACTTAAGTACAAGAAGACTGACTCTTCCTATTGTCTATGTTTTGAACCATTCCTGTGACACTAGTTATAGATTCCGATGCTTCACCTTGGGTTCACTGTATCCCTCTGACCTTCTTAATGACGATGAAACTCAGAAATCGCATCGGAATCAAATAGAAAAGGCACAATGCAGTCTTAAGTACAAGCAGACTGACTCTTCTTAGTGTCTATGCTTTGAGCCATTCCTGTGACGCCAGTTACAGATTCCGATGCTTCACTTCAGGTTTACTGGTTCCTTCCGACCTTCTTTTTGACGATGATACACAGAAATTACATCGGAATTATATACAAAAGGCACAATGCCGACTTAAGTGCAAGAAGACTGACTCTTCTTACAGACTATGTTTTGAACCATTTCTGTGACACTAGTTGTAGATTCCGATGCTTCACTTCAGGTTTACTGTATCCCTCTGACCTTCTTATTGACGATGAAACACAGAAATTGCATCGGAATTATATACAAAAGGCACAATGCCGACTTAAGTGCAAGAAGACTGACTCTTCCTACTGTCTATGTTTTGAACGATTCCTGTGCCACCAGTTATGGATTCCGATGCATCACTACAGGTTTACTGTATCCTTTGGACCTTCTTATTGGCGACGAAATACAGAAATTGCATCGGAATTAAATAGAAAAGGCACAATGCCGACTTAAGTACAAGAAGACTGACACTTCTTTTTGTCTATGTTTTGAACCATTCCTGTGACACTAGTTATAGATTCCGATGCTTCACTTCAGGTTTACTGTATCCCTTGTACCTTCTTATTGACGATGAAAAACAGAAATTGCATCGTAATTAAATACAAAATTCACAATGCCGACTTAAGTACAAGATGACTGACTCTTCCTACTGTCTATGTTTTGAACGATTCCTGTGACATTAGTTATAGATTCCGATGCTTCACTTCAGGTTTACTGTATCCTTTGGACCTCCTTATTGGCGACGAAATACAGAAATTGCATCGGAATTAAAGAGAAAAGGCACAATGCCTACTTAAGTACAAGAAGACTGACTCTTCTTACTGTCTATGTTTTGAACCACTCCTGTGACACTAGTTATTGATTCCGATGCTTCACCTCAGGTTCACTCTATCCCTCTGACCCTCTTATTGACGATTAAACACAGAAATCGCATCGGAATTAAATAGAAGATTCACAATGCCGTCTGAAGTACAAGCAGACTGACTCTTCTTAGTGTCTATGCTTTGAACCATTCCTGTGACGCTAGTTACAGATTCCGATGCTTCACTTCAGGTTTACTGTATCCCTCTGACCTTCTTATTGACGATGAGACACAGAAATTGCATCGGAATTAAATACAAAACGCACAATGCCGATTTAAGTACTAGGAGACTGACTCTTCTTAGTGACTAAGTTTTGAACCATTCCTGTGACACTAGTTAGAGATTCCGATGCTTCAATTCAGGTTTACAGTATCCCTCTGACCTTCTTTTTGACAATGAAACACAGAAATTGAATCGGAATTAAATAGAAAAGGCACAATGCCGACTTCAGTACAAGAGGACTGACTCTTCTTACAGTCTATTTTTTGAACCATTCCTGTGACACTAGTTATAGATTCCGAAGCTTCACTTCAGGTTTAGTGTATCCCTTGGACCTTCTTATTGACGATGAGACACAGAAATTGCATCAGAATTAAATACAAAAGCCACAATGCCGACATAAGTACAAGAAGACTGACTCTTCTTACTGACTATGTTTTGAACCATTTCTGTGACACTAGTTATAGATTCTGATGCTTCACCTCAGGTTCACTGTATCCCTCTGACCTTCTTATTGACGATGAAACACAGAAATTGCATCGGAATTAAATACAAAAGGCACAATGCCGACTTAAGTACATGTGGACTGACTCTTCCTACTGTCTATGTTTTGAAACATTCCTGTGACACTAGTTATAGATTGCGATGCTTCACTTCAGGTTAACTGTATCCCTCTGACCTTCTTATTGACGTTGAAACACAGAAATTGCATCGGAATTAAATACAAATGGCACAATGCCGACTTAAGTACAAGAAGACTGACTCTCCTTAGTGCCTATAATTTGAACTATTCCTGTGACACTAGATATAGATTCCGATGCTTCACTTCAGGTTTACTGTATCCCTTGGACCTTCTTATTAATGTTGAAACACAGAAATTGCATCGGAATAAAATAGAAAAAGCACAATGCCGACTTAAGTACAAAAAGACTGACTCTTCTTACTGTCTATGTTTTGAACCATTCCCTTGACGCAAGTTACAGATTCCGAAGCTTCCCTTCAGTTTTACTGTATCCCTCTGCCATTCTTATTGACGGTGAAACACTGAAATTGCATCGGAATGAAATGGAAAAAGCACAATGCCGACTTAAGTACAAGAAGACTGACTTTTCTTACTGGCTATGATTTAACCATTCCTGTGACACTAGTTACAGATTCCGATGCTTCACTTCAGGTTTACTGTATCCCTCTGACCTTCTTATTGACGATGAGACACAGAAATTGCATCGGAATTAAATACAAAACGCACAATGCCGACTTAAGTACTAGGAGACTGACTCTTCTTAGTGACTGAATTTTGAACCATTCCTGTGACACTAGTTAGAGATACCGATGCTTCAATTCAGGTTTACCTTATCCCTCTGACCTTCTTTTTGACGATGAAACACAGAAATTGCATCGGAATTAAATAGAAAAGGCACAATGCCGACTTAAGTATAAGAGGACTGACTCTTCTTACAGTCTATTTTTTGAACCACTCCTGTGACACTAGTTATAGATTCCGATGCTTCACTTCAGGTTTAGTGTATCCCTTGGACCTTCTTATTGACGATGAAACACAGAAATTGCATCGGAATTAAATACAAAAGCCACAATGCCGACATAAGTACAAGAAGACTGACTCTTCTTACTGACTTTGTTTTGAACCATTTCTGTGACACTAGTTTTAGATTCCGATGCTTCACCTCAGGTTCACTGTATCCCTCTGACCTTCTTATTGACGATGAAACACAGAAATTGCATCGGAATTAAATACAAAAGGCACAATGCCGACTTAAGTACATGTGGACTGACTCTTCCTACTGTCTATGTTTTGAAACATTCCTGTGACACTAGTTATAGATTGCGATGCTTCACTTCAGGTTAACTGTATCCCTCTGACCTTCTTATTGACGTTGAAACACAGAAATTGCATCGGAACTAAATACAAATGGCACAATGCCGACTTAAGTACAAGAAGACTGACTCACCTTAGTGCCTATAATTTGAACCATTCCTGTGACACTAGATATAGATTCCGATGCTTCACTTCAGGTTTACTGTATCCCTTGGACCTTCTTATTAATGTTGAAACACAGAAATTGCATCGGAATAAAATAGAAAAAGCACAATGCCGACTTAAGTACAAAAAGACTGACTCTTCTTACTGTCTATGTTTTGAACCATTCCTCTGACGCAAGTTACAGATTCCGAAGCTTCCCTTCAGTTTTACTGTATCCCTCTGACACTCTTATTGACGGTGAAACACTGAAATTGCATCGGAATGAAATGGAAAAAGCACAATGCCGACTTAAGTACAAGAAGACTGACTTTTCTTACTGGCTATGATTTAACCATTCCTGTGACACTAGTTACAGATTCCGATGCTTCACTTCAGGTTTACTGTATCCCTCTGACCTTCTTATTGACGATGAGACACAGAAATTGCATCGGAATTAAATACAAAACGCACAATGCCGACTTAAGTACTAGGAGACTGACTCTTCTTAGTGACTGAAATTTGAACCATTCCTGTGACACTAGTTACAGATTCCGATGCTTCAATTCAGGTTTACCTTATCCCTCTGACCTTCTTTTTGACGATGAAACACAGAAATTGCATCGGAATTAAATAGAAAAGGCACAATGCCGACTTAAGTATAAGAGGACTGACTCTTCTTACAGTCTATTTTTTGAACCATTCCTGTGACACTAGTTATAGATTCCGATGCTTCACTTCAGGTTTAGTGTATCCCTTGGACCTTCTTATTGACGATGAAACACAGAAATTGCATCGGAATTAAATACAAAAGCCACAATGCCGACATAAGTTAAAGAAGACTGACTCTTCTTACTGACTATGCTTTGAACCATTTCTGTGACACTAGTTATAGATTGTGATGCTTCACTTCAGGTTTACTGTATCCCTCTGACCTTCTAATTGACGATGAAACACAGAAATTGCATCGGAATTAAATACAAAATGCACAATGCCGACTTAAGTACAAGAAGTCTGACTCTTCTTACTGACTGTTTTGAACCATTCCTGTGACACTAGTTATAGATTGCGATGCTTCACTTCAGGTTTACTGTATCCCTTGGACCTTCTTATTGAAGATGAAACACAGAAATTGCACCGGAATTAAATACAAAAGGCACAATGCCGACTTAAGTACAAGAAGACTGACTCTTCCTACTGTCAATGTTTTGAACGATTCCTGTGACGCAAGTTACAGATTCCGATGTTTCACTTCACGTTTACTGTATCCCTCTGACCTTCTAATTGACGATGAAACACAGAAAGTGCATCGGAATTAAATAGAAAAGGCGCAGTGCCGACGTAAGTACAAGAAGACTGACTCTTCTTACTGTCTATGATTTGAACTATTCCTCTGACGCAAGTTACAGATTCCGATGCTTCACTTCAGGATTACTGTATCCCTCTGACATTCGTATTGACGATGAAACACTGGAATTGCATCGGTATGAAATAGAAAAAGCAAAATGCCGACTTAAGTACAAGAAGACTGACTCTTCTCACTGACTATGATTTGAACCATTCCTGTGACACTAGTTGTAGATTCCGTTGCTACACTTCAGGTTTACTGTATCCCTCTGATCTTCTTATTGTCGATGAAACACAGAAATTGCATCGGAATTAAATAGAAAAGGCACAATGCCGACTTAAGTACAAGAAGACTGACTCCTCGTACTGACTATGTTTTGAACCATTCCTGTGACACTAGTTATAGATTCCGATGCTTCACTTCAGGTTTACTGTATCCCTCTGACCTTCTTATTGACGATGAAACACAGAAATTGCATCGGAATTAAATACAAAGGCACAATGCCGACTTAAGTACATGTAGACTGACTCTTCCTAATTTCTATGTTTTGAAACATTCCTGTGACACTAGTTATAGATTCCGATGCTTCATTTCTGGTTTACTGTATCCCTTGGACCTTCTTATTGACCATGAAACACAGAAAGTGCATCGGACTTAAAGACAAAAGTCACAATGCTGACTTAAGTACAAGAAGACTGACTCTTCCTACTGTCTATGTTTTGAACCATTCCTGTGACACTAGTTATATATTCCGATGCTTCACTTAAGGTTTTCTGTAATACTCTGACCTGCTTATTGACAATGAAACACAGAAATTGCATCGGAATGAAATACAAAAGGCACAATGCTGACATAAGTACAAGAAGACTGACTCTTCACACAGTCTATGTTTGAACCATTCCTGTGACACTAGTTATAGATTCCGATGCTTCACTTCAGGTTTTCAGTATCCCTCTGACCTTCTTATTGACGATGAAACACAGACATTGCATCGGAATTGAATAGAAATGGCACAATGCCGACTTAAGTACAAGGAGACTGACTCTTCTTACTGACTGTATTGAACCATTCCTGTGACACTAGTTATAGATTCCGATGCTTCACTTCAGGTTTACTGTATCCCTCTGACCTTCTTATTGACGCTGAAACACAGAAATTGCATCGGAATTAAATGCAAATGGCACAATGCCGACTTAAGTACAAGAAGACTGACTCTCCTTACTGTCTAAGATTTGAACCATTCCTGTGACACTAGATATAGATTCCGATGCTTCACTTCAGGTTTACTGTATCCCTCTGACATTCTTATTGACGATGAAACACTGAAATTGCATCGGAATTAAATAGAAAAAGCACAATGCCGACTTAAGTACAAGAAGACTGACTCTTCTTACTGACTATGATTTGAACCATTCCTGTGACACTAGTTATAGATTCCGATGCTACACTTCAGGTTTACTGTATCCCTCTGACCTTCTTATTGACGATGAAACACAGAAATTGCATCGGATTTAAATAGAAAAGGCACAATTTCGACTTAAGTACAAGAAGACTGACTCTTCTCAATGACTATGTTTTCAACCTCTCCTGTGACGCTAGTTACAGATTCCGATGCTTCACTTCAGGTTTACTGTATCCCTTGGACCTTCTTAGTGACGATGAAACACAGAAATTGCATCGGAATTAAATACAAAAGGCACAATGCTACTTAAGTACAAGAAGACTGACTCTTCCTACTGTCTATGTTTTGAACCGTTCCTGTGACACTAGTTATAGATTCCGATGCTTCACTTCAGGTTTACAGTATCCCTTGGACCTTCTTATTGACGATGAAACACAGATATGGCATGGGAATTAAATAGAAAAGCACAATGCCGACTTAAGTACAAGAAGACTGACTCTTCTTACTGACTATGTTTCGAACCATTCCTGTGACACTGGTTATAGATTCCGATGCTTCACTTCAGGTTTTCTGTATCCCTCTGATCTTCTTATTGACGATAAAACACAGAAATTGCTTCGGAATTAAATACAAAGGTCACAATGCCGACTTAAGTACAAGAAGACTGACTCTTCACACAGTCTATGTTTGAACCATTCCTGTGACACTAGTTATAGATTCCGATGCTTCACTTCAGGTTTACTGTATCCCTTGGACGTTCTTATTAACGATGAAACACAGAAATTGCATCGGAATTAAATACAAAAGGCACAATGCCGACATAAGTACATGAAGACTGACTCTTCTTACTGACTATGTTTTGAACCACTCCTGTGACACTAGTTATAGATTCCGATGCTTGACTTCAGGTTTACTGTATCCCTCTGACCTTCCTATTGACGATGAAACACAGAAATTGCATCTGAATTAAATACAAAAGGCACAATGCCGACTTAAGTACATGTAGACTGACTCTTCCTACTGTCTATGTTGTGAACCACTCCTGTGACGCTAGTTAGAGATTCCGATGCTTCACTTCAGGTTAACTGTAGCCCTTGGACCTTCTTATTGACGATGAAACACAGATATTGCATCGGAATTAAATACAAAAGGCACAATGCCGACTTAAGTACAAGAAGACTGACTCTTCCTACTGTCAATGTTTTGAACCATTCCTGTGACACTAGTTATAGATTCCGATGCTTCACTTCAGGTTTACTGTATCCCTTGGACCTTCTTTTTGACGATGAAACACAGAAATTGCATCGGAATTAAATACAAAATGCGCAATGCCGACATAAGTACAAGAAGTCTGACTCTTCTTACTGACTGTTTTGAACCATTCCTGTGACACTAGTTATAGATTGCGATGCTTCACTTCAGGTTTACTGTATCCCTCTGCCCTTCTTACTGACGTTGAAACACAGAAATTGCATCGGACTTAAATACAAATGGCACAATGCCGACTTAAGTACAAGAAGACTGACTCTCCTTACTGTCTATAATTTCAACCATTCCTGTGACACTAAATGTAGATTCCGATGCTTCACTTCTGGTTTAATGTATCCCTCTGACCTTCTTATTGACGATGAAACACAGAAATTGCATCGGAATTAAATACAAAGGCACAATGCCGACTTAAGTACATGTAGACTGACTCTTCCTACTGTCTATGTTTTGAAACATTCCTGTGACACTAGTTATAGATTCCGATGCTTCATTTCTGGTTTACTGTATCCCTTGGACCTTCTTATTGACCATGAAACACTGAAAGTGCATCGGAATTAAAGACAAAAGGCACAATGCTGACTTAAGTACAAGAAGACTGACTCTTCCTACTGTCAATGTTTTGAACCATTCCTGTGACACTAGTTATATATTCCGATGCTTCATTTCAGGTTTTCTGTAATTCTCTGACCACCTTATTGACGATGAAACACAGAAATTGCATCGGAATTAAATACAAAAGGCACAATGCTGACTTAAGTACAAGGAGACTGACTCTTCACACAGTCTATGTTTGAACCATTCCTGTGACACTAGTTATAGATTCCGATGCTTCACTTCAGGTTTTCAGTATCCCTCTGACCTTCTTATTGACGATGAAACACAGAAATTGCATCGGAATTAAATACAAAAGGCACAATGCCGACTTAAGTACAAGTAGACTGACTCTTCTTACTGACTGTATTGAACCATTCCAGTGACACTAGTTATAGATTCCGATGCTTCACTTCAGGTTTACTGTATCCCTTGGACGTTCTTATTGACGATGAAACACAGAAATTGCATCGGAATTAAATACAAAAGGCACAATGCCGACATAAGTACAAGAAGACTGACTCTTCTTACTGACAATGTTTTGAACCACTCCTGTGACACTAGTTATAGATTCCGATGCTTCACTTCAGGTTTACTGTATCCCTCTTACCTTCCTATTGACGATGAAACACAGAAATTGCATCTGAATTAAATACAAAAGGCACAATGCCGACTTAGGTATTTGTAGACTGACTCTTCCTACTGTCTGTGTTTTGAAACATTCCTGTGACACTAGTTATAGATTCCGATGCTTCATTTCAGGTTTACTGTATCCCTTGGACCATCATATTGACCATGAAACACAGAAAGTGCATTGGAATTATATAGAAAAGGCAGAATGCTGACTTAAGTATAAGACGACTGACTCTTCCTACTGTTTATGTTTTGAATCATTCCTGTGACACTAGATATAGATTCCGATGCTTCACTTCAGGTTTACTGTATCCCTTGGACCTTCTTATTGACGATGAAACACAGATATTGCATCGGAATTAAATAGAAAAGAACAATGCCGACTTTAGTACAAGAAGACTGACTCTTCTTACTGTCTATGTTTTGAACTATTCCTCTGACGCAAGTTACAGATTCCGATGCTACACTTCAGGTTTACTTTATCCCTCTGATCTTCTTATTGTCGATGAAACACAGAAATTGCATCGGAATTAAATAGAAAAGGCACAATGCCGACTTAAGTACAAGAAGACTGACTCCTCGTACTGACTATGTTTTGAACCATTCCTGTGACACTAGTTATAGATTCCGATGCTTCACTTCAGGTTTACTGTATCCCTCTGACCTTCTTATTGACGATGAAACACAGAAATTGCATCGGAATTAAATACAAAGGCACAATGCCGACTTAAGTACATGTAGACTGACTCTTCCTAATTTCTATGTTTTGAAACATTCCTGTGACACTAGTTATAGATTCCGATGCTTCATTTCTGGTTTACTGTATCCCTTGGACCTTCTTATTGACCATGAAACACAGAAAGTGCATCGGACTTAAAGACAAAAGTCACAATGCTGACTTAAGTACAAGAAGACTGACTCTTCCTACTGTCTATGTTTTGAACCATTCCTGTGACACTAGTTATATATTCCGATGCTTCACTTAAGGTTTTCTGTAATACTCTGACCTGCTTATTGACAATGAAACACAGAAATTGCATCGGAATGAAATACAAAAGGCACAATGCTGACATAAGTACAAGAAGACTGACTCTTCACACAGTCTATGTTTGAACCATTCCTGTGACACTAGTTATAGATTCCGATGCTTCACTTCAGGTTTTCAGTATCCCTCTGACCTTCTTATTGACGATGAAACACAGACATTGCATCGGAATTGAATAGAAATGGCACAATGCCGACTTAAGTACAAGGAGACTGACTCTTCTTACTGACTGTATTGAACCATTCCTGTGACACTAGTTATAGATTCCGATGCTTCACTTCAGGTTTACTGTATCCCTCTGACCTTCTTATTGACGCTGAAACACAGAAATTGCATCGGAATTAAATGCAAATGGCACAATGCCGACTTAAGTACAAGAAGACTGACTCTCCTTACTGTCTAAGATTTGAACCATTCCTGTGACACTAGATATAGATTCCGATGCTTCACTTCAGGTTTACTGTATCCCTCTGACATTCTTATTGACGATGAAACACTGAAATTGCATCGGAATTAAATAGAAAAAGCACAATGCCGACTTAAGTACAAGAAGACTGACTCTTCTTACTGACTATGATTTGAACCATTCCTGTGACACTAGTTATAGATTCCGATGCTACACTTCAGGTTTACTGTATCCCTCTGACCTTCTTATTGACGATGAAACACAGAAATTGCATCGGATTTAAATAGAAAAGGCACAATTTCGACTTAAGTACAAGAAGACTGACTCTTCTCAATGACTATGTTTTCAACCTCTCCTGTGACGCTAGTTACAGATTCCGATGCTTCACTTCAGGTTTACTGTATCCCTTGGACCTTCTTAGTGACGATGAAACACAGAAATTGCATCGGAATTAAATACAAAAGGCACAATGCTACTTAAGTACAAGAAGACTGACTCTTCCTACTGTCTATGTTTTGAACCGTTCCTGTGACACTAGTTATAGATTCCGATGCTTCACTTCAGGTTTACAGTATCCCTTGGACCTTCTTATTGACGATGAAACACAGATATGGCATGGGAATTAAATAGAAAAGCACAATGCCGACTTAAGTACAAGAAGACTGACTCTTCTTACTGACTATGTTTCGAACCATTCCTGTGACACTGGTTATAGATTCCGATGCTTCACTTCAGGTTTTCTGTATCCCTCTGATCTTCTTATTGACGATAAAACACAGAAATTGCTTCGGAATTAAATACAAAGGTCACAATGCCGACTTAAGTACAAGAAGACTGACTCTTCACACAGTCTATGTTTGAACCATTCCTGTGACACTAGTTATAGATTCCGATGCTTCACTTCAGGTTTACTGTATCCCTTGGACGTTCTTATTAACGATGAAACACAGAAATTGCATCGGAATTAAATACAAAAGGCACAATGCCGACATAAGTACATGAAGACTGACTCTTCTTACTGACTATGTTTTGAACCACTCCTGTGACACTAGTTATAGATTCCGATGCTTGACTTCAGGTTTACTGTATCCCTCTGACCTTCCTATTGACGATGAAACACAGAAATTGCATCTGAATTAAATACAAAAGGCACAATGCCGACTTAAGTACATGTAGACTGACTCTTCCTACTGTCTATGTTGTGAACCACTCCTGTGACGCTAGTTAGAGATTCCGATGCTTCACTTCAGGTTAACTGTAGCCCTTGGACCTTCTTATTGACGATGAAACACAGATATTGCATCGGAATTAAATACAAAAGGCACAATGCCGACTTAAGTACAAGAAGACTGACTCTTCCTACTGTCAATGTTTTGAACCATTCCTGTGACACTAGTTATAGATTCCGATGCTTCACTTCAGGTTTACTGTATCCCTTGGACCTTCTTTTTGACGATGAAACACAGAAATTGCATCGGAATTAAATACAAAATGCGCAATGCCGACATAAGTACAAGAAGTCTGACTCTTCTTACTGACTGTTTTGAACCATTCCTGTGACACTAGTTATAGATTGCGATGCTTCACTTCAGGTTTACTGTATCCCTCTGCCCTTCTTACTGACGTTGAAACACAGAAATTGCATCGGACTTAAATACAAATGGCACAATGCCGACTTAAGTACAAGAAGACTGACTCTCCTTACTGTCTATAATTTCAACCATTCCTGTGACACTAAATGTAGATTCCGATGCTTCACTTCTGGTTTAATGTATCCCTCTGACCTTCTTATTGACGATGAAACACAGAAATTGCATCGGAATTAAATACAAAGGCACAATGCCGACTTAAGTACATGTAGACTGACTCTTCCTACTGTCTATGTTTTGAAACATTCCTGTGACACTAGTTATAGATTCCGATGCTTCATTTCTGGTTTACTGTATCCCTTGGACCTTCTTATTGACCATGAAACACTGAAAGTGCATCGGAATTAAAGACAAAAGGCACAATGCTGACTTAAGTACAAGAAGACTGACTCTTCCTACTGTCAATGTTTTGAACCATTCCTGTGACACTAGTTATATATTCCGATGCTTCATTTCAGGTTTTCTGTAATTCTCTGACCACCTTATTGACGATGAAACACAGAAATTGCATCGGAATTAAATACAAAAGGCACAATGCTGACTTAAGTACAAGGAGACTGACTCTTCACACAGTCTATGTTTGAACCATTCCTGTGACACTAGTTATAGATTCCGATGCTTCACTTCAGGTTTTCAGTATCCCTCTGACCTTCTTATTGACGATGAAACACAGAAATTGCATCGGAATTAAATACAAAAGGCACAATGCCGACTTAAGTACAAGTAGACTGACTCTTCTTACTGACTGTATTGAACCATTCCAGTGACACTAGTTATAGATTCCGATGCTTCACTTCAGGTTTACTGTATCCCTTGGACGTTCTTATTGACGATGAAACACAGAAATTGCATCGGAATTAAATACAAAAGGCACAATGCCGACATAAGTACAAGAAGACTGACTCTTCTTACTGACAATGTTTTGAACCACTCCTGTGACACTAGTTATAGATTCCGATGCTTCACTTCAGGTTTACTGTATCCCTCTGACCTTCCTATTGACGATGAAACACAGAAATTGCATCTGAATTAAATACAAAAGGCACAATGCCGACTTAGGTATTTGTAGACTGACTCTTCCTACTGTCTGTGTTTTGAAACATTCCTGTGACACTAGTTATAGATTCCGATGCTTCATTTCAGGTTTACTGTATCCCTTGGACCATCATATTGACCATGAAACACAGAAAGTGCATTGGAATTATATAGAAAAGGCAGAATGCTGACTTAAGTATAAGACGACTGACTCTTCCTACTGTTTATGTTTTGAATCATTCCTGTGACACTAGATATAGATTCCGATGCTTCACTTCAGGTTTACTGTATCCCTTGGACCTTCTTATTGACGATGAAACACAGATATTGCATCGGAATTAAATAGAAAAGAACAATGCCGACTTTAGTACAAGAAGACTGACTCTTCTTACTGTCTATGTTTTGAACTATTCCTCTGACGCAAGTTACAGATTCCGATGCTACACTTCAGGTTTACTTTATCCCTCTGACATTCTTATTGACGATGAAACACTGGAATTGCATCGGTATGAAATAGAAAAAGCACAATTCCGACTTAAGTACAAGAAGACTGACTCTTTTTACTGACTATGATTTGAACCATTTCTGTGACACTAGTTATGGATTCCGTTGCTACACTTCAGGTTTACTGTATCCCTCTGACCTTCTTATTGACGATGAAACAAGAAATTGCATCGGAATTAAATAGAAAAGGCACAATGCCGACTTAAGTACAAGAAGACTGACTCCTCTTACTGACTATGTTTTGGACCACTATTGTGACGCTGGTTACAGATTCCGATGCTTCACTTCAGGTTTACTGTAGCCCTTGGACCTTCTTATTGACCATGAAACACAGAAAGTGCATCGGAATTAAATACAAAAGGAACAATGCTGACTTAAGTACAAGAAGACTGACTCGTCCTACTGTCTATGTTTTGAACCATTCCTGTGACACTAGTTATATATTCCGATGCTTCACTTCATTTTTTCTGTAATTCTCTGACCTTCTTATTGACGATGAAACACAGAAATTGCATCGGAATTAAATACAAAAGGCACAATGCTGACTTAAGTACAAGAAGACTGACTCTTCACACTGTCTATGTTTGAAATATTCCTGTAACACTAGTTATAGATTCCGATGCTTCTCTTCAGGATTTCAGTATCCCTCTGACCTTCTTATTGACGATGAAACACAGAAATTGCATCGGAATTAATACAAAAGGTACAATGCCGACTTAAGTACAAGAAGACTGACCTTTCTTACTGTCTATGCTTTGAACCATTCCTGTGACACTAGTTATAGATTCCGATGCTTCACTTCAGGTTTACTATATCCCTCTGACGTTCTTTTTGACGATGAAACACAGAAATTGCATCGGAATTAAATACAAAAGGCACAATGCCGACTTAAGTACAAGAAGACTGACTCTTCCTACTGCCTATGTTTTGAACCATTCCTGTGACACTACTTATAGATTCCGATGCTCCACCTCAGGTTCACTGTATCCCTCTGACCTTCTTATTGACGATGAAACACAGAAATCACATGGGAATTAAATAGAAAAGGCACAATACCGTCTTCAGTACACGCTGACTGACTCTTCTTAGTGGGTATGCTTTGAACCATTCCTGTGACGCAAGTTACAGATTCCGATGCTTCACTTCAGGTTTACTGTATCCCTCTGACCTTCTTATTGACGATGAGACACTGAAATTGCATCGGAATTAAATACAAAGGCACAATGCCGACTTAAGTACATGTAGACTGACTCTTCCTATTGTCTATGTTTTGAAATATTCCTGTGACACTAGTTATAGATTACGATGCTTCATTTCAGGTTTACTGTATCCCTTGGACCTTCTTATTGACCATGAAACACAGAAAGTGCATCGGAATTAAATACAAAAGGCACAATGCTGACTTAAGTACAAGAAGACTGACTTTTCTTAATGTCTATGTTTTGAACCATTCCTGTGACGCTAGTTAAAGTTTCCGATGCTTCACTTCAGGTTTACTGTATACCTCTGACCTTCTTAATGACGATGAAATACAGAAATTGCATCTTAATTAAATAGAAAAGGTACAATGCTACTTAAGTACAAGACGACTAACTCTTCCTACTGTCTACGTTTGAACCGTACCTGTGACACTAGTTATAGATTCCGATGCTTCACTTCAGGTTTACTGTATCCCTTGGACGTTCTTATTGACGATGAAACACAGAAATTGCATCGGAATTAAATACAAAAGGCACAATGCCGACATAAGTACAAGAAGACTGACTCTTCTTACTGACTATGTTTTGAACCACTCCTGTGACACTAGGTATAGATTCCGATGCTTCGCTTGAGGTTTACTGTAACCCTCCGACATTCTTATTGACGATGAAACACAGAAATTGCATCGGAATTAAATACAAAGGGCACAATGCCGACTTAAGTACAAGAAGACTGACTCTTGTTACTGTCTATGTTTTGAACCATTCCTGTGACACTAGATATAGATTCCGATGTGTCACTTCAGGTTTACTGTATCCCTTGGACCTTCTTATTGACGATGAAACACAGATATTGCATCGGAATTAAATAGAAAAGGCGCAAAGCCGACTTAAGTACAAGAAGACTGACTCTTCTTACTGGCTATGTTTTGAACCATTACTGTGACACTAGTTAGTGATTCCGATGCTTCACATCAGGTTTACGGTATCCCTCTGACCTTCTTATTGTCGATGCAACACAGTAATTACATCGGAATTAAATTGAAAAAGGCACAATGCCGACTTAAGTACAAGAAGACTGACTCCTCTTACTGTCTATGTTTTGAACCATTCCTGTGACACTAGTTACAGATTCCGATGCTTCACTTCATGTTTACTGTATCGCTTGGACCTTCTTATTGACGATGAAACGCAGAAATTGCATCGGAATTAAATACAAATGGCACAATGCCGACTTATGTACAAGAAGTCTGACTCTTCTTACTTACTATGTTTTGAACCATTCCTGTGACACTAGTTATAGATTCCGATGCTTCACTTCAGGTTTACTGTATCCCTCTGACCTTCCAATTGACGATGAAACACAAAATTGCATCGGAATTAAATACAAAAGGCACAATGCCGACTTAAGTACATGTAGACTGACTCTTCCTACTGTCTATGATTTGAAACATTCCTGTGACCTTAGTTATAGATTCCGATGCTTCATTTCAGGTTTACTGTATCCCTTGGACCTTCTTATTGACGATGAAACACAGAAAGTGCATCGGAATTAAATAGAAAATGCACAATGCCGACTTAAGTACAAGAAGACTGATCTTCCTACTGTCTATGTTTTGAACCATTCCTGTGACACTAGTTATAGATTCCGATGCTTGATTTCAGGTTTACTGTATCCCTTGGATCTTCGTATTGACGATGAAATACAGATAGTGCATCGGAGTTAAATACAAAATGCACAATGCCGACTTAAGTACATGAAGACTGACTCTTCCTACTGTCTATGTTTTGAACCATTCCTGTGACACTAGTTATAGATTCCGATGCTACACTTCAGGTTTACTGTTTCCCTCTGACATTCTTATTGACGATGAAACACAGAAATTGCATCGGAATTAAATACAAAAGCACAATGCCGACTTAAGTACAATAAAACTGACTCTCCTTACTGTCTATGATTTGAACCATTCCTGTGACACTAGATATAGATTCCGATGGTTCACTTCAGGTTTACTGTATCCCTTGGACCTTCTTATTGACGATGAAACACAAAAATTGTCTCGGAAATAAATAGAAAAGCACAATGCCGACTTAAGTACAAGAAGACTGACTCTTCTTACTGTCTATGTTTTGAACCACTCCTCTGACGCAAGTTACAAATTCCGAAGCTTCACTTCAGGTTTACTGTAACCCTGTGCGTTCTTATTGACGATGAAACACTGAAATTGCATCGGAAAGAAATAGAAAAAGCACAATACCGTCTTAAGTACAAGCAGACTGACTCTTCTTTGTGTCTATGCTTAGAACCATTCCTGTGACGCTAGTTACAGATTCCGATGCTTCACTTCAGGTTTACTGTATCCCTCTGACCTTCTTATTGACGATGAAACACAGAAATTGCATCGGAATTAAATAGAAAGGGCACAATGCCGACATAAGTACAAGAAGACTGACCCTTCTTACTGTCTATGTTTAGAACACTTCCTGTGGCACTAGCTACAGATTCCGATGCTTCACTTCAGATTTACTGTATCCCTCTGACCTTCCTCTTGACGATGAAACACAGAAATTGCATCGGAATTAAATACAAAAGGCACAAAGCCGACTTAAGTACAAGAAGACTGACTCTTCTTACTGTCTATGTTTTGAACCATTCCTGTGACACTAGTTACAGATTCCGATGCTTCACTTCATGTTTACTGTATCCCTTGGACCTTCTTAATGACGATGAAACACAGAAATTGCATCGGAATTAAATTTAAATTGCACAATGCCGACTTATGTACAAGAAGTCTGACTCTTCTTACTTACTATGTTTTGAACCATTCCTGTGACACTAGTTATAGATTCCGATGCTTCACTTCAGGTTTACTGTATCCCTCTGACCTTCCAATTGACGATGGAACGCAAAATTGCATCGGAATTAAATACAAAAGGCACAATGCCGACTTATGTACATGTAGACTGACTCTTCCTACTGTCTATGATTTGAAACATTCCTGTGACCTTAGTTATAGATTCCGATGTTTCATTTCAGGTTTATTGTATCCCTTGGACCTTCTTATTGACGATGAAACACAGAAAGTGCATCGGAATTAAATAGAAAAGGCACAATGCCGACTTAAGTACAAGAAGACTGATCTTCCTACTGTCTATGTTTTGAACCATTCCTGTGACACTAGTTATAGATTCCGATGCTTCATTTCAGGTTTACTGTATCCCTTGGATCTTCGTATTTACGATGAAATACAGATAGTGCATCGGAGTTAAATACAAAATGCACAATGCCGACTTAAGTACATGAAGACTGACTCTTCCTACTGTCTATGTTTTGAACCATTCCTGTGACACTAGTTATAGATTCCGATGCTACACTTCAGGTTTACTGTATCCCTCTGACATTCTTATTGACGATGAAACACAGAAATTGCATCGGAATTAAATACAAAAGCACAATGCCGACTTAAGTACAATAAAACTGACTCTTCTTACTGACAGTTTTGAACCATTCCTGTGACACTAGTTATAGCTTCCGATGGTTCACTTCAGGTTTACGCTATTCCTCTGACTGTCTTATTGACGTTGAAACACAGAAATTGCATCGGAATTAAATACAAATGGCACAATGCCGACTTAAGTACAACAAGACTGACTCTCCTTACTGTCTATGATTTGAACCATTCCTGTGACACTAGATATAGATTCCGATGGTTCACTTCAGGTTTACTGTATCCCTTGGACCTTCTTATTGACGATGAAACACAAAAATTGCATCGGAAATAAATAGAAAAGCACAATGCCGACTTAAGTACAAGAAGACTGACTCTTCTTACTGTCTATGATTTGAACCACTCCTCTGACGCAAGTTACAGATTCCGAAGCTTCACTTCAGGTTTACTGTAACCCTGTGCGTTCTTATTGACGATGAAACACTGAAATTGCATCGGAATGAAATAGAAAAAGCACAATACCGTCTTATGTACAAGCAGACTGACTCTTCTTTGTGTCTATGCTTAGAACCATTCCTGTGACGCTAGTTACAGATTCCGATGCTTCACTTCAGGTTTATTGTATCCCTCTGACCTTCTTATTGACGATGAAACACAGAAATTGCATCGGAATTAAATAGAAAAGGCCCAATGCCGACTTAAGTACAAGAAGACTGACCCTTCTTACTGTCTGTGTTTAGAACACTTCCTGTGGCACTAGCTACAGATTCCGATGCTTCACTTCAGATTTACTGTATCCCTCTGACCTTCCTCTTGACGATGAAACACAGAAATTGCATCGGAATTAAATACAAAAGGCACAATGCCGACTTAAGTACAAGCAGACTGACTCTTCTTACTGTCTATGCTATGAACCATTCCTGTGACGCTAGTTACTGATTCCGATGCTTCACTTCAGGTTTACTGTATCACTTGGACCTTCTTATTGACGATGAAACACAGAAATTGCATCGGAATTAAATACAAAAGGCAGAATGCCGACTTTAGTACAAGAAGACTGACTCTTCTTACTGACTATGTTTTGAACCATTCCTGTGGCACTAGTTAGAGATTCCGATGCTTCCCTTCAGGTTTACTGTATCCCTCTGACCTTCTTATTGAGGATGGAACACAGAAATTGCATCGGAATTAAATACAAAAGGCACAATGCCGACTTAATTACAAGAAGACTGACTCTACTTACTGACTATGTTTTGAACCATTCCTGTGACTCAAGTTATAGATTCCGATATTTCACTTCAGGTTTACTGTATTCCTCTGACCTTATTATTGACGATGAAACACAGATATTGCATCGGAATTGAACTGAAAAGGCACAATCCCGACTTAAGTACAAGAAGACTGACTCAACTTACTGACTATGATTTGAACCATTCCTGTGACACTAGTTATAGATTCCAATGCTTCACTTCAGGTTTACTGTATCCCGCTGACCTTCTTATTGACGATGAAACACAGAAATTGCATCGGAATTAAATAGAAAAGGCACAACGCCGACTTAAGTACAAGAAGCCTGACTCTTCCTACTGTCTATGATTTGAACCATTCCTGTGACACTAGTTATAGATTCCGATGCTTCACTTCAGGTTTACTGTATCCCTCTGACCTTCCTCTTGACGATGAAACACAGAAATTGCATCGGAATTAAATACAAAAGGCACAAAGCCGACTTAAGTACAAGAAGACTGACTCTTCTTACTGTCTATGCTTTGAACCATTCCTGTGACACTAGTTACAGATTCCGATGCTTCACTTCATGTTTACTGTATCCCTTGGACCTTCTTAATGACGATGAAACACAGAAATTGCATCGGAATTAAATTTAAATTGCACAATGCCGACTTATGTACAAGAAGTCTGACTCTTCTTACTTACTATGTTTTGAACCATTCCTGTGACACTAGTTATAGATTCCGATGCTTCACTTCAGGTTTACTGTATCCCTCTGACCTTCCAATTGACGATGGAACGCAAAATTGCATCGGAATTAAATACAAAAGGCACAATGCCGACTTATGTACATGTAGACTGACTCTTCCTACTGTCTATGATTTGAAACATTCCTGTGACCTTAGTTATAGATTCCGATGCTTCATTTCAGGTTTATTGTATCCCTTGGACCTTCTTATTGACGATGAAACACAGAAAGTGCATCGGAATTAAATAGAAAAGGCACAATGCCGACTTAAGTACAAGAAGACTGATCTTCCTACTGTCTATGTTTTGAACCATTCCTGTGACACTAGTTATAGATTCCGATGCTTCATTTCAGGTTTACTGTATCCCTTGGATCTTCGTATTTACGATGAAATACAGATAGTGCATCGGAGTTAAATACAAAATGCACAATGCCGACTTAAGTACATGAAGACTGACTCTTCCTACTGTCTATGTTTTGAACCATTCCTGTGACACTAGTTATAGATTCCGATGCTACACTTCAGGTTTACTGTATCCCTCTGACATTCTTATCGACGATGAAACACAGAAATTGCATCGGAATTAAATAGAAAGGGCACAATGCCGACATAAGTACAAGAAGACTGACCCTTCTTACTGTCTATGTTTAGAACACTTCCTGTGGCACTAGCTACAGATTCCGATGCTTCACTTCAGATTTACTGTATCCCTCTGACCTTCCTCTTGACGATGAAACACAGAAATTGCATCGGAATTAAATACAAAAGGCACAAAGCCGACTTAAGTACAAGAAGACTGACTCTTCTTACTGTCTATGTTTTGAACCATTCCTGTGACACTAGTTACAGATTCCGATGCTTCACTTCATGTTTACTGTATCCCTTGGACCTTCTTAATGACGATGAAACACAGAAATTGCATCGGAATTAAATTTAAATTGCACAATGCCGACTTATGTACAAGAAGTCTGACTCTTCTTACTTACTATGTTTTGAACCATTCCTGTGACACTAGTTATAGATTCCGATGCTTCACTTCAGGTTTACTGTATCCCTCTGACCTTCCAATTGACGATGGAACGCAAAATTGCATCGGAATTAAATACAAAAGGCACAATGCCGACTTATGTACATGTAGACTGACTCTTCCTACTGTCTATGATTTGAAACATTCCTGTGACCTTAGTTATAGATTCCGATGCTTCATTTCAGGTTTATTGTATCCCTTGGACCTTCTTATTGACGATGAAACACAGAAAGTGCATCGGAATTAAATAGAAAAGGCACAATGCCGACTTAAGTACAAGAAGACTGATCTTCCTACTGTCTATGTTTTGAACCATTCCTGTGACACTAGTTATAGATTCCGATGCTTCATTTCAGGTTTACTGTATCCCTTGGATCTTCGTATTTACGATGAAATACAGATAGTGCATCGGAGTTAAATACAAAATGCACAATGCCGACTTAAGTACATGAAGACTGACTCTTCCTACTGTCTATGTTTTGAACCATTCCTGTGACACTAGTTATAGATTCCGATGCTACACTTCAGGTTTACTGTATCCCTCTGACATTCTTATTGACGATGAAACACAGAAATTGCATCGGAATTAAATACAAAAGCACAATGCCGACTTAAGTACAATAAAACTGACTCTTCTTACTGACAGTTTTGAACCATTCCTGTGACTAGTTATAGCTTCCGATGGTTCACTTCAGGTTTACGCTATTCCTCTGACTGTCTTATTGACGTTGATACACAGAAATTGCATCGGAATTAAATACAAATGGCACAATGCCGACTTAAGTACAATAAGACTGACTCTCCTTACTGTCTATGATTTGAACCATTCCTGTGACACTAGATATAGATTCCGATGGTTCACTTCAGGTTTACTGTATCCCTTGGACCTTCTTATTGACGATGAAACACAAAAATTGCATCGGAAATAAATAGAAAAGAACAATGCCGACTTAAGTACAAGAAGACTGACTCTTCTTACTGTCTATGATTTGAACCACTCCTCTGACGCAAGTTACAGATTCCGAAGCTTCACTTCAGGTTTACTGTAACCCTGTGCGTTCTTATTGACGATGAAACACTGAAATTGCATCGGAATGAAATAGAAAAAGCACAATACCGTCTTAAGTACAAGCAGACTGACTCTTCTTTGTGTCTATGCTTAGAACCATTCCTGTGACGCTAGTTACAGATTCCGATGCTTCACTTCAGGTTTATTGTATCCCTCTGACCTTCTTATTGACGATGAAACACAGAAATTGCATCGGAATTAAATAGAAAAGGCCCAATGCCGACTTAAGTACAAGAAGACTGACCCTTCTTACTGTCTATGTTTAGAACACTTCCTGTGGCACTAGCTACAGATTCCGATGCTTCACTTCAGATTTACTGTATCCCTCTGACCTTCCTCTTGACGATGAAACACAGAAATTGCATCGGAATTAAATACAAAAGGCACAATGCCGACTTAAGTACAAGCAGACTGACTCTTCTTACTGTCTATGCTATGAACCATTCCTGTGACGCTAGTTACTGATTCCGATGCTTCACTTCAGGTTTACTGTATCACTTGGACCTTCTTATTGACGATGAAACACAGAAATTGCATCGGAATTAAATACAAAAGGCAGAATGCCGACTTTAGTACAAGAAGACTGACTCTTCTTACTGACTATGTTTTGAACCATTCCTGTGGCACTAGTTAGAGATTCCGATGCTTCCCTTCAGGTTTACTGTATCCCTCTGACCTTCTTATTGAGGATGGAACACAGAAATTGCATCGGAATTAAATACAAAAGGCACAATGCCGACTTAATTACAAGAAGACTGACTCTACTTACTGACTATGTTTTGAACCATTCCTGTGACTCAAGTTATAGATTCCGATATTTCACTTCAGGTTTACTGTATTCCTCTGACCTTATTATTGACGATGAAACACAGATATTGCATCGGAATTGAACTGAAAAGGCACAATCCCGACTTAAGTACAAGAAGACTGACTCAACTTACTGACTATGATTTGAACCATTCCTGTGACACTAGTTATAGATTCCAATGCTTCACTTCAGGTTTACTGTATCCCGCTGACCTTCTTATTGACGATGAAACACAGAAATTGCATCGGAATTAAATAGAAAAGGCACAACGCCGACTTAAGTACAAGAAGCCTGACTCTTCCTACTGTCTATGATTTGAACCATTCCTGTGACACTAGTTATAGATTCCGATGCTTCACTTCAGGTTTACTGCATCCCTTGGACCTTCTTATTGACGATGAAACACAGAAATTGCATCGGAATTACATAGAAAAAGCACAATGCCGACTTAAGTACAAGAAGTCTGACTCTTCTTACTGTCTATGTTTTAAACCATTCCTGTGACGCTAGTTACAGATTCCGATGGTTCACTTCAGGTTTACTGTATCCCTCTGACCTTCCTCTTGACGATGAAACACAGAAATTGCATCGGAATTAAATACAAAAGGCACAAAGCCGACTTAAGTACAAGAAGACTGACTCTTCTTACTGTCTATGCTTTGAACCATTCCTGTGACACTAGTTACAGATTCCGATGCTTCACTTCATGTTTACTGTATACCTTGGACCTTCTTAATGACGATGAAACACAGAAATTGCATCCGAATTAAATTTAAATTGCACAATGCCGACTTATGTACAAGAAGTCTGACTCTTCTTACTTACTATGTTTTGAACCATTCCTGTGACACTAGTTATAGATTCCGATGCTTCACTTCAGGTTTACTGTATCCCTCTGACCTTCCAATTGACGATGGAACGCAAAATTGCATCGGAATTAAATACAAAAGGCACAATGCCGACTTATGTACATGTAGACTGACTCTTCCTACTGTCTATGATTTGAAACATTCCTGTGACCTTAGTTATAGATTCCGATGCTTCATTTCAGGTTTATTGCATCCCTTGGACCTTCTTATTGACGATGAAACACAGAAAGTGCATCGGAATTAAATAGAAAAGGCACAATGCCGACTTAAGTACAAGAAGACTGATCTTCCTACTGTCTATGTTTTGAACCATTCCTGTGACACTAGTTATAGATTCCGATGCTTCATTTCAGGTTTACTGTATCCCTTGGATCTTCGTATTTACGATGAAATACAGATACTGCATCGGAGTTAAATACAAAATGCACAATGCCGACTTAAGTACATGAAGACTGACTCTTCCTACTGTCTATGTTTTGAACCATTCCTGTGACACTAGTTATAGATTCCGATGCTACACTTCAGGTTTACTGTATCCCTCTGACATTCTTATTGACGATGAAACACAGAAATTGCATCGGAATTAAATACAAAAGCACAATGCCGACTTAAGTACAATAAAACTGACTCTTCTTACTGACAGTTTTGAACCATTCCTGTGACACTAGTTATAGCTTCCGATGGTTCACTTCAGGTTTACGCTATTCCTCTGACTGTCTTATTGACGTTGAAACACAGAAATTGCATCGGAATTAAATACAAATGGCACAATGCCGACTTAAGTACAATAAGACTGACTCTCCTTACTGTCTATGATTTGAACCATTCCTGTGACACTAGATATAGATTCCGATGGTTCACTTCAGGTTTACTGTATCCCTTGGACCTTCTTATTGACGATGAAACACAAAAATTGCATCGGAAATAAATAGAAAAGCACAATGCCGACTTAAGTACAAGAAGACTGACTCTTCTTACTGTCTATTATTTGAACCACTCCTCTGACGCAAGTTACAGATTCCGAAGCTTCACTTCAGGTTTACTGTAACCCTGTGCGTTCTTATTGACGATGAAACACTGAAATTGCATCGGAATGAAATAGAAAAAGCACAATACCGTCTTAAGTACAAGCAGACTGACTCTTCTTTGTGTCTATGCTTAGAACCATTCCTGTGACGCTAGTTACAGATTCCGATGCTTCACTTCAGGTTTATTGTATCCCTCTGACCTTCTTATTGACGATGAAACACAGAAATTGCATCGGAATTAAATAGAAAAGGCCCAATGCCGACTTAAGTACAAGAAGACTGACCCTTCTTACTGTCTATGTTTAGAACACTTCCTGTGGCACTAGCTACAGATTCCGATGCTTCACTTCAGATTTACTGTATCCCTCTGACCTTCCTCTTGACGATGAAACACAGAAATTGCATCGGAATTAAATACAAAAGGCACAATGCCGACTTAAGTACAAGCAGACTGACTCTTCTTACTGTCTATGCTATGAACCATTCCTGTGACGCTAGTTACTGATTCCGATGCTTCACTTCAGGTTTACTGTATCACTTGGACCTTCTTATTGACGATGAAACACAGAAATTGCATCGGAATTAAATACAAAAGGCAGAATGCCGACTTTAGTACAAGAAGACTGACTCTTCTTACTGACTATGTTTTGAACCATTCCTGTGGCACTAGTTAGAGATTCCGATGCTTCCCTTCAGGTTTACTGTATCCCTCTGACCTTCTTATTGAGGATGGAACACAGAAATTGCATCGGAATTAAATACAAAAGGCACAATGCCGACTTAATTACAAGAAGACTGACTCTACTTACTGACTATGTTTTGAACCATTCCTGTGACTCAAGTTATAGATTCCGATATTTCACTTCAGGTTTACTGTATTCCTCTGACCTTATTATTGACGATGAAACACAGATATTGCATCGGAATTGAACTGAAAAGGCACAATCCCGACTTAAGTACAAGAAGACTGACTCAACTTACTGACTATGATTTGAACCATTCCTGTGACACTAGTTATAGATTCCAATGCTTCACTTCAGGTTTACTGTATCCCGCTGACCTTCTTATTGACGATGAAACACAGAAATTGCATCGGAATTAAATAGAAAAGGCACAACGCCGACTTAAGTACAAGAAGCCTGACTCTTCCTACTGTCTATGATTTGAACCATTCCTGTGACACTAGTTATAGATTCCGATGCTTCACTTCAGGTTTACTGCATCCCTTGGACCTTCTTATTGACGATGAAACACAGAAATTGCATCGGAATTACATAGAAAAAGCACAATGCCGACTTAAGTACAAGAAGTCTGACTCTTCTTACTGTCTATGTTTTAAACCATTCCTGTGACGCTAGTTACAGATTCCGATGGTTCACTTCAGGTTTACTGTATCCCTCTGACCTTCTATTTGACGATGAAACACAGAAATTGCATCGGAATAAAATACAAAAGGCACAATGCCGACATAAGTACAAGAAGACTGACTCTTCTTACTGACTGCTTTGAACCATTCCTGTGACACTAGTTATAGATTCCGATGCTTCACTTCAGGTTTACTGTATCTCTCTGACCTTCTTATTCACGTTGAAACCGAGAAATTGCATCGGAATTAAATACAAATGGCACAATGCCGACTTAAATACAAGAAGACTGACTCTCCTTTCTGTCTATGTTTTGAACCATTCCTGTGACACTAGATATAGATTCCGATGCTTCACTTCAGGTTTACTGTATCCCTTGGAACTTCTTATTGACGATGAAACACAGAAATTGCATCGGAATTAAATACACAAGGCTCAATGCCGACTTAAGTACAAGAAGACTGACTCTTCTAACTTTCTATGTTTTGAACCATTCCTCTGACACTAGTCATAGATTCCGTTTCTACACTTCAGGTTTACTGTATTCCTCTGACCTTCTTATTGACGATGAAACACCGAAATTGCATCGGAACTAAATACAAAAGGCACAATGCCGACTTAAGTACAAGAAGACTGACTCTTCCTACTGACTATGTATGAACGATTCCTGTGACATTAATTATAGATTCCGATGCTTCACTTCAGGTTTACTATATCCTTTGGACTTTCTTATTGGAAACGAAATACAGAAATTGCATTGGAATTAAATAGAAGGGGCACATTGCCGACGTAAGTACAAGAAGACTCACTCTTCTTACTGTCTTATGTTTGAACCTTTTCTGTGACGCTAGTTATCGATTCCGATGCTTCAATTTAGGTTTACTGTATCCCTCTGACCTTCTTATTGACGATGAAACACAGAAATTCCATCGGAATTAAATGCAAAAGGCACAATGGCGACTTAAGTACAAGAAGACTGACCCTTCTTACTGTCTATGTTTAGAACAATTCCTGTGGCACTAGCTACAGATTCCAATGCTTCACTTCAGATTTACTGTATCCCTATGACCTTCCACTAGACGATGAAACACAGAAATTGCATCGGAATTAAATACAAAAGGCACAATGCCGACTTAAGTACAAGAAGACTGACTCTTCTTACTGTCTATGTTTTGAACCATACCATTGACACTAGTTATAGATTCCGATGCTTCACTCCAGGTTTACTGTATCCCTTGGACCTTCTTATTGACGATGAAACACAGAAATTGCATCGGAATTAAGTGGAAAAGGCACAATGCCGACTTAAGTACAAGAAGACTGACTCTTCTTAATGTCTATGTTTTGAACCATTCCTGTAACGCTAGTTAAAGTTTCCGATGCTTCACTTCAGGTTTACTGTATACCTCTGACCTTCTTATTGACGATGAAATACAGAAATTGTATCGGAATTAAATAGAAAAGGCACACTGCTACTTAAGTACAAGAAGACTGACTGTTCCTACTGTCTATACTTTGATCCGTTCCTGTAACACTAGTTATAGATTCTGGTGCTTCACTTCAGGTTTACTGTATCACTTGGACGCTCTTATCGACGATGAAACACAGAAACTGCATCGGAATTAAATACAATAGGCACAATGCCGACATAAGTACAGGAAGACTGACTCTTCTTACTGACTATGTTTTGAACCACTCCTGTGACACTAGTTATAGATTCCGATGCTTCCCTTCAGGTTTACTGTATCCCTCTGACCTTCTTATTGACGATGAGACACTGAAATTGCATCGGAATTAAATACAAAGGCACAATGCCGACTTAAGTACATGTAGACTGACTCTTCCTACTGTCTATGTTTTGAAATATTCCTGTGACACTAGTTATAGATTACGATGCTTCATTTCAGGTTTACAGTATCCCTTGGACCTTCTTATCGACCATGAAACACAGAAAGTGCATCGGAATTAAATACAAAAGGCACAATGCTGACTTAAGTACAAGAAGACTGACTCTTCCTACTGTCTATGTTTTGAACCATTCCTGTGACACTAGTTACATATTCCGATGCTTCACTTCAGGTTTTCTGCATTTCTCAGACCTTCTTATTGACGATGAAACACAGAAATTGCATTGGAATTAAATACAAAAGGCACAATGCTGACTTAAGTACAAGAAGACTGACTCTTCACACTGTCTATGTTTGAAATATTCCTGTAACACTAGTTATAGATTCCGATGCTTACCTTCAGGTTTTCAGTACTCCTCTGACCCTCTTATTGACGATGAAACACAGAAATTGCATCGGAATTAAATACAAAAGGCACAATGCCGACTTAAGTACAAGAAGACTAACTCTTCTTACTGTCTGTTTTGACCCATTCCTGTGACACTATTTATAGATTCCGATGTTTCACTTCAGGTTTACTGTATCCCTCCGACCTTCTTATTGACGATGAAACACAGAAATTGCATCGGAATTAAATACAAAAGGCACAATGCCGACTTAAGTACAAGAAGACTGACTCTTCTTACTGACTATGTTTTGAACCATTCCTGTGACACAAGTTATGGATTCCGATTCTTCACTTCAGGTTTACTGTATCCCTCCGACCTTCTTATTGACGATGAAACATAGATATTGCATCGGAATTGAATAGAAAAGGCACAATGCCGACTTAAGTACAAGAAGACTGACTCTTCTTACTGTCTATGTTTTGAACCATTCCTGTGACGCTAGTTACAGATTCCGATGCTTCACTTCAGGTTTACTGTATCCCTCTGACGTTCTTATTGACGATGAAACACAGAAATTGCATCGGAATTAAATAGAAGAGGCACAATGCCGACGTAAGTACAAGAAGACTGACTCTTCTTACTGACTGCTTTGAACCATTCCTGTGACACAAGTTATAGATTCCGATGCTTCACTTCAGGTTTACCGTATCCCTCTGACCTTCTTATTCACGTTGAAACCGAGAAATTGCATCGGAATTAAATACAAATGGCTCAATGCCGACTTAAGTACAAGAAGATTGACTCTCCTTACTGTCTATGATTTGAACCATTCCTGTGACACTAGATATAGATTCCGATGCTTCACTTCAGGTTTACTGTATCCCTTGGACCTTCTTATTGACGATGTAACACAGAAATTATATCGGAATTAAATAGAAAGGGCACAATGCCGACATAAGTACAAGAAGACTGACTCTTCTTACTGTCTGTCTTTTGACCCATTCCTCTGACGCAAGTTACACATTCCGATGCTTCACTTCAGGTTTACTGTATCCCTCTGACATTCTTATTCACGATGAAACACAGAAATTGCATCGGAATTAAATACAAAAGGCACAATGCCGACTTAAGTACAAGAAGACTGACTCTTCTTACTGACTATGTTTTAAACCATTCCAGTACACTATCTAAGGATTCCGATGCTTCTCTTCAGGTTTACTGTATCCCTCTGACATTCTTATTGACGATGAAACACTGAAAATGCATCGGAATGAAATAGAAAAAGCACAATGCCGACTTAAGTACAAGAAGACTGACTCTTCTTACTGACTATGTTTTGAACCATTCCTGTGACACAAGTTATAGATTCCGATTCTTCACTTCAGGTTTACTGTATCCCTCCGACCTTCTTATTGACGATGAAACACAGATATTGCATCGGAATTGAATAGAAAAGGCACAATGCCGACTTAAGTACAAGAAGACTGACTATTCTTACTGACTACTATTTCAACCATTCCTGAGACACTAGTTATAGATTCCAATGCTTCACTTCAGGTTTACTGTATCCCGCTGACCTTCTTATTGACGATGAAACACAGAAATTGCATCGGAATTAAACAGAAATGGGACAACCCCGCTTTAAGTACAAGAAGCCTGACTCTTCTTACTGTCTATGATTTGAACCATTCCTGTGACACTAGTTATAGATTCCGATGCTTCACTTCAGGTTTACCGTATCCCTCTGACCTTCTTATTCACGTTGAAACCGAGAAATTGCATCGGAATTAAATACAAATGGCTCAATGCCGACTTAAGTACAAGAAGTTTGACTCTCCTTACAGTCTATGTTTTGAACCATTCCTGTGACAGTAGATATAGATTCCGATGCTTCACTTCAGGTATACTGTATCCCTTGGACCTTCTTATTGACGATGTAATACAGAAATTATATCGGAATTAAATAGAAAGGGCACAATGCCGACTTAAGTACAAGAAGACTGACTCTTCTTACTGTCTGTGTTTTGACCCATTCCTCTGACGCAAGTTACAGATTCCGATGCTTCACTTCAGGTTCACTGTATCCCTCTGACACTCTTATTCACGATGAAACACTGAAATTGCATCGGAATGAAATAGAAAAAGCACAATGCCGACTTAAGTACAAGAAGACTGACTCTTCTTACTGACTATGATTTGAACCATTCCTGTGACCTTAGTTATAGATTCCGATGCTTCATTTCAAGTTTACTGTATCCCTTGGACCTTCTTATTGACGATGAAACACAGAAAGTGCATCGGAATTAAATAGAAAAGGCACTATGCCGACTTAAATACAAGAGGGCTGACTCTTCTTACTGTCTATGTTTTGAACCATTCCTGTGACACTAGTTATAGCTTCCGATGGTTCACCTCAGGTTTACCGTACCCTCTGACTTTCTTATTGACGTTGAAACACAGAAACTGCATCGGAATTAAATACAAATGGCACAATGCCGACTTAAGTACAAGAAGACTGACTCTCCTTACTGTCTATTTTTTGAACCAATCCTGTGACACTAGATATAGAATCCGATGCTTCACTTCAGGTTTACTGTATCCCATGAACCTCCTTATTGACGATGAAACACTAAAATTGCATCGGAAATAAATAGAAAAGCACAATGCCGACTTAAGTACAAGAAGACTGACTCTTCTTACTGTCTATGATTTGAACCACTCCTCTGACGCAAGTTACAGATTCCGATGCTTCACTTCAGGTTTACTGTAACCCTCTGACATTCTTATTCACGACGAAACACTGAAATTGCATCGGAATGAAATAGAAAAAGCACAATGCCGACTTAAGTACAAGAAGACTGTCTCTTCTTACTGACTATGATTTGAACCATTCCTGTGGCACTAGTTATAGATTCCGATGCTTCACTATAGGTTTACTGTTTCCCTCTGACCTTCTTATTGACGATGAAACACAGAAATTGCATCTTAATTATATAGAAGAGGCACATTGCCGACATAAGTACATGAAGACTGACTCTTCTTACTGACTGCTTTGAACCATTCCTGTGACGCTAGTTACAGATTCCGATGCTTCACTGTAGGTTTACTGTATCCCTCTGACCTTCTTATTGACGATGAAACACAGAAATTGCATCGGAATTAAATAGAAGAGGCACAATGCCGACGTATGTACAAGAAGACTGACTCTTCTTACTGACTGCTTTGAACCATTCCAGTGACACTAGTTATAGATTCCGATGCCTTACTTCAGGTTTACTGTATCCCTCTGACCTTCTTATTCACGTTGAAACCCAGAAATTGCATCGGAATTAATTACAAATGGCACAATGCCGACTTAAGTACAAGAAGACTGACTCTCCTTACTGTCTATGATTTGAACCTTTCCTGTGACACTAGTTAGAGGTTCCGGTGCTTCACTTCAGGTTTACTGTATCCCTCTGACCAACGTATTGACGATGAAACACAGTAATTGCATCGGAATTAAATTGAAAAGGCACAATGCCGACTTAAGTACAAGAAGGCTGACTCTTCTTACTGTCTATGTTTTGAACCATTCCTCTGACGCAAGTTACAGATTCCGATGCTTCACTTCAGGTTTACTGTATCCCTCTGACCTTCTTATTGACGATGAAACACAGAAATTGCATCGGAATTAAATAGAAAAGGCACAATGCCGACTTATGTACAAGAAGACTGACTCTTCTCTCTGACTATGTTTTGAACCATTCCTGTGACACTAGCTATAGATTCCGATGCTTCACTTCAGGTTTACTGTATCCCTCTGACCTTCTTATTGACGATGAAACACAGAAATTGCATCGGAATTAAATCGAAAAGGCACTATGAAGACTTAAGTACAAGAAGACTGACTCTTCTCACTGTCTTTGTTTTGAACCATTCCTGTGACGCTAGTTACAGATTCCGATGCTTAACTTCAGGTTCACTGTATCCCTTGGACCTTCTTATTGACGATGAAACACAGATATTGCATCGGAATAATATACAAAAGGCACAATGCCGACGTAAGTACAAGAAGACTGACTCTTCTTACTGACTATGTTTTGAAATATTCCTGTGACGCTAGTTATAGATTCCAATGCTTCACTTCAGGTTTACTATATCCCTTGGACGTTCTTATTGACGATGAAACACAGAAATTGCATCGGAATTAAATAGAAGAGGCACAATGCCGACATAAGTACAAGAAGACTGACTCTTCTTACTGACTGCTTTGAACCATTCCTGTGTCACTAGTTATAGATTCCGATGCTTCACTTCAGGTTTACTGTATCCCTCTGACCTTCTTATTCACGTTGAAACCGAGAAATTGCATCGGAATTAAATACAAATGGCACAATGCCAACTTAAGTACAGGAAGACTGACTCTCCTTACTGTCTATGTTTTGAACCATTCCCGTGAGACTAGATATAGATTCCGATGCTTCACTTCAGGTTTACTGTATCCCTTGGACCTTCTTATTGACGATGTAACACAGAAATTATATCGGAATTAAATAGAAAGGGCACAATGCCGACTTAAGTACAAGAAGACTGACTCTTCTTACTGTCTATGTTTTGAACCATTCCTCTGACGCAAGTTACAGATTCCGATGCTTCACTTCAGGTTTACTGTATCCCTCTGACATTCTTATTCACGATGAAACACTGAAATTGCATCGGAATGAAATAGAAAAAGCACAATGCCGACTTCAGTACAAGAAGACTGACTCTTCTTACTGACTATGATTTGAACCATTCCTGTGACCTTAGTTATAGATTTTGATGTTTCATTTCAGGTTTACTGTATCCCATGGACCTTCTTATTGACGATGAAACACAGAAAGTGCATCGGAATTAAATAGAAAAGGCTCTATGCCGACTTAAATACAAGAGAACTGACTCTTCTTACGGTCTATGTTTTGAAACATTCCTGTGACACTAGTTATAGATTCCGATGCAACACTTCAGGTTTACTGTATCCCTCTGACCTTCTTAGTGACGATGAAACACAGAAATTGCATCGGAATTAAATACAAAAGGCACAATGATGACTTAAGAACAATAAGACTGACTCTTCTTACTGACTGTTTTGAACCATTCCTGTGACACTAGTTATAGCTTCCGATGGTTCACTTCAGGTTTACTGTATCCCTCTGACCTTCTTATTGACGTTGAAACACAGAAATTGCATCGGAATTGAATACAAATGGCACAATGCCAACTTAAGTACAAGAAGACTGACTCTCCTTACTGTCTATGTTTTGAACCATTCCTGTGACACTAGATATAGGTTCCGATGCTTCACTTCAGCTTTACTGTATCCCTTGACCCTCCTTATTGACGATGAAACACAAAAATTTCATCGGAAATAAATAGAAAAGCACAATGCCGACTTAAGTACAAGAAGACTGACTCTTCTTACTGTCTATGATTTGAACCACTCCTCTGACGCAAGTTACAGATTCCGATGCTTCACTTAAGGTTTACTGTATTTCCCTGACATTCTAATTCACGATGAAACACTGAAATTGCATCGGAATGAAATAGAAAAAGCACAATGCCGACTTAAGTACAAGAAGACTGACTCTTCTTACTGACTATGATTTGAACCATTCCTGTGACACTAGTTATAGATTCCGATGCTTCACTATAGGTTTACTGTATCCCTCTGACCTTCTTATTGACGATGAAACACAGAAATTGCATCGGAATTAAGTAGAAAATGCACAACGCCGACATAAGTACAAGAAGACTGACTCTTCTTTCTGACTATGTTTTGAACCATTCCTATGACACTAGTTATAGATTCCGATGCTTCACGTCAGGTTCACTGTATCCCTCTGACCTTCTTATTGACGATGAAACACAGATATTGCATCGGAATTGAAGAGAAAAGGAACAATGCCGACTTAAGTACAAGAAGACTGACTCTTCTTACTGACTATGATTTGAACCATTCCTCTGACACTAGTTTTAGATTCCAATGCTTCACTTCAGGTTCACTGTATCCCGCTGACCTTCTTATTGACGATGAAACACAGAAATTGCATCGGAATTAAATAGAAAAGGCGCAACGCCGACTTAAGTACAAGAAGCCTGACTCTTCTTACTGTCTATGATGTGAACCATTGCTGTGACACTAGTTATAGATTCCGATGCTTCACTTCAGGTTTACTGTATCCCTTGGACCTTCTTATTGACGATGAAACACAGAAATTGCATCGGAATTAAATAGAAAAGGCACAATGCCGACTTAAGTACAAGAAGACTGACTCTTCTTACTGACTATGTTTTGAACCATTCCTGTGACACTAGTTATAGATTCCGATGCTTCACTTCAGGTTTACTGTATCCCTCTGACCTTCTTATTGACGATGAAACTCAGATATTGCATCGGAATTGAAGAGAAAAGGCACAATGCCGACTTAAGTACAAGAAGACTGACTCTTCTTACTGACTATGATTTGAACCATTCCTCTGACACTAGTTATAGATTCCAATGCTTCACTTCAGGTTTACTGTATCCCGCTGACCTTCTTATTGACGATGAAACACAGAAATTGCATCGGAATTACATAGAAAAGGCACAACGACGACTTAAGTACAAGAAGCCTGACTCTTCTTACTGTCTATGATGTGAACCATTCCTGTGACACTAGTTATAGATTCCGATGCTTCACTTCAGGTTTACTGTATCCCTTGGACCTTCTTATTGACGATGAAACACAGAAATTGCATCGGAATTAAATAGAAAAGGCACAATGCCGACTTAAGTACAAGAAGACTGACTCTTCTTACTGTCTATGTTTTGAACCATTCCTGTGACGCTAGTTACAGATTCCGATGCTTCACTTCAGGTTTACTGTATCCCTCTGACCTTCTTATTGACGATGCAACACAGAAATTGCATCGGAATTAAATAGAAAAGGCACAATGCCGACTTAAGTACAAGAAGACTGACTCTCCTTACTGTCTATGTTTTGAACCATTCCTGTGACACTAGATATAGATTCCGATGCTTCACTTCAGGTTTACTGTATCCCTTGGACCTTCTCATTGACGATGAAACACAGAAATTATATCGGAATTAAATAGAAAGGGCACAATGCCGACTTAAGCACAAGAAGACTGACTCCTCTTACTGTCTATGTTATCAACCATTCCTCTGACGCAAGTTACAGATTCCGATGCTTCACTTCAGGTTTACTGTATCCCTCTGACACTGTTATTGACGATGAAACACTGAAATTGCATCGGAATGAAATTGAAAAAGCACATTGCCGACTTAAGTACAAGAAGACTGACTCTTCTTACTGTATATGATTTGAACCATTCCTGTGACGCTAGTTACAGATTCCGAAGCTTCACTTCAGGTTTACTGTATCCCACTGACCTTCTTATTGACGATGAAACACAGAAATTGCATCGGAATTAAATACAAAAGACACAATGCCGACTTAAGTACAAGAAGACTGACTCTTCTTACTGTCTATGATTTGAACCATTTCTGTGACACTAGTTATAGATTCCGATGCTTCACTTCAGGTTTACTGTATCCCTTGGACCTTCTTATTGACGATGAAACACAGAAATTGCGTCGGAAATAAATAGAAAAGGCACAATGCCGACTTAAGTGCAAGAAGACTGACTCTTGTTACCGACTATGTTTGGAACCATTCCTGTGACTCTAGTTATAGATTCCGATGCTTTACTTCAGGTTTACTGTATCCCTCTGTCCTTCTTATTGACGATGAAACACAGATATTGCATCGGAATTAAATAGAAAAGGCACAATGCGGACTTAAGTACAAGAAGAGTGACCCTTCTTACTGACTATAATTTGAACCAGTCCTGTGACACTAGTTACAGATTCCAATGCTTCACTTCAGGTTTACTGTTCCCTCTGACCTTCTTATTGACGATGAAACACTGAAATTGCATCGGAATGAAATTGAAAAAGCACATTGCCGACTTAAGTACAAGAAGACTGACTCTTCTTACTGTATATGATTTGAACCATTCCTGTGACGCTAGTTACAGATTCCGAAGCTTCACTTCAGGTTTACTGTATCCCACTGACCTTCTTATTGACGATGAAACACAGAAATTGCATCGGAATTAAATACAAAAGGCACAATGCCGACTTAAGTACAAGAAGACTGACTCTTCTCACTGTCTTTGTTTTGAACCATTCCTGTGACGCTAGTTACAGATTCCGATGCTCAACTTCAGGTTCACTGTATCCCTTGGACCTTCTTATTGACGATGAAACGCAGATCTTGCATCGGAATAATATACAAAAGGCACAATGCCGACGTAAGTACAAGAAGACTGACTCTTCTTACTGACTATGTTTTGAAATATTCCTGTGACGCTAGTTATAGATTCCAATGCTTCACTTCAGGTTTAGTATATCCCTTGGACGTTCTTATTGACGATGAAACACAGAAATTGCATCGGAATTAAATAGAAGAGGCACAATGCCGACATAAGTACAAGGAGACTGACTCTTCTTACTGACTGCTTTGAACCATTCCTGTGTCACTAGTTATAGATTCCGATGCTTCACTTCAGGTTTACTGTATCCCTCTGACCTTCTTATTCACGTTGAAACCGAGAAATTGCATCGGAATTAAATACAAATGGCACAATGCCAACTTAAGTACAAGAAGACTGACTCTTCTTACTGTCTATGTTTTGAACCATTCCCGTGACACTAGATTTAGATTCCGATGCTACACTTCAGGTTTACTGTATCCCTTGGACCTTCTTATTGACGATGTAACACAGAAATTATATCGGAATTAAATAGAAAGGGCACAATGCCGACTTAAGTACAATTAGACTGACTCTTCTTACTGTCTATGTTTTGAACCATTCCTCTGACGCAAGTTACAGATTCCGATGCTTCACTTCAGGTTTACTGTATCCCTCTGACATTCCTGTTCACGATGAAACACTGAAATTGCATCGGAATGAAATAGAAAAAGCACAATGCCGACTTGAGTACAAGAAGACTGACTCTTCTTACTGACTATGATTTGAACCATTCCTGTGACCTTAGTTATAGATTTTGATGTTTCATTTCAGGTTTACTGTATCCCTTGGACCTTCTTATTGACGATGAAACACAGAAAGTGCATCGGAATTAAATAGAAAAGGCACTATGCCGACTTAAATACAAGAGGACTGACTCTTCTTACTGTCTATGTTTTGAAACATTCCTGTGACACTAGTTATAGATTCCGATGCAACACTTCAGGTTTACTGTATCCCTCTGACCTTCTTAGTGACGATGAAACACAGAAATTGCATCGGAATTAAATACAAAAGGCACAATGCCGACTTAAGAACAATAAGACTGACTCTTCTTACTGACTGTTTTGAACCATTCCTGTGACACTAGTTATAGCTTCCGATGGTTCACTTCAGGTTTACTGTATCCCTCTGACCTTCTTATTGACGTTGAAACACAGAAATTGCATCGGAATTGAATACAAATGGCACAATGCCAACTTAAGTACAAGAAGACTGACTCTCCTTACTGTCTATGTTTTGAACCATTCCTGTGACACTAGATATAGGTTCCGATGCTTCACTTCAGCTTTACTGTATCCCTTGACGGTCCTTATTGACGATGAAACACAAAAATGTCATCGGAAATAAATAGAAAAGCACAATGCCGACTTATGTACAAGAAGACTGACTCTTCTTACTGTCTATGATTTGAACCACTCCTCTGACGCAAGTTACAGATTCCGATGCTTCACTTAAGGTTTACTGTATTTCCCTGACATTCTTATTCACGATGAAACACTGAAATTGCATCGAAATGAAATAGAAAAAGCACAATGCCGACTTAAGTACAAGAAGACTGACTCTTCTTACTGACTATGATTTGAACCATTCCTGTGACACTAGTTATAGATTCCGATGTTTCACTATAGGTTTACTGTATCCCTCTGACCTTCTTATTGACGATGAAACACAGAAATTGCATCGGAATGAAATAGAAAATGCACAATGCCGACATAAGTACAAGAAGACTGACTCTTCTTTCTGACTATGTTTAGAACCATTCCTATGACACTAGTTATAGATTCCAATGCTTCACTTCAGGTTCACTGTATCCCGCTGACCTTCTTATTGACGATGAAACACAGAAATTGCATCGGAATTAAATAGAAAAGGCACAACGCCGACTTAAGTACAAGAAGCCTGACTCTTCTTACTGTCTATGATGTGAACCATTCCTGTGACACTAGTTATAGATTTCGATGCTTCACTTCAGGTTCACTGTATCCCTTGGACCTTCTTATTGACGATGAAACACAGAAATTGCATCGGAATTAAATAGAAAAGGCACAAAGCCGACTTAAGTACAAGAAGACTGACTCTTCTTACTGTCTATGTTTTGAACCATTCCTGTGACGCTAGTTACAGATTCCGATGCTTCACTTCAGGTTTACTGTATCCCTCTGACCTTCTTATTGACGATGAAACACAGAAATTGCATCGGAATTAAAAACAAAATGCACAATGCCGACTTAAGTGCAAGAAGACTGACTCTTCTTACTGACTATGTTTTGAACCATTCCTGTGACACTAGTTAGAGATTCCGATGCTTCCCTTCAGGTTTACTGTACCCCTCTGACCTTCTTATTGAGGATGAAACACAGAAATTGCATCGGAATTAAATACAAAAGGCCAATGCCGACTTAATTACAAGAAGACTGACTCTTCTTACTGACTATGTTTTGAACCATTCCTGTGACACTAGTTATAGATTCCGATGCTTCACTTCAGGTTTACTGTATCCCTCTGACCTTCTTATTGACGATGAAACACAGATATTGCATCGGAATTGAAGAGAAAAGGCACAATGCCGACTTAAGTACAAGAAGACTGACTCTTCTTACAGACTATGATTTGAACCATTCCATGGACACTAGTTATAGATTCCAATGCTTCACTTCAGGTTTACTGTATCCCGCTGACCTTCTTATTGACGATGAAACACAGAAATTGCATCGGAATTACATAGAAAAGGCACAACGCCGACTTAAGTACAAGAAGCCTGACTCTTCTTACTGTCTATGATGTGAACCATTCCTGTGACACTAGTTATAGATTCCGATGCTTTACTTCAGGTTTACTGTATCCCTTGGACCTTCTTATTGACGATGAAACACAGAAATTGCATCGGAATTAAATAGAAAAGGCACAATGAGGACTTAAGTACAAGAAGACTGACTCTTCTTACTGTCTATGTTTTGAACCATTCCTGTGACGCTAGTTACAGATTCCGATGCTTCACTTCAGTTTTACTGTATCCCTCTGACCTTCTTATTGACGATGAAACACAGAAATTGCATCGGAATTAAATAGAAAAGGCACATTGCCGACTTAAGTACAAGAAGACTGACTCTCCTTACTGTCTATGTTTTGAACCATTCCTGTGACACTAGATATAGATTCCGATGCTTCACTTCAGGTTTACTGTATCCCTTGGACCTTCTTATTGACGATGAAACACAGAAATTATATCGGAATTAAATAGAAAGGGCACAATGCCGACTTAAGCACAAGAAGACTGACTCTTCTTACTGTCTATGTTTTCAACCATTCCTCTGACGTAAGTTACAGATTCCGATTCTTCACTTCAGGTTTACTGTATCCCTCTGACACTGTTATTGACGATGAAACACTGAAATTGCATCGGAATGAAATTGAAAAAGCACATTGCCGACTTAAGTACAAGAAGACTGACTCTTCTTACTGACTATGATTTGAACCATTCCTGTGACACTAGTTATAGATTCCGATGCTTCACTTCAGGTTTACTGTATCCCTCTGACCTTCTTATTGACGATGAAACACAGAAATTGCATCGGACTTAAATAGAAAAGGCACAATGCCGACTTAGGTACAAGAAGACTGACTCTTCTTACTGTCTATGATTTGAACCATTTCTGTGACACTAGTTATAGATTCAGATGCTTCACTTCAGGTTTACTGTATCCCTTGGACCTTCTTATTGACGATGAAACACAGAAATTGCGTCGGAAATAAATAGAAAAGGCACAATGCCGACTTAAGTGCAAGAAGACTGACTCTTGTTACCGACTATGTTTGGAACCATTCCTGTGACTCTAGTTATAGATTCCGAAGATTCACTTCAGGTTTACTGTATCCCTCTGTCCTTCTTATTGACGATGAAACACAGATATTGCATCGGAATTAAATAGAAAAGGCACAATGCGGACTTAAGTACAAGAAGTCTGACCCTTCTTACTGACTATAATTTGAACCAGTCCTGTGACACTAGTTACAGATTCCAATGCTTCACTTCAGGTTTACTGTATCCCTCTGACCTTCTTATTGCCGATGAAACACGGAAATTGCATCGGAATTAAATAGAATAGGCACAATGCCGACTTAAGTACAAGAAGAGTGACACTTCTTACAGTCTGTGATTTGAGCCATTCCTATGACACTAGTTATAGATTCCGATGCTTAACTTCAGGTTTACTGTATCCCTTGGACCTTCTTATTGACGATGAAACACAGAAACTGCATCGGAATTAAATAGAAAAGGCACAATGCCGACTTAAGTACAAGAAGACTGACCCTTCTTACTGACTATAATTTGAACCAGTCCTGTGACACTAGTTACAGATTCCGATGCTTCACTTCAGGTTTACTGTATCCCTCTGACCTTTTTATTGACTCTGAAACACAGAAATTGCATCGGAATTAAATTTAAAAATGCACAATGCCGACTTAAGTGCAAGAAGACTGACTCTTCGTACTGACTATGTTTTGAACCACTCCTGTGACACTAGTTATAGATTCCGATGCTTCACTTCAGGTTTACTGTATCCCTTGGACCTTCTTATTGACGATGAAACACAGAAATTGCATCGGAATTAAATACATAAGGCACAATGCCGACTTAAGTACAAGAAGACTGACTCTTCTTACTGTCTATGTTTTGAACCATTCCTGTGACGCTAGTTACAGATTCCTATTGTTCAATTCAGGTTTACAGTATCTCTCTGACCTTCAGATTGACGATGAAACACAGAAATTACATCGCAATTAAATTGAAAAGGCACAATGCCGACTAAAGTACAAGAAGACTGACTCTTCCTACTGTCTATGCTTTGAACCATTCCTGTGACACTAGTTATAGATTCCAATGCTTCACTTAAGGTTTACTGTATCCCTTGGACGTTCTTATTGACGATGAAACAAAGAAATTGCATCGGAATTAAATAGAAGAGGCACAATGCAAACATAAGTACAAGAAGACTGACACTTCTTACTGACTATGTTTTGAACCATTCCTAAGGCGTTAGTTACAGATTCCGATGCTTCACTTCTGGTTTACTGTATCCCTTGGACCTTCGTATTGACGATGAAACGCAGATATTGCATCGGAATTAAATACAATAGGCACAATGCCGACTTAAGTGCAAGAAAACTGACTCTTCTTACTGACTATGTTTTGAACCATTCCTGTGACACTAGTTATAGATTCCGATGCTTCACTTCAGGTTTACTGTATCCCTCTGACCTTCTTATTGACGATGAAACACAGAAATTGCATCGGACTTAAATAGAAAAGGCACAATGCCGACTTAGGTACAAGAAGACTGACTCTTCTTACTGTCTATGATTTGAACCATTTCTGTGACACTAGTTATAGATTCAGATGCTTCACTTCAGGTTTACTGTATCCCTTGGACCTTCTTATTGACGATGAAACACAGAAATTGCGTCGGAAATAAATAGAAAAGGCACAATGCCGACTTAAGTGCAAGAAGACTGACTCTTGTTACCGACTATGTTTGGAACCATTCCTGTGACTCTAGTTATAGATTCCGATGCTTCACTTCAGGTTTACTGTATCCCTCTGTCCTTCTTATTGACGATGAAACACAGATATTGCATCGGAATTAAATAGAAAAGGCACAATGCGGACTTAAGTACAAGAAGACTGACCCTTCTTACTGACTATAATTTGAACCAGTCCTGTGACACTAGTTACAGATTCCAATGCTTCACTTCAGGTTTACTGTATCCCTCTGACCTTCTTATTGCCGATGAAACACGGAAATTGCATCGGAATTAAATAGAATAGGCACAATGCCGACTTAAGTACAAGAAGAGTGACACTTCTTACTGTCTGTGATTTGAGCCATTCCTATGACACTAGTTATAGATTCCGATGCTTAACTTCAGGTTTACTGTATCCCTTGGACCTTCTTATTGACGATGAAACACAGAAACTGCATCGGAATTAAATAGAAAAGGCACAATGCCGACTTAAGTACAAGAAGACTGACTCTTCTTACTGTCTATGTTTTGAACCATTCCTGTTACGCTAGTTACAGATACCGAAGCTTCACTTCAGGTTTACTGTATCCCACTGACCTTCTTATTGACGATGAAACACAGAAATTGCATCGGAATTAAATACAAAAGGCACAATGCCGACTTAAGTACAAGAACACTGACTCTTCTTACTGACTATGTTTTGAACCTTTCCTGTGACACTAGTTATAGATTCCGATGCTTCACTTCAGGTTTACTGTATCCCTCTGACCTTTTTATTGACGCTGAAACACAGAAATTGCATCGGAATTAAATTTAAAAATGCACAATGCCGACTTAAGTGCAAGAAGACTGACTCTTCGTACTGACTATGTTTTGAACCACTCCTGTGACACTAGTTATAGATTCCGATGCTTCACTTCAGGTTTACTGTATCCCTTGGACCTTCTTATTGACGATGAAACACAGAAATTGCATCGGAATTAAATACATAAGGCACAATGCCGACTTAAGTACAAGAAGACTGACTCTTCTTACTGTCTATGTTTTGAACCATTCCTGTGACGCTAGTTACAGATTCCTATTGTTCAATTCAGGTTTACAGTATCTCTCTGACCTTCAGATTGACGATGAAACACAGAAATTACATCGCAATTAAATTGAAAAGGCACAATGCCGACTAAAGTACAAGAAGACTGACTCTTCCTACTGTCTATGTTTTGAACCATTCCTGTGACACTAGTTATAGATTCCAATGCTTCACTTAAGGTTTACTGTATCCCTTGGACGTTCTTATTGACGATGAAACAAAGAAATTGCATCGGAATTAAATAGAAGAGGCACAATGCAGACATAAGTACAAGAAGACTGACACTTCTTACTGACTATGTTTTGAACCATTCCTAAGGCGTTAGTTACAGATTCCGATGCTTCACTTCTGGTTTACTGTATCCCTTGGACCTTCGTATTGACGATGAAACGCAGATATTGCATCGGAATTAAATACAATAGGCACAATGCCGACTTAAGTGCAAGAAAACTGACTCTTCTTACTGACTATGTTTTGAACCATTCCTGTGACACTAGTTATAGATTCCGATGCTTCACTTCAGGTTTACTGTATCCCTCTGACCTTTTTATTGACGCTGAAACACAGAAATTGCATCGGAATTAAATTTAAAAATGCACAATGCCGACTTAAGTGCAAGAAGACTGACTCTTCGTACTGACTATGTTTTGAACCACTCCTGTGACACTAGTTATAGATTCCGATGCTTCACTTCAGGTTTTCTGAATCCCTCTGACCTTCTTATTGACGATGAAATACAGAAATCGCATTGGAATTAAATAGAAAAGGCACAATGCCGACCAAAGTACAAATAGACTATTTCTTCTTACTGTCTATGTTTTGAACCATTCCTGTGACGCTAGTTACAGATTCCGATGCTTCACTTCAGGTTTACTGCATCCCACTGACCTTCTTATTGACGATGAAACACAGAAATTGCATCGGAATTAAATATAAAAGGCACAACGCCGACTTAAGTACAAGAACTCTGACTCTTCTTACTGACTATGTTTTGAACCATTCCTGTGACACTAGTTATAGATTCCGATGCTTCACTTCAGGTTTACTGTATCGCTCTGACCTTCTTATAGACGATGAATTACAGAAATTGCATGGGAATTAAATTTAAAAATGCACAATGCCGACTTAAGTGCAAGAAGACTGACTCTTCGTACTGACTATGTTTTGAACCATTCCTGTGACACTAGTTATAGATTCCGATGATTCACTTGAGGTTTACTCTATCCCTTTACCACCTTATTGGCGATGAAACACAGAAATTGCATCGGAATTAAATAGAAAAAGCACAATGACGACTTAAGTACAAGAAGACTGACTCTTCTTACTGTCTATGTTTTGAACCATTCCTGTGACGCTAGTTACAGATTCCGATTCTTCAATTCAGGTTTACTGTATCTCTCTGACCTTCTTATTGACAATGAAACATAGAAATTGCATCGGAATTAAATAGAATCATCAACAATGCCGACTTAAATACAAGAAGACTGACTCTTCCTACTGTCTATGTTTTGAACCATTCCTGTGTCACTAGTTATAGATTCCAATGCTTAACTTAAGGTTTACTGTATTCTAGGACGTTCCTATTGACGATGTAACACAGATATTGCATCGGAATTAAATACAATGGGCACAATGCCGACTTAAGTGCAATAAGACTGACTCTTCTTACTGACTATGCTTTGAACAATTGCTGTGACACTAGTTATAGATTCCGATGCTTCACTTCAGGTTTACTGTATCCCTTGGACCTTCTTATTGACGATGAAACACAGAAATTGCATCGGAATTAAATACAAAAGGCACAATGCCGACTTAAGTACAAGAAGACTGACTCTTCTTACTGACTATGTTTGAAACATTCCTGTAACGCTAGTTACAGATTCCGATTCTTCAATTCAGGTTAACTGTATCTCTCTGACCTTCAGATTGAGGATGAAACACAGAAATTACATCGGAATTAAATAGAAAAGGGACAATGCCGACTTAAGTTCACGAAGACTGACTCACCCTACTGTCTATGTTTTGAACCATACCTGTGACACTAGTTATAGATTCCAATGCTTCACTTAAGCTTTACTGTATCCCTTGGACATTCTTATTGACGAAGAAACACAGAAATTGCATCGGAATTAAATAGAAGAGGCACAATGCCGACATAAGTACAAGAAGACTGACGCTCCTTACTGTCTATGTTTTGAACCATTCCTGTGATGCTAGTTACAGATTCCGATTCTTCACTTCTGGTTTACTGTATCCCTTGGACCTTCTTATTGACGATGAAACACAGATATTGCATCGGAATTAAATTCAATAGGCACAATGCCGACATAAGTGCAAGAAGACAGACTCTTCTTACTGACTATGTTTTGAACCATTCCTAAGACGCTAGGTACAGATTCCGATGCTTCACTTCTGGTTTACTGTATCCCTTGGACCTTCTTATTGACGATGAAACACAGATATTGCATCGGAATTAAATTCAATAGGCACAATGCCGACTTAAGTGCAAGAAGACTGACTCTTCTTACTGACAATGTTTTGAACCATTCCTGTGACACTAGTTATAAATTCCGATGCTTCACTTCAGGTTTACTGTATCCCTTGGACGTTCTTATTGAAGATGAAACACAGAAATTGCATCGGAATTAAATACAGAAGGCACAATGCTGACTTAAGTACAAGAAGACTGACTCTTCTTACTGACTGTGTTTGAAACATTCCTGTGACACTAGTTATAGATTCCGATGCTTCACTTCAGATTTACTGTATCCCTTCGACCTTCTTATTGACGATGAAACACAGAAAGTGCATCGGAATGAAATAGGAAAGGCACAATGCTGACTTAAGTACAAGAAGACGGACTCTTCCTACTGTCTATGTTTTGAGCCATTCCTGTGACACTAGTTATAGATTCCGATGCTTCACTTCAGGTTTTCTGTATCCCTCTGACCTTCTTATTGACGATGAAACACAGAAATTGCATCGGAATTAAATAGAAGAGGCACAATGCCGACATAAGTACAAGAAGACTGACGCTCCTTACTGTCTATGTTTTGAACCACTCCTGTGATGCTAGTTACAGATTCCGATTCTTCACTTCTGGTTTACTGTATCCCTTGGACCTTCTTATTGACGATGAAACACAGATATTGCATCGGAATTAAATTCAATAGGCACAATGCCGACTTAAGTGCAAGAAGACGGACTCTTCTTACTGACTATGTTTTGAACCATTCCTAAGACGCTAGTTACAGATTCCGATGCTTCACTTCTGGTTTACTGTATCCCTTGGACCATCTTAATGACGTTGAAACACAGATATTGCATCGGAATTAAATTCAATAGGCACAATGCCGACTTAAGTGCAAGAAGACTGACTCTTCTTACTGACAATGTTTTGAACCATTCCTGTGACACTAGTTATAAATTCCGATGCTTCACTTCAGGTTTACTGTATCCCTTGGACGTTCTTATTGAAGATGAAACACAGAAATTGCATCGGAATTAAATACAGAAGGCACAATGCCGACTTAAGTACAAGAAGACTGACTCTTCTTACTGACTGTGTTTGAAACATTCCTGTGACACTAGTTATAGATTCCGATGCTTCACTTCAGATTTACTGTATCCCTCTGACCTTCTTATTGACGATGAAATACAGAAATTTGATCGGAATTAAATAGAAGAGGCACAATGCCGACATAAGTACAAGAAGAAGACTTTTCATACTGACTATGTTTTGAACCATTCCTAAGACGCTAGTTGCAGATTCCGATGCTTCACTTCAGGTTTACTGTATCCCTGTGACACTCTTATTGACGATGAAACACAAAAATTGCATCGGAATTAAATAAAAAGGCACAATGCCGACTTAAGTACAAGAAGACTGACTCTTCTTTCTGTCTATGTTTTGAACCATTCCTGTGACACTAGCTATAGATTCCGATGCTTCACCTCAGGTTTACTATATCCCTCTGACCTTCTTATTGACGATGAAACACAGAAATTGCATCGGAATTAAATAGGAGAGGCACAATGCCGACTTAAGTACAAGAAGACTGACTCTTCTTACTGTCTATGTTTTGAACCATTCCTGTGACACTAGTTACAGATTCCGATGCTTCACTTTAGGTTTACAGTATCCCTTGGACCTTCTTATTGACGATGAAACACAGATATTGAATCGGAATTAAATACAAAAGGCACAATGCCGACTTAAGTACAAGATGACTGACTCTTCTTACTGTCTATGATTTGAACCATTCCTGTACACTACTTAAAGATTCAGATGCTACACTTCAGGTTTACTGTATACCTTGGACGTTCTGATTGACGATGAGACACAGAAATTGCATCGGAATTAAATACAAAAGGCACAATGCCGACTTACGTACAAGAAGACTGACACTTCTTACTGACTATGATTTGAACCATTCCTGTGACACTAGTTATAGATTCCGATGCTTCACTTCAGGTTTACTGTATCCCTCTGACCTTCTTATTGACGCTGAAACACAGAAATTGCATCGGAATTAAATTCAAAAGGCACAATGCCGACTTAAGTGCAAGAAGACTGACTCTTCTTACTGACTATGTTTGGAATCAATCCTGTGACACTAGTTATAGATTCCAATGCTTCACTTCAGGTTTACTGTACCCCTTGGACGTTCCTATTGACGATGAAACACAGAAATTGCATCGGAATTAAACAGAAGAGGCACAATGCCGACATAAGTACAAGAAGACTGACTCTTCTTACTGAATATGTTTTGAACCATTCCTAAGACGCTAGTTACAGATTCCGATGCCTCACTTCAGGTTTACTGTATCCCTTGGACCTTCTTATTGACGATGAAACACAGATATTGCATCGGAATTAAATTCAATAGGCACAATGCCGACTTAAGTGCAAGAAGACTGATTCTTCTTACTGACAATGTTTTGATTCATTCCTGTGACACTAGTTATAAATTCCGATGCTTCACTTCAGGTTTACTGTATCCCTTGGACGTTCTTATTGAAGATGAAACACAGAAATTGCATCGGAATTAAATACAGAAGGCACAATGCCGACTTAAGTACAAGAAGACTGACTCTTCTTACTGACTGTGTTTGAAACATTCCTGTGACACTAGTTATAGATTCCGATGCTTCACTTCAGATTTACTGTATCCCTTCGACCTTCTTATTGACGATGAAACACAGAAAGTGCATCGGAATGAAATAGGAAAGGCACAATGCTGACTTAAGTACAAGAAGACGGACTCTTCCTACTGTCTATGTTTTGAGCCATTCCTGTGACACTAGTTATAGATTCCGATGCTTCACTTCAGGTTTTCTGTATCCCTCTGACCTTCTTATTGACGATGAAACACAGAAATTGCATCGGAATTAAATAGAAGAGGCACAATGCCGACATAAGTACAAGAAGACTGACGCTCCTTACTGTCTATGTTTTGAACCACTCCTGTGATGCTAGTTACAGATTCCGATTCTTCACTTCTGGTTTACTGTATCCCTTGGACCTTCTTATTGACGATGAAACACAGATATTGCATCGGAATTAAATTCAATAGGCACAATGCCGACTTAAGTGCAAGAAGACGGACTCTTCTTACTGACTATGTTTTGAACCATTCCTAAGACGCTAGTTACAGATTCCGATGCTTCACTTCTGGTTTACTGTATCCCTTGGACCATCTTAATGACGTTGAAACACAGATATTGCATCGGAATTAAATTCAATAGGCACAATGCCGACTTAAGTGCAAGAAGACTGACTCTTCTTACTGACAATGTTTTGAACCATTCCTGTGACACTAGTTATAAATTCCGATGCTTCACTTCAGGTTTACTGTATCCCTTGGACGTTCTTATTGAAGATGAAACACAGAAATTGCATCGGAATTAAATACAGAAGGCACAATGCCGACTTAAGTACAAGAAGACTGACTCTTCTTACTGACTGTGTTTGAAACATTCCTGTGACACTAGTTATAGATTCCGATGCTTCACTTCAGATTTACTGTATCCCTCTGACCTTCTTATTGACGATGAAATACAGAAATTTGATCGGAATTAAATAGAAGAGGCACAATGCCGACATAAGTACAAGAAGAAGACTTTTCATACTGACTATGTTTTGAACCATTCCTAAGACGCTAGTTGCAGATTCCGATGCTTCACTTCAGGTTTACTGTATCCCTGTGACACTCTTATTGACGATGAAACACAAAAATTGCATCGGAATTAAATAAAAAGGCACAATGCCGACTTAAGTACAAGAAGACTGACTCTTCTTTCTGACTATGTTTTGAACCATTCCTGTGACACTAGCTATAGATTCCGATGCTTCACCTCAGGTTTACTATATCCCTCTGACCTTCTTATTGACGATGAGACACAGAAATTGCATCGGAATTAAATAGGAGAGGCACAATGCCAACTTAAGTACAAGAAGACTGACTCTTCTTACTGTCTATGTTTTGAACCATTCCTGTGACACTAGTTACAGATTCCGATGCTTCACTTTAGGTTTACAGTATCCCTTGGACCTTCTTATTGACGATGAAACACAGATATTGAATCGGAATTAAATACAAAAGGCACAATGCCGACTTAAGTACAAGATGACTGACTCTTCTTACTGTCTATGATTTGAACCATTCCTGTTACACTACTTAAAGATTCAGATGCTACACTTCAGGTTTACTGTATACCTTGGACGTTCTGATTGACGATGAGACACAGAAATTGCATCGGAATTAAATACAAAAGGCACAATGCCGACTTACGTACAAGAAGACTGACACTTCTTACTGACTATGATTTGAACCATTCCTGTGACACTAGTTATAGATTCCGATGCTTCACTTCAGGTTTACTGTATCCCTCTGACCTTCTTATTGACGCTGAAACACAGAAATTGCATCGGAATTAAATTCAAAAGGCACAATGCCGACTTAAGTGCAAGAAGACTGACTCTTCTTACTGACTATGATTTGAACCATTCCTGTGACACTAGTTATAGATTCCGATGCTTCACTTCAGGTTTACTGTATCCCTCTGACCTTCTTATTGACGATGAAACACAGATATTGCATCGGAATTAAATACAATAGGCACAATGCCGACTTAAGAGCAAGATGACTGACTCTTCTTACTGACTATGTTTGAAACATTCCTGCGACACTAATTATAGATTCCGATGCTTCGCTTCAGATTTACTGTATCCCTTCGACCTTCTTATTGACGATGAAACACAGAAAGTGCATCGGAATGAAATAGGAAATGCACAATGCTGACTTAGGTACAAGAAAACTGACTCTTCCTACTGTCTATGTTTTGAACCATTCCTGTGACACTAGTTATAGATTCCGATGCTTCACTTCTGGTTTTCTGTATCCTTCTGACCTTCTTCTTGACGATGAAACACAGAAATTGCATCGGAATTAAATACAAAAGGCACAATGCCGACTTAAGTACAAAAAGACTGACCTATCTTACTGTCTATGCTTTGACCCATTCCTGTGACACTAGTTATAGATTCCGATGCTTCACTTCATGTTAAATGTATCCCTCTGACCTTCTTATTGACGATGAAACACAGAAATTGCCTCGGAATTAAAGAGAAAAGGCACAATGCCGACTTAAGTCCTAGAAGACTGACTCTTCTTACTGACTATGTTTTGAACCATTCCTAAGACGCTAGTTACAGATTCCGATGCCTCACTTCAGGTTTACTGTATCCCTTGGACCTTCTTATTGACGATGAAACACAGATATTGCATCGGAATTAAATACAAAAGGCACAATTCCGACTTAAGTACAAGAAGACTGACTCTTCTTACTGACTGCTTTGAACCATTAATGTGACACTAGCTATAGATTCCGATGTTTCACTTCAGGTTTACTGTATCCCTCTGACCTTCTTATTCACGTTGAAACCCAAAAATTGCATCGGAATTAAATACAAATGGCACAATGCCGACTCAAGTACGAGAAGACTGACTCTCCTTACTGTCTATGTTTTGAACCATTCCTGTGACACTAGCTATAGATTCCGATGCTTCACTTCAGGTTTACTGTATCCCTCTGACCTTCTTATTGACGATGAAACACAGAAATTGCATCGGAATTAAATAGAAAAGGCACAATGCCGACTTAAGTACAAGAAGACTGACTCTTCTTACTGTCTGTGTTTTGACCATTCCTGTGCCACTAGATACAGATTCCGATGCTACACTTCAGGTTTACTGTATCCCTTGGATCTTCTTATTGACGATGAAACACAGAAATTGCATCGGAATTAAATACAAAAGGCACAATGCCGACTTAAGTACAAGAAGAGTGACTCTTCTTACTGACTATGATTTGAACCATTCCTGTGACACTAGTTATAGATTCCGATGCTTCACTTCAGGTTTACTGTATCCCTCTGACCTACTTATTGACGCTGAAACACAGAAATTACATTGGAATTAATTCAAAAGGCACAATGCCGACTTAAGTGCAAGAAGACTGACTCTTCGTACTGACTATGTTTTGAACCACTCCTGTGACACTAGTTATAGATTCCGATGCTTCACTTCAGGTTTACTGTATCCCTTGGACCTTCTTATTGACGATAAAACACAGAAATTGCATCGGAATTAAACACAAAAGGCACAATGCCGACTTAAGTACAAGAAGACTGACTCTTCTTACTGACTATGATTTGAACCATTCCTGTGACCCTAGTTATAGATTCCGATGCTTCACTTCAGGTTTACTGTATCCCTCTGACCTTCTCATTGACGCTGAAACACAGAAATTGCGTCGGAATTAAATTCAAAAGGCACAATGCCGACATAAGTGCAAGAAGACTGACTCTTCGTACTGACTATGTTTTGAAACCTTCCTGTGACACTAGTTATAGATTCCAATGCTTCACTTCAGGTTTACTGTATCCCTTGGACTTTCTTATTGACGATGAAACACACAAATTGCATCGGAATTAAATACAAAAGGCACAATGCCGACTTAAGTACAAGAAGACTGACTCTTCGTACTGACTATGTTTTGAACCATTCCTGTGACACTAATTATAGATTCCGATGGTTCACTTCAGGTTTACTGTATCCCTTGGACTTTCTTACTGACGATGAAACACAGAAAATGCATCGGAAATAAATAGAAAAGGCACAATGCCGAGTTAAGTGCAAGAAGACTGACTCTTCTTATAGTCTATGTTTTGAACCATTCCTCTGACGCAAGTTACAGATTCCGATGCTTCACTTCAGGTTTACTGTATCCCTGTGACACTCTTATTGACGATGAAACACAGAAATTGCATCGGAATTAAATAGAAAAGGCACAATGCCGACTTAAGTACAAGAAGACTGACTCTTCTTTCTGACTATGTTTTGAACCATTCCTGTGACACTAGCTATAGATTCCGATGCTTCACCTCAGGTTTACTGTATCCCTCTGACCTTCTTATTGACGATGAAACACAGAAATTGCATCGGAATTAAATAGGAGAGGCACAATGCCGACTTAAGTACAAGAAGACTGACTCTTCTTACTGTCTGTGTTTTGAACCATTCCTGTGACACTAGTTACAGATTCCCATGCTTCACTTTAGGTTTACTGTATCCCTTGGACCTTCTTATTGACGATGAAACACAGATATTGAATCGGAATTAAATACAAAAGGCACAATGCCGACGTAAGTACAAGAAGACTGACTCTTCTTACTGACTATGTTTTGAACCTTTCCTATGACACTAGTTAGAGATACCGATGCTTCACTTCAGGTTTACTGTATCCCACTGACCATCTTATTGACGATGAAACACAGAAATTGCATCGGAATTAAATTGAAAAGGGCACAATGCCGACTTAAGTACAAGATGACTGACTCTTCTTACTGTCTATGATTTGAACCATTCCTGTTACACTACTTAAAGATTCAGATGCTACACTTCAGGTTTACTGTATACCTTGGACGTTCTGATTGACGATGAGACACAGAAATTGCATCGGAATTAAATTCAAAAGGCACAATGCCGACTTACGTACAAGAAGACTGACACTTCTTACTGACTATGATTTAAACCATTCCTGTGACACTAGTTATAGATTCCGATGCTTCACTCCGGGTTTACTGTATCCCTCTGACCTTCTTATTGACGCTGAAACACAGAAATTGCATCGGAATTAAATTCAAAACGCACAATGCCGACTTAAGTGCAAGAAGACTGACTCTTCTTTCTGACTATGTTTTGAACCACTCCTGTGACACTAGTTATAGATTCCGATGCTTCACTTCAAGTTTACTGTATCCCTTGGACCTTCTTATTGACGATGAAACACACAAATTGCATCGGAATTAAATACAAAAGGCACAATGCCGACTTAAGTACAAGAAGACTGACTCATCGCACTAACTATAATTTGAACCATTCCTGTGACTCTAGTTATAGATTCCGATGCTTCACTTCAGGTGAACTGTATCCCTCTGACCTTCTAATTGACGACGAAACACAGAAATTGCCTCGGAATTAAATAGAAAAGGCACAATGCCGACTTAAGTACAAGAAGACTGACTCTTCTTACTGGCTATGTTTTGATCCATTCCTGTGACGCTAGTTACAGATTCTGATGCTTCACTTCAGGTTTACTGTATCCCTTGGACCTTCTTATTGACGATTAAACACAGAAATTGCATCGGAATTAAATACAAAAGGCACAATGCCGACTTAAGTACAAGAAGACTGACTCTTCGTACTGACTATGTTTAAAACCATTCCTTTGACACTAGTTATAGATTCCGTTGATTCACTTCCGGTTTACTCTATCCCTTGGACCTTCTTATTGACGTTGAAACACAGAAATTGCATCGGAAATAAATAGAAATGGCACAAAGCCGACTTAAGTGCAAGAAGACTGACTCTTCTTACTGACTATGTTTGAAATCAATCCTGTGACACTAGTTATAGATTCCAATGCATCACTTCAGGTTTACTGTATCCCTTGGACGTTCCTATTGACGATGAAACACAGAAATTGCATCGGAATTAAATAGAAGAGGCACAATGTCGACATAAGTACAGGAAGACTGACTCTTCTTACTGACTATGTTTTGAACCATTCCTGTGACACTAGTTATAGATTCCGATGCTTCTCTTCAGGTTTACTGTAGCCCTCTGACCTACTTATTGACGCTGAAACACAGAAATTACATCGGAATTAATTCAAAAGGCACAATGCCGACTTAAGTGCAAGAAGACTGACTCTTCGTACTGACTATGTTTTGAACCACTCCTGTGACACTAGTTATAGATTCCGATGCTTCACTTCAGGTTTACTGTAACCCTTGGACCTTCTTATTGACGATGAAACACAGAAATTGCATCGGAATTAAACACAAAAGGCACAATGCCGACTTAAGTACAAGAAGACTGACTCTTCTTACTGACTATGATTTGAACCATTCCTGTGACCCTAGTTATAGATTCCGATGCTTCACTTCAGGTTTACTGTATCCCTCTGACCTTCTCATTGACGCTGAAACACAGAAATTGCGTCGGAATTAAATTCAAAAGGCACAATGCCGACATAAGTGCAAAAAGACTGACTCTTCGTACTGACTATGTTTTGAAACCTTCCTGTGACACTAGTTATAAATTCCAATGCTTCACTTCAGGTTTACTGTATCCCTTGGACTTTCTTATTGACGATGAAACACACAAATTGCATCGGAATTAAATACAAAAGGCACAATGCCGACTTAAGTACAAGAAGACTGACTCTTCGTACTGACTATGTTTTGAACCATTCCTGTGACACTAATTATAGATTCCGATGGTTCACTTCAGGTTTACTGTATCCCTTGGACTTTCTTACTGACGATGAAACACAGAAAATGCATCGGAAATAAATAGAAAAGGCACAATGCCGACTTAAGTACAAGAAGACTGACTCTTCTTTCTGACTATGTTTTGAACCATTCCTGTGACACTAGCTATAGATTCCGATGCTTCACCTCAGGTTTACTGTATCCCTCTGACCTTCTTATTGACGATGAAACACAGAAATTGCATCGGAAATAAATAGGAGAGGCACAATGCCGACTTAAGTACAAGAAGACTGACTCTTCTTACTGTCTATGTTTTGAACCATTCCTGTGACACTAGTTACAGATTCCCATGCTTCACTTTAGGTTTACTTTATCCCTTGGACCTTCTTATTGACGATGAAACACAGATATTGAATCGGAATTAAATACAAAAGGCACAATGCCGACGAAAGTACAAGAAGACTGACTCTTTGTACTGACTATGTTTAGAACCATTCCTGTGACACTAATTATAGATTCCGATGGTTCACTTCAGGTTTACTGTATCCCTTGGACCTTCTTATTGACGATGAAACACAGAAATTGCATCGGAAATAAATACAAAAGGCACAATGCCGACTTAAGTACAAGATGACTGACTCTTCTTACTGTCTATGATTTGAACCATTCCTGTTACACTACTTAAAGATTCAGATGCTACACTAGAGGTTTACTGTATACCTTGGACGTTCTGATTGACGATGAGACACAGAAATTGCATCGGAATTAAATTCAAAAGGCACAATGCCGAATAAGGTACAAGAAGACTGACACTTCTTACTGACTATGATTTGAACCATTCCTGTGACACTAGTTATAGATTCCGATGCTTCACTTCAGGTTTACTGTATCCCTCTGACCTTCTTATTGACGCTGAAACACAGAAATTGCATCGGAATTAAATTCAAAACGAACAATGCCGACTTAAGTGCAAGAAGACTGACTCTTCTTTCTGACTATGTTTTGAACCACTCCTGTGACACTAGTTATAGATTCCGATGCTTCACTTCAAGTTTACTGTATCCCTTGGACCTTCTTATTGACGATGAAACACACAAATTGCATCGGAATTAAATACAAAAGGCACAATGCCGACTTAAGTACAAGAAGACTGACTCATCGCACTAACTATTATTTGAACCATTCCTGTGACTCTAGTTATAGATTCCGATGCTTCACTTCAGGTGAACTGTATCCCTCTGACCTTCTAATTGACGATGAAACACAGAAATTGCCTCGGAATTAAATAGAAAAGGCACAATGCCGACTTAAGTACAAGAAGACTGACTCTTCTTACTGTCTATGTTTTGATCCATTCCTGTGACGCTAGTTACAGATTCTGATGCTTCACTTCAGGTTTACTGTATCCCTTGGACCTTCTTATTGACGATGAAACACAGATATTGAATCGGAATTAAATACAAAAGGCACAATGCCGACGTAAGTACAAGAAGACTGACTCTTCTTACTGACTATGTTTTGAACCTTTCCTATGACACTAGTTAGAGATACCGATGCTTCACTTCAGGTTTACTGTATCCCACTGACCATCTTATTGACGATGAAACACAGAAATTGCATCGGAATTAAATTGAAAAGGGCACAATGCCGACTTAAGTACAAGATGACTGACTCTTCTTACTGTCTATGATTTGAACCATTCCTGTTACACTACTTAAAGATTCAGATGCTACACTTCAGGTTTACTGTATACCTTGGACGTTCTGATTGACGATGAGACACAGAAATTGCATCGGAATTAAATTCAAAAGGCACAATGCCGACTTACGTACAAGAAGACTGACACTTCTTACTGACTATGATTTAAACCATTCCTGTGACACTAGTTATAGATTCCGATGCTTCACTCCGGGTTTACTGTATCCCTCTGACCCTCTTATTGACGCTGAAACACAGAAATTGCATCGGAATTAAATTCAAAACGCACAATGCCGACTTAAGTGCAAGAAGACTGACTCTTCTTTCTGACTATGTTTTGAACCACTCCTGTGACACTAGTTATAGATTCCGATGCTTCACTTCAAGTTTACTGTATCCCTTGGACCTTCTTATTGACGATGAAACACACAAATTGCATCGGAATTAAATACAAAAGGCACAATGCCGACTTAAGTACAAGAAGACTGACTCATCGCACTAACTATAATTTGAACCATTCCTGTGACTCTAGTTATAGATTCCGATGCTTCACTTCAGGTGAACTGTATCCCTCTGACCTTCTAATTGACGACGAAACACAGAAATTGCCTCGGAATTAAATAGAAAAGGCACAATGCCGACTTAAGTACAAGAAGACTGACTCTTCTTACTGGCTATGTTTTGATCCATTCCTGTGACGCTAGTTACAGATTCTGATGCTTCACTTCAGGTTTACTGTATCCCTTGGACCTTCTTATTGACGATTAAACACAGAAATTGCATCGGAATTAAATACAAAAGGCACAATGCCGACTTAAGTACAAGAAGACTGACTCTTCGTACTGACTATGTTTAAAACCATTCCTTTGACACTAGTTATAGATTCCGTTGATTCACTTCCGGTTTACTCTATCCCTTGGACCTTCTTATTGACGTTGAAACACAGAAATTGCATCGGAAATAAATAGAAATGGCACAAAGCCGACTTAAGTGCAAGAAGACTGACTCTTCTTACTGACTATGTTTGAAATCAATCCTGTGACACTAGTTATAGATTCCAATGCATCACTTCAGGTTTACTGTATCCCTTGGACGTTCCTATTGACGATGAAACACAGAAATTGCATCGGAATTAAATAGAAGAGGCACAATGTCGACATAAGTACAGGAAGACTGACTCTTCTTACTGACTATGTTTTGAACCATTCCTGTGACACTAGTTATAGATTCCGATGCTTCTCTTCAGGTTTACTGTAGCCCTCTGACCTACTTATTGACGCTGAAACACAGAAATTACATCGGAATTAATTCAAAAGGCACAATGCCGACTTAAGTGCAAGAAGACTGACTCTTCGTACTGACTATGTTTTGAACCACTCCTGTGACACTAGTTATAGATTCCGATGCTTCACTTCAGGTTTACTGTAACCCTTGGACCTTCTTATTGACGATGAAACACAGAAATTGCATCGGAATTAAACACAAAAGGCACAATGCCGACTTAAGTACAAGAAGACTGACTCTTCTTACTGACTATGATTTGAACCATTCCTGTGACCCTAGTTATAGATTCCGATGCTTCACTTCAGGTTTACTGTATCCCTCTGACCTTCTCATTGACGCTGAAACACAGAAATTGCGTCGGAATTAAATTCAAAAGGCACAATGCCGACATAAGTGCAAAAAGACTGACTCTTCGTACTGACTATGTTTTGAAACCTTCCTGTGACACTAGTTATAAATTCCAATGCTTCACTTCAGGTTTACTGTATCCCTTGGACTTTCTTATTGACGATGAAACACACAAATTGCATCGGAATTAAATACAAAAGGCACAATGCCGACTTAAGTACAAGAAGACTGACTCTTCGTACTGACTATGTTTTGAACCATTCCTGTGACACTAATTATAGATTCCGATGGTTCACTTCAGGTTTACTGTATCCCTTGGACTTTCTTACTGACGATGAAACACAGAAAATGCATCGGAAATAAATAGAAAAGGCACAATGCCGACTTAAGTACAAGAAGACTGACTCTTCTTTCTGACTATGTTTTGAACCATTCCTGTGACACTAGCTATAGATTCCGATGCTTCACCTCAGGTTTACTGTATCCCTCTGACCTTCTTATTGACGATGAAACACAGAAATTGCATCGGAATTAAATAGGAGAGGCACAATGCCGACTTAAGTACAAGAAGACTGACTCTTCTTACTGTCTATGTTTTGAACCATTCCTGTGACACTAGTTACAGATTCCCATGCTTCACTTTAGGTTTACTTTATCCCTTGGACCTTCTTATTGACGATGAAACACAGATATTGAATCGGAATTAAATACAAAAGGCACAATGCCGACGAAAGTACAAGAAGACTGACTCTTTGTACTGACTATGTTTAGAACCATTCCTGTGACACTAATTATAGATTCCGATGGTTCACTTCAGGTTTACTGTATCCCTTGGACCTTCTTATTGACGATGAAACACAGAAATTGCATCGGAATTAAATACAAAAGGCACAATGCCGACTTAAGTACAAGATGACTGACTCTTCTTACTGTCTATGATTTGAACCATTCCTGTTACACTACTTAAAGATTCAGATGCTACACTAGAGGTTTACTGTATACCTTGGACGTTCTGATTGACGATGAGACACAGAAATTGCATCGGAATTAAATTCAAAAGGCACAATGCCGAATAAGGTACAAGAAGACTGACACTTCTTACTGACTATGATTTGAACCATTCCTGTGACACTAGTTATAGATTCCGATGCTTCACTTCAGGTTTACTGTATCCCTCTGACCTTCTTATTGACGCTGAAACACAGAAATTGCATCGGAATTAAATTCAAAACGAACAATGCCGACTTAAGTGCAAGAAGACTGACTCTTCTTTCTGACTATGTTTTGAACCACTCCTGTGACACTAGTTATAGATTCCGATGCTTCACTTCAAGTTTACTGTATCCCTTGGACCTTCTTATTGACGATGAAACACACAAATTGCATCGGAATTAAATACAAAAGGCACAATGCCGACTTAAGTACAAGAAGACTGACTCATCGCACTAACTATTATTTGAACCATTCCTGTGACTCTAGTTATAGATTCCGATGCTTCACTTCAGGTGAACTGTATCCCTCTGACCTTCTAATTGACGATGAAACACAGAAATTGCCTCGGAATTAAATAGAAAAGGCACAATGCCGACTTAAGTACAAGAAGACTGACTCTTCTTACTGTCTATGTTTTGATCCATTCCTGTGACGCTAGTTACAGATTCTGATGCTTCACTTCAGGTTTACTGTATCCCTTGGACCTTCTTATTGACGATGAAACACAGAAATTGCATCGGAATTAAATACAAAAGGCACAATGCCGACTTAAGTACAAGAAGACTGACTCTTCGTACTGACTATGTTTAAAACCATTCCTTTGACACTAGTTATAGATTCCGTTGATTCACTTCCGGTTTACTCTATCCCTTGGACCTTCTTATTGACGTTGAAACACAGAAATTGCATCGGAAATAAATAGAAATGGCACAAAGCCGACTTAAGTGCAAGAAGACTGACTCTTCTTACTGACTATGTTTGAAATCAATCCTGTGACACTAGTTATAGATTCCAATGCTTCACTTCAGGTTTACTGTATCCCTTGGACGTTCCTATTGACGATGAAACACAGAAATTGTATCGGAATTAAATAGAAGAGGCACAATGCCGACATAAGTACAAGAAGACTGACTCTTCTTACTGACTATGTTTTGAACCATTCCTAAGACGCTAGTTACAGATTCCGATGCCTCACTTCAGGTTTACTGTATCCCTTGGACCTTCTTACTGACGATGAAACACAGATATTGCATCGGAATTAAATACAATAGGCACAATGCCGACTTAAGAGCAAGAAGACTGACTCTTCTTACTGACTATGTTTTGAACCATTCCTGTGACACTAGTTATAGATTCCAATGCTTCACTTCAGGTTTACCGTATCCCTTGGACCTTCTTATTGAAGATGAAACTCAGAAATTGCATCGGAATTAAATACAAAAGGCACAATGCCGACTTAAGTACAAGATGACTGACTCCTCTTACTGACTATGTTTGAAACATTCCTGTGACACTAATTATAGATTCCGATGCTTCGCTTCAGATTTACTGTATCCCTTCGACCTTCTTATTGACGATGAAACACAGAAAGTGCATCGGAATGAAATAGGAAATGCACAATGCTGACTTAAGTACAAGAAGACTGACTCTTCCTACTGTCTATGTTTTGAACCATTCCTGTGACACTAGTTATAGATTCCGATGCTTCACTTCTGGTTTTATGTATCCCTCTGACCTTCTTCTTGACGATGAATCACAGAAATTGCATCGGAATTAAATACAAAAGGCACAATTCCGACTTAAGTACAAGAAGACTGACTCTTCTTACTGACTGCTTTGAACCATTCCTGTGACACTAGCTATAGATTCCGATGTTTCACTTCAGGTTTACTGTATCCCTCTGACCTTCTTATTCACGTTGAAACCCAGAAATTGCATCGGAATTAAATACAAATGGCACAATGCCGACTCAAGTACGAGAAGACTGACTCTCCTTACTGTCTATGTTTTGAACCATTCCTGTGACACTAGCTATAGATTCCGATGCTTCACTTCAGGTTTACTGTATCCCTCTGACCTTCTTATTGACGATGAAACACAGAAATTGCATCGGAATTAAATAGAAAAGGCACAATGCCGACTTAAGTACAAGAAGAGTGACTCTTCTTACTGACTATGATTTGATACATTCCTGTGACACTAGTTATAGATTCCGATGCTTCACTTCAGGTTTACTGTATCCCTCTGACCTACTTATTGACGCTGAAACACAGAAATTACATCGGAATTAATTCAAAAGGCACAATGCCGACTTAAGTGCAAGAAAACTGACTCTTCGTACTGACTATGTTTTGAACCACTCCTGTGACACTAGTTATAGATTCCGATGCTTCACTTCAGGTTTACTGTATCCCTTGGACCTTCTTATTGACGATGAAACACACAAATTGCATCGGAATTAAATACAAAAGGCACAATGCCGACTGAAGTACAGAAAGACTGACTCTTTGTACTGACTATGTTTAGAACCATTCCTGTGACACTAATTATAGATTCCGATGGTTCACTTCAGGTTTACTGTATCCCTTGGACCTTCTTATTGACGATGAAACACAGAAATTGCATCGGAATTAAATACAAAAGGCACAATGCCGACTTAAGTACAAGAAGACTGACTCTTCGTACTGACTATGTTTAAAACCATTCCTTTGACACTAGTTATAGATTCCGTTGATTCACTTCCGGTTTACTCTATCCCTTGGACCTTCGTATTGACGTTGAAACACAGAAATTGCATCGGAAATAAATAGAAATGGCACAAAGCCGACTTAAGTGCAAGAAGACTGACTCTTCTTACTGACTATGTTTGGAATCATTCCTGTGACATTAGTTATAGATTCCAATGCTTCACTTCAGGTTTACTGTGTCCCTTGGACGTTCCTATTGACGATGAAACACAGAAATTGCATCGGAATTAAATAGAAGAGGCACAATGCCGACATAAGTACAAGAAGACTGACTCTTCTTACTGACTATGTTTTGAACCATTCCTAAGACGCTAGTTACAGATTCTGATGCCTCACTTCAGGTTTACTGTATCCCTTGGACCTTCTTATTGACGATGAAACACAGATATTGCATCGGAATTAAATACAATAGGCACAATGCCGACTTAAGTGCAAGAAGACTGACTCTTCTTACTGACTATGTTTTGAACCATTCCTGTGACACTAGTTATAGATTCCAATGCTTCACTTCAGGTTTACTGTATCCCTTGGACCTTCTTATTGAAGATGAAACTCAGAAATTGCATCGGAATTAAATACAAAAGGCACAATGCCGACTTAAGTACAAGATGACTGACTCTTCTTACTGACTATGTTTGAAACATTCCTGTGACACTAATTATAGATTCCGATGCTTCGCTTCAGATTTACTGTATCACTTCGACCTTCTTATTGACGATGAAACACAGAAAGTGCATCGGAATGAAATAGGAAATGCACAATGCTGACATAAGTACAAGAAGACTGACTCTTCCTACTGTCTATGTTTTGAACCATTCCTGTGACACTAGTTATAGATTCCGATGCTTCACTTCTGGTTTTCTGTATCCCTCTGACCTTCTTCTTGACGATGAAACACAGAAATTGCATCGGAATTAAATACAAATGGCACAATGCCTACTTAAGTACAAAAAGACTGGCCTATCTTACTGTCTATGCTTTGAACCATTCCTGTGACACTAGTTATAGATTCCGATGCTTCACTTCATGTTAACTGTATCCATCTGACCTTCTTATTGACGATGAAACACAGAAATTGCCTCGGAATTAAATAGAAAAGGCACAATGCCGACTTAAGTCCTAGAAGACTGACTCTTCTTACTGACTATGTTTTGAACCATTCCTAAGACGCTAGTTACAGATTCCGATGCCTCACTTCAGGTTTACTGTATCCCTTGGACCTTCTTATTGACGATGAAACACAGATATTGCATCGGAATTAAATACAAAAGGCACAATTCCGACTTAAGTACAAGAAGACTGACTCTTCTTACTGACTGCTTTGAACCATTCCTGTGACACTAGCTATAGATTCCGATGTTTCACTTCAGGTTTACTGTATCCCTCTGACCTTCTTATTCACGTTGAAACCCAGAAATTGCATCGGAATTAAATACAAATGGCACAATGCCGACTCAAGTACGAGAAGACTGACTCTCCTTACTGTCTATGCTTTTGAACCATTCCTGTGACACTAGCTATAGATTCCGATGCTTCACTTCAGGTTTACTGAATCCCTCTTACCTTCTTATTGACGATGTAACACAGAAATTGCATCGGAATTAAATAGAAAAGGCACAATGCCGACTTAAGTACAAGAAGACTGACTCTTCTTACTGTCTATGTTTTGACCATTCCTGTGCCACTAGTTACAGATTCCGATGCTTCACTTCAGGTTTACTGTATCCCTTGGACCTTCTTATTGACGATGAAACACAGAAATTGCATCGGAATTAAATACAAAAGGCACAATGCCGACTTAAGTACAAGTAGACTGACTCTTCTTACTGACTATGATTTGAACCATTCCTGTGACACTAGTTATAGATTCCGATGCTTCACTTCAGGTTTACTGTATCCCTCTGACCTACTTATTGACGCTGAAACACAGAAATTACATCGGAATTAATTCAAAAGGCACAATGCCGACTTAAGTGCAAGAAGACTGACTCTTCGTACTGACTATGTTTTGAACCACTCCTGTGACACTAGTTATAGATTCCGATGCTTCACTTCAGGTTTACTGTATCCCTTGGACCTTCTTATTGACGATGAAACACACAAATTGCATCGGAATTAAATACAAAAGGCACAATGCCGACTTAAGTACAGAAAGACTGACTCTTTGTACTGACTATGTTTAGAACCATTCCTGTGACACTAATTATAGATTCCGATGGTTCACCTCAGGTTTACTGTATCCCTTGGACCTTCTTATTGACGATGAAACACAGAAATTGCATCGGAAATAAATAGAAAGGGCACAATGCCGACTTAAGTTCAAGAAGACTGACTCTTGTTACTGACTATGTTTGGAGCCATTCCTGTGACACTAGTTATAGATTCCGATGCTTCACTTCAAGTTTACTGTATCCCTCTGACCTTGTTATTGACGATGAAACACAGATATTGCATCGGAATTAAATAGAAAAGGCACAATGCCGACTTGAGTACAAGAAGACTGACTCTTCTTACTGTCTATGTTTGAACCATTCGTGTGACGCTAGTTACAGATTCCGATGCTTCACTTCATGTTTACTGTATCCCTCTGACCTTCTTATTGACGATGAATCACAGAAATTGCATAGGAATTAAATAGAAAAGGCATAATGCCGACTTAAGTACAAGATGACTAACTCTTCTTACTGACTTCAAGAAGGGTCGTCGAGCAGATGCGCAAAACTATAGACCTATATCTCTTACGTCGATCTCTTGTAGAATTTTAGAACATGTTTTTTGCTCGCGGTTCATGTCATTTCTGGAAACCCAGAATCTACTATGTAGGAATCAACATGGATTCCGGAAACAGCGATCGTGTGAGGCCCAACTCGCCTTATTTGTTAATGAGACCCAGAAAATATTAGATACAGGCTCCCAGGTAGATGCTATTTTTCTTGACTTTCGGAAGGCGTTCGATACAGTTCCGCACTGTCGCCTGATAAACAAAGTAAGAGCCTACGGAATATCAGACCAGCTGTGTGGCTGGATTGAAGAGTTTTTAGCAAACAGAACACAGCATGTTGTTATCAATGGAGAGACGTCTACAGACGTTAAAGTAACCTCTGGCGTGCCACAGGGGAGTGTTATGGGACCATTGCTTTTCACAATATATATAAATGACTTAGTAGATTGTGTCGGAAGTTCCATGCGGCTTTTCGCGGATGATGCTGTAGTATACAGAAAAGTTGCTGCATTAGAAAACTGTAGCGAAATACAGGAAGATCTGCAGCGGATAGGCACTTGGTGCAGGGAGTGGCAACTGACCCTTAACATAGACAAATGTAATGTATTGCGAATACACAGAAAGAAGGATCCCTTATAAATGATTATATGATAGCGGAACAAACACTGGTAGCAGTTACTTCTGTAAAATATCTGGGAGTATGCGTACGGAACGATTTGAAGTGGAATGATCATATAAAACTAATTGTTGGTAAGGCGGGTACCAGGTTGAGATTCATTGGGAGAGTGCTTAGAAAATGTAGTCCATCAACAAAGGAGGTGGCTTACAAAACACTCGTTCAACCTATACTTGAGTATTGCTCATCAGTGTGGGATCTGTACCAGGTCGGGTTGACGGAGGAGATAGAGAAGATCCAAAGAAGAGCGGCGCGTTTCGTCACTGGGTTATTTGGTAACCGTGATAGCGTTACGGAGATGTTTAATAAACTCAAGTGGCAGACTCTGCAAGAGAGGCGCTCTGCAACGCGGTGTAGCTTGCTGTCCAGGTTTCGAGAGGGTGCGTTTCTGGATGAGGTATCGAATATATTGCTTCCCCCTACTTATACTTCCCGAGGAGATCACGAATGTAAAATTAGAGAGATTAGAGCGCGCACGGAGGCTTTCAGACAGTCGTTCTTCCCGTGAACCATACGCGACTGGAACAGGAAAGGGAGGTGATGACAGTGGCACGTAAAGTGCTCTCCGCCACACACCGTTGGGTGGCTTGCGGAGTATCGGTGTAGATGTAGATGTAGACTATGATTTGAACCATTCCTGTGACACTAGCTATAGATCCCGATGCTACACTTCAGGTTTACCGTATCCCTCTGACCTTCTTATTGACGATCAAACACAGAAATTGCATCGGAATTAAATAGAAAAGGCACAATGCCGACTTAAGTACAAGAAGACTAACTCTTCTTACTGACTATGATTTGAACCATTCCTGTGACACTAGCTATAGATCCCGATGCTTCACTTCAGGTTTACCGTATCCCTCTGACCTTCTTATTGACGATGAAACACACAAATTGCATCGGAATTAAATACAAAAGGCACAATGCCGACTTAAGTACAAGAAGACTGACTCTTCTTACTGACTATGTTTTGAACCATTCCTGTGACACTAGTTATAGATTCCGATGCTTCACTTCAGGTTTACTGTATCCCTTGGACCTTCTTATTGACGATAAAACACAGAAATTGCATCGGAATTAAACACAAAAGGCACAATGCCGACTTAAGTACAAGAAGACTGACTCTTCTTACTGACTATGATTTGAACCATTCCTGTGACCCTAGTTATAGATTCCGATGCTTCACTTCAGGTTTACTGTATCCCTCTGACCTTCTCATTGACGCTGAAACACAGAAATTGCGTCGGAATTAAATTCAAAAGGCACAATGCCGACATAAGTGCAAGAAGACTGACTCTTCGTACTGACTATGTTTTGAAACCTTCCTGTGACACTAGTTGTAGATTCCAATGCTTCACTTCAGGTTTACTGTATCCCTTGGACTTTCTTATTGACGATGAAACACACAAATTGCATCGGAATTAAATACAAAAGGCACAATGCCGACTTAAGTACAAGAAGACTGACTCTTCGTACTGACTATGTTTTGAACCATTCCTGTGACACTAATTATAGATTCCGATGGTTCACTTCAGGTTTACTGTATCCCTTGGACTTTCTTACTGACGATGAAACACAGAAAATGCATCGGAAATAAATAGAAAAGGCACAATGCCGAGTTAAGTGCAAGAAGACTGACTCTTCTTATAGTCTATGTTTTGAACCATTCCTCTGACGCAAGTTACAGATTCCGATGCTTCACTTCAGGTTTACTGTATCCCTGTGACACTCTTATTGACGATGAAACACAGAAATTGCATCGGAATTAAATAGAAAAGGCACAATGCCGACTTAAGTACAAGAAGACTGACTCTTCTTTCTGACTATGTTTTGAACCATTCCTGTGACACTAGCTATAGATTCCGATGCTTCACCTCAGGTTTACTGTATCCCTCTGACCTTCTTATTGACGATGAAACACAGAAATTGCATCGGAATTAAATAGGAGAGGCACAATGCCGACTTAAGTACAAGAAGACTGACTCTTCTTACTGTCTGTGTTTTGAACCATTCCTGTGACACTAGTTACAGATTCCCATGCTTCACTTTAGGTTTACTGTATCCCTTGGACCTTCTTATTGACGATGAAACACAGATATTGAATCGGAATTAAATACAAAAGGCACAATGCCGACGTAAGTACAAGAAGACTGACTCTTCTTACTGACTATGTTTTGAACCTCTCCTATGACACTAGTTAGAGATACCGATGCTTCACTTCAGGTTTACTGTATCCCACTGACCATCTTATTGACGATGAAACACAGAAATTGCATCGGAATTAAATTGAAAAGGGCACAATGCCGACTTAAGTACAAGATGACTGACTCTTCTTACTGTCTATGATTTGAACCATTCCTGTTACACTACTTAAAGATTCAGATGCTACACTTCAGGTTTACTGTATACCTTGGACGTTCTGATTGACGATGAGACACAGAAATTGCATCGGAATTAAATTCAAAAGGCACAATGCCGACTTACGTACAAGAAGACTGACACTTCTTACTGACTATGATTTAAACCATTCCTGTGACACTAGTTATAGATTCCGATGCTTCACTCCGGGTTTACTGTATCCCTCTGACCTTCTTATTGACGCTGAAACACAGAAATTGCATCGGAATTAAATTCAAAACGCACAATGCCGACTTAAGTGCAAGAAGACTGACTCTTCTTTCTGACTATGTTTTGAACCACTCCTGTGACACTAGTTATAGATTCCGATGCTTCACTTCAAGTTTACTGTATCCCTTGGACCTTCTTATTGACGATGAAACACACAAATTGCATCGGAATTAAATACAAAAGGCACAATGCCGACTTAAGTACAAGAAGACTGACTCATCGCACTAACTATAATTTGAACCATTCCTGTGACTCTAGTTATAGATTCCGATGCTTCACTTCAGGTGAACTGTATCCCTCTGACCTTCTAATTGACGACGAAACACAGAAATTGCCTCGGAATTAAATAGAAAAGGCACAATGCCGACTTAAGTACAAGAAGACTGACTCTTCTTACTGGCTATGTTTTGATCCATTCCTGTGACGCTAGTTACAGATTCTGATGCTTCACTTCAGGTTTACTGTATCCCTTGGACCTTCTTATTGACGATTAAACACAGAAATTGCATCGGAATTAAATACAAAAGGCACAATGCCGACTTAAGTACAAGAAGACTGACTCTTCGTACTGACTATGTTTAAAACCATTCCTTTGACACTAGTTATAGATTCCGTTGATTCACTTCCGGTTTACTCTATCCCTTGGACCTTCTTATTGACGTTGAAACACAGAAATTGCATCGGAAATAAATAGAAATGGCACAAAGCCGACTTAAGTGCAAGAAGACTGACTCTTCTTACTGACTATGTTTGAAATCAATCCTGTGACACTAGTTATAGATTCCAATGCATCACTTCAGGTTTACTGTATCCCTTGGACGTTCCTATTGACGATGAAACACAGAAATTGCATCGGAATTAAATAGAAGAGGCACAATGTCGACATAAGTACAGGAAGACTGACTCTTCTTACTGACTATGTTTTGAACCATTCCTGTGACACTAGTTATAGATTCCGATGCTTCTCTTCAGGTTTACTGTAGCCCTCTGACCTACTTATTGACGCTGAAACACAGAAATTACATCGGAATTTATTCAAAAGGCACAATGCCGACTTAAGTGCAAGAAGACTGACTCTTCGTACTGACTATGTTTTGAACCACTCCTGTGACACTAGTTATAGATTCCGATGCTTCACTTCAGGTTTACTGTAACCCTTGGACCTTCTTATTGACGATGAAACACAGAAATTGCATCGGAATTAAACACAAAAGGCACAATGCCGACTTAAGTACAAGAAGACTGACTCTTCTTACTGACTATGATTTGAACCATTCCTGTGACCCTAGTTATAGATTCCGATGCTTCACTTCAGGTTTACTGTATCCCTCTGACCTTCTCATTGACGCTGAAACACAGAAATTGCGTCGGAATTAAATTCAAAAGGCACAATGCCGACATAAGTGCAAAAAGACTGACTCTTCGTACTGACTATGTTTTGAAACCTTCCTGTGACACTAGTTATAAATTCCAATGCTTCACTTCAGGTTTACTGTATCCCTTGGACTTTCTTATTGACGATGAAACACACAAATTGCATCGGAATTAAATACAAAAGGCACAATGCCGACTTAAGTACAAGAAGACTGACTCTTCGTACTGACTATGTTTTGAACCATTCCTGTGACACTAATTATAGATTCCGATGGTTCACTTCAGGTTTACTGTATCCCTTGGACTTTCTTACTGACGATGAAACACAGAAAATGCATCGGAAATAAATAGAAAAGGCACAATGCCGACTTAAGTACAAGAAGACTGACTCTTCTTTCTGACTATGTTTTGAACCATTCCTGTGACACTAGCTATAGATTCCGATGCTTCACCTCAGGTTTACTGTATCCCTCTGACCTTCTTATTGACGATGAAACACAGAAATTGCATCGGAATTAAATAGGAGAGGCACAATGCCGACTTAAGTACAAGAAGACTGACTCTTCTTACTGTCTATGTTTTGAACCATTCCTGTGACACTAGTTACAGATTCCCATGCTTCACTTTAGGTTTACTTTATCCCTTGGACCTTCTTATTGACGATGAAACACAGATATTGAATCGGAATTAAATACAAAAGGCACAATGCCGACGAAAGTACAAGAAGACTGACTCTTTGTACTGACTATGTTTAGAACCATTCCTGTGACACTAATTATAGATTCCGATGGTTCACTTCAGGTTTACTGTATCCCTTGGACCTTCTTATTGACGATGAAACACAGAAATTGCATCGGAATTAAATACAAAAGGCACAATGCCGACTTAAGTACAAGATGACTGACTCTTCTTACTGTCTATGATTTGAACCATTCCTGTTACACTACTTAAAGATTCAGATGCTACACTAGAGGTTTACTGTATACCTTGGACGTTCTGATTGACGATGAGACACAGAAATTGCATCGGAATTAAATTCAAAAGGCACAATGCCGAATAAGGTACAAGAAGACTGACACTTCTTACTGACTATGATTTGAACCATTCCTGTGACACTAGTTATAGATTCCGATGCTTCACTTCAGGTTTACTGTATCCCTCTGACCTTCTTATTGACGCTGAAACACAGAAATTGCATCGGAATTAAATTCAAAACGAACAATGCCGACTTAAGTGCAAGAAGACTGACTCTTCTTTCTGACTATGTTTTGAACCACTCCTGTGACACTAGTTATAGATTCCGATGCTTCACTTCAAGTTTACTGTATCCCTTGGACCTTCTTATTGACGATGAAACACACAAATTGCATCGGAATTAAATACAAAAGGCACAATGCCGACTTAAGTACAAGAAGACTGACTCATCGCACTAACTATTATTTGAACCATTCCTGTGACTCTAGTTATAGATTCCGATGCTTCACTTCAGGTGAACTGTATCCCTCTGACCTTCTAATTGACGATGAAACACAGAAATTGCCTCGGAATTAAATAGAAAAGGCACAATGCCGACTTAAGTACAAGAAGACTGACTCTTCTTACTGTCTATGTTTTGATCCATTCCTGTGACGCTAGTTACAGATTCTGATGCTTCACTTCAGGTTTACTGTATCCCTTGGACCTTCTTATTGACGATGAAACACAGAAATTGCATCGGAATTAAATACAAAAGGCACAATGCCGACTTAAGTACAAGAAGACTGACTCTTCGTACTGACTATGTTTAAAACCATTCCTTTGACACTAGTTATAGAATCCGTTGATTCACTTCCGGTTTACTCTATCCCTTGGACCTTCTTATTGACGTTGAAACACAGAAATTGCATCGGAAATAAATAGAAATGGCACAAAGCCGACTTAAGTGCAAGAAGACTGACTCTTCTTACTGACTATGTTTGAAATCAATCCTGTGACACTAGTTATAGATTCCAATGCTTCACTTCAGGTTTACTGTATCCCTTGGACGTTCCTATTGACGATGAAACACAGAAATTGCATCGGAATTAAATAGAAGAGGCACAATGCCGACATAAGTACAAGAAGACTGACTCTTCTTACTGACTATGTTTTGAACCATTCCTAAGACGCTAGTTACAGATTCCGATGCCTCACTTCAGGTTTACTGTATCCCTTGGACCTTCTTACTGACGATGAAACACAGATATTGCATCGGAATTAAATACAATAGGCACAATGCCGACTTAAGAGCAAGAAGACTGACTCTTCTTACTGACTATGTTTTGAACCATTCCTGTGACACTAGTTATAGATTCCAATGCTTCACTTCAGGTTTACCGTATCCCTTGGACCTTCTTATTGAAGATGAAACTCAGAAATTGCATCGGAATTAAATACAAAAGGCACAATGCCGACTTAAGTACAAGATGACTGACTCCTCTTACTGACTATGTTTGAAACATTCCTGTGACACTAATTATAGATTCCGATGCTTCGCTTCAGATTTACTGTATCCCTTCGACCTTCTTATTGACGATGAAACACAGAAAGTGCATCGGAATGAAATAGGAAATGCACAATGCTGACTTAAGTACAAGAAGACTGACTCTTCCTACTGTCTATGTTTTGAACCATTCCTGTGACACTAGTTATAGATTCCGATGCTTCACTTCTGGTTTTATGTATCCCTCTGACCTTCTTCTTGACGATGAATCACAGAAATTGCATCGGAATTAAATACAAAAGGCACAATTCCGACTTAAGTACAAGAAGACTGACTCTTCTTACTGACTGCTTTGAACCATTCCTGTGACACTAGCTATAGATTCCGATGTTTCACTTCAGGTTTAATGTATCCCTCTGACCTTCTTATTCACGTTGAAACCCAGAAATTGCATCGGAATTAAATACAAATGGCACAATGCCGACTCAAGTACGAGAAGACTGACTCTCCTTACTGTCTATGTTTTGAACCATTCCTGTGACACTAGCTATAGATTCCGATGCTTCACTTCAGGTTTACTGTATCCCTCTGACCTTCTTATTGACGATGAAACACAGAAATTGCATCGGAATTAAATAGAAAAGGCACAATGCCGACTTAAGTACAAGAAGAGTGACTCTTCTTACTGACTATGATTTGATACATTCCTGTGACACTAGTTATAGATTCCGATGCTTCACTTCAGGTTTACTGTATCCCTCTGACCTACTTATTGACGCTGAAACACAGAAATTACATCGGAATTAATTCAAAAGGCACAATGCCGACTTAAGTGCAAGAAAACTGACTCTTCGTACTGACTATGTTTTGAACCACTCCTGTGACACTAGTTATAGATTCCGATGCTTCACTTCAGGTTTACTGTATCCCTTGGACCTTCTTATTGACGATGAAACACACAAATTGCATCGGAATTAAATACAAAAGGCACAATGCCGACTGAAGTACAGAAAGACTGACTCTTTGTACTGACTATGTTTAGAACCATTCCTGTGACACTAATTATAGATTCCGATGGTTCACTTCAGGTTTACTGTATCCCTTGGACCTTCTTATTGACGATGAAACACAGAAATTGCATCGGAATTAAATACAAAAGGCACAATGCCGACTTAAGTACAAGAAGACTGACTCTTCGTACTGACTATGTTTAAAACCATTCCTTTGACACTAGTTATAGATTCCGTTGATTCACTTCCGGTTTACTCTATCCCTTGGACCTTCGTATTGACGTTGAAACACAGAAATTGCATCGGAAATAAATAGAAATGGCACAAAGCCGACTTAAGTGCAAGAAGACTGACTCTTCTTACTGACTATGTTTGGAATCATTCCTGTGACATTAGTTATAGATTCCAATGCTTCACTTCAGGTTTACTGTGTCCCTTGGACGTTCCTATTGACGATGAAACACAGAAATTGCATCGGAATTAAATAGAAGAGGCACAATGCCGACATAAGTACAAGAAGACTGACTCTTCTTACTGACTATGTTTTGAACCATTCCTAAGACGCTAGTTACAGATTCTGATGCCTCACTTCAGGTTTACTGTATCCCTTGGACCTTCTTATTGACGATGAAACACAGATATTGCATCGGAATTAAATACAATAGGCACAATGCCGACTTAAGTGCAAGAAGACTGACTCTTCTTACTGACTATGTTTTGAACCATTCCTGTGACACTAGTTATAGATTCCAATGCTTCACTTCAGGTTTACTGTATCCCTTGGACCTTCTTATTGAAGATGAAACTCAGAAATTGCATCGGAATTAAATACAAAAGGCACAATGCCGACTTAAGTACAAGATGACTGACTCTTCTTACTGACTATGTTTGAAACATTCCTGTGACACTAATTATAGATTCCGATGCTTCGCTTCAGATTTACTGTATCACTTCGACCTTCTTATTGACGATGAAACACAGAAAGTGCATCGGAATGAAATAGGAAATGCACAATGCTGACATAAGTACAAGAAGACTGACTCTTCCTACTGTCTATGTTTTGAACCATTCCTGTGACACTAGTTATAGATTCCGATGCTTCACTTCTGGTTTTCTGTATCCCTCTGACCTTCTTCTTGACGATGAAACACAGAAATTGCATCGGAATTAAATACAAATGGCACAATGCCTACTTAAGTACAAAAAGACTGGCCTATCTTACTGTCTATGCTTTGAACCATTCCTGTGACACTAGTTATAGATTCCGATGCTTCACTTCATGTTAACTGTATCCATCTGACCTTCTTATTGACGATGAAACACAGAAATTGCCTCGGAATTAAATAGAAAAGGCACAATGCCGACTTAAGTCCTAGAAGACTGACTCTTCTTACTGACTATGTTTTGAACCATTCCTAAGACGCTAGTTACAGATTCCGATGCCTCACTTCAGGTTTACTGTATCCCTTGGACCTTCTTATTGACGATGAAACACAGATATTGCATCGGAATTAAATACAAAAGGCACAATTCCGACTTAAGTACAAGAAGACTGACTCTTCTTACTGACTGCTTTGAACCATTCCTGTGACACTAGCTATAGATTCCGATGTTTCACTTCAGGTTTACTGTATCCCTCTGACCTTCTTATTCACGTTGAAACCCAGAAATTGCATCGGAATTAAATACAAATGGCACAATGCCGACTCAAGTACGAGAAGACTGACTCTCCTTACTGTCTATGCTTTTGAACCATTCCTGTGACACTAGCTATAGATTCCGATGCTTCACTTCAGGTTTACTGAATCCCTCTTACCTTCTTATTGACGATGTAACACAGAAATTGCATCGGAATTAAATAGAAAAGGCACAATGCCGACTTAAGTACAAGAAGACTGACTCTTCTTACTGTCTATGTTTTGACCATTCCTGTGCCACTAGTTACAGATTCCGATGCTTCACTTCAGGTTTACTGTATCCCTTGGACCTTCTTATTGACGATGAAACACAGAAATTGCATCGGAATTAAATACAAAAGGCACAATGCCGACTTAAGTACAAGATGACTGACTCTTCTTACTGACTATGTTTGAAACATTCCTGTGACACTAATTATAGATTCCGATGCTTCGCTTCAGATTTACTGTATCACTTCGACCTTCTTATTGACGATGAAACACAGAAAGTGCATCGGAATGAAATAGGAAATGCACAATGCTGACTTAAGTACAAGAAGACTGACTCTTCCTACTGTCTATGTTTTGAACCATTCCTGTGACACTAGTTATAGATTCCGATGCTTCACTTCTGGTTTTCTGTATCCCTCTGACCTTCTTCTTGACGATGAAACACAGAAATTGCATCGGAATTAAATACAAATGGCACAATGCCGACTTAAGTACAAAAAGACTGGCCTATCTTACTGTCTATGCTTTGAACCATTCCTGTGACACTAGTTATAGATTCCGATGCTTCACTTCATGTTAACTGTATCCATCTGACCTTCTTATTGACGATGAAACACAGAAATTGCCTCGGAATTAAATAGAAAAGGCACAATGCCGACTTAAGTCCTAGAAGACTGACTCTTCTTACTGACTATGTTTTGAACCATTCCTAAGACGCTAGTTACAGATTCCGATGCCTCACTTCAGGTTTACTGTATCCCTTGGACCTTCTTATTGACGATGAAACACAGATATTGCATCGGAATTAAATACAAAAGGCACAATTCCGACTTAAGTACAAGAAGACTGACTCTTCTTACTGACTGCTTTGAACCATTCCTGTGACACTAGCTATAGATTCCGATGTTTCACTTCAGGTTTACTGTATCCCTCTGACCTTCTTGTTCACGTTGAAACCCAGAAATTGCATCGGAATTAAATACAAATGGCACAATGCCGACTCAAGTACGAGAAGACTGACTCTCCTTACTGTCTATGTTTTGAACCATTCCTGTGACACTAGCTATAGATTCCGATGCTTCACTTCAGGTTTACTGAATCCCTCTTACCTTCTTATTGACGATGTAACACAGAAATTGCATCGGAATTAAATAGAAAAGGCACAATGCCGACTTAAGTACAAGAAGACTGACTCTTCTTACTGTCTATGTTTTGACCATTCCTGTGCCACTAGTTACAGATTCCGATGCTTCACTTCAGGTTTACTGTATCCCTTGGACCTTCTTATTGACGATGAAACACAGAAATTGCATCGGAATTAAATACAAAAGGCACAATGCCGACTTAAGTACAAGTAGACTGACTCTTCTTACTGACTATGATTTGAACCATTCCTGTGACACTAGTTATAGATTCCGATGCTTCACTTCAGGTTTACTGTATCCCTCTGACCTACTTATTGACGCTGAAACACAGAAATTACATCGGAATTAATTCAAAAGGCACAATGCCGACTTAAGTGCAAGAAGACTGACTCTTCGTACTGACTATGTTTTGAACCACTCCTGTGACACTAGTTATAGATTCCGATGCTTCACTTCAGGTTTACTGTATCCCTTGGACCTTCTTATTGACGATGAAACACACAAATTGCATCGGAATTAAATACAAAAGGCACAATGCCGACTTAAGTACAGAAAGACTGACTCTTTGTACTGACTATGTTTAGAACCATTCCTGTGACACTAATTATAGATTCCGATGGTTCACCTCAGGTTTACTGTATCCCTTGGACCTTCTTATTGACGATGAAACACAGAAATTGCATCGGAAATAAATAGAAAGGGCACAATGCCGACTTAAGTTCAAGAAGACTGACTCTTGTTACTGACTATGTTTGGAGCCATTCCTGTGACACTAGTTATAGATTCCGATGCTTCACTTCAAGTTTACTGTATCCCTCTGACCTTGTTATTGACGATGAAACACAGATATTGCATCGGAATTAAATAGAAAAGGCACAATGCCGACTTGAGTACAAGAAGACTGACTCTTCTTACTGTCTATGTTTGAACCATTCGTGTGACGCTAGTTACAGATTCCGATGCTTCACTTCATGTTTACTGTATCCCTCTGACCTTCTTATTGACGATGAATCACAGAAATTGCATAGGAATTAAATAGAAAAGGCATAATGCCGACTTAAGTACAAGATGACTAACTCTTCTTACTGACTTCAAGAAGGGTCGTCGAGCAGATGCGCAAAACTATAGACCTATATCTCTTACGTCGATCTCTTGTAGAATTTTAGAACATGTTTTTTGCTCGCGGTTCATGTCATTTCTGGAAACCCAGAATCTACTATGTAGGAATCAACATGGATTCCGGAAACAGCGATCGTGTGAGGCCCAACTCGCCTTATTTGTTAATGAGACCCAGAAAATATTAGATACAGGCTCCCAGGTAGATGCTATTTTTCTTGACTTTCGGAAGGCGTTCGATACAGTTCCGCACTGTCGCCTGATAAACAAAGTAAGAGCCTACGGAATATCAGACCAGCTGTGTGGCTGGATTGAAGAGTTTTTAGCAAACAGAACACAGCATGTTGTTATCAATGGAGAGACGTCTACAGACGTTAAAGTAACCTCTGGCGTGCCACAGGGGAGTGTTATGGGACCATTGCTTTTCACAATATATATATAAAATACTTAGTAGATTGTGTCGGAAGTTCCATGCGGCTTTTCGCGGATGATGCTGTAGTATACAGAAAAGTTGCTGCATTAGAAAACTGTAGCGAAATACAGGAAGATCTGCAGCGGATAGGCACTTGGTGCAGGGAGTGGCAACTGACCCTTAACATAGACAAATGTAATGTATTGCGAATACACAGAAAGAAGGATCCCTTATAAATGATTATATGATAGCGGAACAAACACTGGTAGCAGTTACTTCTGTAAAATATCTGGGAGTATGCGTACGGAACGATTTGAAGTGGAATGATCATATAAAACTAATTGTTGGTAAGGCGGGTACCAGGTTGAGATTCATTGGGAGAGTGCTTAGAAAATGTAGTCCATCAACAAAGGAGGTGGCTTACAAAACACTCGTTCAACCTATACTTGAGTATTGCTCATCAGTGTGGGATCTGTACCAGGTCGGGTTGACGGAGGAGATAGAGAAGATCCAAAGAAGAGCGGCGCGTTTCGTCACTGGGTTATTTGGTAACCGTGATAGCGTTACGGAGATGTTTAATAAACTCAAGTGGCAGACTCTGCAAGAGAGGCGCTCTGCAACGCGGTGTAGCTTGCTGTCCAGGTTTCGAGAGGGTGCGTTTCTGGATGAGGTATCGAATATATTGCTTCCCCCTACTTATACTTCCCGAGGAGATCACGAATGTAAAATTAGAGAGATTAGAGCGCGCACGGAGGCTTTCAGACAGTCGTTCTTCCCGTGAACCATACGCGACTGGAACAGGAAAGGGAGGTGATGACAGTGGCACGTAAAGTGCTCTCCGCCACACACCGTTGGGTGGCTTGCGGAGTATCGGTGTAGATGTAGATGTAGACTATGATTTGAACCATTCCTGTGACACTAGCTATAGATCCCGATGCTACACTTCAGGTTTACCGTATCCCTCTGACCTTCTTATTGACGATCAAACACAGAAATTGCATCGGAATTAAATAGAAAAGGCACAATGCCGACTTAAGTACAAGAAGACTAACTCTTCTTACTGACTATGATTTGAACCATTCCTGTGACACTAGCTATAGATCCCGATGCTTCACTTCAGGTTTACCGTATCCCTCTGACCTTCTTATTGACGATGAAACACACAAATTGCATCGGAATTAAATACAAAAGGCACAATGCCGACTTAAGTACAAGAAGACTGACTCTTCTTACTGACTATGTTTTGAACCATTCCTGTGACACTAGTTATAGATTCCGATGCTTCACTTCAGGTTTACTGTATCCCTCTGACCTTATTGACGCTGAAACACAGAAATTGCATCGGAATTAAATTTAAAAATGCACAATGCCGACTTTAGTACAAGAAGACTGACTCTACGTACTGACTATGTCTTGAACCATTCCTGTGACACTAGTTATAGATTCCGATGATTCACTTCAGGTTTACTCTATCCCTTGGACCTTCTTATTGACGATGAAACACAGAAATTACATCGGAAATAAATAGAAAAGGCACAAAGGCGACTTAAGTGCAAGAAGACTGACACTTCTTACTGACTATGCTTGGAACCAATCCTGTGACACTAGTTATAGATTCCGATGCTTCACTTCAGGTTTACTGTATTCCTCTGACCTTCTTATTGACGATGAAACACAGATATTGCATCGGAATTAAATAGAAAAGGCACAATGCCGACTTAAGTACAAGAAGACTGATTCTTCTTACTGACTATGATTTGAACCATTCCTGTGTCACTAGTTATAGATTCCGATGCTTCACTTCAGGTCTACTGTATCCTTTGGACCTTCTAATTGACGATGAAACACAGAAATTGCATCGCAATTAAATAGAAATGGCACAATGCCGACTTAAGTACAAGAAGACTGACTCTTCTTACTGTCTATGTTTTGAACCATTCCTGTGACACTAGTTATAGATTCCGATGCTTCACTTCAGGTTTACTGTATCCCTCTGACCTTCTTCTTGACGCTGAAACACAGAAATTGCATCGGAATTAAATTTAAAAATGCACAATGCAGACTTTAGTGCAAGAAGACTGACTCTTCGTACTGACTATATTTTGAACCACTCCTGTGACACTAGTTATAGATTCCGATGCTTCACTTCAGGTTTACTGTATCCCTTGGACCTTCTTATTGACGATGAAACACAGAAATTGCATCGGAATTAAATACAAAAGGCACAATGCCGACTTTAGTACAAGAAGACTGACTCTACGTACTGACTATGTTTTGAACCATTCCTGTGACACTAGTTATAGATTCCGATGACTCACTTCAGGTTTACTCTATCCCTTGGACCTTCTTATTGACGATGAAACACAGAATTTACATCGGAAATAAATAGAAAAGGCACAAAGGCGACTTAAGTGCAAGAAGACTGACTCTTCTTACTGACTATGTTTGGAACCATTCCTGTGACACTAGTTATAGATTCCAATGCTTCACTTCAGGTTTACTGTATCCCTCTGACCTTCTTATTGACGATGAAACACAGATATTGCATCGGAATTATATAGAAAAGGCACAATGCCGACTTAAGTACAAGAAGACTGACTCTTCTTACTGACTGTGATTTGAACCATTCGTGTGTCACTAGTTATAGATTCCGATGCTTCACTTCAGGTTTACTGTATCCCTGGGACCTTCTTATTGACGATGAAACACAGAAATTGCATCGGAATTAAATAGAAATGGCACAATGCCGACATAAGTACAAGATGATTGACTCTTCTTACTGACTATGTTTGGAACCATTCCTGTGACACTAATTATAGATTCCGATGCTTCACTTCAGGTTTACTGTATCCCTCTGACCTTCTTATTGACGATGAAACACAGATATTGCATCGGAATTAAATAGAAAAGGCACAATGCCGACTTAAGTACAAGAAGACTGACTCTTCTTACTGACTATGATTTGAACCATTCGTGTGTCACTAGTTATAGATTCCGATGCTTCACTTCAGGTTTACTGTATCCCTTGGACCTTCTTATTGACGATGAAACACAGATATTGCATCGGAATTACATACAAGGGGCACAATGCCGGCTTAAGTACATGACGACTGACTCTTCATACTGACTATGTTTTGAAACATTCCTGTGACACTAGTTATAGATTCCGATGCTTCATTTCAGGTTTATTGTATCCCTTGGACCTTCTTATTGACGATGAAATAAAGAAAGTGCATCGGAATTAAATAGAAAAGGCACAATGCCGACTTAAGTACAAGAAGACTAACTCTTCTTTCTGACTGTTTGAACTATTCCTGTGACGGTAGTTTCCGATTCCGATGCTTCACTTCAGGTTTACTGTATCCCTTGGACCATTTTATTGACGATGAAACACTGAAATTGCATCGGAATTAAATACAAAACGCACAATGCCGACTTAAGTACATGTTGACTGACTCTTCCTACTGTCTATGTTTTGAAACATTCCTGTGACACTAGTTAGAGATTTCGATGCTTCACTTCACGTTTACTGTATCAATCTGACCTTCTTATTGACGATGAAACACAGTAATTACATCGGAATTAAATTGAAAAGGGCACAACAACGACTTAAGTACGAGAAGACAGACTCTTCTTACTGTCTATGTTTTGAACCATTCCTGTGACACTAGTTATTAATTCCGATGCTTCACTTCAGATTTACTGTATTCCTCTGACCTTCTTATTGACGATGAGACATAGAAATTACATCGGAATTAAATACAAACGGCACACTGCCGACTTAAGTACATGTAGACTGACTCATCCTACTGTCTATGTTTTGAAACATTCCTGTGACACTAGTTATAGATTGCGATGCTTCATTTCAGGTTTACTGTATCCCTTGGACCTTCTTATTGTCGATGAAATAAAGAAAGTGCATCGGAATTAAATAGAAAAGGCACAATGCCGACTGAAGTACAAGAAGACTAACTCTTCTATCTGACTGCTTTGAACCATTCCTGTGACGGTAGTTTCAGATTCCGATGCTTCACTTCAGGTTTACTGTATACCTCTGACCTTCTTATTGACGATGAAACACTGATATTGCATCGGAATTAAATAGAAAAGGCACAATGCCGACTTAAGTACAAGAAGACTGACTCTTCTTACTGTCTATGTTTTGAACCATTCCTGTGACGCTTGTTGCAGGTCCCGATGCTTCTCTTCAGGTTTACTGTATCCCTTGGACCTTCTTATTGACGATGAAACACAGATATTGCATCGGAATTAACTACAAAAGGCACAAAGCCGACGTAAGTACAAGAAGACTGACTCTTCTTACTGTCTAAGTTTTGAACCATTCCTGTGACACTAGATATAGATTCCGATGCTTCACTTCAGGTTTACTGTATCCCTCTGACTTTCTTATTGACGATGAAACACAGAAATTGCATCGGAATTATATAGAAAAGGCACAATGCCGACTTAAGTACAAGAAGAATGACTCTTCTTACTGACTATGTTTTGAACCATTCCTGTGACACTAGTTATAGATTCCGATGCTTCACTTCAGGTTTACTGTATCCCTCTGACCTTCTTATTGACGCTGAACACAGAAATTGCATCGGAATGAAATTTAAAACTGCACAATGCCGACTTTAGTGCAAGAAGACTGACTCTTCGTACTGACTACATTTTGAACCACTCCTGTGACACTAGTTATAGATTCCGATGCCTCACTTCAGGTTTACTGTATCCCTTGGACCTTCTTATTGACGATGAAACACAGAAATTGCATCGGAATTAAATACAAAAGCCACAATGCCGACTTTAGTACAAGAAGACGGACTCTACGTACTGACTATGTTTTGAACCATTCCTGTGACACTAGTTATAGATTCCGATGATTCACTTCAGGTTTACTCTATCCCTTGTACCTTCTGATTGACGATGAAACACAGAAATTACATTGGAAATAAATAGAAAAGGCACAAAGGCGACTTAAGTGCAGGAAGACTGACTCTTCTTACTGACTATGTTTGGAACCATTCCTGTGACACTAGTTATAGATTCCGATGCTTCACTTCAGGTTTACTGTATCCCTCTGACCTTCTCATTGACGATGAAACACAGATATTGCATCGGAATTAAATAGAAAAGGCACAATGCCGACTTATGTACAAGAAGACTGACTCTTCTTACTGACTATGATTTGAACAATTCGTGTGTCACTAGTTATAGATTCCGATGCTTCACTTCAGGTTTACTGTATCCCTGGGACCTTCTTATTGACGATGAAACACAGAAATTGCATCGGAATTTAATAGAAATGGCACAATGCCGACTTAAGTACAAGATGATTGACTCTTCCTACTGTGTATGTTTGAACCATTCCTGTGACGCTAGTTACAGATTCCGATGCTTATCTTCAGGTTTACTGTATCCCTCGGACCTTCTTATTGACGATGAAACACAGAAATTGCATCGGAATTAAATAGAAAAGGCACAATGCCGACTTAAGTGCAAGAAGACTGACTCTTGTTACTGAATATGTTTTGAACCATTCCTGTGACGCTAGTTACAGATTCCGATGCTTCACTTCAGGTTTACTGTATCCCTTGGACCTTCTTATTGACGATGAAACACAGATATTGCATCGGAATTACATACAAAGGGCCCAATGCGGTCTTAAGTACATGACGACTGACTCTTCATACTGACTATGTTTTGAAATATTCCAGTGACACTAGTTATAGATTCCGATGCTTCATTTCAGGTTTATTGTATCCCTTGGACCTTCTTATTGACGATGAAATAAAGAAAGTGCATCGGAATTAAATAGAAAAGGCACAATGCCGACTTAAGTACAAGAAGACTAACTCTTCTTTCTCACTGTTTTGAACTATTCCTGTGACGGTAGTTTCCGATTCCGATGCTTCACTTCAGGTTTACCGTATCCCTTGGACCATCTTATTGACGATGAAACACTGAAATTGCATCGGAATTAAATACAAAAGGCACAATGCCGACTTAAGTACATGTTGACTGACTCTTCCTACTGTCTATGTTTTGAAACATTCCTGTGACACTAGTTAGAGATTTCGATGCTTCACTTCACGTTTACTGTATCACTCTGACCTTCTTATTGACGATGAAACACAGTAATTACATCGTAATTAAATTGAAAAGGGCACAACGCCGACTTAAGTACGAGAAGACAGACTCTTCTTACTGTCTATGTTTTGAACCATTCCTGTGACACTAGTTATTAATTCCGATGCTTCACTTCAGATTTACTGTAATCCTCTGACCTTCTTATTGACGATGAGACACAGAAATTACATCGGAATTAAATACAAACGGCACAATGCCGACTTAAGTACATGTAGACTGACTCTTCCTACTGTCTATGTTTTGAAACATTCCTGTGACACTAGTTATAGATACCGATGCTTCATTTCAGGTTTACTGTATCCCTTGGACCTTCTTATTGTCGATGAAATAAAGAAAGTGCTTCGGAATTAAATAGAAAAGGCACAATGCCGACTTAAGTACAGGAAGACTAACTCTTCTTTCTGACTTCTTTGAACCATTCCTGTGACGGTAGTTTCAGATTCCGATGCTTCTCTTCAGGTTTACTGTATACCTCTGACCTTCTTATTGACGATGAAACACTGATATTGCATCGGAATTAAATAGAAAAGGCACAATGCCGACTTAAGTACAAGAAGACTGACTCTTCTTACTGTCTATGTTTTGAACCATTCCTGTGACGCTAGTTACAGGTTCCGATGCTTCTCTTCAGGTTTACTGTATCCCTTGGACCTTCTTATTGACGATGAAACACAGATATTGCATCGGAATTAAATACAAAAGGCACAAAGCCGACGTAAGTACAAGAAGACTGACTCTTCTTACTGTCTATGTTTTGAACCATTCCTGTGACACTAGTTAGAGATTTCGATGCTTCACTTCAGGTTTACTGTATCCCTCTGACCTTCTTATTGACGATGAAACACAGTAATTACATCGGAATTATATTGAAATGGGCACAATGCCGACTTAAGTACAAGAAGACTGACTCTTCTTACTGTCTATGATTTGATCCATTCCTGTGACACTAGTTATTTATTCCGATGCTTCACTTCAGGTTTACTGTATCCCTTGGACCATCTTATTGACGATGAAACACAGAAATTGCATCGGAATTAAATACAAAGGGCACAATGCCGTCTTAAGTACAAGAAGACTGACTCTTCTTACTGTCTATGTTTAATCCATTCCTGTGACACTAGTTATTGATTCCGATGCTTCACTTCAGGTTTACTATATCCCTTGGACCATCTTATTGGCGATGAAACACTGAAATTGCATCGGAATTAAATACAAAAGCCAAAATGCCGACTTAAGTACTTGTTGACTGACTCTTCCTACTGTCTATGTTTTGAGACATTCCTGTGACCTTAGTTATAGATTCCGATGCTTCATTTCAGGTTTACTGTATCCCTTGTACCTTCTTATTGACGATGAAACACAGAAAGTGCATTGGAATTAAATAGAAAAGGCACAATGCCGACTTAAGTACAAGAAGACTGACTGTTCCTATTGTCTATGTTTTGAACCACATCTGTGACACTAGTTATTGACTCCGATGCTTCAATTCAGGTTTACTGTATCCCTCGGACCATCTTATTGACGATGAAACACAGAAATTGCATTGGAATTAAATACAAAAGGCACAATGCCGACTTAAGTACAGGGAGACTGACCTTTCTTACTGTCTATGCTTTGAACCATTCCTGTGACACTAGTTATAGAATCCGATGCTTCACTTCAGGTTAACTGTATCCCTTCGACCTTCTTATTGAAGATGAAACACAGAAATTGCATCGGAATTAAATACAAAAGGCACAATGCCGACTTAAGTTTAAGAAGACAGAGTCCTCCTACTGTCTATGTTTTGAACCATTCCTGTGACACTATTTATAGATTCTGATGCTACAATTCAGGTTTACTGTATCCCTCTGACCTTCTTATTGACGATGAAACACAGAAATTGCATCGGAATGAAATACAAAAGGCACAATGCCGACTTAAGTACAAGAAGTCTGACTCTCCTTACTGTCTATGTTTTGAACCATTCCTGTGACACTAGATATACATTCCGATGCTTCAGGTTTACTGTATCCCTCTGACCTTCGTATTGACGATGAAACACAGAAATTGCATCGGAATTAGAATAGAAAAGGCACAATGCCGACTCAAGTACAAGAAGACTGACTCTTCTTACTGACTATGTTTTGAACCATTCCTGTGACACTAGTTACAGATTCCGATGCTTCACTTCAGGTTTACTGTATCCCTCTGACCTTCTTATTGACGCTGAAACACCAAAATTGCATCGGAATTAAATTTAAAAATGCACAATGCCAACTTAAGTGCAAGACGACTTACTCTTCGTACTGACTATATTCTGAACCACTCCTGTGACACTAGTTATAGATTCCGACGCTTAACTTCAGGTTTACTGTATCCCTTGGACCTTCTTATTGACGATGAAACACAGAAATTGCATCGGAATAAAATACAAAAGGCACAATGCCGACATTAGTACAAGAAGACTGACTCTACGTACTGACTATGTTTTGAACCATTCCTGTGACAGTAGTTATAGATTCCGATGATTCACTTCAGGTTTACTCTATCCGTTGGACCTTCTTATTGACGATAAAACACAGAAATTACATCGGAAATAAAAAGAAAAGGCACAATGCCGACTTAAGTACAAGACGACTGACTCTTCTTACTGAGTGTGATTTGAACCATTCCTGTGTCACTAGTTATAGATTCCGATGCTTCACTTCAGGTTTACTGTATCCCTTGGACCTTCTTATTGACGATGAAACACAGAAATTGCATCGGAATTAAATAGAAATGGCACAATGCCGACTTAAGTACAAGAAGACTGACTCTTCTTACTGTCTATGTTTGAACCATTCCTGTGACGCTAGTTACAGATTCCGATGCTTATCTTCAGGTTTACTGTATCCCTCGGACCTTCTTTTTGACGATGAAACACAGAAATTGCATCGGAATTAAATAGAAAAGGCACAATGCCGACTTAAGTGCAAGGAGACTGACTCTTATTAATGACTATGATTTGAACCATTCCTGTGACGCTACTTACAGATTCCGATGCTTCACTTCAGGTTTACTGTATCCCTTGGACCTTCTTATTGACGATGAAACACAGATATTGCATCGGAATTAAATTCAAAGAGCACAATGCCGACTTAAGTACATTTAGACTGACTCTTCATACTGACTATGTTTTGAACAATTCCTGTGACACTAGTTACAGATTCCGATGCTTCACTTCAGGTTTACTGTATCCCTCTGACCTTCTTATTGACGATGAAACACAGTAATTGCATCGGAAATAAATTGAAAAGGGCATGATGCCGACTTAAGTACAAGAAGTCTGACTCCTCTTACTGTCTATGTTTTGAACCATTCCTGTGACACTAGTTATAGATTCCGATGCTTCACTTCAGATTTACTGTATTCCGCTGACCTTCTTATTGAAGATGAGACACAGAAATTGCATCGGAATTAAATACAAACGGCACAATGCCGACTTAAGTACATGTAGACTGACTCTACCTACTGTCTATGTTTTGAAACATTCCTGTGACACTAGTTATAGATTCCGATGCTTCATTTCAGGATTATTGTATCCCTTGGACCTTCTTATTGACGATGAAATAAAGAAAGTGCATCGGAATTATATAGAAAAGGCACAATGCCGACTTAAGTACAAGAAGACTAACTCATCTTTCTGACTGTTTTGAACCATTCCTGTGACGGTAGTTTCAGATTCCGATGCTTCACTTCAGGGTTACTGTATCCCTTGGACCATCTTATTGACGATGATACACAGAAATTGCATCGGAATTAAATAAAAAGGCACAATGCCGACTTAAGTACAAGAAGACTGACTCTTCTTACTGACTATGTTTTGAAGCATTCCTGTGTCAGTAGTTATAGATTCCGATGCTTCACTTCAGGTTAACTGTATCCCTCTGACCTTCTTATTGACGATGAAACACTGAAATTGCATCGGAATTAAATACAAAAGGCACAATACCGACTTAAGTACATGTTGACTGACTCTTCCTACTGTCTATGTTTTGAAACATTCCTGTGACCTAAGTTATAGATTCCGATGCTTCATTTCAGGTTTACTGTATCTCTTGGACCTTCTTATTGACGATGAAACACAGAAATTGCATCGGAATTAAATACAAAAGGCACAATGCCGACCTAAGTACAGGAAGACTGACCTTTCTTATTGTCTATGCTTTGAACCATTCCTGTGACACTAGTTATAGATTCCGATGCTTCACCTTAGGTTAACTGTATCCCTTGGACATTCTTATTGAAGATAAAACACAGAAATTGCATCGGAATTAAATACAAAAGGCACAATGCCGATATAAGTACAAGAAGACAGACTCCTCCTACAGTCTATGTTTTGAACCATTCCTGTGACACTAGTTATAGATTCCGATGCTACAATTCAGGTTTACTGTATCCCACTGACCTTCTTAGTGACGATGAAACACAGAAATTGCATCGGAATTAAATACAAAAGGCACAATGCCGACTTAAGTACAAGAAGACTGACTCTTCTTACTGACTGCTTTGAACCATTCCTGTGACACTAGTTATAGATTCCGATGCTTCACTTCAGGTTTACTGTATCCCTCTGACCTTCTTATTCACGTTGAAACCCAGAAATTGCATCGGAATTAAATACAAAATGGCACCATGCCAACTTAATTACAAGAAGTCTGACTCTCCTTACTGTCTACGTTTTGAATCATTCCTGTGACACTAGATATAGATTCCGATGCTTCACTTCAGGTTTACTGTATCCCTGTGACTTTCATATTGACGATGAAACACAGATATTGCATCGGAATTAAATACAAAAGGCACAATTCCGACGTAAGTACAACGAGACTGACTCTTCTTACTGACTATGTTTTGAACCATCCCTGTGTCACTAGTTAGAGATTCTGATGCTTCACTTCAGGTTTACTGTATCCCTCTGACCATCTTATTGACGATGAAACACAGTGATTGCATCGGAATTAAATTGAAAAGCTCACAATTCCGACTTAAGTACAAGAGGACTGACTCTTCTTACTGACTATGATTTGAACCATTCCTCTGACGCAAGTTACAGATTCCGATGCTTCACTTTAGGTTTACTGCATCCCTCTGACATTCTTATTGACGATGAAATACTGAAATTGCATCGGAATAAAATAGAAAAAACACAATGCCGACATAAGCACAAGAAGACTGACTCTTCTTACTGACTATGATTTGAACCATTCCTGTGACACTAGTTATAGATTCCGATGCTTCACATCAGGTTTACTGTATCCCTCTGACCTTCTTATTGACAATGAAACACAGAAATTGCATCGGAATTAAATAGAAAAGGCACAATGCCGACTTAAGTACAAGAAGACTGTCTCTTCTTACTCTCTATGTTTTAACCCATTCCTGTGACGCTAGTTACAGATTCCGATGATTCACTTCAGGTTTACTGTATCCCTTGGACCTTCTTATTGACGATGAAACACAGATATTGCATCTGAATTAAATACAAAAGCACAATGCCGACTCAAGTTCAAGAAGACTGACCCTTCGTCCTGACTATGTTTTGAACCATTCCTGTGACACTGGTTATAGATTCCGATGATTCACCTCAGATTTACTGTATCCCTTGGACCTTCAAATTGACGATGAAACACAGAAATTGCATCAGAATTAAATACAAACGGCACAATGCCGACTTGAGTACATGTAGACTGACTCCTCCTACTGTCTATGTTTTGAAACATTCCTGTGACACTAGTTATAGATTCCGATGCTTCATATCAGGTTTACTGTATCCCTTGGACCTTCTTATTGACGATGAAACACAGAAAGTGCATCGGAATTAAATAGAAAAGGCACAATGCCGACTTAATTACAAGAAGTCTGACTCTTCCTACTCTCTATGTTTCGAACCATTGCTGTGACACTAGTTATAGATTCCGATTCTTCACTTCAGGTTTACTGTATCCCTCTGACCTTCATATTGCCGATGAAACACAGAAATTGCATCGGAATTAAATAGAAAAGGCACAACGCCGATTTAAGTACAAGAAGACCGACTCTTCTTCCTGACTATCTTTTGTACGATTCCTGTGACGCTAGTTACAGATTCCGATGCTTCTCTTCAGGTTTACTGTATCCCTTGGACCTTCTTATTGACGAAGAAACACAGATATTGCACCGGAATTAAATACAAAAGGCACAAAGCCGACGTAAGTACAAGAAGACTGACTCTTCTTACTGACTATGTTTTGAACCATTCCTGTGACACTAGTTAGAGATTCCGATGCTTCACTTCAGGTTTACTGTATCCCTCTGACCTTCTTATTGACGATGAAACACAGTAATTACATCGGAATTATATTGAAAAGGGCACAATGCCGACTTAAGTACAAGAAGACTCACTCTTCTTACTGTCTATGTTTTGACCCATTCCTGTGGCACTAGTTATTGATTCCGATGCTTCACTTCAGGTTTACTGTATCCCTTGGACCTTCTTATTGACGATGAAACACAGAAAATGCATCGGAATTAAATACAAGGGGCACAATGCCGACCTAAGTACAAGAAGACTGACTCTTCTTACTGACTATGATTTGAACCATTCCTGTGACACTAGTTATAGATTCCGATGATTCACTTCAGGTTTACTGTATCCCTTGGACCTTCATATTGCCGATGAAACACAGAAATTGCATCGGAAATAAATACAAAAGGCACAATGCCGACTTAAGTACAAGAATACTGACTCTTCTTACTGACAATGTTTGGAACCATTCCTGTGACACTAGTTATAGATTCCGATGATTCACTTCAGGTTTACTGTATCCCTCTGACCTTCTTATTGACGATGAAACACAGAAGTAGCATAGGAATTAAATAGAAAAGGCACAATGCCGACTTAAGTACAAGCAGACTGACTCTTCTTTCTATGTTTTGAACCATTCCTGTGACACTAGTTATAGATTCCGATGCTTCACTCCCGGTTTACTGTATCCCTTGGATCTTCTTTGTGACGATGAAACACAGAAATTGCATCACAATTAAATACAAAAGCACAATGCCGACTTAAGTTCAAGAAGACTGACTCTTCGTAGTGAATATGTTTTGAACCATTCCTGTGACACTGGTTATAGATTCCGATGATTCACTTCAGATTTACCGTATCCCTTGGACTTTCGTATTGACGATGAAACACAGTAATTGCATCGGAAGTAAATAGAAAAGGCACAATGCCGACTTAAGTACAAGAAGACTGACTCTTCTTACTGACTATGTTTGGAACCATTCCTGTGACACTAGTTATAGATTCCGATGCTTCACTTCATGTTTACTGTATCCCTCTGACCTTCTTATTGACGATGAAACACAGATATTGCATCGGAATTAAATAGAAAAGGCACAATGCCGACTTAAGTACAAGAAGACTGACTCATCTTACTGTCTATGATTTCAACCATTCCTGTGACACTAGTTATAGTTTCCGATGCTTCACTTCAGGTTTACTGTATCCCTTGGACCTTCTTATTGAAGATGAAACACGGAAACTGCATAGGAATTAAATAGAAAAGGCACAATGCCGACTTAAGTACAAGAAGACTGACTCATCTTACTGTCTATGTTTTGAACCATTACTGTGACGCTAGTTACAGATTCCGATGCTTCACTTCAGGGTTACTGTATCCCTCTGACCTTCTTATTGACGATGAAACACAGAAATTGCATCGGAATTAAATAGAAAAGGCACAATGCCGACTTAAGTACAAGAAGACTGAATGTTCCTACAGTCTATGTTGGAACCATTCCTGTGACACTAGTTATTGATTCCGATGCTTCACATCAGGTTTACTGTATCCCTTGGACCTTCTTATTGACGATGAAACACAGAACTTGCATCGGAATTAAATAGAAATGGCACAATGCCGACTTAAGTACAAGAAGACTGACTCTTCTTACTCTCTATGATTTGAACAATTCCTGTGACGCTAGTTACAGATTCCGATGCTTCACTTCAGGTTTACTGTATCCCTCGGACCTTCTTTTTGACGATGAAACACAGAAATTGCATCGGAATTAAGTAGAAAAGGCACAACGCCGACTTAAGTGCAAGGAGACTGACTCTTGTTACTGACTATGTTTTGAACCATTCCTGTGACGCTAGTTACAGATTCCGATGCTTCACTTCAGGTTTACTGTATCCCTTGGACCTTCTTATTGACGATGGAACACAGATATTGCATCGGAATTAAATTCAAAGGGCACAATGGCGACATAAGTACATGAAGACTGACTCTTCATACTGACTATGTTTTGAACAATTCCTGTGACACTAGTTACAGATTCCGATGCTTCACTTCAGGTTTAGTGTATCCCTCTGACCTTCTTATTGACGATGAAACACAGTAATTGCATCGGAATTAAATTGAAAAGGGCATGATGCCGACTTAAGTACAGGAAGTCTGACTCTTCTTACTGTCTATGTTTTGAACCATTCCTGTGACACTAGTTATAGATTCCGATGCTTCACTTCAGATTTACTGTATTCCGCTGACCTTCTTATTGACGATGGGACACAGAAATTGCATCGGAATTAAATACAAACGGCACAATGCCGACTTAAGTACATGTAGACTGACTCTACCTACTGTCTTTGTTTTGAAACATTCCTGTGACACTAGTTATAGATTCCGATGCTTCATTTCAGGTTTATTGTATCCCTTGGACCTTCTTGTTGACGATGAAATAAAGAAAGTGCATCGGAATTAAATAGAAAAGGCACAATGCCGACTTAAGTACAAGAAGACTGACTCTTCTTACTGACTATGTTTTGAAGCATTCCTGTGACACTAGTTATAGATTCCGATGCTTCACTTCAGGTTAACTGTATCCCTCTGACCTTCTTATTGACGATGAAACACTGAAATTGCATCGGAATTAAATACAAAAGGCACAATGCCGACTTAAGTACATGTTGACTGACTCTTCCTACTGTCTATGTTTTGAAACATTCCTGTGGCACTAGTTAGGGATTTCGATGCTTCACTTCACGTTTACTGTATCAGTCTGACCCTCTTATTGACGATGAAACACAGTGATTGCATCGGAATTAAATTAAAAAGCTCACAATTTCGACTTAAGTACAAGAAGACTGACTCTTCTTACTGACTATGATTTGAACCATTCCTGTGACACTAGTTATAGATTCCGATGATTCACTTCAGGTTTACTGTATCCCTTGGACCTTCATATTGCCGATGAAACACAGAAATTGCATCGGAAATAAATACAAAAGGCACAATGCCGACTTAAGTACAAGAAGACTGACTCTTCTTACTGACTATGTTTGGAACCATTCCTGTGACACTAGTTATTGATTCCGATGATTCACTTCAGGTTTACTGTATCCCTCTGACATTCTTATTGACGATGAAACACAGAAGTTGCATCGGAATTAAATAGGAAAGGCACAATGCCGACTTAAGTACAAGCAGACTGACTCTTCTTTCTATGTTTTGAACCATTCCTGTGACACTAGTTATACATTCCGATGCTTCACTCCCGGTTTACTGTATCCCTTGGATCTTCTTATTGACGATGAAACACAGAAATTGCATCACAATTAAATACAAAAGCACAATGCCGACTTAAGTTCAAGAAGACTGACTCTTCGTAGTGACTATGTTTTGAACCATTCCTGTGACACTGGTAATAGATTCCGATGATTCACTTCAGATTTACTGTATCCCTTGGACTTTCGTATTGACGATGAAACACAGTAATTGCATCGGAAGTAAATAGAAAAGGCACAATGCCGACTTAAGTACAAGAAGACTGACTCTTCTTACTGACTATGTTTGGAACCATTCCTGTGACACTAGTTATTGATTCCGATGCTTCACATCAGGTTTACTGTATCCCTTGGACCTTCTTATTGACGATGGAACACAGAACTTGCATCGGAATTAAATAGAAATGGCACAATGCCGACTTAAGTACAAGAAGACTGACTCTTCTTACTGTCTATGTTTGAACCATTCCTGTGACGCTAGTTACAGATTCCGATGCTTATCTTCAGGTTTACTGTATCCCTCGGACCTTCTTTTTGACGATGAAACACAGAAATTGCATCGGAATTAAATAGAAAAGGCACATTGCCGACTTAAGTGCAAGGAGACTGACTCTTGTTACTGACTATGTTTTGAACCATTCCTGTGACGCTAGTTACAGATTCCGATGCTTCACTTCAGGTTTACTGTATCCCTTGGACCTTCTTATTGACGATGGAACACAGATATTGCATCGGAATTAAATTCAAAGGGCACAATGCCGACTTAAGTACAAGAAGACTGACTCTTCATACTGACTATGTTTTGAACAATTCCTGTGACACTAGTTACAGATTCCGATGCTTCACTTCAGGTTTAGTGTATCCCTCTGACCTTCTTATTGACGATGAAACACAGTAATTGCATCGGAATGATATTGAAAAGGGCATGATGCCGACTTAAGTACAGGAAGTCTGACTCTTCTTACTGTCTATGTTTTGAACCATTCCTGTGACACTAGTTATAGATTCCGATGCTTCACTTCCGATTTACTGTATTCCGCTGACCTTGTTATTGACGATGAGACACAGAAATTGCATCGGAATTAAATACAAACGGCACAATGCCGACTTAAGTTTATGTAGACTGACTCTACCTACTGTCTATGTTTTGAAACATTCCTGTGACACTAGTTATAGATTCCGATGCTTCATTTCAGGTTTATTGTATCCCTTGGACCTTCTTATTGACGATGAAATAAAGAAAGTGCATCGGAATTAAATAGAAAAGGCACAATGCCGACTTAAGTACAAGAAGACTAACTCTTCTTTCTGACTGTTTTGAACCATTCCTGTGACGGTAGTTTTAGATTCCGATGCTTCACTTCAGGTTTACTGTATCCCTTGGACCATCTTATTGACGATGATACACAGAAACTGCATCGGAATTAAATACAAAGGGCACAATGCCGACTTAAGTACAAGAAGACTGACTCTTCTTACTGACTATGTTTTGAGGCATTCCTGTGACACTAGTTATAGATTCCGATGCTTCAGTTCAGGTTAACTGTATCCCTCTGACCTTCTTATTGACGATGAAACACTGAAATTGCATCGGAATAAAATAGAAAAAACACAATGCCGACTTAAGTACAAGAAGACTGACTCTTCTTACTGGCTATGATTTGAACCATTCCTGTGACACTAGTTATAGATTCCGATGCTTCACATCAGGTTTACTGTATCCCTCTGACCTTCTTATTGACAATGAATCACAGAAATTGCATCGGAATTAAATAGAAAAGGCACAATGCCGACGTAAGTACAAGAAGACTGACTCTTCTTACTCTCTATGTTTTAACCCATTCCTGTGACGCTAGTAATAGATTCCGATGATTCACTTCAGGTTTACTGTATCCCTTGGACCTTCTTATTGACGATGAAACACAGATATTGCATCGGAATTAAATACAAAAGCACAATGCCGACTTAAGTTCAAGAAGACTGACTCTTCGTACTGACTATGTTTTGAACCATTCCTGTGACACTGGTTATAGATTCCGATGATTCACTTCAGATTTACTGTATCCCTTGGACCTTCGTGTTGACGATGAAACACAGAAATCGCATCGGAATTAAATACAAAAGGCACAATGCCGACTTAAGTACAAGAAGACTGACTCTTCTTACTGACTATGTTTTGAACCATTCCTGTGACACTAGTTATAGATTCCGATGCTTCACTTCAGATTTACTGAATTCCTCTGACCTTCAAATTGACGATGAAACACAGAAATTGCATCGGAATTAAATACAAACGGCACAATGCAGACTTGAGTACATGTAGACTGACTCCTCCTACTGTCTATGTTTTGAAACATTCCTTTGACACTAGTTATAGATTCCGATGCTTCATATCAGGTTTACTGTATCCCTTGGACCTTCTTATTGACGATGAAACACAGAAAGTGCATCGGAATCAAATAGAAAAGGCACAATGCTGACTTATGTACAAGAAGACTAACCCTTCTTTCTGACTGTTTTGAACCATTCCTGTGACGGTAGTTACCGAATATAATGCTTCACTTCAGGTTTACTGTATCCCTCTGACCTTCTTATTGACGATGAAACCCAGAAATTGCATCGGAATGAAATAGAAAAGGTACAATGCCGACTTAATTACAAGAAGACTGACTCTTCCTACTGTCTATGTTTCGAACCATTCCTGTGACACTAGTTATAGATACCGATGCTTCACTTCAGGTTTACTGTATCCCTCTGACCTTCATATTGCCGATGAAACACAGAAATTGCATCGGAATTAAATAGAAAAGGCACAACGCCGATTTAAGTACAAGAAGACTGACTCTTCTTCCTGACTATCTTTTGTACGATTCCTGTGACACTAGTTATAGATTCCGATGCTTCACTTCAGGTTTACTGTATCCCTCTGACCTTCTTATTGACGATGAAACACAGAAATTGCATCGGAATTAAATAGAAAAGGCACAATGCCGACTTAAGTACAAGAAGACTGACTCTTCTTATTGTCTATGTTTTGAACCATTCCTGTGACGCTAGTTACAGATTCCGATGCTTCTCTTAAGGTTTACTGGATCCCTTGGACCTTCTTATTGACGATGAAACACAGAAAATGCATCGGAATTAAATACAAGGGGCACAATGCCGACCTAAGTACAAGAAGACTGACTCTTCTTACTGACTATGATTTGTACCATTCCTGTGACACTAGTTATAGATTCCGATGATTCACTTCAGGTTTACTGTATCCCTTTGACCTTCATATTGCCGATGAAACACAGAAATTGCATCGGAAATAAATACAAAAGGCACAATGCCGACTTAAGTACAAGAAGACTGACTCTTCTTACTGACTATGTTTGGAACCATTCCTGTGACACTAGTTATAGATTCCGATGATTCACTTCAGGTTTACTGTATCCCTCTGACCTTCTTATTGACGATGAAACACAGAAGTTGCATCGGAATTAAATAGAAAAGGCACAATGCCGACATAAGTACAAGCAGACTGACTCTTCTTTCTATGTTTTGAACCATTCCTGTGACACTAGTTATAGATTCCGATGCTTCACTCCCGGTTTACTGTATCCCTTGGATCTTCTTATTGACGATGAAACACAGAAATTGCATCACAATTAAATACAAAAGCACAATGCCGACTTAAGTTCAAGAAGACTGACTCTTCGTAGTGACTATGTTTTGAACCATTCCTGTGACACTGGTTATAGATTCCGATGATTCACTTCAGATTTACTGTATCCCTTGGACCTACGTATTGACGATGAAACACAGTAATTGCATCGGAAGTAAATAGAAAAGGCCCAATGCCGACTTAAGTACAAGAAGACTGACTCTTCTTACTGACTATGTTTGGAACCATTCCTGTGACACTAGTTATAGATTCCGATGCTTCACTTCAGGTTTACTGTATCCCTCTGACCTTCTTATTGACGATGAAACACAGATATTGCATCGGAATTAAATAGAAAAGGCACAATGCCGACTTAAGTACAAGAAGACTGACTCATCTTACTGTCTATGATTTCAACCATTCCTGTGACACTAGTTATAGATTCCGATGCTTCACTTCGGGTTTACTGTATCCCTTGGACCTTCTAATTGAAGATGAAACAAAGAAACTGCATAGGAATTAAATAGAAAATGCACAATGCCGACTTAAGTACAAGAAGACTGACTCTTCTTACTGTCTATGTTTTGAACCATTACTGTGACGCTAGTTACAGATTCCGATGCTTCACTTCAGGGTTACTGTATCCCTCTGACCTTCTTATTGACGATGAAACACAGAAATTGCATCGGAATTAAATAGAAAAGGCACAATGCCGACTTAAGTACAAGAAGTCTGAATCTTCCTACAGTCTATGTTTGAACCATTCCTGTGACACTAGTTATAGATTCCGATGCTTCACATCAGGTTAACTGTATCCCTTGGACGTTCTTATTGACGATGAAACATAGAAATTGCATCGGAATTAAATAGAAAAGGCACAATGCCGACATAAGTACAAGAAGACTGACTCTTCTTACTGACTATGATTTGAACAATTCCTGTGACGCTAGTTACAGATTCCGATGCTTCACTTCAGGTTTACTGTATCCCATGGACCTTCTTATTGACGATGAAACACAGAAAGTGCATCGGAATTAAATAGAAAAGGAACAATGCCGACTTAAGTACAAGAACACTAACCCTTCTTTCTGACTGCTTTGAACCATTCCTGTGACGGTAGTTACAGAATCCGATGCTTCACTTCAGGTTTACTGTATATCTCTGACCTTCTTATAGACGATGAAACACAGAAACTGCAACGGAATTATATAGAAAAGGCACAATGCCGACTTAAGTACAAGAAGACTGACTCTTCCAACTGTCTATGTTTTGAACCATTCCTGTGACACTAGTTACAGATTCCGATGCTTCACTTCAGGTTTACTGTATCCCTCTGACCTTCTTATTGGCGATGAAACACAGTAATTGCATCGGAATTAAATTGAAACGGGCACAATGCCGAATTAAGTACAAGAAGACTGTTTCTTCCTACCGTCTATGTTTTAAACCATTCCTGTGTCACTAGTTATAGAATACGATGCTTCATTTCAGGTTTACTGTATCCCTTGGACCTTCTTATTGACGATGAAACACAGAAAGTGCAACGGAATTAAATTGAAATGCACAATGCCGACTTAAGTACAAGAAGACTGACTCTTCCTTATGTTTTTTTTTTTAACAATTCCTGTGACACTAGTTACGGATTCCGGTGCTTCACTTCAGGTTTACTGTATCCCTCTGACCTTCTTATTGACGATGAAACACAGAAATTGCATCGGAATTAAATACAAAAGGAACAATGCAGACTTAAGTACAAGAAGACTGACTCTTCCTACTGTCCATGTTTTGAACCATTCCTGTGACACTAGTTATAAATTCCGATGCTTCACTTCAGGTTTAGTGTATCCCTCTGACCTTCTTATTGACGATGAAACACCAAAATTGCATCGGAATTAAATACAAAAGGCACAATGCCGACTTAAGTACAAGAAGACTGTCCCTCCTTACTGTCTATGTTTAGAACCATTCCTGTGACACTAGTTATAGATTCCGATGCTTCTCTTCAGGTTTACAGTATCCCTCTGAACTTTTTCTTGACGATGAAACACAGAAATTGCATCGGAATTAAATACAAAAGGCACAATGCCGACTTAAGTACAAGAATACCGACTCTTCCTTATGTTTTTCTTTTTAACAATTCCTGTGACACTAGTTACGGATTCCGGTGCTTCACTTCAGGTTTACTGTATCCCTCTGACCTTCTTATTCACGATGAAAGACAGAAATTGCAACGGAATTAAATACAAAAGGCACAATGCCGACTTAAGTACAATAAGACTGATTCCTCTTACGGTCTATGATTGGAACCATTCCTGTGAACCTAGTTATAGACTCCGATGCTTCACTTCAGGTTTACTGTATCCTTTGGACCTTCTTATTGACGATGAAACGCAGAAATTGCATCGGAATTAAATACAAAAGGCACAATGCCGACTTAAGTACAAGAGGACTGACTCTTCCTACTGTCCATGTTTTAAACCATTCCTGTGACACTAGTTATAGATTCCGATGCTTCACTTCAGGTATACTGTATCCCTCTGACCTTGTTATTGACGATAAAACACAGATATTGCATCGGAATTAAATACAAAAGGCACAATGCCGACTTCAGTACAAGAAGACTGACTCTTCTTACTGACTATGTTTTGAACCATTCCTGCGATACTAGTTAGAGATTCCGATGCTTCACTTCAGGTTTAGTGTATCCCTCTGACCTTCTTATTGTCGATGAAACACAGTAATTGCATCGGAATTAAACTAAAAAGGGAAAAGTGCCGACTTAAGTACAAGAAGACTGACTCTTCCTACTGTCTATGTTTTGAACCATTCCTGTGACACTAGTTACAGATTCCGATGCTTCACTTCAGGTTTACAGTATCCCTCTGACCTTCTTATTGACGATGAAACATAGAAGTTGCATCGGAATTAAATACAAAAGGCACAATGCCGACTTAACTACAAGTAGACTTACTCTTCTTACTGTCTATGTTTTGAACCATTCCTGTGACACTAGTTATAGATTCCGATGCCTCACATCAGGTTTACTGTATCTCTCCGACCTTCTTATTGACGATGAAACACAGAAATCGCATCGGAATTAAATAGAAAAGGCACAATGCCGACTTAAGTACAAGAAGATTGACTCTTTCTACTTTCTATGTTTTGAACCATTCCTGTGACACTAGTTATACATTCCGATTCTCCACCTCAGGTTTACTGTATCCCTCTGACCTTCTTATTGACGATGAAACACAGAAGTTGCATCGGAATCAAATACAAAAGGCACAATGCCGACTTAAGTACAAGTAGACTTACTCTTCTTACTGTCTATGATTTGAACCACTCCTGTGACACTAGTTATAGGTTCTGATGCTTCCCTTCAGGTTTACTGTGACCCTATGACTTTCTTATTGACGACGAAACACAGAAATTGCATCGGAATTACATACAAAATGCACAATCCCGACTCAAGTACATGAAGACTGAGTCTTCCTACTGTCTATGTTTTAAACCATTCCTGTGACAATAGTTATAGTTTCCGATGCTTCACTTCAGGTTTACTGTATCCCTTGGACCGTCTTATTGACGATGAAACACAGAAATTGCATCGGAATTAAATACAAAAGGCACAATGCCGACTTAAGTACAAGAAGACTGACTCTTCCTACTGTCCATGTTTTAAACCATTCCTGTGACACTAGTTATAGTTTCCGATGCTTCACTTCAGGTTTACTGTATCCCTTGGACCGTCTTATTGACGATGAAACACAGATATTGCATCACAATTAAATACAAAAGCACAATGCCGACTTAAGTTCAAGAAGACTGACTCTTCGTAGTGACTATGTTTTGAACCATTCCTGTGACACTGGGTATAGATTCCGATGATTCACTTCAGCTTTACTGTATCCCTTGGACCTTCGTATTGACGATGAAACACAGTAATTGCATCGGAAGTAAATAGAAAAGGCACAATGCCGACTTAAGTACAAGAAGACTGACTCTTCTTACTGACTATGTTTGGAACCATTCCTGTGACACTAGTTATGGATTCCGATGCTTCACTTCAGGTTTACTGTATCCCTCTGACCTTCTTATTGACGATGAAACACAGATATTGCATCGGAATTAAATAGAAAAGGCATAATGCCGACTTAAGAACAAGAAGACTGACTCATCTTACTGTCTATGATTTCAACCATTCCTGTGACACTAGTTATAGATTCCGATGCTTCACTTCAGGTTTACTGTATCACTTGGACCTTCTTATTGAAGATGAAACACGGAAACTGCATAGGAATTAAATAGAAAAGGCACAATGCCGACTTAAGTACAAGAAGACTGACTCTTCTTACTGTCTATGTTTTAAACCATTACTGTGACGCTAGTTACAGATTCCGATGCTTCACTTCAGGGTTACTGTATCCCTTTGACCTTCTTATTGACGATGAAACACAGAAATTGCATCGGAATTAAATAGAAAAGGCACAATGCCGACTTAAGTACAAGAAGACTGAATCATCCTACAGTCTATGTTGGAACCATTCCTGTGACACTAGTTATTGATTCCGATGATTCACATCAGGTTTACTGTATCCCTTGGACTTTCTTATTGACGATGAAACACAGAAATTGCATCGGAATTAAATAGAAATGGCACAATGCCGACTTAAGTACAAGAAGACTGACTCTTCTTACTGTCTATGTTTGAACCATTCCTGTGACGCTAGTTACAGATTCCGATGCTTATCTACAGGTTTACTGTGTCCCTCGGACCTTCTTTTTGACGATGAAACACAGAAATTGCATCGGAATTAAATAGAAAAGGCACAATGACGACTTAATTGCAAGGAGACTGACTCTTGTTACTGACTATGTTTTGAACCATTCCTGTGACGCTAGCTACAGATTCCGATGCTTCACTTCAGGTTTACTGTATCCCTTGGACCTTCTTATTGACGATGGAACACAGATATTGCATCGGAATTAAATTCAAAGGGCACAATGCCGACTTAAGTACATGAAGACTGACTCTTCATACTGACTATGTTTTGAACAATTCCTGTGACACTAGTTACAGATTCCGATGCTTCACTTCAGGTTAACTGTATCCCTCTGACCTTCTTATTGACGAATACACAGTAATTGCATCGGAATTAAATTGAAAAGGGCATGATGCCGACTTAAGTACAGGAAGTCTGACTCTTCTTACTGTCTATGTTTTGAACCATTCCTGTGACACTAGTTATAGATTCCGATGCTTCACTTCAGATTTACTGTATGCCGCTAACCTTCTTATTGACGATGAGACACAGAAATTGCATCGGAATTAAATACAAACGGCACAATGCCGACTTAAGTACATGTAGACTGACTCTACCTACTGTCTATGTTTTGAAACATTCCTGTGACACTAGTTATAGATTCCGATGCTTCATTTCAGGTTTATTGTATCCCTTGGACCTTCTTATTGACGATGAAATAAAGAAAGTGCATCGGAATTAAATAGAAAAGGCACAATGCCGACTTAAGTACAAGAAGACTAACTCTTCTTTCTGACTGTTTTGAACCATTCCTGTGACGGTAGTTTCAGATTTCGATGCTTCACTTCAGGTTTACTGTATCCCTTGGACCATCTCATTGACGATGATACACAGAAATTGCATCGGAATTAAATACAAAGGGCACAATGCCGACTTAAGTACAGGAAGACTGACTCTTCTTACTGACTATGTTTTGAACCATTCCTGTGACACTAGTTATAGATTCCCATGCTTCACTTCAGGTTAACTGTATCCCTCTGACCTTCTTATTGACGATGAAACTCTGAAATTGCATAGGAATTAAATACAAAAGGCACAATGCCGACTTAAGTACATGTTGACTGACTCTTCCTACTGTCTATGTTTTTTAACATTCCTGTGACCTTAGTTATAGATTCCGATGCTTCATTTCAGGTTTTCTGTATCCCTCTGACCATCTTATTGACGACGAAACACAGTGATTGCATCGGAATTAATTTAAAAAGCTCATAATTTTGACTTAAGTACAAGAGGACTGACTCTTCTTACTGACTATGATTTGAACCATTCCTCTGACGCAAGTTACAGATTCCGATGCTTCACTTCAGGTTTACTGCATCCCTCTGACATTCTTATTGACGATGAAACACTGAAATTGCATCGGAATAAAATAGAAAAAACACAATGCCGACTTAAGTACAAGAAGACTGACTCTTCTTACTGACTATGATTTGAACCATTCCTGTGACACTAGTTATAGATTCCGATGCTTCACATCAGGTTTACTGTATCCCTCTGACCTTCTTATTGAGAATGAAACACAGAAATTGCATCGGAATTAAATAGAAAAGGCACAATGCCGACTTAAGTACAAGAAGACTGACTCTTCTTACTCTCTATGTTTTAACCCATTCCTGTGACGCTAGTTATAGATTCCGATGATTCACTTCAGGTTTACTGTATCCCTTGGACCTTCTTATTGACGATGAAACACAGATATTGCATCGGAATTAAATACAAAAGCACAATGCCGACATAAGTTCAAGAAGACTGACTCTTCGTACTGACTATGCTTTGAACAATTCCTGTGACACTGGTTATAGATTCCGATGATTCACTTCAGATTTACTGTATCCCTTGGACCTTCGTGTTGACGATGAAACACAGAAATCGCATCGGAATTAAATACAAAAGGCACAATGCCGACTCAAGTACAAGAAGACTGACTCTTCTTACTGACTATGTTTTGAACCATTCCTGTGACACTAGTTATAGATTCCGATGCTTCACTTCAGATTTACTGTATTCCTCTGACCTTCAAATTGACGATGAAACACACAAATTGCATCGGAATTAAATAAATACGGCACAATGCCGACTTGAGTACATGTAGACTGACTCCTCCTACTGTCTATGTTTTGAAACATTCCTGTGACACTAGTTATAGATTCCGATGCTTCATATCAGGTTTACTGTATCCCTTGGACCTTCTTATTGACGATGAAACACAGAAATTGCATCGGAATTAAATAGAAAAGGCACAATGCCGACTTAATTACAAGAAGACTGACTCTTCCTACTGTCTATGTTTCGAACCATTCCTGTGACACTAGTTATAGATTCCGATGCTTCACTTCAGGTTTACTGTATCCCTCTGACCTTCATATTGCCGATGAAACACAGAAATTGCATCGGAATTAAATAGAAAAGGCACATCGCCGATTTAAGTACAAGAAGACTGACTCTTCTTCCAGACTATCTTTTGTACGATTCCTGTGACACTAGTTATAGATTCCGATGCTTCACTTCAGGTTTACTGTATCCCTCTGACCTTCTTATTGACGATGAAACACAGACATTGCATCGGAATTAAATAGAAAAGGCACAATGCCGACTTAAGTACAAGAAGACTGTCTCTTCTTACTGTCTATGTTTTGAACCATTCCTGTGACGCTAGTTACAGATTCCGATGCTTCTCTTCAGGTTTACTGTATCCCTTGGACCTTCTTATTGACGATGAAACACAGATATTGCACCGGAATTAAATACAAAAGGCACAAAGCCGACGTAAGTACAAGAAGACTGACCCTTCTTACTAACTATGTTTTGAACCATTCCTGTGACACTAGTTAGAGATTCCGATGCTTCACTTCAGGTTTACTGTATCCCTCTGACCATCTTATTGACGATGAAACACAGTAATTACATCGGAATTATATTGAAAAGGGCACAATGCCGACTTAAGTACAAGAAGACTGACTCTTCTTACTGTCTATGTTTTGAACCATTCCTGTGGCACTAGTTATTGATTCCGATGCTTCACTTCAGGTTTACTGTATCCCTTGGACCTTCTTATTGACGATGAAACACAGAAAATGCATCGGAATTAAATACAAGGGGCACAATGCCGACCTAAGTACAAGAAGACTGACTCTTCTTACTGACTATGATTTGAACCATTCTTGTGACACTAGTTATAGATTACGATGATTCACTTCAGGTTTACTGTATCCCTTGGACCTTCATATTGCCGATGAAACACAGAAATTGCATCGGAAATAAATACAAAAGGCACAATGCCGACTTAAGTACAAGAAGACTGACTCTTCTTACTGACTATGTTTGGAACCATTCCTGTGACACTAGTTATAGATTCCGATGATTCACTTCAGGTTTACTGTATCCCTCTGACCTTCTTATTGACGATGAAACACAGAAGTTGCATCGGAATTAAATAGAAAACGCACAATGCCGACTTAAGTACAAGCAGACTGACTCTTCTTTCTATGTTTTGAACCATTCCTGTGACACTAGTTATAGATTCCGATGCTTCACTCCCGGTTTACTGTATCCCTTGGATCTTCTTATTGACGATGAAATACAGAAATTGCATCACAATTAAATACAAAAGCACAATGCCGACTTAAGTTCAAGAAGACTGACTCTTCGTAGTGACTATGTTTTGAACCATTCCTGTGACACTGGTTATAGATTCCGATGATTCACTTCAGATTTACTATATCCCTTGGACCTTCGTATTGATGATGAAACACAGTAATTGCATCGGAAGTAAATAGAAAAGGCACAATGCCGACTTAAGTACAAGAAGACTGACTCTTCTTACTGACTATGTTTGGAACCAGCCCTGTGGCACTAGTTATAGATTCCGATGCTTCACTTCAGGTTTACTGTATCCCTCTCACCTTCTTATTGACGATGAAACACAGATATTGCATCGGAATTAAACAGAAAAGGCACAATGCCGACTTAAGTACAAGAAGACTGACTCATTTTACTGTCTATGACTTCAACCATTCCTGTGACACTAGTTATAGATTCCAATGCTTCACTTCAGGTTGACTGTATCCCTTGGACATTCTTATTGAAGATGAAACGAAGAAGCAGCATAGGAATTAAATAGAAAAGGCACAATGCCGACTTAAGTACAAGAAGACTGACTCTTCTTACTGTCTATGATTTGAACCATTACTGTGACGCTAGTTACAGATTCCGATGCTTCACTTCAGGGTTACTGTATCCCTCTGACCTTCTTATTGACGATGAAACACAGGAATTGCATCGGAATTAAATAGAAAAGGCACAATGCCGACTTAAGTACAAGAAGTCTGAATCTTCCTACAGTCTATGTTGGAACCATTCCTGTGACACTAGTTATAGATTCCGATGCTTCACATCAGGTTTACTGTATCCCTTGGACGTTCTTATTGACGATGAAACACAGAAATTGCATCGGAATTAAATAGAAAAGGCACAATGCCGACTTAAGTACAAGAAGACTGACTCTTCTTACTGACTATGATTTGAACCATTCCTGTGACACAAGTAATAGATTCCGATGCTTCACTTCAGGTTTACTGTATCCCTCTGACCATCTTATTGGCGATGAAACACAGTAATTGCATCGGAATTAAATTGAAACGGGCACAAGGCCGACTTAAGTACAAGATGACTGACTCTTCTTACTGTCTACGATTTGAACCATTCCTGTGACTCTAGTTATAGATTCCGATGCTTCACTTCAGGTTTACTGTATCTGTTGGACCTTCTTATTGACGATGAAACACAGAAATTGCATCGGAATTAAATACAAAATTCACAATGCCGAATTAAGTACAAGAAGACTGTTTTTTCCTACTGTCTATGTTTTAAACCATTCCTGTGTCACTAGTTATAGAATACGATGCTTCATTTCAGGTTTGCTGTATCCCTTGGACCTTCGTATTGACGATGAAACACAGAAAGTGCAACGGAATTAAATAGAAAAGTCACAATTCCGACCTAAGTAGAAGAAGACTGACTCTTCCTATTGTCTATGTTTTGAACCATTCCTGTGACACTAGTTACAGATTCCGACGCTTCACTTCAGGTTTACTGTATCCCTCTGACCTTCTTATTCACGATGAAAGACAGAAATTGCAACGGAATTAAATACAAAAGGCACAATGCCGACTTAAGTACAATAAGACTGATTCCTCTTACGGTCTATGATTGGAACCATTCCTGTGAACCTAGTTCTAGATTCCGATGCTTCACTTCAGGTTTACTGTATCCTTTGGACCTTCTTATTGACGATGAAACGCAGAAATTGCATCGGAATTAAATACAAAAGGCACAATGCCGACTTAAGTACAAGAGGACTGACTCTTCCTACTGTCCATGTTTTATACCATTCCTGTGCCACTAGTTATAGATTCCGATGCTTCACTTCAGGTTTACTGTATCCCTCTGACCTTGTTATTGACGATGAAACACAGATATTGCATCGGAATTAAATACAAAAGGCACAATGCCGACTTCAGTACAAGAAGACTGACTCTTCTTACTGACTATGTTTGAACCATTCCTGCGATACTAGTTAGAGATTCCGATGCTTCACTTCAGGTTTAGTGTATCCCTCTGACCTTCTTATTGTCGATGAAACACAGTAATTGCATCGGAATTAAACTAAAAAGGGCAAAATGCCGACTTCAGTACAAGAAGACTGACTCTTCCTACTGTCTATGTTTTGAACCATTCCTGTGACACTAGTTACAGATCCGATGCTTCACTTCAGGTTTACAGTATCCCTCTGACCTTCTTATTGACGATGAAACACAGAAATTGCATCGGAATTAAGTATAAAAGGCACAATGCCGACTTAAGTACAAGTAGACTGACTCTTCTTACTGTCTATGTTTTGAACCATTCCTGTGACACTAGTTATAGATTCCGATGCCTCACATCAGGTTTACTGTATCCCTCTGACCTTCTTATTGACGATGAAACACAGAAATCGCATCGGAATTAAATAGAAATGGCACAATGCCGACTTAATTACAAGAAGACTGACTCTTTCTACTTTCTATGTTTTGAACCATTCCTGTGACACTAGTTATACATTCCGATTCTTCACCTCACGATTATTGTGTCCCTCTGACCTTCTTATTGACGATGAAACACAGAAATTGCATTGGAATTAATTACAAAAGGCACAATGCCGACTTAAGTACAAGTAGACTTACTCTTCTTACTGTCTATGATTTGAACCACCCCTGTGACACTAGTTATAGGTTCTGATGCTTCCCTTCAGGTTTACTGTGACCCTCTGACTTTCTTATTAACGACGAAACATAGAAATTGAATCGGAATTACATACAAAAGGCACAATCCCGACTCAAGTACATGAAGACTGAGTCTTCCTACTGTCTACGTTTTAAACCATTCCTGTGACACTAGTTATAGTTTCCGATGCTTCACTTAAGGTTTACTGTATCCCTCTGACGTTCTTATTGACGATGAAACACAGATATTGCATCGGAATTAAGTACAAAAGGCACAATGCCGACTTAAGTACAAGAAGACTGAATCTTCCTACTGTCCATGTTTTAAACCATTCCTGTGACACTAGTTATAGTTTCCGATGCTTAACTTAAGGTTTACTGTATCCCTCTGCCCTTCTTATTGACGATGAAACACAGACATTGCATCGGAATTAAATACAAAGAGCACAATGCCGACTTCAGTACAAGAAGACTGACTCTTCTTAATGACTATGTTTTGAACCATTCCTGTGACACTAGTTAGAGATTCCAATGCGTCACTTCAGGTTTAGTGCATCCCTCTGACCTTCTTATTGACGATGAAACACAGTAATTGCATCGGAATTATATTGAAAAGGGCACAATGCCGCGTTAAGTACAAGAAGACTGACTTTTCCTATTGTCTATGTTTTTAACCTTTCCTGTGACACTAGTTATAGATTCCGATGCTTCAGTTCAGGTTTACTGTATCCCTCTGACCTTCTTATTGCCGATGAAACGCAGAAATTGCATCGGAATTAAATACAAAAGGCACAATGCCGACTAAAGTACAGGTAGACTGGCTCTTCCTACTGTCTATGTTTTGAACCATTCCTGTGACACTAGTTATAGAATCCGATACTTCATTTCATGTTTACTGTATCCCTTGGACGCTCTTATTGACGATGAAACACAGGAAGTGCAACGGAATTAAATAGAAAAGTCACAATGCCGACTTAAGTACAAGAAGACTGACTCTTCCTACTGTCCATGTTTTGAACCATTCCTGCGACACTAGTTATAGACTCCGATGCTTCACTTCAGGTTTACAGTTTCCCTCTGACCTTCTTATTGACGATGAAACACCGAAATTGCATCGGAATTAAATACAAAAGGCGCAATGCCGACTTAAGTACAAGAAGACTGACCCTTCTTACTGTCTATGCTTTGAACCATTCCTGTGACACTAGTTATAGATTCCGATACTTCACTTCAGGTTTACAGTATCCCTCTGACCTTCTTATTGGCGATGAAACACAGAAATTGCATCGGAATTAAATAGAAATAGCACAATGCCGACTTAAGTTCAAAAAGACTGACTCTTCTTACAGACTATCTTATGAACCATTCCTGTGACACTAGTTATAGATTCCGATTCCTCACTTCTGGTTTACAGTATCCCTCTGACCTTCTTATTGACGACGAAACACAGAAAGAGCATCGGAATTAAATACAAAAGGCACAATGCCGACTTAAGTACAAGAAGACTGACTCTTCCTACTTTCTATGCCTTGAACCATTCCTGTGACGCTAGTTATAGATTACGATTCTTCACTTCAGGTTTACTGTATCCCTCTGACCTTCTTATTGACGATGAAACACAGAAATTGCATCGGAATTAAATACAAAATGCACAATGCCGACTTAAGTACAAGTAGACCGACTCTTCTTACTGTCTATGTTTTGAACCATTCCTGTAACACTAATTATAGATTCTCATTCTTCACTTCAGGTTCACTGTGTCCCTCTGACCATCTTATTGACGACGAAACACAGAAATTGCCTCGGAATTAAATACAAAAGGCACAATGCCGACTTAAGTACAAGAAGACTGACTCTTCTTACTGACTATGTTTTGAACCATTCCTACGACGCTAGTTATAGATTCCGATGCTGCACTTCAGGTTTACTATATCCCTCTGACCCTCTTATTGACGATGAACCACAGAAATTGCATCGGAATTAAATACAAAAGGCACACTGCCGACTTAAGTACAAGAAGACTGACTCTTCTTACTGTCTATGTTTTGAACCATTCCTGTGTACCTAGTTATAGATTCCGGTGCTTCACTTCAGGTTTACAGTATCCCTCTGACCTTCATATTGACGATGAAACACAGAAATTGAATCGGAATTAAATAGAAAAGGCACAATGCCGACTTAAGTACAAGAAGACTGACTCTTCTTACTGACTATCCTTTGAACCATTCCTGTCACACTAGTTATAGATTCCGATGCCTCACTTCAGGTTTACTGTATCACTCCGACCTTCTTATTGACAAGGAAACACAGAAAATGCATCGGAATTAAATAGAAAAGGCACAAATCCGACTTAAGTACAAGAAGACGGAGTCTTCTTACTGTCTATGTTTTGAACCATTCCTGTGACACTAGTTACAGATTCCGACGCTCACTTCAGGTTTACTGTATCCCACTGACCTTCTTATTCACGATGAAAGACAGAAATTGCAACGGAATTAAATACAAAAGGCACAATGCCGACTTAAGTACAATAAGACTGATTCCTCTTACGGTCTATGATTGGAACCATTCCTGTGAACCTAGTTATAGATTCCGATGCTTCACTTCAGGTTTACTGTATCCTTTGGACCTTCTTATTGACGATGAAACGCAGAAATTGCATCGGAATTAAATACAAAAGGCACAATGCCGACTTAAGTACAAGAGGAATGACTCTTCCTACTGTCCATGTTTTAAACCATTCCTGTGCCACTAGTTATAGATTCCGATGCTTCACTTCAGGTTTACTGTATCCCTCTGACCTTGTTATTGACGATGAAACACAGATATTGCATCGGAATTAAATACAAAAGGCACAATGCCGACTTCAGTACAAGAAGACTGACTCTTCTTACTGACTATGTTTTGAACCATTCCTGCGATACTAGTTAGAGATTCCGATGCTTCACTTCAGGTTTAGTGTATCCCTCTGACCTCCATATTGTCGATGAAACACAGTAATTGCATCGGAATTAAACTAAAAAGGGCAAAATGCCGACTTAAGTACAAGAAGACTGACTCTTCCTACTGTCTATGTTTTGAACCATTCCTGTGACACTAGTTACAGATCCGATGCTTCACTTCAGGTTTACAGTATCCCTCTGACCTTCTTATTGACGATGAAACACAGAAATTGCATCGGAATTAAGTATAAAAGGCACAATGCCGACTTAAGTACAAGTAGACTGACTCTTCTTACTGTCTATGTTTTGAACCATTCCTGTGACACTAGTTATAGATTCCGATGCCTCACATCAGGTTTACTGTATCCCTCTGACCTTCTTATTGACGATGAAACACAGAAATAGCATCGGAATTAAATAGAAAAGGCACAATGCCGACTTAAGTACAAGAAGACTGACTCTTTCTACTTTCTATGTTTTGAACCATTCCTGTGACACTAGTTATACATTCCGATTCTTCACCTCACGTTTACTGTATCCCTCTGACCTTCTTATTGACGATGAAACACAGAAATTGCATTGGAATTAAATACAAAAGGCACAATGCCGACTTAAGTACAAGTAGACTTACTCTTCTTACTGTCTATGATTTGAACCACCCGTGTGACACTAGTTATAGGTTCTGATGCTTCCCTTCAGGTTTACTGTGACCCTCTGACTTTCTTATTAACGACGAAACATAGAAATTGCATCGGAATTACATACAAAAGGCACAATCCCGACTCAAGTACATGAAGACTGAGTCTTCCTACTGTCTATGTTTTAAACCATTCCTGTGACACTAGTTATAGTTTCCGATGCTTCACTTAAGGTTTACTGTATCCCTCTGACCTTCTTATTGACGATGAAACACAGATATTGCATCGGAATTAAATACAAAGAGCACAATGCCGACTTCAGTACAAGAAGACTGACTCTTCTTACTGACTATGTTTGAACCATTCCTGTGACACTAGTTAGAGATTCCAATGCGTCACTTCAGGTTTAGTGCATCCCTCTGACCTTCTTATTGACGATGAAATACAGTAATTGCATCGGAATTATATTGAAAAGGGCACAATGCCGCGTTAAGTACAAGAAGACTGACTTTTCCTATTGTCTATGTTTTTAACCTTTCCTGTGACACTAGTTATAGATTCCGATGCTTCAGTTCAGGTTTACTGTATCCCTTTGACCTTCTTATTGCCGATGAAACGCAGAAATTGCATCGGAATTAAATACAAAAGGCACAATGCCGACTAAAGTACAGGTAGACTGGCTCTTCATACAGTCCATGTTTTGAACCATTCCTGTGACACTAGTTATAGAATCCGATACTTCATTTCAGGTTTACTGTATCCCTTGGACGTTCTTATTGACGATGAAACACAGAAAGTGCAACGGAATTTAATAGAAAAGTCACAATGCCGACTTAAGTACAAGAAGACTGACTCTTCCTACTGTCCATGTTTTGAACCATTCCTGCGACACTAGTTATAGACTCCGATGCTTCACTTCAGGTTTACAGTATCCCTTGGACCTTCTTATTGACGATGAAACACAGATATTGCATCGGAATTAAATACAAAAGGCACAATGCCGGCTCACGTACAAGAAAACAGACTTTTCTTACTGACTATGATTTGAACCTTTCCTGTGACACTAGTTAGAGATTCCGATGCTTCACTTCAGGTTTACTGTATCCCTCTTACCTTCTTATTGACGATGAAACACAGGAATTGCATCGGAATTACATTGAAAAGTGCACAATGCCGACTTAAGTACAAGATGACTGTTTCTTCATACTGTCTATGTTTTGAACCATTCCTGTGACACTAGTTAAGGATTCCGATGCTTCACTTCAGGTTTTCTGTATCTCTTGGACCTTCTTATTGACGATGAAACACAGAAATTGCATCGGAATTAAATTCAAAATGCACAGTGCCGAATTAAGTACGAGAAGACTGACTCTTCCTATTGTCTATGTTTTGAACCATTCCTGTGACACTAGTTACAGATTCCGATGCTTCACTTCAGGTTTACACTATCCCTCTGACCTTCTTATTCACGATGAAACACAGAAATTGCATCGGAATTAAATACAAAAGGCACAATGCCGACTTAAGTACAAGAAGACTGACTCTTCTTACTGTCTATGTTTTGAACCATTCCTGTGAACCTAGTTATGGATTCCGATGCTTCACTTCAGGTTTACTGTATCCCTTGGACCTTCTTATTGACGATGAAACACAGAAATTGCATCGGAATTAAATACAAAAGGAACAATGCCGACTTTAGTACTAGAAGACTGACTCTTCCTACTGTCCATGCTTTAAACCATTCCTGTGACACTAGTTATAGATTCCGATGCTTCACTTCAGGTTTACTGTATCCCTCTGACCTTCTTATTGACGATGAAACACAGAAATTGCCACGGAATTAATTACAAAAGGCACAATGCCGACTTAAGTACATGTAGACTGGCTCTTCCTACTGTCTACGTTTTGAACCATTCCTGTGACACTAGTTATAGAATCCGATGCTTCATTTCAGGTTTACTGTATCCCTTGGACCTTCTTATTGACGATGAAACACAGAAAGTGCAACGGAATTAAATAGAAAAGTCACAATCCCGACTTAAGTACAAGAAGACTGACTCTTCCTACTGTCCATGTTTTGAACCATTCCTGTGACACTAGTTATAGACTCCGATGCTTCACTTCGGGTTTACAGTATCCCTCTGACCTTCTTATTGACGATGAAACACCGAAATTGCTTCGGAATTAGATTCAAAAGGCGCAATGCCGATTTAAGTACAAGAAGACTGACTCTTCTTACTGTCTATGCTTTGAACCATTCCTGTGACACTAGTTATAGATTCCGATACCTCACTTCAGGTTTACAGTATCCCTCTGACCTTCTTATTGGCGATGAAACACAGAAATTGCATCGGAATTAAATACAAATGGCACAATGCCGACTTAAGTTCAAGAAGACTGACTCATCTTACTGTCTATGTTTTCAACCATTCCTGTGACACTAGTTATAGATTCCGATTCCTCACTTCTGGTTTACTGTATCCCTCTGACCTTCGTATTGACGACGAAACACAGAAATTGCATCGGAATTAAATACAAAAGGCACAATGCTGACTTAAGTACAAGAAGACTGACTCTTCCTACTTCCTATGCTTTGAACCATTCCTGTGACGCTAGTTATAGATTCCGATTCTTCACTTCAGGTTTACTGTATCCCTCTGACCTTCTTATTGACGATGAAACACAGAAATTGCATCGGAATTAAATACAAAAGGCACAATGGCGACTTAAGTACAAGTAGACTGACTCTTCTTACTGTCTATGTTTTGAACCATTCCTGCAACACTAGTTATAGATTCTGATGCTTCACTTCAGGTTTACTGTGTCCCTCTGACCTTCCTATTGACGACGAAACACAGAAATTGCATCGGAATTAAATACAAAAGGCACAATGCCGACTTAAGTACAAGAAGACTGACTCTTCTTACTGTCTATGCTTTGAACCATTCCTGTGACACTAGTTATAGATTCCGATACCTCACTTCAGGTTTACAGTATCCCTCTGACCTTCTTATTGGCGATGAAACACAGAAATTGCATCGGAATTCAATTAAAAGGCACAATGTCGACTTAAGTACAAGAAGACTGACTCTTTTTACTGACTATGTTTTGAACCATTCCTGCGACACTAGTTATAGATTCCGATGCTTTACTTCAGGTTTACTGTATCCCTCTGACCCTCTAATTGACGATGAAACATAGAAAATGCATCGGAATTAAATACAAAAGGCATAATGCCGACTTAAGTACAAGAAGACTGTCTCTTCCTACTCTCTATGTATGAACCATTCCTGTGACACTAGTTATAGGTTCCGATGCTTCACTTCAGGTTTACTGTATCCCTCTGACCTTCTTATAGCCGATGAAACACAGAAATTGCATCGGAATTAAATACAAAAGGCACAATGCCGACTTAAGTACAAGAAGACTGACTCTTCTCACTGTCTATGTTTTGAACCATTCCTGTGAACCTAGTTATAGATTCCGATGCTTCACTTCGGGTTTACTGTATCCCTTGGACCTTCTTATTGACGATGAAACACAGAAATTGCATCGGAATTTAATACAAAAGGCACAGTGCCGACTTAAGTACAAGAAGACTGAATCTTCCTACTGTCCATGTTTTGAACCATTCCTATGACACTAGTTATAGATTCCGATGCTTCACTTCAGGTTTACAGTATCCCTCTGACCTTCTTATTGACGATGAAACACAGAAATTGCATCGGAATTAAATAGAAAAGGCACAATGCCGACTTAAGTACAAGAAGACTCACCATTATTACTGTATATGCTTTGAACCATTTCTGTGACACTAGTTATAGATTCCGATACTTCACTTCAGGTTTACAGTATCCCTCTGACCTTCTTATTGGCGATGAAACACAGAAATTGCATCGGAATTAAATAGATATAGCACAATGCCGACTTAAGTTCAAAAAGACTGACTCTTCTTAGAGACTATCTTATGAACCATTCCTGTGACGATAGTTATAGATTCCGATTCCTCACTTCTGGTTTACTGTATCCCTCTGACCTTCTTATTGACGACGAAACACAGAAAGAGCATCGGAATTAAATACAAAAGGCACAATGCCGACTTAAGTACAAGAAGACTGACTCTTCCTTCTTTCAATGCTTTGAACCATTCCTGTGACGCTAGTTATAGATTACGATCCTTCACTTCAGGTTTACTGTATCCCTCTGACCTTCTTATTGACGATGAAACACAGAAATTGCATCGGAATTAAATACAAAAGGCACAATGCCGACTTAAGTACAAGTAGACTGACTCTTCTTACTGTCTATGTTTTGAACCATTCCTGTAACACTAGTTATAGATTCTCATTCTTCACTTCAGGTTTACTGTGTCCCTCTGACCTTCTTATTGACGACGAAACACAGAAATTGCCTCGGAATTAAATACAAAAGGCACAATGCCGACTTAAGTACAAGAAGACTGACTCTTCTTACTGACTATGTTTTGAACCATTCCTGCGCCGCTAGTTAGAGATTCCGATGCTTCACTTCAGGTTTACTATATCCCTCTGACCCTCTTATTGACGATGAACCACAGAAATTACATTGGAATTAAATACAAAAGGCACACTGCCGACTTAAGTACAAGAAGACTGTTTCTTCCTACTCTCTATGTATGAACCATTCCTGTGACACTAGTTATAGATTCCGATGCTTCACTTCAGGTTTACTGTATCCCTCTGACCTTCTTATTGCCGATGAAACGCAGAAATTGCATCGGAATTAAATACAAAAGGCACAATGCCGACTTAAGTACAAGAAGACTGACTCTTCTTACTGTCTATGTTTTGAACCATTCCTGTGAACCTAGTTATAGATTCCGATGCTTCACTTCGGGTTTTCTGTATCCCTTGGACCTTCTTATTGACGATGAAACACAGAAATTGCATCGGAAGTAAATACAAAAGGCACATTGCCGACTTAAGTACAAGAAGACTGACTCTTCCTACTGTCCATGTTTTGAACCATTCCTGTGACACTAGTTATAGATTCCGATGCTTCACTTCAGGTTTACAGTCTCCCTCTGACCTTCATATTGACGATGAAACACAGAAATTGAATCGGAATTAAATAGAAAAGGCACAATGCCGACTTAAGTACAAGAATACTGACTCTTCTTACTGACTATCCTTTAAACCATTCCTGTGACACTAGTTATAGATTCCGATGCCTCACTTATGGTTTACTGTATCCCTCTGACCTTCTTATTGACAAGGAAACACAGAAAATGCATCGGAATTAAATAGAAAAGGCACAATGCCGGCTTACATACAAGAAAACAGACTCTTCTTTCTGACTATGATTTGAACCTTTCCTGTGACACTAGTTAGAGATTCCGATGCTTCACTTCAGGTTTACTGTATCCCTCTGACCTACGTATTCACGATGAAACACAGAAATTGCATCGGAATTAAATACAAAAGGCACAATGCCGACTTAAGTACAAGAAGACTGACTCTTCTTACTGTCTATGATTTGAACCATTCCTGTGAACCTAGTTATGGATTCCGATGCTTCACTTCAGGTTTACTGTATCCCTCTGACCTACGTATTCACGATGAAACACAGAAATTGCATCGGAATTAAATACAAAAGGCACAATGCCGACTTAAGTACAAGAAGACTGACTCTTCTTACTGTCTATGATTTGAACCATTCCTGTGAACCTAGTTATGGATTCCGATGCTTCACTTCAGGTTTACTGTATCCCTTGGACCTTCTTATTGACGATGAAACACAGAAATTGCATCGGAATTAAATACAAAAGGAACAATGCCGACTTAAGTACAAGAAGACTGACTCTTCCTACTGTCCATGTTTTAAACCATTCCTATGACACTAGTTATAGATTCCGATGCTTCACTTCAGGTTTACTGTATCCCTCTGACCTTCTTATTGACGATGAAACACAGAAATTGCCACGGAATTAATTACAAAAGGCACAATGCCGAGTTAAGTACATGTAGACTGGCTCTTCCTACTGTCTACGTTTTGAACCATTCCTGTGACACTAGTTATAGAATCCGATGCTTCATTTCAGGTTTACTGTATCCCTTGGACCTTCTTATTGACGATGAAACACAGAAAGTGCAACGGAATTAAATAGAAAAGTCACAATCCCGACTTAAGTACAAGAAGACTGACTCTGCCTACTGTCCATGTTTTGAACCATTCCTGTGACACTAGTGATAGACTCCGATGCTTCACTTCCGGTTTACAGTATCCCTCTGACCTTCTTATTGACGATGAAACACCGAAATTGCATCGGAATTAGATTCAAAAGGCGCAATGCCGATTTAAGTACAAGAAGACTGACTCTTCTTACTGTCTGTGCTTTGAACCATTCCTGTGACACTAGTTATAGATTCCGATACTTCACTTCAGGTTTACAGTATCCCTCTGACCTTCTTATTGGCGATAAAACACAGAAATTGCATCGGAATTAAATAGAAATGGCACAATGCCGACTTAAGTTCAAGAAGACTGACTGACCTTACTGTCTATGTTTTCAACCATTCCTGTGACACTAGTTATAGATTCCGATTCCTCACTTCTGGTTTACTGTATCCCTCTGACCTTCGTATTGAGGACGAAACACAGAAATTGCATCGGAATTAAATACAAAAGGCACAATGCCGACTTAAGTACAAGAAGACTGACTCTTCCTACTTCCTTTGCTTTGAACCATTCCTGTGACGCTAGTTATAGATTCCGATTCTTCACTTCAGGTTTACTGTATCCCTCTGACCTCCTTATTGACGATGAAACACAGAAATTGCAACGGAATTCAATTAAAAGGCACAATGCCGACTTAAGTACAAGAAGACTGACTCTTTTTACTGACTATGTTTTGAACCATTCCTGTGACACTAGTTATAGATTCGGATGCTTTACTTCAGGTTTACTGTATCCCTCTGACCCTCTTATTGACGATGAAACACAGAAAATGTATCAGAATTAAATACAAAAGGCACAATGCCGACTTAAGTACAAGAAGACTGTCTCTTCCTACTCTCTATGTATGAACCATTCCTGTGACGCTAGTTATAGAATCCGATGCTTCACTTCAGGTTTACTGTATCCCTCTGACCTTCTTATTGCCGATGAAACACAGAAATTGCATCGGAATTAAATACAAAAGGCACAATGCCGACTTAAGTACAAGAAGACTGACTCTTCTTACTGTCTATGTTTTGAACCATTCCTGTGAACCTAGTTATAGATTCCGATGCTTCACTTCGGGTTTACTGTATCCCTTGGACCTTCTTATTGACGATGAAACACAGAAAATGCATCGGAATTTAATACAAAAGGCACAATGCCGACTTAAGTACAAGAAGACTGAATCTTCCTACTGTCCATGTTTTGAACCATTCCTGTGACACCAGTTATAGATTCCGATGCTTCACTTCAGGTTTACAGTATCCCTCTGACCTTCTTATTGACAATGAAACACAGAAATTGCATCGGAATTAAATAGAAAAGGCACAATGCCGACTTAAGTACAAGAAGACTGACTCTTCTTACTGTATATGTTTTAAACCATTCCTGTGACACTAGTTATAGATTCCGATGCTTCACTTCAGGTTTACAGCATCCCTCTGACGTTCTTATTGACGATGAAACACCGAAATTGCATCGGAATTAAATACAAAAGGCACAATGCCGACTTAAGTACAAGAAGACTGACCCTTCTTACTGCCTATGTTATGAACAATTCCTGTGACACTAGTTATAGATTCCGATGCTTCACTTCGGGTTTACAGTATCCCTCTGACCTTCTTATTGACGATGAAACACAGAAATTGCATCGGAATTAAATAGAAAAGGCACAATGCCGACTTAAGTACAAGAAGACTGACACTTCTTACTGACTATGTTTTGAACCAATCCTGTGACACTAGCTATAGATTCCGATGCTTCACTTCAGGTTTACTGTATCCCTCTGACCTTCTTATTGATGATGAAACACTGAAATTGCATCGGTATTAAATACAAAAGGCACAATGCCAACTTAAGTACAAGAAGACTGACTCTTATTACTGTATATATTTTTAACCATTCCTGTGACACTAGTTACAGATTCTGATGCTTCACTTCAGGTTTACTGTATCCCTCTGACCTTCTTATTGACGATGAAACACAGAAATTGCATCGGAATTAAATAGAAAAGGCACAATGCCGACTTAAGTACAAGAAGACTGACTCTTCCTACTCACTATGTTTTGAACCATTCCTGTGACACTAGTTATAGATTCCGATGCTTCACTTCAGGTTTACTGTATCCCTCTGACCTTCTTATTGTCGATGAAACACAGAAATTGCATCGGACTTAAATACAAAAGGCACAATGCCGACTTAAGTACAAGTAAACTGACTCTTCCTACCGTCCATGTTTTGAACAATTCCTGTGACACTAGTTATAGATTCCGATGCTTCACTTCAGGTTTACTGTATCCCTCTGACCTTCTTATTGACGACGAAACACCGAAATTGCATCGGAATTAAATACAAAAGGCACAATGCCGACTTAAGTACAAGAAGACTGACCCTTCTTGCTGTCTATGTTTTGAACCATTCCTGTCACACTAGTTTTAGATTCCGATGCTTCACTTCAGGTTTACAGTATCCCTCTGACCTTCTTATTAACGATGAAAAACAAAAATTGCATCGGAATTAAATACAAAAGGCACACTGCCGACTTAAGTACAAGAAGACTGACTCTTCCTACTCTCTATGTTTTGAACCATTCCTGTGACACTATTTATAGATTCCGATGCTTCACTTCGGGTTTACAGTATCCCTCTGACCTTCTTATTGACGATGAAACACAGAAATTGCATCGGAATTAAATAGAAAAGGCACAATGCCGACTTAAGTACAAGAAGACTGACACTTCTTACTGACTATCTTTTGAACCAATCCTGTGACACTAGCTATATATTCCGATGCTTCACTTCAGGTTTACTGTATCCCTCTGACCTTCTTATTGACGATGAATCACTGAAATTGCATCGGAATTAATTACAAAAGGCACAATGCCAACTTAAGTACAAGAAGACTGACTCTTATTACTGTATATATTTTGAACCATTCCTGTGACACTAGTTATGGATTCCGATGCTTCACTTCAGGTTTACTGTATCCCTCTGACCTTCTTATTGACGATGAAACACAGAAATTGCATCGGAATTAAATAGAAAAGGCACAATGCCGACTTAAGTACAAGAAGGCTGACTCTTCCTACTCACTATGTTTGAACCATTCCTGTGACACTAGTTATAGATTCCGATGCTTCACTTCAGGTTTACTGTATCCCTCTGACCTTCTTATTGTCGATGAAACACAGAAATTGCATCGGAATTAAATACAAAAGGCACAATGCCGACTTAAGTACACGAAGACTGACTCTTCTTACTGTCTCTGTTTTGAACCATTCCTGTGAACCTAGTTATAGATTCCGATGCTTCACTTCGGGTTTACTGTATCCCTCGGACTTTCTTATTGACGATGAAACACAGAAATTGCATCGGACTTAAATACAAAAGGCACAATGCCGACTTAAGTACAAGTAAACTGACTCTTCCTACCGTCCATGTTTTGAACAATTCCTGTGACACTAGTTATAGATTCCGATGCTTCACTTCAGGTTTACTGTATCCCTCTGACCTTCTTATTGACGACGAAATACCGAAATTGCATCGGAATTAAATACAAAAGGCACAATGCCGACTTAAGTACAAGAAGATAGACCCTTCTTGCTGTCTATGTTTTGAACCATTCCTGTCACACTAGTTATTGATTCCGATGCTTCACTTCAGGTTTACAGTATCCCTCTGACCTTCTTATTAACGATGAAAAACAAAAATTGCATCGGAATTAAATAGAAAAGGCACAATGCCGACTTAAGTACAAGAAGACTGACTCTTATTACTGTCTATTTTTGAACTATTGCTGCGACACTAGTTATAGATTCCGATGCCTCACTTCAGGTTTACTGTACCCCTCTGACCTTCTTATTGTCGATGAAACACAGAAATTGCATCGGAATTAAATAGAAAAGGCACAATGCCGACTTAAGTACAAGAAGACTGACTCTTCTAACTTTTTATGTTTTGAACCATTCCTGTGACACTAGTTATAGATTCCGATTCTACACTTCAGGCTAACTGTATCCCTCTGACCTTCTTATTGACGATGAAACACAGAAATTGCATCGGAATTAAATACAAAAGGCACAGTGCCGACTTAAGTACAAGAAGACTGACTCTTCCTACTCTCTATGTTTTGAACCATTCCTGTGACACTATTTATAGATTCCGATGCTTCACTACAGGTTTACTGTATCCCTCTGACCTTCTTATTGACGATGAAACACAGAAATTTCATCATAATTAAATAGAAAAGGCACAATGCCGACTTAAGTACAAGAAGACTGACTCTTCTTACTGTCTATGTTTTGAACCATTCCTGTGAACCTAGTTATAGATTCCGATGCTTCACTTCGGGTTTACTGTATCCCTTGGACCTTTTTATTGACGATGAAACACAGAAATTGCATCGGAATTAATTACAAAAGGCACAATGCCGACTTAAGTACAAGTAGACTGACTCTTACTACTCTCTATGTTTTGAACCACTCCTGTGACACTATTTATAGATTCCGATGCTTCACTACAGGTTTACTGTATCCCTCTGACCTTCTTATTGACGATGAAACACAGAAATTTCATCATAATTAAATAGAAAAGGCACAATGCCGACTTAAGTACAAGAAGACTGACTCTTCTTACTGTCTATGTTTTGAACCATTCCTGTGACACTATTTATAGATTCCGATGCTTCACTACAGGTTTACTGAATCCCTCTGACCTTCTTATTGACGAAGAAACACAGAAATTTCATCATAATTAAATGGAAAGGGCACAATGCCGACTTAAGTACAAGAAGACTGACTTTTCTTACTGTCTATTTTTGAACTATTCCTGCGACCCTAGTTATAGATTCCGATGCCTCACTTCAGGTTCACTGTACACCTCTGACCTTCTTATTGTCGATGAAACACAGAAATTGCATCGGAATTAAATACAAAAGGCACAATGCCGACTTAAGTACAAGAAGACTGACTCTTACTACTCTCTATGTTTTGAACCACTCCTGTGACACTATTTATAGATTCCGATGCTTCACTTCAGGTTTACTGTATCCTTCTGACCTTCTTATAGACGATGAATCACAGAAATTGCATCATAATTAAATAGAAAAGGCACAATGCCGACTCAAGTACAAGAAGACTGACTCTTCCTGCTCTTTTTGTTTTGAACCATTCCTGTGACACTAGTTATAGATTGCGATGCTTCACTTCAGGTTTACTGTATCCCTCTGACTTTCTTATTGTCGATGAAACACAGAAATTGCATCGGAATTAAATACAAAATACACAATGCCGACTTAAGTACAAGAAGACTGGCTCTTCTTACTGTCTATGCTTTGAACCACTCCTGTGAACCTAGTTATAGATTCCGATACTTCACTTCGGGTTTACTGTATCCCTTGGACATTTTTATTGACGATGAAACACAGAAATTGCATCGGAATTAAATACGAAAGCCACAATGCCGACTTAAGTACAAGAAAACTGACTCTTCTTACTGTCTATTTTTGAACTATTGCTGCGACACTAGTTATAGATTCCGATGCCTCACTTCAGGTTTACTGTACCCCTCTGACCTTCTTATTGTCGATGAAACACAGAAATTGCATCGGAATTAAATAGAAAAGGCACAATGCCGACTTAGGTACAAGAAGACTGACTCTTCTAACTTTTTATGTTTTGAACCATTCCTGTGACACTAGTTATAGATTCCGATTCTACACTTCAGGCTAACTGTATCCCTCTGACCTTCTTATTGACGATGAAACACAGAAATTGCATCGGAATTAAATACAAAAGGCACAGTGCCGACTTAAGTACAAGAAGACTGGCTCTTCCTACTCCCTATGTTTTGAACCATTCCTGTGACACTATTTATAGATTCCGATGCATCACTACAGGTTTACTGTATCCCTCTGACCTTCTTATTGACGATGAAACACAGAAATTGCATCGGAATTAAATACAAAATACACAATGCCGACTTAAGTACAAGAAGACTGACTCTTCTTACTGTCTATGTTTTGAACCATTCCTGTGAACCTAGTTATAGATTCCGATGCTTCACTTTGGGTTTACTGTATCCCTTGGACCTTTTTATTGACGATGAAACACAGAAATTGCATCGGAATTAAATACAAAAGGAACAATGCCGACTTAAGTACAAGTAGACTGACTCTTCTTACTGTCTATGCTTTGAACCATTCCTGTAACACTAGTTATAGATTCTGATGCTTCACTTCAGGTTTACTGTATCCCTCTGACCTTCTTATTGACGATGAAACACAGAAATTGCATCGGAATTCAATTAAAAGGCACAATGCTGACTTAAGTACAAGAAGACTGTCCCTTCCTACTCTCTATGTGTGAACCATTTCTGTGACACTAGTTATAGAATTAGATGCTTCACCTCAGGTTTACTGTATCTCTCTGACCTTCTTATTGCCGATGAAACACAGAAATTGCATCGGAATTAAATACAAGAGGCACAATGCCGACTTAAGTACACGAAGACTGACTCTTCTTACTGTCTCTGTTCTGAACCATTCCTGTGAACCTAGTTATAGATTCCGATTCTTCACTTCGGGTTTACTGTATCCCTTGGGCCTTCGTATTGGCGATGAAACACAGAAATTGCATCGGACTTAAAAACAAAAGGCACAATGCCGACTTAAGTACAAGAAAACTGACTCTTCCTACTGTCCATGTTTTGAACAATAACTGTGACACTAGTTATAGATTCCGATGCTTCACTTCAGGTTTACTGTATCCCTCTGACATTCTTATTGACGACGAAACACCGAAATTGCATCGGAATTAAATACAAAAGGCACAATGCCGACTTAAGTACAAGAAGACTGACTCTTCTTACTGTCTATGTTTTGAGCCATTCCTGTGACACTAGTTATAGATTCCGATGCTTCACTTTAGGTTTACAGTATCCCTCTGGCCTTCTTATTAACGATGAAAAACATAAATTGCATCGGAATTAAATAGAAAAGGCACAATGCCGACTTAAGTACAAGAAGACTGACTCTTCTTACTGTCTACTTTTGAACTGTTCCTGCGACACTAGTTATAGATTCCGATGCCTCACTTCAGGATCACTGTACCCCTCTGACCTTCTTATTGTCGATGAAACACAGAAATTGCATCGGAATTAAATAGAAAAGGCACAATGCCGACTTAAGTACAAGAAGACTGACTCTTCTAATTTTCTATGTTTTGAACCATTCCTGTGACACTAGGTATAGATTCCGATTCTACACTTCAGGTTTACTGTATCCCTCTGACCTTCTTATTGACGAAGAAACACAGAAATTGCATCGGAATTAAATACAAAAGGCACAATGCCGGCTTAAGTACAAGAAGACTGACTCTTACTACTCTCTATGCTTTGAACCATTCCTGTGACACTATTTATAGATTCCGATGCTTCACTTCAGTTTTACTGTATCCCTCTGACCTTCTTATTGACGATGAATCACAGAAATTGCATCATAATTAAATAGAAAAGGCACAATGCCGACTCAAGTACAAGAAGACTGACTCTTCCTACTCTCTATGTTTTGAACCATTCCTGTGACACTAGTTATGGAATCCGATGCATTACTTCAAGTTTACTGTATCTCTCTGACCTTCTTATTGCCGATGAGACACAGAAATTGCATCGGAATTAAATACAAAAGGCACAATGCCGACTTAAGTACAAGAAGACTGACTCTTCTTACTGTCTATGTTTTGAACCATTCCTGTGAACCTAGTTATAGATTCCGATGCTTCACTTCGGGTTTACTGTATCCCTTGGACCATCTTATTGACGATGAAACACAGAAATTGCATCGGAATTAAATACAAAAGACACAATGCCGACTTAAGTACAAGACGACCGAATCTTCCTACTGTCCATAATTTGAAATATTCCTGTAACACTAGTTATAGATTCCGACGCTTCACTTCAGGTTTACTGTATCCCTCTGACCTTCTTATTGACGATGAAACACTGAAATTGCATCGGAATTAAATACAAAAGGCACAATGCCATCTTAAGTACAAGAAGAAGGACTCTTATTACTGTATATGTTTTGAACCATTCCTGTGACACTAGTTATAGATTCCGATGCTTCACTTCAGGTTTACTGTATACCTCAGACCTTCTTATTGTCGATGAAACACAGAAATTGCATCGGAATAAAATACAAAACGCACAATGCCGACTTAAGTACAAGAAGACCGACTCTTCCTACTCTCTATGTTTTGAGCCATTCCTGTGACACTAGTTATAGATTCCGATGGTTCACTTTAGGTTTACAGTATCCCTCTGGCCTTCTTATTAACGATGAAAAACATAAATTGCATCGGAATTAAATAGAAAAGGCACAATGCCGACTTAAGTACAAGAAGACTGACTCTTCTTACTGTCTACTTTTGAACTATTCCTGCGACACTAGTTATAGATTCCGATGCCTCACTTCAGGTTCACTGTACCCCTCTGACCTTCTTATTGTCGATGAAACACAGAAATTGCATCGGAATTAAATAGAAAAGGCACAATGCCGACTTAAGTACAAGAAGACTGACTCTTCTAACTTTCTATGTTTTGAACCATTCCTGTGACACTAGGTATAGATTCCGATTCTACACTTCAGGTTTACTGTATCCCTCTGACCTTCTTATTGACGAAGAAACACAGAAATTGAATCGGAATTAAATACAAAAGGCACAATGCCGACTTAAGTACAAGAAGACTGACTCTTACTACTCTCTATGCTTTGAACCATTCCTGTGACACTATTTATAGATTCCGATGCTTCACTTCAGTTTTACTGTATCCCTCTGACCTTCTTATTGACGATGAATCACAGAAATTGCATCATAATTAAATAGAAAAGGCACAATGCCGACTCAAGTACAAGAAGACTGACTCTTCTACTCTCTATGTTTTGAACCATTCCTGTGACACTAGTTATAGATTCCGATGCTTCACTTCAGGTTTACTGTATCCCTCTGACCTTCTTATTGTCGATGAAACACAGAAATTGCATCGGAATTAAATACAAAATACACAATGCCGACTTAAGTACAAGAAGACTGACTCTTCTTACTGTCTATGTTTTGAACCACTCCTGTGAACCTAGTTATAGATTCCGATGCTTCACTTCGGGTTTACTGTATCCCTTGGACCTTTTTATTGACGATGAAACACAGAAATTGCATCGGAATTAAATACAAAAGGCACAATGCCGACTTAAGTACAAGAAGACTGACTCTTCTTACTGTCTATGTTCTGAACCATTCCTGTAACACTAGTTATAGATTCTGATGCTTCACTTCAGGTTTACTGTATCCCTCCGACCTTCTTATTGACGATGAAACACAGAAATTGCATCGGAATTCAATTAAAAGGCACAATGCCGACTTAAGTACAAGAAGACTGTCTCTTCCTACTCTCTATGTATAAACCATTCCTGTGACACTAGTTATAGAATCCGATGCTATACTTCAAGTTTACTGTATCTCTCTGACCTTCTTATTGCCGATGAGACACAGAAATTGCATCGGAATTAAATACAAAAGACACAATGCCGACTTAAGTACAAGAAGACTGACTCTTCCTACTCTCTATGTTTTGAACCATTCCTGTGACACTAGTTATAGATTCCGATGCTTCACTTCAGGTTTACTGTATACCTCTGACCTTCTTATTGTCGATGAAACACAGAAATTGCATCGGAAATAAATACAAAAGGCACAATGCCGACTTAAGTACACGAAGACTGACTCTTTTTACAGTCTATGTTTTGAACCATTCCTGTGAACCTAGTTATAGATTCCGATGCTTCACTTCGGGTTTACTGTATCCCTTGTACCTTCTTATTGACGATGAAACACAGATATTGCATCGGACTTACATACAAAAGGCACAATGCCGACTTAAGTACAAGAACACTGAGTCTCCCTACGGTCCATGTTTTGAACAATTCCTGTGACTCTAGTTATAGATTCCGATGCTTCACTTCAGGTTTACTGTATCCCTCTGAATTTCTTATTGACGACGAAACACCGAAATTGCATCGGAATTAAATACAAAAGGCACAATGCCGACTTAAGTACAAGAAGACTGACCCTTCTTACTGTCTATGTTTTGAACCATTCCTGTGACGCTAGTTATAGATTCCGATGCTTCACTTCAGGTTTACAGTATCCCTCTGACCTTCTTATTACCGATGAAAAACAGAAATTGCATCTGAATTAAATAGAAAAGGCACAATGCCGACTTAAGTACAAGAAGACTGACTCTTCCTACTCTCTATGTTTTGAACCAATCCTGTGACACTAGCTATAGATTCCGATGCTTCACTTCAGGTTTACTGTATCCCTCTGACCTTCTTATTGACGATGAAACACTGAAATTGCATCGGAATTAAATACAAAAGGCACAATGCCAACTTAAGTACAAGAAGACTGACTCTTATTACTGTATATATTTTGAACCATTCCTGTGACACTAGTTATGGATTCCGATGCTTCACTTCAGGTTTACTGTATCCCTCTGACCTTCTTATTGACGATGAAACACAGAAATTGCATCGGAATTAAATAGAAAAGGCACAATGCCGACTTAAGTACAAGAAGACTGACTCTTCCTACTCACTATGTTTTGAACCATTCCTGTGACACTAGTTATAGATTCCGATGCTGCACTTCAGGTTTACTGTATCCCTCTGACCTTCTTATTGTCGATGAAACACAGAAATTGCATCGGAATTAAATACAAAATGCACAATGCCGACTTAAGTACAAGAAGACTGACTCTTCTTACTGTCTATGTTTGAACCATTCCTGTAACACTGGTTATAGATTCTGATGCTTCACTTCAGGTTTACTGTATCCCTCTGACCTTCTTATTGACGATGAAACACAGAAATTGCATCGGAATTCAATTAAAAGGCACAATGCCGACTTAAGTACAAAAAGACTGTCTCTTCCTACTCTCTATGTATGAACCATTCCTGTGACACTAGTTATAGAATCCGATGCTTCACTTCAGGTTTACTGTATCTCTCTGACCTTCTTATTGCCGATGAAACACAGAAATTGCATCGGAATTAAATGCAAAAGGCACAATGCCGACTTAAGTACAAGAAGACTGACTCTTCTTACTGTCTATGTTTTGAACCATTCCTGTGAACCTAGTTATAGATTCCGATGCTTCACTTCGAGTTTACTGTATCCCTTGGACCTTCTTATTGACGATGAAACACAGAAATTGCATCGGAATTAAATACAAAAGACACAATGCCGACCTAAGTACAAGACGACTGAATCTTCCTACCGTCCATGTTTTGAACCATTCCTGTGACACTAGTTATAGATTCCGATGCTTCACTTCAGGTTTACTGTATCCCTCTGACCTTCTTATTGACGATGAAACACCGATATTGCATCGGAATTAAATACAAAAGGCACAATGCTGACTTAAGTACAAGTAGACTGACCCTTCTTACCGTCTATGTTTTGAACCATTCCTGTGACACTAGTTATGGATTCCGATGCTTAACTTCAGGTTTACTGTATCCCTCTGACCTTCTTGTTGACGATGAAACACAGAAATTGCATCGGAATTAAATTGAAAAGGCACAATGCCGACATAAGTACAAGAAGACTGACTCTTCCTACTCTCTATGTTTTGAACCATTCCTGTAACACTAGTTATAGATTCCGATGCTTCACTTCAAGTTTACTGTATCCCTCTGACCTTCTTATTGTCGATGAAACACAGAAATTGCATCGGAATTAAATACAAAATGCACAGTGCCGACTTAAGTACACGAAGACTGACTCTTCTCACTGTCTATGTTTTGAACCATTCCTGTGAACCTAGTTATAGATTCCGATGCTTCACTTCGGGTTTACTGTATCCCTTGGACCTTCTTATTGACGATGAAACACAGAAATTGCATCGGACTTACATACAAAAGGCACAATGCCGACTTAAGTACAAGAACACTGACTCTTCCTACCGTCCATGTTTTGAACAATTCCTGTGACACTAGTTATAGATTCCGATGCTTCACCTCAGGTTTACAGTATCCCTCTGACCTTCTTATTAACGATGAAAAACAGAAATTGCATCTGAATTAAATAGAAAAGGCACAATGCCGACTTAAGTACAAGAAGACTGACTCTTCCTACTGTCTATCTTTTGAACCATTCCTGTGACACTAGTTATAGTTTCCGATGCCTCACTTCAGGTTTACTGTATCCCTCTGACCTTCTTATTGTGGATGAAACACCGAAATTGCATCGGAATTAAATAGAAAAGGCACAATGCAGACTTAAGTACAAGAAGAATGACTCTTCTAACTTTCTATGCTTTGAACCATTCCTGTGACACTAGTCATAGATTACGTTTCTACACTTCAGGTTTACTGTATTCCTCTGACCTTCTTATTGACGATGAAACACCGAAATTGCATCGGAATTAAATACAAAAGGCACAATGCCGACTTAAGTACAAGTAGACTGACTCTTTTTACTGTCTATGTTTTGAACCATTCCTGTAACACTAGTTATAGATTCTGATGCTTCACTTCAGGTTTACTGTGTCCGTCTGACCTTCTTATTGACGACGAAACACAGAAATTGCATCGGAATAAAATACAAAAGGCACAATGCCGACTTAAGTACAAGAAGACTGACTCTTCTTACTGATTATGTTTTGAACAATTCCTGTGACGCTTGTTAGAGATTCCGATGCTTCACTTCAGGTTTATGGTATCCCTCTGACCTTCTTATTGACGATGAAACACAGAAATTGTTTCGGAATTCAATTAAAAGGCACAATGCCGACTTAAGTACAAGAAGACTGACTATTTTTACTGACTATGTTTTGAACCATTCCTGTGAACCTAGTTATAGATTCCGATGCTTTACTTCAGCTTTACTGTATCCCTCTGACTATCTTATTGACGATGAAACACCGAAATTGCATCGGAATTAAATACAAAAGGCACAATGCCGACTTAAGTACAAGTGGACTAATTCTTTTCACTGTCTATGTTCTGAACCATTCCTGTAACACTAGTTATAGATTCTGATGCTTCACTTCAGGTTTACTGTGTCCGTCTGACCTTCTTATTGACGACGAAACACAGAAAATGCATCGGAATTTAATACAAAAGGCACAATGCCGACTTAAGTACAAGAAGACTGTCTCTTCCTACTCTCTATGTATGAACCATTCCTGTGACACTAGTTATAGATTCCGATGCTTCACTTCAGGTTTACTGTATCCCTTGGACCTTCTTATTGCCGATGAAACACAGAAATTGCATCGGAATTAAATACAAAAGACACAATGCCGACTTAAGTACAAGAAGACTGACTCTTCTTACTGTCTATGTTTTAAACCATTCCTGTGAACCTAGATATAGATTCCGATGCTTCACTTCGGGTTTACTGTATCCCTCTGACCTTCTTATTGTCGATGAAACACAGAAATTGCATCGGAATTAAATATAAAAGGCACAATGCAGACTTAAGTACAAGAAGACTGACTCTTCTAACTTACTATGTTTTGAACCATTCCTGTAACACTAGTCATAGATTCCGTTTCTACACTTCAGGTTTACTGTATTCCTCTGACCTTCTTATTGACGATGAAACACCGAAATTGCATCGGAATTAAATACAAAAGGCACAATGCCGACTTAAGTACAAGTAGACTGACTCTTTTTACTGTCTATGTTTTGAACCATTCCTGTAACACTAGTTATAGATTCTGATGCTTCACTTCAGGTTTACTGTGTCCGTCTGACCTTCTTATTGACGACGAAACACAGAAATTGCATCGGAATTAAATACAAAAGGCACAATGCCGACTTAAGTACAAGAAGACTGACTCTTCTTACTGATTATGTTTTGAACAATTCCTGTGACGCCTGTTAGAGATTCCGATGCTTCACTTCAGGTTTACGGTATCCCTCTGACCTTCTTATTGACGATGAAACACAGAAATTGTTTCGGAATTCAATTAAAAGGCACAATGCCGACTTAAGTACAAGAAGACTGACTATTTTTACTGACTATGTTTTCAACCATTCCTGTGACACTAGTTATAGATTCCGATGCTTTGCTTCAGCTTTACTGTATCCCTCTGACCATCTCATTGACGATGAAACACCGAAATTGCATCGGAATTAAATACAAAAGGCACAATGCCGACTTAAGTACAAGTAGACTAATTCTTTTTACTGTCTATGTTTTGAACCATTCCTGTAACACTAGTTATAGATTCTGATGCTTCACTTCAGGTTTACTGTGTCCGTCTGACCTTCTTATTGACGACGAAACACAGAAAATGCATCGGAATTTAATACAAAAGGCACAATGCCGACTTAAGTACAAGAAGACTGTCTCTTCCTACTCTCTATGTATGAACCATTCCTGTGACACTAGTTATAGATTCCGATGCTTCACTTCAGGTTTACTGTATCCCTTGGACCTTCTTATCGCCTATGAAACACAGAAATTGCATCGGAATTAAATACAAAAGACACAATGCCGACTTAAGTACAAGAAGACTGACTCTTCTTACTGTCTATGTTTTGAACCATTCCTGTGAACCTAGATATAGATCCCGATGCTTCACTTCGGGTTTACTGTATCCCTTGGACCTTCTTATTGACGATGAAACACAGAAATTGCATCGGAATTAAATGCAAAAGGCACAATGCCGACTTAAGTACAAGAAGACTGAATCCTCCTACTGTCCATGCTTTGAACCATTCCTGTGACCCTAGTTATAGATTCCCATGCTTCACTTCAGGTTTACTGTATCCCTCTGTCCTTCTTATTGACGATGAAACACCGATATTGCATCGGAATTAAATACAAAAGGCACAATGCCGACTTAAGTACAAGTAGGCTGACCCTTCTTACTGTCTATGTTTTGAACAAATCCTGTGACACTATGTATAGATTCCGATGCTTCACTTCAGGTTTACAGTATCCCCCTGTGACCTTCTTATTGACGATGAAACACAGAAATTGCATCGGAATTAAATAGAAAAGGCACAATGCCGACTTAAGTACAAGAAGACTGACTCTTCTTACAGACTATCTTTTGAACCATTCCTGTGACACTATGTATAGATTCCGATGCATCACTTCAGGTTTACAGTATCCCCCTGTGACCTTCTTATTAACGATGAAAAACAAAAATTGCAACGGAATTAAATAGAAAAGGCACAATGCCGACTTAAGTACAAGAAGACTGACTCTTCCTACTCTCTATGTTTTGAACCATTCCTGTAACACTAGTTATAGATTCCGTTTCTACACTTCAGGTTTACTGTATCCCTCTGACCATCTTATTGACGATGAAACACCGAAATTGCATCGGAATTAAATACAAAAGGCACAATGCCGTCTTAAGTACAAGAAGACTGACTCTTCCTACTCTCTATGTTTTGAACCATTCCTGTGGCACTAGTTATAGATTCCGATGCTGCACTTCAGGTTTACTGTATCCCTCTGACCTTCTTATTGTCGATGAAACACAGAAATTGCATCGGAATTAAATACAAAATGCACAATGCCGGCTTAAGTACAAGAAGACTGACTCTTCTTACTGTCTATGTTTTGAACCATTCCTGTAACACTGGTTATAGATTCTGATGCTTCACTTCAGGTTTACTGTATCCCTCTGACCTTCTTATTGACGATGAAACACAGAAACTGCATCGGAATTCAATTAAAAGGCACAATGCCGACTTAAGTACAAGAAGACTGTACTTCCTACTCTCTATGTATGAACCATTCCTGTGACACTAGTTATAGAATCCGATGCTTCACTTCAGGTTTACTGTATCTCTCTGACCTTCTTATTGCCGATGAAACACAGAAATTGCATCGGAATTAAATGCAAAAGGCACAATGCCGACTTAAGTACAAGAAGACTGACTCTTCTTACTGTCTATGTTTTGAACCATTCCTGTGAACCTAGTTATAGATTCCGATGCTTCACTTCGAGTTTACTGTATCCCTTGGACCTCCTTATTGACGATGAAACACAGAAATTGCATCGGAATTAAATACAAAAGACACAATGCCGACTTAAGTACAAGACGACTGAATCTTCCTACTGTCCATGTTTTGAACCATTCCTGTGACACTAGTTATAGATTCCGATGCTTCACTTCAGGTTTACTGTATCCCTCTGACCTTCTTATTGACGATGAAACACCGATATTGCATCGGAATTCAATACAAAAGGCACAATGCCGACTAAAGTACAAGTAGACTGACCCTTCTTACTGTCTATGTTTTGAACCATTCCTGTGACACTAGCTATAGATTCCGATGCTTCACTTCAGGTTTACTGTATCCGTCTGACCTTCTTATTGACGATGAAACACTGAAATTGCATCGGAATTAAATACAAAATCACAATGCCATCTTAAGTACAAGAAGACTGTCTCTTCTTACTGTATATGATTTGAACAATTCCTGTGACACTAGTTATGGATTCCGATGCTTAACTTCAGGATTACTGTATCCCTCTGACCTTCTTGTTGACGATGAAACACAGAAATTGCATCGGAATTAAATTGAAAAGGCACAATGCCGACTTAAGTACAAGAAGACTGACTCTTCCTACTCTCTATGTTTTGAACCATTCCTGTAACACTAGTTATAGATTCCGATGCTTCACTTCAAGTTTACTGTATCCCTCTGACCTTCTTATTGTCGATGAAACACAGAAATTGCATCGGAATTAAATACAAAATGCACAATGAAGACTTAAGTACACGAAGACTGACTCTTCTCACTGTCTATGTTTTGAACCATTCCTGTGAACCTAGTTATAGATTCCGATGCTTCACTTCGGGTTTACTGTATCCCTTGGACCTTCTTATTGACGATGAAACACAGAAATTGCATCGGACTTACATACAAAAGGCACAATGCCGACTTAAGTACAAAAACACTGACTCTTCCTACCGTCCATGTTTTGAACAATTCCTGTGACACTAGTTATAGATTCCGATGCTTCACTTCAGGTTTAAAGTATCCCTCTGACCTTCTTATTAACGATGAAAAACAGAAATTGCATCTGAATTAAATAGAAAAGGCACAATTCCGACTTAAGTACAAGAAGACTGACTCTTCCTACTGTCTATCTTTTGAACCATTCCTGTGACACTAGTTATAGTTTCCGATGCCTCACTTCAGGTTTACTGTATCCCTCTGACCTTCTTATTGTCGATGAAACACAGAAATTGCATCGGAATTAAATAGAAAAGGCACAACCCAGACTTAAGTACAAGAAGAATGACTCTTCTAACTTTCTATGTTTTGAACCATTCCTGTGACACTAGTCATAGATTCCGTTTCTACACTTCAGGTTTACTGTATTCCTCTGACCTTCTTATTGACGATGAAACACCGAAATTGCATCGGAATTAAATACAAAAGGCACAATGCCGACTTAAGTACAAGTAGACTGACTCTTTTTACTGTCTATGTTTTGAACCATTCCTGTAACACTAGTTATAGATTCTGATGCTTCATTTCAGGTTTACTGTGTCCGTCCGACCTTCTTATTGACGACGAAACACAGAAATTGCATCGGAATTAAATACAAAAGGCACAATGCCGACTTAAGTACAAGAAGACTGACTCTTCTTACTGAATATGTTTTGAACAATTCCTGTGACGCTTGTTAGAGATTCCGATGCTTCACTTCAGGTTTATGGTATCCCTCTGACCTTCTTATTGACGATGAAACACAGAAATTGTTTCGGAATTCAATTAAAAGGCACAATGCCGACTTAAGTACAAGAAGACTGACTATTTTTACTGACTATGTTTTGAAAGATTCCTGTGACACTAGTTATAGATTCCGATGCTTTACTTCAGCTTTACTGTATCCCTCTGACTATCTTATTGACGATGAAACACCGAAATTGCATCGGAATTAAATACAAAAGGCACAATGCCGACTTAAGTACAAGTAGACTAATTCTTTTTACTGTCTATGTTTTGAACCATTCCTGTAACACTAGTTATAGATTCTGATGCTTCACTTCAGGTTTACTGTGTCCGTCTGACCTTCTTATTGATGACGAAACACAGAAAATGCATCGGAATTTAATACAAAAGGCACAATGCCGACTTAAGTACAAGAAGACTGTCTCTTCCTACTCTCTATGTATGAACCATTCCTGTGACACTAGTTATAGATTCCGATGCTTCATTTCAGGTTTACTGTATCCCTTGGACCTTCTTATTGCCGATGAAACACAGAAATTGCATCGGAATTAAATACAAAAGACACAATGCCAACTTAAGTACAAGAAGACTGACTCTTCTTACTGTCTATGTTTTAAACCATTCCTGTGAACCTAGATATAGATTCCGATGATTCACTTCGGGGGTTACTGTATCCCTTGGACCTTCTTATTGACGATGAAACACAGAAATTGCATCGGAATTAAATGCAAAAGGCACAATGCCGACTTAAGTACAAGAAGACTGAATCTTCCTACTGTCCATGTTTTGAACCATTCCTGTGACACTAGTTATAGATTCCGATGCTTCACTTCAGGTTTACTGTATCCCTCTGACCTTCTTATTGACGATGAAACACCGAAATTGCATTGGAATTAAATACAAAAGGCACAATGCCGACTTAAGTACAAGTAGGCTGACCCTTCTTACTGTCTATGTTTTGAACAATTCCTGTGACACTAGGTATAGATTCCGATGCTTCTCTTCAGGTTTACAGTATCCCCCTGTGACCTTCTTATTGACGATGAAACACAGAAATTGCATCGGAATTAAATAGAAAAGGCACAATGCCGACTTAAGTACAAGAAGACTGACTCTTCTTACAGACTATCGTTTGAACCATTCCTGTAACACTAGCTATAGATTCCGATGCTTCACTTCAGGTTTACTGTATCCCTCTGACTTTCTTATTGACGATGAAACACTGAAATTGCATCGGAATTAAATACAAAAGGCACAATGCCAACTTAAGTGCAAAAAGACTGACTCTTATTACTGTATATGTTTTGAACCATTCCTGTGACACTAGTTATGGATTCCGATGTTTCACTTCAGGTTTACTGTACCCCTCTGACCTTCTTATTGACGATGACACACAGAAATTGCATCGGAATTAAATAGAAAAGGCACAATGCCGACTTAAGTACAAGAAGACTGACTCCTCCTACTCTCTATGTTTTGAACCATTCCTGTGACACTAGTTATAGATTACGATGCTTCAATTCAGGTTTACTGTATCCCTCTAACCTTCTTATTGTCGATGAAACACAGAAATTGCATCGGAATCAAATACAAAAGGCACAATGCCGACTTAAGTACAAGAGAACTGACTCTTCCTACCGTCCATGTTTTGAACAATTCCTGTGACACTAGTTATAGATTCCGATGCTTCACTTCAGGTTTACTGTATCCCTCTGACCTACTTATTGACGACGAAACACCGAAATTGCATCGGAATTAAATACAGAAGGCACAATGCCGACTTAAGTACAAGAAGACTGACCCTTCATACTGTCTATGTTTTGAACCATTCCTGTGACACTAGTTATAGATTCCGATGCTTCACTTCAGCTTTACAGTATCCCTCTGACCTTGTTATTAACGATGAAAAACAAAAATTGCATTGGAATTAAATAGAAAAGGCACAATGCCGACTTAAGTACAAGAAGAATGACTCTTCTTACTGTCTAGTATTGAACCATTCCTGTGACACTAGTCATAGATTCCGTTTCTACACTTCAGGTTTACTGTATCCCTCTGACCATCTTATTGACGATGAAACTCCGAAATTGCATCGGAATTAAATACAGAAGGCACAATGCCGACTTAAGTACAAGAAGACTGACTCTTCCTACTCTCTATGTTTTGAACCATTCCTGTGGCACTAGTTATAGATTCCGATGCTTCACTTCAGGTTTACTGTATCCCTCTGACCTTCTTATTGTCGATGAAACACAGAAATTGCATCGGAATTAAATACAAAATGCACAATGCCGACTTAAGTACAAGAAGACTGACTCTTCTTACTGTGTATGTTTTGAACCATTCCTGTGAACCTAGTTACAGATTCCGATGCTTCACTTCGCGTTTACTGTATCCCTTGGACCTTTTTATTGACGATGAAACACAGAATTTGCATCGGAATTAAATACAAAAGGCACAATGCCGACTTAAGTACAAGTAGACTGACTCTTTTTACTGTCTATGTTTTGAACCATTCCTGTAACACTAGTTATAGATTCTGATGCTTCACTTCAGGTTTACTGTATCCCTCTGACCTTCTTATTGACGATGAAACACAGAAATTGCATCGGAATTCAATTAAAAGGCACAATGCCGACTTAAGTACAAGAAGACTGTCTCATCCTACTCTCTATGTATGAACCATTCCTGTGACACTAGTTATAGAATCCGATGCTTCACTTCAGGTTTACTGTATCTCTCTGACCTTCTTATTGCCGATGAAACACAGAAATAGCATCGGAATTAAATACAAAAGGCACAATGCCGACTTAAGTACAAGAAGACTGACTCTTCTTACTGTCTATGTTTTGAACCATTCCTGTGAACCTAGTTATAGATTCCGATGCTTCACTTCGAGTTTACTGTATCCCTTGGACCTTCTTATTGACGATGAAACACAGAAATTGCATCGGAATTAAATGCAAAAGACACAATGCCGACTTATGTACAAGACGACTGAATCTTCCTACTGTCCATGTTTTGAACCATACCTGTGACACTAGTTATAGATTCCGATGCTTCACTTCAGGTTTACTGTATCCCTCTGACCTTCTTATTGACGATGAAACACCGATATTGCATCGGAATTAAATACAAAAGGCACAATGCCGACTTAAGTACAAGTAGACTGACCCTTCTTACTGCCTATGTTTTGAACCATTCCAGTGACACTAGCTATAGATTCCGATGCTTCACTTCAGGTTTACTGTATCCCTCTGACCTTCTTATTGACGATGAAACACTGAAATTGTATCGGAATTAAATACAAAAAGCACAATGCCATCTTAAGTACAAGAAGACTGTCTCTTGTTACTGTATATGTTTTGAACCATTCCTGTGACACTAGTTACGGATTCCGATGCTTAACTTCAGGTTTACTGTATCCCTCTGACCTTCTTGTTGACGATGAAACACAGAAATTGCATCGGAATTAAATTGAAAAGGCACAATGCCGACTTAAGTACAAGAAGACTGACTCTTCCTACTCTCTATGTTTTGAACCATTCCTGTAACACTAGTTACAGATTCCGATGCTTCACTTCAAGTTTACTGTATCCCTCTGACCTTCTTATTGTCGATGAAACACAGAAATTGCATTGGAATTAAATACAAAATGCACAATGCCGACTTAAGTACACGAAGACTGACTCTTCTTACTGTCTATGTTTTGAACCATTCCTGTGAACCTAGTTATAGATTCCGATGCTTCACTTCGGGTTTACTGTATCCCTTGGACCTTCTTATTGACGATGAAACACAGAAATTGCATCGGACTTACATACAAAAGGCACAATGCCGACTTAAGTACAAGAACACTGAGTCTTCCTACCGTCCATGTTTTGAACAATTCCTGTGACACTAGTTATAGATTCCGATGCTTCACTTCAGGTTTACTGTATCCCTCTGACTTTCTTATTGACGACGAAACCACGAAATTGCATCGGAATTAAATACAAAAGGCACAATGCCGACTTAAGTACAAGAAGACTGACCCTTCTTACTGTCTATGTTTTGCACCACTCCTGTGACACTAGCTATAGATTCCGATGCTTCACTTCAGGTTTACAGTATCCCTCTGACCTTCTTATTAACGATGAAAAACAGAAATTGCATCTGAATTAAATAGAAAAGGCACAATGCCGACTTAAGTACAAGAAGACTGACTCTTCTTACTGTCTATCTTTTGAACCATTCCTGTGACACTAGTTATAGTTTCCGATGCCTCACTTCAGGTTTACTGTATCCCTCTGACCTTCTTATTGTCGATGAAACACTGAAATTGCATCGGAATTAAATACAAAAGGCACAATGCCGACTTAAGTACAAGAAGACTGACTCTTCTTACTGATTATGTTTTGAACAATTCCTGTGACGCTTGTTAGAGATTCCGATGCTTCACTTCAGGTTTACGGTATCCCTCTGACTTTCTTATTGACGATGAAACACAGAAATTGTTTCGGAATTCAATTAAAAGGCACAATGCCGACTTAAGTACAAGAAGACTGACTAATTTTACTGACTATATTTTGAACCATTCCTGTGACACTAGTTATAGATTCCGATGCTTTACTTCAGCTTTACTGTATCCCTCTGACCATCTTATTGACGATGAAATACCGAAATTGCATCGGTATTAAATACAAAAGGCACAATGCCGACTTAAGTACAAGTAGACTGACTCTTTTTACTGTCTATGTTTTGAACCATTCCTGTAACACTAGTTATAGATTCTGATGCTTCACTTCAGGTTTACTGTGTCCGTCTGACCTTCTTATTGACGACGAAACACAGAAAATGCATCGGAATTTAATACAAAAGGCACAATGCCGACTTAAGTACAAGAAGACTGTCTCTTCCTACTCTCTATGTATGAACCATTCCTGTGACACTAGTTATAGATTCCGATGCTTCACTTCAGGTTTACTGTATCCCTTGGACCTTCTTATTGCCGATGAAACACAGAAATTGCATCGGAATTAAATACAAAAGACACCATGCCGACTTAAGTACAAGAAGACTGACTCTTCTTACTGTCTATGTTTTGAACCATTCCTGTGAACCTAGATATAGATTCCGATGCTTCACTTCGGGTTTACTGTATACCTTGGACCTTCTTATTGACGATGAAACACAGAAATTGCATCGGAATTAAATGCAAAAGGCACAATGCCGACTTAAGTACAAGAAGACTGAATCTTCCTACTGTCCATGTTTTGAACCATTCCTGTGACACTAGTTATAGATTCCCATGCTTCACTTCAGGTTTACTGTATCCCTCTGACCTTCTTATTGACGATGAAACACCGATATTGCATCGGAATTAAATACAAAAGGCACAATGCCGACTTAAGTACAAGTAGGCTGACCCTTCTTACTGTCTATGTTTTGAACAATTCCTGTGACACTATGTATAGATTCCGATGCTTCACTTCAGGTTTACAGTATCCCCCTGTGACCTTCTTATTGACGATGAAACACAGAAATTGCATCGGAATTAAATAGAAAAGGCACAATGCCGACTTAAGTACAAGAAGACTGACTCTTCTTACAGACTATCTTTTGAACCATTCCTGTGACACTATGTATAGATTCCGATGCTTCACTTCAGGTTTACAGTATCCCCCTGTGACCTTCTTATACACCGTTGAAAAACAAAAATTGCAGCGGAATTAAATAGAAAAGGCACAAAGCCGACTTAAGTACAAGAGGAATGACTCTTCTTACTGTCTATTATTGAACCATTCCTGTGACACTAGTCATAGATTCCGTTTCTACACTTCAGGTTTACTGTATCCCTCTGACCATCTTATTGACGATGAAACACCGAAATTGCATCGGAATTAAATACAAAAGGCACAATGCCGACTTAAGTACAAGAAGACTGACTCTTCCTACTCTCTATGTTTTGAACCATTCCTGTGGCACTAGTTATAGATTCCGATGCTGCACTTCAGGTTTACTGTATCCCTCTGACCTTCTTATTGTCGATGAAACACAGAAATTGCATCGGAATTAAATACAAAATGCACAATGCCGACGTAAGTACAAGAAGACTGACTCTTCTTACTGTCTATGTTTTGAACCATTCCTGTGAACCTAGTTATAGATTCCGATGTTTCACTTCGTGTTTACTGTATCCCTTGGACCTTTCTATTGACGATGAAACACGGAATTTGCATCGGAATTAAATACAAAAGGCACAATGCCGATTTAAGTACAAGTAGACTAACTCTTTTTACTGTCTATGTTTTGAACCATTCCTGTAACACTAGTTATAGATTCTGATGCTTCACTTCAGGTTTACTGTATCCCTCTGACCTTCTTATTGACGATGAAACACAGAAATTGCATCGGAATTCAATTAAAAGGCACAATGCCGACTTAAGTACAAGAAGACTGTCTCTTCCTACTCTCTATGTATGAACCATTCCTGTGACACTAGTTATAGAATCCGATGCTTCACTTCAGGTTTACTGTATCTCTCTGACCTTCTTATTGCCGATGAAACACAGAAATTGCATCGGAATTAAATGCAAAAGGCACAATGCCGACTTAAGTACAAGAAGACTGACTCTTCTTACTGTCTATGTTTTGAACCATTCCTGTGAACCTAGTTATAGATTCCGATGCTTCACTTCGAGTTTACTGTATCCCTTGGACCTTCTTATTGACGATGAAACACAGAAATTGCATCGGAATTAAATACAAAAGACACAATGCCGACTTAAGTACAAGACGACTGAATCTTCCTACCGTCCATGTTTTGAACCATTCCTGTGACACTAGTTATAGATTCCGATGCTTCACTTCAGGTTTACTGTATCCCTCTGACCTTCTTATTGACGATGACACACCGATATTGCATCGGAATTAAATACAAAAGGCACAATGCCGACTTAAGTACAAGTAGACTGACCCTTCTTACTGTCTATGTTTTGAACCATTCCTGTGACACTAGTTATGGATTCCGATGCTTAACTTCAGGTTTACTGTATCCCTCTGACCTTCTTGTTGACGATGAAACACAGAAATTGCATCGGAATTAAATTGAAAAGGCACAATGCCGACATAAGTACAAGAAGACTGACTCTTCCTACTCTCTATGTTTTGAACCATTCCTGTAACACTAGTTATAGATTCCGATGCTTCACTTCAAGTTTACTGTATCCCTCTGACCTTCTTATTGTCGATGAAACACAGAAATTGCATCGGAATTAAATACAAAATGCACAATGCCGACTTAAGTACACGAAGACTGACTCTTCTCACTGTCTATGTTTTGAACCATTCCTGTGAACCTAGTTATAGATTCCGATGCTTCACTTCGGGTTTACTGTATCCCTTGGACCTTCTTATTGACGATGAAACACAGAAATTGCATCGGACTTACATACAAAAGGCACAATGCCGACTTAAGTACAAGAACACTGACTCTTCCTACCGTCCATGTTTTGAACAATTCCTGTGACACTAGTTATAGATTCCGATGCTTCACCTCAGGTTTACAGTATCCCTCTGACCTTCTTATTAACGATGAAAAACAGAAATTGCATCTGAATTAAATAGAAAAGGCACAATGCCGACTTAAGTACAAGAAGACTGACTCTTCCTACTGTCTATCTTTTGAACCATTCCTGTGACACTAGTTATAGTTTCCGATGCCTCACTTCAGGTTTACTGTATCCCTCTGACCTTCTTATTGTGGATGAAACACAGAAATTGCATCGGAATTAAATAGAAAAGGCACAATGCAGACTTAAGTACAAGAAGAATGACTCTTCTAACTTTCTATGTTTTGAACCATTCCTGTGACACTAGTCATAGATTCCGTTTCTACACTTCAGGTTGACTGTATTCCTCTGACCTTCTTATTGACGATGAAACACCGAAATTGCATCGGAATTAAATACAAAAGGCACAATGCCGACTTAAGTACAAGTAGACTGACTCTTTTTACTGTCTATGTTTTGAACCATTCCTGTAACACTAGTTATAGATTCTGATGCTTCACTTCAGGTTTACTGTGTCCGTCTGACCTTCTTATTGACGACGAAACACTTAGAAATTGCATCGGAATTAAATACAAAAGGCACAATGCCGACTTAAGTACAAGAAGACTGACTCTTCTTACTGATTATGTTTTGAACAATTCCTGTGACGCTTGTTAGAGATTCCGATGCTTCACTTCAGGTTTACGGTATCCCTCTGACCTTCTTATTGACGATGAAACACAGAAATTGTTTCGGAATTCAATTAAAAGGCACAATGCCGACTTAAGTACAAGAAGACTGACTATTTTTACTGACTATGTTTTGAACCATTCCTGTGACACTAGTTATAGATTCCGATGCTTTACTTCAGCTTTACTGTATCCCTCTGACTATCGTATTGACGATGAAACACCGAAATTGCATCGGAATTAAATACAAAAGGCACAATGCCGACTTAAGTACAAGTGGACTAATTCTTTTCACTGTCTATGTTTTGAACCATTCCTGTAACACTAGTTATAGATTCTGATGCTTCACTTCAGGTTTACTGTGTCCGTCTGACCTTCTTATTGACGACGAAACACAGAAAATGCATCGGAATTTAATACAAAAGGCACAATGCCGACTTAAGTACAAGAAGACTGTCTCTTCCTACTCTCTATGTATGAACCATTCCTGTGACACTAGTTATAGATTCCGATGCTTCACTTCAGGTTTACTGTATCCCTTGGACCTTCTTATTGCCGATGAAACACAGAAATTGCATCGGAATTAAATACAAAAGGCACAATGCCGACTTAAGTACAAGAAGACTGACTCTTCTTACTGTCTATGTTTTAAACCATTCCTGTGAACCTAGATATAGATTCCGATGCTTCACTTCGGGTTTACTGTATCCCTTGGACCTTCTTATTGACGATGAAACACAGAAATTGCATCGGAATTAAATGCACAAGGCACAATGCCGAATTAAGTACAAGAAGACTGAATCTTCCTACTGTCCATGTTTTGAACCATTCCTGTGACACTAGTTATAGATTCCGATGCTTCACTTCAGGTTTACTGTATCCCTCTGACCTTCTTATTGACGACGAAACACCTAAATTGCATCGGAATTAAATACAAAAGGCACAATGCCGACTTAAGTACAAGAAGACTGACACTTCTTACTGTCTATGTTTTGAACCATTCCTGTGACACTAGTTATAGATTCCGATGCTTCACTTCAGGTTTACAGTATCCCTCTGACCTTCTTATTAACGATGAAAAACAGAAATTGCATCTGAATTAAATAGAAAAGGCACAATGCCGACTTAAGTACAAGAAGACTGACTCTTCCTACTGTCTATCTTTTGAACCATTCCTGTGACACTAGTTATAGTTTCCGATGCATCACTTCAGGTTTACTGTATCCCTCTGACCTTCTTATTGTCGATGAAACACAGAAATTGCATCGGAATTAAATATAAAAGGCACAATGCAGACTTAAGTACAAGAAGACTGACTCTTCTAACTTTCTATGTTTTGAACCATTCCTGTAACACTAGTCATAGATTCCGTTTCTACACTTCAGGTTTACTGTATTCCTCTGACCTTCTTATTGACGATGAAACACCGAAATTGCATCGGAATTAAATACATAAGGCACAATGCCGACTTAAGTACAAGTAGACTGACTCTTTTTACTGTCTATGTTTTGAACCATTCCTGTAACACTAGTTATAGATTCTGATGCTTCACTTCAGGTTTACTGTGTCCGTCTGACCTTCTTATTGACGACGAAACACAGAAATTGCATCGGAATTAAATACAAAAGGCACAATGCCGACTTAAGTACAAGAAGACTGACTCTTCTTACTGATTATGTTTTGAACAATTCCTGTGACGCTTGTTAGAGATTCCGATGCTTCACTTCAGGTTTACGGTATCCCTCTGACCTTCTTATTGACGATGAAACACAGAAATTGTTTCGGAATTCAATTAAAAGGCACAATGCCGACTTAAGTACAAGAAGACTGACTATTTTTACTGACTATGTTTTGAACCATTCCTGTGACACTAGTTATAGATTCCGATGCTTTGCTTCAGCTTTACTGTATCCCTCTGACCATCTCATTGACGATGAAACACCGAAATTGCATCGGAATTAAATACAAAAGGCACAATGCCGACTTAAGTACAAGTAGACTAATTCTTTTTACTGTCTATGTTATGAACCATTCCTGTAACACTAGTTATAGATTCTGATGCTTCACTTCAGGTTTACTGTGTCCGTCTGACCTTCTTATTGACGACGAAACACAGAAAATGCATCGGAATTTAATACAAAAGGCACAATGCCGACTTAAGTACAAGAAGACTGTCTCTTCCTACTCTCTATGTATGAACCATTCCTGTGACACTAGTTATAGATTCCGATGTTTCACTTCAGGTTTACTGTATCCCTTGGACCTTCTTATTGCCTATGAAACACAGAAATTGCATCGGAATTAAATACAAAAGACACAATGCCGACTTAAGTACAAGAAGACTGACTCTTCTTACTGTCTATGTTTTGAACCATTCCTGTGAACCTAGATATAGATCCCGATGCTTCACTTCGGGTTTACTGTATCCCTTGGACCTTCTTATTGACGATGAAACACAGAAATTGCATCGGAATTAAATGCAAAAGGCACAATGCCGACTTAAGTACAAGAAGACTGAATCCTCCTACTGTCCATGTTTTGAACCATTCCTGTGACACTAGTTATAGATTCCCATGCTTCACTTCAGGTTTACTGTATCCCTCTGTCCTTCTTATTGACGATGAAACACCGATATTGCATCGGAATTAAATACAAAAGGCACAATGCCGACTTAAGTACAAGTAGGCTGACCCTTCTTACTGTCTATGTTTTGAACAAATCCTGTGACACTATGTATAGATTCCGATGCTTCACTTCAGGTTTACAGTATCCCCCTGTGACCTTCTTATTGACGATGAAACACAGAAATTGCATCGGAATTAAATAGAAAAGGCACAATGCCGACTTAAGTACAAGAAGACTGACTCTTCTTACAGACTATCTTTAGAACCATTCCTGAGACACTATGTATACATTCCGATGCATCACTTCAGGTTTACAGTATCCCCCTGTGACCTTCTTATTAACGATGAAAAACAAAAATTGCATCGGAATTAAATAGAAAAGGCACAATGCCGACTTAAGTACAAGAGGAATGACTCTTCTTACTGTCTATTATTGAACCATTCCTGTGCCACTAGTCATAGATTCCGTTTCTACACTTCAGGTTTACTGTATCCCTCTGACCATCTTATTGACGATGAAACACCGAAATTGCATCGGAATTAAATACAAAAGGCACAATGCCGACTTAAGTACAAGAAGACTGACTCTTCCTACTCTCTATGATTTGAACCATTCCTGTGGCACTAGTTATAGATTCCGATGCTGCACTTCAGGTTTACTGTATCCCTCTGACCTTCTTATTGTCGATGAAACACAGAAATTGCATCGGAATTAAATACAAAATGCACAATGCCGGCTTAAGTACAAGAAGACTGACTCTTCTTACTGTCTATGTTTTGAACCATTCCTGTAACACTGGTTATAGATTCTGATGCTTCACTTCAGGTTTACTGTATCCCTCTGACCTTCTTATTGACGATGAAACACAGAAACTGCATCGGAATTCAATTAAAAGGCACAATGCCGACTTAAGTACAAGAAGACTGTCTCTTCCTACTCTCTATGTATGAACCATTCCTGTGACACTAGTTATAGAATCCGATGCTTCACTTCAGGTTTACTGTATCCCTCTGACCTTCTTGTTGACGATGAAACACAGAAATTGCATCGGAATTAAATACAAAAACACAATGCCATCTTAAGTACAAGAAGACTGTCTCTTATTACTGTATATGTTTTGAACAATTCCTGTGACACTAGTTATGGATTCCGATGCTTAACTTCAGGTTTACTGTATCCCTCTGACCTTCTTGTTGACGATGAAACACAGAAATTGCATCGGAATTAAATTGAAAAGGCACAATGCCGACTTAAGTACAAGAAGACTGACTCTTCCTACTCTCTATGTTTTGAACCATTCCTGTAACACTAGTTATAGATTCCGATGCTTCACTTCAAGTTTACTGTATCCCTCTGACCTTCTTATTGTCGATGAAACACAGAAATTGCATCGGAATTAAATACAAAATGCACAATGCCGACTTAAGTACACGAAGACTGACTCTTCTCACTGTCTATGTTTTGAACCATTCCTGTGAACCTAGTTATAGATTCCGATGCTTCACTTCGGGTTTACTGTATCCCTTGGACCTTCTTATTGACGATGAAACACAGAAGTTGCATCGGACTTACATACAAAAGGCACAATGCCGACTTAAGTACAAGAACACTGACTCTTCCTACCGTCCATGTTTTGAACAATTCCTGTGACACTAGTTATAGATTCCGATGCTTCACTTCAGGTTTAAAGTATCCCTCTGACCTTCTTATTAACGATGAAAAACAGAAATTGCATCTGAATTAAATAGAAAAGGCACAATTCCGACTTAAGTACAAGAAGACTGACTCTTCCTACTGTCTATCTTTTGAACCATTCCTGTGACACTAGTTATAGTTTCCGATGCCTCACTTCAGGTTTACTGTATCCCTCTGACCTTCTTATTGTCGATGAAACACAGAAATTGCATCGGAATTAAATAGAAAAGGCACAACCCAGACTTAAGTACAAGAAGAATGACTCTTCTAACTTTCTATGTTTTGAACCATTCCTGTGACACTAGGCATAGATTCCGTTTCTACACTTCAGGTTTACTGTATTCCTCTGACCTTCTTATTGACGATGAAACACCGAAATTGCATCGGAATTAAATACAAAAGGCACAATGCCGACTTAAGTACAAGTAGACTGACTCTTTTTACTGTCTATGTTTTGAACCATTCCTGTAACACTAGTTATAGATTCTGATGCTTCACTTCAGGTTTACTGTGTCCGTCTGACCTTCTTATTGACGACGAAACACAGAAATTGCATCGGAATTAAATACAAAAGGCACAATGCCGACTTAAGTACAAGAAGACTGACTCTTCTTACTGATTATGTTTTGAACAATTCCTGTGACGCTTGTTAGAGATTCCGATGCTTCACTTCAGGTTTATGGTATCCCTCTGACCTTCTTATTGACGATGAAACACAGAAATTGTTTCGGAATTCAATTAAAAGGCACAATGCCGACTTAAGTACAAGAAGACTGACTATTTTTACTGACTATGTTTTGAACCATTCCTGTGACACTAGTTATAGATTCCGATGCTTTACTTCAGCTTTACTGTATCCCTCTGACTATCTTATTGACGATGAAACACCGAAATTGCATCGGAATTAAATACAAAAGGCACAATGCCGACTTAAGTACAAGTAGACTAATTCTTTTTACTGTCTATGTTTTGAACCATTCCTGTAACACTAGTTATAGATTCTGATGCTTCACTTCAGGTTTACTGTGTCCGTCTGACCTTCTTATTGACGACGAAACACAGAAAATGCATCGGAATTTAATACAAAAGGCACAATGCCGACTTAAGTACAAGAAGACTGTCTCTTCCTACTCTCTATGTATGAACCATTCCTGTGACACTAGTTATAGATTCCGATGCTTCACTTCAGGTTTACTGTATCCCTTGGACCTTCTTATTGCCGATGAAACACAGAAATTGCATCGGAATTAAATACAAAAGACACAATGCTGACTTAAGTACAAGAAGACTGACTCTTCTTACTGTCTATGTTTTAAACCATTCCTGTGAACCTAGATATAGATTCCGATGCTTCACTTCGGGTTTACTGTATCCCTTGGACCTTCTTATTGACGATGAAACACAGAAATTGCATCGGAATTAAATGCAAAAGGCACAATGCCGACTTAAGTACAAGAAGACTGAATCTTCCTACTGTCCATGTTTTGAACCATTCCTGTGACACTAGTTATAGATTCCGATGCTTCACTTCAGGTTTACTGTATCCCTCTGACCTTCTTATTGACGATGAAACACCGAAATTGCATTGGAATTAAATACAAAAGGCACAATGCCGACTTAAGTACAAGTAGGCTGACCCTTCTTACTGTCTATGTTTTGAACAATTCCTGTGACACTAGGTATAGATTCCGATGCTTCACTTCAGGTTTACAGTATCCCCCTGTGACCTTCTTATTGACGATGAAACACAGAAATTGCATCGGAATTAAATAGAAAAGGCACAATGCCGACTTAAGTACAAGAAGACTGACTCTTCTTACAGACTATCTTTTGAACCATTCCTGTAACACTAGCTATAGATTCCGATGCTTCACTTCAGGTTTACTGTATCCCTCTGACTTTCTTATTGACGATGAAACACTGAAAATGCATTGGAATTAAATACAAAAGGCACAATGCCAACTTAAGTGCAAAAAGACTGACTCTTATTACTGTATATGTTTTGAACCATTCCTGTGACACTAGTTATGGATTCCGATGTTTCACTTCAGGTTTACTGTACGCCTCTGACCTTCTTATTGACGATGACACACAGAAATTGCATCGGAATTAAATAGAAAAGGCACAATGCCGACTTAAGTACAAGAAGACTGACTCCTCCTACTCTCTATGTTTTGAACCATTCCTGTGACACTAGTTATAGATTACGATGCTTCAATTCAGGTTTACTGTATCCCTCTAACCTTCTTATTGTCGATGAAACACAGAAATTGCATCGGAATCAAATACAAAAGGCACAATGCCGACTTAAGTACAAGAGAACTGACTCTTCCTACCGTCCATGTTTTGAACAATTCCTGTGACACTAGTTATAGATTCCGATGCTTCACTTCAGGTTTACTGTATCCCTCTGACCTACTTATTGACGACGAAACACCGAAATTGCATCGGAATTAAATACAGAAGGCACAATGCCGACTTCAGTACAAGAAGACTGACCCTTCATACTGTCTATGTTTTGAACCATTCCTGTGACACTAGTTATAGATTCCGATGCTTCACTTCAGCTTTACAGTATCCCTCTGACCTTGTTATTAACGATGAAAAACAAAAATTGCATTGGAATTAAATAGAAAAGGCACAATGCCGACTTAAATACAAGAAGAATGACTCTTCTTACTGTCTAGTATTGAACCATTCCTGTGACACTAGTCATAGATTCCGTTTCTACACTTCAGGTTTGCTGTATCCCTCTGACCATCTTATTGACGATGAAACACCGAAATTGCATCGGAATTAAATACAGAAGGCACAATGCCGACTTAAGTACAAGAAGACTGACTCTTCCTACTCTCTATGTTTTGAACCATTCCTGTGGCACTAGTTATAGATTCCGATGCTTCACTTCAGGTTTACTGTATCCCTCTGACCTTCTTATTGACGATGAAACACAGAAATTGTTTCGGAATTCAATTAAAAGGCACAATGCCGACTTAAGTACAAGAAGACTGACTATTTTTACTGACTATGTTTTGAACCATTCCTGTGACACTAGTTATAGATTCCGATGCTTTACTTCAGCTTTACTGTATCCCTCTGACTATCTTATTGACGATGAAACACCGAAATTGCATCGGAATTAAATACAAAAGGCACAATGCCGACTTAAGTACAAGTAGACTAATTCTTTTTACTGTCTATGTTTTGAACCATTCCTGTAACACTAGTTATAGATTCTGATGCTTCACTTCAGGTTTACTGTGTCCGTCTGACCTTCTTATTGACGACGAAACACAGAAAATGCATCGGAATTTAATACAAAAGGCACAATGCCGACTTAAGTACAAGAAGACTGTCTCTTCCTACTCTCTATGTATGAACCATTCCTGTGACACTAGTTATAGATTCCGATGCTTCACTTCAGGTTTACTGTATCCCTTGGACCTTCTTATTGCCGATGAAACACAGAAATTGCATCGGAATTAAATACAAAAGACACAATGCCGACTTAAGTACAAGAAGACTGACTCTTCTTACTGTCTATGTTTTAAACCATTCCTGTGAACCTAGATATAGATTCCGATGCTTCACTTCGGGTTTACTGTATCCCTTGGACCTTCTTATTGACGATGAAACACAGAAATTGCATCGGAATTAAATGCAAAAGGCACAATGCCGACTTAAGTACAAGAAGACTGAATCTTCCTACTGTCCATGTTTTGAACCATTCCTGTGACACTAGTTATAGATTCCGATGCTTCACTTCAGGTTTACTGTATCCCTCTGACCTTCTTATTGACGATGAAACACCGAAATTGCATTGGAATTAAATACAAAAGGCACAATGCCGACTTAAGTACAAGTAGGCTGACCCTTCTTACTGTCTATGTTTTGAACAATTCCTGTGACACTAGGTATAGATTCCGATGCTTCACTTCAGGTTTACAGTATCCCCCTGTGACCTTCTTATTGACGATGAAACACAGAAATTGCATCGGAATTAAATAGAAAAGGCACAATGCCGACTTAAGTACAAGAAGACTGACTCTTCTTACAGACTATCTTTTGAACCATTCCTGTAACACTAGCTATAGATTCCGACGCTTCACTTCAGGTTTACTGTATCCCTCTGACTTTCTTATTGACGATGAAACACTGAAAATGCATTGGAATTAAATACAAAAGGCACAATGCCAACTTAAGTGCAAAAAGACTGACTCTTATTACTGTATATGTTTTGAACCATTCCTGTGACACTAGTTATGGATTCCGATGTTTCACTTCAGGTTTACTGTACGCCTCTGACCTTCTTATTGACGATGACACACAGAAATTGCATCGGAATTAAATAGAAAAGGCACAATGCCGACTTAAGTACAAGAAGACTGACTCCTCCTACTCTCTATGTTTTGAACCATTCCTGTGACACTAGTTATAGATTACGATGCTTCAATTCAGGTTTACTGTATCCCTCTAACCTTCTTATTGTCGATGAAACACAGAAATTGCATCGGAATCAAATACAAAAGGCACAATGCCGACTTAAGTACAAGAGAACTGACTCTTCCTACCGTCCATGTTTTGAACAATTCCTGTGACACTAGTTATAGATTCCGATGCTTCACTTCAGGTTTACTGTATCCCTCTGACCTACTTATTGACGACGAAACACCGAAATTGCATCGGAATTAAATACAGAAGGCACAATGCCGACTTCAGTACAAGAAGACTGACCCTTCATACTGTCTATGTTTTGAACCATTCCTGTGACACTAGTTATAGATTCCGATGCTTCACTTCAGCTTTACAGTATCCCTCTGACCTTGTTATTAACGATGAAAAACAAAAATTGCATTGGAATTAAATAGAAAAGGCACAATGCCGACTTAAATACAAGAAGAATGACTCTTCTTACTGTCTAGTATTGAACCATTCCTGTGACACTAGTCATAGATTCCGTTTCTACACTTCAGGTTTACTGTATCCCTCTGACCATCTTATTGACGATGAAACACCGAAATTGCATCGGAATTAAATACAGAAGGCACAATGCCGACTTAAGTACAAGAAGACTGACTCTTCCTACTCTCTATGTTTTGAACCATTCCTGTGGCACTAGTTATAGATTCCGATGCTTCACTTCAGGTTTACTGTATCCCTCTGACCTTCTTATTGTCGATGAAACACAGAAATTGCATCGGAATTAAATACAAAATGCACAATGCCGACTTAAGTACAAGAAGACTGACTCTTCTTACTGTGTATGTTTTGAACCATTCCTGTGAACCTAGTTACAGATTCCGATGCTTCACTTCGCGTTTACTGTATCCCTTGGACCTTTTTATTGACGATGAAACACAGAATTTGCATCGGAATTAAATACAAAAGGCACAATGCCGACTTAAGTACAAGTAGACTGACTCTTTTTACTGTCTATGTTTTGAACCATTCCTGTAACACTAGTTATAGATTCTGATGCTTCACTTCAGGTTTACTGTATCCCTCTGACCTTCTTATTGACGATGAAACACAGAAATTGCATCGGAATTCAATTAAAAGGCACAATGCCGACTTAAGTACAAGAAGACTGTCTCATCCTACTCTCTATGTATGAACCATTCCTGTGACACTAGTTATAGAATCCGATGCTTCACTTCAGGTTTACTGTATCTCTCTGACCTTCTTATTGCCGATGAAACACAGAAATAGCATCGGAATTAAATACAAAAGGCACAATGCCGACTTAAGTACAAGAAGACTGACTCTTCTTACTGTCTACGTTTTGAACCATTCCTGTGAACCTAGTTATAGATTCCGATGCTTCACTTCGAGTTTACTGTATCCCTTGGACCTTCTTGTTGACGATGAAACACAGAAATTGCATCGGAATTAAATGCAAAAGACACAATGCCGACTTATGTACAAGACGACTGAATCTTCCTACTGTCCATGTTTTGAACCATACCTGTGACACTAGTTATAGATTCCGATGCTTCACTTCAGGTTTACTGTATCCCTCTGACCTTCTTATTGACGATGAAATACCGATATTGCATCGGAATTAAATACAAAAGGCACAATGCCGACTTAAGTACAAGTAGACTGACCCTTCTTACTGCCTATGTTTTGAACCATTCCAGTGACACTAGCTATAGATTCCGATGCTTCACTTCAGGTTTACTGTATCCCTCTGACCTTCTTATTGACGATGAAACACTGAAATTGTATCGGAATTAAATACAAAAAGCACAATGCCATCTTAAGTACAAGAAGACTGTCTCTTGTTACTGTATATGTTTTGAACCATTCATGTGACACTAGTTATGGATTCCGATGCTTTACTTCAGGTTTACTGTATCCCTCTGACCTTCTTGTTGACGATGAAACACAGAAATTGCATCGGAATTAAATTGAAAAGGCACAATGCCGACTTAAGTACAAGAAGACTGACTCTTCCTACTCTCTATGTTTTGAACCATTCCTGTAACACTAGTTACAGATTCCGATGCTTCACTTCAAGTTTACTGTATCCCTCTGACCTTCTTATTGTCGATGAAACACAGAAATTGCATCGGAATTAAATACAAAATGCACAATGCCGACTTAAGTACACGAAGACTGACTCTTCTTACTGTCTATGTTTTGAACCATTCCTGTGAACCTAGTTATAGATTCCGATGCTTCACTTCGGGTTTACTGTATCCCTTGGACCTTCTTATTGACGATGAAACACAGAAATTGCATCGGACTTACATACAAAAGGCACAATGCCGACTTAAGTACAAGAACACTGACTCTTCCTACCGTCCATGTTTTGAACAATTCCTGTGACACTAGTTATAGATTCCGATGCTTCACTTCAGGTTTACTGTATCCCTCTGACTTTCTTATTGACGACGAAACCACGAAATTGCATCGGAATTAAATACAAAAGGCACAATGCCGACTTAAGTACAAGAAGACTGACCCTTCTTACTGTCTATGCTTTGCACCACTCCTGTGACACTAGCTATAGATTCCGATGCTTCACTTCAGGTTTACAGTATCCCTCTGACCTTCTTATTAACGATGAAAAACAGAAATTGCATCTGAATTAAATAGAAAAGGCACAATGCCGACTTAAGTACAAGAAGACTGACTCTTCTTACTGTCTATCTTTTGAACCATTCCTGTGACACTAGTTATAGTTTCCGATGCCTCACTTCAGGTTTACTGTATCCCTCTGACCTTCTTATTGTCGATGAAACACAGAAATTGCATCGGAATTTAATAGAAAAGGCACAATGCCGACTTAAGTACAAGAAGACTGACTCTTCTAACTTTCTATGCTTTGAACCATTCCTGTGACACTAGTCATAGATTCCGTTTCTACACTTCAGGTTTACTGTATTCCTCTGACCTTCTTATTGACGATGAAACACCGAAATTGCATCGGAATTAAATACAAAAGGCACAATGCCGACTTAAGTACAAGAAGACTGACTCTTTTTACTGTCTATGTTTTGAACCATTTCTGTAACACTAGTTATAGATTCTGATGCTTCACTTCAGGTTTACTGTGTCCGTCTGACCTTCTTATTGACGACGAAACACAGAAATTGCATCGGAATTAAATACAAAAGGCACAATGCCGACTTAAGTACAAGAAGACTGACTCTTCTTACTGATTATGTTTTGAACAATTCCTGTGACGCTTGTTAGAGATTCCGATGCTTCACTTCAGGTTTACGGTATCCCTCTGACTTTCTTATTGACGATGAAACACAGAAATTGTTTCGGAATTCAATTAAAAGGCACAATGCCGACTTAAGTACAAGAAGACTGACTAATTTTACTGACTATATTTTGAACCATTCCTGTGACACTAGTTATAGATTCCGATGCTTTACTTCAGCTTTACTGTATCCCTCTGACCATCTTATTGACGATGAAACACCGAAATTGCATCGGTATTAAATACAAAAGGCACAATGCCGACTTAAGTACAAATAGACTGACTCTTTTTACTGTCTATGTTTTGAACCATTCCTGTAACACTAGTTATAGATTCTGATGCTTCACTTCAGGTTTACTGTGTCCGTCTGACCTTCTTATTGACGACGAAACACAGAAAATGCATCGGAATTTAATACAAAAGGCACAATGCCGACTTAAGTACAAGAAGACTGTCTCTTCCTACTCTCTATGTATGAACCATTCCTGTGACACTAGTTATAGATTCCGATGCTTCACTTCAGGTTTACTGTATCCCTTGGACCTTCTTATTGCCGATGAAACACAGAAATTGCATCGGAATTAAATACAAAAGACACCATGCCGACTTAAGTACAAGAAGACTGACTCTTCTTACTGTCTATGTTTTGAACCATTCCTGTGAACCTAGATATAGATTCCGATGCTTTACTTCGGGTTTACTGTATACCTTGGACCTTCTTATTGACGATGAAACACAGAAATTGCATCGGAATTAAATGCAAAAGGCACAATGCCGACTTAAGTACAAGAAGACTGAATCTTCCTACTGTCCATGTTTTGAACCATTCCTGTGACACTAGTTATAGATTCCCATGCTTCACTTCAGGTTTACTGTATCCCTCTGACCTTCTTATTGACGATGAAACACCGATATTGCATCGGAATTAAATACAAAAGGCACAATGCCGACTTAAGTACAAGTAGGCTGACCCTTCTTACTGTCTATGTTTTGAACAATTCCTGTGACACTATGTATAGATTCCGATGCTTCACTTCAGGTTTACAGTATCCCCCTGTTACCTTCTTATTGACGATGAAACACAGAAATTGCATCGGAATTAAATAGAAAAGGCACAATGCCGACTTAAGTACAAGAAGACTGACTCTTCTTACAGACTATCTTTTGAACCATTCCTGTGACACTATGTATAGATTCCGATGCTTCACTTCAGGTTTACAGTATCCCCCTGTGACCTTCTTATACACCGATGAAAAACAAAAATTGCATCGGAATTAAATAGAAAAGGCACAAAGCCGACTTAAGTACAAGAGGAATGACTCTTCTTACTGTCTATTATTGAACCATTCCTGTGACACTAGTCATAGATTCCGTTTCTACACTTCAGGTTTACTGTATCCCTCTGACCATCTTATTGACGATGAAACACCGAAATTGCATCGGAATTAAATACAAAAGGCACAATGCCGACTTAAGTACAAGAAGACTGACTCTTCCTACACTCTATGTTTTGAACCATTCCTGTGGCACTAGTTATAGATTCCGATGCTGCACTTCAGGTTTACTGTATCCCTCTGACCTTCTTATTGTCGATGAAACACAGAAATTGCATCGGAATTAAATACAAAATGCACAATGCCGACTTAAGTACAAGAAGACTGACTCTTCTTACTGTCTATGTTTTGAACCATTCCTGTGAACCTAGTTATAGATTCCGATGCTTCACTTCGCGTTTACTGTATCCCTTGGACCTTTCTATTGACGATGAAACACAGAATTTGCATCGGAATTAAATACAAAAGGCACAATGCCGATTTAAGTACAAGTAGACTAACTCTTTTTACTGTCTATGTTTTGAACCATTCCTGTAACACTAGTTATAGATTCTGATGCTTCACTTCAGGTTTACTGTATCCCTCTGACCTTCTTATTGACGATGAAACACAGAAATTGCATCGGAATTCAATTAAAAGGCACAATGCCGACTTAAGTACAAGAAGACTGTCTCTTCCTACTCTCTATGTATGAACCATTCCTGTGACACTAGTTATAGAATCCGATGCTTCACTTCAGGTTTACTGTATCTCTCTGACCTTCTTATTGCCGATGAAACACAGAAATTGCATCGGAATTAAATGCAAAAGGCACAATGCTGACTTAAGTACAAGAAGACTGACTCTTCTTACTGTCTATGTTTTGAACCATTCCTGTGAACCTAGTTATAGATTCCGATGCTTCACTTCGAGTTTACTGTATCCCTTGGACCTTCTTATTGACGATGAAACACAGAAATTGCATCGGAATTAAATACAAAAGACACAATGCCGACTTAAGTACAAGACGACTGAATCTTCCTACTGTCCATGTTTTGAACCATTCCTGTGACACTAGTTATAGATTCCGATGCTTCACTTCAGGTTTACTGTATCCCTCTGACCTTCTTATTGACGATGAAACACTGAAATTGCATCGGAATTAAATACAAAAACACAATGCCATCTTAAGTACAAGAAGACTGTCTCTTATTACTGTATATGTTTTGAACCATTCCTGTGACACTAGTTATGGATTCCGATGCTTAACTTCAGGTTTACTGTATCCCTCTGACCTTCTTGTTGACGATGAAACACAGAAATTGCAGAGGAATTAAATTGAAAAGGCACAATGCCGACTTAAGTACAAGAAGAGTGACTCTTCCTACTCTCTATGTTTTGAACCATTCCTGTAACACTAGTTATAGATTCCGATGCTTCACTTCAAGTTTACTCTATCCCTCTGACCTTCTTATTGTCGATGAAACATAGAAATTGCATCGGAATTAAATACAAAAGGCACAATGCCGACATAAGTACAAGAAGACTGAATCTACCTACTGTCCATGTTTTGAACCATTCCTGTGACACGAGTTATAGATTCCGATGCTTCACTTCAGGTGTACTGTATCCCTCTGACCTTCTTATTGACGATGAAACACCGAAATTGCATCGGAATTAAATGCATAAGGCACAATGCCGACTTAAGTACAAGTAGGCTGACCCTTCTTACTGTCTATGTTTTGAACAATTCCTGTGACACTAGTTATGGATTCCGATGCTTCACTTCAGGTTTACAGTATCCCCCTGTGACCTTCTTATTGACGATGAAACACAGAAATTGCATCGGAATTAAATAGAAAACGCACAATGCCGACTTAAGTACAAAAAAACTGACTCCTCCTACTCTCTATGTTTTGAACCATTCCTGTGACACTAGTTATAGATTCCGATGCTTCAATTCAGGTTTACTGTATCCCTCTGACCTTCTTATTGTCGATGAAACACAGATATTGCATCGGAATTAAATACAAAAGGCACAATGCCGACTTAAGTACACGAAGACTGACTGTTCTTACTGTCTATGTTTTGAACCATTCCTGTGAACCTAGTTATATATTCCGATGCTTAACTTCGGGTTTACCGTATCCCTTGGACCTTCTTATTGACGATGTAAACAGAAATTTCATCGGACTTAAATACAAAAGGCACAATGCCGACTTAAGTACAAGAAAACTGACACTTCCTACCGTCCATGTTTTGAACAATTCCTGTGACACTAGTTATAGATTCCGATGCTTCACTTCAGGTGTACTGTATCCCTCTGACCTACATATTGACGACGAAAAACCGAAATTGCATCGGAATTAAATACAGAAGGCACAATGCCGGCTTAAGTACAAGAAGACTGATCCTTCTTACTGTCTATGTTTTGAACCATTAATGTGACACTAGTTATAGATTCCGATGCTTCACTTCAGGATTACAGTATCCCTCTGACCTCTGACCTTCTTATTAACGATGAGAAACAAAAATTGCATCGGAATTTAATAGAAAAGGCACAATGCCGACTTAAGTACAAGAAGAATGACTCTTCTTACTGTCTATTTCTGAACCATTCCTGTGACACTAGTCATAGATTCCGTTTCTACACTTCAGGTTTACTGTATCCCTCTGACCATCTTATTGACGATGAAACACCGAAATTGCATCGGAATTAAATACAAAAGGCACAATGCCGACTTAAGTACAAGATACTGACTCTTCCTACTCTCTATGTTTTGAACCATTCCTGTGACACTATTTATAGATTCCGATGCTTCACTTCAGGTTTACTGTATCTCTCTGACCTTCTTATTGACGATGAAACACTGAAATATCATCGGAATTAAATACAAAAGGCACAATGCCGATTTAAGTACAAGAAGACTGACTCTTCCAACTCTCTATGTTTTGAACCATTCCTGTGACACTAGTTATAGATTCCGATGCTTCACTTCAGGTTTACTGTATCCCTCTGACCTTCTTATTGTCGATGAAACACAGAAATTGCATCGGAATTAAATACAAAATGCACAATACCGACTTAAGTACAAGAAGACTGACTCTTCTTACTGTCTATGTTTTGAACCATTCCTGTGAACCTAGTTATAGATTCCGATGCTTCACTTCGCGTTTACTGTATCCCTTGGACCTTTTTATTGACGATGAAACACAGAAATTGCATCGGAATTAAATACAAAAGGCACAATGCCGACTTAAGTACAAGTAGACTATATCTTTTTACTGTCTATGTTTTGAACCATTCCTGTAACACTAGTTATAGATTCTGATGCTTCACTTCAGGTTTACTGTATCCCTCTGACCTTCTAATTGACGATGAAACACAGAAATTGCATCGGAATTCAATTAAAAGCACAATGCCGACTTAAGTACAAGAAGACAGTCTCTTCCTACTCTCTATGTATGAACCATTCCTGTGACACTTGTTATAGAATCCGATGCTTCACTTCTGGTTTACTGTATCTCTCTGACCTTCTTATTGCCGATGAAACACAGAAATTGCATCGGAATTAAATACAAAAGGCACAATGCCGACTTAAGTACTAGAAGACTGACTCTTCTTACTGTCTATGTTTTGAACCAATCCTGTGAACCTAGTTATAGATTCCGATGCTTCACTTCGTGTTTACTGTATCCCTTGGACCTTCTTACTGACGATGAAACACAGAAATCGCATCGGAATTAAATACAAAAGACACAATGCCGTCTTAAGTACAAGACGACTGAATCTTCCTACTGTCCATGTTTTGAACCATTGCTGTGACACTAGTTATAGATTCCGATGCTTCACTTCAGGTTTACTGTATCCCTCTAACCTTCCTATTGACGATGAAAAACTGAAATTGCATCGGAATTAAATACAAAACGCACAATGCCAACTTAAGTACAAGAAGACTGACTCTTATTACTGTATATGTTTTGAACCATTCCTGTGACACTAGTTATGGATTCCGATGCTTCACTTCAGGTTTACTGTATCCCTCTTACCTTCTTATTGACAATGAAACACCGATATTGCATCGGAATTAAATACAAAAGGCACAATGCCGACTTAAGTACAAGAAGACTGACTCTTCCTACTCTCTATGTTTTGAACCATTCCTGTGGCACTAGTTATAGATTCCGATGCTGCACCTCAGGTTTACTGTATCCCTCTGACCTTCTTATTGTCGATGAAACACAGAAATTGCATCGGAAGTAAATACAAAATGCACAATGCCGACTTAAGTACAAGAAGACTGACTCTTCTCACTGTCTATGTTTTGAACCATTCCTGTGAACCTAGTTATAGATTCCGATGCTTCACTTCGCGTTTACTGTATCCCTTGGACCTTTCTATTGACGATGAAACACAGAATTTGCATCGGAATTAAATACAAAAGGCACAATGCCGATTTAAGTACAAGTAGACTGACTCTTTTTACTGTCTATGTTTTGAACCATTCCTGTAACACTAGTTATAGATTCTGATGCTTCACTTCAGGTTTACTGTATCCCTCTGACCTTCTTATTGACGATGAAACACAGAAATTGCATCGGAATTCAATTAAAAGGCACAATGCCGACTTAAGTACAAGAAGACTGTCTCTTCCTACTCTCTATGTATGAACCATACCTGTGACACTAGTTATAGAATCCGATGCTTCACTTCAGGTTTACTGTATCTCTCTGACCTTCTTATTGCCACTGAAACACAGAAATTGCATCGGAATTAAATGCAATAGGCACAATGCTGACTTAAGTACAAGAATACTGACTCTTCTCACTGTCTATGTTTTGAACCATTCCTGTGAACCTAGTTATAGATTCCGATGCTTCACTTCGAGTTTACTGTATCCCTTGGACCTTCTTATTGACGATGAAACACAGAAATTGCATCGGAATTAAATACAAAAGACACAATGCCGACTTAAGTACAAGACGACTGAATCTTCCTACTGTCCATGTTTTGAACCATTCCTGTGACACTAGTTATAGATTCCGATGCTTCACTTCAGGTTTACTGTATCCCTCTGACCTTCTTATTGACGATGAAACACTGAAATTGCATCGGAATTAAATACAAAAACACAATGCCATCTTAAGTACAAGAAGACTGTCTCTTATTACTGTATATGTTTTGAACCATTCCTGTGACACTAGTTATGGATTCCGATGCTTAACTTCAGGTTTACTGTATCCCTCTGACCTTCTTGTTGACGATGAAACACAGAAATTGCATCGGAATTAAATTGAAAAGGCACAATGCCGACTTAAGTACAAGAAGAGTGACTCTTCCTACTCTCTATGTTTTGAACCATTCCTGTAACACTAGTTATAGATTCCGATGCTTCACTTCAAGTTTACTGTATCCCTCTGACCTTCTTATTGTCGATGAAACACAGAAATTGCATCGGAATTAAATACAAAATGCACAATGCCGACTGAAGTACACGAAGACTGACTCTTCTCACTGTCTATGTTTTGAACCATTCCTGTGAACCTAGTTATAGATTCCGATGCTTCACTTCGGGTTTACTGTATCCCTTGGACCTTCTTATTGACGATGAAACACAGAAATTGCATCGGACTTACATACAAAAGGCACAATGCCGACTTAAGTACAAGAACACTGACTCTTCCTACCGCCCATGTTTTGAACAATTCCTGTGACACTAGTTATAGATTCCGATGCTTCACTTCAGGTTTACTGTATCCCTCTGACCTTCTTATTGACGACGAAACACCTAAATTGCATCGGAATTAAATACAAAAGGCACAATGCCGACTTAAGTACAAGAAGACTGACCCTTCTTACTGTCTATGTTTTGAACCATTCCTGTGACACTAGTTATAGATTCCGATGCTTCACTTCAGGTTTACAGTATCCCTCTGACCTTCGTATTAACGATGAAAAACAGAAATTGCATCTGAATTAAATAGAAAAGGCACAATGCCGACTTAAGTACAAGAAGACTGACTCTTCCTACTGTTATCTTTTGAACCATTCCTGTGACACTAGTTATAGTTTCCGATGCCTCACTTCAGGTTTACTGTATCCCTCTGACCTTCTTATTGTCGATGAAACACAGAAATTGCATCGGAATTAAATTGAAAAGGCACAATGCAGACTTAAGTACAAGAAGACTGACTCTTCTAACTTTCTATGTTTTGAACCATTCCTGTGACACTAGTCATAGATTCCGTTTCTACACTTCAGGTTTACTGTATTCCTCTGACCTTCTTATTGACGATGAAACACCGAAATTGCATCGGAATTAAATACAAAAGGCACAACGCCGACTTAAGTACAAAAAGACTGACTCTTCCTACTCTCTACGTTTTGAACCATTCCTGTGACACTATTTATAGATTCCAATGCTTCACTTCAGGTTTACTGTATCCCTCTGACCTTCTTATTGACGATGAATAACAGAAATTGCATCGGAAATCAATTAAAAGGCACAATGCCGACTTAAGTACTAGAAGACTGTCTCTTCCTACTCTCTATGTATGAACCATTCCTGTGACACTAGTTATAGAATCCGAAGCTTCACTTCAGGTTTACTGTATCTCTCTGACCTTCTTATTGCCGATAAAACACAGAAATTGCAACGGAATTAAATACAAAAGGCACAATGCCGACTTAAGTACAAGAAGACTGACTCTTCTTACTGTCTATGTTTTGAACCAATCCTGTGAACCTAGTTATAGATTCCGATGCTTCACTTCGGGTTTACTGTATCCCTTGGACCTTCTTATTGACGATGAAACACAGAAATTGCATCGGAATTAAATACAAAAGGCACAATGCCGACTTAAGTACAAGACGACTGAATCTTTCTACTGTCCATGCTTTGAACCATTCCTGTGACACTAGTTATAGATTCCGATGCTTCACTTCAGGTTTACTGTGTCCCTCTGACCTTCTTATTGACGACGAAACACAGAAATTGCATTGGAATTAAATACAAAAGGCACAATGCCGACTTAAGTTCAAGAAGACTGACTCTTCTTACTGATTATGTTTTGAACCATTCCTGTGACGCTTGTTAGAGATTCCGATGCTACACTTCAAGTTTACGGTATCCCTCTGACCTTCTTATTGACGATGAAACACAAAAATTGTTTCGGAATTCAATTAAAAGGCACAATGCCGACTTAAGTACAAGAAGACTGACTCTTTTTACTGACTATGTTTTGAACCATTCCTGTGACACTAGTTATGGATTCCGATGCTTTACTTCACGTTTACTGTATCCCTCTGACCATCTTATTGACGATGAAACACAGAAAATGAATCGGAATTTAATACAAAAGGCACAATGCCGACTTAAGTACAAGAAGACTGTCTCTTCCTACTCTCTATGAATGAACCATTCCTGTGACACTAGTTATAGGTTCCGATGCTTCACTTCAGGTTTACTGTATCCCTTGGACCTTCTTATTGCCGATGAAACACAGAAATAGCATCGGAATTGAATACAAAAGGCACAATGCCGACTTAAGTACAAGAAGACTGACTCTTCTTACTGTCTATGTTTTGAATCATTCCTGTGAACCTAGTTATAGATTCCGATGCTTCACTTCGGGTTTACTGTATCCCTTGGACCTTCTTGTTGACGATGAAACATAGAAATTGCATCGGCATTAAATACAAAAGGCACAATGCCGACATAAGTACAAGAAGACTGAATCTACCTACTGTCCATGTTTTGAACCATTCCTGTGACACTAGTTATAGATTCCGATGCTTCACTTCAGGTGTACTGTATCCCTCTGACCTTCTTATTGACGATGAAACACCGAAATTGCATCGGAATTAAATACATAAGGCACAATGCCGACTTAAGTACAAGTAGGCTGACCCTTCTCACTGTCTATGTTTTGAACAATTCCTGCGACACTAGTTATGGATTCCGATGCTTCACTTCAGGTTTACAGTATCCCCCTGTGACCTTCTTATTGACGATGAAACACAGAAATTGCATCGGAATTAAATAGAAAACGCACAATGCCGACTTAAGTACAAGAAGACTGACTCCTCCTACTCTCTATGTTTTGAACCATTCCTGTGACACTAGTTATAGATTCCGATGCTTCAATTCAGGTTTACTGTATCCCTCTGACCTTCTTATTGTCGATGAAACACAGATATTGCATCGGAACTAAATACAAAAGGCACAATGCCGACTTAAGTACACGAAGACTGACTGTTCTTACTGTCTATGTTTTGAACCATTCCTGTGAACCTAGTTATAGATTCCGATGCTTAACTTCGGGTTTACTGTATCCCTTGGACCTTCTTATTGACGATGAAACACAGAAATTTCATCGGACTTAAATACAAAAGGCACAATGCCGACTTAAGTACAAGAAAACTGACACTTCCTACCGTCCATGTTTTGAACAATTCAAGTGACACTAGTTATAGATTCCGATGCTTCACTTCAGGTTTACTGTATCCCTCTGACCTACATATTGACGACGAAAAACCGAAATTGCATCGGAATTAAATACAGAAGGCACAATGCCGACTTAAGTACAAGATGACTGACCCTTCTTACTGTCTATGTTTTGAACCATTAATGTGACACTAGTTATAGATTACGATGCTTCACTTCAGGATTACAGTATCCCTCTGACCTCTGACCTTCTTATTAACGATGAGAAACAAAAATTGCATCGGAATTGAATAGAAAAGGCACAATGCCGACTTAAGTACAAGAAGAATGACTCTTCTTACTGTCTATTTCTGAACCATTCCTGTGACACTAGTCATAGATTCCGTTTCTACACTTCAGGTTTACTGTATCCCTCTGACCATCTTATTGACGATGAAACACCGAAATTGCATCGGAATTAAATACAAAAGGCACAATGCCGACTTAAGTACAAGAAGACTGGCTCTTCCTACTCTCTATGTTTTGAACCATTCCTGTGACACTATTTATAGATTCCGATGCTTCACTTCAGGTTTACTGTATCCCTCTGACCTTCTTATTGACGATGAAACACTGAAATATCATCGGAATTAAATACAAAAGGCACAATGCCGATTTAAGTACAAGAAGACTGACTCCTCCTACTCTCTATGTTTTGAACCATTCCTGTGACACTAGTTATAGATTCCGATGCTTCACTTCAGGTTTACTGTATCCCTCTGACCTTCTTATTGTCGATGAAACACAGAAATTGCATCGGAATTAAATACAAAATGCACAATACCGACTTCAGTACAAGAAGACTGACTCTTCTTACTGTCTATGTTTTGAACCATTCCTGTGAACCTAGTTATAGATTCCGATGCTTCACTTCGCGTTTACTGTATCCCTTGGACCTTTTTATTGACGATGAAACACAGAAATTGCATCGGAATTAAATACAAAAGGCACAATGCCGACTTAAGTACCAGTAGACTATATCTTTTTACTGTCTATGTTTTGAACCATTCCTGTAACACTATTTATAGATTCTGATGCTTCACTTCAGGTTTACTGTATCCCTCTGACCTTCTTATTGACGATGAAACACAGAAATTCCATCGGAATTCAATAAAAAGCACAATGCCGACTTAAGTACAAGAAGACAGTCTCTTCCTACTCTCTATGTATGAACCATTCCTGTGACACTAGTTATAGAATCCGATGCTTCACTTCTGGTTTACTGGATCTCTCTGACCTTCTTATTGCCGATGAAACACAGAAATTGCATCGGAATTAAATACAAAAGGCACAATGCCGACTTAAGTACAAGAAGACTGACTCTTCTTACTGTCTATGTTTTGAACCAATCCTGTGAACCTAGTTATAGATTCCGATGCTTCACTTCGGGTTTACTGTATCCCTTGGACCTTCTTATTGACGATGAAACACAGAAATCGCATCGGAATTAAATACAAAAGACACAATGCCGTCTTAAGTACAAGACGACTGAATCTTCCTACTGTCCATGTTTTGAACCATTGCTGTGACACTAGTTATAGATTCCGATGCTTCACTTCAGGTTTACTGTATCCCTCTAACCTTCCTATTGACGATGAAAAACTGAAATTGCATCGGAATTAAATACAAAACGCACAATGCCAACTTAAGTACAAGAAGACTGACTCTTATAACTGTATATGTTTTGAACCATTCCTGTGACACTAGTTATGGATTCCGATGCTTCACTTCAGGTTTACTGTATCCCTCTTACCTTCTTATTGACAATGAAACAGCGATATTGCATCGGAATTAAATACAAAAGGCACAATGCCGACTTAAGTACAAGTAGACTGACCCTTCTTACTGTCTATGTTTTGAACCATTCCTGTGACACTAGCTATAGATTCCGATGCTTCACTTCAGGTTTAATGTATCCCTCTGACCTTCTTATTGACGATGAAACACTGAAATTGCATCGGAATTATATACAAAAGGCACAATGCCATCTTAATTACAAGAAGACTGTCTCTTATTACTGTATATGTTTTAACCCATTCCTGTGACACTAGTTATGCATTCCGATGCTTAACTTCAGGTTTACTGTATCCCTCTGACCTTCTTGTTGACGATGAAACACAGAAATTGCATCGGAGTTAAATAGAAAAGGCACAATGCCGACTTAAGTACAAGAAGACTGACTCTTCCTACTCTCTATGTTTCGAACCATTCCTGTGACACTAATTATACATTCCGATTCTTCACTTCAAGTTTACTGTATCCCTCTGACCTTCTTATTGTCGATGAAACACAGAAACCGCATCGGAATTAAATACAAAAGGCACAATGCCGACTTAAGTACAAGAACACTGACTCTTCCTACCGTCCATGTTTTTAACAATTCCTGTGACACTAGTTATAGATTCCGATGCTTCACTTCAGGTTTACTGTATCCTTCTGACCTTCTTATTGACGACGAAACACCGAAATTGCATCGGAATTAAATCCAAAAGGCACAATGCGGACTTAAGTACAAGAAGACTGACCCTTCTTACTGTCTATGTTTTGAACCATTCCTGTGACACTAGTTATAGATTCCGATGCTTCACTTCGGGTTTACAGTATCCCTCTGACCTTCTTATTAACGATGAAAAACAGAAATTGCATCTGAATTAAATAGAAAAGGCAAATTGCCGACTTAAGTACAAGAAGACTGACTCTTCTTACTGTCTATCTTTTGAACCATTCCTGTGACACTAGTTATAGTTTCCGATGCCTCACTTCAGGTTCACTGTATCCCTCTGACCTTCTTATTGTCGATGAAACACAGAAATTGCATCGGAATTAAATAGAAAAGGCACAATGCCGACTTAAGTACAAGAAGACTGACTCTTCCTACTCTCTATGTTTTGAACCATTCCTGTGACACTAGTTATAGAATCAGATGCTTCACTTCAGGTTTACTGTATCTCTCTGACCTTCTTATTGCCGATGAAACACAGAAATTGCATCGGAATTAAATACAAAAGGCACAATGCTGACTTAAGTACAAGAAGACTGACTCTTCTTACTGTCTATGTTTTGAACCATTCCTGTGAACCTAGTTATAGATTCCGATGCTTCACTTCGGGTTTACTGTATTTCTTGGACCTTCGTATTGACGATGAAACACAGAAATTGCATCGGAATTAAATACAAAAGACACAATGCCGACTTAAGTACAAGACGACTGAATCTTCCTACTGTCCATGTTTTGAACCATTGCTGTGACACTAGTTATAGATTGCGATGCTTCACTTCAGGTTTACTGTATCCCTCTGACCTTCTTATTGACGATGAAACACTGAAATTGCATCGGAATTAAATACAAAAGGCACATTGCCATCTTAAGTACAAGAAGACTGTCTCTTATTACTGTATATGTTTTGAACCATTCCTGTGACACTAGTTATGGATTCCGATGCTTAACTTCAGGTTTACTGTATCCCTCTGACCTTCTTGTTGACGATGAAACACAGAAATTGCATCGGAATTAAATAGAAAAGGCACAATGCCGACTTAAGTACAAGAAGACTGACTCTTCCTACTCTCTATGTTTCGAACCATTCCTGTGACACTAGTTATAGATTCCGATGCTTCACTTCAAGTTTACTGTATCCCTCTGACCTTCTTATTGTCGATGAAACACAGAAATTGCATCGGAATTAAATACAAAAGGCACAATGCCGACTTAAGTACAAGAAGGCTGACTCTTCCTACTGACTATGTTTTGAACGATTCCTGTGACACTAGTTATAGACTCCGATGCTTCACTTCAGGTTTACTGTATCCATCTGACCTTCTTATTGACGATGAAACACAGAAATTCCATCGGAATTAAATAGAAAAGGTACAATGTAACTACGTAGGCTTTCCCGGCGTAATAAGTCTTGAAAGTCTTTTCGGGTTTGCTGCCGGCAGCAAACCCGAAAAGACTTTCAGAAAAGGTACAATGCTGACTTAAGTACAAGAAGACCGACTCTTCCAACTGTCTATGATTTGAACCATTCTTGTTACACTAGTTATAGATTCCGATGCTTCACTTCAGGTGTACTGCATCCCTTGGACCTTCTCATTAACGATGAAACACAGGAATTGCATCGGAATTAGGGGAGTTGGAATGCCCTATCTCGCCAATGTTAAATTTGCTAACTTTGTGTACCTTTTTCTTTGGAACTATTATCTTCAGAACTTTGAAATTCTGGCAGAGGTTTTCAGCATATATTGTGAGCCCACTGAACTAGAACCAATGTTTTCTTTTTGTTGGTATAGTATTTATGAATTTTTTACCATTAAGCCATTTTTTATTGGAAAAAGTATAACATAAACTTCCCTAGTTCAGAGAATAAGCCAGTTCTTGTCATGATTCTAGTTCAGTGGCCTCTTTGAACTGTTTTGCAGCATTTCTGAAAATTTGAATGTTGTTGGTTGAGTGGTTTATGAGATAAAGGTACATGTAACACTAAAAATGTCAAATGCCAGAAAATGCGATTAAAGTAATTTATTATGAAAATTCACAAATACCTTTTATTCTATTATCAAAAGTGTCCAGCAGAGTAATCAGGGTCATCTTCTAGTTCTTCTTCTTCACCTAGAAGCTTTCTTCTCCTTGCTGCCCTTGCTTTTTTTGTATTAAATTCAGCTGCATACTGAGCCTTCCTTACTCGCACGCTGTCCAGAAGCTGAAGACCTCTGATGGTGTTGATACCAGGAGCAATGCCGAGCCTTGCCATGACCTTTAGCCTACCCATATGACCATCATTGAATGAAATAACAGCATCACTGACTCCCCATTTCAATGTTTTTATCCCAACAAATACATTCTTAGGTACACGAGTCCAAATGAGGTTGTTGAACGACTCGTTTTGATTCTGGGTACAACCATGAAGACATTTTCGCAGAAGATCAGGATGCCCCAAGTCTCTATATATTGGTTTAATTACTTCCATAACAGCCAATGGAATATAATTTTTATGGTGATAAGGATCCCCAGTAGCTTGAGATTTTCTATAATTGCACCATGACTGAGGACCATCTGGACAAGCAAAATGTTGAGGATTATCATCAGTTGATGATCGATGTAAATATGTGGCCCATACAGCTTGTCTCATTTCCTGCAAATTATTTGCATTATTTCTTATTGCCATACCATAGTATTGTTGTAATTCATTTATAATTTTATCTGACAGGCGACCTCTAATGGTTTTACCGTCTGACAAAATTTTGTCCTTCAGATTCTGTTTCAGTTTCCTTAGACGAGTGCCCATTCGTTTCTGAACATGACCGACACATTCTAGTTTAGTTATTGTCTTATTGACATATGGCATGGATTCTGTAACACTTTTGTATGCCTTGGAGTCCCCATCTCCAAGGAATTTTGTGTAAAATACTCCCCGTTCTTTTTCTGATCTGCTAAACATTTTCACAGCAGCGGCAGCCTCCATGCCTCCACTCGTACCTTCATAATTCTTGCTACATATGTGAGCTGCTTCTATCTTACCAGATGCACAATGGTAACAATGTTTAGTGAGCACTTCATAGTCCAAAACTTTACCGCTGTCCACACTAGTAACAGTAGCAACAGCATTTTTGGATGTGTGACCCCTTTTCTGCCAGGTTCCATCAAAAGCAACAGGGATATCTGGGTTTCCTTCATTTATATATTTTGCTTCACTGGCAGCAGCTTTCATTGATAAATCTGCTACAGACTGAACAGCATCTCCTATCACTTCAGTGTAATTGTCAATTTTAGCAGGTGGAGGTGGAAGATTCATTATGGCACAAAATGTTTGAGCAGCAGTATGTCCTTTACCAATTGCTCTCATTGCATACATTAGCCTGATATTACTCTCAAACAAATTGCTACTGCATGTTTTAGAGCTCCAAAAACAGGTCTCATTTTCACAACTGGCACAAACTATAGCAATTTTGCAGGAAAGTCCTATAGATTTTGTTATGTTCATATCAAAAGAACCTCCACAAAGATTACAACACAAACATTTCTTCATAAACTCAGTAAAAACAGGAAAGTCGACTAAAACATATTGTTCATTAGAAGCTTCATCTGTAATTTCACTTGCACAGTTTGATAACTTCTTTTTTGATGCACTGGTGGGCGTGTCTCCTTCACACATCTCAGCTGTACAAACGTCAGAACTTTCACCAGCATCAACAGGTGCTGAAGCAGAATCACTTGAACAAACGTTATTTGTAAATCTATTACCGCGAAACTTTCGCTTTTTAAATAATGATGCACTCCTAGGCATCGTAGAAACTACGCACTCACCACTGAAAGTCAAAACAAGACAGATAACAAACTCCAAATGAGCGACAAACTAAACTCGAGGCTCAAAACAAACACTCACAGATCAAAAACTGAACAATAAACACAGCTAGTCGTAAAAACAATGGTACCTATAGAAGGATCAAAGATTCTACAACTGAAGAGTGAAATCCACAGCCTTCTATATGTAATGTTTTCGGAAATGCGAAGATTTAAATGTGTACAAATCACAAGATGGGTAACTTTGCTGGGCGCACATGTAATTTTGAAAAATTAAATAAAAATACTTCCAATTGGAATTTCTTAACAAATTTTGCACCATTTTAAGCAGAAAATTTCAAATTAAGTTATAAGGTTAAAAACTGAAAATGTGAATTTTTTCCATTTTCCGGCATTCCAACTCCCCTTAAATAGAAAAGGTACAATGCCGACTTAAGTACAAGAAGACTGACCCTTCTTACTGTCTATGTTTTGAACCATTCCTGTGACACTAGTTATAGATTCCGATGCTTCACTTCAGGTCTACAGTATCCCTCTGACCTTCTTATTCACGATAAAACACAGAAATTGCATCGGAATTAAATAGAAAAGGCACAATGCTGACTTAAGTACAAGAAGACCGACTCATCCTACTGTCTATGTTTTGAACCATTCCTGTGACACTAGTTATAGATTCCGATGCTTCACTTCAGGTTTACTGTATCCCTCTGACTTTCTTAGTGACGATGATACACAGAAATTGCATCGGAATCAAAAACAAAAGGCACAATGCCGACTTATGTACAAGAAGACTGATTCTTCTTACTGTCTATGTTTTGAACCATTCCTGTGACACTAGTTTAGATTCCGATGCTTCACTCCAGGTTTACTGTATCCCTTGGGCCTTCTTATTGAGGACGAAACACAGAAATGGCATCAGAATTAAACACAAAATGCACAATGCCGACTTAAGTGCAAGAAGACTGACTCTTCTTACTGTCTATGTATTGAACCATTCCTGTGACCCTAGATATAGATTCCGATTCTTCACTTCAGATTTACTGTATCCCTTGGACCTTCTTATTGACGACGAAACACAGAAATTGTATCGGAATTAAATAGAAAAGGCACAATGCCGACTTAAGTACAAGAAGACCGACTCTTCCTACTGTCTATGTTTTGAACCATTCCTGTTACACTAGTTATAGATCCCGATGCTTCACTTCAGGTTTACAGTATACCTCTGACCTTCTTATTGACGATGAAACACAGAAATTGCATGGGAATTAAATAGAAAAGGCACAATGCCGACTTAAGTACAAGAAGACTGACTCTTCTTCTGACTATGTTTGAACTATTCCTGTGTCACTAGTTATAGATTCCGATGCTTCACTTGAGGTTTACTGTATCCCTTGGACCTTCCTATTGACGATGAAACACAGAAATTGCATCGAAATTAAATACAAAAGGCACAATGCCGATCTAAGTACAAGAAGACTGACTCCTCTTACTGACTATGTTTTGAACCATTCCAGTGACACTAGTTACAGATTCCGGTGCTTCACTTCAGGTTTACTGTATCCCTCTGACCTTCTTATTGACGATGGAACACAGATATTGCATCGAAAATAAATAGAAAAGGTACAATGCCGACTTAAGTACAAGGAGGCTGACTCTTCCTACTGACTATGTTTTGAACCATTCCTGTGACACTAGTTATAGACTCCGATGCCTCACTTCAGGTTTACTGTATCCCTTGGACCTTCTTATTGACAATGAAACACAGAAATTCCATCGGAATAAAATACAAAAGGCACAATGCCGACTGAGGTACAAGTAGTATGACACTTCCTACTGTCTATGTTTTGAACCATTCCTGTGACACTAGTTATAGATTCCGATGCTTCACTTCAGGTTTACTGTATCCCTTGGACCTTCTTATTGACGATGAACCACAGAAATTACATCGGAGTTAAATACAAAAGGCACAATGCTGACTTAAGTACAAGAAGACCAAATCATCTTAATGTCTATGTTTGAACAATTCCTGTGACACTAGTTATAGATTCCGATGCGTCACTTCAGGTTTACTGTAACCGTTGTACCTTCTTATTGACGAAGAAACACAGAAATTGCATCGGAAATAAATAGAAAAGGCACAATGCCGACTTAAGTACAAGAAGACTGACTCTTCTAACTTTCTATGTTTAGAACCATTCCTGTGAGACTAGTTATAGATTCCGTTTCTACACTTCAGGTTTACTGTATCCCACTGACCTTCTTATTGACGATGAAACACAGAAATTGCATCGGAATTAAATACAAAAGGCACAATGCCGACTTAAGTACAAGAAGACTGACTCTTCCTACTCACTATGTATTGAACCATTCCTGTGACACTAGTTATAGATTCCGATGCTTCACTTCAGGTTTACTGTATCCCTCTGACCTTCTTATTGACGATGTAACACAGAAAATGCATCGGAATTAAATAGAAAAGGCACAATGCCGACTTAAGTACAAGATGACAGACTCTTATTACTGTCTATGTTTTGAACCATTCCTGTGAACCTAGTTATAGATTCCGATGCTTCACTTCGGGTTTACTGTATCCCTTGGGCCTTCGTATTGACGATGAAACACAGAAATTGCATCGGAATTAAATACAAAAGACACAATGCCGACATAAGTACAAGAAGACTGACTCTTCCTACTGTCCATGTTTTGAACAATTCCTGTGACACTTGTTATAGATTGCGATGCTTCACTTCGGGTTTACTCTATCCCTCTGACCTTCTTATTGACGATGAAACACCGAAAATGCATCGGAATTAAATACAAAAGGCACAATGCCGACTTAAGTACAAGAAGACTGACCCTTCTTCCTGTCTATGTTTTGAACCATTCCTGTGACACTAGTTATAGATTCCGATGCTTCACTTCAGGTTTACAGTATCCCTCTGACCTTCTTATTCACGATAAAACACAGAAATTGCATCGGAATTAAATAGAAAAGGCACAATGCCGACTTAAGTACAAGAAGACCGACTCTTCTTACCGTCTATCTTTTGAACCATTCCTGTGACACTAGTTATAGATTCCGATGCCTCTCTTCAGGTTTACTGTATCCCTCTGACCTTCTTATTGACGATGAAACACAGAAATTGCATCGGAATTAAATAGAAAAAGCACAATGCCGACTTAAGTACAAGAAGACTGTGACTTCTTACTGTCTATGTTTTAAATCATTCCTGTGACACTAGTTATAGATTCCGACGTATCACTTCAGATTTACTGTATCCCTCTGACCTTCCTATTGATGATGAAACACAGAAATTGCATCGGAATTAAATAGAAAAAGCACAATGCCGACTTAAGTACAAGAAGACTGACTCTTCCTACTCTCTATGTTTTGAACCATTCCTGTGACACTAGTTATAGATTCCGATGCTTCACTTCAGGTTTACTGTATCCCTCTGACCTTCTTATTGACGATGAAACACAGAAATTGCATCGGAATTAAATAGAAAAGGCACAATGCCGACTTAAGTACAAGAAGACTGACTCTTCCTACTCTCTATGTTTTGAACCGATCCTGTGAACCTAGTTATAGATTCCGATGCATCACTTCGGGTTGACTGTATCCCTTGGACCTTCTTATTGACGATGAAACACAGAAATTGCATCGGACTTAAATACAAAACGCACAATGCCGACTTAAGTACAAGAAGACTGACTCTTCCTACTCTCTATGTTTTGAACCATTCCTGTGACACTAGTTATATCTTCCAATGCTTCACTTAAGGTGTACTGTATCCATTGGACCTTCTTATTGACGATGAAACATCCGAAATTGATTCGGAATTAAATACGAAAGGGACAATGCCGACTTAAGTACAAGAAGACTGACTCTTCTTACTGTCTATATTTTGAACCATTCCTGTGACGCTAGTTATTGATTCCGATGCTACGCTTCAGGTTTACTGTATCCCTTGGACCTTCTTATTGACGATGCAACACAGAAATTGCATCGGAATTAAATATAAAATGCACAATGCCGACTTAAGTACAAGAAGACTGACTCTTCCTACTGTTTATGGCTTGAACCATTCCTGTGACACTAGTTATAGAATCCGATGCTTCATTTCAGGTTTACTGTATCCCTTGTACCTTCTTATTGACGATGAAATACAGAAAGTGCAACGGAATTAAATAGAAAAGGCACAATTCCGACTTAAGTACAAGAAGACTGACTCATCCTACTGTCTATGTTTTGAACCATTCCTGTGACACTAGTTATAGATTTCGATGCTTCACTTCAGGTTTACTGTATCCCTTGGACCTTCTTATTGACAATGAAACACAGAAAATGCATCGGAATTAAATACAAAAGGCACAATGCCGACCTAAGTACTAGAAGACTGACTCTTCTTACTGGCTATGTTTTGAACCATTCCTGTGACGCTAGTTATAGATTCCGATGCTTCACTTCAGGTTTACTGTATCCCCCTGACCTTCTTATTGACGATGGAACACAGATATTGCATCGGAATTAAATCGAAACCGCACAATGCCGACTTAAGTACAAGAAGACTGACTCTTCATACTGTCTATGTTTTGAACCATTCCTGTGACACTAGTTATAGATTCCGATGCTTCACTTCAGGTGTACTGCATCCCTGGGACCATCTTATTGACGATGAAACACAGAAATTGCGACGGAATTAAATAGAAAAGGCACAATGACGACTTAAGTACAAAAAGACTGACTCTTCTTACTGACTATGCTTTGAACCATTCCTATGACACTAGTTATAGATTCCGATGCCTCACTTCAGGTTTACTGTATCCCTTGGACCTTCTTATTGACGATGAAACACAGCAACTGCATCGGAATTAAATACAAATGGCACAATGCCGACTTAAGCACAAGTAGTCTGACTCTTCCAACTGTCTATGTTTTGAACCATTCCTGTGACACTAGTTATAGATTCCGATGCTTCACTTCAGGTTTACTGTATCAATCTGACCTCCTTATTGACGATGAAACACAGATATTGCATCGGAACTAAATACAGAAGGCACAATGCCGACTTAAGTACAAGAAGACTGACTCATCCAACAGTCTATGTTTTGAACCATTCCTGTGACACTAGTTATAGATTCCGATGTTTCGCTTCAGGTTTACTGTATCCCTCTGACCGTCTTATTGACAATGAAACACAGAAATTGCATCGGAATTAAATGCAAAAGGCACAATGCCGACTCAAGTATAAGAAGACTGACTCTTCCTTCTGTCTATGATTTGAACCATTCCTGTGACACTAGATATAGATTCTGATGCTTCCCTTTAGTTTTACTGTATCCCTCTGACCTTCTTATTGACGATGAAACACCGAAATTGCATCGGAATTAAATACAAAAGGCACAATGCCGACTTAAGTACAAGAAGACTGACCCATCCTACTGTCTATGTTTTGAACCTTCCTGTGACACTAGTTATAGATTTCGATGCCTCACTTCAGGTTTACTGCATCCCTTGGACCTTCTTATTGACGATGAAACACAGAAATTGCATCGGAATTAAATACAAAAGGCACAATGCCGACCTAAGTACAAGAAGACTGACTCTTCTTACTGGCTATGTTTTGAACCATTCCTGTGACACTAGTTATAGATTCCGATGCTTCACTTCAGGTTTACTGTATCCCTCTGACCTTCTTATTGACGATGGAACACAGATATTGCATCGGAATTAAATCGAAAAGGCACAATGCCGACTTAAGTATAAGAAGACTGAATCTTCATACTGTCTATGTTTTGAACCATTCCTGTGACACTAGTTATAGATTCCGATGCTTCACTTCAGGTGTACTGCATCCCTGGGACCATCTTATTGACGATGAAACACAGAAATTGCGACGGAATTAAATAGAAAAGGCACAATGACGACTTAAGTACAAAAAGACTGACTCTTCTTACTGACTATGCTTTGAACCATTCCTATGATACTAGTTATAGATTCCGAAGCCTCACTTCAGGTTTACTGTATCCCTTGGACCTTCTTATTGACGACGAAACACAGAAACTGCATCGGAATTAAATACAAAAGGCACAATGTCGACTTATGTACAAGTAGTCTGACTCTTCCAACTGTCTATGTTTTGAACCATTCCTGTGACACTAGTTATAGATTCCGATGCTTCACTTCAGGTTTACTGTATCAATCTGACCTCCTTATTGACGATGAAACACAGATATTGCATCGGAATTAAATACAGAAGGCACAATGCCGACTTAAGTACAAGAAGACTGACTCATCCAACAGTCTATGTTTTGAACCATTCCTGTGACACTAGTAATAGATTCCGATGCTTCGCTTCAGGTTTACTGTATCCCTCTGACCTTCTTATTGACAATGAAACACAGAAATTGCATCGGAATTAAATGCAAAAGGCACAATGCCGTCTCAAGTATAAGAAGACTGACTTTTCCTTCTGTCTATGATTTGAACCATTCCTGTGACACTAGATATAGATTCTGATGCTTCCCTTTAGTGTTACTGTTTCCCTCTGACCTTCTTATTGACGATGAAACACAGAAATTGCATCGGAATTAAATACAAAAGGCACAATGCCGACCTAAGTACAAGAAGACTGACTCTTCTTACTGGCTATGTTTTGAACCATTCCTGTGACACTAGTCATAGATTCCGATGCTTCACTTCAGGTTTACTGCATCCCTCTGACCTTCTTATTGACGATGGAACACAGATATTGCATCGGAATTAAATCGAAAAGGCACAATGCCGACTTATGTACAAGAAGACTGACTCTTCATACTGTCTATGTTTTGAACCATTCCTGTGACACTAGTTATAGATTCCGATGCTTCACTTCAGGTGTACTGCATCCCTGGGACCATCTTATTGACGATGAAACACAGAAATTGCGACGGAATTAAATAGAAAAGGCACAATGACGACTTAAGTACAAAAAGACTGACTCTTCTTACTGACTATGCTTTGAACCATTCCTATGACACTAGTTATAGATTCCGATGCCTCACTTCAGGTTTACTGTATCCCTTGGACCTTCTTATTGACGATGAAACACAGAAACTGCATCGGAATTAAATACAAAAGACACAATGCCGACTTAAGTACAAGTAGTCCGACTCTTCCAACTGTCTATGTTTTGAACCATTCCTGTGACACAAGTTATAGATTCCGATGCTTCGCTTCAGGTTTACTGTATGCCTCTGCCCTTCTTATTGACAATGAAACAAAGAAATTGCATCGGAATTAAATGCAAAAGGCACAATGCCGACTCAAGTATAAGAAGACTGACTCATCCTTCTGTCTATGATTTGAACCATTCCTGTGACACTAGTTATAGATTCCGATGCTTCACTTCAGATGTACTGCATCCCTGGGACCATCTTATTGACGATGAAACACAGAAATTGCGACGGAATTAAATAGAAAAGGCACAATGACGACTTAAGTACAAAAAGACTGACTCTTCTTACTGACTATGCTTTGAACCATTCCTATGATACTAGTTATAGATTCCGGTGCCTCACTTCAGGTTTACTGTATCCCTTGGACCTTCTTATTGACGACGAAACACACAAACTGCATCGGAATTAAATACAAAAGGCACAATGTCGACTTAAGTACAAGTAGTCTGACTCTTCCAACTGTCTATGTTTTGAACCATTCCTGTGACACTAGTTATAGATTCCGATGCTTCACTTCAGGTTTACTGTATCAATCTGACCTCCTTATTGACGATGAAACACAGATATTGCATCGGAATTAAATACAGAAGGCACAATGCCGACTTAAGTACAAGAAGACTGACTCATCCAACAGTCTATGTTTTGAACCATTCCTGTGACACTAGTAATAGATTCCGATGCTTCGCTTCAGGTTTACTGTATCCCTCTGACCTTCTTATTGACAATGAAACACAGAAATTGCATCGGAATTAAATGCAAAAGGCACAATGCCGTCTCAAGTATAAGAAGACTGACTTTTCCTTCTGTCTATGATTTGAACCATTCCTGTGACACTAGATATAGATTCTGATGCTTCCCTTTAGTGTTACTGTTTCCCTCTGACCTTCTTATTGACGATGAAACACAGAAATTGCATCGGAATTAAATACAAAAGGCACAATGCCGACCTAAGTACAAGAAGACTGACTTTTCTTACTGGCTATGTTTTGAACCATTCCTGTGACACTAGTCATAGATTCCGATGCTTCACTTCAGGTTTACTGCATCCCTCTGACCTTCTTATTGACGATGGAACACAGATATTGCATCGGAATTAAATCGAAAAGGCACAATGCCGACTTATGTACAAGAAGACTGACTCTTCATACTGTCTATGTTTTGAACCATTCCTGTGACACTAGTTATAGATTCCGATGCTTCACTTCAGGTGTACTGCATCCCTGGGACCATCTTATTGACGATGAAACACAGAAATTGCGACGGAATTAAATAGAAAAGGCACAATGACGACTTAAGTACAAAAAGACTGACTCTTCTTACTGACTATGCTTTGAACCATTCCTATGACACTAGTTATAGATTCCGATGCCTCACTTCAGGTTTACTGTATCCCTTGGACCCTCTTATTGACGATGAAACACAGAAACTGCATCGGAATTAAATACAAAAGACACAATGCCGACTTAAGTACAAGTAGTCTGACTCTTCCAACTGTCTATGTTTTGAACCATTCCTGTGACACAAGTTATAGATTCCGATGCTTCACTTCAGGTTTACTGTATCAATCTGACCTCCTTATTGACGATGAAACACAGATATTGCATCGGAATTAAATACAGAAGGCACAATGCCGACTTAAGTACAAGAAGACTGACTCATCCAACTGTCTATGTTTTGAACCATTCCTGTGACACTAGTTATAGACTCCGATGCTTCACTTCAGGTTTACTGTATCCATCTGACCTTCTTATTGACGATGAAACACAGAAATTCCATCGGAATTAAATAGAAAAGGTACAATGTAACTACGTAGGCTTTCCCGGCGTAATAAGTCTTGAAAGTCTTTTCGGGTTTGCTGCCGGCAGCAAACCCGAAAAGACTTTCAGAAAAGGTACAATGCTGACTTAAGTACAAGAAGACCGACTCTTCCAACTGTCTATGATTTGAACCATTCTTGTTACACTAGTTATAGATTCCGATGCCTCACTTCAGGTTTACTGTATCCCTTGGAACTTCTTATTGGCGACGAAACACAGAAACTGCATCGGAATTAAATACAAAAGGCACAATGTCGACTTAAGTACAAGTAGTCTGACTCTTCCAACTGTCTATGTTTTGAACCATTCCTGTGACACTAGTTATAGATTCCGATGCTTCACTTCAGGTTTACTGTATCAATCTGACCTCCTTATTGACGATGAAACACAGATATTGCATCGGAATTAAATACAGAAGGCACAATGCCGACTTAAGTACAAGAAGACTGACTCATCCAACAGTCTATGTTTTGAACCATTCCTGTGACACTAGTAATAGATTCCGATGCTTCGCTTCAGGTTTACTGTATCCCTCTGACCTTCTTATTGACAATGAAACACAGAAATTGCATCGGAATTAAATGCAAAAGGCACAATGCCGTCTCAAGTATAAGAAGACTGACTTTTCCTTCTGTCTATGATTTGAACCATTCCTGTGACACTAGATATAGATTCTGATGCTTCCCTTTAGTGTTACTGTTTCCCTCTGACCTTCTTATTGACGATGAAACACAGAAATTGCATCGGAATTAAATACAAAAGGCACAATGCCGACCTAAGTACAAGAAGACTGACTTTTCTTACTGGCTATGTTTTGAACCATTCCTGTGACACTAGTCATAGATTCCGATGCTTCACTTCAGGTTTACTGCATCCCTCTGACCTTCTTATTGACGATGGAACACAGATATTGCATCGGAATTAAATCGAAAAGGCACAATGCCGACTTATGTACAAGAAGACTGACTCTTCAAACTGTCTATGTTTTGAACCATTCCTGTGACACTAGTTATAGATTCCGATGCTTCACTTCAGGTGTACTGCATCCCTGGGACCATCTTATTGACGATGAAACACAGAAATTGCGACGGAATTAAATAGAAAAGGCACAATGACGACTTAAGTACAAAAAGACTGACTCTTCTTACTGACTATGCTTTGAACCATTCCTATGACACTAGTTATAGATTCCGATGCCTCACTTCAGGTTTACTGTATCCCTTGGACCTTCGTATTGACGATGAAACACAGAAACTGCATCGGAATTAAATACAAAAGACACAATGCCGACTTAAGTACAAGTAGTCTGACTCTTCCAACTGTCTATGTTTTGAACCATTCCTGTGACACAAGTTATAGATTCCGATGCTTCACTTCAGGTTTACTGTATCAATCTGACCTCCTTATTGACGATGAAACACAGATATTGCATCGGAATTAAATACAGAAGGCACAATGCCGACTTAAGTACAAGAAGACTGACTCATCCAACAGTCTATGTTTTGAACCATTCCTGTGACACTAGTAATAGATTCCGATGCTTCGCTTCAGGTTTACTGTATCCCTCTGACCTTCTTATTGTCAATGAAACACAGAAATTGCATCGGAATTAAATGCAAAAGGCACAATGCCGTCTCAAGTATAAGAAGACTGACTTTTCCTTCTGTCTATGATTTGAACCATTCCTGTGACACTAGATATAGATTCTGATGCTTCCCTTTAGTGTTACTGTTTCCCTCTGACCTTCTTATTGACGATGAAACACAGAAATTGCATCGGAATTAAATACAAAAGGCACAATGCCGACCTAAGTACAAGAAGACTGACTTTTCTTACTGGCTATGTTTTGAACCATTCCTGTGACACTAGTCATAGATTCCGATGCTTCACTTCAGGTTTACTGCATCCCTCTGACCTTCTTATTGACGATGGAACACAGATATTGCATCGGAATTAAATCGAAAAGGCACAATGCCGACTTATGTACAAGAAGACTGACTCTTCATACTGTCTATGTTTTGAACCATTCCTGTGACACTAGTTATAGATTCCGATGCTTCACTTCAGGTGTACTGCATCCCTGGGACCATCTTATTGACGATGAAGCACAGAAATTGCGACGGAATTAAATAGAAAAGGCACAATGCCGACTTAAGTACAAGAAGACTGACCCTTCTTACTGTCTATGTTTTGAACCATTCCTGTGACACTAGTTATAGATTCCGATGCTTCACTTCAGGTCTACAGTATCCCTCTGACCTTCTTATTCACGATAAAACACAGAAATTGCATCGGAATTAAATAGAAAAGGCACAATGCTGACTTAAGTACAAGAAGACCGACTCATCCTACTGTCTATGTTTTGAACCATTCCTGTGACACTAGTTATAGATTCCGATGCTTCACTTCAGGTTTACTGTATCCCTCTGACTTTCTTAGTGACGATGATACACAGAAATTGCATCGGAATCAAAAACAAAAGGCACAATGCCGAATTATGTACAAGAAGACTGATTCTTCTTACTGTCTATGTTTTGAACCATTCCTGTGACACTAGTTTAGATTCCGATGCTTCACTCCAGGTTTACTGTATCCCTTGGGCCTTCTTATTTAGGACGAAACACAGAAATGGCATCAGAATTAAACACAAAATGCACAAAGCCGACTTAAGTGCAAGAAGACTGACTCTTCTTACTGTCTATGTATTGAACCATTCCTGTGACACCAGATATAGATTCCGATTCTTCACTTCAGATTTACTGTATCCCTTGGACCTTCTTATTGACGACGAAACACAGAAATTGTATCGGAATTAAATAGACAAGGCACAATGCCGACTTAAGTACAAGAAGACCGACTCTTCCTACTGTCTATGTTTTGAACCATTCCTGTTACACTAGTTATAGATCCCGATGCTTCACTTCAGGTTTACAGTATACCTCTGACCTTCTTATTGACGATGAAACACAGAAATTGCATAGGAATTAAATAGAAAAGGCACAATGCCGACTTAAGTACAAGAAGACTGACTTTTCTTACTGACTATGTTTGAACTATTCCTGTGTCACTAGTTATAGATTCCGATGCTTCACTTGAGGTTTACTGTATCCCTTGGACCTTCCTATTGACGATGAAACACAGAAATTGCATCGAAATTAAATACAAAAGGCACAATGCCGATCTAAGTACAAGAAGACTGACTCCTCTTACTGACTATGTTTTGAACCATTCCTGTGACACTAGTTACAGATTCCGGTGCTTCACTTCAGGTTTACTGTATCCCTCTGACCTTCTTATTGACGATGGAACACAGATATTGCATCGAAATTAAATAGAAAAGGCACAATGCCGACTTAAGTACAAGAAGGCTGACTCTTCCTACTGACTATGTTTTGAACCATTCCTGTGACACTAGTTATAGACTCCGATGCCTCACTTGAGGTTTACTGTATCCCTTGGACCTTCTTATTGACAATGAAACACAGAAATTCCATCGGAATAAAATACAAAAGGCACAATGCCGACTGTGGTACAAGTAGTATGACTCTTCCTACTGTCTATGTTTTGAACCATTTCTGTGACACTAGTTATAGATTCCGATGCTTCACTTCAGGTTTACTGTATCCCTTGGACCTTCTTATTGACGATGAACCACAGAAATTACATCGGAGTTAAATACAAAAGGCACAATGCTGACTTAGGTACAAGAAGACCAAATCATCTTAATGTCTATGTTTGAACAATTCCTGTGACACTAGTTATAGATTCCGTTTCTACACTTCAGGTTTACTGTATCCCACTGACCTTCTTATTGACGATGAAACACAGAAATTGCATCGGAATTAAATACAAAAGGCACAATGCCGACTTAAGTACAAGAAGACTGACTCTTCCTACTCACTATGTTTTGAACCATTCCTGTGACACTAGTTATAGATTCCGATGCTTCACTTCAGGTTTACTGTATCCCTCTGACCTTATTATTGACGATGTAACACAGAAAATGCATCGGAATTAAATAGAAAAGGCACAATGCCGACTTAAGTACAAGAAGACTGACTCTTCTTACTGTCTATGTTTTGAACCATTCCTGTGAACCTAGTTATAGATTCCGATGCTTCACTTCGGGTTTACTGTATCCCTTGGGCCTTCGTATTGACGATGAAACACAGAAATTGCATCGGAATTAATTACAAAAGACACAATGCCGACATAAGTACAAGAAGACTGACTCTTCCTACTGTCCATGTTTTGAACAATTCCTGTGACACTTGTTATAGATTGCGATGCTTCACTTCGGGTTTACTCTATCCCTCTGACCTTCTTATTGACGATGAAACACCGAAAATGCATCCGAATTAAATACAAAAGGCACAATGCCGACTTAAGTACAAGAAGACTGACCCTTCTTCCTGTCTATGTTTTTAACCATTCCTGTGACACTAGTTATAGATTCCGATGCATCACTTCAGGTTTACAGTATCCCTCTGACCTTCTTATTCACGATAAAACACAGAAATTGCATCGGAATTAAAAAGAAAAGGCACAATGCCGACTTAAGTACAAGAAGACCGACTCTTCTTACCGTCTATCTTTTGAACCATTCCTGTGACACTAGTTATAGATTCCGATGCCTCTCTTCAGGTTTACTGTATCCCTCTGACCTTCTTATTGACGATGAAAGACAGAAATTGCATCGGAATTAAATAGAAAAAGCACAATGCCGACTTAAGTACAAGAAGACTGACTCTTCTTACTGTCTATGATTTAAACCATTCCTGTGACACTAGTTATAGATTCCGACGTATCACTTCACATTTACTGTATCCCTCTGACCTTCCTATTGATGATGAAACACAGAAATTGCATCGGAATTAAATAGAAAAAGCACAATGCCGACTTAAGTACAAGAAGACTGACTCTTCCTACTCTCTATGTTTTGAACCATTCCTGTGACACTAGTTATAGATTCCGATGCTTCACTTCAGGTTTACTGTATCCCTCTGACCTTCTTATTGACGATGAAACACAGAAATTGCATCGGAATTAAATAGAAAAGGCACAATGCCGACTTAAGTAAAAGAAGACTGACTCTTCCTACTCTCTATGTTTTGAACCGATCCTGTGAACCTAGTTATAGATTCCGATGCATCACTTCTGGTTGACTGTATCCCTTGGACCTTCTTATTGACGATGAAACACAGAAATTGCATCGGACTTAAATACAAAACGCACAATGCCGACTTAAGTACAAGAAGACTGACTCTTCCTACTCTCTATGTTTTGAACCATTCCTGTGACACTAGTTATATCTTCCAATGCTTCACTTAAGGTGTACTGTATCCATTGGACCTTCTTATTGACGATGAAACATCCGAAATTGATTCGGAATTAAATACGAAAGGGACAATGCCGACTTAAGTACAAGAAGACTGACTCTTCTTACTGTCTATATTTTGAACCATTCCTGTGACGCTAGTTATTGATTCCGATGCTACGCTTCAGGTTTACTGTATCCCTTGGACCTTCTTATTGACGATGAAACACAGAAATTGCATCGGAATTAAATACAAAATGCACAATGCCGACTTAAGTACAAGAAGACTGACTCATCCAACAGTCTATGTTTTGAACCATTCCTGTGACACTAGTAATAGATTCCGATGCTTCGCTTCAGGTTTACTGTATCCCTCTGACCTTCTTATTGACAATGAAACACAGAAATTGCATCGGAATTAAATGCAAAAGGCACAATGCCGTCTCAAGTATAAGAAGACTGACTTTTCCTTCTGTCTATGATTTGAACCATTCCTGTGACACTAGATATGGATTCTGATGCTTCCCTTTAGTGTTACTGTTTCCCTCTGACCTTCTTATTGACGATGAAACACAGAAATTGCATCGGAATTAAATCGAAACCGCACAATGCCGACTTAAGTACAAGAAGACTGACTCTTCATACTGTCTATGTTTTGAACCATTCCTGAGACACTAGTTATAGATTCCGATGCTTCACTTCAGGTGTACTGCATCCCTGGGACCATCTTATTGACGATGAAACACAGAAATTGCGACGGAATTAAATAGAAAAGGCACAATGACGACTTAAGTACAAAAAGACTGACTCTTCTTACTGACTATGCTTTGAAATATTCCTATGACACTAGTTATAGATTCCGATGCCTCACTTCAGGTTTACTGTATCCCTTGGACCTTCTTATTGACGATGAAACACAGCAACTGCATCGGAATTAAATACAAATGGCACAATGCCGACTTAAGTACAAGTAGTCTGACTCTTCCAACTGTCTATGTTTTGAACCATTCCTGTGACACTAGTTATAGATTCCGATGCTTGACTTCAGGTTTACTGTATCAATCTGACCTCCTTATTGACGATGAAACATAGATATTGCATCGGAACTAAATACAGAAGGCACAATGCCGACTTAAGTACAAGAAGACTGACTCATCCAACAGTCTATGTTTTGAACCATTCCTGTGACACTAGTTATAGATTCCGATGTTTCGCTTCAGGTTTACTGTATCCCTCTGACCGTCTTATTGACAATGAAACACAGAAATTGCATCGGAATTAAATGCAAAAGGCACAATGCCGACTCAAGTATAAGAAGACTGACTCTTCCTTCTGTCTATGATTTGAACCATTCCTGTGACACTAGATATAGATTCTGATGCTTCCCTTTAGTTTTACTGTATCCCTCTGACCTTCTTATTGACGATGAAACACCGAAATTGCATCGGAATTAAATACAAAAGGCACAATGCCGACTTAAGTACAAGAAGACTGACCCATCCTACTGTCTATGTTATGAACCTTCCTGTGACACTAGTTATAGATTTCGATGCCTCACTTCAGGTTTACTGCATCCCTTGGACCTTCTTATTGACGATGAAACACAGAAATTGCATCGGAATTAAATACAAAAGGCACAATGCCGACCTAAGTACAAGAAGACTGACTCTTCTTACTGGCTATGTTTTCAACCATTCCTGTGACACTAGTTATAGATTCCGATGCTTCACTTCAGGTTTACTGTATCCCTCTGACCTTCTTATTGACGATGGAACACAGATATTGCATCGGAATTAAATCGAAAAGGCACAATGCCGACTTAAGTATAAGAAGACTGAATCTTCATACTGTCTATGTTTTTAACCATTCCTGTGACACTAGTTATAGATTCCGATGCTTCACTTCAGGTGTACTGCATCCCTGGGACCATCTTATTGACGATGAAACACAGAAATTGCGACGGAATTAAATAGAAAAAGCACAATGACGACTTAAGTACAAAAAGACTGACTCTTCTTACTGACTATGCTTTGAACCATTCCTATGATACTAGTTATAGATTCCGATGCCTCACTTCAGGTTTACTGTATCCCTTGGACCTTCTTATTGACGACGAAACACAGAAACTGCATCGGAATTAAATACAAAAGGCACAATGTCGACTTAAGTACAAGTAGTCTGACTCTTCCAACTGTCTATGTTTTGAACCATTCCTGTGACACTAGTTATAGATTCCGATGCTTCACTTCAGGTTTACTGTATCAATCTGACCTCCTTATTGACGATGAAACACAGATATTGCATCGGAATTAAATACAGAAGGCACAATGCCGACTTAAGCAAAAGAAGACTGACTCATCCAACAGTCTATGTTTTGAACCATTCCTGTGACACTAGTAATAGATTCCGATGCTTCGCTTCAGGTTTACTGTATCCCTCTGACCTTCTTATTGACAATGAAACACAGAAATTGCATCGGAATTAAATGCAAAAGGCACAATGCCGTCTCAAGTATAAGAAGACTGACTTTTCCTTCTGTCTATGATTTGAACCATTCCTGTGACACTAGATATAGATTCTGATGCTTCCCTTTAGTGTTACTGTTTCCCTCTGACCTTCTTATTGACGATGAAACACAGAAATTGCATCGGAATTAAATACAAAAGGCACAATGCCGACCTAAGAACAAGAAGGCTGACTCTTCTTACTGGCTATGTTTTAAACCATTCCTGTGACACTAGTCATAGATTCCGATGCTTCACTTCAGGTTTACTGCATCCCTCTGACCTTCTTATTGACGATGGAACACAGATATTGCATCGGAATTAAATCGAAAAGGCACAATGCCGACTTATGTACAAGAAGACTGACTCTTCATACTGTCTATGTTTTGAACCATTCCTGTGACACTAGTTATAGATTCCGATGCTTCACTTCAGGTGTACTGCATCCCTGGGACCATCTTATTGACGATGAAACACAGAAATTGCGACGGAATTAAATAGAAAAGGCACAATGACGACTTAAGTACAAAAAGACTGACTCTTCTTACTGACTATGCTTTGAACCATTCCTATGACACTAGTTATAGATTCCGATGCCTCACTTCAGGTTTACTGTATCCCTTGGACCTTCTTATTGACGATGAAACACAGAAACTGCATCGGAATTAAATACAAAAGACACAATGCCGACTTAAGTACAAGTAGTCTGACTCTTCCAACTGTCTATGTTTTGAACCATTCCTGTGACACAAGTTATAGATTCCGATGCTTCACTTCAGGTTTACTGTATCAATCTGACCTCCTTATTGACGATGAAACACAGATATTGCATCGGAATTAAATACGGAAGGCACAATGCCGACTTAAGTACAAGAAGACTGACTCATCCAACTGTCTATGTTTTGAACCATTCCTGTGACACTAGTTATAGATTCCGATGCTTCGCTTCAGGTTTACTGTATGCCTCTGACCTTCTTATTGACAATGAAACACAGAAATTGCATCGGAATTAAATGCAAAAGGCACAATGCCGACTCAAGTATAAGAAGACTGACTCATTCTTCTGTCTATGATTTGAACCATTCCTGTGACACTAGATATAGATTCTGATGCTTCCCTTTAGTTTTACTGTATCCCTCTGACCTTCTTATTGACGATGAAACACAGAAATTGCATCGGAGTTAAATACAAAAGGCACAACGCCGACTTAAGTACAAGTAGACTGACTCTTCCTACTGTCTATGTTTAAACCATTCCTGTGACACTAGTTATAGATTCCGATGCTTCACTTCAGGTTTACTGTATCCCTCTGACCTTCTTATTGGCGATGAACCACAGAATTTGCATCGGAAGTAAATATAAAAGGCACAATGCCGACTTAAGTCCAAGAAGACTTACTCTTCTAACTGACTATGTTTTGAACTATTCCTGTGACACTAGTTATAGATTGCGATGCTTCACTTCAGGTTTACTGTATCCCTTGGACCATCTTATTGACGATGAAACACAGCAATTGCATCGGAATTAAATACAAAATGCACAATGACGACTTAAGTACATGAAGACAGACTCTTCTTACTTACTATATTTTGAACCATTCCTGTGACACTAGTTATAGATTCTGATGCTTCACTTCAGGTTTACTGTATCCCTCTGACCTTCTTATTGACAGTGAAACACAGAAATTGCATCGGAATTAAATAGAAAAGGCACAATGCCGACTTAAGTACAAGAAGACTGACTCTTCTTACTGACTATGTTTTGAACCATTCCTGTGACACTAGTTATAGCCTCCGATGCTTCACTTCAGGTTTACTGTATCCCTCTGACCCTCTTATTGACGATGAAACACCGAAATTGCATCGGAATTGAATGCGAAAATCACAATGCCGACTTAAGTACAAGAAGACTGTTTCTTCTTACTGATTATGTTTTGTACCATTCGTGTGACACCACTTATAGATTCCGATGCTTCACTTCAGGTTTACTGTATCCCTCTGACCTTATTATTGACGATGAAACACAGAAATTGCATCGGAATTAAATAGAAAAGGCACAATGCCGACTTAAGCAAAAGGAGAGTGAATCTGCTTACTCTCTATGTTTTGAACCATTCCTGTGACACTAGTTAAAGACTCCGATGCTTCACTTCAGGTGTACTGCATCCCTTGGACCTTCTTATTGATGATGAAACACAGAAATTGCATCGGTATTAAATAGAAAAGGCACAATGCCGACTTAAGTACAAGAAGACTGACTCTTCTTACTGACTATGTTTTCAACCATTCCTGTGACACTAGTTTTAGATTCCGATGTTCCACTTCAGGTTTTAAGTATCCCTCTGAACTTCTTATTGACGATGAAACACAGAAATTGCATCGGAATTAAATAGAAAGGCCACAATGCGGACTTAAGTACAAGAAGTCTGACTCTTCTTACTGACGACGTTTTGAACCCTTGCTGTGACACTAGTTATAGACTCCGATCCTTCACTTCTGGTTTACTGTATCCCTCTGACGTTCTTATTGATGATGAAACACAGACATTTCATCGGCATTAAATAGAAAAGGCACATTGCCGACTTAAGTAAAAGAAGACTAACTCTTCTTACTGTCTATGTTTTGAACCGATCCTGTGACACTAGTTATAGATTCCGATGCTTCACTTCAGGTTTACTGTATCCCTCTGACCTACTTATTGACGATGAAACACCGAAATTGCATCGGAATTAAATACCAAAGGCACATTGCCGACATAAGTACAAGAAGACTGACTCTTCTTACTGACTATGTTTTGAACCATTCCTGTGACATCACTTATAGATTCCGATGCTTCACTTCAGGTTTACTGTATCCCTCTGACCTTCTTATTGACGATGAAACACAGAAATTGCATCGGAATTAAATAGAGAAGGCACAATGCCGACTTAAGTACAAGAAGACTGACTCTTCTTACTGTCTATGATTTGAACCATTCCTGTGACACTAGTTATAGATTCCGATGCTTCACTTCAAGTGTACTGTATCCCTCTGAACTTCTTATGGACGATGAAACACAGAAATGGCATCGGAATCAAATAGAAAAGGCACAATGGCGACTTAAATACAAGAAGACTGACTCTTCCTGCTGTCTATATTTTGAACCATTCCTGTGAGGCTAGTTATATATTCCGATGCTTCACTTCAGGTTTACTGTATCCGTCTGACCTTCTTATTGACGATGAAACACAGAAATTGCATCGGAATTAAATACAAAAGGCACAATGCCAACTTAAGTACAAGAAGAGTGACTCCTCTTACTGACTATGTTTTGAACCATTTCTGTGACACTAGGTATAGATTCCGATGCTTCACTTCAGGTTTACTGTATCCCTCTGACCTTATTATTGACGATGAAACACAGAAATTGCATCGGAATTAAATAGAAAAGGCACAATGCCAACTTAAGTAAAAGGAGAGTGAATCTGCTTACTCTCTATGTTTTGAACCATTCCTGTGACACTAGTTAATGATTCCGATGCTTCACTTCAGGTGTACTGCATCCCTTGGACCTTCTAATTGATGATGAAACACAGAAATTGCATCGGAATTAAATAGAAAAGGCACAATGCCGACTTAAGTACAAGAAGACTGACTCTTCTTACTGACTATGTTTTCAACCATTCCTGTGACACTAGTTATAGATTCCGATGTCTCACTTCAGGTTTACTGTATCTCTTGGACCTTCATATTGACGATGAAACACAGAAATTGCATGGGAATTAAATACAAAAGGCACAATGCCGACTTAAGTACAAAAAGACTGACTCTTCCTACTGTGTATGTTTTGAACCATTCCTGTGACACTAGTTATAGATCCCGATGCTTCACTTCAGGTTTACTGTATCCAACTGACCTTCTTATTGACGATGAAACACAGACATTGCATCGGAATTAGATAGAAAAGGCACAATGCCGACATAAATACAAGACGACTGACTCTTCCTACTGTCTATGATTTGAATCATTCCTGTGACACTAGTTATAGATTCTGATGCTTCACTTCAGGTTTACTGTATCCCTCTGACCATCTTATTGACGATGAAACACAGAAATTGCATCGGAATTAAAACAAAAGCCACAATGCCGACTTAAGTACAAGAAGAATGACTCTTCCCACAGTCTATGTTTTGAACCATTCCTGTGACACTAGTTATAGATTCCGATGTTCCACTTCAGGTTTTGTGTATCCCTCTGAACTTCTTATTGACGATGTAACACAGAAATTGCATTGGAATTAAATAGAAAAGGCACAATGTTGACTAAAGTACAAGAAGACTGACTCTTCTTACTGGCTATGATTTGAACCATTCCTCTGACACTAGTTATAGATTCCGATGCTTCACTTCAGGTGTACTGTATCCCTTGGACCTTCTTATTGACGATGAAACACAGAAATTGCATCGGAATTAAATAGAAAGGGCACAATGCTGACTTATGTACAAGAAGGTTGACTCTTCTTACTGTTTATGAATTGAACCATTCCTGTGACACTAGTTATAGATTCCGATGCTTCACTTCAGGTGTACTGTATCCCTTGGACCTTCTTATTGACTATGAAACACAGAAATTACATCGGAATTAAGTACAAAAGGCACAATGCCGATTAACTAGAAGTAGACTGACTCTTCTTACTGTCTATGTTTCGAACAAATCCTGTGACACTAGATACGGATTCTGATGCTTCACTTCAGGTTTACTGTATCCCTCTGACTTTCGTATTGACGATGAAACACAGAAATTGCATCGTAATTAAATACAAAAGGCACAATGCCGACTTAAGTACAAGAAGACTGACTCTTCCTACTGTCTATGTTTTGAACCATTCCTATGACACTAGTTATAGATTCCGATGCTTCACTTCAGGTTCACTGTATCCCTCTGACCTTCTTATTGACGATGAAACACAGAATTTGCATCGGAAGTATTTAGAAAAGGCACAATGCCGACTTAAGTACAAGAAGACTGACTCTTCTTACTGACTATGTTTTGAACCATTCCTGTGACACTAGTTATAGATTGCAATGCTTCACTTCAGGTTTACTGTATCCCTTGGACCTTCTTATTGACGATGAATCACAGAAATTGCATTGGAATTAAATACAAAAGGCACAATGCCGACTTAAGTACAAGAAGACTGACTCTTCTTACTGACTATGTTTTGAACCATTCCTGTGACACTAGTTATAGGTTCCGATGCTTCAACTCAGGTGTACTGTATCCCTCTGACCTTCTTATTGACAATGTAACACAGAAATTGCATCGGAAATAATTACAAAAGGCACAATGCCGACTTAAGTACAAGTAGACTGACTCTTGTTACTGTCTATGTTTTGAACCATACCTGTGACACTAGTTATAGATTCTGATGCTTCATTTCAGGTTTACTGTATCCCTCTGACCTTCTTATTGGCGATGAAACGCAGAAATTGCACCGGAATTAAATAGAAAGGCCACAATGCTCACTTAAGTACAAGAAGACTGACTCTTCTTACTGTTTATGATTTGAACCATTCCTGTGACACTAGTTATAGATTCGGATGCTTCACTTCAGCTGTACTGTATCCCTTGGACCTTCTTATTGACGATGAAACACCGAAAATGCATCATAATTAAATACAAAAGGCACAATGCCGACTTAAGTACAAGAAGACTGACCCTTCTTACTGTCTATGTTTTGAACCATTCCTGTGACACTAGTTATAGATTCCGACGCTTCACTTCAGGTTTACAGTATCCCTCTGACCTTCTTATTCACGATAAAACATGGAAATTGCATCGGAATTAAATAGAAAAGGCACAATGCCGACTTGAGTACAAGAAGACTGACTCTTCTTTCTGTCTATGTTTTGAACCATGCCTGTGACACTATTTATAGATTCCGATGCATCACTTCAGGTTTACTGTATCCCTTGGACCTTCTTATTGACGATGAACGACAGAAATTACATCGGAGTTAAATACAAAATGCACAATGCTGACTTAAGTACAAGAAGACCGACTCATCTTAATGTCTATGTATGAACAATTCCCGTGACACTAGTGATAGATTCCGATGCTTCACTTCAAGTTTACTGTATCCGTTGGACCTTCTTATTGACGAAGAAACACAGAAATTGCATCGGAATTAAATAGAAAAGGCACAATGCTGACTTAAGTACAAGAAGACTGACTCATCCTACTGTCTATGTTTTGAACCATTCCTGTGACACTAGTTATAGATTCCGATGCTTCACTTCAGGTTTACTGTATCCCTCTGATTTTCTTAGTGACGATGAAACACAGAAATTGCATCGGAATCAAATACAAAAGGCACAATGCCGACTTATGTACAAGAAGACTGATTCTTCTTACTGTCTATGTTTTCAACCATTCCTGTGACACTAGTTATAGATTCCGATGCTTCACTTCAGGTTTACTGTATCCCTTGGACCTTCTTATTGAGGACGAAACACAGAAATGGCATCGGAATTAAACACAAAAGGCACAATGCCGACTTAAGTACAAGAAGACTGACTCTTCTTAATGTCTATGCTTTGAACCATTCCTGTGACACTAGTTATAGCTTCCGATGCTTCACTTTAGATTTACTGTGTCCCTTGGACCTTCTTATTGACGACGAAACACAGAAATTGTATCGGAATTAATAGAAAAGGCACAATGCCGACTTAAGTACAAGAAGACCGACTCTTCCTACTGTCTATGTTTTGAACCATTCCTGTTACACTAGTTATAGATTCCGATGCTTCACTTCAGGTTTACTGTATACCTCTGACGTTCTTATTGACGATGAAACACAGAAATTGCATCGGAATTAAATAAAAAAGGCACAATGCCGACTTAAGTACAAGAAGACTGACTCTTCTTACTGAATATGTTTTGAACCATTCCTGTGACACTAGTTATAGATTCCGATGCTTCACTTGAGGTTTACTGTATCCCTTGGAGCTTCTTATTGACGATGAAACACAGAAATTGCATCGGAATTAAATACAAAAGGCACAATGCCGATCTAAGTACAAGAAGACTGACACCTCTTACTGACTATGTTTTGAACCATTCCTGTGACACTAGTTACAGATTCCGATGCTTCACTTCAGGTTTACTGTATCCCACTGACCTTGTTATTGATGATGGAACACAGATATTGCATCGAAATTATATAGAAAAGGCCTAATGCCGGCTTAAGTACAAGAAGGCTGACTCTTCCTACTGACTATGTTTTGAACCATTCCTGTGACACTAGTTATAGACTCCGATGCTTCACTTCAGGTTTACTGTATCCATCTGACCTTCTTATTGACGATGAAACACAGAAATTGCATCGGAATTAAATAGAAAAGGCACAATGCTGACTTAAGATTAAGAAGACCGACTCTTCTTACTGTCTATGTTTTGAACCATTCTTGTTACACTAGTTATAGATTCCGATCCTTCACTTCAGGTGTACTGCATCCCTTGGACCTTCTTATTGATGATGAAACACAGAAATTGCATCGGAATTAAATACAAAAAGTACAATGCTGCCTTAAGTACAAGAAGACTGACTCTTTTTACTGTCTATGATTTAAACCATTGCTGTGACACTAGTTATAGATTCCGATGCCTCTCTTCAGGTTTACTGTATCCCTTGGACCTTCTTATTGACGATGAAACACAGAAATTGCATCGGAATTAAATACAAAAGGCACATTGCCGACTTAAGTACAAGTAGTCTGACTCTTCCTACTGTCAATGTTTTAAACCGTTCCTGTGACACTAGTTAGAGATTCTGATGCTTCACTTCAGGTTTAATGTATCCCTCTGACCTTCTTATTGACGATGAAACACAGTCATTGCATCGGAATTTAATTGAAAAGGGCACAATGCCGACTTAAGTACAAGAAGACTGACCCTTCTTATTGTCTATGTTTTGAATCATTCCTGTGACACTAGTTATAGATTCCGATGCTTCGCTTCAGGTTTACTGTATCCCTTGGACCTTCTTATTGACGATGAAACACAGTAATTGCATCTGAATTAAATACAAAATGCACAATGCCGACTTAAGTACAAGAAGACTGACTCCTCCTACTGTTTACGTTTTGAACCATTCCTGAGACACTAGTTATAGAATCCGATGCTTCAATTCAGGTTTACTGTATCCCTTGGACCTTCTTATTGACGATGAAATACAGAAAGTGCAACGGAATTAAATAGAAAAGGCACAATTCCGACTTAAGTACAAGATGACTGACTCTTCCTACTGTCTATGTTTTGAACCATTCCTGTGACACAAGTTACAGATTACGATGCTTCACTTCAGGTATACTGTATCCCTCTGACCTTCTTATTGACGATGGAACACAGATATTGCATCGGAATTAAATCGAAAAGGCACAATGCCGACTTAAGTACAAGAAGACTGACTCTTCATACTGTCTATGTTTTGAACCATTCCTGTGACACTAGTTATAGATTCCGATGCTTCACTTCAGGTTTACTGTATCCCTTGGACCTTCTTATTGACGATGAACGACAGAAATTACATCGGAGTTAAATACAAAAGGCACAATGCTGACTTAAGTACAAGAAGACCGACTCATCTTAATGTCTATGTATGAACAATTCCCGTGACACTAGTGATAGATTCCGATGCTTCACTTCAAGTTTACTGTATCCGTTGGACCTTCTTATTGACGAAGAAACACAGAAATTGCATCGGAATTAAATAGAAAAGGCACAATGCTGATTTAAGTACAAGAAGACTGACTCATCCTACTGTCTATGTTTTGAACCATTCCTGTGACACTAGTTATAGATTCCGATGCTTCACTTCAGGTTTACTGTATCCCTCTGATTTTCTTAGTGACGATGAAACACAGAAATTGCATCGGAATCAAATACAAAAGGCACAATGCCGACTTATGTACAAGAAGACTGGTTCTTCTTACTGTCTATGTTTTGAACCATTCCTGTGACACTAGTTATAGATTCCGATGCTTCACTTCAGGTTTACTGTATCCCTTGGACCTTCTTATTGAGGACGAAACACAGAAATGGCATCGGAATTAAACACAAAAGGCACAATGCCGACTTAAGTACAAGAAGACTGACTCTTCTTAATGTCTATGCTTTGAACCATTCCTGTGACACTAGTTATAGCTTCCGATGCTTCACTTTAGATTTACTGTGTCCCTTGGACCTTCTTATTGACGACGAGACACAGAAATTGTATCGGAATTAATAGAAAAGGCACAATGCCGACTTAAGTACAAGAAGACCGACTCTTCCTACTGTCTATGTTTTGAACCATTCCTGTTACACTAGTTATAGATTCCGATGCTTCACTTCAGGTTTACTGTATACCTCTGACGTTCTTATTGACGATGAAACACAGAAATTGCATCGGAATTAAATAAAAAAGGCACAATGCCGACTTAAGTACAAGAAGACTGACTCTTCTTACTGAATATGCTTTGAACCATTCCTGTGACACTAGTTATAGATTCCGATGCTTCACTTGAGGTTTACTGTATCCCTTGGACCTTCTTATTGACGATGAAACACAGAAATTGCATCGGAATTAAATACAAAAGGCACAATGCCGATCTAAGTACAAGAAGACTGACACCTCTTACTGACTATGTTTTGAACCATTCCTGTGACACTAGTTACAGATTCCGATGCTTCACTTCAGGTTTACTGTATCCCACTGACCTTGTTATTGATGATGGAACACAGATATTGCATCGAAATTATATAGAAAAGGCCTAATGCCGACTTAAGTACAAGAAGGCTGACTCTTCCTACTGACTATGTTTTGAACCATTCCTGTGACACTAGTTATAGACTCCGATGCTTCACTTCAGGTTTACTGTATCCATCTGACCTTCGTATTGACGATGAAACACAGAAATTGCATCGGAATTAAATAGAAAAGGCACAATGCTGACTTAAGATCAAGAAGACCGACTCTTCTTACTGTCTATGTTTTGAACCATTCTTGTTACACTAGTTATAGATTCCGATCCTTCACTTCAGGTGTACTGCATCCCTTGGACCTTCTTATTGATGATGAAACACAGAAATTGCATCGGAATTAAATACAAAAAGCACAATGCTGCCTTAAGTACAAGAAGACTGACTCTTTTTACTGTCTATGATTTAAACCATTGCTGTGACACTAGTTATAGATTCCGATGCCTCTCTTCAGGTTTACTGTATCCCTTGGACCTTCTTATTGACGATGAAACACAGAAATTGCATCGGAATTAAATACAAAAGGCACATTGCCGACTTAAGTACAAGTAGTCTGACTCTTCCTACTGTCTATGTTTTAAACCGTTCCTGTGACACTAGTTAGAGATTCTGATGCTTCACTTCAGGTTTAATGTATCCCTCTGACCTTATTGACGATGAAACACAGTCATTGCATCGGAATTTAATTGAAAAGGGCACAATGCCGACTTAAGTACAAGAAGACTGACCCTTCTTATTGTCTATGTTTTGAATCATTCCTGTGACACTAGTTATAGATTCCGATACTTCGCTTCAGGTTTACTGTATCCCTTGAACCTTCTTATTGACGATGAAACACAGTAATTGCATCTGAATTAAATACAAAATGCACAATGCCGACTTAAGTACAAGAAGACTGACTCCTCCTACTGTTTACGTTTTGAACCATTCCTGAGACACTAGTTATAGAATCCGATGCTTCAATTCAGGTTTACTGTATCCCTTGGACCTTCTTATTGACGATGAAATACAGAAAGTGCAACGGAATTAAATAGAAAAGGCAGAATTCCGACTTAAGTACAAGAAGACTGACTCTTCCTACTGTCTATGTTTTGAACCATTCCTGTGACACAAGTTACAGATTACGATGCTTCACTTCTGGTATACTGTATCCCTCTGACCTTCTTATTGACGATGGAACACAGATATTGCATCGGAATTAAATCGAAAAGACACAATGCCGACATAAGTACAAGAAGACTGACTCTTCATACTGTCTATGTTTTGAACCATTCCTGTGACACTAGTTACAGATTCCGATGCTTCACTTCAGGTGTGCTGTATCCCTCATACCTTCTTATTGACGATGAAATACAGAATTTGCATCGGAATTAAATACAAAAGGCACAATGCCGACTTAAGTACAAGAAGACCGATTCTTCTTAATGTCTCTGTTTTGAACCATTCCTGTGACACAAGTTATAGATTCCGATGCTTCACTTCAGATTTACTGTATCCCTTGGACCTTCTTATTGATGACGAAACACAGAAATTGCATCGGAATTAAATAGAAAAGGCACAATGCCGACTTAATTACAAGAAGACTGACTCTGCCTACTGTCTATGTTTTGAACCATTCCTGTTACACTAGTTATAGATTCCGATGCTTCACTTCAGGTTTACTGTATACCTCTGACCTTCTTATTGACGATGAAACACAGAAATTGCTTCGGAATTAAATAGAAAAGGCACAATGCCGACTTAAGTACAAGTAGATTGACTCTTCTTACTGACAATGTTTTGAACCATTCCTGTGACACTAGTTATAGATTGCGATGCTTCACTTCAGGTTTACTGTATCCCTTGGAGCATCTTATTGACGATGAAACACAGAAATTGCATCGGAATTAAATACAAAACGCACAATGCCGACCTAAGTACAAGAAGACTGACTCTTCTTACTGACTATGTTTTGAACCATTCCTGTGACACTAGTTACAGATTCCGATGCTTCACTTCAGGTTTACTGTATGCCTCTGACCTTCTTATTGACGATGGAACACAGATATTGCATCGGAATTAAATAGAAAAGGCACAATGCCGACTTAAGTACAAGAAGACTGACTCTTCCTACTGACTATGTTTTGAACCATTTATGTGACACTAGTAATAGACTCCGATGCTTCACTTCAGGTTTACTGTATTCATCTGACCTTCTTATTGACGATGAAACACATCAATTGCATCGGAAGTAAATAGAAAAGGCACTATGCCGACTTAAGTACAAGAAGACTGACTCTTCATACTGTCTATGTTTTGAACCGATCCTGTGACACTAGTTATATCTTCCAATGCTTCACTTAAGGTGTACTGTATCCATTGGACCTTCTTATTGACGATGAAACATCCGAAATTGATTCGGAATTAAATACGAAAGGGACAATGCCGACTTAAGTACAAGAAGACTGACTCTTCTTACTGTCTATGTTTTGAACCATTCCTGTGACACTAGTTATAGATTCCGATGCCTCACTTCAGGGTTACTGTATCCCTTGGACTTTCTTATTGACGATGAAACACAGAAATTGCGACGGAATTAAATAGAAAAGGCACAATGACGACTTAAGTACAAAAAGACTGACTCTTCATACTGTCTATGTTTTGAACCATTCCTGTGACACTAGTTATAGATTTCGATGCTTCACTTCAGGTTTACTGTATCCCTTGGACCTTCTTATTGACGATGAAACACAGAAATTGCATCGGAATTAAATACAAAAGGCACAATGCCGACCTAAGTACAAGAAGACTGACTCTTCTTACTGGCTATGTTTTGAACCATTCCTGTGACACTAGTTATAGATTCCGATGCTTCACTTCAGGTTTACTGTATCCCTCTGACCTTCTTATTGACGATGGAACACAGATATTGCATCGGAATTAAATCGAAAAGGCACAATGCCGACTTAAGGACAAGAAGACTGACTCTTCATACTGTCTATGTTTTGAACCATTCCTGTGACACTAGTTATAGATTCCGATGCTTCACTTCAGGTGTACTGCATCCCTGGGACCATCTTGTTGACGATGAAACACAGAAATTGCGACGGAATTAAATAGAAAAGGCACAATGACGACTTAAGTACAAAAAGACTGACTCTTCTTACTGACTGTGCTTTGAACCATTCCTATGACACTAGTTATAGATTCCGATGCCTCACTTCAGGTTTACTGTATCCCTTGGACCTTCTTATTGACGATGAAACACAGAAACTGCATCGGAATTAAATACAAAAGGCACAATGCCGACTTAAGTACAAGTAGTCTGACTCTTCCAACTGGCTATGTTTTGAACCATTCCTGTGACACTAGTTATAGATTCCGATGCTGCACTTCAGGTTTACTGTATCAATCTGACCTCCTTATTGACGATGAAACACAGATATTGCATCGGAATTAAATACAGAACGCACAATGCCGACTTAAGTACAAGAAGACTGACTCATCCAACTGTCTATGTTTTGAACAATTCCTGTGACACTAGTTATAGATTCCGATGCTTCGCTTCAGGTTTACTGTATCCCTCTGACCTTCTTATTGACAATGAAACACAGAAATTGCATCGGAATTAAATGCAAAAGGCACAATGCCGACTCAAGTATAAGAGGACTGACTCTTCCTTCTGGCTATGATTTGAACCATTCCTGTGACACTAGATATAGATTCTGATGCTTCCCTTTAGTTTTACTGTATCCCTCTGACCTTCTTATTGACGATGAAACACAGAAATTGCATCGGAGTTAAATACAAAAGGCACAACGCCGACTTAAGTACAAGTAGACTGACTCTTCCTACTGTCTATGTTTAAACCAATCCTGTGACACTAGTTATAGATTACGATGCTTCACTTCTGGTATACTGTATCCCTCTGACCTTCTTATTGACGATGGAACACAGATATTGCATCGGAATTAAATCGAAAAGACACAATGCCGACTTAAGTACAAGAAGACTGACTCTTCATACTGTCTATGTTTTGAACCATTCCTGTGACACTAGTTGTAGATTCCGATGCTTCACTTCAGGTGTGCTGTATCCCTCATACCTTCTTATTGACGATGAAATACAGAATTTGCATCGGAATTAAATACAAAAGGCACAATGCCGACTTAAGTACAAGAAGACTGATTCTTCTTAATGTCTCTGTTTTGAACCATTCCTGTGACACAAGTTATAGATTCCGATGCTTCACTTCAGATTTACTGTATCCCTTGGACCTTCTTATTGATGACGAAACACAGAAATTGCATCGGAATTAAATAGAAAAGGCACAATGCCGACTTAATTACAAGAAGACTGACTCTGCCTACTGTCTATGTTTTGAACCATTCCTGTTACACTAGTTATAGATTCCGATGCTTCACTTCAGGTTTACTGTATACCTCTGACCTTCTTATTGACGATGAAACACAGAAATTGCATCGGAATTAAATAGAAAAGGCACAATGCCGACTTAAGTACAAGTAGATTGACTCTTCTTACTGACAATGTTTTGAACCATTCCTGTGACACTAGTTATAGATTACGATGCTTCACTTCAGGTTTACTGTATCCCTTGGAGCACCTTATTGACGATGAAACACAGAAATTGCATCGGAATTAAATACAAAACGCACAATGCCGACCTAAGTACAAGAAGACTGACTCTTCTTACTGACTATGTTTTGAACCATTCCTGTGACACTAGTTACAGATTCCGATGCTTCACTTCAGGTTTACTGTATGCCTCTGACCTTCTTATTGACGATGGAACACAGATATTGCATCGGAATTAAATAGAAAAGGCACAATGCCGACTTAAGTACAAGAAGACTGACTCCTCCTACTGACTATGTTTTGAACCATTTATGTGACACTAGTAATAGACTCCGATGCTTCACTTCAGGTTTACTGTATTCATCTGACCTTCTTATTGACGATGAAACACAGCAATTGCATCGGAAGTAAATAGAAAAGGCACTATGCCGACTTAAGTACAAGAAGACTGACTCTTCATACTGTCTATGTTTTGAACCGATCCTGTGACACTAGTTATATCTTCCAATGCTTCACTTAAGGTGTACTGTATCCATTGGACCTTCTTATTGACGATGAAACATCCGAAATTGATTCGGAATTAAATACGAAAGGGACAATGCCGACGTAAGTACAAGAAGACTGACTCTTCATACTGTCTATGTTTTGAACCATTCCTGTGACACTAGTTATAGATTTCGATGCTTCACTTCAGGTTTACTGTATCCCTTGGACCTTCTTATTGACGATGAAACACAGAAATTGCATCGGAATTAAATACAAAAGGCACAATGCCGACCTAAGTACAAGAAGACTGACTCTTCTTACTGGCTATGTTTTGAACCATTCCTGTGACACTAGTTATAGATTCCGATGCTTCACTTCAGGTTTACTGTATCCCTCTGACCTTCTTATTGACGATGGAACACAGATATTGCATCGGAATTAAATCGAAAAGGCACAATGCCGACTTAAGGACAAGAAGACTGACTCTTCATACTGTCTATGTTTTGAACCATTCCTGTGACACTAGTTATAGATTCCGATGCTTCACTTCAGGTGTACTGCATCCCTGGGACCATCTTGTTGACGATGAAACACAGAAATTGCGACGGAATTAAATAGAAAAGGCACAATGACGACTTAAGTACAAAAAGACTGACTCTTCTTACTGACTGTGCTTTGAACCATTCCTATGACACTAGTTATAGATTCCGATGCCTCACTTCAGGTTTACTGTATCCCTTGGACCTTCTTATTGACGATGAAACACAGAAACTGCATCGGAATTAAATACAAAAGGCACAATGCCGACTTAAGTACAAGTAGTCAGACTCTTCCAACTGGCTATGTTTTGAACCATTCCTGTGACACTAGTTATAGATTCCGATGCTTCACTTCAGGTTTACTGTATCAATCTGACCTCCTTATTGACGATGAAACACAGATATTGCATCGGAATTAAATACAGAACGCACAATGCCGACTTAAGTACAAGAAGACTGACTCGTCCAACTGTCTATGTTTTGAACAATTCCTGTGACACTAGTTATAGATTCCGATGCTTCGCTTCAGGTTTACTGTATCCCTCTGACCTTCTTATTGACAATGAAACACAGAAATTGCATCGGAATTAAATGCAAAAGGCACAATGCCGACTCAAGTATAAGAGGACTGACTCTTCCTTCTGGCTATGATTTGAACCATTCCTGTGACACTAGATATAGATTCTGATGCTTCCCTTTAGTTTTACTGTATCCCTCTGACATTCTTATTGACGATGAAACACAGAAATTGCATCGGAGTTAAATACAAAAGGCACAACGCCGACTTAAGTACAAGTAGACTGACTCTTCCTACTGTCTATGTTTAAACCAATCCTGTGACACTAGTTATAGATTCCGATGCTTCACTTCAGGTTTACTGTATCCCTCTGACCTTCTTATTGGCGATGAATCACAGAATTTGCATCGGAAGTAAATAGAAAAGGCACAATGCCGACTTAAGTCCAAGAAGACTTACTCTTCTAACTGACTATGTTTTGAACCATTCCTGTGACACTAGTTATAGATTGCGATGCTTCACTTCAGGTTTACTGTATCCCTTGGACCATCTTATTGACGATGAAACACAGAAATTGCATCGGAATTAAATACAAAGTGCACAATGTCGACTTAAGCACAAGAAGACAGACTCTTCTTACTTACTATATTTTGAACCATTCCTGTGACACTAGTTATAGATTCTGATGCTTCACTTCAGGTTTACTGTATCCCTCTGACCTTCTTATTGACATTGACACACAGAAATTGCATCGGAATTAAATAGAAAAGGCACAATGCCGACTTAAGTACAAGAAGATTGACTCTTCTTACTGACTATGTTTAGAACCATTCCTGTGACACTAGTTATAGCCTCCGATGCTTCACTTCAGGTTTACTGTATCCCTCTGACCTTCTTATTGACGATGAAACACAGAAATTGCATCGGAATTAAACAGAAAAGGCACAATGCCGCCTTAAGTACAAGAAGTCTGACTCTTCTTACTGTCTACGTTTTGAACCGATCCTGTGACACTAGTTATAGATTCCGATGCTTCACTTCAGGTTTACTGTATCCCTTGAACCTTCTTATTGACGATGAAACACCGAAATTGCATCGGAATTAAATGCGAAAATCACAATGCCGACTTAAGTACAAGAAGACTGTTTCTTCTTACTGATTATGTTTTGAACCATTCCTGTGACACCACTTATAGATTCCGATGCTTCACTTCAGGTTTACTGTATCCCTCAGACCTTATTATTGACGATGAAACACAGAAATTGCATCGGAATTAAATAGAAAAGGCACAATGCCGACTTAAGCAAAAGGAGAGTGAATCTGCTTACTCTCTATGTTTTGAACCATTCCTGTGACACTAGTTATAGATTCCGATGCTTCACTTCATGTTTACTGTATCCAACTGACCTTCCTATTGACGATGAAACACAGAAATTGCATCGGAATTAAATAGAAAAGGCACAATGCCGACATAAATACAAGACGACTGACTCTTCCTACTGTCTATGTCTTGAATCATTCCTGTGACACTAGTTATAGATTCTGATGCTTCACTTCAGGTTTACTGTATCCCTCTGGCCATCTTATTGACGATGAAACACAGAAATTGCATCGGAATTAAAACAAAAGGCACAATGCCGACTTAAGTACAAGAAGAATGACTCTTCCCACAGTCTATGTTTTGAACCATTCCTGTGACACTAGTTATAGATACCGATGTTCCACTTCAGGTTTTAAGTATCCCTCTGAACTTCTTATTGACGATGTAACACAGAAATTGCATCGGAATTAAATAGAAAAGGCACAATGCTGACTAAAGTACAAGAAGACTGACTCTTCTTACTGGCTATGATTTGAACCATTCCTCTGTCACTGATTATAGATTCCGATGCTTCACTTCAGGTGTACTGTATCCCTTGGACCTTCTTATTGACGATGAAACACAGTAATTGCATCGGAATTAAATAGAAAGGGCACAATGCTGACTTATGTACAAGAAGGTTGACTCTTCTTACTGTTTATGATTTGAACCATTCCTGTGACACTAGTTACAGATTCCGATGCTTCACTTCTGGTTTACTGTATCCCTCTGACCTTCTTATTGACGATGAAACACAGAATTTGCATCGGAAGTATTTAGAAAAGGCACAATGCCGACTTAAGTACAAGAAGACTGACTCTTCTTACTGACTATGTTTTGAACCATTCCTGTGACACTAGTTATAGATTCTGATGCTTCATTTCAGGTTTACTGTATCCCTCTGACCTTCTTATTGATGATGAAACACAGAAATTGCATGGGGATTAAATACAAAAAGCACAATGCTGCCTTAAGTACAAGAAGACTGACTCTTCTTACTGTCTATGATTTAAACCATTCCTGTGGCACTAGTTATAGAATCCGATGCTTCACTTCAGGTGTACTGTATCCCTTGGACATTCTCATTGACGATGAAACACAGAAATTGCATCGGAAATAAATACAAAAGGCACAATGCCGACTTAAGTACAAGTAGACTGACTCTTGTTACTGTCTATGTTTTGAACCGTACCTGTGACACTAGTTATAGATTCTGATGCTTCATTTCAGGTTTACTGTATCCCTCTGACCTTCTTATTGACGATGAAACACAGAAATTGCATCGGAATTAAATACAAAAAGCACAATGCCGACTTAAGTACAAGAAGACTGACTCTTCCTACTGTCTATGTTTTGAACCATTCCTGTGACACTAGTTATAGATTCCGATGCTTCACTTCAGGTTTACTGTATCCCTCTGACCCTCTTATTGACGATGAAATACAGAAATTGCATGGGAATTAAAAGCAAAAGGCACAATGCCGACTCAAGTACAAGAAGACTGACTCTTTCTACTGTCTATGATTTGAACCATTGCTGTGACACTAGTTACAGATTCCGACGCTTCACTTCAGGTTTACTGTATCCCTCTGACCTTCTTATTGACGATGAAACACAGAAATTGCATCGGAGTTAAATACAAAAGGCACAACGCCGACTTAAGTACAAGTAGACTGACTCTTCCTACTGTCTATGTTTAAACCATTCCTGTGACACTAGTTATAGATTCCGATGCTTCACTTCAGGTTTACTGTATCCCTCTGACCTTCTTATTGGCGATGAAACACAGAATTTGCATCGGAAGTAAATAGAAAAGGCACAATGCCGACTTAAGTCCAAGAAGACTTACTCTTCTAACTGACTATGCTTTGAACCATTACTGTGACACTAGTTATAGATTGCGATGCTTCACTTCAGGTTTACTGTATCCCTTGGACCATCTTATTGACGATGAAACACAGAAATTGCATCGGAATTAAATACAAAATGCACAATGACGACTTAAGTACAAGAAGACAGACTCTTCTTACTTACTATATTTTGAACCATTCCTGTGACACTAGTTATAGATTCTGATGCTTCACTTCAGGTTTACTGTATCCCTTGGACCTTCTTATTGACATTGAAACACAGAAACTGCATCGGAATTAAATAGAAAAGGCACAATGCCGACTTAAGTAAGGGAAGACTGACTCTTCTTACTGACTATGTTTTGAGCCATTCCTGTGACACTAGTTATAGCCTCCGATGCTTCACTTCAGGTTTACTGTATCCCTCTGACCTTCTTATTGACGATGGAACACAGAAATTGCATCGGAATTAAACAGAAAAGGCACAATGCCGACTTAAGTACAAGAAGTCTGACTCTTCTTACTGTCTATGTTTTGAACCGATCCTGTGACACTAGTTATAGATTCCGATGCTTCACTTCAGGTTTACTGTATCCCTTGGACCTTCTTATTGACGATGAAACACCGAAATTGCATCGGAATTAAATGCGAAAATCACAAGTCCGACTTAAGTACAAGAAGACTGTTTCTTCTTACTGATTATGTTTTGAAACATTCCTGTGACACCACTTATAGATTCCGATGCTTCACTTCAGGTTTACTGTATCCCTCTGACCTTATTATTGACGATGATACACAGAAATTGCATCGGAATTAAATAGAAAAGGCACAATGCCGACTTAAGCAAAAGGAGAGTGAATCTGCTTACTCTCTATGTTTTGAACCATTCCTGTGACACTAGTTAAAGACTCCGATGCTTCACTTCAGGTGTACTGCATCCCTTGGACCTTCTTATTGATGATGAAACACAGAAATTGCATCGGAATTAAATAGAAGAGGCACAATGCCGACTTAAGTACAAGAAGACTGACTCTTCTTACTGACTATGTTTTCAACCATTCCTGTGACACTAGTTATAGCTCCGATGTCTCACTTCAGGTTTACTGTATCCCTTGGACCTTCATATTGACGATGAAACACAGAAATTGCATCGGAATTAAATACAAAAGGCACAATGCCGACTTAAGTACAAAAAGACTGACTCTTCCTACTGTGTATGTTTTGAACCATTCCTGTGACACTAGTTATAGATTCCGATGCTTCACTCCAGGTTTACTGTATCCCTTGGACCTTCTTATTGACGATGAAACACAGAAATTGCATCGGAATTAAGTAGAAAGTGCACAATGCTGACTTATGTACAAGAAGGTTGACTCTTCTTACTGTTTATGATTTGAGCCATTCCTGTGACACTAATTATAGATTCCGATGCTTCACTTCAGGTGTACTGTATCCCGTGGACCTTCTTATTGACGATGAAACACAGAAATTGCATCGGAATTAAATAGAAAGGGCATAATGCCGACTTAAGTACAAGAAGACTGACTCTTCTTACTATATATGTTTGGAACCAATCGTGTGACAACAGTTATAGATTCCGATGCTTCACCTCCGGTTTACTGTATCATTTGGTCCTTCTTATTGACGATGATACACAGAAATTGCATCGGAATTAAATACAAAACGCACAATGCGCACTTAAGAACAAGTAGACTGACTCTTCTTACTGACTATGTTTTGAACCATTCCTGTGACACTAGATAAAGATTCCGATGCTTCACTTCATGTTTACTGTATCCCTCTGACCTTCATGTTGACGATGAAACAAAGAAATTTCATCGCAATTAAATAGAAAAGGCACAATGCCGAATTAAGTACAAGAAGACTGACTCTTCTTACTGACTATGTTTTGAACCTTTCCTGTGACAAGTTATAGATTCCGATGCTTCACTTCAGGTTTATTGTACCCCTCTGACCTTCTTATTGATGATGAAACACAGAAATTGCATCGGAATTAAATACAAAAAGCACAATGCTGCCTTAAGTACAAGAAGACTGACTCTTCTTACTGTCTATGATTTAAACCATTCCTGTGGCACTAGTTATAGAATCCGATGCTTCACTTCAGGTGTACTGTATCCCTTGGACCTTCTCATTGACGATGAAACACAGAAATTGCATCGGAAATAAATACAAAAGGCACAATGCCGACTTAAGTACAAGTAGACTGACTCTTGTTACTGTCTATGTTTTGAACCATACATGTGACACTAGTTATAGATTCTGATGCTTCATTTCAGGTTTACTGTATCCCTCTGACGTTCTTATTGACGATGAAACACAGAAATTGCATCGCAATTAAATACAAAAAGCACAATGCCGACTTAAGTACAAGAAGACTGACTCTTCCTACTGTCTATGTTTTGAACCATTCCTGTGACTAGTTATAGATTCCGATGCTTCACTTCAGGTTTACTGTATCCCTCTGACCTTCTTATTGACGATGAAATACAGAAATTGCATGGGAATTAAAAGCAATAGGCACAATGCCGACTCAAGTACAAGAAGACTGACTCTTCCTACTGTCTATGATTTGAACCATTGCTGTGACACTAGTTATAGATTCCGATGCTTCACTTCAGGTTTACTGTATCCCTCTGACCTTCTTATTGACGATGAAACGCAGAAATTGCATCGGAATTAAATAGAAAGGCCACAATGCTGACTTAAGTACAAGAAGACTGACTCTTCTTACTGTTTATGATTTGAACCATTCCTGTGACACTAGTTATAGATTCCGATGCTTCACTTCAGCTGTACTGTATCCCTTGGACCTTCTTATTGACGATGAAACACAGAAATTGCATCGGAATTAAATACAAAAGGCACAATGCCGACTTAAGTACAAGAAGAGTGACTCTTCTTACTGACTATGTTTTGAACCATTTCTGTGACACTAGGTATAGATTCCGATGCTTCACTTCAGGTTTCCTGTAACCCTCTGACCTTATTATTGACGATGAAACACAGAATTTGCATCGGAATTAAATAGAAAAGGCACAATGCCAACTTAAGTAAAAGGAGAGTGGATCTGCTTACTCTCTATGTTTTGAACCATTCCTGTGACACTAGTTAATGATTCCGATGCTTCACTTCAGGTGTACTGCATCCCTTGGACCTTCTTATTGATGATGAAACACAGAAATTGCATCGGAATTAAATAGAAAAGGCACAATGCCGACTTAAGTACAAGAAGAGTGACTCTTCTTACTGACTATGTTTTGAACCATTCCTGTGACACTAGTTATAGATTCCAATGCTTCACTTCAGGTTTACTGTATCCAACTGACGTTCTTATTGACGATGAAACACAGACATTGCATCGGAATTAAATAGAAAAGGCACAATGCCGGCATAAATACAAGACGACTGACTCTTCCTACTGTCTATGATTTGAATCATTCCTGTGACACTAGTTATAGATTCTGATGCTTCACTTCAGGTGTACTGTATCCCTTGGACCTTCTTATTGACGATGAATCACAGAAATTGCATCGGAATTAAATAGAAAGGTCACAATGCTGACTTATGTACAAGAAGGTTGACTCTTCTTACTGTTTATGAATTGAACCATTCCTGTGACACTAGTTATAGATTCTGATGCTTCACTTCAGGTTTACTGTATCCCTCTGACCATCTTATTGACGATGAAACACAGAAATTGCATCGTAATTAAATACAAAAGGCACAATGCCGACTTAAGTACAAGAAGACTGACTCTTCTTACAGACTATGTTTTGAACCATTCCTGTGAAACTAGTTATAGATTCCGATGCTTCACTTCAGGTTTACTGTATCCCTCTGACGTTCTTATTGACGTTGAAATGCAGAAATTGCATCGGAATTAAATAGAAAGGCCACAATGCTGACTTAAGTACAAGAAGACTGACTCTTCTTACTGTTTATGATTCGAACCATTCCTGTGACACTAGTTATAGATTCCGATGCTTCACTTCAGATGTACTGCATCCCTCGGACCTTCTTATTGTCGATGAAATACAGAAATTACATCGGAATTAAATACAAATGGCACAATGCCGGTTAACTACAAGTAGACTGACTCTTCTTACTGTCTATGTTTCGAACCAATCCTGTGACACTAGTTATGGATTCTGATGCTTGACTTCAGGTTTACTGTATCCCTCTGGCTTTCTTATTGACGATGAAACACAGAAAATGCATCGGAATTAAAAAATAAAGGCACAATGCCGACTTAAGTTAAGAAGACTGACTCTTCCTACTAGCTATGTTTTTAACCATTCCTGTGACACTAGTTATAGATTCCGATGCTTCACTTCAGGTTTACTGTATCCCTCCGACCTTCTTACTGAAGATGAAACACAGCATCTGCATCGGAAGTAAATAGAAAATTCACAATGCCGACTTAAGTACAAGAAGTCTGACTCTTCTTACTGACGACGTTTTGAACCATTTCTGTGACACTAGTTATAGACTCCGATCCTTCACTTCTGGTTAACTGTATTCCTCTGACCTTCTTATTGATGATGAAACACAGACATTTCATCGGAATTAAATGGAAAAGGCACATTGCCGACTTAAGTACAAGAAGACTGACTCTTCTTACTGTCTATGTTTTGAACCGCTCCTGTGACACTAGTTATAGATTCCGACGCTTCTCTTCAGGTTTACTGTACCCCTTGGACCTTCTTATTGACGATGGAACACCGAAATTGCATCGGAATTAAATACGAAAGGCACATTGCCGACATAAGTACAAGAAGACTGACTCTTCTTACTGACTATGTTTTGAACCATTCCTGTAACATCACTTATAGATTCCGATGCTTCACTTCAGGTTTACTGTATCCCGTGGACCTTCTTATTGACGATGAAACACAGAAATTGCATCGGAATTAAATAGAAAAGGCACAATGCCGACTTAAATACAAGAAGACTGACTCTTCTTACTGTTTATGATTTGAACCATTCCTGTGACACTAGTTACAGATTCCGATGCTTCACTTCAGCTGTACTGTATCCCTTGGACCCTCTTATTGACGATGAAACACAGATATTACATCGGAATTAAATACAAATGGCGCAATGCCGATTAACTACAAGTAGACTGACTCTTCTTACTGTCTATGTTTTGAACCAATCCTGTGACACTAGTTATGGATTCTGATGCTTCACTTCAGGTTTACTGTATCCCTCTGACCTTCTTATTGACGATGAAACGCAGAAATTGCATCGGAATTAAATAGAAAGGCCACAATGCTGACTAAAGTACAAGAAGTCTGACTCTTCTTACTGACGACGTTTTGAACCATTCCTGTGACATTAGTTATAGACTCCGATCCTTCACTTCTGGTTTACTGTATCCCTCTGACCTTCTTATTGATGATGAAACACAGACATTTCATCGGAAATTAATAGAAAAGGCACATTGCAGACTTAAGTACAAGAAGACTGACTCTTCTTACTGTGTATGCTTTGAACCGATCCTGTAACACTAGTTATAGATTCCGATGCTTCACTTCAGGTTTACTGTATCCCTTGGACCTTCTTATTGACGATGAAACACCGAAATTGCATCGGAATTAAATACGAAAGGCACATTGCCGACATAAGTACAAGCAGAGTGACTCTTCTTACTGACTATGATTTGAACCATTCCTGTGACATCACTTATAGATTCCGATGCTTCACTTCAGGTTTACTGTAACCCTCTGACCTTCTTCTTGACGATGAAACATAGAAATTGCATCGGAATTAGATACAAAAGGCACAATGCCGACTTAAGTACAAGAAGACTGACTCTTCCTGCTGTCTATATTGTGGACCATTCCTGTGAGACTAGTTATATATTCCGATGCTTCACTTCAGGTTTACTGTATCCCTCTGACCTTCTTATTGACAACGTAACACAGAAATTGCATTGGAATTGAATAGAAAGGCACAATGCCGACTTAAGTACAAGAAGACTGACTCTTCTTACTGCCTATGATTTGAACCATTCCTGTGACACTAGTTATAGATTCCGATGCTTCACTTCAGGTGTTCTGTATCCCTCTGAACTTCTTATTGACGATGAAACACAGAAATGGCATCGGAATCAAATAGAAAAGGCACAATGCCGACTTAAGTACAAGAAGACTGACTCTTCCTACTGTCTATGTTTTGAACCATTCCTGTGACACTAGTTATAGATTCCGATGCTTCACTTCAAGTTTACTGTATCCCTCTGACCTTCTTATTGACGATGAAATACAGAAATTGCATGGGAATTAAAAGCAAAAGGCACAATGCCGACTCAAGTACAAGAAGACTGACTCTTCCTACTGTCCATGATTTGAACCATTGCTGTGACACTAGTAATAGATTCCGATGCTTCACTTCAGGTTTACTGTATCCCTCTGACGTTCTTATTGACGTTGAGACGCAGAAATTGCATCGGAATTAAATAGAAAGGCCACAATGCTGACTTAAGTACAAGAAGACTGACTCTTCTTACTCTTTATGATTTGAACCATTCGTGTGACACTAGTTATAGATTCCGATGCTTCTATTCAGATGTACTGCATCCCTTGGACCTTCTTATTGTGATGAAACACAGAAATTACATCGGAATTAAATACAAATGACACAATGCCGATTAACTACAAGTAGACTGACTCTTCTTACTGTCTATGTTTTGAACCAATCCTGTGACACTAGTTATGGATTCTGATGTTTGACTTCAGGTTTACTGTATCCCTCTGGCTTTCTTATTGACGATGAAACACAGAAATTGCATCGGAATTAAAAAATAAAGGCACAATGCCGATTTGAGTACAAGTAGACTGACTCTTCTTACTGTCTATGCTTTGAACCATTCCTGTGACACTAGTTATAGATTCCGATGCTTCACTTCAGGTTTACTGTATCCCTCTGACCTTCTTATTGACGATGAAACACAGAAATTGCATCGGAATTAAACACAAACGGCACAATGCCGACTTAAGTACAAGAAGACTGACTCTTCGTACTGACTATGTTTTGAACCATTCCTGTGACACTAGTTACAGATTCCGATGCTTCACTTCAGGTTTACTGTATCCCTCTGACTTTCTTATTGACAATGAAACACAGAAATTGCATCGGAAATAATTAGAAAAGGCACAATATCGACTTAAGTACAAGACGTCTGACTCTTCTTACTGACGACGTTTTGAACCATTTCTGTGACACTAGTTATAGACTCCGATCCTTCACTTCTGGTTTACTGTATTCCTCTGACCTTGTTATTGATGATGAAACACAGACATTTCATCGGAATTAAATAGAAAAGGCACATTGCCGACTTAAGTACAATAAGACTGACTCTTCTTACTGTCTATGTTTGGAACCGCTCCTGTGACACTAGTTATAGATCCTGATGCTTCTCTTCAGGTTTACTGTATCCCTTGGACCTTCTTATTGACGATGGAACACCGAAATTGCATCGGAATTAAATACGAAAGGCACATTGCCCACATAAGTACAAGAAGACTGACTCTTCTTACTGACTATGTTTTGAACCATTCCTGTGACATCACTTATAGATTCCGATGCTTCACTTCAGGTTTACTGTATCCCGTGGACCTTCTTATTGACGATGAAACACAGAAATTGCATCGGAATTAAATAGAAAAGACACAATGCCGACTTAAGTACAAGAAGACTGACTCTTCTTACTGTCTATGATTTGAACCATTGCTGTGACACTAGTTATAGATTCCGATGCTTCACTTCAGGTGTACTGTATCCCTCTGACCTTCTTATTGACGCTGAAACACAGAAATGGCATCGGAATCAAATAGAAAAGGCACAATGCCGACTTAAGTACAAGAGGACTGACTCTTCCTGCTGTCTATAATTTGAACCATTCTTGTGAGACTATATATATATTCTGATGCTTCACTTCAGGTTTACTGTATCCCTCTGACCTTCTTATTGACGATGAAACACAGAAATTGCATCGGAATTAAATACAAAAGGCACAATGCCGACTTAAGTACAAGAAGACTGACTCTTCTTACTGACTATGTTATGAACCAATCCTGTGACACTAGTTATAGATTCCGATGCTTCACTTCAGGTTTACTGTATCCCTCTGACCTTCTTATTGACGTTGAAACACAGAAATTGCATCGGAATTGGATACAAAAAGCACAATGCCGACTTAAGAACAAGAGGAGTGACTCTTCTTACTGTCTATGTTTTGAAACATTCCTGTGACACTAGTTATAGATTCCGTAGCTTCACTTCAGGTTTACTGTATCCCTCTGACCTTCTTATTGACGATGAAACACCGAAATTGCATAGGAATTAAATACGAAAGGCACAATGCCAACTTAAGTACAAGAATACTGACTCTTCTTACTGACTTTGTTTGTACCATTCCTGTGACACCACTTATAGATTCCGATGCTTCACTTCAGGTTTACTGTATCCCTCCGACCTTCTTACTGACGATGAAACACAGAAATTGAATCGGAATTAAATAGAAAAGGCACAATGCCGACTTAAGTACGGTTGATACGGTTCCGCACTTACGTTTAGTGAAAAAAATACGAGCTTACGGAATATCGGACTAGGTTTGTGATTGGATTCAGGATTTCCTAGAAGAAAGAACACAACATGTCTTTCTTAACGGTTCATAATCTGCAGATGTAGAGGTTTATTTCGGGAGTACCGCAGGGAAGCGTGATAGGACCTTTATTGTTTACAATATACATAAATGACTTAGTTGACAACATCGGCAGCTCCGTGTGGCTATTTGCAGATGACACGGTTGTCTACAAGAAAGTAGCAACATCAGAAGTCTCGTACGTACTCCAGGAGGACCTGCAGAGGATTAATGCATGGTGCGACAGCTGGCAGCTTTCCATAAACGTAGATAAATGTAATATAATGTGCATACATAGGGGCAGAAATCCATTCCAGTACGATTATGCCATAGGTGGTAAATCATTGGAAGCGGTAACGACCGTAAAATACTTAGGAGTTACTACCCGGAGCGATCTGAAGTGGAATGATCACATAAAACAAATAGTGGGAAAAGCAGGCGCCAGGTTGAGATTCATAGGAAGAATTCTAAGAAAATGTGACTCATCGACGAAAGAAGTAGCTTACAAAACGCTTGTTCGTCCGATTCTTGAGTATAGCTCATCAGTATGGGACCCTTACCAGGTTGGATTAATAGAAGAGATAGACATGATCCAGCGACAAGCAGCTCGATTCGTCATGGGGACATTTAGTCAGCGCGAGAGCGTTACGGAGATGCTGAACTAGTTCCAGTGGCGGACACTTCAAGAAAGGCGTTACGCAATACGGAGAGGTTTATTATCGAAATTGCGAGAGAGCACATTCCGGGAAGAGATAGGCAACATATTACTACCGCCCACATATATCTCGCGTAATGCTCACAACGAAAAGATCCGAGAAATTAGAGCAAATACGGAGCCTTACAAGCAGTCGTTCTTCCCACGCACAATTCGTGAATGGAACAGGGAAGGGGGGATCAGATAGTGGTACAATGAGTACCCTCCGCCACACACCGTAAGGTGGCTCGCGGAGTATAGATGTAGAAGTAGATGTAGATGAAGTACAAGAAGACTGACTCTTCTTACTGTCTATGTTTTGAACCATTCCTGTGACACTAGTTATTGATTCCGATGCTTCACTTCAGGTGTACTGCATCCCTTGGACCTTCTTATTGAAGATGTAACACAGATATTGCATCGGAATAAAATAGAATAGGCACAATACCGACTTAAGCACAAGAAGACTGACTCTTCTTACTGACTATGCTTTGAACCATTCCTGTGACACTAGTTATAGATTCCGATGCCTCACTTCAGGTTTACTGTATACCTTGGACATTCTTATTGACGATGAAACACAGAAATTGCATCGGAATTAAATACAAAAGGCACAATGCCGACTTAAGTACAAGAAGACTGACTCTTCCTACTGTCTATGTTTTGAACCATTCCTGTGACACTTATTATAGATTCCGATGCTTCACATCAGGTTTACTGTATCCCTCTGACCTTCTTATTGACGATGAAACACAGAAATTGCATCTGAATTAAATACAAAAAGCACAATGCTGCCTTAAGTACAAGAAGACTGACTCTTCTTACTGTCTATGATTTAAACCATTCCTGTGGCACTAGTTATAGAATCCGATGCTTCACTTCAGGTGTACTGTATCCCTTGGACCTTCTCATTGACGATGAAACACAGAAATTGCATCGGAAATGAATACAAAAGGCACAATGCCGACTTAAGTACAAGTAGACTGACTCTTTTTACTGTCTATGTTTTGAACCATACCTGTGACACTAGTTATAGATTCTGATGCTTCATTTCAGGTTTACTGTATCCCTCTGACCTTCTTATTGACGATGAAACACAGAAATTGCATCGGAATTAAATACAAAAGGCACAATGCCGACTTAAGTACAAGCAGACTGACTCTTCCTACTATCTATGTTTTGAACCATTCCTGTGACACTAGTTATAGATTCCGATGCTTCACTTCAGGTTTACTGTATCCCTCTGACCTTCTTAATGACGATGAAATACAGAAATTGCATGGGAATTAAAAGCAAAAGGCAGAATGCCGACTCAAGTACAAGAAGACTGACTCTACCTACTGTCTATGCTTTGAACCATTGCTGTGACACTAGTTATAGATTCCGATGCTTCACTTCAGATGTACTGTATCCCTTGGACCTTCTTATTGACGATGAAACACAGAAATTACATCGGAATTAAATACAAATGGCACAATGCCGATTAACTACAAGTAGACTGACTCTTCTTACTGTCTATGTTTTAAACCAATCCTGTGACACTAGTTATGGATTCTAATGCTTCACTTCAGGTTTACTGTATCCCTTTGGCTTTCTTATTGACGATGAAACACAGAAATTGCATCGGAATTAAATACAAAAGTCACAATGCCGACTTAAGTTAAGAAGACTGACTCTTCCTACTGGCTATGTTTTGAACCATTCCTGTGACACTAGTTATAGATTCCGATGCTTCACTTCAGGTTTACTGTATCCCTCTGACCTTCTTATTGACGATGAAACACAGCATCTGCATCGGAAGTAAATAGAAAATTCACAATGCCGACTTAAGTACAAGAAGACTGACTCTTCTTACTGACTATCTTTTGAACCATTCCTGTGACACTAGTTATAGATTGCGATGCTTCACTTCAGGTTTACTGTATCCCTCATACCTTCTTATTGACGATGAAACACAGAAATTGCATCGGAGTTAAATACAAAAGGCACAATGCCGACTTAAGTACAAGAAGACTGACTCTTCTTACTGACTATGTTTTGAACCATTCCTGTGACACTACTTACAGATTCCGATGCTTCACTTCAGGTTTACTGTATCCCTCTGACTTTCTTATTGACAATGAAACACAGAAATTGCATCGGAAAGAAATAGAAAAGGCACAATATCAACTTAAGTACAAGAAGTCTGACTCTTCTTACTGACGACGTTTTGAACCATTCCTGTGACACTAGTTATAGACTCCGATGCTTCACTTCTGGTTTACTGTATCCCTCTGACCTTCTTATTGATGATGAAACACAGACATATCATCGGAATTAAATAGAAAAGGCACATTGCCGACTTAAGTAGAAGAAGACTGACTCTTCTTACTGTCTATGTTTTGAACCGATCCTGTGACACTAGTTATAGATTCCGATGCTTCACTTCAGGTTTACTGTATCCCTTGGACCTTCTTATTGACGATGAAACACCGAAATTGCATCGGAATTAAATACGAAAGGCACATTGCCGACATAAGTACAAGAAGACTGACTCTTCTTACTGACTATGTTTTGAACCAATCCTGTGACATCACTTATAGATTCCGATGCTTCACTTCAGGTTTACTGTAACCCTCTGACCTTCTTCTTGACGATGAAACACAGAAATTGCATCGGAATTAAATACAAAAGGCACATTGCCGACTTAAGTACAAGAGAGACTGACTCTTCCTGCTGTCTATATTTTGAACCATTCCTGTGAGACTAGTTATACATTCCGATGCTTCACGTCAGGTATACTGTATCCCTCTGACCTTCTTATTGACGATGAAACACAGAAATTGCATCGGAATTAAATACAAAAGGCACAATGCCTACTTAAGTACAAGAAGACTGAGTCTTCTTACTGACTATGTTATGAACCAATCCTGTGACACTAGTTATAGATTCCGATGCTTCACTTCAGGTTTACTGTATCCCTCTGACCTTCTTATTGACGATGAAACACAGAAATTGCATCGGAATTAGATACAAAAAGCACAATGCCGACTTAAGAACAAGAGGAGTGACTCTTCTTACTGTCTATGTTTTGAAACATTCCTGTGACACTAGTTATAGATTCCGGTGCTTCACTTCAGGTTTACTGTATCCCTCTGACCTTCTTATTGACGATGAAACACCGAAATTGCATAGGAATTAAATACGAAAGGCACAATGCCAACTTAAGTACTAGAATACTGACTCTTCTTACTGACTTTGTTTGTACCATTCCTGTGACACCACTTATAGATTCCGATGCTTCACTTCAGGTTTACTGTATCCCTCCGACCTTCTTATTGACGATGAAACACAGAAATTGCATCGGAATTAAATAGAAAAGCACAATGCCGACTTAAGTACGGTTGATACGGTTCCGCACTTACGTTTAGTGAAAAAAATACGAGCTTACGGAATATCGGACCAGGTTTGTGATTGGATTCAGGATTTCCTAGAAGAAAGAACACAACATGTCTTTCTTAACGGTTCATAATCTGCAGATGGAGAGGTAATTTCGGGAGTACCGCAGGGAAGCGTGATAGGACCTTTATTGTTTACAATACACATAAATGACTTAGTTGGCAACATCGGTAGCTCTGTGAGGCTATTTGCAGATGACACGGTTGTCTACAAGAAATTAGCAACATCAGAAGTCTCGTACGTACTCCAGGAGGACCTGCAGAGGATTAATGCATGGTGCGACAGCTGGCAGCTTTCCCTAAACGTAGATAAATGTAATATAATGCGCATACATAGGGGCAGAAATCCATTCCAGTACGATTATGCCATAGGTGGTAAATCATTGGAAGCGGTAACGACCGTAAAATACTTAGGAGTTACTATCCGGTGCGATCTGAAGTGGAATGATCACATAAAACAAATAGTGGGAAAAGCAGGCGCCAGGTTGAGATTCATAGGAAGAATTCTAAGAAAATGTGACTCATCGACGAAAGAAGTAGCTTACAAAACGCTTGTTCGTCCGATTCTTGAGTATTGCTCATCAGTATGGGACCCTTACCAGGTTGGATTAATAGAAGAGATAGACATGATCCAGCGACAAGCAGCGCGATTCGTCATGAAGACATTTAGTCAGCGCGAGAGCGTTACGGAGATGGTGAACAAGTTCCAGTGGCGGACACTTCAAGAAACGCGTTACGCAATACGGAGAGGTTTATTATCGAAATTGCGAGAGAGCACATTCCGGGAAAAGATGGGCAACATATTACTACCGACCACATATATCTCGCGTAATGATCACAACGAAAAGATCCGAGAAATTAGAGCAAATACGGAGACTTACAAGCAGTCGTTCTTCCCACGCACAATTCGTGAATGGAACAGGGAAGGGGGGATCAGATAGTGGTACAATGAATACCCTCCGCCACACACCGTAAGGTGGCTCGCGGAGTATAGATGTAGATGTAGATGTAGATGAAGTACAAGAAGACTGACTCTTCTTACTGTCTATGTTTTGAACCATTCCTGTGACACTAGTTATTGATTCTGATGCTTCACTTCAGGTGTACTGCATCCCTTGGACCTTCTTATTGACGATGTAACACAGATATTGCATCGGGATAAAATAGAAAAAGCACAATGCCGACTTAAGCACAAGAAGACTGACTCTTCTTACTGACTATGCTTTGAACCATTCCTGTGACACTAGTTATAGATTCCGATGCCTCACTTCAGGTTTACTGTATATCTTGGACATTCTTATTGACGATGAAACACAGAAATTGCATCGGAATTAAATACAAAAGGCACAATGCCGACTTAAGTACAAGAAGACTGACTCTTCCTACTGTCTATGTTTTGAACCATTCCTGTGACACTTATTATAGATTCCGATGCTTCACTTCAGGTTTACTGTATCCATCTGACCTTCTTATTGACGATGAAACACAGAAATTGCATCGGAATTAAATAGAAAAAGCACAATGCCGACTTAAGTACAAGAAGACTGACTCTTCCTACTGTCTATGCTTTGAACCATTCGTGTGATACTAGTTATAGATTCCGATGCTTCACTTCAGGTTTACTGTATCCCTTGGACCTTCTCATTGACGATGAAACACAGATATTGCATCGGAATTAAATACAAAAGGCACAATGCCGACTTATGTACAAGAAGACTGACTCTCCTTACTGTCTATGTTTTGAACCGATCCTGTGACACTAGTTATAGATTCCGATGCTTCACTTCAAGTTTACTGTATACCTCTAACCTTCGTATTGACGATGAAACTCAGAAATTGCATCGGAAATAAATACAAAATGCACAATGCCGACTCAAGTAGAAGAAGACTGACTCTTTCTACTGTCTATGTTTTGAACGATTCCTGTGACACTAGTTATACAATCCGATGGTTCACTTCAGGTTTAATGTATCCCACTGACCTTCTTATTGACGATGAAACACAGTCATTGCATCGGAATTAAATAGAAAAGGCACAATGCCGACTTAAGTACAAGAAGAGGGACTCTTCTTACTGACTATGTTTTGAACCATTTCTGTGACACTAGTTATAGATTCCGATGCTTCACTTTCGGTTTACTGTATCCCACTGACCTTCTTATTGACGATGAAACACAGAAATTGATTTCGGAATTAAATAAAAATGCACAATGCCGAATTAAGTACCAGAAGACTGACTCTTCTTACTGACTATGTTTTGAACCATTCCTGTGACACTAGTTGTGGATTCCGATGCTTCACTTCAGGGTTACTGTATCCCTCTGATCTTCTTATTGACGATGAAACACCGAAATTGCATCGCAATTAAATGCAAAAGGCACAATGCCGACTTAAGTACAAGATGACTGACTCTTCCTATTCTCTATGTTTTGAACCATTCCTGTGACACTAGATATAGATTCCGATGCTTCACTTCAGGTTTACTGTATCCCTTGGACCTTCTTATTGACGATGAAACACAGATATTGCATCGGAATCAAATACAAAAGGCACAATGCCGACTTATGTACAAGAAGACTGACTCATCTTACTGTCTATGTTTTGAACCATTCCTCTGACACTAGTTATAGATTCCGATGCTTCACTTTAGGTTTACTGTATCCCTTGGACCTTCTTATTGACGACGAAACACAGAAATTGCATCGGAATTAAATAGAAGAGGCACAGTGCCGACTTAAGGATAAGAAGACTGACACTTCCTACTGTCTATGTTTTGAACCATTCCTGTGACACTAGTTATAGATTCCGATCCTTCACTTCAGTTTTACTGTGTCCCTATGACCTTCTAATTGACGATGAAACACATAAATTGCATCGGAATTAGATACAAAAAGCACAAGGCCGACTTAAGTACAAGAGGAGTGACTCTAATTACTGTCTATGTTTAGAAACATTCCTGTGACACTAGTTATAGATTCCGATGCTTCACTTCAGGTTTACTGTATCCCTCCGACCTTCATATTGAAGATGAAACACAGAAATTGCATCGGAATTAAATAGAAAAGGCACAATGCCGACTTATGTACAAGAAGACTTACTCTTCTTACTGTCTATGTTTTGAACCATTCCTGTGACACTAGTTATAGATTCCGATGCTTCACTTCAGGTTTACTGTATCCCTAGGACCTTCTTATTGACGATGAATCACAGAAATTGCAACGGAATTAAATAGAAAAGGCACAATGCTGACTTATGTACAAAAAGACTGACTCATCTTTCTGTCTATGTTTGAACCATTCCTCTGACACTAGTTATAGATTCCGATGGTTCACTTCAGGTTTACTATATCCCTCTGACCTTCTTATTGACGATGAGACACAGAAATTGTATCGGAATTAAATACAAAAAGCACAATGCTGACTTAAGTACAAGAAGACTGACTCTTCTTACTGTCTATGATTTGAACCATTCCTGTGTCACTAGTTATAGATTCCGATGCTTCACTTCAGGTTTACTGTATCCCGTGGTCCTTCTTATTGACGATGAAACAAAGAAATTTGATCGGAATAAAATACAAAAGGCTCAATTCCGTTTTAAGTACAAGAAGACTGACTCTTCTTACTGTCTAAGTTTGAACAATTCCTGTGACAATAGTTATAGATTCCGATGCTTCACTCCAGGTTTACTGTATCCCTCTGACCTTCTTATTGACCATGAAAAACAGAAATTGCATCGAAATTAAATACAGAATGCCCAATGGCGACTTACGTACAAGAAGACCGACTCTTCTTACTGTCTATGTTTTGAACCATTCCTGTGACACTAGTTATAGATTCCGATGCTTCACTTCAGATTTACTGTATCCCTTGGACCTTCTTATTAACGACGAAACACAGAAATTGCATCGGAATTAAATAGAAAAGGCACAATGCCGACTTAAGTACATGAAGACTGACTCTTCCTACTTCCTATGCTTTTGAACCATTCCTGTGACACTAGTTATAGATTCCGATGCTTCACTTCAGGTTTACTGTATCCCTCTGACCTTCTTATTGACGATGAAACACTGAATTTGCATCGGAAGTAAATAGAAAAGGCTCAATGCCGAGTTAAGTACAAGAAGACTGACTCTTCTTACTGACTATGATTTGAACCATTCCTGTGACACTAGTTATAGATTGCGATGCTTCACCTCAGGTTTACCGTATCCCTTGGACCTTGTTATTGACGATGAATCACAGAAATTGCATCGGAATTAAATTCAAAAGGCACAATGCCGACTTAAGTACAAGAAGACTGACTCGTCTTACTGACTATGTTTTGAACCATTCCTGTGACACTAGTTATAGATTCTGATGCTTCACTTCAGGTTTGCTGTATCCCTCTGACCTTCTTATTGACAATGAAACACAGAAATTGCATAGGAATTAAATTGAAAAGGCACAATGCCGACTTAAGTAAAAGAAGACTGACTCTTCTTACTGACTATGTTTTGAAACATTCATTTGACACTAGTTATAGACTCCCATGCTTCACTTCAGGTTTACTGTATCCCTCTGACCTTCTTATTGATGATGAAACGCAGAAATTGCATCGGAATTAAATAGAAAAGGCACAATGCCGACTTAAGTACAAGAAGACTGACTCTTCCTACTGTCTATGCTTTGAACCACTCGTGTGATACTAGTTATAGATTCCGATGCTTCACTTTAGGTTTACTGTATCCCTCTGACCTTCTTATTGACGATGAAACACAGATATTGCATCGGAATTAAATAAAAATGCACAATGCCGAATTAAGTACCAGAAGACTGACTCTTCTTACTGACTATGTTTTGAACCATTCCTGTGACACTAGTTATGGATTCCGATGCTTCACTTCAGGTTTACTGTATCCCACTGATCTTCTTATTGACGATGAAACACCGAAATTGCATCGGAATTAAATGCAAAAGGCACAATGCCGACTTAAGTACATGATGTCTGACTCTTCCTATACTCTATGTTTTGAACCATTCCTGTGACACTAGATATAGATTCCGATACTTCACTTCAGGTTTACTGTATCCCTTGGACCTTCTTATTGACGATGAAACACAGATATTGCATCGGAATTAAATACAAAAGGCACAATGCCGACTTATGTACAAGAAGACTGACTCTCCTTACTGTCTATGTTTTGAACCGATCCTGTGACACTAGTTATAGATTCCGATGCTTCACTTCAAGTTTACTGTATACCTCTAACCTTCGTATTGACGATGAAACTCAGAAATTGCATCGGAAATAAATACAAAATGCACAATGCCGACTCAAGTAGAAGAAGACTGACTCTTTCTACTGTCTATGTTTTGAACGATTCCTGTGACACTAGTTATACAATCCGATGGTTCACTTCAGGTTTAATGTATCCCACTGACCTTCTTATTGACGATGAAACACAGACATTGCATCGGAATTAAATAGAAAAGGCACAATGCCGACTTAAGTACAAGAAGAGTGACTCTTCTTACTGACTATGTTTTGAACCATTTCTGTGACACTAGTTATAGATTCCGATGCTTCACTTTCGGTTTACTGTATCCCACTGACCTTCTTATTGACGATGAAACACAGAAATTGATTTCTGAATTAAATAAAAATGCACAATGCCGAATTAAGTACCAGAAGACTGACTCTTCTTACTGACGATGTTTTGAACTATTCCTGTGACACTAGTTATGGATTCCGATGCTTCACTTCAGGGTTACTGTATCCCTCTGATCTTCTTATTGACGATGAAACACCGAAATTGCATCGCAATTAAATGCAAAAGGCACAATGCCGACTTAAGTACAAGATGACTGACTCTTCCTATTCTCTATGTTTTGAACCATTCCTGTGACACTAGATATAGATTCCGATGCTTCACTTCAGGTTTACTGTATCCCTTGGACCTTCTTATTGACGACGAAACACAGAAATTGCATCGGAATTAAATAGAAGAGGCACAATGCCGACTTAAGGATAAGACGACTGACACTTTCTACTGTCTATGATTTGAACCATTCCTGTGACACTAGTTATAGATTCCGATGCTTCACTTCAGTTTTACTGTGTCCCTATGACCTTCTAATTGACGATGAAACACATAAATTGCATCGGAATTAGATACAAAAAGCACAAGGCCGACTTAAGTACAAGAGCAGTGACTGTAATTACTGTCTATGTTTTGAAACATTCCTGTGACACTAGTTATAGATTCCGATGCTTCACTTCAGGTTTACTGTATCCCTCCGACCTTCATATTGAAGATGAAACACAGAAATTGCATCGGAATTAAATAGAAAAGGCACAATGCCGACTTATGTACAAGAAGACTTACTCTTCTTACTGTCTATGTTTTGAACCATTCCTGTGACACTAGTTATAGATTCCGATGCTTCACTTCAGGTTTACTGTATCCCTAGGACCTTCTTATTGACGATGAATCACAGAAATTGCAACGGAATTAAATAGAAAAGGCACAATGCTGACTTATGTACAAAAAGACTGACTCATCTTTCTGTCTATGTTTGAACCATTCCTCTGACACTAGTTATAGATTCCGATGCTTCACTTCAGGTTTACTATATCCCTCTGACCTTCTTATTGACGATGAGACACAGAAATTGTATCGGAATTAAATACAAAACGCACAATGCTGACTTAAGTACAAGAAGACTGACTCTTCTTACTGTCTATGTTTTAACCATTCCTGTGTCACTAGTTATAGATTCCGATGCTTCACTTCAGGTTTACTGTATCCCGTGGTCCTTCTTATTGACGATGAAACAAAGAAATTTGATCGGAATAAAATACAAAAGGCTCAATTCCGTTTTAAGTACAAGAAGACTGACTCTTCTTACTGTCTAAGTTTGAACAATTCCTGTGACTATAGTTATAGATTCCGATACTTCACTCCAGGTTTACTGTATCCCTCTGACCTTCTTATTGACCATGAAAAACAGAAATTGCATCGAAATTAAATACAGAATGCCCAATGGCGACTTACGTACAAGAAGACCGACTCTTCTTACTGTCTATGTTTTGAACCATTCCTGTGACACTAGTTATAGATTCCGATGCTTCACTTCAGATTTACTGTATCCCTTGGACCTTCTTATTGACGACGAAACACAGAAATTGCATCGGAATTAAGTAGAAAAAGCACAATGCCGACTTAAGTACATAAAGACTGACTCTTCCTACTGTCTATGCTTTTGAACCATTCCTGTGACACTAGTTATAGATTCCGATGCTTCACTTCAGGTTTACTGTATCCCTCTGACCTTCTTATTGACGATGAAACACTGAATTTGCATCGGAAGTAAATAGAAAAGGCACAATGCCGAGTTAAGTACAAGAAGACTGACTCTTCTTACTGACTATGATTTGAACCATTCCTGTGACACTAGTTATAGATTGCGATGCTTCACCTCAGGTTTACTGTATCCCTTGGACCTTGTTATTGACGATGAATCACAGAAATTGCATCGGAATTAAATTCAAAAGGCACAATGCCGACTTAAGTACAAGAAGACTTACTCTTCTTACTGACTATGTTTTGAACCATTCCTGTGACACTAGTTATAGATTCTGATGCTTCACTTCATTTTTGCTGTATCCCTCTGACCTTCTTATTGACAATGAAACACAGAAATTGAATAGGAATTAAATTGAAAAGGCACAATGCCGACTTAAGTAAAAGAAGACTGACTCTTCTTACTGACTATGTTTTGAAACATTCATTTGACACTAGTTATAGACTCCCATGCTTCACTTCAGATTTACTGTATCCCTCTGACCTTCTTATTGATGATGAAACGCAGAAATTGCATCGGAATTAAATACAAAAGGCACAATGCCGACTTAAGTACAAGAAGACTGACTCTTCCTACTGTCTATGCTTTGAACCATTCGTGTGATACTAGTTATAGATTCCGATGCTTCACTTTAGGTTTACTGTATCCCTCTGACCTTCTTATTGACGATGAAACACAGAAATTGCATCGGAATTAAATAAAAATGCACAATGCCGAATTAAGTAACAGAAGACTGACTCATCTTACTGACTATGTTTTGAACCATTCCTGTGACACTAGTTATGGATTCCGATGCCTCACTTCAGGTTTACTGTATCCCACTGATCTTCTTATCGACGATGAAACACCGAAATTGCATCGGAATTAAATGCAAAAGGCACAATGCCGACTTAAGTACATGATGTCTGACTCTTCCTATTCTCTATGTTTTGAACCATTCCTGTGACACTAGATATAGATTCCGATACTTCACTTCAGGTTTACTGTATCCCTTGGACCTTCTTATTGACGATGAAAGACAGATATTGCATCGGAATCAAATACAAAAGGCACAATGCCGACTTATGTACAAGAAGACTGACTCATCTTACTGTCTATGTTTTGAACCATTCCTCTGACACTAGTTATAGATTCCGATGCTTCACTTTAGGTTTACTGTATCCCTTGGACCTTCTTATTGACGACGAAACACAGAAATTGCATCGGAATGAAATAGAAGAGGCACAATGCCGACTTAAGGATAAGAAGACTGACTCTTCCTACTGTCTATGTTTTGAACCATTCCTGTGACACTAGTTATAGATTCCGATGCTTCACTTCAGTTTTACTGTGTCCCTATGACCTTCTAATTGACGATGAAACTCATAAATTGCATCGGAATTAGATACAAAAAGCACAAGGCCGACTTAAGTACAAGAGGACTGACTCTAATTACTGTCTATGTTTTGAAACATTCCTGTGACACTAGTTATAGATTCCGATGCTCCACTTCAGGTTTACTGTATCCCTCCGACCTTCATATTGAAGATGAAACACAGAAATTGCTTCGGTATTAAATAGAAAAGGCACAACGCCGACTTATGTACAAGAAGACTTACTCTTCTTACTGTCTGTGTTTTGACCATTCCTGTGACACTAGTTATTGATTCCGATGCTTCACTTCAGGTTTACTGTATCCCTAGGACCTTCTTATTGACGATGAATCACAGAAATTGCATCGGAATTAAATAGAAAAGGCACAATGCTGACTTATGCACAAAAAGACTGACTCATCTTTCTGTCTACGTTTGAACCATTCCTCTGACACTAGTTATAGATTCCGATGCTTCACTTCAGGTTTACTATATCCCTCTGACCGTCTTATTGACGATGAGACACAGAAATTGTATCGGAATTAAATACAAAAAGCACAATGCTGACTTAAGTACAAGAAGACTGACTCTTCTTACTGTCTAAGTTTGAACAATTCCTGTGTCAATAGTTATAGATTCCGATGCTTCACTCCAGGTTTACTGTATCCCTCTGACCTTCTTATCGTCCATGAAAAACAGAAATTGCATCGAAATTAAATACAGAATGCCCAATGGCGACTTACGTACAAGAAGACCGACTCTTCTTACTGTCTATGTTTTGAACCATTCCTGTGACACTAGTTATAGATTCCGATGCTTCACTTCAGATTTACTGTATCCCTTGGACCTTCTTATTGACGACGAAACACAGAAATTGCATCGGAATTGAATACAAAAGGCGCAATGCCGACTTATGTACAAGAAGATTGACTCTTCTTACTGTCTACGTTTTGAACCGATCCTGTGACACTAGTTATAGATTCCGATGCTTCACTTCAAATTTACTGTATACCTCTAACCTTCGTATTCACGATGAAACTCAGAAATTGCATCGGAAAAAATTACAAAATGCACAATGCCGACTCTAGTAGAAGAAGACTGACACTTTCTACTGTCTATGTTTTGAACGATTCCTGTGACACTAGTCATACATTCCGATGCTTCACTTCAGGTTTAATGTATAACACTGACCTTCTTATTGACGATGAAACACAGACATTGCATCGGAATTAAATAGAAAAGGCACAATGCCGACTTAAGTACAAGAAGACTGACTCTTCTTACTGACTATGTTTTGAACCATTTCTGTGACACTAGTTATAGATTCCGATGCTTCACTTTAGGTTTACTGTATCCCACTGACCTTCTTATTGACGATGAAACACAGAAATTGATTTCGGAATTAAATAAAAATGCACAATGCCGAATTAAGTACCAGAAGACTGACCCTTCTTACTGACTATGTTTTGAACCATTCCTGTGACATTAGTTATGGATTCCGATGCTTCACTTCAGGGTTACTGTATCCCTCTGATCTTCTTATTGACGATGAAACACCGAAATTGCATCGGAATTAAATGCAAAAGGCACAATGCCGACTTAAGTACAAGATGACTGACTCTTCCTATTCTCTATGTTTTGAACCATTCCTGTGACACTTGATATAGATTCCGATGCTTCACTTCAGGTTTACTGTATCCCTTGGACCTTCTTATTGACGATGAAGCACAGATATTGCATCGGAATCAAATACAAAAGGCACAATGCCGACTTATGTACAAGAAGACTGACTCATCTTACTGTCTATGTTTTGAACCATTCCTCTGACACTAGTTATAGATTCCGATGCTTCACTTCAGGTTTACTGTATCCCTTGGACCTTCTTATTGACGACGAAACACAGAAATTGCACCGGAATTAAATAGAAGAGGCACAATGCCGACTTAAGGATAAGAAGACTGACTCTTCCTACTGTCTATGTTTTGAACCATTCCTGTCACACAAGTTATAGATTCCGATGCTTCACTTCAGTTTTACTGTGTCCCTATGACCTTCTAATTGACGATGAAACACATAAATTGCAACGAAATTAGATACAAAAAGCACAAGGCCGACTTAAGTACAAGAGGACTGACTGTAATTACTGTCTATGTTTTGAAACATTCCTGTGACACTAGTTATAGATTCCGATGCTTCACTTCAGGTTTACTGTATCCCTTCGACCTTCCAATTGAAGATGAAACACAGAAATTGCATCGGAATTAAATAGAAAAGGCACAATGCCGACTTATGTACAAGAAGACTTACTCTTCTTACTGTCTATGTTTTGAACCACTCCTGTGACACTAGTTATAGATTCCGATGCTTCACTTCAGGTTTACTGTACTCCTAGGACCTTCATATTGACGATGAATCACAGAAATTGCATCGGAATTAAATAGAAAAGGCACAATGCTGACTTATGTACAAAAAGACTGACTCATCTTTCTGTCTATGTTTGAACCATTCCTCTGAAACTAGTTATAGATTCCGATGCTTCACTTCAGGTTTACTATATCCCTCAGACCTTCTTATTGACGATGAGACACAGAAATTGCATCGGAATTAAATACAAAAAGCACAATGCTGACTTAAGTACAAGAAGACTGACTCTTCTTACTGTCTATGTTTTGAACCATTCCTGTGTCACTAGTTATAGATTCCGATGCTTCACTTCAGGTTTACTGTACTCCTAGGACCTTCATATTGACGACGAAACACAGAAATAGCATCGGAATTAAATAGAAAAGGCACAATGCCGACTTAAGTACATAAAGACTGACTCTTCCTACTGTCTTTGCTTTTGAACCATTCCTGTGACACTAGTTATAGATTCCGATGCTTCAGTTCAAGAAGACTGACTCTTCTTACTGTCTATGTTTTGAACCATTCCTGTGTCACTAGTTATAGATTCCGATGCTTCACTTCAGGTTTACTGTATCCCGTGGTCCTTCTTATCGACGATGAAAAACAGAAATTGCATCGAAATTAAATACAGAATGCACAATGGCGACTTAAGTACAAGAAGACCGACTCTTCTTACTGTCTATGTTTTGAACCATTCCTGTGACACTAGTTATTGATTCCGATGCTTCACTTCAGATTTACTGTATCCCTTGGACCTTCTTATTGACGACGAAACACAGAAATTGCATCGGAATTAAATAGAAAAGGCACAATGCCGACTTAAGTACATAAAGACTGACTCTTCCTAGTGTCTATGCTTTTGAACCATTCCTGTGACACTAGTTATAGATTCCGATGCTTCACTTCAGGTTTACTGTATCCCTCTGACCTTCTTATTGACGATGAAACACTGAATTTGCATCGGAAGTAAATAAAAAAGGCACAATGCCGAGTTAAGTACAAGAAGACTGACTCTTCTTACTGACTATGTTTTGAACCATTCCTGTGACACTAGTTATAGATTGCGATGCTTCACCTCAGGTTTAATGTATCCCTTGGACCTTGTTATTGACGATGAATCACAGAAATTGCATCGGAATTAAATTCAAAAGGCACAATACCGACTTAAGTACAAGAAGACTGACTCTTCTTACTGACTATGTTTTGAACCATTCCTGTGACACTAGTTATAGATTCTGATGCTTCACTTCAGGTTAACTGTATCCCTCTGACCTTCTTATTGACAAGGAAACACAGAAAATGCATCGGAATTAAATAGAAAAGGCACAAATCCGACTTAAGTACAAGAAGACTGACTCTTCCTACCGTCTATGCTTTGAACCATTCCTGTGACACTTATTATAGATTCCGATGCTTCACTTCAGGTTTACTGTATCCATCTGACCTTCTTATTGACGATGAAACACAGAAATTGCATCGGAATTAAATAGAAAAGACACAATGCCGACTTAAGTACAAGAAGACTGACTCTTCCTAATGTCTTTGCTTTGAACCATACCTGTCATACTAGATATAGATTCCGATACTTCACTTCAGGTTTACAGTATCCCTTAGACCTTCTTATTGACGATGAAACACAGATATTGCATCGGAATTGAATACAAAAGACACAATGCCGACTTATGTACAAGTAGACTGACTCTTCTTACTGTCTACGTTTTGAACCGATCCTGTGACACTAGTTATAGATTCCGATGCTTCACTTCAAGTTTACTGTATACCTCTAACCTTCGTATTCACGATGAAACTCAGAAATTGCATCGGAAATAAATACAAAATGCACATTGCCGACTCTAGTAGAAGAAGACTGACACTTTCTACTGTCTATGTTTTGAACGATTCCTGTGACACTAGTCATACATTCCGATGCTTCACTTCAGGTTTAATGTATAACACTGACCTTCTTATTGACGATGAAACACAGACATTGCATCGGAAATAAATAGAAAAGGCACAATGCCGACTTAAGTACAAGAAGACTGACTCTTCTTACTGACTATGTTTTGAACCATTTCTGTGACGCTTATTATAGATTCCGATGCTTCACTTCAGGTTTACTGTATCCATCTGACCTTCTTATTGACGATGAAACACAGAAATTGCATCGGAATTAAATAGAAAAGACACAATGCCGACTTAAGTACAAGAAGACTGACTCTTCCTAATGTCTTTGCTTTGAACCATTCCTGTCATACTAGATATAGACTCCGATACTTCACTTCAGGTTTACTGTATCCCTCTGACCTTCTTATTGACGATGAAACACAGAAATTGCATCGGAATTAAATAAAAATGCACAATGAAGAATTAAGTACCAGAAGACTGACTCTTCTTACTGACTATGTATTAAACCATTCCTGTGACACTACTTATGGATTCCGATGCTTCACCTCAGGTTTACTGTATCCCTTGGACCTTCTTATTGACGATGAAACGCAGATATTGCATCGGAATTAAATAGAATAGGCACAATGCCGACTTAAGTACAAGAAGAGTGACTCTTCTTACTGACTATGTTTTGAACCATTCCTGTGACACTAGTTATAGATTCCGATGCTTCACTTCAGGTTTACTGTATCCCGTGGACCTTCTTATTGACGATGAAACAAAGAAATTTGATCGGAATAAAATACAAAAGGCTCAATTCCGTTTTAAGTACAAGAAGACTGACTCTTCTTACTGTCTATGTTTGAACAACTCCTGTGACACTAGTTATAGATTCCGATACTTCACTCCAGGTTTACTATATCCCTCTGACCTTCTTAACGACGATGAAAAAAAAAATTGCATCGAAATTAAATACAGAATGCACAATGCCGACTTAAGTACAAGAAGAACGCCTCTTCTTACTGTCTATGTTTTGAACCATTCCTGTGACACTAGTTATAGATTCCGATGCTTTACTTCAGATTTACTATATCCCATGGACCTTCTTATTGACGACGAAACACAGAAATTGCATCGGAATTAAATAGAAAAGACACAATGCCGACTTAAGTACAAGAAGACTGACTCTTCCTACTGTCTATGTTTTGAACCATTCCTGTGACACTAGTTATAGATTCCAATGCTTCACTTCAGGTTAACTGTATCCCTCTGACCTTCTTATTGACGATGAAACACTGAATATGCATTGGAAGTAAATAGAAAATGCACAATGAAGAGTTAAGTACAAGAAGACCGACTCTTGTTACTGACTATGATTTGAGCCATTCATGTGACACTAGTTATAGATTGCGACGCTCACCTCAGGTTTACTGTATCCCATGGACCTACTTATTGACGATGAATCACATAAATTGCATCGGAATTAAATTCAAAAGGCACAATGCCGACTTAAGTACAAGAAGACTGACTCTTCATACTGACTATGTTTTGAACCATTCCTGTGACACCAGTTATAGATTCCGATGCTTCACTTCAGGTTTACTGTATCTCTCTGACCTTCTTGTTGACAATGAAACACAGAAATTGCATCGGAATTAAATTGAAAAGGCACAATGCCGACTTAAGTACAAGAAGACTGACTCTTCTTACTGACTATGTTTTGAACCATTCCTGAGACACTAGTTACAGACTCCGATGCTTCACTTCAGGTTTACTGTATCCCTCTGACCTTCTTATTGATGATGAAACGTAGAAATTGCATCGGAATTTAATACAAAAGGCACAATGAAGACTTAAGTACAAGAAGACTGACTCTTCCTACAGTCTATGCTTTGAACCATTCCTGTGACACTTATTATAGATTCCGTTGCTTCACTTCAGGTTTACTGTATCCATCTGCATTTCTTATTGACGATGAAACACAGAAATTACATCGGAATTATATAGAAAAGGCACAATGCCGACTTAAGTACAAGAAGACTGACTGTTCCTAATGTCTATGCTTTGAACCATTCCTGACATACTAGTTATAGATTCCGATGCCTCACGTCAGGTTTACTGTATCCCTCTGACCTTCTTATTGACAATGAAACACAGAAATTACATCGGAACTAAATAGAAATGGCACAATGCCGACTTAAGTACAAGAAGACTGACTTTTCTTACTGACTAAGTTTTGAACCATTCCTGTGACACTAGTTACAGACTCCAATGCTTCACTTCAGGTTTACTGTATCCCTTGGACCTTCTTATTGACGATGAAACACCGAAATTGCATCGGAATGAAATACGAAAAGCACAATGCCGACATAGGTACAAGAAGACTGATTCTTCTTACTGAATATGTTTTGAACCATTCCTGTGACACCACTTATACATTCCGATGCTTCACTTCAGGTTTACTGTATCCCTCTGACCTTCTTATTGTCGATGAAACACAGAAATTGCATCGGAATTAAACAGAAAAGGCACAATGCCGACTTAAGTACAAGAAGACTGACTCTTCTTACTGCTTATGTTTTGAACCATTCCTGTGACACTAGTTATTGATTCCGATCTTCACTTCAGGTTTACTGTATCCCTTGGACCTTCTTATTGGCGATGAAACACAGAAATTGCATCGGAATTAAATACAAAATGCACAATGCCGACTTAAGTACATCTAGACTGACTGTTCATAATGTCTATGTTTTGAACCATTCCTGTGACACTAGTTATAGATTACGATGATTTACTTCAGGTTTACTGTATTCCTCTGACCTTCTTATTGACGATGAAACATAGAAATTGGATAGGAATTACATAGAAAAGGCACAATTCCGACTTAAGTACAAGAAGAAAGACTCTTCCTGCTGTCTAATTTTTGTACCATTCCTGTGACACTAGTTATAGATTCCGATGCTTCACTTCAGGTTTACTGTATCCCTCTGTCCTTCTTATTGATGATGAAACACAGAAATTGCTTCGGAAATAAATACAAAAGGCACAATGCCGACTTAAGTACAAGAAGACTGACTCTTCCTACTGTCTATGTTTTGAACTATTCCTGTGACACTAGTTACACATTCCGATGCTTCACTTCAGGTTTACTGTATACCTCTGACCTTCTTATTGACGATGAAACAAAGAAATTGCATCGGAATTAAATACAAATGCACAATGCCGACTTAAGTACAAGAAGACTGACTCTCCTTACTGACTATGATTTGAACCATTTCTGTGACACTAGTTATAGATTCCGATGCTTCACATCAGGTTGACTGTATCCCTTGGACCTTCTTATTGACGATGAAACACAGAAATTGCATCGGAATTAAATTGAAAAGGCACAATGCCGACTTAAGTACAAGAAGACTGACTCTTCTTACTGACTATGCTTTGAACCATTCCTGTGACACTAGTTATAGACTCCGATGCTTCACTTCAGGTTTACTGTATCCCTCTGACCTTCTTATTGATGATGAAACGCAGAAATTGCATCGGAATTTAATACAAAAGGCACAATGAAGACTTAAGTACAAGAAGACTGACTCTTCCTACAGTCTATGTTTTGAACCATTCCTGTGACACTTATTATAGATTCCGTTGCTTCACTTCAGGTTTACTTTATCCATCTGCATTTCTTATTGACGATGAAACACAGAAATTACATCGGAATTATATAGAAAAGGCACAATGCCGACTTAAGTACAAGACGACTGACTGTTCCTAATGTCTATGCTTTGAACCATTCCTGACATACTAGTTATAGATTCCGATGCCTCACGTCAGGTTTACTGTATCCCTCTGACCTTCTTATTGACAATTAAACACAGAAATTACATCGGAACTAAATAGAAAAGGCACAATGCCGACTTAAGTACAAGAAGACTGACATTTCTTACTGGCTAAGTTTTGAACCATTCCTGTGACACTAGTTACAGACTCCAATGCTTCACTTCAGGTTTACTGTATCCCTTGGACCTTCTTATTGACGATTAAACACCGAAATTGCATCGGAATGAAATACGAAAAGCACAATGCCGACATAGGTACAAGAAGACTGATTCTTCTTACTGAATATGTTTTGAACCATTCCTGTGACACCACTTATACATTCCGATGCTTCACTTCAGGTTTACTGTATCCCTCTAACCTACTTATTGTCGATGAAACACAGAAATTGCATCGGAATTAAACAGAAAAGGCACAATGCCGACTTAAGTACAAGAAGACTGACTCTTCTTACTGACTATGTTTTGAACCATTCCTGTGACACTAGTTATTGATTCCGATCTTCACTTCAGGTTTACTGTATCCCTTGGACCTTCTTATTGGCGATGAAACACAGAAATTGCATCGGAATTAAATACAAAAGGCACAATGCCGACTTAAGTACAAGAAGACTGACATTTCTTACTGGCTAAGTTTTGAACCATTCCTGTGACACTAGTTACAGACTCCAATGCTTCACTTCAGGTTTACTGTATCCCTTGGACCTTCTTATTGACGATGAAACACCGAAATTGCATCGGAATGAAATACGAAAAGCACAATGCCGACATAGGTACAAGAAGACTGATTCTTCTTACTGAATATGTTTTGAACCATTCCTGTGACACCACTTATACATTCCGATGCTTCACTTCAGGTTTACTGTATCCCTCTAACCTTCTTATTGTCGATGAAACACAGAAATTGCATCGGAATTAAACAGAAAAGGCACAATGCCGACTTAAGTAAAAGAAGACTGACTCTTCTTACTGACTATGTTTTGAACCATTCCTGTGACACTAGTTATTGATTCCGATCTTCACTTCAGGTTAACTGTATCCCTTGGACCTTCTTATTGGCGATGAAACACAGAAATTGCATCGGAATTAAATACAAAATGCACAATGCCGACTTAAGTACATCTAGACTGACTCTTCATAATGTCTATGTTTTGAACCATTCCTGTGACACTAGTTATAGATTACGATGATTTACTTCAGGTTTACTGTATTCCTCTGACCTTCTTATTGACGATGAAACATAGAAATTGGATAGGAATTACATAGAAAAGGCACAATGCCGACTTAAGTACAAGAAGAAAGACTCTTCCTGCTGTCTAATTTTTGTACCATTCCTGTGACACTAGTTATAGATTCCGATGCTTCACTTCAGGTTTACTGTATCCCTCTGTCCTTCTTATTGATGATGAAACACAGAAATTGCTTCGGAAATAATTACAAAAGGCACAATGCCGACTTAAGTACAAGAAGACTGACTCTTCCTACTGTCTATGTTTTGAACTATTCCTGTGACACTAGTTACACATTCCGATGCTTCACTTCAGAATTACTGTATACCTCTGACCTTCTTATTGACGATGAAACACAGAAATTGCATCGGAATTAAATACAAATGCACAATGCCGACTTAAGTACAAGAAGACTGACTCTCCTTACTGACTATGATTTGAACCATTTCTGTGACACTAGTTATAGATTCCGATGCTTCACTTCAGGTTGACTGTATCCCTTGGACCTTCTTATTGACGATGAAACACAGAAATTGCATCGTAAGTAAATAAAAAGGCGCAATGCCGAATTAAGCACAAGAAGACTGACTCTTCTTATTGACTATGTTTTGAACCATTCCTGTGACACTAGTTATAGATTCCGATGCTTCACTTCATGTTTACTGTATCCCTCTGACCTTCCCATTGACGATGAAAAACAGAAATTGCATCGGAATTAAGTACAAAAGGCACAATGCCGACTTAAGTACAAGAAGACTGACTCTTCCTACTCTCTATGCTTTGAACCATTCCTGTGACACTAGTTATAGATTCCGATGCTTCACTTCAGGTTTACTGTATCCCTGGGACCTTCTTATTGACGATCAAACGAAGAAATTGCATCGGAATTAAATACAAAAGGCACAATGCCGACTTAAGTACAAGAAGACTGACTCTTATTACTGTCAATGTATTGAACCATTCCTGTGACACTAGTTATAGATTCCGACGCTTCACTTCAGGTTTACTGTATCCCTTGGACCTTCTTATTGACGACGAAACACAGATATTGCATCGGAATTAAATAGAAAAGGCACAATGCCGACTTAAGTACAAGAAGACTGACCCTTCTTACTGACTATGCTGTGAACCATTCCTGTGACACTAGTTATAGATTGCGATGCTTCACTTCAGGTTTACTGTATCCCTTATACCTTCTTATTGACGATGAAACACAGAAATTAGATCGGAATTACATACAAAAGGCACAATGCCGACAAAAGTACAAGAAGACTGACTCTTCCTACTGACTATGTTTTGAACCATTCCTGTGACACTAGTTATAGATTCCGATGCCTCACTTCAGGTTTACTGTATCCCTCTGACCTTCTTATTGACAATGAAACGCAGAAATAGCATCGGAATTAAATAGAAATGGCACAATGCCGAATTAAGTACAAGAAGACTGACTCTTCTTACTGAAAATGAATTGAACCATTCCTGTGACACTAGTTATAGACTCCGATGCTTCACTTCAGGTTTACTGTATCCCTCTCACCTTCTTATTGATGATGAAACACAGAAATTGCATCGGAATTAAACAGAAAAGGCACAATGCCGAATTAAGTACAAGAAGACTGACTCTTCTTGTTGACTATGTTTGAACCATTCCTGTGATACTAGTTATAGATTCCGAAGCTACACTTCATGTTTACGGTATCCCTCTGACCTTCTTATTGACGATGCAACACAGAAATTGCATCGGAATTAAATACAAAAGGCACAATGAAGACTTAAGTACAAGAAGACTGACTCTTCCTACTCTCTATGCTTTGAACCATTCCTGTGACACTAGTTATAGATTCCGATGCTTCACTTCAGGTTTACTGGATCCCTCTGATATTCTTATTGACGATGAAACGAAGAAACTGCTTCGGAAGTAAATACAAAAGGCACAATGCCGACTTAAGTACAAGAAGACTGACTCATATTACTGTCTATGTATTGAACCATTCTTGTGACACTAGTTGTAGATTCCGACGCTTCACTTCTAGTTTACAGTATCCCTAGGACCTTCTTATTGACGACGAAACAGAGAAATTGCATCGGAATTAAATAGAAAAGGCACAATGCCGACTTAAGTACAAGAAGACTGACTCTTCCTACTGTCTATGTTTTGAACCATTCCTGTGACACTAGTTATAGATTCCAATGCTTCACTTCAGGTTTACTGTATCCCTCTGACCTTCTTATTGACGATGAAACACTGAATATGCATTGGAAGTAAATAGAAAATGCACAATGAAGAGTTAAGTACAAGAAGACTGACTCTTGTCACTGACTATGATTTGAGCCATTCATGTGACACTAGTTATAGATTGCGACGCTCACCTCAGGTTTACTGTATCCCATGGACCTATTTATTGACGATGAATCACATAAATTGCATCGGAATTAAATTCAAAAGGCACAATGCCGACTTAAGTACAAGAAGAGTGACTCTTCATACTGACTATGTTTTGAACCATTCCTGTGACACCAGTTATAGATTCCGATGCTTCACTTCAGGTTTACTGTATCCCTCTGACCTTCTTATTGACAATGAAACACAGAAATTGCATCGGAATTAAATTGAAAAGGCACAATGCCGACTTAAGTACAAGAAGACTGACTCTTCTTACTGACTATGTTTTGAACCATTCCTGTGACACTAGTTACAGACTCCGATGCTTCACTTCAGGTTTACTGTATCCCTCTGACCTTCTTATTGATGATGAAACGCAGAAATTGCATCGGAATTTAATACAAAAGGCACAATGAAGACTTAAGTACAAGAAGACTGACTCTTCCTACTGTCTACGTTTTGAACTCTTCCTGTGACACTAGTTACACATTCCGATGCTTCACTTCAGAATTACTGTATACCTCTGACCTTGTTATTGACGATGAAACACAGAAATTGCATCGGAATTAAATACAAATGCACAATGCCGACTTAAGTACAAGAAGACTGACTCTCCTTACTGACTATGATTTGAACCATTTCTGTGACACTAGTTATAGATTCCGATGCTTCACTTCAGGTTGACTGTATCCCTTGGACCTTCTTATTGACGATGAAACACAGAAATTGCATCGTAAGTAAATAAAAAGGCGCAATGCCGAATTAAGCACAAGAAGACTGACTCTTCTTATTGACTATGTTTTGAACCATTCCTGTGACACTAGTTATAGATTCCGATGCTTCTTTTCATGTTTACTGTATCCCTCTGACCTTCTCATTGACGATGAAAAACAGAAATTGCATCGGAATTAAGTACAAAAGGCACAATGCCGACTTAAGTACAAGAAGACTGACTATTCCTACTCTCTATGCTTTGAACCATTCCTGTGACACTAGTTATAGATTCCGATGCTTCACTTCAGGTTTACTGTATCCCTGGGACCTTCTTATTGACGATCAAACGAAGAAATTGCATCGGAATTAAATACAAAAGGCACAATGCCGACTTAAGTACAAGAAGACTGACTCTTATTACTGTCAATGTATTGAACCATTCCTGTGACACTAGTTATAGATTCCGACGCTTCACTTCAGGTTTACTGTATCCCTTGGACCTTCTTATTGACGACGAAACAGAGAAATTGCATCGGAATTAAATAGAAAAGGCACAATGCCGACTTAAGTACAAGAAGACTGACTCTTCCTACTGTCTATGTTTTGAACCATTCCTGTGCCACTAGTTATAGATTCCAATGCTTCACTTCAGGTTTACTGTATCCCTCTGACCTTCTTATTGACGATGAAACACTGAATATGCATTGGAAGTAAATAGAAAATGCACAATGAAGAGTTAAGTACAAGAAGACTGACTCTTGTTACTGACTATGATTTGAGCCATTCATGTGACACTAGTTATAGATTGCGACGCTCACCTCAGGTTTACTGTATCCCATGGACCTATTTATTGACGATGAATCACATAAATTGCATCGTAATTAAATTCAAAAGGCACAATGCCGACTTAAGTACAAGAAGAGTGACTCTTCATACTGACTATGTTTTGAACCATTCCTGTGACACCAGTTATAGATTCCGCTGCTTCACTTCAGGTTTACTGTATCCCTCTGACCTTCTTATTGACAATGAAACACAGAAATTGCATCGGAATTAAATTGAAAAGGCACAATGCCGACTTAAGTACAAGAAGACTGACTCTTCTTACTGACTATGTTTTGAACCATTCCTGTGACACTAGTTATAGACTCCGATGCTTCACTTCAGGTTTACTGTATCCCTCTGACCTTCTTATTGATGATGAAACGCAGAAATTGCATCGGAATTTAATACAAAAGGCACAATGAAGACTTAAGTACAAGAAGACTGACTCTTCCTACAGTCTATGTTTTGAACCATTCCTGTGACACTTATTATAGATTCCGTTGCTTCACTTCAGGTTTACTTTATCCATCTGCATTTCTTATTGACGATGAAACACAGAAATTACATCGGAATTATATAGAAAAGGCACAATGCCGACTTAAGTACAAGACGACTGACTGTTCCTAATGTCTATGCTTTGAACCATTCCTGACATACTAGTTATAGATTCCGATGCCTCACGTCAGGTTTACTGTATCCCTCTGACCTTCTTATTAACAATTAAACACAGAAATTACATCGGAACTAAATAGAAATGGCACAATGCCGACTTAAGTACAAGAAGACTGACATTTCTTACTGGCTAAGTTTTGAACCATTCCTGTGACACTAGTTACAGACTCCAATGCTTCACTTCAGGTTTACTGTATCCCTTGGACCTTCTTATTGACGATGAAACACCGAAATTGCATCGGAATGAAATACGAAAAGCACAATGCCGACATAGGTACAAGAAGACTGATTCTTCTTACTGAATATGTTTTGAACCATTCCTGTGACACCACTTATACATTCCGATGCTTCACTTCAGGTTTACTGTATCCCTCTGACCTTCTTATATTCGATGAAACACAGAAATTGCATCGGAATTAAACAGAAAAGGCACAATGCCGACTTAAGTACAAGAAGTCTGACTCTTCTTACTGACTATGTTTTGAACCATTCCTGTGACACTAGTTATTGATTCCGATCTTCACTTCAGGTTTACTGTATCCCTTGGACCTTCTTATTGGCGATGAAACACAGAAATTGCATCGGAATTAAATACAAAATGCACAATGCCGACTTAAGTACATCTAGACTGACTCTTCATAATGTCTATGTTTTGAACCATTCCTGTGACACTAGTTATAGATTACGATGATTTACTTCAGGTTTACTGTATTCCTCTGACCTTCTTATTGACGATGAAACATAGAAATTGGATAGGAATTACATAGAAAAGGCACAATGCCGACTTAAGTACAAGAAGAAAGACTCTTCCTGCTGTCTAATTTTTGTACCATTCCTGTGACACTAGTTATAGATTCCGATGCTTCACTTCAGGTTTACTGTATCCCTCTGTCCTTCTTATTGATGATGAAACACAGAAATTGCTTCGGAAATAAATACAAAAGGCACAATGCCGACTTAAGTACAAGAAGACTGACTCTTCCTACTGTCTATGTTTTGAACTATTCCTGTGACACTAGTTACACATTCCGATGCTTCACTTCAGAATTACTGTATACCTCTGACCTTCTTATTGACGATGAAACACAGAAATTGCATCGGAATTAAATACAAATGCACAATGCCGACTTAAGTACAAGAAGACTGACTCTCCTTACTGACTATGATTTGAACCATTTCTGTGACACTAGTTATAGATTCCGATGCTTCACTTCAGGTTGACTGTATCCCTTGGACCTTCTTATTGACGATGAAACACAGAAATTGCATCGTAAGTAAATAAAAAGGCGCAATGCCGAATTAAGCACAAGAAGACTGACTCTTCTTATTGACTATGTTTTGAACCATTCCTGTGACACTAGTTATAGATTCCGATGCTTCACTTCATGTTTACTGTATCCCTCTGACCTTCTCATTGACGATGAAAAACAGAAATTGCATCGGAATTAAGTACAAAAGGCACAATGCCGACTTAAGTACAAGAAGACTGACTCTTCCTACTCTCTATGCTTTGAACCATTCCTGTGACACTAGTTATAGATTCCGAAGCTTCACTTCAGGTTTAGTGTATCCCTGGGACCTTCTTATTGACGATCAAACGAAGAAATTGCATCGGAATTAAATACAAAAGGCACAATGCCGACTTAAGTACAAGAAGACAGACTCTTATTACTGTCAATGTATTGAACCATTCCTGTGACACTAGTTATAGATTCCGACGCTTCACTTCAGGTTTACTGTATCCCTTGGACCTTCTTATTGACGACGAAACACAGATATTGCATCGGAATTAAATAGAAAAGGCACAATGCCGAATTAAGTACAAGAAGACTGACTCTTCTTACTGAAAATGAATTGAACCATTCCTGTGACACTAGTTATAGACTCCGATGCTTCACTTCAGGTTTACTGTATCCCTCTCACCTTCTTATTGATGATGAAACACAGAAATTGCATCGGAATTAAACAGAAAAGGCACAATGCCGAATTAAGTACAAGAAGACTGACTCTTCTTGTTGACTATGTTTGAACCATTCCTGTGATACTAGTTATAGATTCCGAAGCTACACTTCATGTTTACGGTATCCCTCTGACCTTCTAATTGACGATGCAACACAGAAATTGCATCGGAATTAAATACAAAAGGCACAATGAAGACTTAAGTACAAGAAGACTGACTCTTCCTACACTCTATGCTTTGAACCATTCCTGTGACACTAGTTATAGATTCCGATGCTTCACTTCAGGTTTACTGGATCCCTCTGATATTCTTATTGACGATGAAACGAAGAAACTGCTTCGGAATTAAATACAAAAGGCACAATGCCGACTTAAGTACAAGAAGACTGACTCATATTACTGTCTATGTATTGAACCATTCTTGTGACACTAGTTGTAGATTCCGACGCTTCACTTCTAGTTTACTGTATCCCTAGGACCTTCTTATTGACGACGAAACAGAGAAATTGCATCGGAATTAAATAGAAAAGGCACAATGCCGACTTAAGTACAAGAAGACTGACTCTTCCTACTGTCTATGTTTTGAACCATTCCTGTGACACTAGTTATAGATTCCAATGCTTCACTTCAGGTTTACTGTATCCCTCTGACCTTCTTATTGACGATGAAACACTGAATATGCATTGGAAGTAAATAGAAAATGCACAATGAAGAGTTAAGTACAAGAAGACTGACTCTTGTTACTGACTATGATTTGAGCCATTCATGTGACACTAGTTATAGATTGCGACGCTCACCTCAGGTTTACTGTATCCCATGGACCTATTTATTGACGATGAATCACATAAATTGCATCGGAATTAAATTCAAAAGGCACAATGCCGACTTAAGTACAAGAAGAGTGACTCTTCATACTGACTATGTTTTGAACCATTCCTGTGACACCAGTTATAGATTCCGATGCTTCACTTCAGGTTTACTGTATCCCTCTGACCTTCTTATTGACAATGAAACACAGAAATTGCTTCGGAATTAAATTGAAAAGGCACAATGCCGACTTAAGTACAAGAAGACTGACTCTTCTTACTGACTATGTTTTGAACCATTCCTGTGACACTAGTTATAGACTCCGATGCTTCACTTCAGGTTTACTGTATCCCTCTGACCTTCTTATTGATGATGAAACGCAGAAATTGCATCGGAATTTAATACAAAAGGCACAATGAAGACTTAAGTACAAGAAGACTGACTCTTCCTACAGTCTATGTTTTGAGCCATTCCTGTGACACTTATTATAGATTCCGTTGCTTCACTTCAGGTTTACTTTATCCATCTGCATTTCTTATTGACGATGAAACACAGAAATTACATCGGAATTATATAGAAAAGGCACAATGCCGACTTAAGTACAAGATGACTGACTGTTCCTAATGTCTATGCTTTGAACCATTCCTGACATACTAGTTATAGATTCCGATGCCTCACGTCAGGTTTACTGTATCCCTCTGACCTTCTTATTGACAATTAAACACAGAAATTACATCGGAACTAAATAGAAATGGCACAATGCCGACTTAAGTACAAGAGGACTGACATTTCTTACTGGCTAAGTTTTGAACCATTCCTGTGACACTAGTTACAGACTCCAATGCTTCACTTCAGGTTTACTGTATCCCTTGGACCTTCTTATTGACGATGAAACACCGAAATTGCATCGGAATGAAATACGAAAAGCACAATGCCGACATAGGTACAAGAAGACTGATTCTTCTTACTGAATATGTTTTGAACCATTCCTGTGACACCACTTATACATTCCGATGCTTCACTTCAGGTTTACTGTATCCCTCTGACCTTCTTATTGTCGATGAAACACAGAAATTGCATCGGAATTAAACAGAAAAGGCACAATGCCGACTTAAGTACAAGAAGACTGACTCTTCTTACTGACTATGTTTTGAACCATTCCTGTGACACTAGTTATTGATTCCGATCTTCACTTCAGGTTTACTGTATCCCTTGGACCTTCTTATTGGCGATGAAACACAGAAATTGCATCGAAATTAAATACAAATGCACAATTCCGACTTAAGTACAAGAAGACTGACTCTCCTTACTGACTATGATTTGAACCATTTCTGTGACACTAGTTATAGATTCCGATGCTTCACTTCAGGTTGACTGTATCCCTTGGACCTTCTTATTGACGATGAAACACAGAAATTGCATCGTAAGTAAATAAAAAGGAGCAATGCCGAATTAAGCACAAGAAGACTGACTCTTCTTATTGACTATGTTTTGAACCATTCCTGTGACACTAGTTATAGATTCCGATGCTTCACTTCATGTTTACTGTATCCCTCTGACCTTCTCATTGACGATGAAAAACAGAAATTGCATCGGAATTAAGTACAAAAGGCACAATGCCGACTTAAGTACAAGAAGAGTGACTCTTCCTACTATCTATGCTTTGAACCATTCCTGTGACACTAGTTATAGATTCCGATGCTTCACTTCAGGTTTACTGTATCCCTGGGACCTTCTTATTGACGATCAAACGAAGAAATTGCATCGGAATTAAATACAAAAGGCACAATGCCGACTTAAGTACAAGAAGACTGACTCTTATTGCTGTCAATGTATTGAACCATTCCTGTGACACTAGTTATAGATTCCGACGCATCACTTCAGGTTTGCTTTATCCCTTGGACCTTCTTATTGACGACGAAACACAGAAATTACATCGGAATTAAATAGAAAATTCACAATGCCGACTTAAGTACAAGAGGACTGACTCTTCTTACTGTCTACGTTTTGAAACATTCCTGTGACACTAGTTATAGATTCCGATGCTTCACTTCAGGTTTACTGTATCCCTTGGACCTTCTTATTGACGACGAAACCCAGATATTGCATCGGAATTAAATAGAAAAGGCACAATGCCGACTTAAGTACAAGAAGACTGACTCTTCTTACTGACTATGATTTGAACCATTCCTGTGACACTAGTTATAGATTCCGATGCTTCACTTCAGGTTTACTGTATCCCTTGGACCTTCTTATTGACGACGAAATACAGATATTGCATCGGAATTAAATAGAAAAGGCACAATGCCGACTTAAGTACAAGAAGACTGACCCTTCTTACTGACTATGCTGTGAACCATTCCTGTGACACTAGTTATAGATTGCGATGCTTCACTTCAGGTTTACTGTATCCCTTATACCTTCTTATTGACGATGAAACACAGAAATTAGATCGGAATTACATACAAAAGGCACAATGCCGACAACAGTACAAGAAGACTGACTCTTCCTACTGACTATGTTTTGAACCATTCCTGTGACACTAGTTATAGATTCCGATGCCTCACTTCAGGTTTACTGTATCCCTCTGACCTTCTTATTGACAATGAAACGCAGAAATAGCATCGGAATTAAATAGAAATGGCACAATGACGAAATAAGTACAAGAAGACTGACTCTTCTTACTGAATATGAATTGAACCATACCTGTGACACTAGTTATAGACTCCGATGCTTCACTTCAGGGTTACTGTATCCCTCTCACCTTCTTATTGATGATGAAACACAGAAATTGCATCGGAATTAAACAGAAAAGGCACAATGCCGAAATAAGTACAAGAAGACTGACTCTTCTTGTTGACTATGTTTGAACCATTCCTGTGATACTAGTTATAGATTCTGAAGCCTCACTTCATGTTTACGGTATCCCTCTGACCTTCTAATTGACGATGCAACACAGAAATTGCCTCGGAATTAAATACAAAAGGCACAATGAAGACTTAAGTACAAGAAGACTGACTCTTCCTACTCTCTATGCTTTGAACCATTCCTGTGACACTAGTTATGGATTCCGATGCTTCACTTCAGGTTTACTGGATCCCTCTGATCTTCTTATTGACGATGAAACGAAGAAACTGCTTCGGAACTAAATACAAAAGGCACAATGCCGACTTCAGTACAAGAAGACTGACTCATATTACTGTCTATGTATTGAACCATTCTTGTGACACTAGTTGTAGATTCCGACGCTTCACTTCTAGTTTACTGTATCCCTAGGACCTTCTTATTGACGACGAAACACAGAAATTGCATCGGAATTAAATAGAAAAGGCACAATGCTGACTTAAGTACAAGAAGACTGACTCTTCCTACAGTCTATGTTTTGAACCATTCCTGTGACACTAGTTATAGATTCCGATGCTTCCCTTCAGGTTTACTGTATCCCTCTGACCTTCTTATTGACGATAAAACACAGAAATTGCATCGGAATTAGATACAAAAAGCACAATGCCGACTTAAGTACAAGAGTACTGACTCTTCTTAATGTCTATGTTTTGAAAAATTCCTGTGACACTAGTTATAGATTCCGATGCTTCAATTCAGGTTTACTGTATCCCTTTGACCTTCTTAGTGACGATGAAACACAGAAATTGCATCGGAATTAAATAGAAAAGGCACAATGCCGACTTAAGTACAAGAAGACTGACTCTTTTTTACTGACTATGTTTTGAACCATTCCTGTGACACTAGTTATAGATTGCGATGCTTCATTTCAGGTTTTCTGTATCACTTATACCTTCTTATTGACGATGAAACACAGAAATTGCATCGGAATTAAATACAAAAGGCACAATGCCGACTTAAGGTCAAGAAGACTGACTCTTCTTACTGACTATGTTTCGAAACATTCCTGTGACACTAGTTATAGATTCCGATGCTTCACTTCAGGTTTACTGTATCCCTCTGACCTTCGTATTGACGATGAAACGAAGAACTGCTTCGGAATTAAATACAAAAGGCACAATGCCGACTTAAGTACAAGAAGACTGATTCATATTACTGTCTATGTATTGAACCATTCCTGTGACACTAGTTAAAGATTCCGACGCTTCACTTCTAGTTTACTGTATCCCATGGACCTTCTTATTGACGACGAAACACAGAAATTGCATGGGAATTAAATAGAAAAGGCACAATGCCGACTTAAGTAAAAGTAGACTGACTCTTCATGCTGACTATGTTTTGAATCATTCCTGTGACACTAGTTATAGATTGTGATGCTTCACTTCAGGTTTACTGTATCCCTCATACCTTCTTATTGACGATGAAACACAGAAATTTCATCGGAATTAAATACAAAAGGCACAATGCCGACTTAAGTACAAGAAGACTGACTCTTCTTACTGACTATGTTTTGAAACATTCCTGTGACACTAGTTATAGATTCCAATGCTTCACTTCAGGTTTACTGTATCCCTCTGACTTTCTTATTGACAATGAACCACAGAAATTGCATCGGAATTAAATAGAAATGGCACAATGCCGATTTAAGTACAGGAAGACTGACTCATCTTACTGACTATGTTTTGAACCGATCCTGTAACACTAGTTATAGATTCCGATGCTTCACTTCAGGTTTACTGTATCCCTTCGACCTTCTTATTGACGATGATACACCAAAATTTCATCGGAATAAAATACGAAAGGCACAAAGCCGACATAAGTACAAGAGGACTGACTCTTCTTACTGTCTATGTTTTGAACCATTCCTGTGACACTGGTTATAGATTCCAATGCTTCACTTCAGGTGTACTGCATCCCTTGTCCCTACTTATTGACGATGAAACACCGAAATTGCATCGGAATTAAATAGAAAAGGCACAATGCCGACTTAAGTACAAGAAGACTGAGTCTTCTTACTGACTATGTTTTGATCCATTCCTGTGACACTAGTTATTGATTCCGATTCTTCACTTCAGGTTTACTGTATCCCTTGGACCTTCTTATTGACGATGAAACACAAAAATTGCATCGGAATTAAATACAAAAGGCACAATGCCGACTTAAGTATGTGTAGACTGACTCTTTTTTCTGTCTATGTTTTGATCCATTCCTGTGACACTAGTTATAGATTCCAATGCTTCACTTCACGTTTACTGTATCCCTCTGACTTTCTTATTGACAATGAAACCCAGAAATTGCATCGGAATTAAATAGAAATGGCACAATGCCGACTTAAGTACGGGAAGACTGACTCTTCTTACTGACCAATTTTTGAACCGATCCTGTAACACTAGTTATAGATTCCGATGATTCACTTCATGTTTACTGTATCCCTCTGACCTTCTTATTGACGATGAAACACAGAATATGTATCGGAAATAAATACAAAAGTCACAATGCCGACTTAAGTACAAGAAGACTGACTCTTCCTACAGTCTATGATTTGAACTATTCCTGTGACACTAGTTATACATTCCGATGCTTCACTTCAGGTTCACCGTATCCCTCGGATCTTCTTAGTGACGATGAAACACAGAAATTGCATCGGAATTAAATGGAAAAGGCACAATGCCGACTTAAGTACAAGAAGACTGACTCATCTTACTGTCTTTGTTTTGAACCAGTCCTGTGACACTAGTTATAGATTCCGATGCTTCACTTCATGTGGACTGCATCCCTTGGACCTTCTTATTGACGATCAAACACAGAAATTGCATCGGAATTAAATAGAAAAGGCACAATGCCGACTTAAGTACAAGAAGACTGACACTTATTACTGTCTATGATTTGAACCGATCCTGTAGCACTAGTTATAGATTCCGATGCTTCAGTTCAGGTTTACTGTATCCCTTCGACCTTCTTATTGACGATGAAACACCAAAATTTCTTCGGAATAAAATACGAAAGGCACAATGCCGACATAAGTACAAGAGGACTGACTCTTCTTACTGTCTATGTTTTGAACCATTCCTGTGACACTGGTTTTAGATTCCAATGCTTCACTTCAGGTGTACTGCATCCCTTGGACCTTCTTATTGACGATGAAACACAGAAATTGCATCGGAATTAAATAGAAAAGGCACAATGCAGACTTAAGTGCAAGAAGACTGACTCTTCTTACTGACTATGTTTTGAACCATTCCTGTGGCACTAGTTATTGATTCCGATTCTTCACTTCGGGTTTACTGTATCCCTTGGACCTTCTTATTGACGATGAAACACAAAAATTGCATCGGAATTAAATACAAAAGGCACAATGACGACTTAAGTACAAGAAGACTGACTCTTCTTACTGACTATGTTTTGAAACATTCCTGTGACACTAGTTATAGATTCCGATGCTTCACTTCAGGTTTACTGTATCCCTCTGACCTTCGTATTGACGATGAAACGAAGAAACTGCTTCGGAATTAAATACAAAAGGCACAATGCCGACTTAAGTACAAGAAGACTGATTCATATTACTGTCTATGTATTGAACCATTCCTGTGACACTAGTTATAGATTCCGATGCTTCACTTCAGGTTTACTGTATCCCTCTGACCTTCGTATTGACGATGAAACACTGAATTTGCATCGGAAGTAAATAGAAAAGGCACAATGCCGAGTTAAGTACAAGAAGACTGACTCTTCTTACTGACTATGATTTGAACCATTCCTGTGACACTAGTTATAGATTGCGATGCTTCACCTCAGGTTTACTGTATCCCTTGGACCTTGTTATTGACGATGAATCACAGAAATTGCATCGGAATTAAATTCAAAAGGCACAATGCCGACTTAAGTACAAGAAGACTGACTCTTCTTACTGACTATGTTTTGAACCATTCCTGTGACACTAGTTATAGATTCTGATGCTTCACTTCAGGTTTACTGTATCCCTCTGACCTTCTTATTGACAATGAAACACAGAAATTGCATAGGAATTAAATTGAAAAGGCACAATGCCGACTTAAGTAAAAGAAGACTGACTCTTCTTACTGACTATGTTTTGAACCATTCATTTGACACTAGTTATAGACTCCCATGCTTCACTTCAGGTTTACTGTATCCCTCTGACCTTCTTATTGATGATGTAACGCAGAAATTGCATCGGAATTAAATACAAAAGGCACAATGCCGACTTAAATACAAGAAGACTGACTCTTCCTACCGTCTATGCTTTGAACCATTCCTGTGACACTTATTATAGATTCCGATGCTTCACTTCAGGTTTACTGTATCCATCTGACCTTCTTATTGACGATGAAACACAGAAATTGCATCGGAATTAAATAGAAAAGACACAATGCCGACTTAAGTACAAGAAGACTGACTCTTCCTAATGTCTTTGCTTTGAACCATTCCTGTCATACTAGATATAGATTCCGATACTTCACTTCAGGTTTACAGTATCCCTTGGACCTTCTTATTGACGATGAAACCCAGATATTGCATCGAAATTGAATACAAAAGGCACAATGCCGACTTATGTACAAGAAGACTGACTCTTCTTACTGTCTACGTTTTGAACCGATCCTGTGACACTAGTTATAGATTCCGATGCTTCACTTCAAGTTTACTGTATACCTCTAACCTTCGTATTCACGATGAAACTCAGAAATTGCATCGGAAATAAATACAAAATGCACAATGCCGACTCTAGTAGAAGAAGACTGACACTTTCTACTGTCTATGTTTTGAACGATTCCTGTGACACTAGTTATAGATTCCGATGCTTCACTTTAGGTTTACTGTATCCCACTGACCTTCTTATTGACGATGAAACACAGAAATTGATTTCGGAATTAAATAAAAATGCACAATGCCGAATTAAGTACCAGAAGACTGACCCTTCTTACTGACTATGTTTTGAACCATTCCTGTGACATTAGTTATGGATTCCGATGCTTCACTTCAGGGTTACTGTATCCCTCTGATCTTCTTATTGACGATGAAACACCGAAATTGCATCGGAATTAAATGCAAAAGGCACAATGCCGACTTAAGTACAAGATGACTGACTCTTCCTATTCTCTATGTTTTTGAACCATTCCTGTGACACTTGATATAGATTCCGATGCTTCACTTCAGGTTTACTGTATCCCTTGGACCTTCTTATTGACGATGAAGCACAGATATTGCATCGGAATCAAATACAAAAGGCACAATGCCGACTTATGTACAAGAAGACTGACTCATCTTACTGTCTATGTTTTGAACCATTTCTCTGACACTAGTTATAGATTCCGATGCTTCACTTCAGGTTTACTGTATCCCTTGGACCTTCTTATTGACGACGAAACACAGAAATTGCACCGGAATTAAATAGAAGAGGCACAATGCCGACTTAAGGATAAGAAGATTGACTCTTCCTACTGTCTATGTTTTGAACCATTCCTGTCACACTAGTTATAGATTCCGATGCTTCACTTCAGTTTTACTGTGTCCCTATGACCTTCTAATTGACGATGAAACACATAAATTGCATCGAAATTAGATACAAAAAGCACAAGGCCGACTTAAGTACAAGAGGACTGACTCTAATTACTGTCTATGTTTTGAAACATTCCTGTGACACTAGTTATAGATTCCGATGCTTCACTTCAGGTTTACTGTATCCCTCCGACCTTCCAATTGAAGATGAAACACAGAAATTGCATCGGAATTAAATAGAAAAGGCACAATGCCGACTTATGTACAAGAAGACTTACTCTTCTTAATGTCTATGTTTTGAACCACTCCTGTGACACTAGTTATAGATTCCGATGCTTCACTTCAGGTTTACTGTACTCCTAGGACCTTCATATTGACGATGAATCACAGAAATTGCATCGGAATTAAATAGAAAAGGCACAATGCTGACTTATGTACAAAAAGACTGACTCATCTTTCTGTCTACGTTTGAACCATTCCTCTGAAACTAGTTATAGATTCCGATGCTTCACTTCAGGTTTACTATATCCCTCAGACCTTCTTATTGACGATGAGACACAGAAATTGCATCGGAATTAAATACAAAAAGCACAATGCTGACTTAAGTACAAGAAGACTGACTCTTCTTACTGTCTATGTTTTGAACCATTCCTGTGTCACTAGTTATAGATTCCGATGCTTCACTTCAGGTTTACTGTATCCCGTGGTCCTTCTTATTGACGATGAAACAAAGAAATTTGATCGGAATAAAATACAAAAGGCTCAATTCCGTTTTAAGTACAAGAAGACTGACTCTTCTTACTGTCTATGTTTGAACAATTCCTGTGACACTAGTTATAGATTCCGATGCTTCACTCAGGGTTTACTGTATAACTCTGACCTTCTTATCGACGATGAAAAACAGAAATTGCATCGAAATTAAATACAGAATGCACAATGGCGACTTAAGTACAAGATGACCGACTCTTCTTACTGTCTATGTTTTGAACCATTCCTGTGACACTAGTTATTGATTTCGATGCTTCACTTCAGATTTACTGTATCCGTTGGACCTTCTTATTGACGACGAAACACAGAAATAGCATCGGAATTAAATAGAAAAGGCACAATGCCGACTTAAGTACATAAAGACTGACTCATCCTACTGTCTTTGCTTTTGAACCATTCCTGTGACACTAGTTATAGATTCCGATGCTTCAGTTCAAGAAGACTGACTCTTCTTACTGTCTATGTTTTGAACCATTCCTGTGTCACTAGTTATAGATTCCGATGCTTCACTTCAGGTTTACTGTATCCCGTGGTCCTTCTTATTGACGATGAAACAAAGAAATTTGATCGGAATAAAATACAAAAGGCTCAATTCCGTTTTAAGTACAAGAAGACTGACTCTTCTTACTGTCTATGTTTGAACAATTCCTGTGACACTAGTTATAGATTCCGATGCTTCACTCCAGGTTTACTGTATCCCTCTGACCTTCTTATCGACGATGAAAAACAGAAATTGCATCGAAATTAAATACAGAATGCACAATGGCGACTTAAGTACAAGAAGACCGACTCTTCTTACTGCCAATGTTTTGAACCATTCCTGTGACACTAGTTATTGATTCCGATGCTTCACTTCAGATTTACTGTATCCCTTGGACCTTCTTATTGACGACGAAACACAGAAATTGCATCGGAATTAAATAGAAAAGGCACAATGCCGACTTAAGTACATAAAGACTGACTCTTCCTACTGTCTATGCTTTTGAACCATTCCTGTGACACTAGTTATAGATTCCGATGCTTCACTTCAGGTTTACTGTATCCCTCTGACCTTCTTATTGACGATGAAACACTGAATTTGCATCGGAAGTAAATAGAAAAGGCACAATGCCGACTCTAGTAGAAGAAGACTGACACTTTCTACTGTCTGTGTTTTGAACGATTCCTGTGACACTAGTCATACATTCCGATGCTTCACTTCAGGTTTAATGTATAACACTGACCTTCTTATTGACGATGAAACACAGACATTGCATCGGAATTAAATAGAAAAGGCACAATGCCGACTTAAGTACAAGAAGACTGACTCTTCTTACTGACTATGTTTTGAACCATTTCTGTGACACTTATTATAGATTCCGATGCTTCACTTCAGGGTTACTGTATCCATCTGACCTTCTTATTGACGATGAAACACAGAAATTGCATCGGAATTAAATAGAAAAGACACAATGCCGACTTAAGTACAAGAAGACTGACTCTTCCTAATGTCTTTGCTTTGAACCATTCCTGTCATACTAGATTTAGATTCCGATACTTCACTTCAGGTTTACTGTATCCCTCTGACCTTCTTATTGACGATGAAACACAGAAATTGCATCGGAATTAAATAAAAATGCACAATGAAGAATTAAGTACCAGAAGACTGACTCTTCTTACTGACTATGTATTAAACCATTCCTGTGACACTACTTATGGATTCCGATGCTTCACCTCAGGTTTACTGTATCCCTTGGACCTTCTTATTGACGATGAAACGCAGATATTGCATCGGAATTAAATAGAATAGGCACAATGCCGACTTAAGTACAAGAAGAGTGACTCTTCTTACTGACTATGTTTTGAACCATTCCTGTGACACTAGTTATAGATTCCGATGCTTCACTTCAGGTTTACTGTATCCCGTGGACCTTCTTATTGACGATGAAACAAAGAAATTTGATCGGAATAAAATACAAAAGGCTCAATTCCGTTTTAAGTACAAGAAGACTGACTCTTCTTACTGTCTATGTTTGAACAACTCCTGTGACACTAGTTATAGATTCCGATACTTCGCTCCAGGTTTACTATATCCCTCTGACCTTCTTATCGACGATGAAAAAAAAAAATGCATCGAAATTAAATACAGAATGCACAATGCCGACTTAAGTACAAGAAGAACGCCTCTTCTTACTATCTATCTTTTGAACCATTCCTGTGACACTAGTTATAGATTCCGATGCTTCACTTCAGATTTACTGTATCCCATGGACCTTCTTATTGACGACGAAACACAGAAATTGCATCGGAATTAAATAGAAAAGACACAATGCCGACTTAAGTACAAGAAGACTGACTCTTCCCACCGTCTATGTTTTGAACCATTCCTGTGACACTAGTTATAGATTCCAATGCTTCACTTCAGGTTTACTGTATCCCTCTGACCTTCTTATTGACGATGAAACACTGAATATGCATTGGAAGTAAATAGAAAATGCACAATGAAGAGTTAAGTACAAGAAGACTGACTCTTGTTACTGACTATGATTTGAGCCATTCATGTGACACTAGTTATAGATTGCGACGCTCACCTCAAGTTTACTGTATCCCATGGACCTACTTATTGACGATGAATCACATAAATTGCATCGGAATTAAATTCAAAAGGCACAATGCCGACTTAAGTACAAGAAGACTGACTCTTCATACTGACTATGTTTTGAACCATTCCTGTGACACCAGTTATAGATTCCGATGCTTCACTTCAGGTTTACTGTATCCCTCTGACCTTCTTATTGACAATGAAACACAGAAATTGCATCGGAATTAAATTGAAAAGGCACAATGCCGACTTAAGTACAAGAAGACTGACTCTTCTTACTGACTATGTTTTGAACCATTCCTGGGACACTAGTTATAGACTCCGATGCTTCACTTCAGGTTTACTGTATCCCTCTGACCTTCTTATTGATGATGAAACGTAGAAATTGCATCGGAATTTAATACAAAAGGCACAATGAAGACTTAAGTACAAAAAGACTGACTCTTCCTACAGTCTATGTTTTGAACCATTCCTCTGACACTTATTATAGATTCCGTTGCTTCACTTCAGGTTTACTGTATCCATCTGCATTTCTTATTGACGATGAAACACAGAAATTACATCGGAATTATATAGAAAAGGCACAATGCCGACTTAAGTACAAGAAGACTGACTGTTCCTAATGTCTATGCTTTGAACCATTCCTGACATACTAGTTATAGATTCCGATGCCTCACGTCAGGTTTACTGTATCCCTCTGACCTTCTTATTGACAATGAAACACAGAAATTACATCGGAACTAAATAGAAATGGCACAATGCCGACTTAAGTACAAGAAGACTGACTTTTCTTACTGACTAAGTTTTGAACCATTCCTGTGACACTAGTTACAGACTCCAATGCTTCACTTCAGGTTTACTGTATCCCTTGGACCTTCTTATTGGCGATGAAACTCAGAAATTGCATCGGAATTAAATACAAAATGCACAATGCCGGCTTAAGTACATCTAGACTGACTCTTCATAATGTCTATGTTTTGAACCATTCCTGTGACACTAGTTATAGATTACGATGTTTTACTTCAGGTTTACTGTATTCCTCTGACCTTCTTATTGACGATGAAACATAGAAATTGGATAGGAGTTACATAGAAAAGGCACAATGCCGACTTAAGTACAAGAAGAAAGACTCTTACTGCTGTCTAATTTTTGTACCATTCCTGTGACACTAGTTATAGATTCCGATGCTTCACTTCAGGTTTACTGTATCCCTCTGTCCTTCTTATTGATGATGAAACACAGAAATTGCTTCGGAAATAAATACAAAAAGCACAATGCCGACTTAAGTACAAGAAGACTGACTCTTCCTACTGTCTATGATTTGAACTATTCCTGTGACACTAGTTACACATTCCGATGCTTCACTTCAGGTTTACTGTATACCTCTGACCTTCTTATTGACGATGAAACACAGAAATTGCATCGGAATTAAATACAAATGCACAATGCCGACTTAAGTACAAGAAGACTGACTCTCCTTACTGACTATGATTTGAACCATTTCTGTGACACTAGTTATAGATTCCGATGCTTCACTTCAGGTTGACTGTATCCCTTGGACCTTCTTATTGACGATGAAACACAGAAATTGCATCGTAAGTAAAAAAAAGGGGGAATGCCGAATTAAGCACAAGAAGACTGACTCTTCTTATTGACTATGTTTTGAACCATTCCTGTGACACTAGTTATAGATTCCGATGCTTCACTTCATGTTTACTGTATCCCTCTGACCTTCTCATTGACGATGAAAAACAGAAATTGCATCGGAATTAAGTACAAAAGGCACAATGCCGACTTAAGGACAAGAAGACTGACTCTTCCTACTCTCTATGCTTTGAACCATTCCTGTGACACTAGTTATAGATTCCGATGCTTCACTTCAGGTTTACTGTATCCCTGGGACCTTCTTATTGACGATCAAACGAAGAAATTGCATCGGAATTAAATACAAAAGGCACAATGCCGACTTAAGTACAAGAAGACTGACTCTTATTACTGTCAATGTATTGAACCATTCCTGTGACACTAGTTATAGATTCCGACGCTTCACTTCAGGTTTACTGTATCCCTTGGACCTTCTTATTGACGACGAAACACAGATATTGCATCGGAATTAAATAGAAAAGGCACAATGCCGACTTAAGTACAAGAAGACTGACCCTTCTTACTGACTATGCTGTGAACCTTTCCTGTGAGACTAGTTATAGATTGCGATGCTTCACTTCAGGTTTACTGTATCCCTTATACCTTCTTATTGACGATGAAACACAGAAATTAGATCGGAATTACATACAAAAGGCACAATGCCGACAAAAGTACAAGAAGACTGACTCTTCCTACTGACTACGTTTTGAACCATTCCTGTGACACTAGTTATAGATTCCGATGCCTCACTTCAGGTTTACTGTATCCCTCTGACCTTCTTATTGACAATGAAACGCAGAAATAGCATCGGAATTAAATAGAAATGGCACAATGCCGAATTAAGTACAAGAAGACTGACTCTTCTTACTGAATATGAATTGAACCATTCCTGTGCCACTAGTTATAGACTCCGATGCTTCACTTCAGGTTTACTGTATCCCTCTCACCTTCTTATTGATGATGAAACACAGAAATTGCATCGGAATTAAACAGAAAAGGCACAATGCCGAATTAAGTACAAGAAGACTGACTCTTCTTGTTGACTATGTTTGAACCATTCCTGTGATACTAGTTATAGATTCCGAAGCTACACTTCATGTTTACGGTATCCCTCTGACCTTCTAATTGACGATGCAACACAGAAATTGCATCGGAATTAAATACAAAAGGCACAATGAAGACTTAAGTACAAGAAGACTGACTCTTCGTACTCTCTATGTTTTGAACCATTCCTGTGACACTAGTTATAGATTCCGATGCTTCACTTCAGGTTTACTGGATCCCTCTGATATTCTTATTGACGATGAAACGAAGAAACTGCTTCGGAATTAAATACAAAAGGCACAATGCCGACTTAAGTACAAGAAGACTGACTCATATTACTGTCTATGTATTGAACCATTCTTGTGACACTAGTTGTAGATTCCGACGCTTCACTTCTAGTTTACTGTATCCCTAGGACCTTCTTATTGACGACGACACAGAGAAATTGCATCGGAATTAATTAGAAAAGGCACAATGCCGACTTAAGTACAAGAAGACTGACTCTTCCTACTGTCTATGTTTTGAACCATTCCTGTGACACTAGTTATAGATTCCAATGCTTCACTTCAGGTTTACTGTATCCCTCTGACCTTCTTATTGACGATGAAACACTGAATATGCATTGGAAGTAAATAGAAAATGCACAATGAAGAGTTAAGTACAAGAAGACTGACTCTTGTTACTGACTATGATTTGAGCCATTCATGTGACACTAGTTATAGATTGCGACGCTCACCTCAGGTTTACTGTATCCCATGGACCTATTTATTGACGATGAATCACATAAATTGCATCGGAATTAAATTCAAAAGGCACAATGCCGACTTAAGTACAAGAAGACTGACTCTTCATACTGACTATGTTTTGAACCATTCCTGTGACACCAGTTATAGATTCCGATGCTTCACTTCAGGTTTACTGTATCCCTCTGACCTTCTTATTGACAATGAAACACAGAAATTGCATCGGAATTAAATTGAAAAGGCACAATGCCGACTTAAGTACAAGAAGACTGACTCTTCTTACTGACTATGTTTTGAACCATTCCTGTGACACTAGTTATAGACTCCGATGCTTCACTTCAGGTTTACTGTATCCCTCTTACCTTCTTATTGATGATGAAACGCAGAAATTGCATCGGAATTTAATACAAAAGGCACAATGAAGACTTAAGTACAAGAAGACTGACTCTTCCTACAGTCTATGTTTTGAACCATTCCTGTGACACTTATTATAGATTCCGTTGATCCACTTCAGGTTTACGTTATCCATCTGCATTTCTTATTGACGATGAAACACAGAAATTGCATCGGAATTAAATTGAAAAGGCACAATGCCGACTTAAGTACAAGAAGACTGACTCTTCTTACTGACTATGTTTTGAACCATTCCTGTGACACTAGTTATAGACTCCGATGCTTCACTTCAGGTTTACTGTATCCCTCTGACCTTCTAATTGACGATGCAACACAGAAATTGCATCGGAATTTAATACAAAAGGCACAATGAAGACTTAAGTACAAGAAGACTGACTCTTCCTACTCTCTATGCTTTGAACCATTCCTGTGACACTAGTTATGGATTCCGATGCTTCACTTCAGGTTTACTGGATCCCTCTGATCTTCTTATTGACGATGAAACGAAGAAACTGCTTCGGAATTAAATACAAAAGGCACAATGCCGACTTAAGTACAAGAAGACTGACTCATATTACTGTCTATGTATTGAACCATTCTTGTGACACTAGTTGTAGATTCCGACGCTTCACTTCTAGTTTACTGTATCCCTAGGACCTTCTTATTGACGACGAAACACAGAAATTGCATCGGAATTAAATAGAAAAGGCACAATGCTGACTTAAGTACAAGAAGACTGACTCTTCCTACAGTCTATGTTTTGAACCATTCCTGTGACACTAGTTATAGATTCCGATGCTTCCCTTCAGGTTTACTGTATCCCTCTGACCTTCTTATTGACGATAAAACACAGAAATTGCATCGGAATTAGATACAAAAAGCACAATGCCGACTTAAGTACAAGAGTACTGACTCTTCTTAATGTCTATGTTTGAAAAATTCCTGTGACACTAGTTATAGATTCCGATGCTTCAATTCAGGTTTACTGTATCCCTCTGACCTTCTTATTGAAGATGAAACACAGAAATTGCATCTGAATTAAATAGAAAAGGCACAATGCCGACTTAAGTACAAGAAGACTGACTCTTCTTACTGACTATGTTTTGAACCATTCCTGTGACACTAGTTATAGATTCCGATGCTTCACTTCAGTTTTACTGTATCCCTCTGACCTTCGTATTGTCGATGAAACGAAGAAATTGCATCGGAATTAAATACAAATGCACAATGCCGACTTAAGTACAAGAAGACTGACTCTCCTTACTGACTATGTTTTGAACCATTTCTGTGACACTAGTTATAGATTCCGATGCTTCACTTCAGGTTTACTGTATCCCTTGGACCTTCATATTGACGATGAAACACAGAAATTGCATTGTAATTAAATAAAAAGACGCAATGCCGAATTAAGCACAAGAAGTCTGACTCTTCTTATTGACTATGTTTTGAACCATTCCTGTGACACTAATTATAGATTCCGATGCTTCACGTCATGTTTACTGTATCCCTCTGACCTTCCTATTGACGATGAAACACAGATATTGCATCGGAATTAAATACAAAAGGCACAATGCCGACTTAAGTACAAGAAGACTGACTCTTCCTACTCTCTATGCTTTGAACCATTCCTGTGACACCAGTTATAGATTCCGATGCTTCACTTCAAGTTTACTGTATCCCTCTGACCTTCTTATTGACGATGAAACGAAGAAATTGCATCGGAATTAAATACAAAAGGCACAATGCCGACATAAGTAAAAGAAGACAGACTCTTATTACTGTCTATGTATTGAACCATTCCTGTGACACTAGTTATAGATTCCGACGCTTCACTTCAGGTTTACTGTATCCCTTGGACCTTCTTATTGACGACGAAACACAGAAATTGCATCGGAATTAAACAGAAAATTCACAATGCCGACTTAAGTACAAGAAGACTGACTCTTCCTACCGTCAATTTTTTGAACCATTCCTGTGTCACTAGTTATAGATTCCGATGCTTCACTTCATGTGGACTGCATCCCTTGGACCTTCTTATTGACGATGAAACACAGAAATTGCATCGGAATTGAATAGAAAAGGCACAGTGCCGACTTAAGTACAAGAAGACTGACTCTTTTTACTGACTATATTTTGAACCATTCCTTTGACACTAGTTATAGATTGCGATGCTTCACTTCTGGTTTACTGTATCCCTTATACCTTCTTATTGACGATGAAAAACAGAAATTGGATCGGAATTAAATACAAAAGGCACAATGCCGACAAAAGTACAAGAAGACTGACTCTTCCTACTGACTATGTTTTGAACCATTCCTGTGACACTAGTTATAGATTCCGATGCCTCACTTCAGGTTTACTGTATCCCTCTGACCTTCTTATTGACAATGAAACGCAGAAATTGCATCGGAATTAAATAGAAATGTCACAATGCCGACTTAAGTACAAGAAGACTGACTCTTCTTACTGAATATGTTTTGAACCATTCCTGTGACACTAGTTATAGACTCCGATGCTTCACTTCATGTTGACTGTATCCCTCGGACCTTCTTATTGATGATGAAACACAGAAATTGCATCGGAATTAAACAGAAAAGGCACAATGCCAAATTATGTACAATAAGACTGACACTTCTTGTTGACTATGATTTGAACCATTCCTTTGACACTAGTTATAGATTCCGATGCTTCACTTCATGTTTACGGTATCCCTCTGACCTTCTAATTGACGATGCAACACAGAAATTGCATCGGAATTGAATACAAAAGGCACAATGCCGACTTAAGTACAAGAAGACTGACCCTTCCTACTCTCTATGCTTTGAACCATTCCTGTGACACTAGTTATAGATTCCGATGCTTCACTTCAGGTTTACTGTATCCCTCTGATCTTCTTATTGACGATGAAACGAAGAAACTGCTTTGGAATTAAATACAAAAAGCGCAATGCCGACGTAAGTACAAGAACACTGACTCATATTACTGTCTATGTATTGATCCATTCTTGTGACACTAGTTGTAGATTCTGACGCTTCACTTCTAGTTTAGTGTATCCCTTGGACCTTGTTATTGACGATGTAACACCGAAATTAAATCGGAATTAAATACGAAAGGCACAATGCCGACTTAAGTACAAGAGGACTGACTCTACTTACTGACTTTGTTCGAACCATTCCTGTGACACCACTTACAGATTCTGATGCTTCACTTCAGGTTTACTGTATCCCTCTGACCTTCTTAGTGACGATGAAACGCAGAAATTGCATCGGAATTAAATAGAAATGGCACAATGCCGACTTAAGTACAAGAAAACTGACTCTTCTTACTGAATATGTTTTGAACCATTCCTGTGACACTAGTTATAGACTCCGATGCTTCACTTCAGGTTCACTGTATCCCTCTGACCTTCTTATTGATGATGAAACACAGAAATTGCATCGGAATTAAATAGAAATGGCACAAAGCTGACTTAAGTACAAGAAGACTGACTCTTCCTACAGTCTATGTTTTGAACCATTCCTGTGACACTAGTTATAGATTCCGATGCTCCCCTTCAGGTTTACTGTATCCCACTGACCTTCTTATTGACGATGAAACAGCGAAATTAAATCGGAATTAAATACGAAAGGCACAATGCCGACTTAAGTACAAGAAGACTGACTCTACTTACTGACTTTGTTCGAACCATTCCTGTAACACCACTTATAGATTCCGATGCTTCACTTCATGTGGACTGCTTCCCTTGGACCTTCTTAATGACGATGAAACACAGAAATTGCATCGGAATTAAATAGAAAAGGCACAATGCCGACTTAAGTACAAGAAGACTGACTCTTTTTTACTGACTATGTTTTGAACCATTCCTGTGACACTAGTTATAGATTGCGATGCTTCATTTCAGGTTTTCTGTATCCCTTATACCTTCTTATTGACGATGAAACACAGAAATTGCATCGGAATTAAATACAAAAGGCACAATGCCGACTGAAGGTCAAGAAGACTGACTCTTCTTACTGACTATGTTTTGAAACATTCCTGTGACACTAGTTATAGATTCCGATGCTTCACTTCAGGTTTACTGTATCCCTCTGACCTTCGTATTGACGATGAAATGAAGAAACTGCTTCGGAATTAAATACAAAAGGCACAATGCCGACTTAAGTACAAGAAGACTGATTCATATTACTGTCTATGTATTGAACCATTCCTGTGACACTAGTTAAAGATTCCGACGCTTCACTTCTAGTTTACTGTATCCCATGGACCTTCTTATTGACGACGAAACACAGAAATTGCATGGGAATTAAATAGAAAAGGCACAATGCCGACTTAAGCAAAAGTAGACTGACTCTTCATGCTGACTATGTTTTGAATCATTCCTGTGACACTAGTTATAGATTGCGATGCTTCACTTCAGGTTTACTGTATCCCTCATACCTTCTTATTGACGATGAAACACAGAAATTTCATCGGAATTAAATACAAAAGGCACAATGCCGACTTAAGTACAAGAAGACTGACTCTTCTTACTGACTATGTTTTGAAACATTCCTGTGACACTAGTTATAGATTCCAATGCTTCACCTCAGGTTTACTGTATCCCTCTGACTTTCTTATTGACAATGAAACACAGAAATTGCATCGGAATTAAATAGAAATGGCACAATGCCGATTTAAGTACAGGAAGACTGACTCATCTTACTGACTATGTTTTGAACCGATCCTGTAACACTAGTTATAGATTCCGATGCTTCACTTCAGGTTTACTGTATCCCTTCGACCTTCTTATTGACGATGATACACCAAAATTTCATCGGAATAAAATACGAAAGGCACAATGCCGACATAAGTACAAGAGGACTGACTCTTCTTACTGTCTATGTTTTGAACCATTCCTGTGACACTGGTTATAGATTCCAATGTTTCACTTCAGGTGTACTGCATCCCTTGTCCCTTCTTATTGACGATGAAACACAGAAATTGCATCGGAATTAAATAGAAAAGGCACAATGCCGACTTAAGTACAAGAAGACTGAGTCTTCTTACTGACTATGTTTTGATCCATGCCTGTGACACTAGTTATTGATTCCGATTCTTCACTTCAGGTTTACTGTATCCCTTGGACCTTCTTATTGACGATGAAACACAAAAATTGCATCGGAATTAAATACAAAAGGCACAATGCCGACTTACGTATGTGTAGACTGACTCTTTTTACTGTCTATGTTTTGATCCATTCCTGTGACACTAGTTATAGATTCCAATGCTTCACTTCAGGTTTACTGTATCCCTCTGACTTTCTTATTGACAATGAAACCCAGAAATTGCATCGGAATTAAATAGAAATGGCACAATGCCGACTTAAGTACAGGAAGACTGACTCTTCTTACTGACTATGTTTTGAACCGATCCTGTAACACTAGTTATAGATTCCGATGATTCACTTCATGTTTACTGTATCCCTCTGACCTTCTTATTGACGATGAAACACAGAATATGTATCGGAAATAAATACAAAAGTCACAATGCCGACTTAAGTACAAGAAGACTGACTCTTCCTACAGTCTATGATTTGAACTATTCCTGTGACACTAGTTATACATTCCGATGCTTCACTTCAGGTTTACCGTATCCCTCGGATCTTCTTAGTGACGATGAAACACAGAAATTGCATCGGAATTAAATGGAAAAGGCACAATGCCGACTTAAGTACAAGAAGACTGACTCATCTTACTGTCTTTGTTTTGAACCAGTCCTGTGACACTAGTTATAGATTCCGATGCTTCACTTCATGTGGACTGCATCCCTTGGACCTTCTTATTGACGATCAAACACAGAAATTGCATCGGAATTAAATAGAAAAGGCACAATGCCGACTTAAGTACAAGAAGACTGACTCTTATTACTGTCTATGATTTGAACCGATCCTGTAGCACTAGTTATAGATTCCGATGCTTCACTTCAGGTTTACTGTATCCCTTCGACCTTCTTATTGACGATGAAACACCAAAATTTCTTCGGAATAAAATACGAAAGGCACAATGCCGACATAAGTACAAGAGGACTGACTCTTCTTACTGTCTATGTTTTGAACCATTCCTGTGACACTGGTTTTAGATTCCAATGCTTCACTTCAGGTGTACTGCATCCCTTGGACCTTCTTATTGACGATGAAACACAGAAATTGCATCGGAATTAAATAGAAAAGGCACAATGCCGACTTAAGTGCAAGAAGACTGACTCTTCTTACTGACTATGTTTTGAACCATTCCTGTGGCACTAGTTATTGATTCCGATTCTTCACTTCAGGTTTACTGTATCCCTTGGACCATCTTATTGACGATGAAACACAAAAATTGCATCGGAATTAAATACAAAAGGCACAATGACGACTTAAGTACAAGAAGACTGACTCTTCTTACTGACTATGTTTTGAAACATTCCTGTGACACTAGTTATAGATTCCGATGCTTCACTTCAGGTTTACTGTATCCCTCTGACCTTCGTATTGACGATGAAACGAAGAAACTGCTTCAGAATTAAATACAAAAGGCAAAATGCCGACTTAAGTACAAGAAGACTGATTCATATTACTGTCTATGTATTGAACCATTCCTGTGACACTAGTTATAGATTCCGATGCTTCACTTCATGTTTACTGTATCCCTTGGACCTTCTTATTGACAATGAAACACAGAAATTGCATCGGAATTAAATAGAAATCGCACAATGCCGACTTAAGTGCAAGAAGACTGACTCTTCTTACTGACTATGTTTTGAACCATTCCTGTGACACTAGTTATAGATTCCGATGCTTCACTTCTGGTGTATTGCATCCCCTGGACCTTCTTATTGACGATGAAACACAGAAATTGCATTGGAATTAAATAGAAAAGGCACAATGCCGACTTATGTACAAGAAGACTGACTCTTCTTACTGACTATGTTTGAAACCATTCCTGTGACACTAGTTATTGATTCCGATCCTTCACATCAGGTTTACTGTATCCCTTGGAAATTCTTATTGACGATGAAACACAAAAATTGCATCGGAATTAAATACAAAAGGCACAATGCCGACCTAAGTATAAGTAGACTGACTCTTCCTACTGTCTATGTTTTGAACCATTCCTGAGACACTAGTTATAGATTCCGATGCTTCACTTCAGGTTTACTGTATCCCTCTGACCTTCTTATTGACGATGAAACACAGAAATTGCATCGGAATTAGATACAAAAAGCACAATGCCGACTTAAGTACAAGAGGACTGACTCTTCTTACTGTCTATGATTTGAAACATTCCTGTGACACTAGTTATAGATTCCGATGCTTCACTTCAGGTGTACTGCATCCCTTGGACCTTCTTATTGACGATGAAACACAGAAATTGCATCGGAATGAAATAAAAAATGCACAATGCCGACGTAAGTACAAGACGTCTGACTATTCCTACTGTCTATGTTTTGAACCATTCCTGTGACACTAGTTATAGATTCCGATGCTTCACTTCAGGTTTACTGTATCCCTCTGACCTTCTTATTGATGATGAAACACAGAAATTGCATCGGAATTAAATAGAAAAGGCACAATGCCGACTTAAGTAACAGAAGACTGACTCTTCTTACTGTCTATGTTTTGAACCGATCCTGTGACAATAGTTATAGATTCCGATGCTTCACTTCAGGTTTACTGTATCCCTTGGAAATTCATATTGACGATGAAACACCAAAATTGCATCGGAATCAAATACGAAAGGCACAATGCCGACATAAGTACAAGAAGACTGACTCCTCTTACTGAATATGTTTTGAACCATTCCTGTGACACCACTTATAGATTCCGATGCTTCACTTCAGGTTTACTGTATCCCTCTGACCTTCTTATTGACGATGAAACATAGAAATTGCATCGGAATTAAATATAAAAAGCACAATGCCTACTTAAGTACAACAAGACTGACTCTTCTTACTGTGTATGATTTGAACCATTCCTGTGACAATAGTTATAGATTCCGTTGCATCACTTCAGGTGTACGGCATCCCTTGGACCTTCTTATTGACGATGAAACACAGAAATTGCATCGGAATTAAATAGAAAAGGCACAATGCCGACTTAAGTACAAGAAGACTGACTCTTCTTACTGACTATGTTTTGAACCATTCCTGTGACACTAGTTACGGATTCCGATGCTTCACTTCAGGTGTACTGTATCCCTCTGACCTTCTTATTGACGATGAAACACAGAAATTGCATCGGAATTAAATACAAAAGGCACAACGCCGACTTAAGTACAAGAAAACTGACTCTTCCTACTCTCTATGTTTTGAACCATTCCTGTGACACTAGTTATAGATTCCGATGCTTCACTTCAGGTTTAATGTATCCCTCTGACCTTCTTATTAACGATGAAACACAGAAATTGCATCGGAATTAAATACAAAAGGCACAATGCCGACATAAGTACAAGAAGACTGACTCTTATTACTGTCTATGTATTGAACCATTCCTGTGACACTAGTTATAGATTCCGACGCTTCACTTCAGGTTTACTGTATCCCTTGGACCTTCTTATTGACGACGAAACACAGAAATTGCATCGGAATTAAATAGAAAAGGCACAATGCCGACTTGAGTACAAGAAGACTGACTCTTCCTACTGTCTATGTTTTGAACCGGTCCCGTGACACTAGTTATAGATTCCGATGCTTCACTTCAGGTTTACTGTATCCCTTGGACCTTCTTATTGACGACGAAACACAGAAATTGCATCTTAATTAAATGGAAAAGGCACAATGCCGACTTAAGTACAAGAAGACTGACTCTTCTTACTGACTATGTTTTGAACCATTCCTGTGACACTAGTTACGGATTCCGATGCTTCACTTCAGGTGTACTGTATCCCTTGGACCTTCTTATTGACGATGAAACACCGAAATTGCATCGCAATTAAATACGAAAGGCACAATGCCGACCTAAGTACAAGAAAACTGACTCTTCTTACTGACTATGATTTGAACCATTCCTGTGACACTAGTTATAGATTGCGATGCTTCACTTCAGGTTTACTGTATCCCTTATACCTTCTTATTGACGATGAAACACAGAAATTGCATCGGAATTAAATACAAAAGGCACAATGCCGACCTAAGTACAAGAAAACTGACTCTTCTTACTGACTATGATTTGAACCATTCCTGTGACACTAGTTATAGATTCCAATGCTTCACTTCTGGTTTACTGTATCCCTCGGACCTTCTTATTGACAATGAAACACAGAAATTGCATCGGAATTAAATAGAAATCGCACAATGCCGACTTAAGTGCAAGAAGACTGACTCTTCTTACTGACAATGTTTTGAACCATTCCTGTGACACTAGTTATAGATTCCGATGCTTCACTTCTGGTGTATTGCAGCCCCTGGACCTTCTTATTGACGATGAAACACAGAAATTGCATTGGAATTAAATAGAAAAGGCACAATGCCGACTTATGTACAAGAAGACTGACTCTTCTTACTGACTATGTTTGAAACCATTCCTGTGACACTAGTTATTGATTCCGATCCTTCACATCAGGTTTACTGTATCCCTTGGAAATTCTTATTGACGATGAAACACAAAAATTGCATCGGAATTAAATACAAAAGGCACAATGCCGACCTAAGTATATGTAGACTGACTCTTCCTACTGTCTATGTTTTGAACCATTCCTGAGACACTAGTTATAGATTCCGATGCTTCACTTCAGGTTTACTGTATCCCTCTGACCTTCTTATTGACGATGAAACACAGAAATTGCATCGGAATTAAATAGAAAAGGCACAATGCCGACTTAAGTACAAGAAGACTGACTCTTATTACTGTCTATGATTTGAACCGATCCTGTAGCACTAGTTATAGATTCCGATGCTTCACTTCAGGTTTACTGTATCCCTTCGACCTTCTTATTGACGATGAAACACCAAAATTTCTTCGGAATAAAATACGAAAGGCACAATGCCGACATAAGTACAAGAGGACTGACTCTTCTTACTGTCTATGTTTTGAACCATTCCTGTGACACTGGTTTTAGATTCCAATGCTTCACTTCAGGTGTACTGCATCCCTTGGACCTTCTTATTGACGATGAAACACAGAAATTGCATCGGAATTAAATAGAAAAGGCACAATGCCGACTTAAGTGCAAGAAGACTGACTCTTCTTAGTGACTATGTTTTGAACCATTCCTGTGGCACTAGTTATTGATTCCGATTCTTCACTTCAGGTTTACTGTATCCCTTGGACCTTCTTATTGACGATGAAACACAAAAATTGCATCGGAATTAAATACAAAAGGCACAATGCCGACTTAAGTGCAAGAAGACTGACTCTTCTTACTGACTATGTTTTGAAACATTCCTGTGACACTAGTTATAGATTCCGATGCTTCACTTCAGGTTTACTGTATCCCTCTGACCTTCGTATTGACGATGAAACGAAGAAACTGCTTCAGAATTAAATACAAAAGGCAAAATGCCGACTTAAGTACAAGAAGACTGATTCATATTACTGTCTATGTATTGAACCATTCCTGTGACACTAGTTATAGATTCCGATGCTTCACTTCATGTTTACTGTATCCCTTGGACCTTCTTATTGACGATGAAACACAGAAATTGCATCGGAATTAAATAGAAAAAGCACAATGCCGACTTAAGTACAAGAAGACTGACTCTTCTTACTGACTATGTTTTGAACCATTCCTGTGACACTAGTTGTAGATTGCGACGCTTCACTTCAGGTTTACTGTATCCCTTATACCTTCTTATTGACGATGAAACACAGAAATTGCATCGGAATTAAATACAAAAGGCACAATGCCGACCTAAGTACAAGACAACTGACACTTCTTACTGACTATGATTTGAACCATTCCTGTGACACTAGTTATAGATTCCAATGCTTCACTTCTGGTTTACTGTATCCCTCGGACCTTCTTATTGACAATGAAACACAGAAATTGCATCGGAATTAAATAGAAATCGCACAATGCCGACTTAAGTGCAAGAAGACTGACTCTTCTTACTGACTATGTTTTGAACCATTCCTGTGACACTAGTTATAGATTCCGATGCTTCACTTCTGGTGTATTGCATTCCCTGGACCTTCTTATTGACGATGAAACACAGAAATTGCATTGGAATTAAATAGAAAAGGCACAATGCCGACTTATGTACAAGAAGACTGACTCTTCTCACTGACTATGTTTGAAACCATTCCTGTGACACTAGTTATTGATTCCGATCCTTCACATCAGGTTTACTGTATCCCTTGGAAATTCTTATTGACGATGAAACACAAAAATTGCATCGGAATTAAATACAAAAGGCACAATGCCGACCTAAGTATATGTAGACTGACTCTTCCTACTGTCTATGTTTTGAACCATTCCTGAGACACTAGTTATAGATTCCGATGCTTCACTTCAGGTTTACTGTATCCCTCTGACCTTCTTATTGACGATGAAACACAGAAATTGCATCGGAATTAGATACAAAAAGCACAATGCCGACTTAAGTACAAGAGGACTGACTCTTCTTACTGTCTATGATTTGAAACATTCCTGTGACACTAGTTATAGATTCCGATGCTTCACTTCAGGTGTACTGCATCCCTTGGACCCTCTTATTGACGATGAAACACAGAAATTGCATCGGAATGAAATAAAAAATGCACAATGCCGACGTAAGTACAAGACGTCTGACTATTCCTACTGTCTATGTTTTGAACCATTCCTGTGACACTAGTTATAGATTCCGATGCTTCACTTCAGGTTTACTGTATCCCTCTGACCTTCTTATTGATGATGAAACACAGAAATTGCATCGGAATTAAATAGAAAAGGCACAATGCCGACTTAAGTAACAGAAGACTGACTCTTCTTACTGTCTATGTTTTGAACCGATCCTGTGACAATAGTTATAGATTCCGATGCTTCACTTCAGGTTTACTGTATCCCTTGGAAATTCATATTGACGATGAAACACCAAAATTGCATCGGAATCAAATACGAAAGGCACAATGCCGACATAAGTACAAGAAGACTGACTCCTCTTACTGAATATGTTTTGAACCATTCCTGTGACACCACTTATAGATTCCGATGCTTCACTTCAGGTTTACTGTATCCCTCTGACCTTCTTATTGACGATGAAACACAGAAATTGCATCGGAATTAAATATAAAAAGCACAATGCCTACTTAAGTACAACAAGACTGACTCTTCTTACTGTGTATGATTTGAACCATTCCTGTGACAATAGTTATAGATTCCGTTGCATCACTTCAGGTGTACGGCATCCCTTGGACCTTCTTATTGACGATGAAACACAGAAATTGCATCGGAATTAAATAGAAAAGGCACAATGCCGACTTAAGTACAAGAAGACTGACTCTTCTTACTGACTATGTTTTGAACCATTCCTGCGGCACTAGTTATTGATTCCGATTCTTCACTTCAGGTTTACTGTATCCTTTGGACCTTCTTATTGACGATGAGACACAAAAATTGTAACGGAATTAAATACAAAAGGCACAATGCCGACTTAAGTATATGTAGACTGACTCTTCCTACTGTCTATGTTTTGAACCATTCCTGTGACACTAGTTATAGATTCCGACGCTTCCCTTCATGTTTACTGTATCCCTCTGACCTTCTTATTGACGATGAAACACAGAAATTGCATCGGAATTAAATACAAAAGGCACAACGCCGACTTAAGTACAAGAAAACTGAATCTTCCTACTCTCTATGTTTTGAACCATTCCTGTGACACTAGTTATAGATTCCGATGCTTCACTTCAGGTTTAATGTATCCCTCTGACCTTCTTATTAACGATGAAACACAGAAATTGCATCGGAATTAAATACAAAAGGCACAATGCCGACATAAGTACAAGAAGACTGACTCTTATTACTGTCTATGTATTGAACCATTCCTGTGACACTAGTTATAGATTCCGACGCTTCACTTCAGGTTTACTGTATCCCTTGGACCTTCTTATTGACGACGAAACACAGAAATTGCATCGGAATTAAATAGAAAAGGCACAATGCCGACTTGAGTACAAGAAGACTGACTCTTCCTACTGTCTATGTTTTGAACCGGTCCCGTGACACTAGTTATAGATTCCGATGCTTCACTTCAGGTTTACTGTATCCCTTGGACCTTCTTATTGACGACGAAACACAGAAATTGCTTCTTAATTAAATGGAAAAGGCACAATGCCGACTTAAGTACAAGAAGACTGACTCTTCTTACTGACTATGTTTTGAACCATTCCTGTGACACTAGTTACGGATTCCGATGCTTCACTTCAGGTGTACTGTATCCCTTGGACCTTCTTATTGACGATGAAACACCGAAATTGCATCGCAATTAAATACGAAAGGCACAATGCCGACCTAAGTACAAGAAAACTGACTCTTCTTACTGACTATGATTTGAACCATTCCTGTGACACTAGTTATAGATTGCGATGCTTCACTTCAGGTTTACTGTATCCCTTATACCTTCTTATTGACGATGAAACACAGAAATTGCATCGGAATTAAATACAAAAGGCACAATGCCGACCTAAGTACAAGAAGACTGACTCTTCTTACTGACTATGATTTGAACCATTCCTGTGACACTAGTTATAGATTACGATGCTTCACTTCAGGTTTACTGTATCCCCTCGGACCTTCTTATTGACAATGAAACACAGAAACTGCATCGGAATTAAATAGAAATGGCACAATGCCGACTTAAGTGCAAGAAGACTGACTCTTCTTACTGACTATGTTTTGAACCATTCCTGTGACACTAATTATAGACTCCGATGCTTCATTTCAGGATTACTGTATCCCTCTGACCTTCATTTTGATGATGAAACACAGAAATTGCATCGGAATTAAATAGAAAAGCTACAATGCCGACTTAAGTACAAGAAGACTGACTCTTCTTACTGTCTATGTTTTGAACTGATCCTGTGTCACTAGTTATAGTTTCCAATGCTTCACTACAGGTTTACTGCATCCCTTGGACCTTCTTATTGACGATGAAACACCAAAATTGCATCGGAATTAAATACGAAAGGCACAATGATGACATAAGTACAAGAAGACTAACTCTTCTTACTGAATATGTTTTGATCCATTCCTGTGACACCACTTATAGATTCCGATGCTTCACTTCAGGTTTACTGTATCCCTCTGACCTTCTTATTGACGATAAAACTCAAAAATTGCATCGGAATTAAATAGAAAAAGCAAAATGCCGACTTAAGTACAAGAAGACTGACTCTTCTTACTGTCTATGTTTTGAACCATTCCTGTGACACTAGTTATAGATTCCGATGCTTCACTTCTGGTGTATTGCATCCCCTGGACCTTCTTATTGACGATGAAACACAGAAATTGCATTGGATTTAAATAGAAAAGGCACAATGCCGACTTATGTACAAGAAGACTGACTCTTCTTACTGACTATGTTTTGAACCATTCCTGTGACACTAGTTATTGATTCCGATCCTTCACATCAGGTTTACTGTATCCCTTGGAAATTCTTATTGACGATGAAACTCAAAAATTGCATCGGAAATAAATATAAAAGGCACAATGCCGACTTAAGTATTGTAGACTGACTCTTCCAACTGTCTATGTTCTGAACCATTCCTGTGACACTAGTTATAGATTCCGATGCTTCACTTCAGGTTTACTGTATCCCTCTGACCTTCTAATTGACGTTGAAACACAGAAATTGCATCGGAATTAGATACAAAAAGCACAATGCCGACTTAAGTACAAGAGGACTGACTCTTCTTACTGTCTATGTTTTGAAACATTCCTGTGACACTAGTTATAGATTCCGATGCTTCACTTCAGGTTTACTGTATCCCTTGGACCTTCCTATGGACGACGAAACACAGAAATTGCATCGGAATGAAATAGAAAAGGCACAATGCCGACTTAAGTACAAGAAGACTGACTCTTTCTTACTGACTATGTTTTGAACCATTCCTGTGACACTAGTTATAGATTCCGAAGCTTCACTTCAGGTTTACTGTATTCCTTGGACCTTCTTATTGACGATGAAACAACGAAATTGCATCGGAATTAAATACGAAATGCACAATGCCGACTTAAGTACAAGAAGACTGACTCTTCTTACTGACTTTGTTCGAACCATTTCTGTGACGCCACTTATAGATTCCGACGCTTCACTTCAGGTTTACTGTATCCCTCTGACCTTCTTAGTGACGATAAAACACAGAAATTGCATCGGAATTAAATAGAAAAGGCACAATGCCGACTTAAGCATAAGAAGACTGACTCTTCTAACTGTCTATGTTTTGAACCATTCCTGTGACACTAGTTATAGATTCCGATGCTTCAGTTCATGTGGACTGCATCCCTTGGACCTTCTTATTGACGATGAAACACAGAAATATCATCGGAATTAAATACAAAAGGCACAATGCCGACTTAAGTACAAGAAGACTGACTCTTCTTACTGACTATGTTTTGAACCATTCCTGTGACACTAGTTATAGATTCCGATGCCTCACTTCAGGTTTACTGTATCACTTGGACCTTCTTATTGACGATGAAACACAGAAATTTCATCGGAATTAAATAGAAAATGCACAATGCCGACTTAAGTACAAGAAGACTGACTCTTCCTACTGTCTATGTTTTGATCCATTCCTGTGACACTAGCAATAGATTCCGATGCTTCACTTCAGGTTTGCTGTATCTATCTGACCTTCATATTGAAGATGAAACGCAGAAATTGCATCGGAATTAAATAGAAAAGGCACAATGCCGACTTAAGTACAAGAAGACTGACTCTTCCTACTGTCTATGTTTTGAATCACTCCTGTGACACTAGTATTACATTCCGATGTTTCACTTCAGGTTTACTGTATCCCTCTGACCTTCTTATTGACGATGAAACACAGAAATTACATCGGAATTAAATAGAAAAGGCACAATGCCAACTTAAGTACAAGATGACTGACTCTTCTTACTCTCTATGTTTTGTACCGATCCTGTGACACTAGTTATAGATTCAGATGTTTCACATCAGGTTTACTGTATCCCTTGGACCTTCTTATTGACGATTAAACACAGAAATTGCATCGGAATTAAATACAAAAGCCACAATGCTGACTTAAGTACAAGTAGTCTGACTCTTCTTACTGTCTATGCTTTGAACCATTCCTGTGACGCTAGTTATAGATTCCGATGCTTCACTTCAGGTTTACTGTATCCCTCTGACCTTCTTATTGATGATGAAACACAGAAATTGCATCGGAATTAAATAGAAAAAGCACAATGCCGACTTAAGTAAAAGAAGACTGACTCTTCTTACTGTCTATGTTTTGAACCGATCCTGTGACAATAGTTATCGATTCCGATGCTTCACTTCAGGTTTCCTGTATCCCTTGGACATTCATTTTGACGATGAAACACCAAAATTGCATCGGAATCAAATACGAAAGGCACAATGCCGACATAAGTACAAGAAGACTGACTCCTCGTACTTAGTATGTTTTGAACCATTCCTGTGACATCACTTATAGATTCCGATGCTTCACTTCAGGTTTACTGTATCCCTCTGACCTTCTTATTGACGATGAAACACAGAAATTGCATCGGAATTAAATAGAAAAAGCACAATGCCGACTTAAGTACAAGAAGGCTGACTCTTATTACTGTGTATGATTTGAACCATTTCTGTGACCATAGTTATAGATTCCGTTGCTTCACTTCAGGTGTACTGCATCCCTTGGACCTTCTTATTGACGATGAAACACAGAAATTGCATCGGAATTAAATAGAAAAGGCACAATGCCGACTTGAGTACAAGGAGACTGTCTCTACCTACTGACTATGTTTTGAACCATTCCTGTGACACTAGTTATTGATTCCGATTCTTCACATCAGGTTTACTGTATCCTCTGGACCTTCTTATTGACGATGAAACACAAAAATTGCATCGGAATTAAATACAAAAGGCACAATGATGACTTAAGTATATGTAGACTGACTCTTCCTACTGTCTATGTTTTGAACCATTCCTGTGACACTAGTTATAGATTCCGACGCTTCACTTCATGTTTACTGTATCCCTCTGACCTTCTAATTGACGATCAAACACAGAAATTGCATCGGAATCAAATACAGAAGGCACAACGCCGACTTAAGTACAAGAAGACTGACTCTTCCTACTCTCTATGTTATGAACCATTCCTGTGACACTAGTTATAGATTCCGATACTTCACTTCAGGTTTAATGTATACCTCTGATCTTCTTATTAACGACGAAACACAGAAATTGCATTGGAATTAAATACAAAAGGCACAATGCCGACATAAGTACAAGAAGACTGACTCTTATTACTGTCAATGTATTGAACCATTCCTGTGACAGTAGTTATAGATTCCGACGCTTCACTTCAGGTTTACTGTATCCCTTGGACCTTCATATTGACGACGAAACACAGAAATTACATCGGAATTAAATAGAAAAGGCACAATGCCGACTTAAGTACAAGAAGACTGACTCTTCCTACTGTCTATGTTTTGAAACGGTCCCGTGACACTAGTTATAGATTCCGATGCTTCACGTCAGGTTTACTGTATCCCTTGGACCTTCTTATTGACGACGAAACACAGATAGTGCATCTTAATTAAATGGAAAAGGCACAATGCCGACTTAAGTACAAGAAGACTGACTCTTCTTACTGACTATGTCTTGAACCATTCCTGTGACACTAGTTACAGATTCCGATGCTTCAGTTCAGGCGTACTGTATCCCTTGGACCTTCTTATTGACGATGAAACACCGAAATTGCATCGGAATTAAATACGAAAGGCACAATGCCGACTTAAGTACAAGAAGTCTGACTCTTCTTACTGACTTTGTTCGAACCAATCCTGTAACACCACTTATAGATTCCGATGCTTCACTTCAGGTTTACTGTATCCCTCTGACCTTCTTAGTGACGATGAAACACAGAAATTGCATCGGAATTAAATAGAAAATACACAATGCCGACTTAAGTACAAGAAGACTGACTCTTCTTACTGTCTACGATTTGAACCATTTCTGTGACACTAGTTATGGTGTCCGATGCTTCACTTCAGGTGTACTGTATCCCTAGGACCTTCTTATTGACGATGAAACACAGAAATTGCATCGGAATTAAATACAAAAGGCACAATGCTGACTTAAGTACAAGTAGACTGACTCTTCATACTGTCTATGATTTGAACCATTCCTGTGACACTAGTTACAGAGTCTGATGCTTCACTTCAGGTTTACTGTATCCCTCTGACCTTCTTATTGACGATGAAACACAGAAATAGCATCGGAATTAAACAAAAAAGGCACAATGCCGACATAAGTAAAAGAAGACTGACTCTTCCTACTGTCTATGTTTTGAACCATTCCGGTGACACTAGTTATAGATTCCGATGCTTCACTTCAGGTGTTCTGTATACCTCTGACCTTCTAATTGACGATGGAACACAGAAATTGCATCGGAATTAGATACAAAAAGCTCAATGCCGACTTAAGAACAAGAGGACTGACTCTTCTTATTGTCAATGTTTTGAAACATTCCTGTGACACTAGTTATAGATTCCGATGCTTCACTTCAGGTTTACTGTATCCCTATGACCTTCTTATTGACGATGAAACACAGAAATTGCATCGGAATTAAATAGAAAAGGCACAGTACTGACTTGAGTACAAGAAGACTGACTCTTCTTACTGTCTATGTTTTTAACCATTGCTGTGACACTAGTTATAGATTCCAATGCTTCACTTCTGGTTTACTGTATCCCTTGGACCTTCTTATTGACCATGAAACACCGAAATTGCATCGGAATTAAATACGAAAGGCACAATGCCGACTTAAGTACAAGAAGAGTGACTCTACTTACTGACTTTGTTCGAACCATTCCTGTGACACCACTTATAGATTCCGATGCTTCACTTCAGGTTTGCTGTATCCCTTAGACCTTCTTATTGACGATGAATCACAGAAATTGCAACGGAATTAAATAGAAAAGGCACAATGCTGACTTGTGTACAAGATGACTGACTCATCTTACTGTCTATGCTTTGAACCATTCCTCTGACAGTAGTTATAGATTCCGATGCTTCTCTTCAGGTTTACTGTATCTCTCTGACCTTCTTATTGACGATGAAACACAGAAATTGCATCGGAATTAAATACATAAGGCACATTGAAGACTTAAGTACAAGAAGACTGACTCTTCTTACTGTCTATATTTTAACAATTCCTGTGACACTAGTTATAGATTCCGATGCTTCATTTCAGGTTTACTGTATCCCTCTGACCTTCTGATTGACGATGAAACACAGAAATTGCATCGGAATTAAATACAAAATGCACAATGCCGACTTAAGTACAAGTAGACTGACTCTTCCTACTGTCTATGTTATGAACCGTTCCTGTGACACTAGTTATAGATTCCGATGCTTCACTTCAGGTTTACTGTATCTCTTGGACCTTCTTATTGACGATGAAACAAAGAAATTTCGTCGGAATTAAACACAAAAGGCACAATTCCGACTTAAGTACAAGAAGACTGACTCTTCATACTGTCTATGTTTGAACATCTCCTGTGACACTAGTTATAGATTCCGATGCTTCATTCCAGGTTTACTAAATCCCTTGGGCCATGTTATCAACGATGAAAAACAGAAATTGCATCGGAATTAAATACAAAAGGCACAATGCCGACTTAAGTACAAGAAGACTGACTCTTCTTACTGTCTATGTTTTGAACCATTCCTGTGACACCACTTACAGATTCCGATGCTTCACTTCAGGTTTACTGTATCCCTTGGACCTTCTTATTGACGATGATTCACAGAAATTGCATCGGAATTTAATAGAAATGGCACAATGCTGACTTATGTACAAGAAGACAGACTCATCTTACTGTCTACGCTTTGAACCATTCCTCTGACACTAGTTATAGATTCCGATGCTTCTTTTCAGGTTTACTGTATCTCTCTGACCTTCTTATTGACGATGAAACACAGAAATTGCATCGGAATTAAATACAATAGGCACAATTCCGACTTAATTACAAGAAGACTGACTCTTCTTACTGTCTATGTTTTGAACCATTCCTGTGACACTAGTTATAGATTCCGATGCTTCACTTCAGGTTTACTGTATCCCTTGGACCTTCTTATTGACGATGAAACAAAGAAATTTCATCGGAATTAATTACAAAGGGCACAATTCCGACTTATGTACAAGAAGACTGACTCTTCTTACTGTCTATGTTTGAACAATCCCTGTGACACTGTTTATAGATTCCGATGCTTCACTCCAGGATTACTGTATCCCTTGGACCTTCTTATCGACGAAGAAAGACAGAAATTGCATCGGAATTAAATACAAAAGGCACAATGCCGACTTAAGTACAAGATGACAGACTCTTATTACTGTCTATGTTTTGAACCATTGCTGTGACACTAGTTATAGATACAGATGCTTCACTTCAGATTGACTGTATCCCTTGGACCATCTTATTGACGACGAAACACAGAAAATGCATCAGAATAAAATAGAAAAGGCACAATGCCGACCTAAGTACAAGAAGACTGACACTACCTAATGTCTATGTTTTGAACCATTCCTGTGACACTAGTTATAGATTCCGATGCTTCACTTCAGTTTTACTGTATCCCTCTGACCTTCTTATTGACGAAGAAACACAGAAATTGCATCGGAATTAAATACAAAATGCACAATGCCGACTTAAGTACATGGAGACTGACTCTTCGTACTGACTATGCTGTGAACATTTCCTGTGAGACCAGTTTTAGATTCAGATACTTCACTATATATTTACTGTATCCCTTGGAACTCCTTATTGACGATGAAACACAGTAATTGCATCGGAATTAAATACAAAAGGCACATTGAAGACTTAAGTACAAGAAGACTGACTATTCTTACTGTCAATATTTTAACAATTCCTGTGACACTAGTTATAGATTCCGATGCTTCATTTCAGGTTTACTGTATCCCTCTGACCTTCTTATTGACGATGAAACACAGAAATTGCATCCGAATTAAATAGCAAAGGCACAATGCAGACTTAAGTACGAGAGGACTGACTCTTCTTACTGTCTATGTTTTTAACCATTGCTGTGACACTAGTTATAGATTCCAATGCTTCACTTCTGGTTTACTGTATCCCTTGGACCTTCTTATTGACCATGAAACACCGAAATTGCATCGGAATTAAATACGAAAGGCACAATGCCGACTTAAGTACAAGAAGAGTGACTCTACTTACTGACTTTGTTCGAACCATTCCTGTGACACCACTTATAGATTCCGATGCTTCACTTCAGGTTTACTGTATCCCTTAGACCTTCTTATTGACGATGAATCACAGAAATTGCAACGGAATTAAATAGAAAAGGCACAATGCTGACTTGTGTACAAGATGACTGACTCATCTTACTGTCTATGCTTTGAACCATTCCTCTGACACTAGTTATAGATTCCGATGCTTCTCTTCAGGTTTACTGTATCTCTCTGACCTTCTTATTGACGATGAAACACAGAAATTGCATCGGAATTAAATACAATACGCACAATTATGACTTAATTACAAGAAGACTGACTCTTCTTACTGTCTATGTTTTGAACCATTCCTGTGACACTAGTTATAGATTCCGATGCTTCACTTCAGGTTTACTGTATCCCATGGACCTACTTCTTGACGGTGAAACAAAGAAATTTCATCGGAATTAATTACAAAAGGCACAATTCCGACTTATGTACAAGAAGACTGACTCTTTTTACTGTCTATGTTTGAACAATTCCTGTGACACTAGTTATAGATTCCGATGCTTCACTCCAGGTTTACTGTATCCCTTGGACCTTCTTATCGATGAAGAAAAACAGAAATTGCATCGGAATTAAATACAAATGGCACAATGCCGACTTAAGTACAAGAAGACAGACTCTTCTTACTGCCTATGTTTTGAACCATTGCTGTGACACTAGTTATAGAGTCCTATGCTTCACTACAGATTTACTGTATCCCTTGGACCATCTTATTGACAACGAAAGACAGAAATGCATCAGAATAAAATAGAAAAGGCACAATGCCGACTTAAGTACAAGAAGACTGACACTACCTAATGTATATGTTTTGAACCATTCCTGTGACACTAGTTATAGATTCCGATGCTTCACTTCAGTTTTACTGTATCCCTCTGACCTTCTTATTGACGATGAAACACAGAAATTGCATCGGAATTAAATACAAAAGGAACAATGCCAACTTTAGTGCATGGAGACTGACTCTTCTTACTGACTATGCTGTGAACATTTCCTGTGAGACCAGTTTTAGATTCAGATACTTCACTATATGTTTACTGTATCCCTTGGACCTCCTTATTGACGATGAAACACAGAAATTGCATCGGAATTAAATACATAAGGCACATTGAAGACTTAAGTACAAGAAGACTGACTCTCCTTACTGTCTATATTTTAACAATTCCTGTGACACTAGTTATAGATTCCGATGCTTCATTTCAGGTTTACTGTATCCCTCTGACCTTCTGATTGACGATGAAACACAGAAATTGCATCCGAATTAAATAGCAAAGGCACATTGCCGACTTAAGTACGAGAGGACTGACTCCTGTTACTGACTATGTTTTGAACCATTTCTGTGACACTAGTTATTGATTCCGATGCTTCACTTCAGGTTTACTGTATCCCTCGGACCTTCTTATTGACGATGAAACACAGAAATTGCATCGGAATTAAATAAAAAGGCACAATGCCGAATTAAGTACAAGAAGACTGACTCTTCTTACTGACTATGATTTGAACCATTCCTGTGACACTAGTTATAGATTCCGATGCTTCACTTCAGGTTTACTGTATCTCTTGGACCTTCTTATTGACGATGAAACACAGAAATTGCGTCGGAATTAAATACAAAAGGCACAATGCCGACATAAGTACAAGTAGACTGACTCTTCTTACAGTCTATGATTTTAACCATTCCTGTGACACTTGTTATAGATTCCGATGCTTCACTTCAGGTGTTCTGTATCCCTCTGACCTTCTTATTGACGATGAAACACAGAAATTGCATCGGAATTAAATACAAAATGCACAATGCCGACTTAAGTACAAGTAGACTGACTCTTCCTACTGTCTATGTTATGAACCGTTCCTGTGACACTAGTTATAGATTCCGATGCTTCACTTCAGGTTTACTGTATCTCTTGGACCTTCTTATTGACGATGAAACAAAGAAATTTCGTCGGAATTAAATACAAAAGGCACAATTCCGACTTAAGTACAAGAAGACTGACTCTTCATACTGTCTATGTTTGAACATCTCCTGTGACACTAGTTATAGATTCCGATGCTTCATTCCAGGTTTACTAAATCCCTTGGGCCATGTTATCAACGATGAAAAACAGAAATTGCATCGGAATTAAATACAAAAGGCACAATGCCGACTTAAGTACAAGAAGACTGACTCTTCTTACTGTCTATGTTTTGAACCATTCCTGTGACACCACTTACAGATTCCGATGCTTCACTTCAGGTTTACTGTATCCCTTGGACCTTCTTATTGACGATGATTCACAGAAATTGCATCGGAATTTAATAGAAATGGCACAATGCTGACTTATGTACAAGAAGACAGACTCATCTTACTGTCTACGCTTTGAACCATTCCTCTGACACTAGTTATAGATTCCGATGCTTCTTTTCAGGTTTACTGTATCTCTCTGACCTTCTTATTGACGATGAAACACAGAAATTGCATCGGAATTAAATACAATAGGCACAATTCCGACTTAATTACAAGAAGACTGACTCTTCTTACTGTCTATGTTTTGAACCATTCCTGTGACACTAGTTATAGATTCCGATGCTTCACTTCAGGTTTACTGTATCCCTTGGACCTTCTTATTGACGATGAAACAAAGAAATTTCATCGGAATTAATTACAAAGGGCACAATTCCGACTTATGTACAAGAAGACTGACTCTTCTTACTGTCTATGTTTGAACAATCCCTGTGACACTGTTTATAGATTCCGATGCTTCACTCCAGGATTACTGTATCCCTTGGACCTTCTTATCGACGAAGAAAGACAGAAATTGCATCGGAATTAAATACAAAAGGCACAATGCCGACTTAAGTACAAGATGACAGACTCTTATTACTGTCTATGTTTTGAACCATTGCTGTGACACTAGTTATAGATACAGATGCTTCACTTCAGATTGACTGTATCCCTTGGACCATCTTATTGACGACGAAACACAGAAAATGCATCAGAATAAAATAGAAAAGGCACAATGCCGACCTAAGTACAAGAAGACTGACACTACCTAATGTCGATGTTTTGAACCATTCCTGTGACACTAGTTATAGATTCCGATGCTTCACTTCAGTTTTACTGTATCCCTCTGACCTTCTTATTGACGATGAAACACAGAAATTGCATCGGAATTAAATACAAAATGCACAATGCCGACTTAAGTACATGGAGACTGACTCTTCGTACTGACTATGCTGTGAACATTTCCTGTGAGACCAGTTTTAGATTCAGATACTTCACTATATATTTACTGTATCCCTTGGAACACCTTATTGACGATGAAACACAGTAATTGCATCGGAATTAAATACAAAAGGCACATTAAAGACTTAAGTACAAGAAGACTGACTATTCTTACTGTCAATATTTTAACAATTCCTGTGACACTAGTTATAGATTCCGATGCTTCATTTCAGGTTTACTGTATCCCTCTGACCTTCTTATTGACGATGAAACACAGAAATTGCATCCGAATTAAATAGCAAAGGCACAATGCAGACTTAAGTACGAGAGGACTGACTCTTGTTACTGACTATGTTTTGAACCATTTCTGTGACACTAGTTATTGATTCCGATGCTTCACTTCAGGTTTACTGTATCCCTCGGACCTTCTTATTGACGATGAAACACAGAAATTGCATCGGAATTAAATTAAAATGCACAATGCCGAATTAAGTACAAGAAGACTGACTCTTCTTACTGACTATGATTTGAACCATTCCTGTGACACTAGTTATAGATTCCGATGCTTCACTTCAGGTTTACTGTATCCCTTGGACCTTCTTATTGACGATGAAACTCAGAAATTGCATCGGAATTAAATACAAAAGGCACAATGCCGACTTAAGTACAAGAAGACAGACTCTTCTTACAGTCTATGATTTTAACAATTCCTGTGACACTTGTTATAGATTCCGATGCTTCACTTCAGGTGTACTGTATCCCTCTGACCCTCTTATTGACGATGAAACACAGAAATTGCATCGGAAACAAATACAAAAGGCACAATGCCGACTCAAGTACAAGAAGACAGAAACTTCCTACTGTCTATGTTTTTAACTGTTCCTGTGACACTAGTTATACATTCCGATGTTTCACTTCAGGTTTTCTGTATCCCTTCTTCTTATTGACGATTAAACACAGAAATTGCATCCGAAGTAAATAAAAAGGCACAATGCCGAATTAAGTACAAGAAGACTGACTCTTTTTACTGACTATGATTTGAACCATTCCTGTGACACTAGTTATAGATTCCGATGCCTCACTTCTGGTTTACTGTATACCTTGGAAATTGTTATCGACGTTGAAACACAGAAATTGCATCGGAATTAGATACAAAAGGCACAATGCCGACTTAGTACGAGAAGACTGACTCTACCTAAAGTCTATGTTTTGAACCATTCCTGTGACACTGGTTATAGATTCCGATGCTTCACTTCAGTTTTACTGTATCCCTCTGACCTTCTTATTGACGATGAAACACAGAAATTGCATCGGAATTAAATACAAAATGCACAATGCCGACTTAAGTACATGGAGACTGACTCTTCGTAATGACTATGCTGTGAACATTTCCTGTGAGACCAGTTTTAGATTCAGATACTTCACTATATATTTACTGTATCCCTTGGAACTCCTTATTGACGATGAAACACAGTAATTGCATCGGAATTAAATACAAAAGGCACATTGAAGTCTTAAGTACAAGAAGACTGACTATTCTTACTGTCAATATTTTAACAATTCCTGTGACACTAGTTATAGATTCCGATGCTTCATTTCAGGTTTACTGTATCCCTCTGACCTTCTTATTGACGATGAAACACAGAAATTGCATCCGAATTAAATAGCAAAGGCACAATGCAGACTTAAGTACGAGAGGACTGACTCTTGTTACTGACTATGTTTTGAACCATTTCTGTGACACTAGTTATTGATTCCGATGCTTCACTTCAGGTTTACTGTATCCCTTGGACCTTCTTATTGACGATGAAACACAGAAATTGCATCGGAATTAAATAAAATTGCACAATGCCGAATTAAGTACAAGAAGACTGACTCTTCTTACTGACTACGATTTGAACCATTCCTGTGACACTAGTTATAGATTCCGATGCTTCACTTCAGGTTTACTGTATCCCTTGGACCTTCTTATTGACGATGAAACTCAGAAATTGCATCGGAATTAAATACAAAAGGCACAATGCCGACTTAAGTACAAGAAGACAGACTCTTCTTACAGTCTATGATTTTAACCATTCCTGTGACACTTGTTATAGATTCCGATGCTTCACTTCAGGTGTACTGTATCCCTCTGACCCTCTTATTGACGATGAAACACAGAAATTGCATCGGAAATAAATACAAAAGGCACAATGCCGACTCAAGTACAAGAAGACAGACACTTCCTACTGTCTATGTTTTTAACCATTCCTGTGACACTAGTTATACATTCCGATGTTTCACTTCAGGTTTTCTGTATCCCTTCTTCTTATTGACGATTAAACACAGAAATTGCATCCGAAGTAAATAAAAAGGCACAATGCCGAATTAAGTACAAGAAGACTGACTCTTTTTACTGACTATGATTTGAACCATTCCTGTGACACTAGTTATAGATTCCGATGCCTCACTTCTGGTTTACTGTATACCTTGGAAATTGTTATCGACGATGAAACACAGAAATTGCATCGGAATTAGATACAAAAGGCACAATGCCGACTTAAGTACAAGAAGACTGAATCTTCTTACTGTCTATTTTTTGAACGATTCCTGTGACACTAGTTATAGACTCCGATGCTTCAATTCAAATTTTCTGTATCCCTTGGACCTTCTTATTGACGACGAAACAAAGAAATTGCATCGGAATTAAATAGAAAAGGCACAATGCCGACTTAGTACGAGAAGACTGACTCTACCTAAAGTCTATGTTTTGAACCATTCCTGTGACACTGGTTATAGATTCCGATGCTTCACTTCAGGTTTACTGTATCCCTCTGACCTTCTTATTGACGATGAAACACAGAAATTGCATCGGAATTAAATACAAAATGCACAATGCCGACTTAAGTACAAGTAGACTGACTCTTCCTACTGTCTATGTTATGAACCGTTCCTGTGACACTAGTTATAGATTCCGATGCTTCACTTCAGGTTTACTGTATCTCTTGGACCTTCTTCTTGACGATGAAACAAAGAAATTTCATCGGAATTAAATACAAAAGGCACAATTCCGACTTAAGTACAAGAAGACTGACTCTTCATACTGTCTATGTTTGAACATCTCCTGTGACACTAGTTATAGATTCCGATGCTTCACTCCAGGTTTACTGTATCCCTCGGACCATGTTATCGACGATGAAAAACAGAAATTGCATCGGAATTAAATACAAAAGGCACAATGCCGACTTAAGTACAAGAAGACTGACTCTTCTTACTGTCTATGTTTTGAACCATTCCTGTGACACCACTTATAGATTCCGATGCTTCACTTCAGGTTTACTGTATCCCTTGGACCTTCTTATTGACGATGATTCACAGAAATAGCATCGGAATTAAATAGAAATGGCACAATGCTGACTTATGCACAAGAAGACAGACTCATCTTACTGTCTACGCTTTGAACCATTCCTCTGACACGAGTTATAGATTCCGATGCTTCTCTTCAGGTTTACTGTATCTCTCTGACCTTCTTATTGACGATGAAACACAGAAATTGCATCGGAATTAAATACAACAGGCACAATTCCGACTTAATTACAAGAAGACTGACTCTTCTTACTGTCTATGTTTTGAACCATTCCTGTGACACTAGTTATAGATTCCGATGCTTCACTTCAGGTTTACTGTATCCCTTGGACCTTCTTATTGACGATGAAACAAAGAAATTTCATCGGAATTAATTACAAAAGGCACAATTCCGACTTATGTACAAGAAGACTGACTCTTCTTACTGTCTATGTTTGAACAATCCCTGTGACACTGGTTATAGATTCCGATGCTTCACTCCAGGTTTACTGTATCCCTTGGACCTTCTTATCGACGAAGAAAAACAGAAATTGCATCGGAATTAAATACAAAAGGCACAATGCCGACTTAAGTACAAGATGACAGACTCTTATTACTGTCTATGTTTTGAACCATTGCTGTGACACTAGTTATAGATTCCGATGCTTCACTTCAGATATACTGTATCCCTTGGTTCATCTTATTGACGACGAAACACAGAAAATGCATCAGAATAAAATAGAAAAGGCACAATGCCGACTTAAGTACAAGAAGACTGACACTACCTAATGTCTATGTTTTGAACCATTCCTGTGACACTAGTTATAGATTCCGATGCTTCACTTCAGGTTTACTGTATCCCTTGGACCTTCTTATTGACGATGAAACTCAGAAATTGCATCGGAATTAAATACAAAAGGCACAATGCCGACTTAAGTACAAGAAGACAGACTCTTCTTACAGTCTATGATTTTAACCATTCCTGTGACACTTGTTATAGATTCCGATGCTTCACTTCAGGTGTACTGTATCCCTCTGACCCTCTTATTGACGATGAAACACAGAAATTGCATAGGAAATAAATACAAAAGGCACAATGCCGACTCAAGTACAAGAAGACAGACACTTCCTACTGTCTATGTTTTGAACCATTCCTGTGACACTAGCAATAGATTCCGATGCTTCACTTCAGGTTTACTGTATCCCTCTGACCTTCTTATTGACGATGAAACACAGTAATTGCATCGGAATTAAATACAAAAGGCACAATGCAGACATAAGTACAAGAAGATTGACTCTTCCTACTCTCTATGATTTGAACCATTCCTGTGACACTAGTTATAGATTCCGATGCTTCACTTCAGGTTTACTGTATCGCTTGGACCTTCTTATTGACGATGATTGCATCGGAATTACATACAAAAGGCACAATGCCGAATTAAGTACAAGAAGACTGACTCTTCTTACAGTCTATGATTTTAACCATTCCTGTGACACTTGTTATAGATTCCGATGCTTCACTTCAGGTGTACAGTATCCCTCTGACCTTCTTATTGACGATGAAACACAGAAATTGCATCGGAAATAAATACATAAGGCACAATGCCGACTCAAGTTCAAGAAGACAGACACTTCCTACTGTCTATGTTTTGAACCATTCCTGTGACACTAGTTATACATTCCGATGTTTCACTTCAGGTTTACTGTATACCTTGGACCTTCTTATCGACGATGAAACACAGAAATTGCATCGGAATTAGATAAAAAAGGCACAATGCCGACTTAAGTACAAGAAGACAGACACTTCCTACTGTCTATGTTTTGAACCATTCCTGTGACACTACTTATAGATTCCGATGCTTCAATTCAGATTTACTGTATCCCTTGGACCTTCTTATTGACGAAGAAACACAGAAATTGCATCGGAATTAAATACAAAAGGAACAATGCCGACTTAAGTATAAGAAGACTGACTCTTCTTACTATCTATGTTTTGAACCATTCCTGTGACACTAGTAATAGATTCCGATGCTTTACTTCAGGTTTACTGTATCTCTTGGACCTTCTTATTGACGATGAAACAAAGAAATTTCACCGGAGTTAAATACAAAAGGCACAATTCCGACTTAAGTACAAGAAGACTGACTCTTCCTACTGTCTATGTTTAGAACCATTCCTGTGACACTAGTTATAGATTCTGATGCTTCACTTCAGGTTTGCTGTATCCCTCTGACCTTCTTATTGCCGATGAAACACAGAATTTGCATCAGAAGTAAATAGCAAAGGCACAATGCCGTTTTAAGTACAAGAAGACTGACTCTTCTTACTGACTATGTTTTGAACCATTCCTGTGACACTAGTTATGGATTGCGATGCTTCACTTCAGGTATTCTGTATATCTTATACCTTCTTATTGACGATGAAACACAGAAATTGCATCGGAATTATATACAAAAGGCACAATGCCGACTTAAGTACAAGAAGACTGACTCTTCTTACTGAATATGCATTGAACCATTCCTGTGACACTAGTTATAGATTGCGATGCTTCACTTCAGATTTACTGCATCCCTCTGACCTTCTTATGGACAATGAAACACAGATATTGCATCGGAATTAAATGGAAAAGGCACAATGCCGACTTAAGTACAAGAAGACTGACTCTTCTTACTGACTATGTTTTGAACCATTCCTGTGACACTAGTTATAGACTCCGATGCTTCACTTCAGGTTTACTGTATCCCTCTGACCTACTAATTGATGATGAAACACAGAAAATGCATCGGAATTAAATAGAAAAGGCACAACGCCGACTTATGTACCACAAGACTGACTCTTCTTACAGTCTATGTTTTGAACCGATCCTGTGACACTAGTTATAGATTCTGATGCTTCACTTCAGGTTTACTGTATCCCTTGGACCTTCTTATTGACGATGAAACACCGAAATTGCATCGGAATTAAATACGAAAGTCACAATGCCGACATAAGTACAACAAGACTGACTCTTCTTACTGACTATGTTTGAACAATTCCTGAGACACCACTTATCGATTCCGATGCCTCACTTCAGGTTTACTGTATCCCTCTGACCTTCGTATTGACGATGAAACACGGAAAATGCATCGGAATTAAATAGAAAAGGCACAATGCCGACTTAAGTACAAGAAGACCGACTCTTCTTACTGTCTATGTTTTGAACCTTTCCTGTGACACTAGTTATAGATTCCGATGCTTCACCGCAGGTGTACTGCATCCCTTGGACCTTCTTATTGACGATGAAACACAGAAATTGCTTTGGAATTAAATAAAAATGGCACAATGCCGACTTAAGTACAAGAAGACTGACTCTTCTTACTGACTATGTTTTGAACCATACCTGTGACACTAGTTATAGATTCCGATGTTTCACTTCAGGTTTACTGTAATCCTTGTACCTTCTTATTGACGATGAAACAAAGGAATTTTATCGGAATTAAATACAAAAGGCACAATTCCGACTTAAGTACAAGAAGACTGACTCTTCTTACTGTCTATGTTTGAACATGTTCTGTGACACTAGTTATAGATTCCGATGCTTCACGTCTGGTTTACTGTATCCCTTGGACCATCTTATCGACGATGAAAAATAGAAATTGCATCGGAATTCAATACAAAAGGCACAATGCCGACTTAAGTACAAGAAGACTGACTCATCTTACTGTCTATGTTTTGAACCATTCCTGTGACACTAGTTATAGATTCCGATGTTTCACTTCAGGTTTATTGTAATTTTTGGACCTTCTTATTGACGATGAAACAAAGGAATTTTATCGGAATTAAATACAAAAGGCACAATTCCGACTTAAGTACAAGAAGACTGACTCTTCTTACTGTCTATGTTTGAACACCTCCTGTGACACTAGTTATAGATTCCGATGCTTCACTTCAGGTTTACTGAATCCCTCTGACCTTCTTATTGACGATGACACACAGAAATGGCATCGGAATTAAATAGAAAATGCACAATGCCGACTTAAGTACAAGAAGACTGACTCTTCTTACTGTCTATGTTTGAACATCTCCTGTGACGCTAGTTATAGATTCCGATGCTTCACTCCAGGTTTACTGAATCCCTTGCACCTTCTTATCGACGATGAAACACAGAAATTGCATCGGAATTAGATACAAAAAGCACAATGCCGACTTAAGTACAAGAAGACTGACCCTTCCTATTGTCTATGTTTGAAACCATTCCTGTGACATTAGTTATTGATTCCGATGCTTAACTTCAGGTTTACTGTATCCCTCTGACCTTCTTATTGACGACGAAACACAGAAATGGCATCGAAATTAAATACATAAGGCACAATGCCGACTTAAGTACAAGAAGACTGGCTCTTCTGACTGTCTATGTTTTGATACGATTCCTGTGACACTAGTTATAGATTCCGATGCTTCACTTCAGGATTACTGTAATCCTTGGACTTTCTTATTGACGATGAAACAAAAGAATTTTATCGGAATTAAATACAAAAGCCACAATTCTGACTTAAGTACAAGAAGACTGACTCCTCTTACTGTCTATGTTTGAACATCTCCTGTGACACTAGTTATAGATTCCGATGCTTCACTTCAGGTTTACTGTATCCCTTGGACCATGTTATCGACGATGAAAAACAGAAATTGCATCGGAATTCAATACAAAAGGCACAATGCCGACTTAAGTACAAGAAGACTGACTCATCTTACTGTCTACGTTCTGAACCATTCCTGTGACACTAGTTATAGATGCCGATGCATCACTTCAGATTTACTGTATCCCTTGGACCTTCTTATTGACGACGAAACACAGAAATTGCATCGGAATTAGATAGAAAAGCACAATGCCTACTTAAGTACAAGAAGACTGCCTCTACCTAATGTCTATGTTTCGAACCAATCCTGTGACACTAGTTACAGATTCCGATGCTTCACTTCAGGTTTACTGTATCCCTCAGACCTTCTTATTGACGATGAAACACAGAAATTGCATCGGAATTAAATACAAAATGCACAATGCCGACTTAAGTGCAAGTAGACTGACTCTTCCTACTGTCTATGTTTTGAACCATTCCTGTGACACTAGTTATAGATTCCGATGCTTCACTTCAGGTTTACTGTATACCTCAGACCTTTTTATTAACGATGAAACACAGATATTGCATCGGAAGTAAATAGAAAAGGCACAACGCCGACTTAAGTACAAGAAGACTGACTCTTCTTACTGACTATGTTTTGAACCATTCCTGTGACACTAGTTATAGATTGCGATGCTTCACTTCAGGTTTTCTGTATCCCTCTGACCTTCTTATTGACGATGAAAATCAGAAATTGAATCGGAATTAAATACAAAAGGCACAATGCCGACTTAAGTACAAGAAGCCTGACTCTTCCTACTGTCTATGATTTGAACCATTCCTGTGACACTAGTTATAGATTCCGATGCTTCACTTCAGCTGTACTGTATCGCTTGGACCTTCTTATTGACGATGAAACACAGATATTGCATCGGAATTAAATGCAAGCGGCACAATGCCGACGCAAGTACAAGAAGACTGACTCTTCCTACTGTCTATGATTTGAACCATTCCTGTGACACTAGTTATAGATTCCGATGCTTCACTTCAGGTTTACTGTATTCCTCTGACCGCCTTATTGACGATGAAACACAGAAATTGCATCGGAATTAAATAGAAAGGGCACAATGCTGACCTAAGTACAAGAAGACTGACTCTTCTTACTGTTTATGATTTGAACCATTCCTGTGACACTAGTTATAGATTCCGATGCTTCTCTTCAGGTGTACTGTATTCCTTGGACATTCGTATTGACGATGAAACACAGAAATTACATCGGAATTAAATACAAAAGGCACAATGGCGATTAACTACAAGTAGACTGACACTTCTTACTGTCTATGTTTTGAACCTATCCTGTGACACTAGTTATAGATTCTGATGCTTCACTTCAGGTTTACTGTACCCCTCTGACCTTCTTATTGACGATGAAACACAGAATTTGCATCGGAAGTAAATAGAAAAGGCACAATGCCGACTTAAGTACAAGAAGACTGACTCTTCTTACTGACTATGTTTTGAACCATTCCTGTGACACTAGTTATAGATTGCGATGCTTCACTTCAGGTATACTGTATCCCTCTGACCCTCTTATGGACAATGAAACACAGAAATTGCATCGGAATTAAATAGAAAAGGCACAATGCCGTCTTAAGTACAAGAAGACTGACTCTTCTTACTGACTATGTTTTGAACCATTCCTGTGACACCACTTATAGATTCCGATGCCTCACTTCAGGTTTACTGTATTCCTCTGACCTTCTTATTGACGATGAAATACAGAAATTACATCGGAATTAAATAGAAAAGGCACAATGTCGACTTAAGAACAAGAAGACCGACACTTCTTACTGTCTATGTTTTGAACCATTCCTGTGACACTAGTTATAGATTCTGATGCTTCACCTCAGGTGTATTGCATCCCGTGGACCTTCTTATTGACGAAGAAACACAGAAATTGCTTTGGAATTAAATAGAAAAGGCACAATGCCGACTTCAGTACAAGAAGACTGACTCTTCTTACTGACTATGTTTGAACTATTCCTGTGACACTAGTTATTGATTCCGATTCTGCACTTCAGGTTTACTGTATCCCTTGGACCTTCTTATTGACGATGAAACACAAAAATTGCATCGGAACTAAATACAAAAGGCACGATGCCGACTTAAGTACATGTAGACTGGCTCTTCCTACTGTCTATGATTTGAACCATTCCTGTGACATTAGTTATAGATTCCGATGATTCACTGCAGGTTTACTGTATCCATCTGACCTTCTTATTGACGATGAAACACAGAATTTGAATCGGAATGAAATAGAAAAGGCACAATGCCGACTTCAGTACAGGAAGACTGACTCTTCCCAATGTCTATGTTTGAATCATTCCTGTGACACTAGTTATATATTCCGATGCTTCACTTCAGGTTTACTGTATCCCTCTGACCTTCTTATTGACGATGAACCACAGAAATTGCATCGGAATTAAATAAAAAAGGAACAATGCCGACTTAAGTACAATAAGACTGACTCATCCTGCTGTCTATGCTATGAACCATTCCAGTGACAATAGATATAGATTCCGATGCTTCACTTCAGGTTTACTGTATCCCTCTGACCTTCGTATTGACGATGAAACACAGAATTTGCATCGGCATGAAATAGAAAAGGCACAATGCCGGCTTCAGTAAGGGAAGACTGACTCTCCCCAATGTCTATGTTTCGAATCATTCCTGTGACACTAGTTATACATTCCGATGCTTCACTTCAGGTTTACTGTATCCCTCTGACCTTCTTATTGACGATGAAACACAGAAATTGCATCGGAATTAAATACAAAAGGCACAATGCCGACTTAAGAACAAGAAGACTGACTCTTATTACTGTCTGTGTTTTGAACCATTCCTGTGTCACTAGTTATAGAATCCGATGCTTCAATTCAGGTTTACTGTATTACTTGGACTTTCTTATTGACGACGAAACACAGATATTGCATCGGAATTAAATTGAAAAGGCACAATGCCGACTTAAGTACAAGAAGACTGACACCTCCTACTGTCTATGTTTTGAACCATTCCTATGACACTAGTTATAGATTCCGATGCATCACTTCAGGTCTACTGTATCCCTCGGACCTTCTAATTGACGATGAAACACAGAAATTGCATCGGAATTAAATAGAAAAGGCACAATGCCGACTTAAGTACAAGAAGACTGACCCTTCCTATTGTCTATGTTTGGAACCATTCCTGTGACACTAGTTATAGATTCCGGTGCTTCACTTCAGGTTTACTGTATCCCTCTGACCTTCTTATTGACGATGAAACACAGAAATTGCATCGGAATTAAATAGAAAAGGCACAATGCCGACTTATGTACAAGAAGACTGACTCTTCTTACTGTCTATGTTTGAACATCTCCTGTGACACTAGTTATAGATTCCGATGCTTCACGCCAGGTTTACTGTATCCCTTGGACCTTCTTATTGACGATGAAACACAGACATTGCATCGGAATTAGATACAAAAAGCACAATGCCGACTTAAGTACAAGAAGACTGACCCTTCCTATTGTCTATGTTTGAAACCATTCTTGTGACACTAGTTATAGATTCCGATGCTTCACTTCAGGTTTACTGTATCCCTCTGACCTTCTTATTGACGATGAAACACAGAAATATCATCGAAATTAAATACAAAAGGCACAATGCCGACTTAAGTACAAGAAGACTGACTCTTCTTACTGTCTATGTTTTGAACCATTCCTGTGACACTAGTTATAGATTCCGATGCTTCGCTTCAGATTTACTGTATCCCTTGGACCTTCCTATTGACGACGAAACATAGAAATTGCATGGGAATTAGATAGAAAAGGCACAATGCCGACTTAAGTACAAGAAGACTGACTCTACCTAATGTCTATGCTTTGAACCATTCCTGTGAGACAAGTTATAGATTCCGATGCTTCACTTCAGGTTTACGGTATCCCTCTGACCTTCATATTGACGATGAAACACAGAAATTGCATCGGAATTAAATACAAAATGCACAATGCCGACATAAGTACAAGTAGACTGACTCTTCCTACTATCTATGTTTTGAACCATTCCTGTGACACTAGTTATACATTCCGATGCTTCACTTCAGGTTTACTGTATCCCTCTGACCTTGTTATTGACGATGAAACACAGAATTTGCATCGGAATTAAATACAAAAGGCACAATGCCGACTTCAGTACAAGAAGACTGACTCTTCTTACTGAATATGTTTTGAACCATTCCTGTGACACTAGTTATGGATTCCGATGCTTCACTTCAGGTTTACTGTATCCCTCTGACCTTCTTATCGACAACGAAACACAGAAATTGCATCGGAATTATATAGAAAAGGCACAATGATGACTTAAGTACAAGAAGACTGACTCTTCTTACTGACTATGTGTGCACCATTCCTGTGACACTAGTTATAGATTCCGATGCTTCACTTCAGGTTTACTGTATCCCTCCGACCTTATTATTGACAACGAAACACAGAAATTGCATCGGAATTAAATAGAAAAGGCACAATGCATACTTAAGTACAAGAAGACTTACTCTTCTTACTGACTATGGTTTGAACCATTCCTGTGACACTAGTTATAGACTCCGATGTTTCACTTCAGGATTACTGTATCCCTCAGACCTTCCTATTGATGATGAAACACAGAAATTGCATCATAATTAAATAGAAAAGGCACAATGCTGACTTAAGTACAAGAAGACTGACTCTTCTTACTGTCTATGATTTGAACCATTCCTGTGACACTAGTTATAGATTCCGATGCTTCACTTCAGGTGTACTGTATCCCTTGGAGCTTCTTATTGACGATGAAACACAGAAATTGCATCGGAAATAAATACAAAAGGCGCAATGCCGACTTAAGTACAAGTTGACTGACTCTTCTGACTGTCTATGTTTTGAACCATTCCTGTGACACTAGTTATAGATTCTGATGCTTCATTTCAGGTTTACTGTATCCCTCTGACCTTCTTATTGACGATGAAACACAGAAATTGCATCGGAATTAAATACAAAAGGCACAATGCCGACATAAGTACAAGAAGACTGACTCTTCCTACTGTCTATGTTTTGATCCGTTCCTGTGACACTAGTTATAGATTCCGATGCTTCACTTCAGGTTTACTGTATCCCTCTGACCTTCTTATTGACGATGAAACACAGAAATTGCATCGGAATTAAATGCAAAAGGCACAATGCCGACCCAAGTACAAGAGGACTGACTCTTCCTACTGTCTCTGATATGAACCATTCCTGTGACACTAGTTATAGATTCCGATGCATCACTTCAGGTTTACTGTATCCTTCTGACCATCTTATTGACGATGAAACACTGAGATTGCATCGGAATTAAATACAAAAGGCACAATGCCAACTTAAGTTCAAGAAGACTGACTCTTCCTACTGTCTATGTTTAGAACCAATCCTGTGACAATAGTTATAAATACCGATGCTTCACTTCAGGTTTACTGTATCCCTCTGACCTTCTTATTGACGATGAAACACAGAATTTGCATCGGAAGTAAATAGAAAAGGCAGAATGCCGACTTAAGTTCAATAAGACTGACTACTCTTACTGACTATGTTTTGTACCATTCCTGTGACACTAGTGATAGATTGCGATGCTTCACTTCAGGTATACTGTATCCCTTGGACTTTCTTACTGACGATGAAACACAGAAATTGCATCGGAATTAAATACAAAAGGCACGATGCCGACTTAAGTACATGTAGACTGACTCTTCCTACTGTCTCTGTTTTGGAAAATTCCTGTGACACTAGTTATTGATTCCGATGCTTCACTTTAGGTTTACTGTATACCTGTGACCTTCTTATTGACGATGAAACACAGAAATTGCATCGGAAATAAATACAAAATGCACAATGCCGTCTCAAGTAGAAGAAGACTGACTCTTCCTACTGTCTAAGTTTTGAACGATTCCTGTGACACTAGTTATACATTCCGATGCCTCACTTCCGGTTTAGTGTATCCCTCTGACCTTCTAATTGACGATGAAACACAGATATTGCATCGGAATTAGATACAAAAAGCACAATGCCGATTTAAGTAAAAGAGGACTGACTCTTCTTACTGTCTATGTTTGAAACATTCCTGTGACACTAGTTATGGATTCCGATGTTTCACTTCAGGTTTACTGTATCCCTTGGACCTTCTTATTGTCGACAAAATACAGAAATTGCATTGGAAGTAAATAGAAAAGGCACAATGCCGACTTAAGTACAAGAAGACTGACCCTTCCTATTGTCTATGTTTTGAACCATTCCTGTGACACTAGTTATTGATTCCGATGCTTCACTTTAGGTTTACTGTATACCTGTGACCGTCTTATTGACGATGAAACACAGAAATTGCATCGGAATTAAATAGAAAAAGCACAATGTCAACTTAAGTACAAGAAGACTGACCCTTCTTGCTGTCTATGTTTTGAACCATATCTGTGACACTAGTTATAGAATCCGATGCTTCACTTCAGGTTTACTGTATCTCTCTGACCATCCTATTGAAGATGAAACACAGAAATTGCATCGGAATTAAATAGAAAATGCACAATGCCGACTTATGTACAAGAAGACTGACTCTTCTTATTGTCTATGTTTTGAACCATTCCTGTGACACTAGTTATGGACCCCTATACTTCACTTCAGGTTTACTGTATCCCTTGGTCCTTCTTATTGACGATTAATCACAGTAATTGCATCGGAATGAAATACAAAAGGCACAATGCCAACCTAAGTACAACAAGACCGACTCTTCTTACTGTCTATGTTTTGAACCATTCCTGTGACACTAGTTATAGATTCCGATCCTTCACTTCCGGTTTACTGTATCCCTTGGACCTTCTTATTGACGATGAAACAAAGAAATTTCATCGGAATTAAATACAAAAGGCGCAAATCCGACTTAAGTACAAGAAAACTGACCCTTCTTACTGTCTAAGTTTGAACATCTCCTGTGACTCTAGTTATAGATTCCGATGCTTCACTTTAGGTTTACTGTATCCCTCTGACCTTCTTATTGACGATGAAACACAGAAATTGCATCGGAATTAAATTCAAAAGGCACAATGCCGACTTAAGTACAAGAAGACTGACTCTTCCTATTCTCTATGTTTTGAACCTTTCCTGTGACACTGGTTATAGATTCCGATGCTTCACTTCAGGTTTACTGTATCCCTCTGACCTTCTAATTGACGATGAAACACAGAAATTGCATCGGAATTAAATTCAAAAGGCACAATGCCGACTTAAGTACAAGAAGACTGACTCTTCCTATTCTCTATGTTTTGAACCATTCCTGTGACACTGGTTATAGATTCCGATGCTTCACTTCAGGTTTACTGTATCCCTTGGACCTTCTTATTGACGATGATACACAGAACCTGCATCGGAATTAAATACAAAAGGCACAATGCCGACTTATGTAGAAGAAGACTGACTCATCTTACTGTCTATGTTTTGAACCATTCCTGTGACACTAGTTATAGATTCCGATGCTTCAATTCAGGTTTACTGTATCCCTTGGACCTTTTTATTGACGACGAAACACAGATATTGCATCGGAATTAAATTGAAAAGGCACAATGCCGACTTAAGTACAAGAAGACTGATTCTTCCTACTGCCTATGTTTTGAACCATTCCTGTGACACTAGTTATAGATTCCGATGCTTCACTTCAGGTTTCCTGTATCCGTCTGACCTTCAAATTGACGATGAAGCACAGAAATTGCATCGGATCTAGATACAAAAAGCAAAATGCCGATTTAAGTACAAGAGGATTGTCTCTTCTTACTGTCTATGTTTGAAACATTCCTGTGACACTAGTTATGGATTCCGATGCTTCACTTCAGGTTTACTGTACCCCTTGGACCTTCTTATTGCCGACGAAATATAGAAATTGCATCGGAAGTAAATAGAAAAGGCACAATGCCGACTTAAGTACAAGAAGACTGACGCTTCCTATTGTCTATGTTTTGAACCATTCCTGTGACACGAGTTATAGATTCCGATGCTTCACTTCAGGTTTACTGTATCCCTCTGACCTTCTTATTGACGATGAAACACAGAAATTGCATCGGAATTAAATAGAAAAAGCACAATGTCGACTTAAGTACAAGAAGACTGACCCTTCTTGCTGTCTATGTTTTGAACCATGTCTGTGACACTAGTTATAGATTCCGATGGTTCTCTTCAGGTTTACTGTATCCCTCTGACCATCCTATTGAAGATGAAACACAGTAATTGCATCGGAATCAAATAGAAAATGCACAATGCAGACTTATGTACAAGAAGACTGACTCATCTTACAGTCTATGTTTTGAACCATTCCTGTGACACTAGTTACAGATTCCGATGCTTCACTTCAGGTTTACTGTATCCCTCTGACCTTCTTATTGACGATGAAACACAGAAATTGCATCGGAATTAAATACAAAAGGCACAACGCCGACTTAAGTACAGGAAGACTGACTCTTATTACTGTCTGTGTTTTGAACCATTCCTGTGTCACTAGTTATAGATTCCGATGCTTCAATTCAGGTTTACTGTATTACTTTGACTTTCTTATTGACGACGAAACACAGATATTGCATCGGAATTAAATTGAAAAGGCACAATGCCGACTTAAGTACAAGAAGACTGACTCCTCCTACTGTCTATGTTTTGAACCATTCCTATGACACTAGTTATAGATTCCGATGCTTCACCTCAGGTTTACTGTATCCCTCTGACCTTCTTATTGACGATGAAACACAGAAATTGCATCGGAATTAAATAGAAAAGGCACAATGCCGACTTATGTACAAGAAGACTGACTCTTCTTACTGTCTATGTTTGAACATCTCCTGTGACACTAGTTATAGATTCCGATGCTTCACGCCAGGTTTACTGTATCCCTTGGACCTTCTTATTGACGATGAAACACAGAAATTTCATCGAAATTAAATACAAAAGGCACAATGCCGACTTAAGTACAGGAAGACTGACTCTTCTTACTGTCTATGTTTTGAACCATTCCTGTGACACTAGTTATAGATTCCGATGCTTCACTTCAGATTTACTGTATCCCTTGGACCTTCTTATTGACGACGAATCATAGAAATTGCATCGGAATTAGATAGAAAAGGCACAATGCCGACTTAAGTACAAGAAGACTGACTCTACCTAATGTCTATGTTTTGAACCATTCCTGTGAGACAAGTTACAGATTCCGATGCTTCACTTCAGGTTTACTGTATCCCTCTTACCTTCTTATTGACGATGAAACACAGAAATTGCATCGGAATTAAATACAAAACGCACAATGCCGACATAAGTACAAGTAGACTGACTCTTCCTACTGTCTATGTTTTGAACCATTCCTGTGACACTAGTTATAGATTCCGATGCTTCACTTCAGGTTTACTGTATCCCTCCGACCTTATTATTGACAACGAAACACAGAAATTGCATCGGAATTAAATAGAAAAGGCACAATGCATACTTAAGTACAAGAGGACTTACTCTTCTTACTGACTATGGTTTGAACCATTCCTGTGACACTAGTTATAGACTCCGATGTTTCACTTCAGGATTGCTGTATCCCTCTGACCTTCCTATTGATGATGAAACACAGAAATTGCATCATAATTAAATAGAAAAGGCACAATGCTGACTTAAGTACAAGAAGACTGACTCTTCTTACTGTCTATGATTTGAACCATTACTGTGACACTAGTTATAGATTCCGATGCTTCACTTCAGGTGTACTGTATCCCTTGGACATTCTTATTGACGATGAAACACAGAAATTGCATCGGAATTAAATACAAAAGGCGCAAAACCGACTTAAGTACAAGTTGACTGACTCTTCTGACTGTCTATGTTTTGAACCATTCCTGTGACACTAGTTATAGATTCTGATGCTTCATTTCAGGTTTACTGTATCCCTCTGACCTTCTTATTGACGATGAAACACAGAAATTGCATCGCAATTAAATACAAAAGGCACAATGCCGACATAAGTACAAGAAGACTGACTCTTCCTACTGTCTATGTTTTGAACCGTTCCTGTGACACTAGTATTAGATTACGATGCTTCACTTCTGGTATACTGTATCCCTTGGACTTTCTTACTGACGATGAAGCACAGAAATTGCATCGGAATTAAATACAAAAGGCACAATGCCGGCTTAAGTACATGTTGACTGACTCTTCTTACTGTTTAAGATTTGAACCATTCCTGTGACACTAGTTATAGATTCCGATGCTTCAATTCAGGTTTACTGTATCCCTCTGACCTTCTTATCGACAACGAAACACAGAAATTGCATCGGAATTAAATAGAAATGGCACAATGCCGACTTAAGTACAAGAAGACTGACTCTTCTTACTGACTATGTGTGCACCATTCCTGTGACACTAGTTATAGATTCCGATGCTTCACTTCAGGTTTACTGTATCCCTCCGACCTTATTATTGACAACGAAACACAGAAATTGCATCGGAATTAAATAGAAAAGGCACAATGCATACTTAAGTACAAGAAGACTTACTCTTCTTACTGACTATGGTTTGAACCATTCCTGTGACACTAGTTATAGACTCCGATGTTTCACTTCAGGATTGCTGTATCCCTCTGACCTTCCTATTGATGATGAAACACAGAAATTGCATCATAATTAAATAGAAAAGGCACAATGCTGACTTAAGTACAAGAAGACTGACTCTTCTTACTGTCTATGATTTGAACCATTCCTGTGACACTAGTTATAGATTCCGATGCTTCACTTCAGGTGTACTGTATCCCTTGGACATACTTATTGACGATGAAACACAGAAATTGCATCGGAATTAAATACAAAAGGCCCAAAACCGACTTAAGTACAAGTTGACTGACTCTTCTGACTGTCTATGCTTTGAACCATTCCTGTGACACTAGTTATAGATTCTGATGCTTCATTTCAGGTTTACTGTATCCCTCTGACCTTCTTATTGACGATGAAACACAGAAATTGCATCGCAATTAAATAAAAAAGGCACAATGCCGACATAAGTACAAGAAGACTGACTCTTCCTACTGTCTATGTTTTGAACCATTCCTGTGACACTAGTTATAGATTCCGATGCTTCACTTCAGGTGTACTGTATTCCTTGGACCGCTTTATTGACGATGAAACATAGAAATTACATCGGAATTAAATACATAAGGCACAATGGCGATTAACTACAAGTAGACTGACGCTTCTTACTGTCTATGTTTTGAACCAATCCTGTGACACTAGTTATAGATTCTGATGCTTCACTTCAGGTTTACTGTACCCCTCTGGCCTTCTAATTGACGATGAAACACAGAAATTGCATCGGAATTAAATACAAAAGGCACAATGCCGACTGAAGTACAAGAAGACTGACTCTTCCTAGTGTCTATGTTTAGAACCATTCCTGTGACACTAATTATAGATTCCGATGCTTCACTTCAGGTTTACTGTATCCCTCTGACCTGCTTATTGACGATGAAACACAGAATTTGCATCGGAAGTAAATAGAAAAGGCACAATGCCGACTTAAGTACAAGAAGACTGACTCTTCTTACTGACTATGTTTGAACCATTCCTGTGACACTAGTTATAGATTGCGATGCTTCACTTCAGGTATACTGTATCCCTCTGACCTTCTTATGGACAATGAAACACAGAAATTGCATCGGAATTAAATAGAAAAGGCACAATGCCGACTTAAGTACAAGAAGACTGACTCTTCTTACTGACTATGTTTTGAACCATTCCTGTGACACCACTTATAGATTCCGAAGCCTCACTTCAGGTTTACTGTATTCCTCTGACCTTCTTATTGACGATGAAACACAGAAATTACATCGGAATTAAATAGAAAAGGCACAATGTCGACTTAAGAACAAGAAGACCGACACTTCTTACTGTCTATGTTTTGAACCATTCCTGTGACACTAATTATAGATTCTGATGCTTCACCTCAGGTGTATTGCATCCCGTGGACCTTCTTATTGACGATGAAACACAGAAATTGCTTTGGAATTAAATAGAAAAGGCACAATGCCGACTTCAGTACAAGAAGACTGACTCTTCTTACTGACTATGTTTGAACTATTCCTGTGACACTAGTTATTGATTCCGATTCTGCACTTCAGGTTTACTGTATCCCTTGGACCTTCTTATTGACGATGAAACACAAAAATTGCATCGGAACTAAATACAAAAGGCACGATGCCGACTTATGTACATGTAGACTGGCTCTTCCTACTGTCTATGTTTTGAACCATTCCTGTGACACTAGTTATAGATTCCGAAGATTCACTGCAGGTTTACTGTATCCATCTGACCTTCTTATTGACGATGAAACACAGAATTTGCATCGGAATGAAATAGAAAAGGCACAATGCCGACTTCAGTACAGGAAGACTGACTCTTCCCAATGTCTATGTTTGAATCATTCCTGTGACACTAGTTATAGATTCCGATGCTTCACTTCAGGTTTACTGTATCCCTCTGACCTTCGTATTGACGATGAAACACAGAATTTGCGTCGGCCTGAAATAGAAAAGGCACAATGCCGACTTAAGTACAGGAAAACTGACTCTTGTTACTGTCTGTGTTTTGAACCATTCCTGTGTCACTAGTTATAGATTCCGATGCTTCAATTCAGGTTTACTGTATTACTTGAACTTTCTTATTGACGACGAAACACAGATATTGCATCGGAATTAAATTGAAAAGGCACAATGCCGACTTAAGTACAAGAAGACTGACTCCTCCTACTGTCTATGTTTTGAACCGTTCCTGTGACACTAGTTATAGATTCCGATGCTTCACTTCAGGTTTACTGTATCCCTCTGACCTTCTTATTGACGATGAAACACAGAATTTGCATCGGAAGTAAATAGAAAAGGCAGAAAGCCGACTTAAGTTCAATAAGACTGACTACTCTTACTGACAATGTTTTGTACCATTCCTGTGACACTAGTGATAGATTGCGATGCTTCACTTCAGGTATACTGTATCCCTTGGACTTTCTTACTGACGATGAAACACAGAAATTGCATCGGAATTAAATACAAAAGGCACAATGCCGGCTTAAGTACAAGTTGACTGACTCTTCTTACTGTTTAAGATTTGAACCATTCCTGTGACACTAGTTATAGATTCCGATGCTTCACTTCAGGTGTACTGTATCCCTTGGACCTTCTTATTGACGATTATACACAGAAATTGCATCGGAATTAAATAGAAAAGGCACAATGCCGACATAAGTACAAGAAGACTGACTCTTCCTACTGACTATGTTTTGAACCATTCCTGTGACACTAGTTATTGATTCCGATTCTTCACTTCAGGTTTATTGTATCCCTTGGACCTACTTATTGACGATGAAACACAAAAATTGCATGGGAATTAAATACAAAAGGCACGATGCCGACTTAAGTACATGTAGAGTGACTCTTCCTACTGTCTCTGTTTTGGAAAATTCCTGTGACACTAGTTATTGATTCCGATGCTTCACTTTAGGTTTACTGTATACCTGTGACCTTCTTATTGACGATGAAACACAGAAATTGCATCGGAAATAAATACAAAATGCACAATGCCGTCTCAGGTAGAAGAAGACTGACTCTTCCTACTGTCTAAGTTTTGAACGATTCCTGTGACACTAGTTATACATTCCGATGCCTCACTTCCAGTTTACTGTATCCCTCTGACCTTCTAATTGACGATGAAACACAGAAATTGCCTCGGAATTAGATACAAAAAGCACAATGCCGATTTCAGTACAAGAGGACTGACTCTTCTTACAGTCTACGTTTGAAACATTCCTGAACACTAGTTATGGATTCCGATGTTTCACTTCAGGTTTACTGTATCCCTTGGACCTTCTTATTGTCGACAAAATACAGAAATTGCATCGGAAGTAAATAGAAAAGGCACAATGCCGACTTAAGTACAAGAAGACTGACCCTTCCTATTGTCTATGTTTTGAACCATTCCTGTGACACTAGTTATTGATTCCGATGCTTCACTTTAGGTTTACTGTATACCTGTGACCGTCTTATTGACGATGAAACACAGAAATTGCATCGGAATTAAATAGAAAAAGCACAATGTCAACTTAAGTACGAGAAGACTGACCCTTCTTGCTGTCTATGTTTTGAACCATATCTGTGACACTAGTTATAGATTCCGATGCTTCACTTCAGGTTTACTGTATCCCTCTGACCATCCTATTGAAGATGAAACACAGAAATTGCATCGGAATTAAATAGAAAATGCACAATGCCGACTTATGTACAAGAAGACTGACTCTTCTTACTGTCTATGTTTGAACCATTCCTGTGACACTAGTTATGGACTCCTATACTTCACTTCAGGTTTACTGTATCCCCTGGTCCCTCTTATTGACGATTAATCACAGTAATTGCATCGGAATTAAATAGAAAAGGCACAATGCTGACTTATGTACAAGAAGACTGACTCATATTACTGTCTATGTTTTGAACCATTCCTCTGACACTAGTTATAGATTCCGATGCTTCACTTCAGGTTTACTGTATCCCTTGGACCTTCTTATTAACGATGAAGCAAAGAAATTTCATCGGAATTAAATACAAAAGCCACAATTCCGACTTAAGTACAAGAAGACTGACTCTTCATACTGTCTATGTTTGAACATATCCTGTGACACTAGTTATAGAATCCGATGCTTCACTCCAGGTTTACTGTATCCCTTGGACCTTCCTATCGACGATAAAACACAGAAATTGCATCGGAATTAGATACAAAAAGCTCAATGCCGACTTAAGTGCAAGAAGACTGAGCCTTCGTATTGTCTATGTTTTGAACCAATCCTGTGACACTAGTTATAGATTCCGATGCTTCACTTCAGGTTTACTGTATCCCTTTGACCTTCTTATTGACGATGAAACACAGAAATTGCATCGGAATTAAATACAAAAACACAATGCCAACTTAAGTACAACAAGACCGACTCTTCTTACTGTCTATGTTTTGAACCATTCCTGTGACACTAGTTATAGATTCCGATGCTTCACTTCCGGTTTACTGTATCCCTTGGACCTTGTTATTGACGAAGAAACAAAGAAATTTCATCGGAATTAAATACAAAAGGCGCAATTCCGACTTAAGTACAAGAAGACTGACCCTTCTTACTGTCTATTTTTGAACATCTCCTGTGACACTAGTTATAGATTCCGATGCTTCACTTTAGGTTTACTGTATCCCTCTGACCTTCTTATTGACGATGAAACACAGAAATTGCATCGGAATTAAATACAAAAGGCACAATGCCGACTTAAGTACAAGAAGACTGACTCTTCCTATTCTCTATGTTTTGAACCATTCCTGTGACACTGGTTATAGATTCCGATGCTTCACTTCAGGTTTACTGTATCCCTCTGACCTTCGTATTGACGTTGAAACACAGAACTTGCATCGGAATTAAATACAAAAGGCACATTGCCGACATAAGTACAAGAAGACTGACCCTTATTACTGTCTATGTTTTGAACCATTCCTGTGACACTAGTTATGGATTCCGATGCTTCACTTCAGGTTTACTGTATCCCTTGGACCTTCTTATTGACGATGAAACACAGAACTTGCATCGGAATTAAATACAAAAGGCACAATGCCGATTTATGTAGAAGAAGACTGACTCATCTTACTGTCTATGTTTTGAACCATTTCTCTGACACTAGTTACAGATTCCGATGCTTCAATTCAGGTTTACTGTATCCCTTGGACCTTCCTATTGACGACGAAACACAGATATTGCATCGGAATTAAATTGAAAAGGCACAATGCCGACTTAAGTATAAGAAGACTGATTCTTCCTACTGTCTATGTTTTGAACCATTCCTGTGACACTAGTTATAGATTCCGATGCTTCACTTCAGGTTTCCTGTATCCGTCTGACCTTCAAATTATGAAACACAGAAATTGCTTCGGAATTAGATACAAAAAGCAAAATGCCGATTTAAGTACAAGAGGACTGACTCTTCTTACTGTCTATGTTTGAAACATTCCTGTGACATTAGTTATGGATTCCGATGCTTCACTTAAGGTTTACTGTATCCCTTGGACCTTCTTATTGCCGACGAAATATAGAAATTGCATCGGAAGTAAATAGAAAAGGCACAATGCCGACTTAAGTACAAAAAGACTGATCCTTCCTATTGTCTATGTTTTGAACCATTCCTGTGACACTAGTTGTAGATTCCGATGCTTCACGTCAGGTTTACTGTCTCACTCTGACCTTCTTATTGACGATGAAACATAGAAATTGCATCGGAATTAAATACAAAACGCACATTTCCGACATAAGTACAAGAAGACTGACTCTTATTACTGTCTATGTTTTGTACCATTCCTGTGACACTAGTTATGGATTCCGATGCTTCACTTCGGGTTTACTGTATCCCTTGGACCTTCTTATTGACGATGAAACACAGAACCTGCATCGGAATTAAATACAAAAGGCACATAGCCGACTTATGTAGAAGAAGACTGACTCATCTTACTGTCTATGTTTTGAACCATTCCTGTGACACTAGTTACAGATTCCGATGCTTCAATTCAGGTTTACTGTATCCCTTGGACCTTCTTATTGACGACGAAACGCAGATATTGCATCGGAATTAAATTGAAAAGGCACAATGCCGACTTAAGTACAAGAAGACTGATTCTTCCTACTGTCTATGTTTTGAACCATTCCTGTGACACTAGTTATAGATTCCGATGCTTCACTTCAGGTTTCCTGTATCCGTCTGACCTTCAAATTGACGATGAAACACAGAAATTGCATCGGAATTAGATACAAAAAGCAAAATGCCGATTTAAGTACAAGAGGACTGTCTCTTCTTACTGTCTATGTTTGAAACATTCCTGTGACACTAGTTATGGATTCCGATGCTTCACTTCCGGTTTACTGTACCCCTTGGACCTTCTTATTGCCGACGAAATATAGAAATTGCATCGGAAGTAAATAGAAAAGGCACAATGCCGACTTAAGTACAAGAAGACTGACGCTTCCTATTGTCTATGTTTTGAACCATTCCTGTGACACGAGTTATAGATTCCGATGCTTCACTTCAGGTTTACTGTATCCCTCTGACCTTCTTATTGACGATGAAACACAGAAATTGCATCGGAATTAAATAGAAAAAGCACAATGTCGACTTAAGTACAAGAAGACTGACCCTTCTTGCTGTCTATGTTTTGAACCATGTCTGTGACACTAGTTATAGATTCCGATGAATCTCTTCAGGTTTACTGTATCCCTCTAACCATCCTATTGAAGATGAAACACAGTAGTTGCATCGCAATTAAATAGAAAATGCACAATGAAGACTTATGTACAAGAAGACTGACTCTTTTTAGTGTCTATGTTTTGAACCATTCCTGTGACACTAGTTATAGACTCCTATGCTTTACTTCACGTTTACTGTATCCCTTGGACCTTCTTATTGACGATGAATCACAGTAATTGCATCGGAATTAAATAGAAAAGGCACAATGCTGACTTATGTACAAGAAGACTGACTCATCTTACAGTCTATGTTTTGAACCATTCCTGTGACACTAGTTACAGATTTCGATGCTTCACTTCAGGTTTACTGTATCCCTCTGACCTTGTTATTGACGATGAAACACAGAATTTGCATCGAAAGTAAATAGAAAAGCCACAATGCCGACTTAAGTACAAGAAGACTGACTCTTCTTACTGACTATGTTTTGAACCATTCCTGTGACACTAGTTATAGATTATGATGCTTCACTTCAGGTTTACTGTATAACTCTGACCTTCTTATTGACAACGAAACACAGAAATTGCATCAGAATTAAATAGAAAAGGCTCAATGCCGACTTAAGTACAAGAAGACTGACTCTTCATACTGACTATGATTTGAACCATTCCTGTGACACTAGTTATAGACTCCGTTCTTCACTTCAGGTTTACTGTATCCCTCTGGCATTCTTATTGACGATGAAACACAGATATCGCATCGGAATTAAATACAAAAGGCACAATGCCAACTTAAGTACAAGAAGACTGACTCTTCCTACTGTCTATGTTTTGAACCATTCCTGTGACACTAGTTATAGATTCCGATGCTTCACTTCAGGTTTACTGTATCCCTCTGACCTTCTTATTGACGATGAAACACAGAATTTGCATCGGAAGTAAATAGAAAAGGCACAATCCCGACTTAAGTTCAAGAAGACTGACTCTTCTTGCTGACTATGTTTTGTACCATTCCTGTGACACTAGTTATAGATTGCGATGCTTCACTTCATGTATACTGTATACCTTGGACTTTCTTACTGACGATGAAACACAGAAATTGCATCGGAATTAAGTACAAAAGGCACAATGCCGGCTTAAGTAAAAGTTGACTGACTCTTCTTACTGTTTAAGATTTGAACCATTCCTGTGACACTAGTTATAGATTCCGATGCTTCACTTCAGGTGTACTGTATCCCTCTGACCTTCTTATTGACGATGAAACACAGAAATTGCATCGGAAATAAATACAAAATGCACAATGCCGACTCAAGTAGAAGAAGACTGACTCTTCCTACTGTCTAAGATTTGAACGATTCCTGTGACACTAGTTATACATTCCGATGCGTCACTTCCGGTTTACTGTATCACTCTGACCTTCTAATTGACGATGAAACACAGAAATGCATCGGAATTAGATACAAAAAGAACAATGCCGATTTAAGTACAAAAGGACTGACTCTTCTTACTGTCTATGTTTGAAACATTCCTGTGTCACTAGTTATGGATTCCGATGCTTCACTTCAGGTTTACTGTATCCCTTGGACCTTCTTATTGCCGACAAAATACAGAAATTGCATCGGAAGTAAATAGAAAAGGCACAATGCCGACTTAAGTACAAGAAGACTGACCCTTCCTATTGTCTATGTTTTCAACCATTCCTGTGACACTACTTATTGATTCCGATGCTTCACTTTAGGTTTACTGTATACCTGTGACCTTCTTATTGACGATGAAACACAGAAATTGCATCGGAATTAAATAGAAACAGCACAATATCAACTTAAGTACAAGAAGACTGACCCTTCTTGCTGTCTATGTTTTGAAAAATATCTGTGACACTAGTTATAGATTCCGATGCTTCACTTCAGGTTTACTGTATCCCTCTGACCATCCTATTGAAGATGAAACACAGATATTGCATCGGATTTAAATGGAAAATGCACAATGCCGACTTATGTACAAGAAGACTGACTCTTCTTACTGTCTATGTTTTGAACCATTCCTGTGACACTAGTTATAGACTCCTATGCTTCACTTCAGGTTTACTGTATCCCTTGGACCTTCTTATTGACGATTAATCACAGTAATTGCATCGGAATTAAATAGAAAAGGCACAATGCTGACTTATGTACTAGAAGACTGACTCATCTTACTGTCTATGTTTTGAACCATTCCTCTGACACTAGTTATAGATTCCGATGCTTCACTTCAGGTTTACTGTATCCCTTGGTCCTTCGTATTGACGATGAAGCAAAGAAATTTCATCGGAATTAAATACAAAAGGCACAATTCCGACTTAAGTACAAGAAGACTGACTCTTCTTACTCTCTATGTTTGAACATCTCCTGTGACACTAGTTATAGAATCCGATGCTTCACTCCAGGTTTACTGTATCCCTTGGACCATCCTATCGACGATAAAACACAGTAATTGCATCGGAATTAGATACAAAAAGCTCAATGCCGACTTAAGTGCAAGAAGACTGTCCCTTCGTATTGTCTATGTTTTGCACCATTCCTGTGACACTAGTTATAAATTCCGGTGCTTCACTTCCGGTTTACTGTATCCCTTGGACCTTCTTATTGACGATGAAACAAAGAAATTTCATCGGAATTCAATACAAAGGGCACAATGCCGACTTAAGTACAAGAAGACTGACTCTTCCTATTCCCTATGTTTTGAACCATTCCTGTGACACTAGTTATGGATTCCGATGCTTCACTTCAGGTTTATTGTATCCCTTGGACCTTCTTATTGACGATGAAACACAGAACTTGCATCGGAATTAAATACAAAAGGCACAATGCCGACTTATGTAGAAGAAGACTGACTCATCTTACTGTCTATGTTTTGAACCATTTCTCTGACACTAGTTATAGATTCCGATGCTTCAATTCAGGTTTACTGTATCCCTTGGACTTTCTTATTGACGACGAAACACAGATATTGCATCGGAATTAAATTGAAAAGGCACAATGCCGACTTAAGTACAAGAAGACTGATTCTTCCTACTGTCTATGTTTTGAACCATTCCTGTGACACTAGTTATAGATTCCGATGCTTCACTTCAGGTCTCCTGTATCCGTCTGACCTGCAAAATGACGATGAAACACAGAAATTGCATCGGAATTAGACACAAAAAGCTAAATGCCGATTTAAGTACAAGAGGACTGTCTCTTCTTACTGTCTATGTTTGAAACATTCCTGTGACACTAGTTATGGATTCCGATGCTTCACTTCAGGTTTACTGTAGCCCTTGGACTTTCTTATTGCCGACGAAATATAGAAATTGCATCGGAAGTAAATAGAAAAGGCACAATGCCGACTTAAGTACAAGAAGACTGACCCTTCCTATTGTCTATGTTTTGAACCATTCCTGCGACACGAGTTATAGATTCCGATGCTTCACTTCAGGTTTACTGTATCCCTCTGACCATCCTATTGAAAATGAAACACAGTAATTGCATCGGAAATAAATAGAAAAGGCACAATGCTGACTTATGTACAAGAAGACTGACTCATCTTACTGTCTATGTTTTGAACCATTCCTCTGACACTAGTTATAGTTTCCGATGCTTCACTTCAGGTTTACTGTATCCCTTGGACCTTCTTATTGACGATGAAGCATAGAAATTTTATCGGAATTAAATACAAAAGGCACAATTCCGACTTAAGTACAAGAAGACAGACTCTTCTTACTCTCTATGTTTGAACATCTCCTGTGGCACTAGTTATAGAATCCGATGCTTCACTCCAGGTTTACGGTATCCCTTGGACCTTCCTATCGACGATGAAACACAGACATTGCATCGGAATTAGATACAAAAAGCTCAATGCCGACTTAAGTACAAGAAGACTGAACCATCCATTTGTCTATGTTTTGAACCATTCCTGTGACACTAGTTATAGATTCCGATGCTTCACTTCAGGTTTACTGTATCCCTCTCACCTTCTTATTGACAATGAAACACAGAAATTGCATCGGAATTAAATACAAAAGGCACAATGCCGACTTAAGTACAACAAGACCGACACTTCTTACTGTCTATGTTTTGAACCATTCCTGTGACACTAGTTATTGATTCCGATGCTTCACTTATGGTTTATTGTATCCCTTGGACCTTCTTATTGACGATGAAACAAAGAAATTTCATCGGAATTAAATACAAAATGCACAATGCCGACTTACGTACAAGTAGACTTACTCTTCCTACTGCCAATGTTTTGAACCATTCCTGTGGCACTAGTTATAGATTCCGATGCTTCACTTCAGGTTTACTGTATCCCTTGTACCATCTTATTGACGATGAAACACAGAAATTACATCGGAATTAAATACAAAAGGCAAAAAGCTGATTAATTACAAGTAGACTGATTCTTCTTACTGTCTATATCTTGAACCAATCCTGTGACACTAGTTATGGATTCTGATGCTTCACTTCAGGTTAACTGTATACCTCTGGCTTTCTTATTGACGATGAAACACTGAAATTGCATCGGAATTAAATACAAAAGGCACAATGCCGACATAAGTACAAGAAGACTGACTCTTCCTACAGTCTGTGTTGAGAACCATTCCTGTGACACTAGTTATAGATTCCGATGCTTCACTTCAGGTTTACTGTATCCCTCTGACCTTCTTATTGACGATGAAACACAGAATTAGCATCGGAAGTAAATAGAAAAGACACAATGCCGACTTAAGTACAAGAAGACTGGCTCTTCTTACTGACTATGTTTTGAACCATGTCTGTGACACTAGTTATAGATTCCGATGCTTCACTTCAGGTTTACTGTATCCCTCTGACCATCCTATTGAAGATGAAACACAGTAATTGCATCGGAATTAAATAGAAAATGCACAATGCCGACTTATGTACAAGAAGAATGACTATTCTTAATGTCTATGTTTTGAACCATTCCTGTGACACTAGTTATAGACTCCTATGCTTCCCCTCACGTTTACTGTATCCCTTGGACATTCTTATTGACGATGAATCACAGTAATTGCATCGGAATTAAATAGAAAAGGCACAATGCTGACTTATGTACAAGAAGACTGACTCATCTTACTGTCTATGTTTTGAACCATTCCTCTGACACTAGTTATAGATTCCAATGCTTCACTTCAGGTTTACTGTATCCCTTGGACCTTCGTATTGACGATGAAGCAAAGAAATTTCATCGGAATCAAATACAAAAGGCACAATTCCGACTTAAGTACAAGAAGACTGACTCTTCTTACTCTCTATGTTTGAACATCTCCTGTGACACTAGTTATAGACTCCGATGCTTCACTCCAGGTTTACGGTATCCCTTGGACGTTCCTATCGACGATGAAACACAGAAATTGCATTGGAATTAGATACAAAAAGCTCAATGCCGACTTAAGTACAAGAAGACTGACCCATCCTATTGTCTATGTTTTGAACCATTCCTGTGACACTAGTTATAGATTACGATGCTTCACTTCAGGTTTACTGTATCCCATGGACCTTCCTATCGACGATGAAACACAAAAATTGCATCGGAATTAAATACAAAAGGCACAATGCCGACTTAAGTACAAGAAGCCTGTCTCTTCTTACTGTCTATGTTTGAACATCTCCTGTGACACTAGTTATAGAATCCGATGCTTCACTACAGGTTTACTGTATCCCTTGGACCTTCCTATCGACGATGAAACACAGAAATTGCATCGGAATTAGATACAAAAAGCTCAATGCCGACTTAAGTACAAGAAGACTGACCCTTCCTATTGCCTATATTTTGAACCATTCCTGTGACACTAGTTATAGATTCCGATGCTTCACTTCAGGTATACTGTGTCCCTTATACCCTCTTATTGCCGATGGAACACAGAAATTGCATCGGAATTAAATACAAAAGCCACAATACCGACTTAAGTACAAGAAGACTGACCCTTCCTATTGTCTATGTTTTGAACCATTCCTGTGACACTAGTTGTAGATTCCGATGCTTCACGTCAGGTTGACTGTATCCCTCTGGCCTTCTTACTGACGATGAAACACAGAAATTGCATCGGAATTAAATAGAAAAAGCACAATGTCGACTTAAGTACAAGAAGACTGACCCTTCTTGCTGTCTATGTTTTGAAATATGTCTGTGACACTAGTTATAGATTCCGATGCTTCACTTCAGGCTTACTGTATCCCTCTGACCATCCTATTGAAGATGAAACACAGTAATTGCATCGGAATTAAATAGAAAATGCACAATGCCGACTTATGTACAAGAAGAATGACTCTTCTTACTGTCTATGTTTTGAACCATTCCTGTGACACTAGTTATAGACTCCTATGCTTCCCCTCACGTTTACTGTATCCCTTGGACATTCTTATTGACGATGAATCACAGTAATTGCATCGGAATTAAATAGAAAAGGCCCAATGCTGACTTATGTACAAGAAGACTGACTCATCTTACTGTCTATGTTTTGAACCATTCCTCTGACACTAGTTATAGATTCCGATGCTTCACTTCAGGTGTACTGTATCCCTTGGACCTTCGTATTGACGATGAAGCAATGAAATTTCATCGGAATTAAATACAAAAGGCACAATTCCGACTTAAGTACAAGAAGACTGACTCTTAATTCTCTCTATGTTTGAACATCTCCTGTGACACTAGTTATAGACTCCGATGCTTCACTCCAGGTTTACGGTATCCCTTGGACGTTCCTATCGACGATGAAACACAGAAATTGCATTGGAATTAGATACAAAAAGCTCAATGCCGACTTAAGTACAAGAAGACTGACCCATCCTATTGTCTATGTTTTGAACCATTCCTGTGACACTAGTTATAGATTACGATGCTTCACTTCAGGTTTACTGTATCCCATGGACCTTCCTATCGACGATGAAACACAGAAATTGCATCGGAATTAAATACAAAAGGCACAATGCCGACTTAAGTACAACAAGACCGAGTCTTCTTACTGTCTATGTTTTGAACCATTCCTTTGACACTAGTTATTGATTCCGATGCTTCACTTCTGGTTTACCGTATCCCTTGGACCTTATTATTGACGATGAAACAAAGAAATTTCATCGGAATTAAATACAAATGGCACAATTCCGACTTAAGTGCAAGAAGACTGACTCTTCTTACTGTCTATGTTTGAACATCTCCTGTGACATTAGTTATAGATTCCGATGCTTCATTTCAGATTTACTGTATCCCTCTGACCTTCTTATTGACGATGAAACACAGAAATTGCATCGGAATTGAATACAAAAGGCACAATGCCGTCTTAAGTACAACAAGACCGACTCTTCTTACTGTCTATGTTTTGAACCATTCCTGTGACACTAGTTATAGATTCCGATGCTTCACTTCCGGTTTACTGTATCTCTTGGACCTTCTTATTGACGATGAAGTAAAGAAATTTATCGGAATTAAATACAAAAGGCAAAATTCCGCCTTAAGTACAAGAAGACTGACTCTTCTTACTGTCTATGTTTGAACATCTCCTGTGACACTAGTTATAGATTCCGATGCTTCACTTCAGGTTTACTGTATCCTTCTGACCTTCTTATTGACGATGAAACACAGAAATTGCATCGGAATTGAATACAAAAGGTACAATGCCGGCTTAAGTACAAGAAGACTGACTCTTCCTATTCTCTATGTTTTGAACCATTCCTGTGACACAGGTTATTGATTCCGATGCTTCACTTCAGGTTTACTCTATCCCTCTGACCTTCTTATTGACGATGAAACTCAGAAATTGCATCGGAATTAAATACAAAAGGCACATTTCCGACATAAGTACAAGAAGACTGACTCTTATTACTGTCTATGTTTTGTACCATTCCTGTGACAGTAGTTATGGATTCCGATGCTTCACTTCAGGTTTACTGTATCCTTTGGACCTTCTTATTGACGATGAAACACAGAACCTGTATCGGAATTAAATACAACAGGCACAATGCCGACTTATGTAGAAGAAGACTGACTCATCTTACTGTCTATGTTTTGAACCAATTCTCTGACACTAGTTATAGATTCCGATGCTTCAATTCAGGTTTACTGTATCCCTTGGACCTTCTTATTGACGACGAAACACAGATATTGCATCGGAATTAAATTGAAAAGGCACAATGCCGTCTTAAGTACAAGAAGACTGATTCTTCCTACTGTCTATGTTTTGAACCATTCCTGTGACACTAGTTATAGATTCCGATGCTTCACTTCAGGTTTCCTGTATCCGTCTGACCTTCTTATTGACGATGAAGCATAGAAATTTCATCGGAATTAAATACAAAAGGCACAATTCCGACTTAAGTACAAGAAGGCTGACTCTTCTTACTCTCTATTTTTGAACATCTCCTGTGACACTAGTTATAGATTCCGATGCTTCACTTTAGGTTTACTGTATCCCTCTGACCTTCATCTTAACGATGAAACACAGAAATTGCATCGGAATGAAATACAAAAGGCACATTGCCGACATAAGTACAAGAAGACTGACTCTTATTACTGTCTATGCTTTGAACCATTCCTGTGACACTAGTTATGGATTCCGATGCTTCACTTCAGGTTTACGGTATCCCTTGGACCATCTTATTGACGAAGAAACACAGAACTTGCATCGGAATTAAATACAAAAGGCACAATGCCGACTTATGTAGAAGAAGACTGACTCATCTTACTGTCTATGTTTTGAACCATTTCTCTGACACTAGTTATAGATTCCGATGCTTCAATTCAGGTTTACTGTATCCCTTGGACCTTCTTAGTGACGACGAAACACAGATATTTCATCGGAATTAAATTGAAAAGGCACAATGCCGACTTAACTACAAGAAGACTATTTCTTCCTACTCTCTATGTTTTGAATCATACCTGTAACACTAGTTATAGATTCCGATGCTTCACTTCAGGTTTCCTGTATCCGTCTGACCTTCAAATTGACGATGAAATTCAGAAATTGCATTGGAATTAGATACAAAAAGCAAAATGCCGATTTAAGTACAAGAGGACTGACGCTTCTTACTGTCTGTGATTGAAAAATTCCTGTGACACTAGTTATGGATTCCGATGCTTCACTTCAGGTTTACTGTATCCCTTGGACCTTCTTATTGACGATGAATCACAGAAATTGCATCGGAATTAAATACAAAAGGCATAAAGCCGACTTCAGTACAAGAAGACTGACTCTTCTTACTGACTATGTTTTGAACCACTCCTGTGACACTAGTTATAGATTCCGATGCTTCACTTCAGGTTTACTGTATCCCTCTGACCATCTTATTGACAACGAAAAACAGAAATTGCATCGGAATTAAATACAAAAGGCACAATGCCGACTTAAGTACAAGAAGACTGACTCTTCTTACTGACTATGTTTTGAACCACTCCTGTGACACTAGTTATAGATTCCGATGCTTCACTTCAGGTTTACTGTATCCCTCTGACCTTCTTATTGACAACGAAAAACAGAAATTCCATCGGAATTAAATAGAAAAGGCACAATGCCGACTTAAGTACAAGAAGACTGACTCTTCTAACTGACTATGTTTTGAATCATTCCTGTGACACTAGTTATAGATTCCGATGCTTCACTTCAGGTTTACTGTATCCCTCTGACCTTCTTATTGGTGATGAAACACAGAAATTGCATCGGAATTAAATAGAAAAGGCACAATTCTGACTTAAGTACAAGAAGACTGACTCTTCTTACTGTCTATGATTTGAACCATTCGTGTGACACTAGTTATAGATTCCGATGTTTCACTTCAGGTGTACTGTATACCTTGGACCTTCTTATTGACGATGAAACACAGAAATTGCATCTGAATTAAATAAAAAAGGCACAATGCCGACTTAAGTTCAAGAAGATTGACTCTTCCTACTGTCTATGTTTCGAACCATTCCAGTGACACTAGTTATAGATTCCGATGCTTCCCTTCAGGTTTACTGTATCCCTCTGACGTTCGTATACACGATGAAACACAGAAATTGCATCGGAAATAAATACAAATTGCACAATGCCGACTCAAGTAGAAGAAGACTGACTCTTCCCACTGTCTATGTTTTAAACGATTCCTGTGACACTAGTTATACATTCCGATGCTTCACTTCAGGTTTACTGTATCCCTCTGACCTTCTAATTGACGATGAAACACAGAAATTGCATCGGAATTAGATACAAAAAGCACATTGCCGACTTAAGAACAAGAGGACTGACTCTCCTTACTGTCTATGCTTTGAAACATTCCTGTGACACTAGTTATAGATTCCGATGCTTCACTTCAGGTTTACTGTATCCCTCTGACCTTCTTATTGACGATGAAACATAGAAATTGCATCGGAATTAAATAGAAAAGGCACAATACTGACTTAAGTCCAAGAAGACTGACACTTCCTACTGTCTATGATTAGAACCATTCCTGTGACACTAGTTATAGATTCCGCTGCTTCACTTCAGGTTTACTGTATCCCTCTGACCTTATTGGCGATGAAACACAGAAAATGCATCGGCATTAGATACAAAAAGCACAATGCCGACTTAAGTACAGGAGGACTGACTTTTCTTGCTGTCTATGTTTTGAAACATTCCTGTGACACTAGTTATAGATTCCGATGCTTCACATCAGGTTTAATGTATCCCTCTGACCTTCGTATTGACGATGAAACACAGAAATTGTATCGGAATTAAATAGAAAAGGCAGAATGCCACCTTAAGTTCAAGAAGACTGACTCTTCTTACTGACTATGTTTTGAACCATTTCTGTGACACTAGTTATAGATTCCGATGCTTCACTTCAGGTTTACTGTATCAATTGGACCTTCTTATTGACGACGAAACACAGAAATTGCATCGGAAGTAAATACAAAAGGCACATTGCCGACTTAAGTACAAGAAGACTCACCCATCCTATTGTCTATGTTTTGAACCATTCCTGTGACACTAGTTATAGATTCCGATCCTTTACTTCTGGTGTACAGTATCCCTCTGACCTTCTAATTGACGATTAAACACACAGAAATTGCATCGTAATTAAATAGAAAAGACACAATGCCGACTTAAGTACAAGAAGACTGACTCTTCTTACTGTCTATGATTTGAACCATTTCTGTGACACTAGTTATAGATTCCGATGCTTCACTTCAGGTGTACTGTATCCCTTGGACCCTCTTATTGACGGTGAAACACATAAATTGCATCGGAATTAAATACAAAAGGCACAATGTCGACTTAAGTACAAGTAGACTGACTCTTCTTACTGTCTATATTTTGAATCATTCCTGTGACACTAGTTACAGAGTCTGATGCTTCACTTTAGGTTTACTGTATCCCTCTGACCTTCTTATTGACGATGAAACACAGAAATTGCATCGGAATTAAATAAAAAAGGCACAATGCCGACTCAAGTAGAAGAAGACTGACTCTTCCTACTGTCTATGTTTTAAACGATTCCTGTGACACTAGTTATACATTCCGAAGCTTCACTTCAGGTTTACTGTATCCCTCTGACCTTCTAATTGACGATGAAACACAGAAATTGCATCGGAATTAGATACAAAAAGCACAATACTGACTTAAGTACAAGAAGACTGACTCTTCTTACTGTCTATGTTTTGAACCATTCCTGTGACACTAGTTATAGATTCCAATGCTTCACTTCAGGTTTACTGTATCCCTCTGACCTTCCTATTGAAGATGAAACACAGAAATTGCATCGGAATTAAATAGAAAAGGCACAATGCCGACATAAGTACAAGAAGACTGACTCTTCTTATTGTCTAGGTTTTGAACCATGCCTGTGACACTAGTTATGGATTCCGATGCTTCACTTCAGGTTTACTGTATCCCTCTGACCTTCTTATCGACAACGAAACACTGAAATTACATCGGAATTGAATAGAAAAGGCACAATGCCGACTTAAGTACAAGAAGACTGACTCTTCTTACTGACTATGTGTGAACCATTCCTGTGACACTAGTTATAGACTCCGATGCTTCACTTCAGGTTTACTGTATCCCTCTGACCTTCTTGTTGACGATGAAACACAGAAATTTCATCGGAATTAAGTAGAATAGGCACAATGCTGACTTAAGTACATGAAGACTGACTCTTCTTACTGACTATGTTTTGAACCATTCCTGTGACACTAGTTATAGATTCCGATGCTACACTCCCGGTTTACTGTATCCCTTGGACCTTCTTATCGACGTTGAAAAACAGAAATTGCATCGGAATTAAATACAAAACGCACAATGCCGACTTAAGTACAAGAAGACTGACTCTTCTTACTGTCAATGGTTTGAACCATTCCTGTGACACTAGTTATAGATTCAGATGTTTCACTTCAGATTTACTGTATCCCTGGGACCTACTGATTGACAACGAAACACAGAAAATTCATCGGAATTAAATAGAAAAGGCACAGTGCCGACTTAAGTACAAGAACACTGACTCTACCTAATGTCTATGTTTTGAATCATTCCTGTGACACTAAATATAGATTCCGATGCTTCCCTTCAGATTTACTGTATCCCTCTGACCTTCTTATTGACAATGAAACACAGAAATTGTATCGGAATAAAATACAAAAGGCACCATGCCGACTTAAGTACAAGAAGACAGACTCTTCTTACTGACTATGCTGCGAACAATCCCTGTGAGAACAGTTTTAGATTCCGATGCTTCACTATATGATTACTGTATCCCTCTGACCTTCTTATTGACGATGAAACACAGAAAATGCATCGGAATTAAATAAAAAGGCACAATGCCGAATTAAGTACAAGAAGACTGACTCTTCTTACTGACTATGTTTTGAACCAATCCTGTGACACTAGTTATAGATTCCGATGCTTCACTTCAGGTTTACTGTATCCCTTGGACCTTCTTATCGACGTTGAAAAACAGAAATTGCATCGGAATTAAATACAAAAGGCACAATTTCTTACTTAAGTACAAGAAGACTGACTCTTCTTACTCTCTATGTTTGAACAATTCCTGTGACACTAGTTATAGATTACGATGCTACACTCCAGGTTTGCTGTATCCCTTGGAAATCTTTATCGACGATGAGAATCAGAAATTGCATCGGAATTAAATACAAAACGCACGATGCCGACTTAAGTAAAAGAAGACTGACTCTTCTTACTGTCTATGTTTTGAACCATTCCTGTGACAGTAGTTATAGATTCCGATGCTTCCCTTCAGATTTACCGTATCCCTCTGACCTTCTTATTGACGATGAAATACAGAAATTGTTTCGGAATTAAATACAAAAGGCAGAATGCCGACTTAAGTCCGAGAAGACTGACTCTTCTTACAGACTATGTTGTGAACATTCCCTGTGAGAACAGTTTTAGATTCCGATGCTTCACTATATGTTTACTGTATCCCTTGGACCTCCTTATTGACGATGAAACACAGAAATTGCATCGGAATTAAATATAAAAGGCACAATGCCGACTTAAGTACAAGAAGACTGACTCTTCTTACTGTCTAATTTTTAACCATTCCTGTGACACTAGTTATAGATTCCGATGATTCACGTCAGGTTTACTGCATCCCTCTGCCCTCCTTATTGACGATGAAACACAGAAATTGCATCGGAATTAAATAGAAAAGGCACAATGCTGACTTAAGTACAAGAAGACTGACTCTTCTTACTGCTTATGATTTCAACCATTCCTGTGACACTAGTTATAGATTCCGATGCTTCACTTCAGGTGTACTGCATCCCTTGGACCTTCTTATCGACGATGAAACACAGAAATTGCATCGGAATTAAATACAAAAGGCACAATGCCGACTTAAGTTCAAGTAGACTGACTCTTCCTACCGTCTATGATTTGAACCATTCCTGTGACACTAGTTATAGATTCCGATGCTTCACTTCAGGTTTACTGTATCCCTCTGACCTTCTTATTAACGATGAAACACAGAAATTGCATCGGAATTAAATAGAAAAGGCACAATGCCGACTTAAGTACAAGAAGACTGACTCTTCTCACTGACTATGTTTTGAACCATTTCTGTGACACTAGTTATAGATTCCGATGCTTCATGTCAGGTTTACTGTTTCCCTTGGACCTTCTTATTGACGATGAAACACAGAAATTGCATCGGAACTAAATAACAAGGCACAACGCCGAATTAGGTACAAGAAGACTGATTCTTCTTACTGATTATGTTTTGAACCAATCCTGTGACACTAGTTATAGATTTCGATGCATCACTTCAGGTTTACTGTATCCCTAGGACCTTCATATTGACGATGAAACACAGAAATTGCATCGGAATTAAATACAAAAGGCACAATGCCTACTTATGTACAAGAAGACTGACTCATCTTACTGTCTATGTTTTGAACCATTCCGGAGACACTACTTATAGATTCCGACTCTTCACTTCAGGTTTACTGGTTCCCTTGGACTTCCTTATTGACGACGAAACACAGAAATTGCATCGGAATTAAATAGAAAAGGCACAATGCCGACTTATGTACTAGAAGACTGACACTTCCTGCTGTCTATGTTTTGTACCATTCCTGTGACACTAGTTATAGATTCCGCTGCTTCACTTCAGGTTTACTGTATCCCTCTGACCTTCTTATTCGCGATGAAACACAGAAATAGCATCGGCATTAGATACAAAAAGCACAATGCTGACTTAAGTACATTAGGACTGACTCTTCTTGCTGTCTATGTTTTGAAACATTCCTGTGACACTAGTTATAGATTCCGATGCTTCACGTCAGGTTTATTGTATCCCTCTGACCCTCTTATTGACGATGAAACACAGAAATTGCATCGGAATTAAATAGAAAAGGCACAATGCCGACTTAAGTACAAGAAGACTGACTCTTCTTACTGACTATGTTTTGAACTATTTCTGTGACACTAGTTATAGATTCCGATGCTTCACTTCAGGTTTACTGTATCAATTGGACCTTCTTTTTGACGACGAAACACAGAAATTGCATCGGAAGTAAATACAAAAGGCACAATTCCGACTAAAGTACAAGAAGTCTGACTCTTCTTACTGTCTATGTTTGAACAATTCCTGTGACACTAGTTATAGATGCCGATGCTACACTTCAGGTTTACTGTATCCCTTGGACCTTCTTATCGACGATGAAAAACAGAAATTGCATCGGCATTAAATACAAAACGCACATTGCCGACTTAAGTACAGGAAGACTGACTCTTCTTACTGTCTATGGTTTGAACCATTCCTGTGACACTAGTTATAGATTCCGATGCTTCACTTCAGATTTACTGTAGCCCATGGACCTACTGATTGACGACGAAACACAGAAAATTCATCGGAATTAAATAGTAAAGGCACAGTGCCGACTTAAGTACAAGAAGACTGACTCTACCTAATGTCTATGTTTTAAACCATTCCTGTGACACTAATTACAGATTCCGATGCTTCCCTCCAGATTTACTGTATCCCTGTGACCTTCTTATTGACAATGAAACACAGAAATTGTATCGGAATAAAATACAGAAGGCACCATGCCGACTTAAGTACAAGAAGACAGACTCTTCATACTGACTATGCTGCGAACAATCCCTGTGAGAACTGTTTTAGATTCCGATGCTTCACTATATGTTTACTGTATCCCTCTGACCTTCTTATTGACGATGAAACACAGAAATTGCATCGGAATTAAATAGAAAAGGCACAATGCTAAATTAAGTACGAGTAGACTGACTCTTCTTACTGTCTATGTTTTGAACCATTCCTGTGACACTAGTTATTGATTCTGATGCTTCACTTCAGGTTTACTGTATCCATCTGACTTTCTTATTGGCGATGAAACACAGAAATTGCATCGGAATTAAATACAAAAGGCACAATGCCGACTTAAGTACATGTAGACTGACTCTTCTTACTGTCAATGTTTTGAACCATTCCTGTGACACTAGTTATTGATTCTGATGCTTCACTTCAGGTTTACTGTATCCATCTGACCTTCTTATTGGCGATGAAACACAGAAATTGCATCGGAATTAAATACAAAAGGCACAATGCCGACTTAAGTACATGTAGACTGACTCTTCCTACTGTCTATGTTTTCAACCATTCCTGTGACACTAGTTGTAGATTCCGATGATTCACTTCAGGTTTTTCTGTATCCCTCTGACCTTCTTATTGACGATGAAACACAGAAATTGCAATGGAATTAAATAGAAAAGGCACAATGGCGAATTAAGTACAAGAAGAAAGACACTTCCTACTGTCTATGATTTGAACCATTCCTGTGACACTAGTTATAGATTCCGATGCTTCACTTCAGGTTTTCTGTATCCCTTGGACCTTCTTATTGACGATGAAACACAGAACATGCATCGGAATTAAATAAAAAGGCACAATGCCGAATTAAGTACAAGAAGACTGACTCTTCTTACTGACTATGTTTTGAACCAATCCTGTGAAACTAGTTATAGATTCCGATGCTTCACTTCAGGTTTACTGTATCCCTTGGACCTTCTTATTGCCGATGAAACAAAGAAATTTCATCGGAATTAAATACAAAAGGCACAATTCCGACTTAAGTACAAGAAGACTGACTCTTCTTACTGTCTATGTTTGAACAATTCCTGTGACACTAGTTATAGATTCCGATGCTACACTCCAGGTTTACTGTATCCCTTGGAAATTTTTGTCGACGATGAAAATCAGAAATTGCATCGGAATTAAATACGAAACGCACAATGCCGACTTAAGTACAAGAAGACTGACTCTTCTTACTGTCTATGTTTTGAACCATTCCTGTGACACTAGTTACAGATTCCGATGCTTCCCTTCTGATTTACTGTATCCCACTAACCTTCTTATTGACGATGAAATACAGAAATTGTTTCGGGATTAAATACAAAAGGCAGAGTGCCGACTTAAGTACAAGAAGACTGACTCTTCTTACTGACTATGTTGTGAACATTCCGTGTGAGAACAGTTTTAGATTCCGATGCTTCATTATATGTTTACTGTATCCCTTGGACCTCCTTATTGACGATGAAACACAGAAATTACATCGGAATTAAATATTAAAGGCACAATGCCGACTTAAGTACAAGTAGACGGACTCTTCTTACTGTCTAATTTATAACCATTCCTGTGACACTAGTTATAGATTCCGATGATTCACTTCAGGTTTACTGTATCCGTCTGCCCTTCTTATTGACGATGAAACACAGAAATTGCATCGGAATTGAATAGAAAAGGCAAATTGCTGACTTAAGTACAAGAAGACTGCCTCTTCTTACTGCTTATGATTTGAACCATTCCTGTGACACTAGTTATAGATTCCGATGCTTCACTTCAGGTTTACTGTATCCCTCTGACCTTCTTATTGACGATGAAACACAGAAATTGCATCGGAATTAAATAGAAAAGGCACAATGCCGACTTATGTACAAGAAGACTGACTCTTCTTACTGTCTATGTTTTGAACCATTCCTGTGACACTAGTTATAGATTCCGATGCTTCCCTTCAGATTTACTGTATCCCTCTGACCTTCTTATTGACGATGAAATACAGAAATTGTTTCGGAATTAAATACAAAAGGCAGAATGCCGACTTAAGTACAAGAAGACTGACTCTTCTTACTGACTATGTTGTGAACATTCCCTGTGAGAACAGTTTTAGATTCCGATGCTTCACTATATGTTAACTGTATCCCTTGGACCTCATTATTGACGATGAAACACAGAAATTGCTTCGGAATTTAATGCAAAAGGCACAATGCCGACTTAAGTACAAGAAAACTGACTCTTCTTACTGACTATGTTTTGAACTATTTCTGTGACACTAGTTATAAATTCCGATGCTTCACTTCAGGTTTACTGTATCAATTGGACCTTCTTATTGACGATGAAACACAGAAAATGCATCAGAATTAAATAAAAAGGCGCAATGCCGAATTAAGTACAAGAAGACTGACTCTTCTTACTGACTATGTTTTGAACCAATCCTGTGACACTAGTTATATATTCCGATGCTTCTCTTCAGGTTTACTGTATCCCTTGGACCTTCTTATTGCCGATGAAACAAAGAAATTTCATCGGAATTAAATACAAAAGGCACAATGCCGACTTAAGTACAACAGGACCGACACTTCTTACTGTCTATGTTTTGAACCATTCCTTTGACACTAGTTATTGATTCCGATGCTTCACTTCTGGTTTACCGTATCCCTTGGACCTTATTATTGACGATGAAACAAAGAAATTTCATCGGAATTAAATACAAATGGCACAATTCCGACTTAAGTGCAAGAAGACTGACTCTTCTTACTGTCTATGTTTGAACATCTCCTGTGACATTAGTTATAGATTCCGATGCTTCATTTCAGATTTACTGTATCCCTCTGACCTTCTTATTAACGATGAAACACAGAAATTGCATCGGAATTGAATACAAAAGGCACAATGCCGTCTTAAGTACAACAAGACCGACTCTTCTTACTGTCTATGTTTTGAACCATTCCTGTGACACTAGTTATAGATTCCGATGCTTCACTTCCGGTTTACTGTATCTCTTGGACCTTCTTATTGACGATGAAATAAAGAAATTTCATCGGAATTAAATACAAAAGGCAAAATTCCGCCTTAAGTACAAGAAGACTGACTCTTCTTACTGTCTATGTTTGAACATCTCCTGTGACACTAGTTATAGATTCCGATGCTTCACTTCAGGTTTACTGTATCCTTCTGACCTTCTTATTGACGATGAAACACAGAAATTGCATCGGAATTGAATACAAAAGGTACAATGCCGGCTTAAGTACAAGAAGACTGACTCTTCCTATTCTCTATGTTTTGAACCATTCCTGTGACACAGGTTATTGATTCCGATGCTTCACTTCAGGTTTACTGTATCCCTCTGACCTTCTTATTGACGATGAAACTCAGAAATTGCATCGGAATTAAATACAAAAGGCACATTTCCGACATAAGTACAAGAAGACTGACTCTTATTACTGTCTATGTTTTGTACCATTCCTGTGACAGTAGTTATGGATTCCGATGCTTCACTTCAGGTTTACTGTATCCTTTGGACCTTCTTATTGACGATGAAACACAGAACCTGTATCGGAATTAAATACAACAGGCACATTGCCGACTTATGTAGAAGAAGACTGACTCATCTTACTGTCTATGTTTTGAACCAATTCTCTGACACTAGTTATAGATTCCGATGCTTCAATTCAGGTTTACTGTATCCCTTGGACCTTCTTATTGACGACGAAACACAGATATTGCATCGGAATTAAAATGAAAAGGCACAATGCCGTCTTAAGTACAAGAAGACTGATTCTTCCTACTGTCTATGTTTTGAACCATTCCTGTGACACTAGTTATAGATTCCGATGCTTCACTTCAGGTTTCCTGTATCCGTCTGACCTTCTTATTGACGATGAAGCATAGAAATTTCATCGGAATTAAATACAAAAGGCACAATTCCGACTTAAGTACAAGAAGGCTGACTCTTCTTACTCTCTATTTTTGAACATCTCCTGTGACACTAGTTATAGATTCCGATGCTTCACTTTAGGTTTACTGTATCCCTCTGACCTTCATCTTAACGATGAAACACAGAAATTGCATCGGAATGAAATACAAAAGGCACATTGCCGACATAAGTACAAGAAGACTGACTCTTATTACTGTCTATGCTTTGAACCATTCCTGTGACACTAGTTATGGATTCCGATGCTTCACTTCAGGTTTACGGTATCCCTTGGACCATCTTATTGACGAAGAAACACAGAACTTGCATCGGAATTAAATACAAAAGGCACAATGCCGACTTATGTAGAAGAAGACTGACTCATCTTACTGTCTATGATTTGAACCATTTCTCTGACACTAGTTATAGATTCCGATGCTTCAATTCAGGTTTACTGTATCCCTTGGACCTTCTTAGTGACGACGAAACACAGATATTTCATCGGAATTAAATTGAAAAGGCACAATGCCGACTTAACTACAAGAAGACTATTTCTTCCTACTCTCTATGTTTTGAATCATACCTGTAACACTAGTTATAGATTCCGATGCTTCACTTCAGGTTTCCTGTATCCGTCTGACCTTCAAATTGACGATGAAATTCAGAAATTGCATTGGAATTAGATACAAAAAGCAAAATGCCGATTTAAGTACAAGAGGACTGACGCTTCTTACTGTCTATGATTGAAAAATTCCTGTGACACTAGTTATGGATTCCGATGCTTCACTTCAGGTTTACTGTATCCCTTGGACCTTCTTATTGACGATGAATCACAGAAATTGCATCGGAATTAAATACAAAAGGCACAAAGCCGACTTCAGTACAAGAAGACTGACTCTTCTTACTGACTATGTTTTGAACCACTCCTGTGACACTAGTTATAGATTCCGATGCTTCACTTCAGGTTTACTGTATCCCTCTGACCATCTTATTGACAACGAAAAACAGAAATTGCATCGGAATTAAATACAAAAGGCACAATGCCGACTTAAGTACAAGAAGACTGACTCTTCTTACTGACTATGTTTTGAACCACTCCTGTGACACTAGTTATAGATTCCGATGCTTCACTTCAGGTTTACTGTATCCCTCTGACCTTCTTATTGACAACGAAAAACAGAAATTCCATCGGAATTAAATAGAAAAGGCACAATGCCGGCTTAAGTACAAGAAGACTGACTCTTCTAACTGACTATGTTTTGAATCATTCCTGTGACACTAGTTATAGATTCCGATGCTTCACTTCAGGTTTACTGTATCCCTCTGACCTTCTTATTGATGATGAAACACAGAAATTGCATCGGAATTAAATAGAAAAGGCACAATTCTGACTTAAGTACAAGAAGACTGACTCTTCTTACTGTCTATGATTTGAACCATTCGTGTGACACTAGTTATAGATTCCGATGTTTCACTTCAGGTGTACTGTATACCTTGGACCTTCTTATTGACGATGAAACACAGAAATTGCATCGGAATTAAATAAAAAAGGCACAATGCCGACTTAAGTTCAAGAAGATTGACTCTTCCTACTGTCTATGTTTCGAACCATTCCAGTGACACTAGTTATAGATTCCGATGCTTCCCTTCAGGTTTACTGTATCCCTCTGACGTTCGTATACACGATGAAACACAGAAATTGCATCGGAAATAAATACAAATTGCACAATGCCGACTCAAGTAGAAGAAGACTGACTCTTCCCACTGTCTATGTTTTAAACGATTCCTGTGACACTAGTTATACATTCCGATGCTTCACTTCAGGTTTACTGTATCCCTCTGACCTTCTAATTGACGATGAAACACAGAAATTGCATCGGAATTAGATACAAAAAGCACATTGCCGACTTAAGAACAAGAGGACTGACTCTCCTTACTGTCTATGCTTTGAAACATTCCTGTGACACTAGTTATAGATTCCGATGCTTTACTTCAGGTTTACTGTATCCCTCTGACCTTCTTATTGACGATGAAACATAGAAATTGCATCGGAATTAAATAGAAAAGGCACAATACTAACTTAAGTCCAAGAAGACTGACACTTCCTACTGTCTATGATTAGAACCATTCCTGTGACACTAGTTATAGATTCCGCTGCTTCACTTCAGGTTTACTGTATCCCTCTGACCTTATTGGCGATGAAACACAGAAAATGCATCGGCATTAGATACAAAAAGCACAATGCCGACTTAAGTACAGGAGGACTGACTTTTCTTGCTGTCTATGTTTTGAAACATTCCTGTGACACTAGTTATAGATTCCGATGCTTCACATCAGGTTTAATGTATCCCTCTGACCTTCGTATTGACGATGAAACACAGAAATTGTATCGGAATTAAATAGAAAAGGCAGAATGCCACCTTAAGTTCAAGAAGACTGACTCTTCTTACTGACTATGTTTTGAACCATTTCTGTGACACTAGTTATAGATTCCGATGCTTCACTTCAGGTTTACTGTATCAATTGGACCTTCTTATTGACGACGAAACACAGAAATTGCATCGGAAGTAAATACAAAAGGCACATTGCCGACTTAAGTACAAGAAGACTCACCCATCCTATTGTCTATGTTTTGAACCATTCCTGTGACACTAGTTATAGATTCCGATCCTTTACTTCTGGTGTACAGTATCCCTCTGACCTTCTAATTGACGATTAAACACACAGAAATTGCATCGTAATTAAATAGAAAAGACACAATGCCGACTTAAGTACAAGAAGACTGACTCTTCTTACTGTCTATGATTTGAACCATTTCTGTGACACTAGTTATAGATTACGATGCTACACTCCAGGTTTGCTGTATCCCTTGGAAATCTTTATCGACGATGAGAATCAGAAATTGCATCGGAATTAAATACAAAACGCACGATGCCGACTTAAGTAAAAGAAGACTGACTCTTCTTACTGTCTATGTTTTGAACCATTCCTGTGACAGTAGTTATAGATTCCGATGCTTCCCTTCAGATTTACTGTATCCCTCTGACCTTCTTATTGACGATGAAATACAGAAATTGTTTCGGAATTAAATACAAAAGGCAGAATGCCGACTTAAGTCCGAGAAGACTGACTCTTCTTACAGACTATGTTGTGAACATTCCCTGTGAGAAAAGTTTTAGATTCCGATGCTTCACTATATGTTTACTGTATCCCTTGGACCTCCTTATTGACGATGAAACACAGAAATTGCATCGGAATTAAATATAAAAGGCACAATGCCGACTTAAGTACAAGAAGACTGACTCTTCTTACTGTCTAATTTTTAACCATTCCTGTGACACTAGTTATAGATTCCGATGATTCACGTCAGGTTTACTGCATCCCTCTGCCCTCCTTATTGACGATGAAACACAGAAATTGCATCGGAATTAAATAGAAAAGGCACAATGCTGACTTAAGTACAAGAAGACTGACTCTTCTTACTGCTTATGATTTCAACCATTCCTGTGACACTAGTTATAGATTCCGATGCTTCACTTCAGGTGTACTGCATCCCTTGGACCTTCTTATCGACGATGAAACACAGAAATTGCATCGGAATTAAATACAAAAGGCACAATGCCGACTTAAGTTCAAGTAGACTGACTCTTCCTACCGTCTATGATTTGAACCATTCCTGTGACACTAGTTATAGATTCCGATGCTTCACTTCAGGTTTACTGTATCCCTCTGACCTTCTTATTAACGATGAAACACAGAAATTGCATCGGAATTAAATAGAAAAGGCACAATGCCGACTTAAGTACAAGAAGACTGACTCTTCTCACTGACTATGTTTTGAACCATTTCTGTGACACTAGTTATAGATTCCGATGCTTCACGTCAGGTTTACTGTTTCCCTTGGGCCTTCTCATTGACGATGAAACACAGAAATTGCATCGGAACTAAATAACAAGGCACAATGCCGAATTAGGTACGAGAAGACTGATTCTTCTTACTGATTATGTTTTGAACCAATCCTGTGACACTAGTTATAGATTCCGATGCATCACTTCAGGTTTACTGTATCCCTAGGACCTTCATATTGACGATGAAACACAGAAATTGCATCGGAATTAAATACAAAAGGCACAATGCCTACTTATGTACAAGAAGACTGACTCATCTTACTGTCTATGTTTTGAACCATTCCGGAGACACTACTTATAGATTCCGACTCTTCACTTCAGGTTTACTGGTTCCCTTGGACTTCCTTATTGACGACGAAACACAGAAATTGCATCGGAATTAAATAGAAAAGGCACAATGCCGACTTATGTACTAGAAGACTGACACTTCCTGCTGTCTATGTTTTGTACCATTCCTGTGACACTAGTTATAGATTCCGCTGCTTCACTTCAGGTTTACTGTATCCCTCTGACCTTCTTATTCGCGATGAAACACAGAAATAGCATCGGCATTAGATACAAAAAGCACAATGCTGACTTAAGTACATTAGGACTGACTCTTCTTGCTGTCTATGTTTTGAAACATTCCTGTGACACTAGTTATAGATTCCGATGCTTCACGTCAGGTTTAGTGTATCCCTCTGACCCTCTTATTGACGATGAAACACAGAAATTGCATCGGAATTAAATAGAAAAGGCACAATGCCGACTTAAGTACAAGAAGACTGACTCTTCTTACTGACTATGTTTTGAACTATTTCTGTGACACTAGTTATAGATTCCGATGCTTCACTTCAGGTTTACTGTATCAATTGGACCTTCTTTTTGACGACGAAACACAGAAATTGCATCGGAAGTAAATACAAAAGGCACAATTCCGACTAAAGTACAAGAAGTCTGACTCTTCTTACTGTCTATGTTTGAACAATTCCTGTGACACTAGTTATAGATGCCGATGCTACACTTCAGGTTTACTGTATCCCTTGGACCTTCTTATCGACGATGAAAAACAGAAATTGCATCGGCATTAAATACAAAACGCACATTGCCGACTTAAGTACAAGAAGACTGACTCTTCTTACTGTCTATGGTTTGAACCATTCCTGTGACACTAGTTATAGATTCCGATGCTTCACTTCAGATTTACTGTAGCCCATGGACCTACTGATTGACGACGAAACACAGAAAATTCATCGGAATTAAATAGTAAAGGCACAGTGCCGACTTAAGTACAAGAAGACTGACTCTACCTAATGTCTATGTTTTAAACCATTCCTGTGACACTAATTACAGATTCCGATGCTTCCCTCCAGATTTACTGTATCCCTGTGACCTTCTTATTGACAATGAAACACAGAAATTGTATCGGAATAAAATACAGAAGGCACCATGCCGACTTAAGTACAAGAAGACAGACTCTTCATACTGACTATGCTGCGAACAATCCCTGTGAGAACTGTTTTAGATTCCGATGCTTCACTATATGTTTACTGTATCCCTCTGACCTTCTTATTGACGATGAAACACAGAAATTGCATCGGAATTAAATAGAAAAGGCACAATGCTAAATTAAGTACAAGTAGACTGACTCTTCTTACTGTCTATGTTTTGAACCATTCCTGTGACACTAGTTATTGATTCTGATGCTTCACTTCAGGTTTACTGTATCCATCTGACTTTCTTATTGGCGATGAAACACAGAAATTGCATCGGAATTAAATACAAAAGGCACAATGCCGACTTAAGTACATGTAGACTGACTCTTCTTACTGTCAATGTTTTGAACCATTCCTGTGACACTAGTTATTGATTCTGATGCTTCACTTCAGGTTTACTGTATCCATCTGACCTTCTTATTGGCGATGAAACACAGAAATTGCATCGGAATTAAATACAAAAGGCACAATGCCGACTTAAGTACATGTAGACTGACTCTTCCTACTGTCTATGTTTTCAACCATTCCTGTGACACTAGTTGTAGATTCCGATGATTCACTTCAGGTTTTTCTGTATCCCTCTGACCTTCTTATTGACGATGAAACACAGAAATTGCAATGGAATTAAATAGAAAAGGCACAATGGCGAATTAAGTACAAGAAGAATGACACTTCCTACTGTCTATGATTTGAACCATTCCTGTGACACTAGTTATAGATTCCGATGCTTCACTTCAGGTTTACTGTATCCCTTGGACCTTCTTATTGACGATGAAACACAGAACATGCATCGGAATTAAATAAAAAGGCACAATGCCGAATTAAGTACAAGAAGACTGACTCTTCTTACTGACTATGTTTTGAACCAATCCTGTGACACTAGTTATAGATTCCGATGCTTCACTTCAGGTTTACTGTATCCCTTGGACCTTCTTATTGCCGATGAAACAAAGAAATTTCATCGGAATTAAATACAAAAGGCACAATTCCGACTTAAGTACAAGAAGACTGACTCTTCTTACTGCCTATGTTTGAACAATTCCTGTGACACTAGTTATAGATTCCGATGCTACACTCCAGGTTTACTGTATCCCTTGGAAATTTTTGTCGACGATGAAAATCAGAAATTGCATCGGAATTAAATACGAAACGCACAATGCCGACTTAAGTACAAGAAGACTGACTCTTCTTACTGTCTATGTTTTGAACCATTCCTGTGACACTAGTTACAGATTCCGATGCTTCCCTTCTGATTTACTGTATCCCACTAACCTTCTTATTGACGATGAAATACAGAAATTGTTTCGGGATTAAATACAAAAGGCAGAGTGCCGACTTAAGTACAAGAAGACTGACTCTTCTTACTGACTATGTTGTGAACATTCCGTGTGAGAACAGTTTTAGATTCCGATGCTTCATTATATGTTTACTGTATCCCTTGGACCTCCTTATTGACGATGAAACACAGAAATTACATCGGAATTAAATATTAAAGGCGAAATGCCGACTTAAGTACAAGAAGACGGACTCTTCTTACTGTCTAATTTATAACCATTCCTGTGACACTAGTTATAGATTCCGATGATTCACTTCAGGTTTACTGTATCCGTCTGCCCTTCTTATTGACGATGAAACACAGAAATTGCATCGGAATTGAATAGAAAAGGCAAATTGCTGACTTAAGTACAAGAAGACTGTCTCTTCTTACTGCTTATGATTTGAACCATTCCTGTGACACTAGTTATAGATTCCGATGCTTCACTTCAGGTTTACTGTATCCCTCTGACCTTCTTATTGACGATGAAACACAGAAATTGCATCGGAATTAAATAGAAAAGGCACAATGCCGACTTAAGTACAAGAAGACTGACTCTTCTTACTGTCTATGTTTTGAACCATTCCTGTGACACTAGTTATAGATTCCGATGCTTCCCTTCAGATTTACTGTATCCCTCTGACCTTCTTATTGACGATGAAATACAGAAATTGTTTCGGAATTAAATACCAAAGGCAGAATGCCGACTTAAGTACAAGAAGACTGACTCTTCTTACTGACTATGTTGTGAACATTCCCTGTGAGAACAGTTTTAGATTCCGATGCTTCACTATATGTTAACTGTATCCCTTGGACCTCCTTATTGACGATGAAACACAGAAATTGCATCGGAATTTAATGCAAAAGGCACAATGCCGACTTAAGTACAAGAAAACTGACTCTTCTTACTGACTATGTTTTGAACTATTTCTGTGACACTAGTTATAAATTCCGATGCTTCACTTCAGGTTTACTGTATCAATTGGGCCTTCTTATTGACGATGAAACACAGAAAATGCATCAGAATTAGATAAAAAGGCGCAATGCCGAATTAAGTACAAGAAGACTGACTCTTCTTACTGACTATGTTTTGAACCAATCCTGTGACACTAGTTATATATTCCGATGCTTCTCTTCAGGTTTACTGTATCCCTTGGACCTTCTTATTGCCGATGAAACAAAGAAATTTCATCGGAATTAAATACAAAAGGCACAATTCCGACTTAAGTACAAGAAGACTGACTCTTCTTACTGTCTATGTTTGAACAATTCCTGTGACACTAGTTATAGATTGCGATGCTACACTCCAGGTTTACTGTATCCCTTGGAAATTTTAATCGACGATGAAAATCAGAAATTGCATCGTAATTAAATACAAAACGCACAATGCCGACTTAAGTACAAGAAGACTGACTCTTCTTACTGTCTATGTTTTGAACCATTCCTGTGACACTAGTTATAGATTCCGATGCTTCCCTTCAGATTTACTGTATCCTTCTGACCTTCTTATTGACGATGAAATACAGAAATTGTTTCGGAATTAAATACAAAAGGCAGAATGCCGACTTAAGTACAAGAAGACTGACTCTTCTTACTGACTATGTTGTGAACATTCCCTGTGAGAACAGTTTTAGATTTCGATGCTTCACTATATGTTTACTGTATCCCTTGGACCTCCTTATTGACGATGAAACACAGAAATTACATCGGAATTAAATATAAAAGGCACAATGCCGACTTAAGTACAAGAAGACTGACTCTTCTTACTGTCTAATTTGTAACCATTCCTGTGACACTAGTTACAGATTCCGATGATTCACTTCAGGTTTACTGTATCCGTCTGCCCTTCTTATTGACGATGAAACACAGAAGTTGCATCGGAATGGAATAGAAAAAGCAAATTGCTGCCTTAAGTACAAGAAGACTGACTCTTCTTACTGCTTATGATTTGAACCATTCCTGTGACACTAGTTATAGATTCCGATGCTTCACTTCAGGTTTACTGTATCCCTCTGATCTTCTTATTGACGATGAAACACAGAAATTGCATCGGAAATAAATACAAAAGGCACAATGCCGAATCAAGTACAAGAAGACCGACTCTTCCAAGTGTCTATGATTTGAACCATTCCTGTGACACAAGTTATACATTCCGATGCTTCACTTCAGGCTTACTGTATCCCTCTGACCTTATTGACGATGAAACACAGAAATTGCATCGGAATGAAATAGAAAAGGCACAATGCCGACTTAAGTAGAAGAAAACTGACTCTTCTTACTGACTATGTTTTGAACTATTTCTGTTACACTAGTTATAGATTCCGATGCTTCACTTCAGGTTTACTGTATCAATTGGACCTTCTTATTGACGACGAAACACAGAAATTGCATCGGAAGTAAATACAAAAGGCACAATGCCGACTTAAGTACAAGAAGACTCACCCTTCCTATTGTCTATGTTTTGAACCATTCCAGTGACACTAGTTATAGATTCCGATCCTTCACTTCTGGTTTACTCTATCCCTATGACCTTCTAATTGACGATTAAACACAGAAATTGCATCGGAATGAAATAGAAAAGACACAATGCCGACATAAGTACAAGAAGACTGACTCTTCTTACTGACTATGATGTGAACATTTCCTGTGAGACCAGTTTTAGATTCCGATGCTTCACTATATGTTAACTGTATCCCTTGGACCTCCTTATTGACGATGAAACACAGAAATTGCACCGGAATTAAATACAAAAGGCACAATGCCGACTTAAGTACAAGAAGACTGACTCTTCTTACTGTCTATGTTTGAACAATTCCTGTGACACTAGTTATAGATTCCGATGCTTCACTTCAGGTGTACTGTATCCCTTGGACCTTCTTATTGACGATGAAACACAGAAATTGCATCGGAATTAAATACAAAAGGCACAATGCCGACATAAGTGCAAGTAGACTGACTCTTCTTACTGTCTATGCTTTGAACCATTCCTGTGACACTAGTTATAGATTCTGATGTTTCACTTCAGAATTACTGTATCCCTCTGACCTTCTTAATGACGATGAAACACAGAAATTGCATCGTAATTAAATACAAACGGCACAATGCCGACTTAAGTACATCTAGACTGACTCTTCCTACTGTCTATGTTTTGAACCATTCCTTGTGACACTAGTTATAAATTCCGATGATTCACTTCAGGTTTACTGTATCCCTCTGACCATCTTATTGACGATGATACACAGAAATTGCATCGGAATTAAATAGAAAAGGCACAATGCCGACATAAGGACAAGAAGAATGACTCTTCCTAATGTCTATGCTTTGAACCATTCCTGTGTCACTAGTTATAGATTCCGATGCTTCACTTCAGGTTTACTGTATCCCTGTGACCTCCTTATTGACGATGAAACACAGAAATAGCGTTGAAATAAATACAAAAGGCACAATGCCAATTCAAGTAAAGGAAGACTGACTCTTCCTACTGTCTATGTTTTGAACCATTCCTCTGACACTAGTTAAACATTCCGATGCTTCACTTCAGGTTTATTGTATCCTTTGGACCTTCTTATGGACGATGAAACACAGATATTACATCGGAATTAAATAAAAAGGCACAATGCCGAATTAAGTACAAGAAGACTGACTCTTATTACTGTGTATGCTTTGAACCATTCCTGTGACACTAGTTACAGATTCCGATGCTTCACTTCAGGTTTACTGTATCCCTTGGACCTTCTTATTGACGATGAAACACAGAAATTGCATCGGAATTAAATACAAAAGGCACAATGCCGAATCGAGTACAAGAAGACCGACTCTTCCTACTGTCTATGTTTTGAACCATTCCTGTGACACAAGTTATACATTCCGATGCTTCACTTCAGGTTTACTGTATCCCTCTGACCCTCTTATTGACGATGAAACACAGAAAATGCATCGGAATTAAATAGAAAAGGCACAATGCCGACTTAAGTACAAGAAAACTGACTCTTCTCACTGACTATGTTTTGAACAATTTCTGTTACACTAGTTATAGATTCCGATGCTTCACTTCAGGTTTACTGTATCAATTGGACCTTCTTATTGACGACGAAACACAGAAATTGCATCGGAAGTAAATACAAAAGGCACAATGCCGACTTAAGTACAAGAAGACTCACCCTTCCTATTCTCTATGTTTTGAACCATTCCAGTGACACTAGTTATAGATTCCGATCCTTCACTTCTGGTTTACTGTATGACTATGACCTTCTAATTGACGATTAAACACAGAAATTGCATCGGAATTAAATAGAAAAGACACAATGCCGACTTAAGTACAAGAAGACTGACTCTTCTTACTGACTATGATGTGAACATTTCCTGTGAGACCAGTTTTAGATTCCGATGCTTCACTATATGTTAACTGTATCCCTTGGACCTCCTTATTGACGATGAAACACAGAAATTGCATCAGAATTAAATACGAAAAGCACAATGCCGACTTAAGTACAAGAAGACTGACTCTTCTTACTGTCCACTTTTTGACCATTCCTGTACACTAGTTATAGGTTCCGATGCTTCACTTCAGGTTCACTGTATCCCTTTGACCTTCTTATTGACGATGAAACACAGAAATTGCATCGGAATTATATAAAAAGGGCACAATGCTGACTTAAGTACAAGAAGACTGTCTTTTCTTACTGTCTATGATTTGAACCATTCCTGTGACACTAGTTATAGATTCCGATGCTTCACTTCAGGTGTACTGTATCCCTTGGACCTTCTTATTGACGATGAAACACAGAAATTGTATCGGAAATATATAGAAAAGGCACAATGCCGACTTAAGGACAAGAAGAATGACTCATCCTAATGTCTATGCTTTGAACCATACCTGTGTCACGAGTTATAGATTCCGATGCTTCACTTCAGGTTTACTGTATCCCTCTGACCTCCTTATTGACGATGAAACACAGAAATAGCGTTGAAATAAATACAAAAGGCACAATGCCAACTCAAGTAAAGGAAGACTGACTCTTCCTACTGTATATGTTTTGAACCATTCCTCTGACACTAGTTTATCATTCCGATGCTTCACTTCAGGTTTACTGTATCCCTTGGACCTTCTTATGGACGATGAAACACAGATATTACATCGGAATTAAATAAAAAGGCACAATGCCGAATTAGGTACATGAAGACTGACTCTTACTACTGTGTACGTTTTGAACCATTCCTGTGACACTAGTTATGGATTCCGATGCTTCACTTCAGGTTTACTGTATCCCTTGGACCTTCTTATTGACGATGAAACAAAGAAATTGCATCGGAATTAAATACAAAAGGCGCAATGCCGACTTAAGTGCAAGAAAACTGACTCTTCCTACTATCTATGCTTTGAACCATTCCTGTGACACTAGTTATAGATTCAGATGCTTCACTTCAGATTTACTGTATCCCTCTGACCGTCTTATTGACGATGAAACACAGATATTGCATCGGAATTAAATAGCAAAAGCACAATGCTGACTTAGGTACAAGAAGAGTGACTCTTCTAACTGTCTATGTTTTGAACCATTCCTGTGACACTAGTTGTAGATTCCGATGCTTCACTTCAGGCATACTGTATCCCTTGGACCTTCTTATTGACGATGAAACACCGAAATTGCATCGGAATTGAAGACGAAAGGCACAATGCCTACTTAAGTACAAGAAGTCTGACTCTTCTTACTGTCTACGTTTGGAACCATTCATGTGACACTAGTTATAGATTCCGATGCCTCACTTCAGGTTTACTGTATTTCTTGGATCTTCTTATTGACGATGAAACACAGAAATTGGATCGGAATTAAATTCAAAAGGTACAATGCCGACTTAAGTACAAGAAGACCGACTCTTCCTACTGTCTATGTTTTGAACCATTCCTGTGACACTAGTTGTAGATTCCGATGCTTCACTTCAGGTGTACTGTATCCCTCTGACCTTCTTATTGACGATGAAACACAGAAATTGCAACGGAATTAAGTACAAAAGGCATAATGCCGACTTAAGTACATGTACACTGACTCTTCTTACTGTCTATGTTTTGAACCATTCCTGTGACACTAGTTATAGGCTCCGATGCTTCACTTCAGGTTTACTGTATCCCTCTGTTTTTCTTATTGACGATGAAACACAGAAATTGCATCGGAATAAAATAGAAAAGGAACAATGCTGACTTAAGTACAAGAAGAATGACTCCTCTAACTGTCTATGTTTTGAACCATTCCTGTAATACTAGTTATACATTCAGATGCTTCACTTCAGGTTTACTGTATCCCCCTGACCATCTTGTTGATGACGAAACACAGAAATTGCATCGGAAATAAATACAAAAGGCACAATGCCGACTCAAGTACATGTAGACTATCTCTTCCTACTGTCTATGTTTTGAACCATTCCTGTGACACTAGTTATACATTCCGATGCTTCACTTCAGGTTTACTGTATCCCTCTGACCTTCTTATTGACGATGAAACATAGTAATTGCATCGGAATTAAATAGAAAAGGCACAATGCCGACTTAAGTACAAGAAGACTGACTCTTCTTACTGACTATGTTTTGAACCATTTCTGTCACATTAGTTACAGATTCCGATGCCTTACTTCAGGTTTACTGTATCCCTTGGACCTTTTTATTGACGATGAAACCCAGAAATTGCATGGGAATTAAATACAAAAGGCACAGTGCCGACTTAGGTACAAGAAGACTGACTCTTCCTACTCTTTTGAACCATTCCTGTGACACTAGTTATAGTTTCCGATGCTTCACTTCAGGTTTACTGTATCCCTGGGACCTTCTTATTGACGACGAACCACAGAAATTGCATCGAAATTAAATACAAAAGGCACAATGCCGACTTAAGTACAAGAAGACTGACTCTTCCTACTGTCTATGTTTTGAACCATTCCTGTGACACTAGTTATAGATTCCGATGCTACACTGCAGGTTTACTGTATCCATCTGACCTTCTTATAGACGATGAAACACAGAAATTGCATCGGAATTAAATACAAAAGGCACAATGCCGACTTAAGTACAAGAAGACTGACTCTTCCTACTGTCTATGTTTTGAACCATTCCTGTGACACTAGTTATAGATTCCGATGCTACACTTCAGGTTTGCTGTATCCCTCTGACCCTCTTATTGACGATGAAACACAGAAATTGCATCGGAAATAAATACATAAGGCACAATGCCGAATCAAGTACAAGAAGACCGACCCTTCCTACTGTCTATGATTTGAACCATTCCTGTGACGCAAGTTATACATTCCGATGCTTCACTTCAGGTTTACTGTATCCCTCTGACTTTCTTATTGACGATGAAACACAGAAATTGCATCGGAATTAAATAGAAAAGGCACAATGCCGACTTAAGTAGAAGAAAACTGACTCTTCCTACTATCTATGCTTTGAACCTTTCCTGTGACACTAGTTAAACATTCCGATGCTTCACTTCAGGTTTACTGTTTCCCTCTGACCTCCTTATTGACGATGAAACACAGAAATAGCGTTGAAATAAATACAAAAGGCACAATGCCAACTCAAGTAAAGGAAGACTGACTCTTCCTACTGTCTATGCTTTGAACCATTCCTGTGACACTAGTTAAACATTCCGATGCTTCACTTCAGGTTTACTGTATCCCTTGGACCTTCTTATGGACGATGAAACACAGATATTACATCGGAATTAAATAAAAAGGCACAATGCCGAATTAAGTACAAGAAGACTGACTCTTATTACTGTGTATGTTTTGAACCATTCCTGTGACACTAGTTACAGATTCCGATGCTTCACTTCAGGTTTACTGTATCCCTTGGACCTTCTTATTGACGATGAAACAGAAATTGCATCGCAATTAAATACAAAAGGCACAATGCCGACTTAAGTACAAGAAGTCTGAGTCTTCTTACTGACTAAGTTTTGAACCATTTCTGTGACACTAGTTATAGATTCCGATGCTTCACTTCAGGTTTACTGTATACCTTGGACCTTCTTATTGACGATGAAACCCAGAAATTGCATCGGAATTAAATACAAAATGCACAATGCCGACTTATGTACAAAAAGACTGACTCTTCCTACTCTCTATGTTTTGAACCATTCCTGTGACACTAGTTATAGTTTCCGATGCTTCACTTCAGGTTTACTGCATCCCTCTGACCTTCTTATTGACGATGAAACACAGAAATTGTATCGGAATTAGATACAAAAAGCACAATGCCGACTTAAGTACATGAAGACTGACTCTTCATACCGTCTATGTTTTGAACCATTTCTGTGACACTAGTTATTGATTCCGATGCTTCACTTCAGGTTTGCTGTATCCCTCTGACCTTCTTAATGACGATGAAACACAGAAATTTCATCGGAAATAGATACAAAAGGCACAATGCCGAATCAAGTAGAAGAAGACTGACTCTTCCTACTGTCTATGTTATGAACGATTCCTGTGACACCAGTTATGCAGTCCGATACTTCACTTCAGGTTTACTGTATCCCTCTGACCTGCTTATTGACGATGAAACACAGAAATTGCAACGAAATTAAATAGAATAGGCACTATGCCGTCATAAGTACAAGAAGACTGACTCTTCCTACTGTCTATGTTTTGAACCATTTCTGTGACACTAGTTATTGATTCCGATGCATCACTTCAGGTTTTCTGTATCCCTCTGACCTTCATATTGACGATGAAACACAGAAATTGCATCGGAATTAAATAAAAATGCACAATGCCGAATTAAGTACAAGAAGACTGACTCTTCATACTGACTATGTTTTGAAACATTCCTGTGACACTAGTTATAGATTCCGATGCTTCACTTCAGGTTTACTGTATCCCTCTGACTTTCTTATTGACGATGAAACACAGAAATTTCATCGGAATTAAATACAAAAGGCACAATGACGACTTAAGTACAAGTAGACTGTCTCTTCTTACTGTCTATATTTTGAACCATTCCTGTGACACTAGTTATAGATTCCGTTGTTTCACTTCAGGTTCACTGTATCCCTCTGACCTTCTAATTGCCCATGAAACACAGAAATTGCATCGCAATTAAATAGAAAAGGCACAATGCTGACTTAAGTACAAGAAGACTGACTCTTCTTACTGTCTATGATTTAAACCATTCCTGTGACACTAGTTATAGATTCCGGAGCTTCTCTTCAGGTGTACTGTATCCCTTGGACCTTCTTATTGACGATGAAACTCAGAAATTGCATCGGAATTGAATACAAAAGGCACAATGCCGACTTATGTACAAGAAGACTGACTCATCTTAATGTCTATGTTTTGAAACATTCCTGTGACACTAGTTAGAGATTCCGATGCTTCACTTCAGGTTTACTGTATCCCTTGGACCTTCTTATTGACGACGAAACACGGAAATTGCATCGGAATTAAATAGAAAAGGCACAATGCCGACCGAAGAACAAGAAGACTGACTCTTCCTACTGTCTACGTTTTGAACCATTCCTGTGACACTAGTTATAGATTCCGATGCTACACTTCATGTTTACTGTATCCATCTGACCTTCTTATAGACGATGAAACACAAAAATTGCATCGGAACTAAATAGAAAAGGCTCAATGCCGACTTAAGTATATGAAGACTGATTCATCCTACTGTCTATGTTTTGAATCATTCCTGTGACACTAGTTATACATTCCGATGCTTCACTTCAGGTTTACCGTGTCCCTCTGACCTTCTTATTGACGATGTATTACAGATATTGCTTTAGAAATAAATACAAAAGGCACAATGCCGAATCAAGTAGAAGAAGACTGACTCTTCCTACTGTCTATGTTTTGAACGATTCCTGTGACACTAGTTATACATTCCGATGCTTCACTTCAGGTTTACTGTACCCCTCTGACCTTCTTATTGACGATGAAACACAGAAATTGCTTCGCAATTAAATACAAAAGGCACAATGCCGACTTAAGTACAAAAAGACTGACTCTTCTTACTGTCTAACTTTTAACCATTCCTGTGACACTAGTTATAGATTCCGATGCTTCACTTCAGGTTTACTGTATCCCTCTGACCTTCTTACTGGCCATGAAACACAGAAATGGCATCGCAATTAAATAGAAAAGGCAAAATGCTGACTTAAGTACAAGAAGACTGACTCTTCTTACTGTCTATGATTTAAACCATTCCTGTGACCCTAGTTATAGATTCCGAAGCTTCTCTTCAGGTGTACTGTATCCCTTGGACCTTCTTATTGACGATGAAACACAGAAAATTCATCGAAATTAAATACAAAAGGCACAATGCCAACTTAAGTGCAAGATGACTGACTCATCTTACTGACTATGTTGTGAACATTTCCTGTGAGACCAGTTTTTAGCTTCCGATGCTTCACTATATGTTTACTGTATTCCTTGGACCTTCTTATTGACGATGAAACACAGAAATTGCATCGCAATTAAATAGAAAAGGCACAATGCTGACTTAAGTACAAGAAGACTGACTCTTCTTACTGTCTATGATTTAAACCATTCCTGTGACCCTAGTTATAGATTCCGAAGCTTCTCTTCAGGTGTACTGTATCCCTTGGACCTTCTTATTGACGATGAAACTCAGAAATTGCATCGGAATTAAATACAAAAGGCACAATGCCGACTTATGTACAAGAAGACTGACTCATCTTACTGTCTACGTTTTGAAACATTCCTGTGACACTAGTTACAGATTCCGATGCTTCACTTCAGGTTTACTGTATCCCTTGGACCTTCTTATTGACGACGAACCACGGAAATTGCATCGGAATTAAATACCAAAAGCACAATGCCGACTTAAAACATGAAGACTGACTCTTCCTACCGTCTATGTTTTGATCCATTTCTGTGACACTAGTTATAGATTCCGATGCTTCACTTCAGGTTTACTGTATCCCTCTGACCATCTTATTGACCATGAAACACAGAAATGGCATCGCAATTAAATAGAAAAGGCAAAATGCTGACTTAAGTACAAAAAGACTGACTCTTCTTACTGTCTATGATTTAAACCATTCCTGTGACCCTAGTTATGGATTCCGAAGCTTCTCTTCAGGTGTACTATATCCCTTGGACCTTCTTATTGACGATGAAACACAGAAATATTCATCGGAATTAAATACAAAAGGCACAATGACGACTTAAGTACAAGTAGTCTGTCTCTTCTTACTGTCTATATTTTGAACCATTCCTGTGACACTAGTTATAGATTCTGATGCTTCACTTAAGGTTTACTATATCCCTCTGACCTTCTTATTGACGATGAAACACAGACTTTGCATCGGAATTAAATAAAAAAGGCACAATGCCGACCTAAGTACAAGAAGACTGACTCTTCCTACTGTCTATGTTTTGTACGATTCCTGTGACATTAGTTGCAGATTCCGATGCTTGACTTCAGGTTTACTGTATCTTTCTGACCTTCTTATTGACGCTGAAACACAGAAATTGCATCGGTATTAAATAGAAAAGGCACAATGCCGACTCAAGTACAAGAAGACTGACTCTTATTACTGTCTATGTTTTGAACCGTTCCTGTGGCACTAGTTATAGATTCCGATGCTTCACTTCAGGTTTACTGTATCCCTCTGACCTTCTAATTGACGATGAATCACAGAAATTGCATCGGAATTAGATACAAAAAGCACAATGCCGACTTAAGTACAAGAGGACTGACTCTTCTTACTGTCTATGTTTTGAAAAATTCCTGTGACACTAGTTATAGATTCCGATGCTTCACTTCAGCTTTACTGTATCCCTCTGACCTTCTTATTGACGATGAAACACAGATATTGCTTTCTAAATAAATACAAAAGGCACAATGCCGAATCAAGTAGAATAAGACTGACTCTTCCTACTGTCTATGTTTTGAACGATTCCTGTGACACTAATTATACATTCCGATGCCTCACTTCAGATTTACTTAATCCCTGTGACCTTCTTATTGACGATGAAACACAGAAGGTGCATCGGAATTAAATAGAATAGGCACTATGCCGACTTAAGTACAAAAAGACTGACTCTTCTTACTGACTATGTTTTGAACCATTTCTGTGACACTAGTTGTAGATTCCGATGCTTCACTTCAGGTTTACTGTATCCCTCTGACCTTCTTATTGACGATGAAACACAGAAATTGCATCGGAATTAAATAAAAATGCACAATGCCGAATTAAGTACAAGAAGACTGACTCTTCATACTGACTATGTTTTGAACCATTCCTGTGACACTAGTTATAGATTCCGATGCTTCACTTCAGGTTTACTATATCCCTCTGACCTTCTTATTGACGATGAAACACAGAAATTGCATCGGAATTAAATACAAAAGGCACAATGCCGACCTAAGTACAAGTAGACTGACTCTTCCTACTCTCTATATTTTGAACCTTTCCTGTGACACTAGTTATAGATTACGATGCTTCACCTCATGTTTACTGTATCCCTCTGACCTTTTTATTGACGATGAAACACAGAAATTGCATCGGAATTAAACACAAAAGGCATAATGCCGACTTAAGTACAAGATGACTGACACTTCTCACTGACTATGTTGTGAACATTTTCTGTGATACCAGTTTTAGATTCAGATGCTTCACTATATGTTTACTGTATCCCTTGGACCTTCTTATTGACGATGAAACACAGAAATTGTTTCGGAATTAAATACAAAAGGCACAATACCGACTTAAGTACAAAAAGACTGACTCTTCTTACTGTCTATTTTTTAACCATTCCTTTGACACTATTTATAGATTCCGATGCTTCACTTCAGGTTTACTGTATCCCTCTGACCTTCTTATTGACCATGAAACACAGAAATGGCATCGCAATTAAATAGAAAATGCAAAATGCTGACTTCAGTACAAAAAGACTGCCTCTTCTTACTGTCTATGATTTAAACCATTCCTGTGACCCTAGTTATAGATTCCGAAGCTTCTCTTCAGGTGTACTGTATCCCTTGGACCTTCTTATTGACGATGAAACACAGAAATTTCATCGGAATTAAATACAAAAGGCACAATGACGACTTAAGTACAAGTAGACTGTCTCTTCTTACTGTCTATATTTTGAACCATTCCTGTGACACTAGTTATAGATTCTGATGCTTCACTTAAGGTTTACTGTATCCCTCTGACCTTCTTATTGACGATGAAACACAGACTTTGCATCGGAATTAAATAAAAAAGGCACAATGCTGACTTAAGTACAAGAAGACTGACTCTTCCTACTGTCTATGTTTTGAACGATTCCTGTGACATTAGTTGCAGATTCCGATGCTTCACTTCAGGTTTACTGTATCCCTCTGACCTTCTTATTGACGCTGAAACACAGAAAATGCATCGGAATTAAATAAAAACGGCACAATGCCGACTTAAGTACAAGAAGACTGACTCTTATTACTGTCTATGTTTTGAACCGTTCCTGTGGCACTAGTTATAGATTCCGATGCTCCACTTCAGGTTTACTGTATCCCTTGGGCCTTGTTATTGACGATGAAACACAGAAATTGCATCGGAATTAAATAAAAAAGGCACAATGCCGACTTAAGTACAAGAAGACTGACTCTTCCTACTGTCTATGTTTTGAAGCATTCCTGTGACACTAGTTATAGATTCCGATGCTTCACTTCTGGTTTACTGTATCCCTTGGACCTTCTTATTGACGACAAAACACAGAAACTGCATCGGAATTAATTAGAAAAGGCACAATGCCGACTTAAGTACAAGGAGACTGACCCTTTCTATCGTATCTGTTTTGAACCATTCCTGTGACACTGGTTATAGATTCCGAAGCTTTACTTCAGGTTTACTGTATCCCTCTGACCTTCTTATTGACGATGAAACACTGAAATTGCATCGGAATTAAATACAAAAGGCACAAAGCCGACTTTAGTACAAGAAGACTGACTCTTATAACTCTCTATGTTTTGAACCATTCCTGTGACACTAGTTATAGATTCCGATGCTTCACGTCAGGTTTACTGTATGCCTCTGACTTTCCCATTGAAGATGAAACACAGAAATTGCATCGGAATTAAATAGAAAAGGCACAATGCCGACTTAAGTACAAGTTGACTGACTCTTCTTACTGTCTATGTTTTGAACCATTCCTGTGACACTAGTTATAGATTCCGATGCTTCACTTCAGGTTTACTGTATCCCTTGGACCTTCTTATTGACGATGAATAACAGAAATTGCATCGGAATTAAATAGAAAAGGCACAATGCCGACTTATGTACAAGAAGACTGACACATCTTACTGTCTATGATTTGAACCATTCCTGCGACACTAGTTATAGATTCCGATGCTTCACTTCAGGTTTACTGTATCCCTCTGGCCTTCTTATTGACGATGAAACACAAAAATTGCATCGGAATTAAATACAATAGGCTCAATGCCGACTCAGATACAAGATGACTGGCACTTCTTACTCCCTATGTTTTGAACATTTCCTGTGAGACCGGTTTTAGATTCCGATGCTTCACTTCAGGTTTACTGTATTACTTGTACCTTCCTATTGACGACGAAACACAGAAATTGCATCGGAATTAAATGGAAAAGGCACATTCCGACTTAAGTACAAGAAGACTGACTCTTCTTAATGACTATGTTTTGAACATTTCCTGTGAGACAAGTTTTAGATTCCGATGCTTCACTATATGTTTAATGTATCCCTTGGACCTCCTTATAGACGATGAAACGCAGATATTGCATCGGAATTAAATAGAAAAACCACAATGCCGACATAAGTACAAGAAGACTGACTCTTCTTGCTGACTATGCTTTTAACCATTCGTGTGTCCCTAGTTATAGCCTCCGATGCTTCACTTCAGGTTTACTGTATCCCTCTGACCTTCTTATTGATGATGAAACACAGAAATTGCATCGGAATTAAATATAAAAGACACCATGCAGACTTAAGTACATGAAGACTGACTCTTCTTACTGCCTATGTTTTGAACCATTCCTGTGACACTAGTTATAGATTCCTATGCTTCCCTTCAGGTTCACTGTATCCCTTGGACCTTCTTATTGACGATGAAACACCGAAATTGCATCGGAATTGAATACGAAATGCACAATGCCGACTTAAGTACAAGAAGACTGACTCTTCTTACTGACTATGTTTTGAACCATTTCTGTGACACCACTTATTGATTCCGATGCTTCGCTTCAGGTTTCCTGTATCCCTCTGACCTTCTTATTGACGATGAAACACAGAAATTGCATCGGAATGAAATAGAAGAGGCACAATGCCGACTTAAGTACAACAAGACTGACTCTTCTTACTGTCTATGATTTGAACCATTCCAGTGACACTACTTATAAACTCCGATGCTTCACATTAGGTTTACTGTATCCCTTGTACCTTCTTATTGACGATGAAAAAAAGAAAGAGCATCGGAATTGAATACAAAAGGCACAATGCCGACTTAAACACAAGAAGACTGACTCTTCTTACTGTCTATGTTTTTAACCATTCCTGTGACACTAGTTATAGATTCCGATGCTTCACTTCTGGTTTACTGTATCCCTCTGACCATCCTATTGACGATGAAACACAGAAATTGCATCGGAATTAAATACAAGAGGCACAGTGATGACTTAAGTACAAGAAGACTGACTCTTCTTACTGACTATGTTTTGAACCATTCCTGTGACACTAGTTATGGTTTCCGATGCCTCACTTCAGGTTTACTGTATCCCTTGCTCCTTCTTATTGATAATGAAACACAGAAATTGCATCGTAATTAAATAGAAAAGGCACAATGCCGACTTACGTACAAGAAGACTGACTCTTCCCACTGTCTACGTTTTGAACCATTCCTGTGACACTAGTTATAGATTCCGATGCTTCACTTCAGGTTTACTGTATCCCTCTGACCTTCTTATTGACGATGAAACACAGAGATTGCATCGGAATTAAATACAAAAGGCACAATGCCGACTCAAGTACAAGAAGACTGACTCTTCCTACTGTCTATGTTTTGAACCATTCCCATGACACTAGTTATAGATTCCGATGCTTCACTTCAGGTTTACTGTATCCATCTGACCTTCTTATTCACGATGAAACACATAAATTGCATCGGAATTAAAAAGAAAAGGCACCATGCCGATTTAAGTACAAGAAGACTGACTCTTCTTACTGTCTATGATTTGAGCCATTCCTGTGACACTAGTTATAGATTCCGATGCTTCACTTCAGGTGTACAGTATCCCTTGGACCTTCTTATTGACGATGAAACACAGAAATTGCATCGGAATTAAATACAATAGGCACAATGCCGCCTTAAGTAGAAGTGACTGACTCGTCTTACTGTCTATGCTTTGAACCATAACTGTGACACTAGTTATAGATTCTGATTCTTCACTTCAGGTTTACTGTACCCCTCTGACCTTCTTATTGACGTTGAAACACAGAAATTGCATCGGAATTAAACACAAAAGGCACAATGCCAACTTAAGTACAAGGAGACTAGCTCTTCCTACTGTCTATGTTTTGAACCATCCCTGTTACACAAGTTATAGATTCCGATGCTTCTCTTCAGGTTTACTGTATCCCTCTGACCTTCTTATTAACGATAAAACACAGTAATTGCATCGGAAAATTATAGAAAAGGCATAATGCCGACTTAAGTACAAGAAGACTGACTCTTCTAACTGACTATGTTTTGAACCATTCCTGTGACACTAGTTATAGAATCCGATGCTTCACTTCAGGTGTAATGCATCCCTTGGACCTTCGTATTGACGATGAAACACAGTAATTGCATCGGAATTAAATAGAAAATGCACAATGCCGACTTAAGTACAAGAAGACTGACTCTTCTTACTGACTATGTTTTGAACCATTCCTGTGACACTAGTTATAGATTCCGATGCTTCACTTCAGGTTTACTGTATCCCTCTGACCTTCTTATTGACGATGAAACACAGAGATTGCATCGGAATTAAATACAAAAGGCACAATGCCGACTCAAGTACAAGAAGACTGACTCTTCCTACTGTCTATGTTTTGAACCATTCCCATGACACTAGTTATAGATTCCGATGCTTCACTTCAGGTTTACTGTATCCCTCTGACCTTCTTATTGACGATGAAACACATAAATTGCATCGGAATTAAAAAGAAAAGGCACAATGCCGATTTAAGTACAAGAAGACTGACTCTTCTTACTGTCTATGATTTGAGCCATTCCTGTGACACTAGTTATAGATTCCGATGCTTCACCTCAGGTGTACAGTATCCCTTGGACCTTCTTATTGACGATGAAACACAGAAATTGCATCGGAATTAAATACAATAGGCACAATGCCGCCTTAAGTAGAAGTGACTGACTCGTCTTACTGTCTATGCTTTGAACCATAACTGTGACACTAGTTATAGATTCTGAAACTTCTCTTCAGGTTTACTGTAACCCTCTGACATTCTTATTGACGTTGAAACACAGAAATTGCATCGGAATTAAACACAAAAGGCACAATGCCAACTTAAGTACAAGAAGACTAACTCTTCCTACTGGCTATGTTTTGAACCATCCCTGTTACACAAGTTATAGATTCCGATGCTCCTCTTCAGGTTTACTGTATCCGTCTGACCTTCTTATTAACGATAAAACACAGTAATTGCATCGGAAAATAATAGAAAAGGCATAATGCCGACTTAAGTACAAGAAGACTGACTCTTCTAACTGACTATGTTTTGAACCATTCCTGTGACACTAGTTATAGAATCCGATGCTTCACTTCAGGTGTAATGCATCCCTTGGACCTTCGTATTGACGATGAAACACAGTAATTGCATCGGAATTAAAAAGAAAATGTACAATGCCGACTTAAACACAAGAAGAATGGCTCTTCTTACTGTCTATGTTTTTAACCATTCCTGTGACACTGGTTATAGACTCCGATGCTTCACTTCAGGTTTACTGTATCCCTCTGACCTTCTTATTGATGATGAAACACAGAAATTGCATTAGAATTAAATAGAAATGGCACAATGCCGACTTAGGTACAAGAAGACTGATTCTTCTTACTGTCTATGTTTTGAACCGAACCTGTGACACTAGTTATAGATTCTGATGCTTCATTTCAGGTTTACTGTATCCCTTGGACCTTCTTATTGACGATGAAACACAGAAATTGCATCGGAATTAAATAGAATAGGCACAATGCCGACTTAAGTATAAGAAGATTGACTCTTCCCACTGTCTACGTTTTGAACCATTCCTGTGACACTAGTTATAGATTCCGATGCTTCACTTCAGGTTTACTGTATCCCTCTGACATTCTTATTGACGTTGAAACACAGACATTGCATCGGAATTAAATACAAAAGGCACAATGCCAACTTAAGTACAAGAAGACTGACTCTTCCTACTGCCTATGTTTAGAACCATTCCTGTGACACTAGTTATAGATTCCGATGCTTCACTTCAGGTTTACTGTATCCCTCTGACCTTCTAATTGACGATGAATCACAGAAATTGCATCGGAATTAGATACAAAAAGCACAATGCCGACCTAAGTACAAGAGGACTGACTCTTCTTACTGTCTATGTTTTGAAACATTTCTGTGACACTAGTTATAGATTCCGATGCTTCACTTCAGCTTTACTGTATCCCTCTGACCTTCTTATTGACGATGAAACACAGATATTGCTTTGGAAATAAATACAAAAGGCACAATGCCGAATCAAGTAGAATAAGACTGAATCTTCCTACTGTCTATGTTTTGAACGATTCCTGTGACACTAATTATACATTCCGATGCCTCACTTCAGATTTACTTAATCCCTGTGACCTGCTTATTGACGATGAAGCACAGAAGGTGCATCGGAATTAAATAGAATAGGCACTATGCCGACTTAAGTACAAAAAGACTGACTCTTCTTACTGACTATGTTTTGAACCATTTCTGTGACACTAGTTGTAGATTCCGATGCTTCACTTCAGGTTTACTGTATCCCTCTGACCTTCTTATTGACGATGAAACACAGAAATTGCATCGGAATTAAATAAAAATGCACAATGCCGACCTAAGTACAAGTAGACTGACTCTTCCTACTCTCTATATTTTGAACCTTTCCTGTGACACTAGTTATAGATTACGATGCTTCACCTCATGTTTACTGTATCCCTCTGACCTTTTTATTGACGATGAAACACAGAAATTGCATCGGAATTAAACACAAAAGGCATAATGCCGACTTAAGTACAAGATGACTGACACTTCTCACTGACTATGTTGTGAACATTTTCTGTGATACCAGTTTTAGATTCAGATGCTTCACTATATGTTTACTGTATCCCTTGGACCTTCTTATTGACGATGAAACACAGAAATTGTTTCGGAATTAAATACAAAAGGCACAATACCGACTTAAGTACAAAAAGACTGACTCTTCTTACTGTCTATTTTTTAACCTTTCCTTTGACACTATTTATAGATTCCGATGCTTCACTTCAGGTTTACTGTATCCCTCTGACCTTCTTATTGACCATGAAACACAGAAATGGCATCGCAATTAAATAGAAAATGCAAAATGCTGACTTCAGTACAAAAAGACTGCCTCTTCTTACTGTCTATGTTTTGAACCGAACCTGTGACACTAGTTATAGATTCCGAAGCTTCACTTCAGGTGTACAGTATCCCTTGGACCTTCTTATTGACGATGAAACACAGAAATTGCATCGGAATTAAATACAAAAGGCACAATGCCGACTTACGTAGCAGTGACTGACTCGTCTTACTGTCTATGCTTTGAACCATAACTGTGACACTAGTTATAGATTCTGATACTTCACTTCAGGTTTACTGTAACCCTCTGACATTCTTATTGACGTTGAAACACAGAAATTGCATCGGAATTAAATACAAAAGGCACAATGCCAACTTAAGTACAAGAAGACTAACTCTTCCTACTGTCTATGATTTGAACCATCCCTGTGACACAAGTTATAGATTCCGATGCTTCTCTTCAGGTTTACTGTATCCCTCTGACCTTCTTATTGACGATGAAACACATAAATTGCATCGGAATTAAAAAGAAAAGGCACAATGCCGACTTATGTACAAGTAGACTGACTCTTATTACTGTCTATGTTTTGAACCATTCCTGTGACACTAGTTATAGATTCCGATGCTTCACTTCAGGTTTACTGTATCCCTTGGACCTTCTTATTGACGATGAAACACAGAAATTGCATCGGAATTAAATACAAAAGGCACAATGCCGACTTATGTACAAGAAGACTGAATCAACTTACTGTCTATGTTTTGAACCATTCCTCTGAGACTATTTATAGATTCCGATGCTTCACTTCAGGTTTACTGTATCCCTCTGACCTTCTAATTGACGATGAAACACAGAAATTGCAACGGAAATAAATACAAAAGGCACAATGCCGACTCAAGTAGAAGTAGGCTGACTTTTCTTACTGTCTATGTTTTGAATCATTCCTGTGACACTAGTTATATATTCCGATGCTTCACTTCAGGTTTACTGTATCCCTCTGACCTTCGTATTGACGATGAAACACAGAAATTGCATCGGAATTAAATAGAAAAGGCACAATGCCGACTTAAGTACAAGAAGACTGACTCTTCTTACTGACTATGTTTTGAACCATTCCTGTGACACTAGTTCTAGATTCCGATGCTTCACTTCAGGTTTACTGTATCCCTCTGACCTTCTTATTGACGATGAAACACTGAAATTGCATCGGAAATAAATAGAAAAGGCACAATGCCGACTTAAGTACAAGAAGACTGACTCTTATAACTGTCTATGTTTTGAACCATTCCTGTGACACTAGTTCTAGATTCCGATGCTTCACTTCAGGTTTACTGTATCCCTCTGACCTTCTTATTGACGATGAAACACTGAAATTGCATCGGAAATAAATAGAAAAGGCACAATGCCGACTTAAGTACAAGAGGACTGACTCTTCCTACTATCTATGTTTTGAACCATCCGTGTGACACAAGTTATAGATTCCGATGCTTCTCTTCAGGTTTAGTGTATCCCTCTGACCTTCTTATTGACGATAAAACACAGAAATTGCATCGGATTTAAATACAAAAGGCACAATGCCAACTTAAGTACAAGAAGACTGACTCTACTATTACTATCTATGTTTTGAACCATCCCTGTGATACTAGTCATAGATTCTGATGCTTCACTTCAGGTTTCCTGTATCCCTTGGACCTTCTTATTGACGATGAAACACCGAAAATGCTTCGGAATTAAATACGAAAGGCACAATGCCGACTTAAGTACAAGAAGACTGTCTCTTCTTACTGACTATGTTTTGAACCATTTTTGTGATACTAGTCATAGATTCTGACGCTTCACTTCAGGTTTACTGTATCCCTCTGACCTTCTTATGGACGATGAACCACAGAAATAGCATCGCAAATAAATAGAAAAGGCACAATGCCGACTTAAGTACAAGAAGAATGACTCTTATTACTGTCTATGCTTTGAACCATTCCTGTGACACTAGTTATAGATTCCGATGCCTCACTTCAGATTTACTGTATCCCTTGGACCTTCTTATTGACGATGAAACACAGAAATTGCATCGGAATTAACTACAAAAGGCACAATGCCGACTTAAGTACAAGTAGACTGACTCTTCTTACTGTCTATGTTTTGAACCATTCCTGTGACACTAGTCATAGATTCTGATGCTTCACTTCAGGTTTACTGTATCCCTTGGACCTTCTTATTGACGATGAAACACAGAAATTGCATCGGAATTAAATACAAAAGGCACAATGCCGACATATGTACAAGAAGACTGAATCAACTTACTGTCTATGTTTGGAACCATTCCTCTGACACTAGTTATAGATTCCGATGCTTCACTTCAGGTTTACTGTATCCCTTGGACCTTCTTATTGACGACGAAACACAGAAATTGCATCGGAATTAAATAGAAAAGGCACAATGCTGACTTAAGTACAAGAAGACTGACTCTTCTTACTGACTATGTTGTGAACATTTCCTGTGCGACCACTTTTAGATTCCGATGCTTCACTATATGTTTACTGTATCCCTTGGACCTTCTTACTGACGATGAGACACAGAAATTGCATCGGAATTAAATACAAAAGGCACAATGCCCACTTAAGTACAAGGAGACTGACTCTTCTTACTGTCTACGTTTTGAACCATTCCTGTGACACTAGTTTTATATTCTGATGCTTCACTTCAGGTTTACTGTATCCTTCTGACCTTCTTATTGACGATGAAACACGGAAATTGCATCGGAATAAAATACAAAAGGAAAAATGCCGACTCAAGTACATGTAGACTGACTCTTCCTACTGTCCATGTTTGAACCATTCCTGTGACACTAGTTATAGATTCCGATGATTTACTTCAAGTTTACTGTAATCCTCTGACCCCCTTATTGACGATGAAACACAGAAATTGCTTCAGAATAAAATAGAAAAGGCACAATGCCGACTTACGTACAAGAAGAACGACTCTTCCTACTGTCTATGTTTTGAACCATTCCTGTGACACTAGTTATAGATTGCGATGCTTCACTTCAGGTTTACTGTATCCCTCTGACCTTCTAATTGACGATGAAACACAGATATTGCATCGGAAAGAAATACAAAAGGCACAATGAAGACTCAAGTAGAAGTAGACTGACTTTTCTTATTGTCTATGTTTTGAACCATTCCTGTGACACTAGTTATAGATTCCGATGCTTCACTTCAGGTTTACTGTATCCCTTTGACCTTCTTATTGACGATGAAACACAGAAATTGCATCGGAATTAAATACAAATGGCACAATGCCGACTCAAGTACAAGAAGACTGACTCTTCCTTCTGTCTATGTTTTGAACCATAACTGTGACACTAGTTATAGATTCTGATACCTCACTACAGGTTTACTGTAGCCCTCTGACCTTCTTATTGACGTTGAAACACAGAAATTGCATCGGATTTAAATACAAAAGGCACAATGCCAACTTAAGTACAAGAAGACTGACTCTACTACTACTATCTATGTTTTGAACCATCCCTGTGACACAAGTTATAGATTCCGATGCTTCTCTTCAGGTTTAGTGTATGCCTCTGACCTTCTTATTGACGATAAAACACAGAAATAGCATCGGAAATTAATAGAAAAGGCACAATGCCGACTTAAGTACAAGAAGACTGACTTTTCTTACTGACTATGTTTTGAACCATTCCTGTGACACTAGTCATAGATTCCGATGCCTCACTTCAGGTTTCCTGTATCCCTTGGACCTTCTTATTGACGACGAAACACCGAAAATGCTTCGGAATTAAATACGAAAGGCACAATGCCGACTTAAGTACAAGAAGACTGTCTCTTCTTACTGACTATGTTTTGAACCATTCCTGAGACACTAGTAATAGATTCTGATGCTTCACTTCAGGTTTACTGTATCCCTCTGACCTTCTTATGGACGATGAACCACAGAAATAGCATCGCAAATAAATAGAAAGGGCACAATGCCGACTTAAGTACAAGAAGAATGACTCTTCTTACTGTCTATGCTTTGAACCATTCCTGTGACACTAGTTATAGATTCCGATGCTTCACTTCAGGTGTACTGCCTCCCTTGGACCTTCTTTTTGACGATGAAACAAAGAAATTGCGTCGGAATTAAATAGAAAAGGCACAATGCCGACTTAAGTACAAGAATACTGACCCTTCTTACTGACTATCTTTTGAACCATTCCTGTGACACTAGTTATAGATTCCGATGCCTCACTTCAGATTTACTGTATCCCTTGGACCTTCTTATTGACGATGAAACACAGAAATTGCATCGGAATTAAATAGAAAATGCACAATGCCGACGTAAGTACAAGAAGAATGACTCTTCTTACTGTCTATGCCTTGAACCATTCCTGTGACACTTGTTATAGATTCCGATGCTTCACTTCAGGTGTACTGCATCCCGTGGACCTTCTTATAGACGATGAAACATAGAAATAGCGTCGGAATTAAATAGAAAGGGCAGAATGCAGACTTAAGTGCAAGAATACTGTCTCTTCTTACTGACTACATTTTGAATCATTCCTGTGACACTGGTTATAGACTCCGATGCTTCACTTCAGGTTTTCCTGTATCCCTCTGACCTTCTTATTGATGATGAAACACAGAAATTGCATCGGAATTAAAAAGAAATGGCACAATGCCGACTTAAGTACAAGAGGACAGATTCATCTTACTGTCTATGTTTTGAACCGAACCTGTGACACTAGTTATAGATTCCGATGCTTCACTTCAGATTTACTGTATCCCTTGGACCTTCTTATTGACGATGAAGCACCGAAACTGCTTCGGAGTTAAATACGAAAGGCACAATGCCGACTTAAATACAAGAAGACTGACTCTTCTTAATGACTATGTTTTGAACCATTCCTGTGACACTAGTTATAGATTCCGATGCTTCACTTCAGGTTTACTGTAACCCTCTGACCCTCTTATTGACGATGAAACACAGAAATTGCATCGGAATTAAATACAAAAGGCACAATGCCGACATAAGTACAAGAAGACTGACTCTTCTTACTGACTATGTTTTGAACCATTCCAGTGACACTAGTTATAGAATCCGATGCCTCACTTCAGGTTTACTGTATACCTCTGACCTTCTTATTGACGATGAAACACAGATATTGCATCGGATTTAAATAGAAAAGGCAGAATGCCGACTTAAGTGCAAGAAGACTGACTCTTCTTACAGACTATGTTTTAAACTATTCCTGTGACACTAGTTATAGACTCCGATGCTTCACTTCAGGTTTACTGTATCCCTCTGACCTTCTTATTGACGTTGAAACACAGAAATTGCATCGGAATTAAATACAAAAGTCACAATGCCAACTTAAGTACAAGCAGACTGACTCTTCCTACTGTCCATGTTTTGAACCATCCCTGTGACACAAGTTATAGATTCCGATGCTTCTCTTCAGGTTTACTGTATCCCTATCACCTTCTTATTGACGATAAACCAAAGTAATTGCATCGGAAATTAATAGAAAAGGCACAATGCCGACTTAAGTACAAGAAGACTGACTCTTCTTAATGACTATGTTTTGAACCATTCCTGTGACACTAGTTATCGAATCCGATGCTTCACTTCAGGTGTACTGCATCCCTTGGACCTTCGTATTGACGATGAAACACAGAAATTGCATCGGAATTAAATAGAAAATGCACAATGCCGACGTAAGTACAAGAAGAATGACTCTTCTTACTGTCTATGCCTTGAACCATTCCTGTGACACTTGTTATAGATTCCGATGCTTCACTTCAGGTGTACTGCATCCCGTGGACCTTCTTATTGACTATGAAACATAGAAATAGCGTGGGAATTAAATAGAAAGGGCAGAATGCAGACTTAAGTGCAAGAATACTGTCTCTTCTTACTGACTACATTTTGAATCATTCCTGTGACACTGGTTATAGACTCCGATGCTTCACTTAAGGTTTGCTGTATCCCTCTGACCTTCTTATTGATGATGAAACACAGAAATTGCATCGGAATTAAAAAGTAATGGCACAATGCCGACTTAAATACAAGAAGACTGACTCTTTTTACTGACTATGTTTTGAACCATTCCTGTGACACTAGTTATAGATTCCGATGCTTCACTTCAGGTTTACTGTATCCCTCTGACCTTCTTATTGACGATGAAACACAGAAATTGCATCGGAATTAAATACAAAAGGCACAATGATGACTTAAGTACAAGAAGACTGACTCCTCTTGCTGACTATGTTTTGAACGATTCCTGTGACACTAGTTATGGTTTCCGATGGCTCACTTCAGGTTTACTGTATCCCTTGGACCTTCTTATTGATAATGAAATACAGAAATTGCATCGGAATTAAATAGAAAAGGCACAATGCCGACTTAAGTACAAGAAAACTGACACTTCCCACTGCCTATGGTTTGAACTATTCCTGTGACACTAGTTATAGATTCCGATGCTTCGCTTCAGGTTTACTGTATCCCTCTGACCTTCTTATTGACGATGAATCACAGAAATTGCATCGGAATTAAATACAAAAGGCACAATGCCGACTCAAGTACAAGAAGACTGACTCTTCCTACTGTCTATGTTTTGAACCACTCCTATGACACTAGTTATAGAATCCGGTGCTTCACGTCAGGTTTACTGTATCCCTCTGACCTTCCTATTGACGATGAAACACAGAAATTGCATCGGAATTACATCGAAAAGGCACAATGCCGATTTAAGTACAACAAGACGGACTCTTCTTACTGTCTATGATTTGAACCATTCCTGTGACACTAGTTATGGATTCCGATGCTTCACTTCAGGTGTACTGTATCCCTTGGACCTTCTTATTGAAGATGAAACACAGAAATAGCATCGGAATTAAATACAAAAGGCACAATGCCGACTTAAGTAGAAGTAGACTGAAACTTCTTACTGTCCATGCTTTGAACCATAACTGTGACACTAGTTATAGATTCTGATACTTTACTTCAGGTTTTTCTGTAACCCTTTGACCTTCTTATTGACGATGAAACACAGAAATTGCATCGGAATTAAATACAAAAGGCACAATGCCGACTTAAGTATAAGAAGACACACTTCTTACTGTCTATGTTTTTAACCATTCCTGTGACACTAGTTATAGATTCCGATGCTTCACTTCAGGTCTACTGTATCCCTCTGACCTTCTTATTGACGATGAAACACAGAAATATCATCGGAATCAAATACAAAAGGCACAATGATGACTTAAGTACAAGAAGACTGACTCTTCTTACTGACTATGTTTTGAACCATTCCTGTGACACTAGTTATAGACTCCGATGCTTCACCTCAGGTTTACTGTATCCCTCTGACCTTCTTATTGATAATGAAACACAGAAATTGCATCAGAAATAAATAGAAATGGCACAATGCCGACTTATGTACAAGAAGACTGACGCTTCTTACTGTCTATGTTTTGAACCGAACCTGTGACACTAGTTATAGATTCTGATGCTTCACTTCAGGTTTACTGTATCTCTTGGACCTCCTTATTGACGATGAAACACAGAAATTGCATCGGAATTAAATAGAAAAGGCACAATGCCGACTTAAGTACAAGAAGACTGACTCTTCATACTGTCTCTGTTTTAAACCATTCCTGTGACACTAGTTATAGATTCCGATGCCTCACTTCAGGTTTACTGTATCCCTTGGACCTTCTTATTGACGACGAACACAGAAATTGCATCGTAATTAAATACAAAAGGCACAATGCCAACTTAAGTACAAGAAGACTGACTCTTCTTACTGACTATGTTTTGAACCATTCCTGTGACACTAGTTATAGACTCCGATGCTTCACCTCAGGTTTACTGTATCCCTCTGACCTTCTTATTGATAATGAAACACAGAAATTACATCAGAAATAAATAGAAATGGCACAATGCCGACTTATGTACAAGAAGACTGACTCTTCTTACTGTCTATGTTTTGAACCGAACCTGTGACACTAGTTATAGATTCTGATGCTTCACTTCAGGTTTACTGTATCTCTTGGACCTCCCTATTGACGATGAAACACAGAAATTGCATCGGAATTAAATAGAAAAGGCACAATGCCGACTTAAGTACAAGAAGACTGACTCTTCATACTGTCTCTGTTTTAAACCATTCCTGTGACACTAGTTATAGATTCCGATGCCTCACTTCAGGTTTACTGTATCCCTTGGACCTTCTTAGTGACGACGAACACAGAAATTGCATCGGAATTAAATACAAAAGGCACAATGACGACTTAAGTACAAGAAGACTGACTCTGCCTACTGTCTATGTTTTGAACCATCCCTGTGACACTAGTTATACATTCAGATTCCTCACTTCAGGTTTGCTGTATCCCTCGGACCTTCGAATTGACGATAAAACACAGAAATTGCATCGGAATTAAATACAAAAGTCACAATGGCGACCTAAGTACATGAAGTCTGACTCATCTTACTGACTATGTTTTGAACCATTCCTATGACACTAGTTATAGATTCCGATGCTTCACTTCAGGTTAAATGTATCCCTTGGACCTTCTTATTGACGATGAAACACAGAAATTGCATCGGAATTAAAAAGAAATGGCACAATGCCGACTTAAGTACAAGAGGACAGACTCTTCTTACTGTCTATGTTTTGAACCGAACCTGTGACACTAGTTATAGATTCCGATACTTCACTTCAGATTTACTGTATCCCTTGGACCTTCTTATTGACGATGAAGCACCGAAACTGCTTCGGAGTTAAATACGAAAGGCACAATGCCGACTTAAATACAAGAAGACTGACACTTCTTACTGACTATGTTTTGAACCATTCCAGTGACACTAGTTATAGAATCCGATGCCTCACTTCAGGTTTACTGTATTCCTCTGACCTTCTTATTGACGATGAAACACAGATATTGCATCGGAATTAAATAGAAAAGGTAGAATGCCGACTTAAGTGCAAGAAGACTGACTCTTCTTACAGACTATTAATTAAACTATTCCTGTGACACTAGTTATAGACTCCGATGCTTCACTTCAGGTTTACTGTATACCTCTGACCTTCTTATTGACGTTGAAACACAGAAATTGCATCGGAATTAAATACAAAAGGCACAATGCCAACTTAAGTACAAGCAGACTGACTCTTCCTACTGTCTATGTTTTGAACCATCCCTGTGACACAAGTTAGAGATTCCGATGCTTCTCTTCAGGTTTACTGTATCCCTATGACCTTCTTATTGACGATAAAACAAAGTAATTGCATCGGAAATTAATAGAAAATGCACAATGCCGACGTAAGTACAAGAAGAATGACTCTTCTTACTGTCTATGCCTTGAACCATTCCTGTGACACTTGTTATAGATTCCGATGCTTCACTTCAGGTGTACTGCATCCCGTGGACCTTCTTATTGACGATGAAACATGGAAATAGCGTCGGAATTAAATGGAAAGGGCAGAATGCAGACTTAAGTGCAAGAATACTGTCTCTTCTTACTGACTACATTTTGAATCATTCCTGTGACACTGGTTATAGACTCCGATGCTTCACTTCAGGTTGGCTGTATCCCTCTGACCTTCTTATTGATGATGAAACACAGAAATTGCATCGGAATTAGAAAGAAATGGCACAATGCCGACTTAAATACAAGAAGACTGACTCTTCTTACTGACTATGTTTTGAACCATTCCTGTGACACTAGTTATAGATTCCGATGCTTCACTTCAGGTTTACTGTATCCCTCTGACCTTCTTATTGACGATGAGACACAGAAATTGCATCGGAATTAAATACAAAAGGCACAATGATGACTTAAGTACAAGAAGACTGACTCCTCTTGCTGACTATGTTTTGAACGATTCCTGTGACACTAGTTATGGTTTCCGATGGCTCACTTCAGGTTTACTGTATCCCTTGGACCTTCTTATTGATAATGAAATACAGAAATTGCATCGGAATTAAATAGAAAAGGCACAATGCCGACTTAAGTACAAGAAAACTGACACTTCCCCTTGCCTATGGTTTGAACTATTCCTGTGACACTAGTTATAGATTCCGATGCTTCACTTCAGGTTTACTGTATCCCTCTGACCTTCTTATTGACGATGAATCACAGAAATTGCATCGGCATTAAATACAAAAGGCACAATGCCGACTCAAGTACAAGAAGACTGACTCTTCCTACTGTCTATGTTTTGAACCACTCCTATGACACTAGTTATAGAATCCGGTGCTTCACGTCATGTTTACTGTATCCCTCTGACCTTCCTATTGACGATGAAACACAGAAATTGCATCGGAATTACATCGAAAAGGCACAATGCCGATTTAAGTACAACAAGACGGACTCTTCTTACTGTCTATGATTTGAACCATTCCTGTGACACTAGTTATGGATTCCGATGCTTCACTTCAGGTGTACTGTATCCCTTGGACCTTCTTATTGAAGATGAAACACAGAAATAGCATCGGAATTAAATACAAGAGGCACAATGCCGACTTAAGTAGAAGTAGACTGATACTTCTTACTGTCCATGCTTTGAACCATAACTGTGACACTAGTTATAGATTCTGATACTTTACTTAAGGTTTTTCTGTAACCCTTTGACCTTCTTATTGACGTTGAAACACAGATATTGCATCGGAATTAAATACAAAAGGCACAATGCCAACTTAAGTACAAGAAGACTGACTCTTCTTACTGACTATGTTTTGAGCCGTTCCTGTGACACTAGTCATAGATTCCGATGCCTCACTTCAGGTTTCCTGTATCCCTCTGACCTTCTTAATGACGATGAAACGCAGATATTGCATCGGAATTAAATAGAAAAGGCACAATGCCGACTTAAGTACAAGAAGACTGACTCTTCTTACTGACTATGTTTTGAACCATTCCTGTGACACTAGTTATAGACTCCGATGCTTCACCTCAGGTTTACTGTATCCCTCTGACCTTCTTATTGATAATGAAACACAGAAATTGCATCAGAAATAAATAGAAATGGCACAATGCCGACTTATGTACAAGAAGACTGACGCTTCTTACTGTCTATGTTTTGAACCGAACCTGTGACACTAGTTATAGATTCTGATGCTTCACTTCAGGTTTACTGTATCTCTTGGACCTCCTTATTGACGATGAAACACAGAAATTGCATCGGAATTAAATAGAAAAGGCACAATGCCGACTTAAGTACAAGAAGACTGACTCTACCTACTGTCTATGTTTTGAACCATCCCTGTGACACTAGTTATACATTCCGATTCCTCACTTCAGGTTTACTGTATCCCTCTGACCTTCGAATTGACGATAAAACACAGAAATTGCATCGGAATTAACTACAAAAGGCACAATTACGACTTAAGTACATGAAGACTGAATCTTCTTACTGTCTATAAATTGAACCATTCCTGTGACACTAGTTATAGACTCCGATGCTTCACTTAAGGGTTTACTGTATCCCTTGGACCTTCTTATTGACGATGAAACACAGAAATTGCATCGGAATTAAATACAAAAGGCACATTGCCGACTTAAGTATAAGAAGACACACTTCTTACTGTCTATGTTTTGAACCATTCCTGTGACACTAGTTATGGTTTCCGATGGCTCACTTCGGGTTCACTGTATCCCTTGGACCTTCTTATTGATAATGAAACACAGAAACTGCATCGGAATTAAATAGAAAAGGCACAATGCCGTCTTAAGGACAAGAAGACTGACACTTCCCACTGTCTATGTTTTGAACCATTCCTGTGACACTAGTTATAGATGCCGATGCTTCACTTCAGGCTTACTGTATCCCTCTTACCTTCTTATTGACGATGAAATACTGAAATTGCATCCGAATTAAATACTCGTACAAAAGGCACAATGCCGACTCAAGTACAAGAAGACTGACTCTTCCTACAGTCTATGTTTTGAACCACTACTATGACACTAGTTATAGATTCCGGTGCTTCACTTCAGGTTTACTGTGTCCCTCTGACCTTCTTATTGACGATGAAACACAGAAATTGCATCGGAATTAAATAGAAAAGGCACAATGCCGATTTATGTACAAGATGACTGACTCTTCTTACTGACTATGATTTGAACCATTCCTGTGACACTAGTTACAGATTCCGATGCTTCACTTCAGGTGTACTGTATCCCTTGGACCTTCATATTGGCGATGAAACACAGAAATTGCATCGGAATTAAATACAAATGGCACAATGCCGACTCAAGTGCAAGAAGACTGACTCTTCCTACTGTCTATGTTTTGAACCGTCCCTGTGACACAAGTTATAGATTCCGCTGCTTCTCTTCAGGTTTACTGTATCCCTCTGACCTTCTTATTGACGATAAAACACAGAAATTGCATCGGAATTAAATCGAAAAGGCACAATGCCGATTTAAGTACAAGAAGAGTGACTCTTCTTACTGTCTATGATTTGAACCATTCCTGTGACACTAGTTATGGATTCCGATGCTTCACTTCAGGTGTACTGTTTCCCTTGGACGTTCTTATTGGCGATGAAACACAGAAATTGCATCGGAATTAAATACAAAAGGCACAATGCCGACTTAAGTAGAAGTAGACTGACACTTCTTACTGTTTATGTTTTGAACCATAACTGTGACACTAGTTATAGATTCTGATACTTTACTTCAGGTTTTCTGTAACCCTTTGACCTTCTTATTGTCGTTGAAACACAGAAATTGCATCGGAATTAAATACAAAAGGCACAATGCCAACATAAGTACAAGAAGACTGACTCTTCTTACTGACTATGTTTTGAGCCATTCCTGTGACACTAGTCATAGATTCCGATACCTCACTTCAGGTTTCCTGTATCCCTCTGACCTTCTTATTGACGATGAAACGCAGATATTGCATCGGAATTAAATAGATAAGGCACAATGCCGACTTAAGAACAAGAAGACTGACTCTTCTTACTGACTATGTTTTGAACCATTCCTGTGACACTAGTTATAGATTCCGATGCTTCACTTCAGGTTTACTGTATCCCTCTGACCTTCTTATTGACGATGAGACACAGAAATTGCATCGGAATTAAATACAAAAGGCACAATGATGACTTAAGTACAAGAAGACTGACTCCTCTTGCTGACTATGTTTGAACGATTCCTGTGACACTAGTTATGGTTTCCGATGGCTCACTTCAGGTTTACTGTATCCCTTGGACCTTCTTATTGATAATGAAATACAGAAATTGCATCGGAATTAAATAGAAAAGGCACAATGCCGACTTAAGTACAAGAAAACTGACACTTCCCCTTGCCTATGGTTTGAACTATTCCTGTGACACTAGTTATAGATTCCGATGCTTCACTTCAGGTTTACTGTATCCCTCTGACCTTCTTATTGACGATGAATCACAGAAATTGCATCGGCATTAAATACAAAAGGCACAATGCCGACTCAAGTACAAGAAGACTGACTCTTCCTACTGTCTATGTTTTGAACCACTCCTATGACACTAGTTATAGAATCCGGTGCTTCACGTCATGTTTACTGTATCCCTCTGACCTTCCTATTGACGATGAAACACAGAAATTGCATCGGAATTACATCGAAAAGGCACAATGCCGATTTAAGTACAACAAGACGGACTCTTCTTACTGTCTATGATTTGAACCATTCCTGTGACACTAGTTATGGATTCCGATGCTTCACTTCAGGTGTACTGTATCCCTTGGACCTTCTTATTGAAGATGAAACACAGAAATAGCATCGGAATTAAATACAACAGGCACAATGCCGACTTAAGTAGAAGTAGACTGAAACTTCTTACTGTCCATGCTTTGAACCATAACTGTGACACTAGTTATAGATTCTGATACTTTACTTAAGGTTTTTCTGTAACCCTTTGACCTTCTTATTGACGTTGAAACACAGATATTGCATCGGAATTAAATACAAAAGGCACAATGCCAACTTAAGTACAAGAAGACTGACTCTTCTTACTGACTATGTTTTGAGCCGTTCCTGTGACACTAGTCATAGATTCCGATGCCTCACTTCAGGTTTCCTGTATCCCTCTGACCTTCTTAATGACGATGAAACGCAGATATTGCATCGGAATTAAATAGAAAAGGCACAATGCCGACTTAAGTACAAGAAGACTGACTCTTCTTACTGACTATGTTTTGAACCATTCCTGTGACACTAGTTATAGACTCCGATGCTTCACCTCAGGTTTACTGTATCCCTCTGACCTTCTTATTGATAATGAAACACAGAAATTGCATCAGAAATAAATAGAAATGGCACAATGCCGACTTATGTACAAGAAGACTGACGCTTCTTACTGTCTATGTTTTGAACCGAACCTGTGACACTAGTTATAGATTCTGATGCTTCACTTCAGGTTTACTGTATCTCTTGGACCTCCTTATTGACGATGAAACACAGAAATTGCATCGGAATTAAATAGAAAAGGCACAATGCCGACTTAAGTACAAGAAGACTGACTCTTCATACTGTCTCTGTTTTAAACCATTCCTGTGACACTAGTTATAGATTCCGATGCCTCACTTCAGGTTTACTGTATCCCTTGGACCTTCTTAGTGACGACGAACACAGAAATTGCATCGGAATTAAATACAAAAGGCACAATGCCGACTTAAGTACAAGAAGACTGACTCTACCTACTGTCTATGTTTTGAACCATCCCTGTGACACTAGTTATACATTCCGATTCCTCACTTCAGGTTTACTGTATCCCTCTGACCTTCGAATTGACGATAAAACACAGAAATTGCATCGGAATTAACTACAAAAGGCACAATTACAACTTAAGTACATGAAGACTGAATCTTCTTACTGTCTATAAATTGAACCATTCCTGTGACACTAGTTATAGACTCCGATGCTTCACTTAAGGGTTTACTGTATCCCTTGGACCTTCTTATTGACGATGAAACACAGAAATTGCATCGGAATTAAATACAAAAGGCACATTGCCGACTTAAGTATAAGAAGACACACTTCTTACTGTCTATGTTTTGAACCATTCCTGTGACACTAGTTATGGTTTCCGATGGCTCACTTCGGGTTCACTGTATCCCTTGGACCTTCTTATTGATAATGAAACACAGAAACTGCATCGGAATTAAATAGAAAAGGCACAATGCCGTCTTAAGGACAAGAAGACTGACACTTCCCACTGTCTATGTTTTGAACCATTCCTGTGACACTAGTTATAGATTCCGATGCTTCACTTCAGGCTTACTGTATCCCTCTTACCTTCTTATTGACGATGAAATACTGAAATTGCATCCGAATTAAATACTCGTACAAAAGGCACAATGCCGACTCAAGTACAAGAAGACTGACTCTTCCTACAGTCTATGTTTTGAACCACTACTATGACACTAGTTATAGATTCCGGTGCTTCACTTCAGGTTTACTGTGTCCCTCTGACCTTCTTATTGACGATGAAACACAGAAATTGCATCGGAATTAAATAGAAAAGGCACAATGCCGATTTATGTACAAGATGACTGACTCTTCTTACTGACTATGATTTGAACCATTCCTGTGACACTAGTTACAGATTCCGATGCTTCACTTCAGGTGTACTGTATCCCTTGGACCTTCATATTGGCGATGAAACACAGAAATTGCATCGGAATTAAATACAAATGGCACAATGCCGACTCAAGTGCAAGAAGACTGACTCTTCCTACTGTCTATGTTTTGAACCGTCCCTGTGACACAAGTTATAGATTCCGCTGCTTCTCTTCAGGTTTACTGTATCCCTCTGACCTTCTTATTGACGATAAAACACAGAAATTGCATCGGAATTAAATCGAAAAGGCACAATGCCGATTTAAGTACAAGAAGAGTGACTCTTCTTACTGTCTATGATTTGAACCATTCCTGTGACACTAGTTATGGATTCCGATGCTTCACTTCAGGTGTACTGTTTCCCTTGGACGTTCTTATTGGCGATGAAACACAGAAATTGCATCGGAATTAAATACAAAAGGCACAATGCCGACTTAAGTAGAAGTAGACTGACACTTCTTACTGTCCATGTTTTGAACCATAACTGTGACACTAGTTATAGATTCTGATACTTTACTTCAGGTTTTCTGTAACCCTTTGACCTTCTTATTGTCGTTGAAACACAGAAATTGCATCGGAATTAAATACAAAAGGCACAATGCCAACATAAGTACAAGAAGACTGACTCTTCTTACTGACTATGTTTTGAGCCATTCCTGTGACACTAGTCATAGATTCCGATACCTCACTTCAGGTTTCCTGTATCCCTCTGACCTTCTTATTGACGATGAAACGCAGATATTGCATCGGAATTAAATAGATAAGGCACAATGCCGACTTAAGAACAAGAAGACTGACTCTTCTTAATGACTATGTTTTGAACCATTCCTGTGACACTAGTTATAGACTCCGATGCTTCACCTCAGGTTTACTGTATCCCTCTGACCTTCTTATTGATGATGTAACACAGAAATTGCATCAGAAATAAATAGAAATAGCAAAATGCCGACTTATGTACAAGAAGACTGACTCTTCTTACTGTCTATGTTTTGAACCGAACCTGTGACACTAGTTATAGATTTCGATGCTTCACTTCAGGTTTACTGTATCTCTTGGACCTCCTTATTGACGATGAAACACCGAAATTGCTTCGGAATTAAATACGAAAGGCTCAATGCCGACATAAGTACAAGAAGACTGTCTCTTCTTACTGACTATGTTTTGAACCACTCCTGTGACACCACTTATAGATTCCGATGATTCACTTCAGGTTTACTGTATCCCTCTGACCTTCTTATTGACGATGAAACACAGAAATTGCATCGGAATTAAATAGAAAATGTACAATGCCGACTTAAGTACAAGAAGACTGACTCTTCTTACTGTCTCTGTTTTAAACCATTCCTGTGACACTAGTTATAGATTCCGATGCCTCACTTCAGGTTTACTGTATCCCTTGGACCTTCTTATTGACGATGAACACAGAAATTGCATCGGAATTAAATACAAAAGGCACAATGCCGACTTAAGTACAAGAAGACTGACTCTACCTACTGTCTATGTTTTGAACCATGCCTGTGACACTAGTTATACATTCCGATTCCTCACTTCAGGTTTACTGTATCCCTCTGACCTTCGAATTGACGATAAAACACAGAAATTGCATCGGAATTAAATACAAAAGGCACAATTACGACTTAAGTACATGAAGACTGAATCTTCTTACTGTCTATAATTTGAACCATACCTGTGACACTAGTTATAGACTCCGATGCTTCACTTAAGGGTTTACTGTAACCCTTGGACCTTCTTATTGACGATGAAACACAGAAATTGCATCGGAATTAAATACAAAAGGCATAATGCCGACTTAAGTACAAGAAGACACACTTCTTACTGTCTATGTTTTTAACCATTCCTGTGACACTAGTTATAGGTTCCGATGCTTCACTTCAGGTCTACTGTATCCCTCTGACCTTCTTATTGACGATGAAGCACAGAAATATCATCGGAATCAAATACAAAAGGCACAATGATGACTTAAGTACAGGAAGACTGACTCTTCTTACTGACTATGTTTTGAACCATTCCTGTGACACTAGTTATGGTTTCCGATGGCTCACTTCAGGTTTACTGTATCCCTTGGACCTTCTTATTGATAATGAAACACAGAAATTGCATCGGAATTAAATAGAAAAGGCACAATGCCGTCTTAAGGTCAAGAAGACTGACACTTCCCACTGTCTATGCTTTGAACCATTCCTGTGACACTAGTTATAGATTCCGATGCTTTACTTCAGGCTTACTGTATCCCTCTGACCTTCTTATTGACGATGAAACACAGAAATTGCATCCGAATTAAATACTCGTACAAAAGGCACAATGCCGACTCAAGTACAAGAAGACTGACTCTTCCTACTGTCTATGTTTTGAACCACTCCTATGACACTAGTTATAGATTCCGGTGCTTCACTTCAGGTTTACTGTGTCCCTCTGACCTTCTTATTGACGATGAAACACAGAAATTGCATCGGTATTAAATAGAAAAGGCACAATGCCGATTTATGTACAAGATGACTGACTCTTCTTACTGACTATGATTTGAACCATTCCTGTGACACTAGTTACAGATTCCGATGCTTCACTTCAGGTGTACTGTGTCCCTTGGACCTTCATATTGGCGATGAAACACAGAAATTGCATCGGAATTAAATACAAATGGCACAATGCCGACTCAAGTGCAAGAAGACTGACTCTTCCTACTGTCTATGTTTTGAACCATAACTGTGACACTAGTTATAGATTCTGATACTTCACGTCAGGTTTACTGTAACCCTCTGACCTTCTTATTGACGTTGAAACTCAGAAATTGCATCGGATTTAAATACAAAAGGCACAATGCCAACTTAAGTACAAGAAGACTGACTCTTCCTACTGTCTATGTTTTGAACCATCCCTGTGACACAAGTTATAGATTCCGTTGCTTCTCTTCAGGTTTACTGTATCCCTCTGACCTTCTTATTGACGATAAAACACAGTAATTGCATCGGAAATTAGTAGAAAAGGCACAATGCCGACTTAAGTACAAGAAGACCGACTCTTCTTACTGACTATGTTTTGAACCATTCCTGTGACACTAGTTATCGAATCCGATGCTTCACTTCAGGTGTACTGCATCCCTTGGACCTTCGTATTGACGATGAAACACAGAAATTGCATCGGAATTAAAGAGAAAATGCACAATGCCGACTTAAGTACAAGAAGAACGACTCTTCTTACTGTCTATGCCTTGAACCATTCCTGTGACACTTGTTATAGATTCCGATGCTTTACTTCAGGTGTACTGCATCCCGTGGACCTTCTTATTGACGATGAAACAAAGAAATAGCGTCGGAATTAAATAGAAAGGGCAGAATGCAGACTTAAGTGCAAGAATACCGTCTCTTCTTACTGACTATATTTTGAATCATTCCTGTGACACTAGTTATAGACTCCATTGCTTCACTTCAGGTTTACTGTATCCCTCTGACCTTCTTATTGATGATGAAACACAGAAATTGCATCGGAATTAAATAGAAATGGCACAATGCCGACTTAAGTACAAGAAGACAGACTCTTCTTACTGTCTATGTTTTGAACCGAACCTGTGACACTAGTTATAGATTCCGATGCTTCACTTCAGGTGTACTGCATCCCGTTGACCTTCTTATTGACGATGAAACACAGAAATTGCATCGGAATCAAAAAGAAAAGGCACAATGCCGACTTAAGTACAAGAAGACTGACTCTTCTTACTGTCTATGATTTGAACCAATCCTGTGACACTACTTATAGACTCCGATGCTCCACTTTAGGTTTACTGTATCCCATGGACCTTCTTATTGACGATGAAACACAGAAATTGCATTGGAATTAAATACAAAAGGCACAATGCCAACTTAAGTACACGAAGACTGACTGTTCTTACTATCTATGTTTTTAACCATTCCTGTGACACTAGTTATGGTTTCCGATGGCTCACTTCAGGTTTACTGTATCCCTTGGACCTTCTTATTGATAATGAAACACAGAAATTGCATCGGAATTAAATAGAAAAGGCACAATGCCGACTTAAGTACCAGAAGACTGACACTTCCCACTGTCTATGGTTTGAACTATTCCTGTGACACTAGTTATGGATTCCGATGCTTCACTTCAGGTTTACTGTATCCCTCTGACCTTCTTATTGACGATGAAACACAGAAATTGCATCGGAATTAAATACAAAAGGCACAATGCCGACTCAAGTACAGGAAGACTGACTCTTCCTACTGTCTATGTTTTGAACCACTCCTATGACACTAGTTATAGATTCCGGTGCTTCACTTCAGGTTAACTGTATCCCTCTGACCTTCCTATTGACGATGAAACACAGAAATTGCATCGGAATTAAATAGAAAAAGGACAATGCGATTTAAGTACAAGAAGATTGACTCTTCTTACTGTCTATGATTTGAACCATTCCTGTGACACTAGTTATAGTTTCCGATGCTTCACGTCAGGTGTACTGTACCCCTTGGACCTTCTTATTGACGATGAAACACAGAAATTGCATCGGAATTAAATACAAAAGGCAGAATGCCGACTTAAGTAGAAGTAGACTGACTCTTCTTACTGTCCATGCTTTGAACCATGAGTGTAACACTAGTTATAGGTTCTGATACTTTACTTCAGGATTACTGTATCCCTCTGACCTTCTTATTGACGTTGAAACACAGAAATTGCATCGGAATTAAATACAAGAGGCACAATGCTAACTTAAGTACAAGAAGACTGACTCTTCTTACTGACTATGTTTTTAACCATTCCTGTGACACTAGTCATAGATTCCGATGCTTCACTTCAGGTTTCCTGTATCCCTCTGACCTTCTAATTGACGATGAAACACAGATATTGCATCGGAATTAAATAGAAAAGGCACAATGCCGACTTAAGTACAAGAAGACTGACTCTTCTTACTGACTATGTTTTGAACCATTGCTGTGACACTAGTTATAGACTCCGATGCTTCACCTCAGGTTTACTGTATCCCTTTGACCTTCTTATTGATGATGTAACACAGAAATTGCATCAGAAATAAATAGAAATGGCACAATGCCGACTTATGTACAAGAAGACTGACTCTTCTTTCTGTCTCTGTTTTAAACCATTCCTGTGACACTAGTTATAGATTCCGATGCCTCACTTCAGGTTTACTGTATCCCTTGGACCTTCTTATTGACGATGAACACAGAAATTGCATCGGAATTAAATACAAAAGGCACAATGCCGACTTAAGTACAAGAAGACTGACTCTACCTACTGTTTATGTTTTGAACCATCCCTGTGACACTAGTTATAGATTCCGATTCTTCACTTCAGGTTTACTGTATCCCTCTGACCTGCGAATTGACGATAAAACACAGAAATTGCATCGAAATTAAATACAAAAGGCACAATTAGGACTTAAGTACATGAAGACTGAATCTTCTCACTGTCTATAGTTTGAACCATTCCTGTGACACTAGTTATAGACTCCGATGTTTCACTTAAGTGTTTACTGTATCCCTTGGGCCTTCTTATTGACGATGAAACACAGAAATTGCATCGGAATTAAATACAAATGGCACAATGCCGACTTAAGTACAAGAAGACACACTTCTTACTGTCTATGTTTTTAACCATTCCTGTGACACTAGTTATAGATTCCGGTGCTTCACTTCAGGTTTACTGTATCCCTCTGACCTTCCTATTGACGATGAAACACAGAAATTGCATCGGAATTAAATAGAAAAAGCACAATGCGATTTAAGTACAAGAAGGTTGACTCTTCTTACTGTCTATGATTTGAATCATTCCTGTGACACTAGTTATAGATTCCGATGCTTCACGTCAGGTGTACTGTATCCCTTGGACCTCCTTATTGACGATGAAACACAGAAATTGCATCGGAATTAAATACAAAAGGCAGAATGCCGACTTAAGTAGAAGTAGACTGACTCTTCTTACTGTCCATGCTTTGAACCATAACTGTAACACTAGTTATAGGTTCTGATACTTTACTTCAGGTTTACTGTAACCCTCTGACCTTCTTATTGACGTTGAATCACAGAAATTGCATCGGAATTAAATACAAGAGGCACAATGCCAACTTAAGTACAAGAAGACTGACTCTTCTTACTGACTATGTTTTGAACCATTCCTGTGACACTAGTCATAGATTCCGATGCTTCACTTCAGGTTTCCTGTATCCCTCTGACCTTCTAATTGACGATTAAACACAGAAATTGCATCAGAAATAAATAGAAATGGCACAATGCCGACTTATGTACAAGAAGACTGACTCTTCTTTCTGTCTCTGTTTTAAACCATTCCTGTGACACTAATTATAGAGTCCGATGCCTCACTTCAGGTTTACTGTATCCCTTGGACCTTTTTATTGACGATGTACACAGAAATTGCATCGGAATTAAATACACAAGGCACAATGCCGACTTAAGTACAAGAAGACTGACTCTACCTACTGTCTATGTTTTGAACCACTCCTATGACACTAGTTATAGATTCCGGTGCTTCACTTAAGGTTAACTGTATCCCTCTGACCTTCCTATTGACGATGAAACACAGAAATTGCATCGGAATTAAATAGAAAAAGGACAATGCGATTTAAGTACAAGAAGATTGACTCTTCTTACTGTCTATGATTTGAACCATTCCTGTGACACTAGTTATAGTTTCCGATGCTTCACGTCAGGTGTACTGTACCCCTTGGACCTTCTTATTGACGATGAAACACAGAAATTGCATCGGAATTAAATACAAAAGGCAGAATGCCGACTTAAGTAGAAGTAGACTGACTCTTCTTACTGTCCATGCTTTGAACCATAAGTGTAACACTAGTTATAGGTTCTGATACTTTACTTCAGGATTACTGTATCCCTCTGACCTTCTTATTGACGTTGAAACACAGAAATTGCATCGGAATTAAATAGAAAAGGCACAATGCCGACTTAAGTACAAGAAGACTGACTCTTCTTACTGACTATGTTTTGAACCATTGCTGTGACACTAGTTATAGACTCCGATGCTTCACCTCAGGTTTACTGTATCCCTTTGACCTTCTTATTGATGATGTAACACAGAAATTGCATCAGAAATAAATAGAAATGGCACAATGCCGACTTATGTACAAGAAGACTGACTCTTCTTTCTGTCTCTGTTTTAAACCATTCCTGTGACACTAGTTATAGATTCCGATGCCTCACTTCAGGTTTACTGTATCCCTTGGACCTTCTTATTGACGATGAACACAGAAATTGCATCGGAATTAAATACAAAAGGCACAATGCCGACTTAAGTACAAGAAGACTGACTCTACCTACTGTTTATGTTTTGAACCATCCCTGTGACACTAGTTATAGATTCCGATTCTTCACTTCAGGTTTACTGTATCCCTCTGACCTGCGAATTGACGATAAAACACAGAAATTGCATCGAAATTAAATACAAAAGGCACAATTAGGACTTAAGTACATGAAGACTGAATCTTCTCACTGTCTATAGTTTGAACCATTCCTGTGACACTAGTTATAGACTCCGATGCTTCACTTAAGTGTTTACTGTATCCCTTGGGCCTTCTTATTGACGATGAAACACAGAAATTGCATCGGAATTAAATACAAATGGCACAATGCCGACTTAAGTACAAGAAGACACACTTCTTACTGTCTATGTTTTTAACCATTCCTGTGACACTAGTTATAGATTCCGGTGCTTCACTTCAGGTTTACTGTATCCCTTGGACCTCCTTATTGACGATGAAACACAGAAATTGCATCGGAATTAAATACAAAAGGCAGAATGCCGACTTAAGTAGAAGTAGACTGACTCTTCTTACTGTCCATGCTTTGAACCATAACTGTAACACTAGTTATAGGTTCTGATACTTTACTTCAGGTTTACTGTAACCCTCTGACCTTCTTATTGACGTTGAATCACAGAAATTGCATCGGAATTAAATACAAGAGGCACAATGCCAACTTAAGTACAAGAAGACTGACTCTTCTTACTGACTATGTTTTGAACCATTCCTGTGACACTAGTCATAGATTCCGATGCTTCACTTCAGGTTTCCTGTATCCCTCTGACCTTCTAATTGACGATTAAACACAGAAATTGCATCAGAAATAAATAGAAATGGCACAATGCCGACTTATGTACAAGAAGACTGACTCTTCTTTCTGTCTCTGTTTTAAACCATTCCTGTGACACTAATTATAGAGTCCGATGCCTCACTTCAGGTTTACTGTATCCCTCTGACCTTCTTATTGACAATAAAACACAGTAATAGCATCGGAAATTAATAGAAAAGGTACAATGCCGACTGAAGTGCAAGAAGTATGACTCTTCTTACTGACTATGTTTTGAACCATTCCTGTGTTCCTAGTTATAGAATCCGATGCTTTACTTCAGGTGTGCTGCATCCCTTGGACCTTCGTATTGACGATGAAACTCAGAAATTGCATCGGAATTAAATAGAAAAGGCAAAATAGCGTCTTAAGTACCAGAAGACTGACACTACTCACTGTCTATGATTTGAACCATTCCTGTGACACTAGTTATAGATTCCGATGCCTCACTTCAGGCTTACTGTATCCCTCTGACCTTCTTATTGACGATGAAACAAAGAAAATGCATCGGAATTAAATAGAAAAGGCACAATGCCGATTTAAGTACAAGAAGACTGACTCTTCTTACTGACTGTGATTTGAACCATTCCTGTGACACTAGTTACAGATTCCGATGCCTCAATTCAGAAGTACTGTATCCCTTGGACCTTCATATTGACGATGAAACACAGATATTGCATCGGAATTAAATACAAAAGGCACAATGCCGACATAAGTAGAAGTCGACCAACTCTTCTTACTGTCCTTGATTTGAACCATAACTGTGACACTAGTTATAGATTCTGATACTTCATTTCAGGTTTACTGTACCCTCTGACCTTCTTATTGACGTTGAAACACAGAAATTGCATCGTAATTAAATACAGAAGGCACAATGCCAACTTAAGTACAAAAAGACTGTCTCTTCCAACTGTCTATGCTTTGAACCTTCCCTATGACATAAGTTATAGATTCCGATGCTTCTCTTCAGGTTTACTGTATCCCTCTGACCTTCGTATTGACGATAAAACACAGTAATTGCGTCGGAATTAAATAGAAAATGCACAATGCCGACTTAAGTACAAGAAGACTGACAATTCTTACTGACTATGATTTGAACCATTCCTGTGACACTAGTCATAGATTCCGATGCCTTACTTCAGGTTTCCTGTATCCCTCTGTCCTTCTTATTGATGATGAAACACAGATATTGCATCGGAATTAAATAGAAAAGGCACAATGCCGACTTAAGTACAAGAAGACTGAGTGTTCTTACTGACTATGTTTAGAACCATTCCTGTGACACTAGTTATAGACTCCGATGCTTCACTTCAGGTTTACTGTATCCCTCTGACCTTCTTATTGATGATGAAACACAGAAAATGCATCAGAATTAAATAGAAATGGCACTATGCTGACTTATGTACAAGAAGACTGACTCTTCTTACTGTCTATGTGTTGAACCGAACCTGTGACACTAGTTATAGATTCTGATGCTTCACTTCAGGTTTACTGTATCCCTTGGACCTTCGTGTAGACGATGAAACACCGAAATTGCTTCGAAATTAAATACAAAAGGCTCAATGCCGACTTAAGTACAAGATGACTGACTCTTCCTACTGTCTATGTTTTGAACCCTTCCTGTGACACTAGTTATAGATTCCGATGCTTCACTTCAGGTGTACTGTATACCTCTGACCTTCTTATTGACGATGAAACACAGAAATTGCATCGGAATTAAATACAAAAGGCTCAATGCCGACTTAAGTACAAGAAGACTGACTCTTCCTACTGTCTATGTTTTGAACCACTCCTATGACACTAGTTATAGATTCCGGTGCTTCACTTCAGGGTTTACTGTATCCCTTGGACCTTCTTATTGACGATGAAACACCGAAATTGCATCGGAATTAAATACAAAAGGCACAATGCCGACTTAAGTACAAGAAGACACACTTCTTACTGTCTATGTTTTTAACCATTCCTGTGACACTAGTTATAGATTCCGATGCTTCACTTCAGGTTTACTGTATCCCTCTGACCTTCTTATTGACGATGAAACACAGAAATTGCATCGGAATTAAATACAAAAGGCACAATGATTACTTAAGTACAAGAAGACTGACTCTTCTTACTGACTATGTTTTGAACCATTCCTGTGACACTAGTTATGGTTTCCGATGGCTCACTTCAGGTTTACTGTATCCCTTGGACCTTCTTATTGATAATGAAACACAGAAATTGCATCCTAATTAAATACAAAAGGCACAATGCCAACTTAAGTACAACAAGACTGTCTCTTCCAACTGTCGATGTTTTGAACCATCCCTGTGACATAAGTTATAGATTCCGATGCTTCTCTTCAGGTTTACTGTATCCCTCTGACCTTCTTATTGACGATAAAACACAGTAATTGCATCGGAAATTAATAGAAAAGGCACAATGCCAACTTAAGTACAAGAAGTATGACTCTTCTTACTGACTATGTTTTAAACCATTCCTGTGTTCCTAATTATAGAATCCGATGCTTCACTTCAGGTGTACTGCATCCCTTGGACCTTCGTATTGACGATGAAACACAGAAATTGCATCGGAATTAAATAGAAAATGCACATTGCCGACTTAAGTACAAGCAGACTGACACTTCTTACTGACTATGATTTGAACCATTCCTGTGACACTAGTCATAGACTCCGATGCTTCACTTCAGGTTTACTGTATCCCTCTGACCTTCTTATTGATGATGAAACACAGAAATTGCATCAGAATTAAATAGAAATGGCACTATGCCGACTTATGTACAAGAAGACTATTTCTTCTTACTGACTATGTTTTGAACCGAACCTGTGACACTAGTTATACATTCTGATGCTTCACTTCAGGTTTACTGTATCCCTTGGAACTTCTTTTTGACGATGAAACACCGAAATTGCTTCGGAATTAAATACGTAAGGCACAATGCCGACTTAAGTACAAGAAGACTGTCTCTTCTTACTGACTATGTTTTGAACCATTCCTGTGACGCCACTTATAGATTCCGATGCTTCACTTCATGTTTACTGTATCCCTCTGGCCTTCTTATGGACGAAGAAACACAGAAATAGCATCACAAATAAATAGAAAAAGCACAATGCCGACTTAAGTACAAGAAGAATGACTCTTCTTACTGTCTATGCCTTGAACCATTCCTGTGACGATAGTTATAGATTCCGATGCTTCACTTCAGGTGTACTGCATCCCTTGGACCTTCTTATTGACGATGAAACAAAGAAATTGCGTCGGAATTAAGTAGAAAATGCACAATGCCGACTTAAATACAATAGGACTGACTCTTCTTACTGACTATCTTTTGAACCATTCCTGTGACACTAGTTACAGATTCCAATGCCTCACTTCTTATTTACTGTATCCCTCTGACCCTCTTATTGACGAAGAAACACAGAAATTGCATCGGAATTTAACACAAAAGGCACATTACCGACATAGGTACAAGAAGACTGATTCTTCTTACCGACTATGTTCTGAACCGTAGCTGTGACACTAGTTATAGATTCCGATGCCTCACTTAAGGTTTACTGTATACCTCTGACATTCTTATTGACGATGAAACACAGATATTGCATCGGAATGAAATAGAAACGGCAGAATGCCGACTTAAAAGCAAGAAGACTGACTCTTCTTACTGACTATGTTTTGAACCATTCCTGTGACACTAGTTATAGACTCCGATGCTTCATTTCAGGTTTACTGTATCCCTCTGATTTTCTTATTGATGAGGAAACACAGAAATTGCATCGGAATTAAATAGAAAATGCCCAATGCTGACTTAAGTACAAGAAGACAGACTCTTTTTACTGTCTATGTTTTGAACCGAACCTGTGACACTAGTTATAGATTCCGATGCTTCACTTCAGGTTTATTGTATCCCTTGGACCTTCGTGTAGACGATGAAACACCGAAATTGCTTCGAAATTAAATACGAAAGGCACAATGCCGACTTAAGTACAAGAAGACTATCTCTTCTTACTGACTATGTTTTGAACCATTCCTGTGACGCCACTTATAGATTCCGATGCTTCACTTCAGGTTTACTGTATCCCTCTGACCTTCTTATGGACGATGAAACATAGAAATAGCATCGCAAAAAAATAGAAAATGCACAATGCCGACTTAAGTACAAGAAGCATGACTCTTCTTACTGTCTATGCCTTGAACCATTCCTGTGACACTAGTTATAGATTCCGATGCTTCACTTCAGGTGTACTGCATCCCTTGGACCTTCTTATTGACGATGAAACAAAGAAATTGCGTCGGAATTAAGTAGAAAAGGCACAATGCCTACTTAAATACAATAGGACTGACTCTTCTTACTGACTATCTTTTGAACCATTCCTGTGACACTAGTTACAGATTCCAATGCCTCACTTCAGATTTACTGTATCCCTTGGACCTTGTTATTGACGATGAAACACAGAAATTGCATCGGAATTAAATACAAAAGGCTGAATGCCGACTTAAGTACAAGATGACTGACTCTTCCTACTGTCTATGTTTTGAACCCTTCCTGTGACACTAGTTATAGATTCCGATGCTTCACTTCAGGTGTACTGTATACCTCTGACCTTCTTTTTGACGATGAAACAAAGAAATTGCATCGGAATTAAATACAAAAGGCTCAATGCCGACTTAAGTACAAGAAGACTGACTCTTCCTACTGTCTATGTTTTGAACCACTCCTATGACACTAGTTATAGATTCCGGTGCTTCACTTCAGGGTTTACTGTATCCCTTGGACCTTCTTATTGACGATGAAACACCGAAATTGCATCGGAATTAAATACAAAAGGCACAATGCCGACTTAAGTACAAGAAGACACACTTCTTACTGTCTATGTTTTTAACCATTCCTGTGACACTAGTTATAGATTCCGATGCTTCACTTCAGGTTTAATGTATCCCTCTGACCTTCTTATTGACGATGAAACACAGAAATTGCATCGGAATTAAATACAAAAGGCACAATGATTACTTAAGTACAAGAAGACTGACTCTTCTTACTGACTATGTTTTGAACCATTCCTGTGACACTAGTTATGGTTTCCGATGGCTCACTTCAGGTTTACTGTATCCCTTGGACCTTCTTATTGATAATGAAACACAGAAATTGCATCCTAATTAAATACAAAAGGCACAATGCCAACTTAAGTACAAGTAGACTGTCTCTTCCAACTGTCGATGTTTTGAACCATCCCTATGACATAAGTTATAGATTCCGATGCTTCTCTTCAGGTTTACTGTATCCCTCTGACCTTCTTATTGACGATAAAACACAGTAATTGCATCGGAAATTAATAGAAAAGGCACAATGCCAACTTAAGTACAAGAAGTATGACTCTTCTCACTGACTATGTTTTAAACCATTCCTGTGTTCCTAATTATAGAATCCGATGCTTCACTTCAGGTGTACTGCATCCCTTGGACCTTCGTATTGACGATGAAACACAGAAATTGCATCGGAATTAAATAGAAAATGCACATTGCCGACTTAAGTACAAGCAGACTGACACTTCTTACTGACTATGATTTGAACCATTCCTGTGACACTAGTCATAGACTCCGATGCTTCACTTCAGGTTTACTGTATCCCTCTGACCTTCTTATTGATGATGAAACACAGAAATTGCATCAGAATTAAATAGAAATGGCACTATGCCGACTTATGTACAAGAAGACTAACTCTTCTTACTGACTATGTTTTGAACCGAACCTGTGACACTAGTTATACATTCTGATGCTTCACTTCAGGTTTACTGTATCCCTTGGAACTTCTTATTGACGATGAAACACCGAAATTGCTTCGGAATTAAATACGTAAGGCACAATGCCGACTTAAGTACAAGAAGACTGTCTCTTCTTACTGACTATGTTTTGAACCATTCCTGTGACGCCACTTATAGATTCCGATGCTTCACTTCATGTTTACTGTATCCCTCTGGCCTTCTTATGGACGAAGAAACACAGAAATAGCATCGCAATTAAATAGAAAAAGCACAATGCCGACTTAAGTACAGGAAGAATGACTCTTCTTACTGTCTATGCCTTCAACCATTCCTGTGACGATAGTTATAGATTCCGATGCTTCACTTCAGGTGTACTGCATCCCTTGGACCTTCTTATTGACGATGAAACAAAGAAATTGCGTCGGAATTAAGTAGAAAATGCAAAATGCCGACTTAAATACAATAGGACTGACTCCTCTTACTGACTATCTTTTGAACCATTCCTGTGACACTAGTTACAGATTCCAATGCCTCACTTCTTATTTACTGTATCCCTCTGACCCTCTTATTGACGAAGAAACACAGAAATTGCATCGGAATTTAACACAAAAGGCACAATACCGACATAGGTACAAGAAGACTGATTCTTCTTACCGACTATGTTCTGAACCGTAGCTGTGACACTAGTTATAGATTCCGATGCCTCACTTAAGGTTTACTGTATCCCTCTGACCTTCTTATTGACGATGAAACGCGGAAGTTGCTTCGGAATTAAATAGAAAAGGCACAATGCCGACTTAAGTACAAGAAGACTGACTCTTCCTACTGTCTATGTTTTGAACCATTCCTGTGACACCACTTATAGATTCCGATGCTTCACATCGGGTTTACTGTATCCCTCTGACCTTCTTATGGACGATGAAACACAGAAATTGCATCCGAAGTAAAAAAGAAAACGCACAATGCCGATTTAAGTACAAGAAGACTGACTCTTCTTACTGTCTATGTTTTGAACCATTCCTGTGACACTAGTTATAGATTCCGATGCCTCACTTCAGGTTTACTGCATCCCTCTGACATTTTTCTTGATGATGAAACACAGAAATTGCATCGGAATTAAATAGAAAATGCCCAATGCTGACTTAAGTACGAGAAGACAGACTCTTTTTACTGTCTATGTTTTGAACCCAACCTGTGACACTAGTTGTAGATGCCGATGCTTCACTTCAGGAGTACTGCATCCCTTGGACCTTCTTATTGACGATGAAACACAGAAATTGCATCGGAATTAAATAGAAAAGGCACAATGCCGTCTTAAGTACAACAAGACTGACACTTCCCACTGTCTATGTTTTGAACCATTCCAGTGACACTAGTTATAGATTCCGATGCTTCACTTCAGGCTTACTGTATCCCTCTGACCTTCTTATTGACGATTAAACACAGAAACTGCATCCGAATTAAATACACGTACAAAAGTCACAGTGCCGACTGAAGTACAAGAAGACTGTCTCTTCCTACTGTCTATGTTTTGAACCAGTCCTATGACATTAGTTAGAGATTCCGGTGCTTCACTTCAGGTTTACTGTATCCCTCTGACCTTCTTATTGACGATGAAACACAGAAATTGCATCAGAATTAAATAGAAAAGGCACAACGCCGATTTAAGTACAAGAAGACTGACTCTTCTTACTGACTATGATTGAACCATTCCTGTGACACTAGTTATAGATTACGATGCTTCACTTCAAGTTTACTGTATCCCTTGGACCTTCATATTGACGATGAAACACAGAAATTGCATCGGAATTAAATACAAAAGGCACAATGCCGACATAAGTAGAAGATGAATGACTCTTCTTACTGACTATGTTTTGAACCATTCCAGTGACACTAGTTATAGATTCCGATGCTTCACTTCAGGCTTACTGTATCCCTCTGACCTTCTTATTGACGATTAAACACAGAAATTGCATCCGAATTAAATACACGTACAAAAGTCACAGTGCCGACTCAAGTACAAGAAGACTGACTCTTCTTACTGACTATGTTTTGAACCATTCCAGTGACACTAGTTATAGATTCCGATGCTTCACTTCAGGCTTACTGTATCCCTCTGACCTTCTTATTGACGATTAAACACAGAAATTGCATCCGAATTAAATACACGTACAAAAGTCACAGTGCCGACTTAAGTACAAGAAGACTGACTCTTCTTACTTACTGTGTTTTGAACCATTCCTGTGACACTAGTTATAGTTTCCGATGCCTCACTTCATGTTTACTGTATCCCTTGGACCTTCTTATTGGCGATGAAACACAGAAATTGCATCGGAATTAAATACAAAATTCACAATGCCGACTCAAATACAAGATGACTGGCTCTTCTTACTCTCTATGTTTTCAACCTTTCCTGTGAGACCGGATATAGATTCCAATGCTTCACTACAGGTTTACTGTATCCCTCTAACCTTCTTATGGACGATGAAACACAGAAATTGCATCGGAAATAAAAAGAAAACACACAACTCCGATTTAAGTACAAGAAGACTGACTCTTCTTACTTTCTATATTTTGAACCATTAATGTGACACTAGTTATAGATTCCGATGCCTCACTTCAGGTTTACTTTATCCCTTGGACCTTCTTATTGGCGATGAAACACAGAAATTGCATCGGAATTAAATACAAAGTTCACAATGGCGACTTAAGTACGAGAAGACTGACTCTTCTTACTGACTATGTTTTGAACCATTCCTGTGACACTAGTTATAGACTCCGATGCTTCACTTCAAGTTTAATGTATCACTCTGACCTTCTTATTGACGGTGAAACACAGAAATTGCATCGGAATTAAAAAGAAACGGCACAATGCCGACTTAAGTGGAAGATGACTGACTCTTCCTACTGTCAATGTTTTGAACCATTCCTGTGACACTAGTTATAGATTCCGATGCTTCACTTCTGGTTTACTGTATCCCTCTGACCTTTTTATTGACGATGAAATACAGAAATTGCATCGGAATTAAATATAAAACGCACAATGCCGACTCAAGTACGAGAAGACTGACTCTTCCTAGTGTCCATATTTGAACCATTCCTGTGACACTAGTTATAGTTTCCGATGCCTCACTTCATGTTTACTGTATCCCTTGGACCTTCTTATTGGCGATGAAACACAGAAATTGCATCGGAATTAAATACAAAATTCACAATGCCGGCTCAAATACAAGATGACTGGCTCTTCTTACTCTCTATGTTTTGAACCTTTCCTGTGACACTAGTTATAGATTCTGATGCTTAACTTCAGGTTTACTGCATCCCTCTGACCTTTTTCGTGATGATGAAACACAGAAATTGCATCAGAATTAAATAGAAAAGGGACAACGCCGACTTAAGTACAAGAAGACTGACTCTTCTTACTGACTATGTTTTGAACCATTCCTGTGCCACTAGTTATAGATTCCGATGCCTCACTTCAGATTTACTGTATCCCTTGGACCTTCTTATTGACGATGAATCACAGAAATTGCATCGGAATTAAATACAAAAGGCACAATGCCGACTTGAGTACAAGAAGACTGACTCTTCCTAGTGTCTATGTATTGAACCATTCCTGTGAAACTAGTTATAGATTCCGATGCTTCACTTCAGGTTTACGGTATCCCTCCGTCCTTCTTACTGACGATGCAACATAGAAATAGCATCGCAATGAAATAGAAATGGCAAAATGCCTGCTTAAGTACAAGAAGACTGACTCTTCCTACTGTCTATGTTTTGAACCATTCCTGCGACACTAGTCGTAGATTCCGATGCCTCACTTTAGGTTTACTGTATCCCTCTGACCTTCTTATTGACGATGAAAAACAGAAATTGCATCGGAATTAAATACAAAACGCACAATGCCGACTCAAGAACAAGAAGACAGACTCTTCCTACTGTCTATGTTTTGAACCATTCCTGTGACACTAGTTATAAATTCCGATGCTTTACTTCAGGGTTACTGTATCCCTCTGACCTTCTTATTGACGATGAAACACAGACATTGCATCGGAATTGAATAGAAAAGGCACAATGGCTACTTAAGTACGAGAAGACTGACTCTTCTTACTGTCTATGATTTGAACCATTCCTGTGACACTAGTTAATTATTCCGATGCTTCACTTCAAGTTTAATGTATCACTCCGACCTTCTTATTGACGGTGAAACACAGAAATTGCATCGGAAATAAAAAGAAAACGCACAATGCCGATTTAAGTACATGAAGACCGACTCTTCTTACTGTCTATGTTTTGAACCAATCCTGTGACACTAGTTATAGATTCCGATGCCTCACTTCAGGTTTACTGCATCCCTCTGACCTTTTTCGTCATGGTGAAACACAGAAATTGCATCAGAATTAAATAGAAAAGGCACAACGCCGACTTAAGTACAAGAAGACTGACTTTTCTTACATACTATGTTTTAAACCATTCCTGTGACACTAGGTATAGATTCCGATGCCTCAGTTCATGTTTACTGTATCTTTTGGACCTTCTTATTGTCGATGAAACACAGAAATTGCATCAGTGTTAAATACAAAAGGCACAATGCCGACTTAAGTACGAGAAGACTGACTCTTCCTACTGTCTATGATTTGAACCATTCCTGTGACACTAGTTAAAGATTCGGATGCTTCACTTCAGGTTTACTGTATCCCTCTGACCTTCTTATTGACGGTGAAACACAGAAATGGCATCGGAATTAAACAGAAACGGCACAATGCCGACTTAAGTAGAAGATGACTGACTCTTCCTACTGTCTATGTTTTGAACCATTCCTGTGACACTAGTTATAGATTCCGATGCTTCTCTTCTGGTTTACTGTATCCCTCTGACCTTCTTATTGACGATGAAAAACAGAAATTGCATCGGAATTAAATACAAAACGCACAATGCCGACTCAAGAACTAGAAGACAGACCCTTCCTACTGTCTATGTTTTGAACCATTCCTGTGACACTAGTTATAAATTCCGATGCTTTACTTCAGGTTTACTGTATCCCTCAGACCTTCTTATTGACGATGAAACACAGACATTGCATCGGAATTAAATAGAAAAGGCACAATGCCGACTTAAGTTCAAGAAGACAGACTCATCTTACTGTCTGTGATTTGAACCGAACCTGTGACACTAGTTATAGATTCCGATGCTTCACTTGAGGTTTACTGTATCCCTTGGACCTTCTTATTGACGATGAATCACCGGAACTGCATCGGAATAAATACAAAAGGCACAATGCCGACTTAAGTACAAGAAGACTGACTCTTCTTACTGACTATGTTTGGAACCATTCCTGTAACACCACTTATAGATTCTGATGCTTTACTTTAGGTTTACTGTATCCCTCAGACCTTCTTTTTGACGACGAAACACAAAAATTGCATCGGAATTAAATAGAAAAGGCACAATGACGACTTAAGTACAAGAAGACTGACTCTTCTTACTGTCTATGATTTGAACAATTCCTGTGACACTAGTTATAGATTCCGATGCTTCACTTCATGTGTACTGTATCCCTTGGATCTTCTTATTGTCGATGAAACACAGAAATTGCATCGGAAATAAATACAAAACGCACAATGCCGACTTAAGTACAAGTAGACTGACTCTTCTTACTGTCTATGTTTTGAACCATTCCTGTGACACTAGTTATAGATTCTGATGCTTCACTTCAGATTTACTGTTCCCTCTGACCCTCTTATTGACGATGAAACACTGAAATTGCATCGAAATTAAATAGAAAAGGCATAATGCCGACTTAAGTCCAAGAAGATTGACTCTTCCTACTGTCTACGTTTTGAACCATCCCTGTGACAGTAGTTACACATTTCGATGCTTCACTTCAGGTTTACTGTATCCCTCTGAGATTCTTATTGACGATAAAACACAGAAATTGCATCGGAATTAAATAGAAAAGGCACAATGCGACTTAAGTACAAGAAGACTGACTCTTCTTACTGACTATGTTTTGACCAATTCCTGTGACACTAGTTATAGATTCCGATGCTTCACTTTAGGTTTACTGTATCCCTTGGACCTTCTTATTGACGATGAAACATAGAAATTGCATCGGAATTAAATACCAAAGGCACCATGCCGACTTAAGTACAAGAAGACTGACTCCTCCTACTGTCTATGTTTTGAACCATTCCTGTGACACTAGTTATAGATTCCGATGCTTCACTTCTGGTTTACTGTATCCCTCTGGCCTTCTTATTGACGATGACATACAGAAATTGCATCGGAATTAAATATAAAACGCACAATGCCGACTCAAGTACAAGAAGACTGACTCTTCCTACTGTCTATGTTTTGAACCATTCCTGTGACACTAGTTATAGATTCCGATGCTTCACTTCAGGTTTACTGTATCCCTCTGACCTTCTTATGTACGATGAAACACAGAAATTGCATCGGAAATAAAAAGAAAACGCACAATGCCGATTTAAGTACAAGAAGACTGACTCTTCTTACTGTCTATATTTTGAAGCATTCCTGTGACATTAGTTATAGATTCCGATGCTTCACTTCAGGTTTACTGCATCCCTCTGACCTTGTTATTGACGAAGAAACACAGAAATTGCATCGGAAGTAAATACAAAATTCACAATGCCGGCTCAAATACAAGATGACTGGCTCTTCTTACTCTCTATGTTTTGAACCTTTCCTGTGACACTAGTTATAGATTCCGATGCTTAACTTCAGGTTTACTGTATCCCTCTGACCTTCTTGTGGACGATGAAACACAGAAATTGCATCGGAAATAAAAAGAAAACGCACAATGCCGATTTAAATACAAGAAGTCCGACTCTTCTTACTGTCTATGTTTTGAACCAATCCTGTGACACTTGTTATAGATTCCGATGCTTCACTTCAGGTTTACTGAATCCCTCTGACCTTCTTATTGACGATGAAACACAGACATTGCATCGGAATTAAATAGAAAAGGCACAATGCCGACTTCAGTTCAAGAAGACAGACTCATCTTACTGTCTATGATTTGAACCGAACCTGTGACACTAGTTATAGATTCCGAAGCTTCACTTCAGGTTTACTGTATCCCTTGGACCTTCTTATTGACGATGAGTCACCGGAACTGCATCGGAATAAATACAAAAGGCACATTGCCGACTTAAGTACAATAAGACTGACTCTTCTTACTGACTATATTTTGAACCATTCCTGTGACACCACTTACAGATTCTGATGCTTCACTTTAGGTTTACTGTATCCCTCAGACCTTCTTTTTGACGATGAAACACAGAAATTGCATCGGAATTAAATAGAAAAGGCACAATGCCGACTTAAGTACAAGAAGACTGACTCTTCTTACTGTCTATGATTTGAACCATTCCTGTGACACTAGTTATAGATTCCGATGCTTCACTTCATGTGTACTGTATCCCTTGGATCTTCTTATTGTCGATGAAACACAGAAATTGCATCGGAATTAAATACAAAACGCACAATGCCGACTTAAGTACAAGTAGACTGACTCTTCTTACTGTCTATGTTTTGAACCATTCCTGTGACACTAGTTATAGATTCTAAAGCTTCACTTCAGATTTACTGTTCCCTCTGACCCTCTTATTGACGATGAAACACTGAAATTGCATCGAAATTAAATACAAAAGGCACAATGCCGACTTAAGTATAAGAAGATTGACTCTTCCTACTGTCTACGTTTTGAACCATCCCTGTGACAGTAGTTATAGATTTCGATGCTTCACTTCAGGTATACTGTATCCCTCTGAGATTCTTATTGACGATAAAACACAGAAATTGCATCGGAATTAAATAGAAAAGGCACAATGCCGACATAAGTACAAGAAGACTGACTCTTCTTACTGACTATGATTTGACCAATTCCTGTGACACTAGTTATAGATTCCGATGCTTCACTTTAAGTTTACTGTATCCCTTGGACCTTCTTATTGACGATGAAACATAGAAATTGCATCGGAATTAAATACCAAAGGCACCATGCCGACTCAAGTACAAGAAGACTGACTCCTCCTACTGTCTATGTTTTGAACCATTCCTGTGACACTAGTTATAGATTCCGATGCTTCACTTCTGGTTTACTGTATCCCTCTGGCCTTCTTATTGACGATGAGATACAGAAATTGCATCGGAATTAAATATAAAACGCACAATGCCGACTCAAGTACAAGAAGACTGACTCTTCCTACTGTCTGTGTTTTGAACCATTCCTGTGACACTAGTTATAGATTCCAAAGCTTCAATTCAGGTTTACTGTATCCCTCTGACCTTCTTATGTACGATGAAACACAGAAATTGCATCGGAAATAAAAAGAAAACGCACAATGCCGATTTAAGTACAAGAAGACTGACTCTTCTTACTGCCTATATTTTGAAACATTCCTGTGACATTAGTTATAGATTCCGATGCTTCACTTCAGGTATACTGCATCCCTCTAACCTTCTTCTTGATGATGAAACGCTGAAATTGCATCGGAATTAAATAGAAAAGGCACAATGCCGACTCAAATACAAGATGACTGGCCCTTCCTACTCTCTATGTTTTGAACCTTTCCTGTGAGACCGGTTTTAGATACCGACGCTTCACTTCAGGTTTACTGTATCTCTTGGACCTTCTTATTGACAACGTAACACAGAAATTGCATCGGAGTTAAATAGAAAAGGCACAATGCCGACTTAAGTACAAGAAGACTGACTCTTCTTACTGACTATGATTTGACCAATTCCTGTGACACTAGTTATAGATTCCGATGCTTCACTTTAGGTTTACTGTATCCCTTGGACCTTCTTATTGACGATGAAACATAGAAATTGCATCGGAATTAAATACAAAAGGCACAATGGGGACTTATGTACAAGAAGACTGACTCTTCTTACTGACTATGTTTGAAACATTCCTGTGACACCACTTATAGAATCCGATGCTTTACTTCAGGTTTACTGTATCCCTCTGACCTTCTTATGGACGATGAAACACAGAAATTGCATCGGAAATAAAAAGAAAAGGCACAATGCCGATTTAAGTACAAGAAGACTGAGTCTTCTTACTGTCTATGTTTTGAACCATTCCTGTGACACTAGTTATAGATTCCGATGCTTCACTTCAGGTTTACTGCATCCCTCTGACCTTTTTCTTGATGATGAAACACAGAAATTGCATCGGAATTAAATAGAAAAGGGACAACGCCGACTTAAGTACAAGAAGAGGGACTCTTCTTACTGACTATGTTTTGAAACATTCCTGTGACACTAGTTATAGATTCCGATGCTTCACTTCCGGTTTACTGTAACCCTCTGACCTTCTTATTGACGGTGAAACACAGAAATTGCATCGGAATCAAATAGAAAAGGCACAATGCCGACTTAAGTACAAGTAGACTGACTCTTCTTACTGTCTATGTTTTGAACCATTCCTGTGACACTAGTTATAGATCCTGATGCTTCACTTCAGTTTTACTGTATCCCTCTGACCTTCTCATTGATGATGAAACCCAGAAATTGCATCGGAATTAAATACAAAAGGAAGAATGCCGACTTAAGTACAAGAAGACTGACTCTACCTACTGTCTATGTTTTGAACCATCCCTGTGACACTACTTATAGATTCCGATGCTTTACTTCAGGTTTACTGTATCCCTTGGACCTTCTTATTGACGATGTAACACAGAAATTGCATCGGAATTAAATACAAAAGGCACAATGCCGACCTAAGTACTAGATGACTGACTCTTCCTACTGTCTATGTTTGAACCATTCCTGTGACACTAGTTATAGATTCCGGTGCTTCACTTCAGGTTTATTGTAACCCTCTGACCTTCTTATGGACGATGAAACACAGAAATTGCATCGGAAGTAAATAGAAAACGCACAATGCTGACTTAAGTACAAGAAGACTGACTCTTCTTACTGTCTATGTTTTGAACCATTCCTTTGACATTAGTTATAGATTCCGATGCTTCACTTCAGGTGTACTGCATCCCTTGGACCTTCTTATTGATAATGAAACACAGAAATTGCATCGGAAATAAATAGAAAAGGAACAATGCCGACTTAAGTACAAGAAGACTGACTCTTCTTACTGACTATGTATTGACCCATTCCTGTGACGCTAGTTATAGATTCCGATGCCTCACTTCAGGTTTACTGTATCCCTTGGACCTTCTTAATGACGGTGAATCACAGAAATTGCATCGGAATTAAATACAAAAGGCACAATGCCGACATAAGTACAACAAGACTGACTCTTCCTACTGTCTATGTTTGAACCATTCCTGTGACACTAGTTATAGATTCCGATGCTTCACTTCAGGTTTACTAAATCCCTCTGACCTTCTTGTTGACGATGAAACATAGAAATTGCATCGGAATCAAATAGTAAAGGCATAATGCCGACTTAAGTACAAGAAGACTGACTCTTCTTACTGACTATGTTTGAACCATTCCTGTGACACTAGTTATAGATTCCGATGCCTCACTTCAGGTTTACTGTATCCCTTGGACCTTCTTATTGACGATGAAACACAGAAATTGCATCGGAACGAAATACAAAAGGCACAATGCCGACTTATGTACAAGTAGACTGACTCTTCTAACTGTCTATGTTTTGACCCATCCTGTGACACTAGTTAAATATTCTGATGCTTCACTTCAGGTTTATTGTATCCCTTTGACCCTCTTATTGACGATGAAACACAGAAATTGAATCGGAATTAAATACATAAGGCACAATGCCGACTTAAGTACAACAAGACTGACTCTTCCTACTGTCTACGTTTTGAACCATCCCTGTGACACTAGTTACAGATTCCGATTTACGTCAGGTTTACTGTATCCCTCTCACCTTCTTATTGACGATGAAACACAGAAATTGCATCGGAATTAAATACAAAAGGCACAATGCCGACTGAAGAACAAGAAGACTGACTCTTCCTACTGTCTATGTTTAGAACCATTTCTGTGACACTAGTTATACATTCCGATGCTGCACTTCAGGTTTAGTGTATCTCTCTGACCTTCTTCTTGATGATGAAACCTAGAAATTGCAACGGAATTAAATAGAAAATTCACAATGCCGACTTAAGTACATGAAGACTGTCTCTTCCTACTGTCTATGATTTAAACCATTCCTGTGACCCTAGTTATAGATTCCGATGCTTCCCTTCAGGTGTACTGTATACCTTGGCCCTTCTTACTGACGATGAAACACAGAAATTGCATCGGGATTAAATACAAAAGGCACAATGCCGACTTAAGTACAAGTACACTGACTCTTCTACTGGCTATGTTTTGAACCATTCCTGTGACACTAGTTATAGATCCTGATGCTTCACTTAAGTTTCACTGTATCCCTCTGACCTTCTCATTGACAATGAATCACAGAAAATGCATCGGAGTTAAATACAAAAGGCACAATGAAGACTTAAGTACAAGAAGACTGACTCTACCTAAGATCTATGTGTTAAACCATTCCTGTGACACTAGTTATAGATTCCGATGCATCACTTCAGGTTTACTGTATAACTCTGACATTCTTATTGACGGTGAAACATAGAAATTGCATCGGAGTTAAATACAAAAGGCACAATGCCACATAAGTACAAGAAGACTGACTCTATCTACTGTCTATGTTTTGAACCATCCCTGTGACACTAGTTATAGATTCCGATGCTTTACTTCAGGTTTACTGTATCCCTTGGACCTTCTTATTGACGATGAAACACAGAAATTGCATCGGAATTAAATACAAAAGGCACAATGCCGACCTAAGTACTAGAAGACTGACCCTTCCTACTGTCTATGTTTTGAACCATTCCTGTGACACTAGGTATAGATTCCGATGCTTCACTTCAGGTTTACTGTAACCCTCTGACCTTATTATGGACGATGAAACACAGAAATTGCATCGGAAGTAAATAGAAAACGCACAATGCCGACTTAAGTACAAGAAGACTGACTCTTGTTACTGTCTATAATTTGAACCATTCCTGTGACACTAGTTATAGATTCCGATGCTTCACTTCAGGTTTACTGTAACCCTCTGACCTTATTATGGACGATGAAACGCAGAAATTGCATCGGAAGTAAATAGAAAACGCACAATGCCGACTTAAGTACAAGAAGACTGACTCTTCTTACTGACTATGTATTGAACCATTCCTGTGACGCTAGTTATAGATTCCGATGCCTCACTTCACTTTTACTGTATCCCTTGGACCTTCTTAATGACGATAAAACACAGAGATTGCATCGGAATTAAATACAAAAGGCACAATGCCGACTTAAGTACAAGATGCCTGACTCTTCTTACTGACTATGTTTTGAATCATTCCTGAGACACTAGTTATAGATTCCGATGCCTCACTTCAGATTTACTGTATCCCTTGGACCTTCTTATTGACGATGAATCACAGAAATTGCATCGGAATTAAATACAAAAGGCACAATGCCGACTTAAGTAGAAGAAGACTGACTCTTCCTAGTGTCTATGTTTTGAACCATTCATGTGAAACTAGTTATAGATTCCGATGCTCCACTTCAGGTTTACGGTATCCCTTTGTCCATCTTATTGACGATGAAAAACAGAAATTGCATCGGAATTAAATACAAAACGCACAATGCCGACTTAAGTACAAGAAGACTGACTCTTCTTACTGACTATGTTTTGAACCATTCCTGTGACACCACTTATAGAATCTGATGCTTCACTTTAGGTTACTGTATCCCTCAGACCTTCTTTTTGACGATGAAACACAGAAATTGCATCGGAATTAAATAGAAAAGGCACAATGCCGACTTAAGTACAAGAAGACTGACTCTTCTTACTGTCTATGATTTGAACCATTCCTGTGACACTAGTTATTGATTCCGATGCTTCACTTCATGTGTACTGTATCCCTTGGATCTTCTTAATGTCGATGAAACACAGAAATTGCATCGGAATTGAATACAAAACGCACAATGCGACTTAAGTACAAGTAGACTGACTCTTCTTACTGTCTATGTTTTGAACCATTCCTGTGACACAATAAATAAATTCTGATGCTTCACTTCAGATTTACTGTTCCCTCTGACCCTCTTATTGACGATGAAACACTGAAATTGCATCGAAATTAAGTACAAAAGGCACAATGCCGACTTAAGTACAAGAAAATTGACTCTTCCAACTGTCTACGTTTTGAACCATCCCTGTTACAGTAGTTATAGATTTCGATGCTTCACTTCAGGTTTACTGTATCCCTCTGAGATTCTTATTGCCGATAAAACACAGAAATTGCATCGGAATTAAATAGAAAAGGCACAATGCCGACTTAAGTACAAGAAGACTGACTCTTCTTACTGACTATGTTTTGACCAATTCCTGTGACACTAGTTATAGATTCCGATGCTTCACCTTAGGTTTACTGTATCCCTTGGACCTTCTTATTGACGATGAAACATAGAAATTGCATCGGAATTAAATACCAAAGGCACCATGCCGACTGAAGTACAAGAAGACTGACTCCTCCTACTGTCTATGTTTTGAACCATTCCTGTGACACTAGTTATAGATTCCGATGCTTCACTTAAGGTTTACTGTATCCCGCTGACCTTCTTATGTACGATGAAACACAGAAATTGCATCGGAAATAATAAGAAAACGCACAATGCCGATTTAAGTACAAGAAGAGTGACTCTTCTTACTGACTATGTTTTGAAACATTCCTGTGACACTAGTTATAGATTCCGATGCTTCACTTCAGGTTTACTGTATCCCTCTGACCTTCTTACTGACGGTGAAACACAGAAATTGCATCGCAATTAAATAGAAACGGCACAATGCCGACTAAAGTAGAAGATGACTGACTCTTCCTACTGTCTATGTTTTGAACCATTCCTGTGACACTAGTTATAGATTCCGATGCTTCACTTCTGGTTTACTGTATCCCTCTGACCTTCTTATTGACGATGAAATACAGAAATTGCATCGGAATTAAATATAAAACTCACAATGCCGACTCAACTACAAGAAGACTGACTCTTCCTACTGTCTATGTTTTGAACCACTCCTGTGACACTAGTTATAGATTCCGATGCTTCTCTTCAGGTTTACTCTATCCCTCAGACCTTCTTATTGCCGAAGAAGCAAAGAAATTGCATCGGAATTAAATAGAAAAAGCACAATGCCGACTTAAGTACAAGACGACTGACTCTTCTTACTGTCTATGATTTGAACCATTCCTGTGACACTAGTTATAGATTCCGACGCTTCACTTCAGGTGTACTGTATCCTTCTGACCTTCTTATTGACGATGTCACAAAGAAATTGCATCGGAATTAAATATAAAAGGCACAACGCAGACTCAAATACAAGATGACTGGCTCTTCTTACTCTCTATGTTTTGAACCTTTCCTGTGAGACCGGTTTTAGATTCCGATGCATCACTTCAGGTTTACTGTATCCCTTGGACCTTCTTATTGACGACGTAACACAGAAATTGCATCGGAATTAAATAGAAAAGGCACAATGCCGACTTAAGTACAAGGAGACTGACTCTTCTTACTGACTATGTTTTGAACATTTCCAGTGACACCAGGTTTAGATTCCGATGCATCACTATATGTTTACTGTATCCCATGGACCTTATTATTGACGATGAAACACAGAAATTGCATCGAAATTAAATACAAAAGGCACAATGACGACTTATGTACAAGAAGACTGACTCTTCTTACTGACTATGTTTTGAACCATTCCTGTGACACCACTTATAGAATCTGATGCTTCACTTCAGGTTTACTGTAACCCTCTGACCTTCTTAATGACGATGAAACACAGAAATTGCATCGGAAATAAAAATAAAACGCACAATGCCGATTTAAGTAGAAGAAGACTGACTCTTCTTACTGTCTATGTTTTGAACCATTCCTCTGACACTAGTTATAGACGCCGATGCTTCACTACTGGTTTACTGTATCCCTCTAACCTTCTAATTGATGATGAAACAAAGAAATTGCATCGGAATTAAATAGAAAAGGCACAATGCCGACTTAAGTACAAGAAGACTGACTCTTCTTACTGTCTATGATTTGAACCATTCCTGTGACACTAGTTGTAGATTCCGGTGCTTCACTTCAGGTGTACTGTATTCCTTGGACCTTCTTATTGACGATGAAACACCGAAATTGCATCGGAATTAAATACGAAAGGCACAATGCCAACTTAAGTACAAGAAGACTGACTCTTCTTACTGACTATGTTTTGAACCATTCCTGTGACACCACTTATAGATGCCGATGCTTCACTTCAGGTTTACTGTATCCCTCTGACCTTCTTATGTACGATAAAACACAGAAATTGCATCGGAAATAAAAAGAAAACGCACAATGCCGATTTAAGTACAAGAAGACTGACTCTTCTTACTGTCTACATTTTCAACCATTCCTATGACATTAGTTATAGATTCCGATGCTTCACTTCAGGGTTACTGCATCCCTCTGACTTTCTTCTTGATGATGAAACGCTGTAATTGCATCGGAATTAAATAGAAAAGGCACAACTCCGACATAAGTACAGGAAGACTGACTCTTCTTACTGACTATGTTTCGAACCATTCCTGTGACACTAGTTATAGATTCCGATGCATCACTTCAGGTTTACTGTATCCCTTGGACCTTCTTATTGACGATGAAACACAGAAATTGCATCGGAATGAAATACAAAAAGCACAATGCCGATTTAAGTACAAGTAGACTGACTCTTCTAACTGTCTATGTTTTGACCCATCCTGTGACACTAGTTAAAGATTCTGATGCTTCACTTCAGGTTTACTGTATCCCTTTGACCCCCTTATTGACGATGAAACACAGAAATTGAATCGGAATTAAATACAAAAGGCACAATGCCGACATAAGTACAACAAGACTGACTCTTCCTACTGTCTACGTTTTTAACCATCCCTGTGACACTAGTTATAGATTCCGATTTACTTCAGGTTTACTGTATCCCTCTGACCTTCTTATTGACTATGAAACACTGAAATTGCATCGGAATAAAATACAAAAAGCACAATGCCGATTTAAGTACAAGTAGACTGACTCTTCTAACTGTCTATGCTTTGAACCATTCCTGTGACACTAGTTATAGATCCTGATGCTTCACTTAAGTTTCACTGTATCCCTCTGACCTTCTCATTGACGATGAATCACAGAAAATGTATCGGAATTAAATACAAAAGGCACAATGAAGACTTAAGTACAAGAAGACTGACTCTACCTACTGTCTATGTTTTGAACCATTCCTGTGACACTAGTTATAGATTCCGATGCATCACTTCAGGTTTACTGTATCCCTCTGACCTTCTTATTGACGATGAAACATAGAAATTGCATCGGAATTAAATAGAAAAGGCGCAATGCCGACTTAAGTACATGAAGACTGACTCTTCTTACTGTCTATGATTTGAACCATTCCTGTGACCCTAGTTATAGATTCCGATGCTTCACTTCAGGTGTACTGTATCCCTTGGACCTTCTTATTGACGATGAAACACAGAAATTGCATCGGGATTAAATACAAAAGGCGCATTGCCGAAATAAGTACCAGAAGACTGACTCTTCCTGCTGTCTATGTTTTGAATCATTCCTGTGACACTAGTTATAGATCATGATGCTTCACTTCAGTTTTACTGTATCCCTCTGACCTTCTCATTGACGATGAAACCCAGAAATTGCATCGGAATTAAATACAAAAGCCACAATGCCGACTTAAGTACAAGAAGACTGACTCTACCTACTGTCTATGTTTTGAACCATCCCTGTGACACTGGTTATAGATTCCGATGCTTTACTTCAGGTTTACTGTATCCCTTGGACCTTTTTATTGACGATGAAACACAGAAATTGCATCGGAATTAAATACAAAAGGCACAATGCCGACCTAAGTACTAGAAGACTGACTCTTCCTACTGTCTATGCTTTGAACCATTCCTGTGACACTAGTTATAGATTCCGATGCTTCACTTCAGGTTTACTGTAACCCTCTGACCTTCTTATAGACGATGAAACACAGAAATTGCATCGGAAGTAAATAGAATACGCACAATGCCGACTTAAGTACAAGAAGACTGACTCATCTTACTGTCTATGTTTTGAACCATTCCTGTGACACTAGTTATAGATTCCGATGCTTCACTTCAGGTGTACTGCATCCCTTGGACCTTCTTATTGATGATGAAACACAGAAATTGCATCGGAATTAAGTAGAAATTCACAATGCCGACTTAACTACAAGAAGACTGACTCTTCTTACTGACTATGTATTGAACCATTCCTGTGACACTAGTTATAGATTCCGATGCCTCACTTCAGGTTTACTGTATCCCTTTGACCTACTTAATGACGATAAAACACAGAGATTGCATCGGAATTAAATACAAAAGGGACAATGCCGACTTAAGTACATGAAGACTGTCTCTTCCTACTGTCTATGATTGGAACCATTCCTGTGACCCTAGTTATAGATTCCGATGCTTCACTTCAGGTGTACTGTATCCCTTGGTCCTTCTTATTGACGATGAAACACAGAAATTGCATCGGGATTAAATACAAAAGGCGCATTGCCGAAATAAGTACCAGAAGACTGACTCTTCCTGCTGTCTATGTTTTGAATCATTCCTGTGACACTAGTTATAGATCATGATGCTTCACTTCAGTTTTACTGTATCCCTCTGACCTTCTTATTGACGATGAAACACAGAAATTGCACCGGAATTAAACAGAAAAGGCACAATGCCGACTCAAGTACAAGAAGACTGACTCTTCCTACTGTCCATGTTTAGAACCATTGCTGTGACACTAATTATAGATTCCGATGCTTCACTTCAGGTTTACTGTATCTCTCCCTCCTTCTTCTTGATGATGAAAAATAGAAATTGCAACGGAAATAAATAGAAAAGGCACAATGCCGACTTAAGTACATGAAGACTGTCTCTTCCTACTGTCTATGATTGGAACCATTCCTGTGACCCTAGTTATAGATTCCGATGCTTCACTTCAGGTGTGCTGTATCCCTTGGTCCTTCTTACTGACGATGAAACACAGAAATTGCATCGGGATTAAATACAAAAGGCACAATGCCGACTTAAGTACAAGTAGACTGACTCTTCTTACTGTCTATGTTTTGAACCATTCCTGTGACACTAGTTATAGATCCTGATGCTTCACGTAAGTTTCACTGTATGCCTCTGACCTTCTCATTGACGATGAATCACAGAAAATGCATCAGATTTAAATACAAAAGGCACAATGAAGACTTAAGTACAAGAAGACTGACTCTACCTACTGTCTATGTTTTGAACCATTCCTGTGACACTAGTTATAGATTCCGATGCATCACTTCACGTTTACTGTATACCTCTGACCTTCTTATTGACGATGAAACATAGAAATTGCATCGGAATTAAATAGATAAGGCGCAATGCCGTCTTAAGTACATGAAGACTGACTCTTCTTGCTGTCTGTGATATGAACCATTCCTGTGACCAAAGTTATAGATTCCGATGCTTCACTTCAGGTGTACTGTATCCCTTGGACCTTCTTATTGACGATGAAACACAGAAATTGCATCGGGATTAAATACAAAAGGCACATTGCCGACATAAGTACAAGAAGACTGACTCATCCTACTGTCTATGTTTTGAACCATTCCTGTGACACTAGTTATAGATCCTGATGCTTCACTTCAGTTTTACTGTATCCCTCTGGCCTTCTCATTGACGATGAAACCCAGAAATTGCATCGGAATTAAATACAAAAGGCACAATGCCGACTTAAGTACAAGAAGACTGACTCTACCTACTGTCTATGTTTTGAACCATCCCTGTGACACTAGTTATAGATTCCGGTGCTTTACTTCAGGTTTACTGTATCCCTTGGACCTTCTTAATGACGATAAAACACAGAGATTGCAGCGGAATTAAATACAAAAGGCACAATGCCGACTTAAGTACAAGATGACTGACTTTCAAGACTGTCTATGTTTTGAACCATTCCTGTGACACTAGTTATAGATTCCGATGCTTCACTTCAGGGTTACTGTATCCCTCTGACCTTCTTATTGACGATGGAACACAGAAATTGCATCGGAATTAAACAGACAAGGCACAATGCCGACTTAAGTACAAGAAAACTGACTCTTCTTACTGTGTATGTTTGAAGCATTCCTGTGACACTAGTTATAGGTTCCGATGCCTGACTTCAGGTTTACTGTATCCCTTGGACATTCTTATTGATGATAAAACACGGAAATTGCATCGGAATTAAATACAAAAGGCACAATGCCGACTTAAGTACAAAAAGACTGTCTCTTCCTACTGTCTATGTTTTGAACCATTCCTGTGACACTAGTTATAGATTCCGATGCTTCACTTCAGGTTTACTGTATCCCCCTCACCTACTTATAGACGATGAAAAACAGAAATTGCATCGGAATTAAATACAAAAGGCAGAATGCCGATTCAAGTACAAGAAGACTGACTCTTCCTACTGTCTATGTTTTGAACCATTCCTGTGGCACTAGTTAAAGATTCTGATGCTTCACTTCAGGTTTACTGTATCCCTCTGAGCCTCTTATTGACGATGAAACACAGAAAATATATCGGAATTAAATACAAAAGGCACCATGCCGACTTATGTACAAGAAGACTGACTCTTCCTACTGTCTATGATTTGAACCATTCCTGTGACACTAGTTATAGATTCTGATGCCTCACTTCAGGTTTACTGTATCCCTTGGACCTTCTTATTGACGATGAAACACAGAAATTGCATCGGAATTGAATACAAAAGGCACAATGCCGACTTATGTACAAGAAGACTGACTCTTCCTACTGTCTATTGTTTGAACCATTCCTGTGACACTTTTTATAGATTCCGATGCTTCACTTCAAGTTTACTGTATACCTCTGACTTTCTCATTGATGATGAAACAGAGAAATTGCATCGGAATGAAATACAAAAGGCACAATGCCGACTTAAGTACAAGAAGACTGACGCTTCCTACTGTCTATGTTTTGAACCATTCCCGTGACACTAGTTATACATTCCGATGCTTCACTTAAGGTTTACTGTATCCCTCTGACCTTTTTCTTGATGATGAAACACAGATATTGTATCGGAATTAAATAGAAAAGGCACAATGCTGACTTAAGTACAAGAAGACTGACTCTTCTTACTGTCTATGATTTGAACCATTCCTGTGACACTAGTTATAGATTCCGATGCTTCACTTCAGGTGTACTGTATCCCTTGGACCTTCTCATTGACGATGAAACACATAAATTGCATCGGGATTAAATACAAAAGGCACAATGCCGACTTAAGTACAAGTAGACTGACTCCTCTTACTGTCTATGTTTTGAACCATTCCTGTGACACTAGTTATAGATCCTGATGCTTCACTTAAGTTTCACTGTATCCCTCCGACCTTCTCATTGACGATGAATCACAGAAAATGCATCGGAATTAAATACAAAAGGCACGATGAAGACTTAAGTACAAGAAGACTGACTCTACCTACTGTCTATGTTTTGAACCATTCCTGTGACACTAGTTATAGATTCCGATGCATCACTTCAGGTTTACAGTATCTCTCTGATTTTCTTATTGACGATGAAACATAGAAATTGCATCGGAATTAAATAGAAAAGGCACAATGCCGACTTAAGTACATGAAGACTGACTCTTCTTAATGTCTGTGATTTGAACCATTTGTGTGACCCTAGTTATAGATTCCGATGCTTCACTTCAGGTGTACTGTATCCCTTGGACCTTCTTATTGACGATGAAACACAGAAATTGCATCGGGATTAAATACAAAAGGCACAATGCCGACATAAGTACAAGAAGACTGACTCTTCCTACTGTCTATGTTTTGAACCATTCCTGTGACACTAGTTATAGATCCTGATGCTTCACTTCAGTTTTACTGTATCCCTCTGACGTTCTCATTGACGATGTAACCCAGAAATTGCATCGGAATTAAATACAAAAGGCACAATGCCGACTTATGTACAGGAAGACTGACTCTACCTACTGTCTATGTTTTGAACCATCCCTGTGACACTAGTTATAGATTCCGATGCTTTACTTCAGGTTTACTGTATCCCTTGGACCTTCTTATTGACGATGAAACACAGAAATTGCATCGGAATTAAGTACAAAAGGCACAATGCCGACCTAAGTAATAGAAGACTGACTCTTCCTACTGTCTATGTTTTGAACCATTCCTGTGACACTAGTTATAGATTCCGATGGTTCACTTCAGGTTTACTGTAACCCTCTGACCTTCTTATGGACGATGAAACACAGAAATTGCATCGGAAGTAAATAGAAAACGCACAATGCCGACTTAAGTACAAGAAGACTGACTCTTCTTACTGTCTATGTTTTGAACCATTCCTGTGACACTAGTTATAGATTCCGATGCTTCACTTCAGGTGTACTGCATCCCTTGGACCTTCTTATTGATGATGAAACACAGAAATTGCATCGGAATTAAATAGAAAAGGCACAATGCCGACTTAAGTACAAAAAGACTGTCTCTTCCTACTGTCTATGTTTGAACCATTCCTGTGACACTAGTTAAAGATTCCGATGCTTCACTTCAGGTTTACTGTATCCCCCTCACCTTCTTATAGACGATGAAAAACAGAAAATGCATCGGAATTAAATACAAAAGGCAGAATGCCGATTCAAGTACAAGAAGACTGACTCTTCCTACTGTCTATGTTTTGAACCATTCCTGTGACACTAGTTAAAGATTCTGATGCTTCACTTCAGGTTTACTGTATCCCTCTGACCCTCTTATTGACGATGAAACACGGAAATTGCATCGGAATTGAATACAAAATGCACAATGCCGACTTAAGTACAAGAAGACTGACTCTTCCTACTGTCTATTGTTTGAACCATTCCTGTGACACTTTTTATAGATTCCGATGCTTCACTTCTAGTTTACTGTATCCCTCTGACTTTCTCATTGACGATGAAACAGAGAAATTGCATCGGAATGAAATACAAAAGGCACAATGCCGACTTAAGTACAAGAAGACTGACTCTTACTACTGGCTATGTTCTGAACCATTCCTGTGACACTAGTTATAGATTCCGATGCTTCACTTCAGGTTTACTGTATCCCTCTGACCTTCTTATTGACGATGAAACACAGAAATTGCATCGGAATTAAATACGAAAGGCACAATGCCGACTCAAGTACAAGAAGACTGACGCTTCCTACTGTCTATGTTTTGAACCATTCCAGTGACACTAGTTATACATTCCGATGCTTCATTTCAGGTTTACTGTATCCCTCTGACCTTTTTCTTGATGATGAAACACAGATATTGTATCGGAACTAATTAGAAAAGGCACAATGCTGACTTAAGTACAAGAAGACTGACTCTTCTTACTGTCTATGATTTGAACCATTCGTGTGACACTAGTTATAGATTCCGATGCTTCACTTCAGGTGTACTGTATCCCTTGGACCTTCTCATTGACGATGAAACACAGAAATTGCATCGGAATTAAATACAAAAGGCACAATGCCGACTTAAGTACAAGAAGACTGACTCCTCCTACTGTCTATGATTGGAACCATCCCTGTGACACTAGTTATAGATTCCGATCCTTTACTTCATTATTACTGTATCCCTTGGATCTTCTTAATGACGATGAAACACAGAAATTGCATCGAAATTAAATACAAAAGGCACAATGCCGACATAAGTACAAGAAAACCGACTCTTCTTACTGTCTATGTTTTGAACCATTCCTGTGACACTAGTTATAGATTCCGATGCTTCACTTCAGGTTTACTGTATCCCTTGGACCTTCTTATTGACGACGAAACACAGGAATTGCATCGGAATTAAATATAAAAGGCACAATGCCGACTTAAGTACAAGAAGACTGACTCTTCTTGCTGTGTATGTTTTGAACCATTCCTGTGACACTAGTTATAGGTTCCGATGCTTCATTTCAGGCTTACTGTATCCCTCTGACCTTCTTATTGACGACGAAACACAGGAATTGCATCGGAATTAAATAGAAAAGGCATAATGCCGACTTACGTACACAAGAAGACTGACTCTTCCTAATGTCTATGCTTTGAACCATTCCTGTGACACTAGTTATAGATTCCGATGCATCACTTCACGTTTACTGCATTTCTCTGACTTTCTTCTTGATGATGAAACATAGAAATTGCATCGGAGTTAAATAGAAAAGGCACAATGCCGACTTAAGTACAAGAAGACTGACTCTTCCTACTGTCTATGCTTTGAACCATTCCTGTGACACTAGTTATAGATTCCGATGCTTCACTTCAGGTTTACAGTATCCCTCTGACCTTCTTATTGATGATGAAACACAGAAATTGCGTCGGAATTAAATACAAAATACACAATGCCAACTTAGGTACAAGAATACTGACTCTTCTTACTGACTATGTTGTGAACATTTCCTGTGAGACCAGTTTTAGATTCCGATGCTTCAATATTTGTTTACTGTATCCCTTGTACCTTCGTATTGACGATGAAATACAGAAATTGCATCGCAATTAAATAGAAAAGGCACAACGCCGACTTAAGTACAAGAAGACTGACTCTTCCTACTGTCTATGTTTTAACCATTCCTGTGACAATAGTTATAGAATCCGATGACTCACTTCAGGTTTAATGTATCCCTTCGACCCTCTTATTGATGATGAAACACAGAAATTGAATCGGAATTAAATACAAAAGGCACAATGCCGACTTAAGTACAAGAAGACTGACTCTTTCTACTGTCTATGTTTTGAACCATTCCTGTGACACTAGTTATAGATTCCGATGCCTCACTTCAGGTTTACTGTATCCCTTGGACCTTCTTATTGATGATGAAACACAGAAATTGCATCGGAATTAAATACAAAAGGCACAATGCCGACATAAGTACAAGAACACTGACTCTTCCTACTGTCTATGATTTGAACCATTCCTGTGACACTAGTTATACATTCCGATGCTTCACTTCAGGTTTACTGTATACCTCTGACCTTCTTATTGACAACGAAACACAGAAATTGCATCGGAATTAAATTGAAAAGGCACAATGCCGACATAAGTACAAGAAGACTGACCCTTCTTACTGACTATGTTTGAACAATTCCTGTGACACTAGTTATAGATTTCGATGCTTCACTTCAGGTTTACTGTAACCCTTGGACCTTCTTATTGACGATGAAACACAGAAATTGCATCGGGATTAAATAAAAAGGCACAATGCCGACTTAAGTACAAGAAGAATGACTCTTCCTACTGTCTATGTTTTGAACCATTCCTGTAACACTAGTTATAGATTTCGATGCCACACTTCAGGTTTACTGTATCCCTTGGACCTTCTTATTGACGATGAAACACAGATATTGCATCGGAATTAAATACAAAAGGCACAATGCCGACATAAGTACAAGAAGACTGACTCTTCCTACTGTCTATTTTTTGAACCATACCTGTGACACTTGTTATAGATTCCGATGCTTCTCTTCAGGTTCACTGTATCCCTCTGACTTTCTTATTGACGATGAAACAGAGAAATTGCATCGGAATGAAACACAAAAGCCACAATGCCGACTTAAGTACAAGAAGACTGACTCTTCCTACTGTCTATGTTATGAACCATTCCTGTGCCACTAGTTATAGATTCCGATGGTGCACTTCAGGTTTACTGTATCCCTCTGACCTTCTTATTGACGATGAAACACAGAAATTGCATCGGAATTAAATACAAAAGGCACAATGCCGACTCAAGTACAAGAAGACTGACTCTTCCTACTGTCTATGATTTGAACCATTCCTGTGACACTAGTTATAGATTCCGATCCCTTACTTAAGGTGTACTGTATCCCTTGGACCTTCTTATTGACGATGAAACACAGAAATTGCATCGGGATTAAATACTAAAGGCACAATGCCGACTAAAGTACAAAATGACTGACTCTTCCTACTGTCTATGTTTTACAACCATTCCTGTGACACTAGTTATAGATTCCGATGAGTCACGTCTGGTGTACTATATCCCTCTGACTTTCTCATTTAAAATGAAACACAGAAATAGCATCGGAATTAAATACAAAAGGCACAATGCCGACTTAAGTACAAGAAGACTGACTCTTCCTACTGTCTATGATTTGGACCATCCCTGTGACACTAGTTATAGATTCCGATGCGTTACTTCAGATTTACTGTATCCCTTGGATATTCTTATTGGCGATGAAACACGGAAATTGCAACGGAATTAAATACAAATAGTACAATGCCGACTTAAGTGCAAGAAGACTGACACTTTCCTACTGTCTATGTTTTGAACCATTCCTGAGACACTAGTTATAGATTCCGATGATTCACTTCACGTTTACCGTTTCCCTTTGACCTTCTTATTGACGATGAAACACAGAAATTGCATCGGAATTAAATAGAAAAGGCACAATGCCGACTTAAGTACAAGAAGACTGACTCCTCTTCCTGACTATGTTTGAACCATTCCTGTGACACTAGTTATAGATTCCGATGCTTCACTTCAGGTTTACTGTATCCCTCTGACCTTCTTATTTACGATGAAACACAGAAATTGCATCGGAATTAAATACAAAAGGCACAATGCCGACTTAAGTACAAGAAGACTGACTCTACGTACTGTCTATGATTTGAACCATTCCGGTGACACTAGTTATAGTTTCCGATGCTTCACTTCAGGTTTACTGTATCACTTGGACCTTCTTATTGACGATGAGAGACTGAAATTGCATCGGAATTAAATACAAAAGGCACAATGCCGACTTAAGTACAAGAAGACTGACTCTTTTTACTGTCTATATTTTGAACAATTCCTGTGACACTAGTTACAGATTCCGATGCTTCACTTCAGGTTTACCGTATCCCTTGGACCTTCTTATCGACGATGGAACATAGAAATTGCATCGGAATTAAATACAAGAGGCACAATGCCGACATAAGTACAAGAAGACTGACTCTTCTTACTGTCTATGTTTTGAACCATTCCTGTGACACTAGTTATAGATTCCGATGCTTCATTTTAGGTTTACTGTTTCCCTTTGACCTTCTTATTGACGACGAAACACAGAAATTACATTGGAATTAAATACAAAACGCACAAAGCCGACTTAAGTACAAGAAGACTGACTCTTCCTACTGTCTATGTTTTGAACCAATCCTGTGACACTAGTTATAGATTCCGATGCTTCACTTCAGGTTTACTGTATCCCTCTGACCTTCTTGTTGATGATGAAACACAGAAATTGCATAGGAATCAAATACAAAAGGCACAATGCCGACTTAAGTACAAGAAGACTGACTCTTCTTACTGACTATTTTGTGAACATTTCCTGTGAGACCTGTTTTAGATTCCGGTGCTTCACTATAAGTTTATTGTATCGCTTGGACCTTCTTATTGACGATGAAACACAGAAATTGCATCGTAATTAAATAGGAAAGGCACAATGGCGACATAAGTACAAGAAGACTGACTCTTCCTACTGTCTATGTTTTAACCATTCCTGTGACACTAGTTATAGATTCCGATGCTTCCCTTCAGGTTTACTGATTCCCTCTGACCTTCTTATTGACGATGAAACACAGAAACTGCATCGGAATTAAATACAAAAGGCACAATGCCGACCAAATACATGATGACTGGCTCTTCTTACTTCCTATCTTTTGAACCTTTTCTGAGAGACCGGTTTTAGATTCCGGTGCTTCACTTCAAGTTTGCTGTATCCCTTGGACCATCTTATTGACGTCGAAACACAGAAATTGCTACGGAATTAAATAGATAAAGCACAATGCCGACTTAAGTACAAGAAGACTGACTCTTCCTACTGTCTATGTTATGAACCATTCCTGTGACACTAGTTATAGATTCCGATGCTTCACTTCAGGTTTACTGTATCCCTCTGACTTTCTTATTGACGATGAAACAGAGAAATTGCATCGGAATGAAACACAAAAGCCACAATGCCGACTTAAGTACAAGAAGACTGACGCTCCATACTGTCTAAGTTATGAACAATTCCTGTGACACTAGTTATAGATTCCGATGCTGCACTTCAGGTTCACTGTATCCCTCTGACCTTATTATTGACGATGAAACACAGAAATTGCATCGGAATTATATACAAAAGGCACAATGCCGACTCAAGTACAAGAAGACTGACTCTTCCTACTGTCTATGTTTTGAACCATTCCTGTGACACTAGTTATACATTCCGATGCTTCACTTCAGGTTTACTGTATCCCTCTGACCTTCTTCTTGATGATGAAACACAGATATTGCATCGGAATTAAATAGAAAAGGCACAATGCTGACTTAAGTACAAGAAGACTGACTCTACTTACTGTCTATGATTTGAACCATTCCGGTGACACTAGTTATAGTTTTCGATGCTTCACTTCAGGTTTACTGTATCACTTGGACCTTCTTATTGACGATGAGAGACTGAAATTGCATCGGAATTAAATACAAAAGGCACAATGCCGACTTAAGTACAAGAAGACTGACTCTTTTTACTGTCTATATTTTGAACAATTCCTGTGACACTAGTTACAGATTCCGATGCTTCACTTCAGGTTTACCGTATCCCTTGGACCTTCTTATCGACGATGGAACATAGAAATTGCATCGGAATTAAATACAAGAGGCACAATGCCGACATAAGTACAAGAAGACTGACTCTTCTTACTGTCTATGTTTTGAACCATTCCTGTGACACTAGTTATAGATTCCGATGCTTCATTTTAGGTTTACTGTTTCCCTTTGACCTTCTTATTGACGACGAAACACAGAAATTGCATCGGAATTAAACACAAAAGGCACAAAGCCGACTTAAGTACAAGAAGACTGACTCTTCCTACTGTCTATGTTTTGAACCAATCCTGTGACACTAGTTATAGATTCCGATGCTTCACTTCAGGTTTACTGTATCCCTCTGACCTTCTTGTTGATGATGAAACACAGAAATTGCATCGGAATCAAATACAAAAGGCACAATGCCGACTTAAGTACAAGAAGACTGACTCTTCTTACTGACTATTTTGTGAACATTTCCTGTGAGTCCAGTTTTAGATTCCGGTGCTTCACTATAAGTTTACTGTATCGCTTGGAACTTCTTATTGACGATGAAACACAGAAATTGCATCGTAATTAAATAGGAAAGGCACAATGGCGACATAAGTACAAGAAGACTGACTCTTCCTACTGTCTATGTTTTAACCATTCCTGTGACACTAGTTATAGATTCCGATGCTTCCCTTCAGGTTTACTGTATCCCTCTGACTTTCTTATTGACGATGAAACAGAGAAATTGCATCGGAATGAAACACAAAAGCCACAATGCCGACTTAAGTACAAGAAGACTGACTCTCCATACTGTCTATGTTATGAACTATTCCTGTGACACTAGTTATAGATTCCGATGCTGCACTTCAAGTTTACTGTATCCCTCTGACCTTCTTATTGACGATGAAACACAGAAATTGCATCGGAATTTAATACAAAAGGCACAATGCCGACTCAAGTACAAGAAGACTGACTCTTCCTACTGTCTATGTTTTGAACCATTCCTGTGACACTAGTTATACATTCCGATGCTTCACTTCTGGTGTACTATATTCCTCTGACTTTGTCATTGACAATAAAACACAGAAATTGCATCGGAATTAAACACAAATGGCACAATGCCGACTTAAGTACAAGAAGACTGACACTTTCCTACTGTCTATGTTTTCAACCATTCCTGAGACACTAGTTATAGATTCCGATAATTCACTTCACGTTTACTGTATCCCTTTGACCTTCTTATTTACGATGAAACACAGAAATTGCATCGGAATTAAATAGAAAACGCACAATGCCGACTTAAGTACAAGAAGACTGACTCCTCTTCCTGACTATGTTTGAACCATTACTGTGACACTAGTTATAGATTCCCATGCTTCACTTCAGGTTTACTGTATCCCTCTGACCTTATTATTTACGATGAAACACAGAAATAGCATCGGAATTAAATACAAAAGGCACAATGCCGACTTAAGTACAAGAAGACTGACTCTGCTTACATTCTATGATTTGAACCATTTCGGTGACACTAGTTATAGTTCCGATGCTTCACTTCAGGTTTACTGTATCACTTGGACCTTCTTATTGACGATGTAAGACAGAAATTGCATCGGAATCAAATACAAAAGGCACAATGCCGACTTAAGTACAAGAAGACTGTGTCTTCTTACTGACTATTTTGTGAACATTTCCTGTGAGACCAGTTTTAGATTCCGGTGCTTCACTATATGTTTACTGTATCGCTTGGACCTTCTTATTGACGATGAATTACAGAAATTTTATCGTAATTAAATACGAAAGGCACAATGCCGACATATGTACAAGAAGACTGACACTTTCTACTGTCTATGTTTTAACCATTCCTGTGACACTAGTTATAGATTCCGATGCTTCACTTCAGGTTTACTGATTCCCTCTGACCTTCTTATTGACGATGAAACACAGACACTGCATCGGAATGAAATACAAAAGGCACAATGCCGACTCAAATACAATATGACCGGCTCTTCTCACTCCCTATGTTTTGAACCGTTTCTGAGAGACCGGTTTTAGATTCCGGTGCTTCACTTCAAGTTTACTGTATCCCTTGGACCATCTTATTGACGACGAAACACAGAAATTGCATCGGAATTAAATAGAAAACTCACAATGCCGACTTAAGTACAAGAAGACTGACTCTTCCTACTGTCTATGTTATGAACCATTACTGTGACACTAGTTATAGATTCCGATGCTTCACTTCAAGTTTTCTGTATCCCTCTGACTTACTTATTGACGATTAAACAGAGAAATTGCATCGGAAAATAACACAAAAGCCACAATGCCGACTTAAGTACAAGAAGACTGACACTTCCTACTGTCTATGTTATGAACCATTCCTGTGACACTAGTAATATATTCCGATGCTGCTCTTCAGGTTTACTGTATCCCTCTGACCTTCTTATTGTCGATAAAAACACAGAAATTGCATCGGAATTAAATACAAAAGGCACAGTGCCGTCTCAAGTACAAGAAGACTGACTCTTCCTACTGTCTATGTTTTGAACCATTCCTGTGACACTAGTTATAAATTTCGATGCTTCACTTCAGGTTTACTGTATCCCTCTGACCTTCTTATTGTCGATAAAAACACAGAAATTGCATCGGAATTAAATATAAAAGGCACAGTGCCGTCTCAAGTACAAGAAGACTGACTCTTCCTACTGTCTATGTTTTGAACCATTCCTGTGACACTAGTTATAAATTTCGATGCTTCACTTCAGGTTTACTGTATCCCTCTGACCTTCTTCTTGATGATGAAACACAGATATTGCATCGGAATTAAATAGAAAAGGCACAATGCTGACTTAAGTACAAGACGACTGACTCTTCGTACTGTCTATGATTTGAACCATTCCTGTGACACTAGTTATAGATTCCAATGCTTCACTTAAGGTGTACTGTAACCCTTGGACCTTCTTATAGACGATGAAACAAAGAGATTTCATCGGGAATAAATACAAAAGGCACAATGCCGACTTAAGTACAAAATGACTGACTCTTCCTACTGACTATGTTTTGAACCATTCCTGTGACACTGGTTATAGATTCCGATGCTTCACTTCTGGTGTACTATATCCCTCTGACCCTCTCATTGACAATGAAACACAGAAATTGCATCGGAATTAAATACAAAAGGCACAATGCCGACTTAACTACAAGGAGACTGATTCTTCCTACTGTCTATGATTTGAACCATCCCTGTGACACTAGTTATAGATTCCGATGCTTTACTTCAGATTTACTGTATCCCTTGGATATTCTTATTGACGATGTAACACAGAAATTGCAACGGAAATAAATACAAATGGCACAATGCCGACTTAAGTACACAAGAAGACTGATTCTTCCTAATGTCTATGCTTTGAACCATTCCTGTGACACTAGTTATAGATTCCGATGCATCACTTCAGGTTTACTGTATCCCTCTGACCTTCTTATTGACGATGAAACAGAGAAATGGCATCGGAATGAAACACAAAAGGCACAATGCCGACTTAAGTACAAGAAGACTGACTCTTCCTACTGTCTATGTTTTAATCATTCCTGTGACAATAGTTATAGAATCCGATGACTCCTTCAGGTTTAATGTATCCCTTGGACATTCTTATTGATGATGAAACACAGAAATTGAATCGGAATTAAATACAAAAGGCACAATGCCGACTTAAGTACAAGAAGACTGACCCTTCCTACTGTCTATGTTAATATCATTCCTGTGAAAATAGGTATAGAATCCGATGACTCACTTCAGGTTTAATGTATCCCTTGGACATTCTTATTGATGATGAAACACAGAAATTGAATCGGAATTAAATACAAAAGCACAATGCCGACTTAAGTACAAGAAGACTGACTCTTTCTACTGTCTATGATTTGAACCATTCCTGTGACACTAGTTATAGATTCCGATGCATCACTTCAGGTTTACTGTATCCCTCTGACCTTCTTATTGACGATGAAACAGAGAAATTGCATCGGAATGAAACACAAAAGGCACAATTCCGACTTAAGTACAAGAAGACTGACTCTTCCTACTTTCTATGTTTTAATCATTCCTGTGACAATAGTTTTGGAATCCGATGACTCACTTCAGGTTTAATGTATCCCTTGGACATTCTTATTGATGATGAAACACAGAAATTGAATCGGAATTAAATACAAAAGGCACAATGCCGACTTAAGTACAAGAAGACTGACTCTTTCTACTGTCTATGATTTGAACCATTCCTGTGACACTAGTTATGGATTCCGATGCCTCACTTCAGGTTTACTGTATCCCTTGGACCTTGTTATTGATGATGAAACACTGAAATTGCATCGGAATTAAATACAAAAGCCACAATGCCGACATAAGTACAAGAACACTGACTCTTCCTTTTGTCTATTTTTTGAACCATTCCTGTGACACTAGTTATAGATTCCGATGCTTTACTTCAGGTTTACTGTATCCCTTGGACATCCTTAATGACGATGAAACACAGAAATTGCATCGGAATTAAATACAAAAGCCACAATGCCGACATAAGTACAAGAACACTGACTCTTCCTACTGTCTATGATTTGAACAATTCCTGTGACACTAGTTATACATTCCGATGCTTCACTTCAGGTTTACTGTATCCCTCTGACCTTCTTATTGACAACGAAACACAGATATTGCATCGGAATTAAATACAAAAGGCACAATGCCGACTTAAGTACAAGAAGACTGACCCTTCTTACTGACTATGTTTCACCCATTCCTGTGAAACTAGTTATAGATTTCGATGCTTCACTTCAGGTTTACTGTAACCCTTGGTCCTTATTATTGACGATAAAACACAGAAATTGCATCGGGATTAAATAAAAAGGCACAATGCCGACTTAAGTACAAGAAGACTGACTCTTCCTACTGTCTATGTTTTGAACCATTCCTGTGACACTAGTTACAGATTTCGATGCCTCACTTCAGGTTTACTGTATCCCTTGGGCATCCTTAATGACGATGAAACACAGAAATTGCATCGGAATTAAATACAAAAGCCACAATGCCGACTTTTGTACAAGAAGACTGACTCTTCCTACTGTCTATGTTATGAACCATTCCTGTGACACTAGTTATGGTTGCCGATGCTTCACTTCAGGTTTACTGTATCCCGCTGACCTTCTTATTAACGATGAAACACAGAAATTGCATCGGAATTAAATACAAAAGGCACAATGCCGACTCAAGTACAAGAAGACTGACTCTTCCTACTGTCTATGTTTTGAACCATTCCTGTGAAACTAGTTATACATTCCGATGCTTCACTTCAAGTTTACTGCATCCCTCTGACCTTCTTCTTGATGATGAAACACAGATATTGCATCGGAATTAAATAGAAAAGGCACAATGCTGACTTAAGTACAAGAAGACTGACTCTTCGTACTGTCTATGATTTGAACCATTCCTGTGACACTAGTTATAGATTCCGATGCTTCATTTAAGGTGTACTGTATCCCTTGGACCTTCTTATTGACGATGAAACTCAGAAATTGCATCGGGATTAAATACAAAAGGCACAATGCCGACTTAAGTACAAAATGACTGACTCTTCCTACTGTCTATGCTTTGAACCATTCCTGTGACACTAGTTATAGATTCCGATGCTTCACTTCTGGTGTACTATATCCCTCTGACCTTCTCATTGACAATGAAACACAGAAATTGCATCGGAATTAAATACAAGAGGCACAATGCCGACTTAAGTACAAGAAGACTGACTCTTCCTACTGTCTATGATTTGAACCATCCCTGTGACACTAGTTATAGATTCAGATGCTTTACTTCACGTTTACTGTATCCCTATGACCTTCTTATTGACGATGAAACACAGAAATTGCATCGGAATTAAATACAAATGGCACAATGCCGACTTAAGTACAAGATGAATGACTCTTCCTACTGTCTATGTTTTGAACCATTCCTGTGACACTAGTTATAGATTCCGATGCTTCACATCTGATTTACTGTATCCCTCTGACCCTCTTATTGTCGATGAAACACAGAAATTGCATCGGAAATAAATACAAAAGGCACAATGCCGGCTCAAGTACAAGAAGTCTGACTCTTCCTACTGTATATGATTTGAACCATTCCTGTGACCCTAGTTATACACTCTGATGCTTCACTTCAGGTTTACTGTATCCCTCTGACCTTCTTATTGACGATGAAACACAGAAATTGCATCGGAATTAAATAGAAAAGGCACAATGCCGACTTAAGTACAAGAAGACTGACTCCTCTTCCTGACTATGTTTGAACCATTCCTGTGACACTAGTTATAGATTCCGATGCTTCACTTCTGGTGTACTATATCCCTCTGACCTTCTCATTGACAATGAAACACAGAAATTGCACCGGAATTAAATACAAGAGGCACAATGCCGACTTAAGTACAAGAAGACTGACTCTTCCTACTGTCTATGATTTCAACCATCCCTGTGACACTAGTTATAGATTCCGTGCCTCCCTTCAGGTTTACTGTATCCCTCTGACCTTCTTATTGACGAAGAAACACAGATATTGCGTCGGAATTAAATACAAAAATCACAATGCCGACTTAAGAACAAGAAGACTGACTCTTCTTGCTGTGTATGATTTGAACCATTCCTGTGACACTAGTTATAGGTTCCGAGGCTTCATTTCAGGCTTACTTTATCCCTCTGACCTGCTTATTGACGACGAAACACAGGAATTGCATTGGAATTAAATAGAAAAGGCACAATGCCGACTTAAGTACACAAGAAGACTGACTTTTCCTACTGTCTATGCTTTGAACCATTCCTGTGACACTAGTAATAGATTCCGATGCATCACTTTTGGTTTACTGCATTTCTCTGACCTTCTTCTTGATGATGAAACACAGAAATTGCATCGGAGTTAAATAGAAATGGCACAATGCCGACTTAAGCACAAGAAGACTGACTCTTCCTACTGTCTATGTTTTGAACCATTCCTGTGATACTAGTTATAGATTCCGATGCTTTACTTCAGGTTTACTGTATCCCTTTCTTATTGATGATGAAACACAGAAATTGCGTCGGAATTAAATACAAAATACACAATGCTGACTTAAGTACAAGAAGACTGACTCTTCTTACTGACTATGTTGTGAACATGTCCTGTGAGACCAGTTTTACATTCCGATGCTTCACTATTTGTTTACTGTATCCCTTGGACCTACTTATTGACGATGATAATCAGAATTTGCATCGCAATTAAATAGAAAAGGCACAATGCCGACTTAAGTACAAGAGGACTGACCCTTCCTACTGTCTATGTTTTAACCATTCCTGTGACAATAGTTATAGATTCCGATGCCTCACTTCAGGTTTAATGTATCCCTTGGACCTTCTTATTGATGATGAAACACATAAATTGCATCGGAATTAAATAGAAAAGGCACAATGCCGACTGAAGTACAAAATGACTGACTCTTCTTACTGTCTATGATTTGAACCATTCCTGTGAAACTAGTTATAGATTCCGATGCCTCACTTCAGGTGTATTGTATCCCTTGGACCATCTTATTGACGATGAAACCCAGAAATTGCATCGGGAATCAATACAAAAGGCACAATGGCGACTTAAGTACAAGTAGACTGACTCTTCTTACAGTCCATGTTTTGAACCATTCCTGTGACACTAGTTATAGATTCTGATGCTTCACTTCAGTTTTACTGAATCTCTCTGACCTTCTCTTTGACGATGAAACACAGAATTTGCATCGGAATTAAATACAAAAGGCGCAATGCCGACTTAAGTACAAGAAGACTGACTCTTCCTACTGTTCATGTTTTAAACCATCCCTGTGACACTAGTTATAGATTCCGATGCTTTACTTCAGGTTTACTGTATCCCTTGGACATCCTTAATGACGATGAAACACAGAAATTGCATCGGAATTAAATACAAAAGGCACAATGCTGACTCAAGTACAAGAGGACTGACTCTTCCTACTGTCTATGATTTGAACCATTCCTGTGACACTAGTTATACATTCCGATGCTTCACTTCAGGTTTACTGTATCGCTCTGACCTTCTTATTGACAATGAAACACAGATATTGCAACGGAATTAAATAGAAAAGGCACAATGCCGACTTAAGTACAAGAAGACTGACTCTTCTTACTGACTATGTTTGAACCATTCCTGTGACACTAGTTATATATTCCGATGCTTCACTTCAGGTTTACTGTATCCCTTGGACCTTAATATTGACGATGAAACACAGAAATTGCATCGGGATCAAATAAAAAGTCACAATGCCGACCTAAGTACAAGAAGACTGACTCTACTTACTGACTATGTTTTCAACCAATCCTGTGACACTAGTTATATATTCCGATGCTTCCCTTCAGGTTTACTGTATCCCTCTGACCTACGTATTGACGATGAAAAACAGAAATTGCATCGGGATTAAATACAAAAGGCACAGTGCCGACTTATGTATAAGAAGACTGGTTCTTCCTAATCTCTATGTTTTGAACCATTCCCTTGATACTAGTTATAGATTCCGATGCTTCACTTCAGGTTTACTCTATCTCTTGGACCTTCTCATTGACGACGAAACACAGAAATTGTATCTGAATTAAATAGAAAAGGCACAATACCGACATAAGTACAAGAAGACTTACCCTTCCTATTGTCTATGTTTTGAACCATTCCTGTGACACTAGTTATAGATTCCGTGCCTCCCTTCAGGTTTACTGTATCCCTCTGACCTTCTTATTGACGATGAAACACAGAAATTGCATCGGAATTAAATACAAAAGGCACAATGCCGACTTAAGTACAAGATGACTGACTCTCCTTGCTGCGTATGTTTTGAACCATTCCTGTGACACTAGTTAAAGATTCCGATGCTTCACTTCAGGTTTACTGTATCCCTCTGACCTTCTTATTGACGATGAAACACAGATATTGCATCGGAATTAAATAGAAAAGGCACAATAGCGACTTAAGTACTAGAAGACAGACTCTTCTTTCTGTCTATGTTTTGAACTATTCCTGTGAGACTAGTTATAGATTCCGATGCTTCACTTAAGGTTTACGGTATCTGTCTGACCTTCTTATTGACGATGAAACACAGAAATTGCATCGGAATTAAATACAAAATGCACAATGGGGACTTAAGTACAAGATGACTGACTCTTCTTACTGACTATGTTGTGAACATTTCCTGTGAGACTAGTTTTAGATGCCAATTCTTCACTATATGTTTACTGTATCCCTTGGACCTTCTTATTGACGATGAAATACAGAAATTGCATAGCAATGAAATAGAAAAGGCACAATGCCGACTTAAGTACAAGAAGACTGACTCTTCCTACTGTCTATCTTTTAACCATTCCTGTGACACTAGTTATAGATTCCGATGCCTCACTTTAGGTTGAATGTATCCCTTGGACCTTCTTATTGTTGGTGAAACACAGAAATTGCATCGGAATTATACAAAAGGCACAATGCCGACTTAAGTACAAGAAGACTGACTCTTCCAACTGTCTATGTTTGAATCATTCCTGTGAAACTAGTTATAGATTCCGATGCCTCACTTCAGGTTTACTGTATCCCTTGGACCTTCTTATTGACGATGAAACACAGAAATTGCATCGGAATTAAAAACAAAAAGCTCAATGCCGAATTAAGTACAAGAAGACTGACTCTTCCTACTGTCTATTTTTTGAACCATTCCTGTGACACTTGTTATAGATTCCGATGATTCACTTCAGTTTTACTGTATCCCTCTGACTTTCTTATTGACGATGAAACAGAGAAATTGCGTCGGAATTAAATACAAAAGGCACAATGCCGACTTAACTACAAGAAGACTGACTTTTCCTACTATCTATGTTTTGAACTATTCCTGTGACACTAGTTATAGATTCCGATGCTTCACTTCAGGTTTACGGTATCTCTCTGACCTTCTTATTGACGATGAAACACAGAAATTGCATCGGAATTAAATACAAGAGGCACAATGCTGACTCAAGTACAAGAAGACTGACTCATCCTATTGTCTATGATTTGATCAATTCCTGTGTTACTAGTTACACATTCCGATGCTGCACTTCAGGGTTACTGTGTCCCTTGGACCTTCTTATTGACGATGAAACCCAGAAATTGCATCGGGATTAAATACAAAAGGCACAATGAGGACTTAATTACAAGTAGACTGACTCTTCCTACTGTATATGATTTGAACCATTCCTGAGACCCTAGTTATACACTCCGATGCTTCACTTCAGGTTCACTGTATCCCTCTGATCTTCTTATTGACGATGAAACACAGAATTTGCATCGGAATTAAATAGAAAAGGCACAATGCCGACTTAAGTACAAGAAGACTGGCTCCTCTTCCTGACTATGTTTGAACCATTCCTGTGACACTAGTTATAGATTCCGATGCTTCACTTCTGGTGTACTATATCCCTCTGACCTTCTCATTGACAATGAAACACAGAAATTGCACCGGAATTAAATACAAGAGGCACAATGCCGACTTAAGTACAAGAAGACTGACTCTTCCTACTGTCTATGATTTCAACCATCCCTGTGACACTAGTTATAGATTCCGATGCTTTACTTCAGGTTTACTGAATCCCTCTGCCCTTCTTATTGATGATGAAACACAGATATTGCGTCGGAATTAAATACAAAATACACAATGCTGACTTAAGTACAAGAAGACTGACTCTTCTTACTGACTATGCTGTGAACATGTCCTGTGAGACCAGTTTTACATTCCGATGCTTCACTATTTGTTTACTGTATCCCTTGGACCTACTTATTGACGATGATAATCAGAATTTGCATCGCAATTAAATAGAAAAGGCACAATGCCGACTTAAGTACAAGAGGACTGACTCTTCCTACTGTCTATGTTTTAACCATTCCTGTGACAATAGTTATTGATTCCGATGCCTCACTTCAGGTTTAATGTATCCCTTGGACCTTCTTATTGATGTTGAAACACAGAAATTGAATCGGAATTGAATACAAAAGGCACAATGCCAACATAAGTACGAGATCACTGACTCTTCCTAATGTCTATTTTTTGAACCATTCCTGTGACACTTGTTATAGATTCCGATTCTTCACTTCAGGTTTACTGTATCCCTCTGACCTTCTTATTGACGATGAAACACAGAAATTGCATTGGAATTAAATACAAAAGGCTCAATGCCGACTCAAGTACAAGAAGACTGACTCTTCCTACTGTCCATGATTTGAACCATTCCTGTGACACTAGTTATACATTCCGATGCTTCACTTCAGGGTTACTGTATCCCTCTGACCTTCTTCTTGATGATGAAACACAGAAATTGCATCGGAATTAAATAGAAAAGGCACAATGCCGACTGAAGTACAAAATGACTGACTCTTCTTACTGTCTATGATTTGAACCATTCCTGTGGAACTAGTTATAGATTCCGATGCCTCACTTCAGGTGTATTGTATCCCTTGGACCATCTTATTGACGATGAAACCCAGAAATTGCATCGGGAATCATTACAAAAGGCACAATGGCGACTTAAGTTTAAGTAGACTGACTCTTCTTACAGTCCATGTTTTGAACCATTCCTGTGACACTATTTATAGATTCTGATGCTTCACTTCAGTTTTACTGAATCTCTCTGACCTTCTCATTGACGATGAGACACAGAATTTGCATCGGAATTAAATACAAAAGGCGCAATGCCGACTTAAGTACAAGAAGACTGACTCTTCCTACTGTCCATGTTTTAAACCATCCCTGTGACACTAGTTATAGATTCCGAAGCTTTACTTCAGGTTTACTGTATCCCTTGGACATCCTTAATGACGATGAAACACAGAAATTGCATCGGAATTAAATACAAAAGGCACAATGCTGACTCAAGTACAAGAGGACTGACTCTTCCTACTGTCTATGATTTGAACCATTCCTGTGACACTAGTTATACATTCCGATGCTTCACTTCAGGTTTGCTGTATCGCTCTGACCTTCTTATTGACAATGAAACATAGATATTGCAACGGAATTAAATAGAAAAGGCACAATGCCGACTTAAGTACAAGAAGACTGACTCTTCTTACTGACTATGTTTGAACCATTCCTGTGACACTAGTTACATATTCCGATGCTTCACTTCAGGTTTACTGTATCCCTTGGACCTTATTATTGACGATGAAACACAGAAATTGCATCGGGATTAAATAAAAAGTCACAATGCCGACCTAAGTACAAGAAGACTGACTCTACTTACTGACTATGTTTTCAACCATTCCTGTGACACTAGTTATATATTCCGATGCTTCCCTTCAGGTTTACTGTATCCCTCTGACCTACGTATTGACGATGAAATACAGATATTGCATCGGGATTAAATACAAAAGGCACAGTGCCGACTTATGTATAAGAAGACTGGTTCTTCCTAATCCCTATGTTTTGAACCATTCCCGTGTCACTAGTTATAGATTCCGATGCTTCACTTCAGGTTTACTGTATCTCTTGGACCTTCTCATTGACGACGAAACACAGAAATTGCATCGGAATTAAATAGAAAAGGCACAATACCGACTTAAGTACAAGAAGACTTACCCTTCCTATTGTCTATGTTTTGAACCATTCCTGTGACACTAGTTATAGATTCCGTGCCTCCCTTCAGGTTTACTGTATCCCTCTGACCTTCTTATTGACGATGGAACACAGAAATTGCATCGGAATTAAATACAAAATGCACAATGCCGACTTAAGTACAAGAAGACTGACTCTCCTTGCAGTGTATGTTTTGAACCATTCCTGTGACACTAGTTAAGAATTCCGATGCTTCACTTCAGGTTTACTGTATCCCTCTGACCTTCTTATTGACGATGAAACACAGAATTTGCATCGGAATTAAATACAAAAGGCGCAATGCCGACTTAAGTACAAGAAGACTGACTCTTCGTACTCTCCATGTTTTAAACCATCCCTGTGACACTAGTTATAGATTCCGAAGCTTTACTTCAAGTTTACTGTATCCCTTGGACATCCTTAATGACGATGAAACACAGAAATTGCATCAGAATTAAATTCAAAAGGCACAATGCTGACTCAAGTACAAGAAGACTGACTCTTCCTACTGTCTATGATTTGAACCATTCCTGTGATACTAGTTATACATTCCGATTTTTCACTTCAGGTTTACTGTATCCCTCTGACCTTCTTATTGACAATGAAACACAGATATTGCATCGGAATTAAATAGAAAAGCACAATGCCGACTTAAGTACAAGAAGACTGACTCTTCTTACTGACTATGTTTGAACCATTCCTGTGACACTAGTTATATATTCCAATGCTTCACTTCAGGTTTACTGTATCCCTTGGACCTTATTATTGACGATGAAACAAAGAAATTGCATCGGGATTAAATAAAAAGTCACAATGCCGACCGAAGTGCAAGAAAACTGACTCTACTTACTGACTATGTTTTCAACCATTCCCGTGACACTAGTTATATATTCCGATGCTTCCCTTCAGCTTTACTGTATCCCTCAGACCTACGTATTGACGATAAAATACAGAAATTGCATCGGGATTAAATACAAAAGGCACAGTGCCGACTTATGTATAAGAAGACTGGTTCTTCCTAATCTCTATGTTTTGAACCATTCCCTTGACACTAGTTATAGATTCCGATGCTTCACTTCAGGTTTACTCTATCTCTTAGACCTTCTCATTGACGACGAAACACAGAAATTGTATCTGAATTAAATAGAAAAGGCACAATACCGACTTAAGTACAAGAAGACTTACCCTTCCTATTGTCTATGTTTTGAACCATTCCTGTGACACTAGTTATAGATTCCGTGCCTCCCTTCAGGTTTACTGTATCCCTCTGACCTTCTGATTGACGATGAAACACAGAAATTGCATCGGAATTAAATACAAAAGGCACAATGCCGAATTAAGTACAAGATGACTGACTCTCCTTGCTGTGTATGTTTTGAACCATTCCTGTGACACTAGTTAAAGATTCCGATGCTTCACTTCAGGTTTACTGTATCCCTCTGACCTTCTTATTGACGATGAAACACAGAAATTGCATCGGAATTAAATAGAAAAGGCACAATGTCGGCTTAAGTACAAGAAGACAGACTCTTCTTTCTGTCTATGTTTTGAACTATTCCTGTGAGACTAGTTATAGATTCCGATGCTTCACTACAGGTTTACGGTATCTGTCTGACCTTCTTATTGACGATGAAACACAGAAATTGCATCGGAATTAAATACAAAATGCACAATGGGGACTTAAGTACAACAAGACTGACTCTACTTACTGACTATGTTGTGAACATTTCCTGTGAGACTAGTTTTAGATGCCAATTCTTCACTATATGTTTACTGTATCCCTTGGACCTTCTTATTGACGATGAAATACAGAAATTGCATAGCAATTAAATAGAAAAGGCACAATGCCGACTTAAGTACAAGAAGACAGACTCTTCCTACTGTCTATCTTTTAACCATTCATGTGACACTAGTTATAGATTCCGATGCCTCACTTTAGGTTGAATGTATCCCTTGGACCTTCTTATTGTTGGTGAAACACAGAAATTGCATCGGAATTATACAAAAGGCACAATGCCGACTTAAGTACAAGAAGACTGACTCTTCCTACTGTCTATGTTTGAATCATTCCTGTGACACTAGTTATAGATTCCGATGCCTCACTTCAGGTTTACTGTATCCCTTGGACCTTCTTATTGACGATGAAACACAGAAATTGCATCGGAATTAAAAACAAAAAGCTCAATGCCGAATTAAGTACAAGAAGACTGACTCTTCCTACTGTCTATTTTTTGAACCATTCCTGTGACACTTGTTATAGATTCCGATGATTCACTTCAGTTTTACTGTATCCCTCTGACTTTCTTATTGACGATGAAACATAGAAATTGCGTCGGAATTAAATACAAAAGGCACAATGCCGACTTAACTACAAGAAGACTGACTTTTCCTACTATCTATGTTTTGAACTTTTCCTGTGACACTAGTTATAGATTCCGATGCTTCACTTCAGGTTTACGGTATCTCTCTGACCTTCTTATTGACGATGAAACACAGAAATTGCATCGGAATTAAATACAAGAGGCACAATGCTGACTCAAGTACAAGAAGACTGACTCTTCCTATTGTCTATGATTTGATCTATTCCTGTGATACTAGTTACATATTCCGATGCTGCACTTCAGGGTTACTGTGTCCCTTCGACCTTCTTATTGACGATGAAACCCAGAAATTGCATCAGGATTAAATACAAAAGGCACAATGAGGACTTAATAACAAGTAGACTGACTCTTCCTACTGTATATGATTTGAACCATTCCTGTGACCCTATTTATACACTCCGATGCTTCACTTCAGGTTTACTGTATCCCTCTGACCTTCTTATTGACGATGAAACACAGAAATTGCATCGAAATTAAATAGAAAAGGCACAATGCCGACTTAAGTACAAGAAGACTGACTCCTCTTCCTGACTATGTTTGAACCATTCCTGTGACACTAGTTATAGATTCCGATGCTTCACTTCTGGTGTACTATATCCCTCTGACCTTCTCATTGACAATGAAACACAGAAATTGCACCGGAATTAAATACAAGAGACACAATGCCGACTTAAGTACAAGAAGACTGACTCTTCCTACTGTCTATGATTTCAACCATCCCTGTGACACTAGTTATAGATTCCGTGCCTCCCTTCAGGTTTACTGTATCCCTCTGACCTTCTTATTGACGAAGAAACACAGAAATTGCGTCGGAATTAAATACAAAAGGCACAATGCCGACTTAAGAAAAAGAAGACTGACTCTTCTTGCTGTGTATGATTTGAACCATTCCTGTGACACTAGTTATAGGTTCCGAGGCTTCATTTCAGGCTTACTCTATCCCTCTGACCTGCTTATTGACGACGAAACACAGGAATTGCATTGGAATTAAATAGAAAAGGCACAATGCCGACTTAAGTACACAAGAAGACTGACTCTTCCTACTGTCTATGCTTTGAACCATTCCTGTGACACTAGTTATAGATTCCGATGCATCACTTTTGGTTTACTGCATTTCTCTGACCTTCTTCTTGATGATGAAACACAGAAATTGCATCGGAGTTAAATAGAAATGGCACAATGCCGACTTAAGTACAAGAAGACTGACTCTTCCTACTGTCTATGTTTTGAACCATTCCTGTGACACTAGTTATAGATTCCGATGCTTTACTTCAGGTTTACTGAATCCCTCTGCCCTTCTTATTGATGATGAAACACAGAAATTGCGTCGGAATTAAATACAAAATACACAATGCTGACTTAAGTACAAGAAGACTGACTCTTCTTACTGACTATGTTGTGAACATATCCTGTGAGACCAGTTTTACATTCCGATGCTTCACTATTTGTTTACTGTATCCCTTGGACCTACTTATTGACGATGATAATCAGAATTTGCATCGCAATTAAATAGAAAAGGCACAATGCCGACTTAAGTACAAGATCACTGACTCTTCCTAATGTCTATTTTTTGAACCATTCCTGTGACACTTGTTATTGACTCCGATTCTTCACTTCAGGTTTACTGTATCCCTCTGACCTTCTTATTGACGATGAAACACAGAAATTGCATTGGAATTAAATACAAAAGGCTCAATGCCGACTCAAGTACAAGAAGACTGACTCTTCCTACTGTCCATGATTTGAACCATTCCTGTGACACTAGTTATACATTCCGATGCTTCACTTCAGGGTTACTGTATCCCTCTGACCTTCTTCTTGATGATGAAACACAGAAATTGCATCGGAATTAAATAGAAAAGGCACAATGCCGACTGAAGTACAAAATGACTGACTCTTCTTACCGTCTCTGATTTGAACCATTCCTGTGAAACTAGTTATAGATTCCGATGCCTCACTTCAGGTGTATTGTATCCCTTGGACCATCTTATTGACGATGAAACCCAGAAATTGCATCGGGAATCAATACAAAAGGCACAATGGCGACTTAAGTACAAGTAGAGTGACTCTTCTTACAGTCCATGTTTTGAACCATTCCTGTGACACTAGTTATAGATTCCGTGCCTCCCTTCAGGTTTACTGTATCCCTCTGACCTTCTTATTGACGATGAAACACAGAAATTGCATCGGAATTAAATACAAAATGCACAATGCCGACTTAAGTACAAGAAGACTGACTCTCCTTGCTGTGTATGTTTTGAACCATTCCTGTGACACTAGTTAAGGATTCCGATGCTTCACTTCAGGTTTACTGTATCCCTCTGACCTTCTTATTGACGATGAAACACAGAATTTGCATCGGAATTAAATACAAAAGGCGCAATGCCGACTTAAGTACAAGAAGACTGACTCTTCGTACTCTCCATGTTTTAAACCATCCCTGTGACACTAGTTATAGATTCCGAAGCTTTACTTCAAGTTTACTGTATCCTTTGGACATCCTTAATGACGATGAAACACAGAAATTGCATCGGAATTAAATTCAAAAGGCACAATGCTGACTCAAGTACAAGAAGACTGACTCTTCCTACTGTCTATGATATGAACCATTCCTGTGACACTAGTTATACATTCCGATTTTTCACTTCAGGTTTACTGTATCCCTCTGACCTTCTTATTGACAATGAAACACAGATATTGCATCGGAATTAAATAGAAAAGGCACAATGCCGACTTAAGTACAAGAAGACTGACTCTTCTTACTGACTATGTTTGAACCAATCCTGTGACACTAGTTATATATTCCGATGCTTCACTTCAGGTTCACTGTATCCCTTGGACCTTATTATTGACGATGAAACACAGAAATTGCATCGGGATTAAATAAAAAGTCACAATGCCGACCAAAGTGCAAGAAGACTGACTCTACTTACTGACTATGTTTTCAACCATTCCCGTGACACTAGTTATATATTCCGATGCTTCCCTTGAGGTTTACTCTATCTCTTGGACCTTTTCATTGACGACGAAACACAGAAATTGTATCTGAATTAAATAGAAAAGGCACAATACCGACTTAAGTACAAGAAGACTAACCCTTCCTATTGTCTATGTTTTGAACCATTCCTGTGACACTAGTTATAGATTCCGTGCCTCCCTTCAGGTTTACTGTATCCCTCTGACCTTCTTAGTGACGATGAAACACAGAAATTGCATCGGAATTAAATACAAAAGGCACAATGCCGACTTAAGTACAAGATGACTGACTCTCCTTGCTGTGTATGTTTTGAACCATTCCTGTGACACTAGTTATAGATTCCGATGCTTCACTTCAGGTATACTGTATCCCTTGGACCTTCTTATTGACGATGAAACACAGAAATTGCATCGGAATTAAATTCAAAAGGCACAATGCTGACTCAAGTACAAGAAGACTGACTCTTCCTAATGTCTATGATTTGAACCATTCCTGTGACACTAGTTATACATTCCGATTTTTCACTTCAGGTTTACTGTATCCCTCTGCCCTTCTTATTGACAATGAAACACAGATATTGCATCGAAATTAATTACAAAAGGCACAATGCCGACTCAAGTACAAGAAGACTGACTCTTCCTATTGTCTATGATTTGAACTATTCCCGTGACACTAGTTACACATTCCGATGCTGCACTTCAGGGTTACTGTGTCCCTTGGATCTTCTTAATGACGATGAAACCCAGAAACTCCATCGGAAATAAATACAAAAGGCACAATGCCGACTCAAGTACAAGTAGACTGACTCTTCCAACTGTCTATGCTTTGAAACATTCCTGTGACACTAGTTATACATTCCGATGCTTCACTTCAGGTTTACAGTATCCCTTGGACCTTCTTATTGACGACGAAACATAGAAATTGCATCGGAATTAAATTGAAAAAGCACAATGCCGACTTAGGTACAAGGAGACTGATTCTTCTTGCTGACTATGATTTGAACATTTCCTGTGGGACCAGTTTTAGATTCCGATTCTTAAGTATGTGTTTACTGTATCCCTTGGACCTTCTTATTGACGATGAGACACAGAAGTTGCATCGAAATTAAATACAAAAGGCACAATGCTGACTTAAGTACAAGAAGACTGACTCTTCTTACTGTCTATGTTTTGAACCATCCCTGTGACACTAGTTATAGATTCCGATGCTTCACTTCAGGTATACTGTATCCCTTGGACCTTCTTATTGACGATGAAATACAGAAATTGCATCGGAATTATATAGAAAAGGCACAATGCCGACTTATGTACAAGAAGACTGACTCTTCTTACTGTCTATGCTTTGAACCATTCCTGTGACACTAGTTATAGATTGCGATGCTTCACTTCAGGTTAACTGTATCCCTTGGACCTTCTTATTGGGGACGAGACACAGAATTTGCATCGGAATTAAATAGAAATGGCACAATGCCGACTTAAGTGCAAGAAGACTGACTTTTCCTACTGTCTCTGTTTTGAACCATTCCTGTGACACTAGTTATAGATTCCGATGCTTCACTTCAGGTTTACTGTATCCCTCTGACCTTCTTATTGACGATGAAACACAGAAATTGCATCGGAAATAAAGACAAATGGCACAATGCCGACTCAAGTACAAGAAGACTGACTTTTGCTACTGTCTATGTATTGAACCATTCCTGTGACACTAGTTATACATTCCGATGCTTCACTTCAGGTTTCCTGTATCCCTCTCACCTTCTTATTGACGATGAAACACAGAAATTCCATCGGAATTAAATAGAAAAGGCACAATGCCGACTTCAGTACAAGAAGACTGATCCTTCATATTGTCTATGTTTTGAACCATTCCTGTGACACTAGTTATAGATTCCGATGCTTCACTTCAGGTTTACTGTATCCCTCTGACCTTCTTATTGACGATAAAACGTAGAAATTGCATGGGAATTAAATACAAAAGGCACAATGCCGACTTACGTACAAGAAGACTGACTCATCTTGCTGTCTATGTTTTGAACCATTCCTGTGACACTAGTTATCGATTCCGATGCTTCACTTCAGGTTTACTGTATCCCTCTGACCTTCTTATTGTCGATGAAACACAGAAATTACACCGGAATTAAATACAAAAGGCACAATGCCGACTTACGTACAAGATGACTGACTCATCTTACTGTCTATGATTTGAAATAAAGACAAAAGGCACAATGCCGACTTACGTACAAGATGACTGACTCATCTTACTGTCTATGTTTTGAAATAAAGACAAAAGGCACAATGCCGACTTAAGTACAAGAGGACTGACTCTTCTTACTGTCTATGTTTTGAACCCTACCCTTAGACACTAGTTATAGTTTCCGATGCTGCACTTCACGTTCACTGCATCCCTTGGACCTTCTGATTGACGACGAAACACAGTAATTGCAACGGAATTAAATAGGAAAGGCACAATGCCGACTTAAGTACAAGAAGACGGATCCTTCATATTGTCTATGTTTGGAACCATTCCTGTGACACTAGTTATAGATTCCGATGCTTCACTTCAGGTTTACTGTATCCCCCTGACCCTCTTATTGACGATGAAACACAGACTTTGCATCGGAAATAAATAGATTTAGATGCTTCGTTAAAGGTTTACTGTATCCCTCTGACCTTCTTCTTGATGATGAAACACAGAAATTGCATCGGAATTAAATAGAAAAGGCACAATGCCGACTTAAGTACAAGAAGACTGACTCTTCTTACTGTCTATGATTTGAACCATTCCTGTGACACTAGTTATAGATTTCGATGCATCACTACAGGTGTACTGTATCCCTCTCACCTTCTCATTGACGATGAAACACAGAAATTGCATCGGAATTAAATACAAAAGGCACAATGCCGACTTAAGTACAAGAAGACTGACTCTTCCTACTGTCTATGTTTTGAACCATCCCTGTGACCCTAGTTATAGATTCCGATGCTTTACTTCAGGTTTACGGCATCCCTTGGACCTTCTTAATGTCGATGAAACACAGAAATTGCATCGGAATTAAATACAAAAGGCACAATGCCGACATAAGTACAAGAAGACTGACTCTTCTTACTGTCTATGTTTTGAACCACTCCAGTGAAACTAGTTGAAGATTCCGATGCTTCACTTCAGGTTTACTGTATCCCTCTCATCTTCTTATTCACAATGAAACACAGAAATTGCATCGGAATTAGATACAAAAGGCACAGTGCCGACTTAAGTATAAGAAGACTGACTCTTCCCAATCTCTATGTTTTAAACCATTCCCTTGACACTAGTTATAGATTCAGATGCATCACTTCAGGTTTACTGTATCCCTTGGACCTTCTGATTGTCGATGAAACACAGAAATTGCATCGGAGTTAAATACAAAAGGCACAATGCCGACTTACGTACAAGATGACTGACTCATCTTACTGTCTATGTTTTGAAATAAAGACAAATGGCACAATGCCGACTCAAGTACAAGAAGACTGACTCTTCCTACTGTCTATGTATTGAACCATTCCTGTGACACTAGTTATACATTCCGATGCTTCACTTCAGGTTTACTGTATCCCTCTCACCTTCTTATTGACGATGAAACACAGAAATTCCATCGGAATTAAATAGAAAAGGCACAATGCCGACTTACGTACAAGATGACTGACTCATCTTACTGTCTATGTTTTGAAATAAAGACAAAAGGCACAATGCCGACTTACGTACAAGATGACTGACTCATCTTACTGTCTATGTTTTGAACCAGTCCTGTGACACTAGTTATAGATCCCGATGATTAACTTCACGTTTACTGTATCCCTTTGACCTTCTTATTGACGATGAAACACAGAAATTGCATCGGAATTTAATAGAAAAGGCACAATGCCGACTTAAGTACAAGAAGAATGACTCTTCCTGCTGTCTATGTTTTGAACCAATCCTGTGACAGTAGTTATACATTCCGAAGCTTCACTTCAGGTTTACTGTATCCCTCTCACCTGCTTACTGACGATGAAACACAGATATTCCATCGGGATTAAATAAAAAGGCACAATGCCGACTTAGGCACTAGAAGACTGACTCTTGTTACTGACTATGCTTTGAACCATTCCTTTGACACTAGTTATAGATTCCGATGCTTCCCTTCAGGTTTACTGTATCCCTCTGACCTTCTTATTGACAATGAAACACAGAAATTACATTGGAATTATATACAAAAGGCACAGTGCCGACTTAAGTACAAGAAGACTGACTCTTCTTACTGTCTATGTTTTGAACCATTCCGGTGACACTAGTTATAGTTTCCGATGCTTCACTTCAGGTTTACTGTATCACTTGGACCTTCTTATTGACGATGAAACACAGAAATTGCATCGGAATCAAATACAAAAGGCACAATGCCAACTTAAGTACAAGAAGACTGACTCTTCTTACTGTCTATGCTTTGAAGCATTCCTGTGACACTAGTTATAGATTCCGATGCTTCACTTCAGGTTTACTGTATCCCTTGGACCTTCTTATCGACGATGAAACACAGAAATTGCATCGGAATTAAATACAAGAGGCACAATGCCGACATAAGTACAAGAAGACTGACTCTTCTTACTGTCTATGTTTTGAACCATTCCCATGACACTAGTTATAGATTCCGATGCTTCATTTTAGGTTTACTGTATCCCTTTGACCGTCCTATTGACGACGAAACACAGACTTTGAATCGGAATTAAATTGAATAGGCACAATGCCGAATTAAGTACAAGGAGACTGACTCTTCCTACTGTCTATGTTTTGAACCATTTCTGTGACGCTATTTATAGATTCCGACGCTTCACTTCTGGTTTACTGTATCCCTCTGACCTTCTTATTGATGATGAAACACAGAAATTGCATCGGAATTAAATACAAAATGCACAATGCCGTCTTAAGTACAAGAAGACTGACTCTTCTTACTGACTATGATGTAACCATTTCCTGTGAGACCAGTTTTAGATTCCGATGCTTCACTATATGTTTACTGTATCCCTTGGAATTTCGTATTGACGATGAAACACAGAAATTGCATCGCAATTAAATAGAAAAGGCACAATGCCGACTTAAGTACAAGAAGACTGACTCTTCTTACTGTCTATGATTTGAACCATTCCTGTGACACTAGTTATGGATTTCGATGCATCACTTCAGGTGTACTGTATTCCTTGGCCATCTCATTGACGATGAAACACAGAAATTGCATCGGGATTAAGTAAAAAGGCACAATGCCGACTTAAGTACAAGTAGACTGACTCATCTTACTGACTATGTTTTGAACGATTCCTGTGACACTAGTTATAGATTCCGATGTTTCCCTTCAGGTTTACTGTATCCCACTGACCTACTTATTGACAATGAAACACAGAAATTGCATCGGAATTATATACAAAAGGCACAGTGCCGACTTAAGTATAAGAAGTCTGACTCTTCCTAATCTCTATGTTTTGAACCATTCCCGTGACACTAGTTACAGATTCCGATGCTTCACTTCAGGTTTACTGTATCCTTCTGACCTTCTTATTGACGATAAAACACAGAAATTGCATCGGAATTAAATACAAAAGGCACAACGCCGACTTACGTACAAGAAGACTGACTCATCTTACTGTCTATGTTTTGAACCATTCCTGTGACACTAGTTATAGATTCCGATGCTTCACTTCAGGTTTACTGTATCCCTCTGACCTTCTTATTATCGATGAAACACAGAAATTGCATCGGAATTAAATACAAAAGGCACAATGCCGACTTAAGTACAAGAAGACTGACTCTTCCTACTGTCTATGTTTTGAACCATCCCTGTCAAACTAGTTATAGATTCCGATGCTTTACTTCAGGTTTACTGTATCCCTTGGACCTTCTTATTGTCGATGAAACACAGAAATTGCATCGGAATTGAATACAAAAGGAACAATGCCGACTTAAGTACAAGATGACTGACTCTTCCTACTGTCTATGTTTTGAACCATTCCTGTGACACTAGTTATAGAATCCGATGACTCACTTCACGTTTACTGTATCCCTTTGACCTTCTTATTGACGATGAAACACAGAAATTGCATCGGAATTAAATAGAAAAGGCACCATGCCGACTTAAGTACTTGATGAATGACTCTCCCTACTGTCTATGTTTTGAACCATTTCTGTGACACTAGTTATAGATTCCGATGTTTCACTTCAGGTTTACTGTAGTCCTCTGACCTTCTTATTGACGATGAAACACAGAAATTGCATCGGAAATAAATACAAAAGGCACAATGCCGACTCAAGTACAAGGAGACTGACTCTTCCTACTTTTAATGTTTTGAACCATTCCTGTGACACTACTTATACATTCCGATGCTTCACTTCAGGTTTACTGTATGTCTCTCACTTCGTATTGACGATGAAACTTAGAAATTCCATCGGAATTAAATAGAAAAGGCACAATGCCGACTTAAGTACAAGAGGACTGACTCTTCCTACTGACTATGTTTGAACCATTCCTGTGACACTAGTTATAGATTCCGATGCTTCACTTCAGGGTTACTGTATCCCTCCGACCTTCCTATTGACGATGAAACACAGATTTTGCATCGGAATTAAATAGAAAAGGCACAATGCCGACTTAAGTACAAAAAGAATGACTCTTCCTACTGTCTATGTTTTGAACCATCCCTGTGAACTAGTTATAGATTCCGATGCTTTACTTCAGGTTTACTGCATCCCTTGGACCTTCTTATTGTCGATGAAACACAGAAATTGCATCGGAACTAAATACAAAATGCACATTGCCGTCTTACGTACAAGAAGACTGACTCTACTAACTGACAATGTTGTAACCATTTCCTGTGAGACCAGTTTTAGATTCCGATGTTTCACTAAATGTTTACTGTATCCCTTGGACCTTCTTATTGACGATGAAACACAGAAATTGCATGGCAATTAAATAGAAAAGGCAGAATGCCTACTTAAGTAAAAGAAGACTGACTCTTCCTACTGTCTATGTTTTAACCATTCCTGTGACACTAGTTATAGGTTCCGATGTTTCACTTCAGGTTTACTGATTCCCTCTGAATTTCTTTTTGACGATGAAACACAGAAACTGCATCGGTATTAAATACAAAAGGCACAATGCCGACTCAAATACAAGATGACTGGCTCTTCTTACTCTCTATATTTTGAACCTTTCCTGAGAGACCGGTTTTAGATTCCCGTGTTTCACTTCAGGTTTGCTGTATCCCTCTCACCTTCTTATTGACGATGAAACACAGAAATTCCATCGGAGTTAAATACAAAAGGCACAATGCCGACTTAAGTACAAGAAGACTGACTCTTCCTACTGTCTATGTTTTGAACCATCCCTGTGACACTAGTTATACATTCCGATGCTTCACTTCAGGTTTACTGTATTCCTCTCACCTTCTTATTGACGATGAAACACAGAAATTGCATCGGGATTAAATAAAAAGGCACAATGCCGACTTAAGTACAAGAAGACTGACTCTCCTTACTGACTATGTTTTGAACCATTCCTGTGACACTAGTTATAGATTCCGATGCTTCCCTTCAGGTTTACTGTATCCCTCTGACTTTCCTATTGACAATGAAACACAGAAATTGCATCGGAATTATATACAAAAGGCACAGTGCCGACTTAAGTATAAGAAGACTGACTCTTCCTAATCTCTATGCTTTGAACCATTCCCGTGACACTAGTTATAGATTCCGATGCTTCACTTCAGGGTTACTGAATCCCTCTGACCTTCTTATTGACGATAAAACACAGAAATTGCATCGGAATTAAATACAAAAGGCACAATGCCGACTTACGTACAAGATGACTGACTCATCTTACTGTCTATGATTTGAACCATTCCTGTGACATTAGTTATAGATTCCGATGCTTCACTTCAGGGTTACTGTATCCCTCTGACCTTCTTATTGTCGATGAAACACAGAAATTGCATCGGAATTAAATAGGAAAGGCACAATGCCGACTTAAGGACAAGAAGACTGACTCATCTTACTGTCAATGTTTTGAACCATCCCTGTGACACTAGTTATAGATTTCGATGCTTCACTTCAGGTGTACTGTATCCCTCTGACCTTCTCATTGGCGATGAAACACAGAAATTGCATCGGAATTAAATACAAAAGGCACAATGCCGACTTAAGTACAAGAGGACCGACTCTTCCTACTGTCTATGTTTTGAACCATCCCTGTGACACTAGTTATAGATTCCGACTCTTTACTTCAGGTTTTCTGTATCCCTTGGACCATCGTATTGTCGATGAAACACAGAAATTGCATCGGAATTAAATACAAAAGGCACAATGCCGACTTAAGTACAAGAAGACTGACTCCTCCTACTGTCTATGCTTTGAACCATTCCTGTGACACTAGTTATAGATTCCGATGATTCACTTCACGTTTACTGTATCCCTTTGACCTTCTAATTGACGATGAAACACAGAAATTGCATTGGAATTAAATAGAAAAGGCACAATGCCGACTTTAGTACAAGAAGAATGACTCTTCCTACTGTCTATGATTTGAACCATTTCTGTGACACTAGTTATAGATTCCGATGCTTCACATCAAGTTTACTGTATCCCTCTGACCTTCTTATTGACGATGAAACACAGAAATGGCATCGGAAATAAATACAAAAGGCACAATGCCGACTCAAGTACAAGAAGACCGACTCTTCCTACTGTCAATGTTTTGAACCATTCCTGTGACACTAGTTATACATTCCGATGCTACAGTTCAGGTTTACTGTATATCTCTCACTTTCTTACTGACGATGAAACACAGAAATTCCATCGGAACTAAATAGAAAAGGCACAATGCCGACTTAAGTATAAGAAGACTGACTCTTCTTAATCTCTATGTTTTGAACCATTCCTGTGAGACCAGTTTTGGACTCCGATAATTCACTATATGTTTATTGAATCACTTGGACCTTCTTATTGACGATGAATCACCGAAATTGCATCAGATTTAAATACAAAAGGCACAATGCCGACTTAAGTACAAGAAGACTGACTCTTCTTACTGTCTATGTTTAGAACCATTCCTGTGACACTAGTTATAGATTCCGATGCTTCACTTCAGGTTTACTGTATCCCTCTGACCTTCTTATTTACGATGAAACACAGAAATTACATCGGAATTAAATACAAAAGGCACAATGCCGTCTTAAGTACAAGAAGACTGACTCTTCTTACTGACCAAGTTGTAACCATTTCCTGTGAGACCAGTTTTAGATTCCGATGCTTCACTATATGTTTACTATATCCCTAGCACGTTCTTATTGACGATGAAACACAGAAATTGCATCGCATTTAAATAGAAAAGGCCCAATGCCGACTCAAGTACAAGACGACTGACTCTTCCTACTGTCTATGTTTTGAACCATTCCTGTGACACTAGTTGTAGATTCCGACGATTCACTTCACGGTTACTGTATCCCTTTGACCTTCTTATTGACGATGAAACACAGAAATTGCATCGGAATTAAATAGAAAAGGCACAATGCCGACTTACGTACAAGAAGACTGACTCATCTTACTGTCTATGTTTTGAACCATTCCTGTGACACTAGTTATAGATTCCGAAGCTTCACTTCAGGTTTACTGTATCCCTCTGACCTTCTTATTGACTATGAAACACAGAAATTGCATCGGAATTAAATACAAAAGGCACAATGCCGAGTCAAGTACAAGAAGACTGACTCTTCCTACTGTCTATGCTTTGAACTATTTCTGTGACACTAGTTATACATTTAGATGCTTCACTTTTGCTTTACTGTATCCCTCTGACCTTCTTCTTCATGATGAAACACAGAAATAGCATCGGAATTAAATAGGAAAGACACAATGCCGAGTTAAGTACAAGAGGACTGACTCTTCTTACTGTCTATGTCCTGATCCACTCCTGTGACACTAGTTATAGATTCCGATGCGTCACTTAAGGTGTACTATATCCCTCTGACCTTCTCATTGACGATGAAACACAGAAATTGCACCGGAATTATATAGCAAAGGCACAATGCCGACTTAAGTACAAGAAGACTGACTCTTCTTACCATCTATGTTTCGAACCATTCCTGTGACGCTAGTTACAGATTCCGATGCTTCACTACAGGTTTACTGTATAACTCTGACCTTGTTATTGACGATGAAACACAGAAATTGCATCGGAATTAAATAGAAAAGGCACAATGCCGACTTAAGTACAAGAAGACTGACTCATCTTACTGACTATGTTTGAACCGTTCCTGTGACACTAGTTATAGATTCCGATGCTTCACTTCAGGTTTACTGTATCCCTTAGACCTTCTTATTGACGATGAAACACAGAAATTGCATCGGGATTAAATAAATAGGCACAATGCCGACTCAAGTACAAGAAGACTGATTCTTCTTACTGACTATGCTTTGAACCATTCCTGTGACACTAGTTATAGATTCCGATGCTACCCTTCAGGTTTACTGTATCCCTCTGACCTACTTATTGACAATGAAACACAGAATTTGCATCGGAATTATATACAAAGGGCACAGTGCCGACTTAAGTATCAGAAAACTGACTCTTCCTAATCTCTATGTTTTAAACCATTCCCGTGAGACTAGTTATAGAGTCCGATGCTTCACTTCAGGTTTACTGTATCCCTCTGACCTTCGTATTGACGATGAAACACAGAAATTGCATCGGAATTAAATACAAAAGGCACAATGCCGACTCAAGTACAAGAAGACTGACTCTTCCTACTGTCAATGTATTGAATTATTCCTGTGACACTAGTTATACATTCCGATGCTTCACTTCAGGTTTACTGTATCCCTCTCACCTTCTTATTGACAATGAAACACAGAAATTCCATCGGAATTAAATAGAAAAGGCACAATGCCGACTTAAGTTCAAGAAGACTGACTCTTTTTACTGACTATTTTGTGAACATTTCCTGTGAGAGCAGTTATAGATTCCGATGCTTCACTATATATTTACTGTATCCCTTGGACCTTCTTATTAACGATGAACCACAGAAATTGCATCGGAATTATATAGAATAGGCACAGTGCCGACTTCAGTATAAGAAGACTGACTCTTCCTAATCTCTATGTTTTAAACCATTCCCGTGACACTAGTTATAGATTCCGATGCTTCACATCATGTTTACTGTATCCCTCTGACCTTCTTATTTACGATGAAACACAGAAATCGCATCGGAATTAAATACAAAAGGCACAATGCCGACTTACGTACAAGAAGACTGACTCATCTTACTGTCTAAGTTTTGTACCATTCCTGTGACACTAGTTATAGTTTCCGAAGCTTCACTTCAGGTTTACTGTATCCCTCTGAACTTCTTATTGTCGATGAAACACAGAATTAGCATCGGAATTAAATAGAAGAGGCACAATGCCGAGTTAAGTACAAGAAGACTGACTCTTCTTACTGTCTATGATTTGAACCATTCCTGTGACACTAGTTATAGAATCCGATGCTTCACTTCAGGTGTACTGTATCCCACTGACCTTTTCATTGACGATGAAACACAGAAATTGCATCGGAAATAAATACAAAAGGCACAATGCCGACTCAAGTACAAGAAGACTGACTCTTCCTACTGTCTATGTTTTGAACCATTCCTGTGACACTAGTTATACATTCCTATGCTTCAGTTCAGGTTTTCTGTATCCCTCTCACCTTCTATTGAGGATGAAACACAGAAATTCCATCGGAATTAAATAGAAAAGGCACAATGCTGACTTAAACACAAGAAGACTGACTCTTCTTACTGACTATGTTTGAACCATTGCTGTGACACTAGTTATAGATTCCGATGCTTCACTTCAGGTTTACTGTATCCCTTGGACCTTCTTATTGACGATGAAACACAGAAATTGCATCGGAATTAAATAAAAAGGCACAGTGCCGACTTAAGTACAAGAAGACTGAATCTTCTTACTGACTATGCCTTGAACCATTCCTGTGACACTAGTTATAGTTTCCGATGCTTCCCTTCAGGTTTATTGTATCCCTCTGACCTTCTTATTGACGATGAATCACAGAAATTGCATCGGAATTATATACAAAAGGCACAGTGCCGACTTAAGTATAAGAAGACTGACTCTTCCTAATCTCTATGTTTTGAACCATTCCCGTGACACTAGTTATAGATTCCGATGCTTCACCTCAGGTCTACTGTATCCCTCTGACTTTCTTATTGACGGTGAAACACAGAAATTGCATCGGAATCAAATACAAAAGGCACAATGCCGACTTACGTACAAGAAGACTGACTCATCTTACTGTCTATGTTTTGAACCGTTCCTGTGACACTAGTTATAGATTCCGATGCTTCACTTTAGGTTTACTGTATCCCTCTGACCTTCTTATTGTCGATGAAACACAGAAATTGCATCGGAATTAAATACAAAAGGCACAATGCCGACTTAAGTACAAGAGTACTGACTCTTCTTACTGTCTATGTTTTGATCCACTCCTGTGACACTAGTTACAGATTCCGATGCTTCACTTAAGGTGTACTATATCCCTCTGACCTTCTCATTGACGATGAAACACAGAAATTGCATCGGAATTAAATACAAAAGGCACAATGCCGTCTTAAGTACAAGAAGACTGACTCTTCTTACTGACTATGTTTTGAACCATTCCTGTGACACTAGTTATAGATTCCGATACTTCCCTTCAGGTTTACTGTATCCCTCTGACCTTCTTATTGACGATGAAACACAGAAATTGCATCGGAATTAAATAGAAAAAGCACAATGCCGACTTAAGTACAAGAAGACTGACTCTTCCTACTGTCTATGTTTTGAACCATCCCTGTGACACAAGTTATAGATTCCGATGGTTTACTTCAGGTTTACTGTATCCCTTGGACCTTCTTATTGTCGATGAAACACAGAAAATGCATCGGAATTAAATACAAAAGGCACAATGCCGTCTTAAGTACAAGAAGACTGACTCTTCTTACTGTCTATGTTTTGAACCATTCCTCTGACACTAGTTATAGATTCCGATGCTTCGCTCCAGGTTTACTGTATCCCTTTGACCTTCCTATTGACGATGAAACACAGAAATTGCATCGGAATTAAATAGCAAAGGCACAATGCCGACTTAAGTACAAGAGGACTGACTCTTCTTACTATCTATGTTTCGAACCATTCCTGTGACGCTAGTTATAGATTCCGATGCTACCATTCAGGTTTACTGCATCCCTCTGACCTTCTTATTGACAATGAAACACAGAAATAGCATCGGAATTATATACAAAGGGCACAGTGCCGACTTAAGTATAAGAAAACTTACTCTTCCTAATCTCTTTGTTTTAAACCATTCCCGTGAGACTGGTTATGGAATCCGATGCTTCACTTCGGGTTTACTGTATCCCTCTGACCTTCTTATTGACGATGAAACACAGAAATTGCATCAGAATTAAATACAAAAGGCACAATGCCGACTTACGTACAAGAAGACTGACTCATCTTACAGTCTATGTTTTGAACCATTCCTGTGACACTAGTTATAGATTCCGATACTTCACTTCAGGTTCACTGTATACCTCTGACCTTATTGTTGATGAAACACAGAAATTGCATCGGAATTAAATACAAAATGCACAATGCCGACTTAAGTACAAGAAGACTGACTCTTCTTGCTGACTATTTTGTGAATATTTCCTGTGAGTCCAGTCTTAGATTCCGATGCTTCACTATAAGTTTGCTGTATCCCTTGGACCTTCTTATTGACGAAGAAACACAGAAATTGCATCGGAATTAAATAGAAAAGGCACAATGCCGACTTCAGTACAAGAAGACTGACTCTTCTTACTGACTATGTTGAGAACATTTCCTGTGAGACCAGTTTTAGATTCCGATGCTTCACTATAAGTTTACTGTATCCCTTGCACCTTCTTATTGACGATGAAACACATAAATTGCATCGCAATTAAATAGAAAAGGCGCAATGCCGACTTAAGTACAAGAAGACTGACTCTTCTTACTGTCTTTGTTTTGAACCATTCTTGTGACACTAGTTATAGATTCCGATGCTTCACTCCAGGTCTCGTGTTTCCCTTTGACCTTCTTATTGACGTTGAAACACAGAAATTCCATCGGAATTAAATAGAAAAGGCACAATGCCGACTTAAGTACAAGAAGACTGACTCATCTTACTGACTATGTTTGAACCATACCTGTGACACCAGTTATAGATTCCGATGCTTCACTTCAAGTTTACTGATTCCCTCTGACCTTCTTATTGACGATGAAACAGAGAAACTGCATCGGAATTAAATACAAAAGGCACAATGCCGACTCAAATACAAGATGACTGGCTCTTCTTACTCTCTATGTTTAGAACCTTTCCTGAGCGACCGGTTTTAGATTCCGGAGCTTCACATCAGGTTTACTGTATCCCTTGGACCTTCTTATTGACGACGAAACACAGAAATTGCATCGGAATTAAACAGAAATGGCATAATGCCGACTTAAGTACAAGAAGACTGACTCTTCTTACTGCCTATGACTTGAACAATTCCTGTGAGACCAGTTTTAGATTCCGGTGCTTCATTATGTGTTTACTGTATCCCTTGGACCTTCTTCTTGACGATGATACACAGAAATTGCATCGAAATTAAATACAAAAGGCACAATGCCGACATAAGTACAGGAAGAATGACTCTTTCCACTGTCTTTGTTTTGAACCATTCCAGTGACACTAGTTATAGATTCCGATGCTTCACTTCAGGTTTACTGTATCCCTCCACCCTTCTAATTGACGATGAAACACAGAAATTGCGTCGGAAATAATTACAAAAGGCACAATGACGACTCAAGTACAAGAAGACTGACTCTTCCTACTGTCCATGTTTTGAACCATTCCTGTGACTCTAGTTATACATTCCTATGTTTCAGATCAGGTTTAGTGTATCCCTCTCACCCTCTATTGACGATGAAACACAGAAATTCCATCGGAATTAAATAGAAAAGGCACAATGCCGACTTAAGCACAAGAAGACTGACTCTTTTTACTGACTATGTTTGAACCATTCCTGTGACACTAGTTTTAGATTCCGATGCTTCACTTCATGTTTACTGTATCCCTTGGACCTTCTTATTGGCGATGAAACACAGAAACTGCATCGGTATTAAATAAAAAGGCACAATCCCGACTTAAGTACAAGAAGACTGACTCTTCCTACTGTCCATGTTTTGAACCATTCCTGTGACACTAGTTATACATTCCTATGTTTCAGATCAGGTTTAGTGTATCCCTCTGACCTTCTTATTGACGATGAAACACAGAAATTGCATCGGATTTAAATAGAAAAGGCACAATGCCGACTTAAGTACAAGAAGACTGACTCTTCTTACTGTCTATGTTTTGAACCATAACTGTGACACTAGTTATAGATTCCGATGATTTACTTCAGGTTTACTGTATCCCTTGGATCTTTTTATTGTCGATGAAACACAGAAATGGCATCGGAATTAAATTCAAAAGGCACAAAGCCGACCTAAGTACAAGAAGATAGACTCTCCTTACTGTCTGTGTTTTGAACCATTCCTGTGACACTAGTTATAGATTCTGATGCTTCACTCCAGGTTTACTGTATCCCTTTGACCTTCTTATTGACGATGAAACACAGAAATTGCATCGGAATTAAATAGAAAAGACACAATGCGGACTTAAGTACAAGAAGACTGACTCTTCTTACTATCTATGTTTTGAGCCATTCCTGTGACGCTAGTTCAGATTCCGATGCTTCACTACAGGTTTAGTGTATACCTCTGACCTTGTTATTGACGATGAAACACAGAAATTGCATCGCAATTACATACAAAAGGCACAATGCCGACTTAAGTACAAGGAGACTGACTCTTCCTACTGTCTATGTTTTGAACCATTCCTGTGACACTAGTTATACATTCCGATGCTTCACTTCAGGTTTACTGTATCCCTCTCACCTTCTTATTGACGATGAAACACAGAAATTCCATCGGAATTAAGTAGAAAAGGCACAATGCCGACTTAAGTACAAGAAGACTGACTCCTTTTACTGACTACGTTAGAACCATTCCTGTGACACTAGTTATAGATTCCGACGCTTCACTTCAGGTTTACTGTATCCCTTAAACCCTGTTATTGACGACGAAACACAGAAATTGCATCGGGATTAAATAAATAGGCGCAATGCCGACTTAAGTACAAGAAGACTGACTCTACCAACTGTCTATGTTTTAACCTTTCCTGTGACACTAGTTATAGATTCCGATGCTTCACTTCAAGTTTACTGATTCCCTCTGACCTTCTTATTGACGATGAAACAGAGAAACTGCATCGGAATTAAATACAAAAGGCACAATGCCGACTCAAATACAAGATGACTGGCTCTTCTTACACTCTGTGTTTGAACCTTTCCTGAGAGACCGGTTTTAGATTCCAGTGCTTCACTTCAGGTTTACTGTATCCCTTGGACCTTCTTAATGACGACGAAACACAGAAATTGCATCGGAATTAAATAGAAATGGCACAATGCCGACTTAAGTACAGGAAGACTGACTCTTCTTACTGACTATGTTTGAACCATTCCTGTGACACTAGTTATGGATTCCGATGCTTCACTTCAGGTATACTGTATCCCTTGGACCTTCTTATTGACGATGAAACACAGAAATTGCATTGGAAATAAATATAAAAGGCACAATGCCGACTCAAGTACAAGAAGACTGACTCTTCCTACTGTCTATGGTTTGATCCATTCCTGTGACACTAGTTATACATTCCTATGCTTCAGTTGAGGTTTACTGTATCCCTCTCACCTTCTATTGACGATGAAACACAGAAATTCCATCGGAATTAAATAGAAAAGGCACAATGCCGACTTAAGCACAAGAAGACTGACTCTTCTTACTGACTATGTTTGAACTATTCCTGTGACACTATTTATAGATTCCGATGCTTCACTTCGGGTTTACTGTATCCCTCTGACCTTCTTATTGGCGATGAAGCACAGAAATTGCATCAGAATTAAATACAAAAGGCACAATGCCGACTTACGTACAAGAAGACTGACTCATCTTACTGTCTATGTTTTGAACAGTTCCTGTGACACTAGTTACAGATTCCGACGCTTCACTTCAGCTTTACTGTATCCCTCTGACCTTCTTATTGTCGATGAAACACAGAAACTGCATCGGAAATAAATACAAAATGCCGACTTAAGTACAAGTAGACTGACTTTTCTTACTGTCTATGTTTTGAACCACTCCTGTGACACTAGTTATAGATTCCGATGCTTCACTTCAGATGTACTGTATCCCTCTGACCTTCTCATTGACGATGAAACACAGAAATTGCATCGGAATTAAATAGAAAAGGCACAATGCCGACTTAAGTACAAGAAGACTGACTCTTCCTACTGTCTATGCTTTGAACCATTCCTGTGACACTAGTTATACATTCCGATGCTTCCCTTCAGGTTCACTGTATACCTCTCACCTTCTTATTGACGATGAAACACAGAAATTACATCGGAATTAAATAGAAAAGAAACAATGCCGACTTAAGTACAAGAAGACTGACTCTTCTTACTGACTATGTTTGAACCATTCCTGTGACACTAGTTATAGATTCCGATGCTTCACTTCAGGTTTACTGTATCCCTTGGACCTTCTTATTGACGATGAAACACAGAAATTGCATCGGGATTAATTAAATAGGCACAATACCGATGTAAGTACAAGAAGACTGACTCTTCTTACTGACTATGTTCTCAACCATTCCTGTGACACTAGTTATAGATTCCGATGCTACCCTTCAGGTTTACTGGATCCCTCTGACCTTCTTATTGACAATGAAACACAGAAATTGCATCGGAATTATATACATAAGGCACAGTGCCGACTTAAGTATAAGAAGACTGACTCATCTTACTGTCTATGTTTTGAACCGTTCCTGTGACACTCGTTATAGATTCCGATGCTTCACTTCAGGTTTACTGTATCCCTCTGACCTTCTTATTGTCGATGAAACACAGAAATTGCATCGGAATTAAATACAAAATGCACAATGCCGACTTAAGTACAAGAAGACTGACTCTTCTTACTGACTATTTTGTGAACATTACCTGAGAGTCCAGTTTTAGATTCCGATGCTTCACTATATGTTTACTGTATCCCTTGGACCTTCTTATTGACGATGAAACACAGAAATTGCATCGTCATTAAATAGAAAAGGCACAATGCCGACTTAAGTACAAGAAGACTGCTCTTCTTACTGACTATGTTGTGAACATTTCCTGTAAGACCAGTTTTAGATTCCGATGCTTCACTATATGTTTACTGTATCCCTTCGACCTTCTTATTGACGATGAAACACAGAAATTGCATCGCAATTAAATAGAAAAGGCACAATGCCGAGTTAAGTACAGGAAGACTGACTCTTTCTACTGTCTATGTTTTGAAATACTCCTGTGACACTAGTTATAGATTCCGATGATTCACTTCATTTATACTGTATCCCTTTGACCTTCTTATTGACGATGAAACACAGAAATTGCATCGGAATTAAGTAGAAAAGGCACAATGCCGTCTTAAGTACAAGAAGAATGACTCTTCCTATTGTCTATGCTTTGAACCATTCCTGTGACACTAGTTATAGATTCCGATGCTTCACTTCAGGTTTACTGTATCCCTGTCACCTGCTATTGACGATGAAACACAGAAATTCCATCGGAATTAAATAGAAAAGGCACAATGCCGACTTAAGCACAAGAAGACTGACTCTTCTTACTGACTATGTTTGAACCATTCCTGTGTCACTAGTTATAGATTCCGATGCTTCCCTTCTGGTTTACTGTATCCCTCTGACCTTCTTACTGACGATGAAACACAGAAATTGCATCGGAATTAAGTAGAAAAGGCACAATGCCGTCTTAAGTACAAGAAGAATGACTCTTCCTATTGTCTATGCTTTGAACCATTCCTGTGACACTAGTTATGGATTCCGATGCTTCACTTCAGGTTAACTGTATCCCTGTCACCTGCTATTGACGATGAAACACAGAAATTCCATCGGAATTAAATAGAAAAGGCACAATGCCGACTTATGTACAAGAGGACTGACTCTTCTTACTGTCAATGTTTTGAACCACTCCTGTGACACTAGTTACAGATTCCGATGCTTCACTTCAGATTTACTGCATCCCTTGGACCTTCTTATTGACGAAGAAACAAAGAAATTGCTTCGGAATTAAATAGGAAAGGCACAATGAAGACATACGTACAAGAAGACTGACCCTTCCGATTGTCTATGATTTGAACCATTCCGGTGACACTAGTTATAGATACCGATGCTTCACTGCAGGTTTACTGTATCCCTCTGACCTTCTTATTGATGATGAAACCACAGAAATTGCATCGGAATTAAATACAAAGTGCACAATGCCGACTTAAGTACAAGATGACGGTCTCTTCTTACTGACTATTTTGTGAACATTACCTGTGAGTCCAGTTTTAGATTCCGATGCTTTACTATATGTTTACTGTATCCCTTGGACCTTCTTATTGACGATGAAACACAGAAATTGCATCGTCATTAAATAGAAAAGGCACAATGCCGTGTTAAGTACAGGACAACTGACTCTTCCTATTGTCTATGCTTTGAACCATTCCTGTGACACTAGTTATAGATTCCGATGCTTCACTTCAGGTTTACTGTATCCCTGTCACCTTCTATTGACGATGAAACACAGAAATTCCATCGGAATTAAATAGAAAAGGCACAATGCCGACTTAAGCACAAGAAGACTGACTCTTCTTACTGACTATGTTTGAACCATTCCTGTGACACTAGTTATAGATTCCGATGCTTCCCTTCAGGTTTACTGTATCCCTCTGACCTTCTTATTGACGATGAAACACAGAAATTGCATCGGAATTATATACAAAAGTCACAGTGCCGACTTAAGTATAAGAAGACTGACTCTTCCTAATCTCTATGTTTTGAACCATTCCCGTGACACTTGTTATAGATTCCCATGCTTCACTTCAGGTTTACTGTATCCCTCTGACCTTCTTATTGACAATGAAACACAGAAATTGCATCGGAAATAAATACAAAGGGCACAATGCCGAATTACGTACAAGAAGACTGACTCATCTTACTGTCTATGCTTTGAACCGCTCCTGTGACACTAGTTATAGATTCCGATGCTTCACTTCATGTTTACTGTATCCCTCTGACCTTCTTATTGTCGATGAAACACAGAAATTGCATCGGAATTAAATACAAAAGGCACAATGCCGACTTAAGTACAAGTAGACTGACTCTTCTTACTGTCTATGTTTTGAACCACTCCTGTGACACTAGTTATAGATTCCGATGCTTCACTTCAGGTGTACTGTATCCCTCTGACCTTCTCATTGACAATGAAACACAGAAATTGCATCGGAATTAAATAGAAATGGCACAATGACGACTTAATTACAAGAAGACTGACTCTTCTTACTATCTATGTTTTGAACCATTCCTGTGACGCTAGTTACAGATTCCGATGCATCACTACAGGTTTACTGTATACCTCTGACCTTGTTATTGACGATGAAACACAGAAATTGCATCGGAATTAAATAGAGAAGGCACAATGCCGACCTAAGTACAAGAAGACTGACTCTTCTTACTATGTATGTTTTGAACCATTCCTGTGAAGCTAGTTACAGATTCCGATGCTTCACTACAGGTTTACTGTATACCTCTGACCTTGTTGTTGACGATGAAACACAGAAATTGCATCGGAATTAAATAGAAAAGGCACAATGCCGACTTAAGTACAAGAAGACTGACTCTTCCTACTGTCTATGCTTTGAACCATTCCTGTGACACTAGTTATACATTCCGATGCATCCCTTCAGGTTCACTGTATACCTCTCACCTTCTTATTGACGATGAAACACAGAAATTACATCGTAATTAAATAGAAAAGAAACAATGCCGACTTAAGTACAAGAAGAGTGACTCTTCTTACTGACTATGTTTGAACCATTCCTGTGACTCTAGTTATAGATTCCGATGCTTCACTTCAGGATTACTGTATACCTTGGACCTTCTTATTGACGATGAAACACAGAAATTGCATCGGGATTAATTAAATAGGCACAATACCGATTTAAGTACAAGAAGACGTACTCTTCTTACTGACTATGTTCTGAACCATTCCTGTGACACTAGTTATAGATTCCGATGCTACCCTTCAGGTTTACTGGATCCCTCTGACCTTCTTATTGGCAATGAAACACAGAAATTGCATCGGAATCATATACATAAGGCACAGTGCCGACTTAAGTATAAGAAGACTGACTCATCTTACTGTCTATGTTTCGAACCATTCCTGTGACACTAGTTATAGATTCCGATGCTTCACTTCAGGTTTACTGTATCCCTCTGACCTTCTTATTGTCGATGAAGCACAGAAATTGCATCGGAATTTAATACAAAAGGCACAATGCCGACTTATGTACAAGAGGACTGACTCTTCTTACTGTCAATGTTTTGAACCACTCCTGTGACACTAGTTACAGATTCCGATTCTTCACTTCAGATTTACTGCATCCCTTGGACCTTCTTATTGACGAAGAAACAAAGAAATTGCTTCGGAATTAAATAGGAAAGTCACAATGAAGACATAAGTACAAGAAGACTGACCCTTCCTATTGTCTATGATTTGAACCATTCCGGTGACACTAGTTATAGATACCGATGCTTCACTGCAGGTTTACTGTATCCCTCTGACCTTCTTATTGATGATGAAACCACAGAAATTGCATCGGAATTAAATACAAAATGCACAATGCCGACTTAAGTACAAGAAGACTGACTCTTCTTACTGACTATTTTGTGAACATTACCTGTGAGTCCAGTTTTAGATTCCGATGCTTCACTATATGTTTACTGTATCCCTTGGACCTTCTTATTGACGATGAAACACAGAAATTGCATCGTCATTAAATAGAAAAGGCACAATGCCGTGTTAAGTACAGGAAAACTGACTCTTCCAACTGTCTATGTTTTGAACCATTCCTGTGACACTAGTTATAGATGCCGATGATTCACTTCATTTTTACTGTATCCCTTTGACCTTCTTATTGACGATGAAACACAGAAATTGCATCGGAATTAAATAGAAAAGGCACAATGCCGTCTTAAGTACAAGAAGAATGACTATTCCTATTGTCTATGCTTTGAACCATTCCTGTGACACTAGTTATAGATTCCGATGCTTCACTTCAGGTTTACTGTATCCCTGTCACCTTCTATTGACGATGAATCACAGAAATTCCATCGGAATTAAATAGAAAATTCACAATGCCGACTTAAGCACAAGAGGACTGACTCTTCTTGCTGACTATGTTTGAACCATTCCTGTGACACTAGTTATAGATTCCGATGCTTCCCTTCAGGTTTACTGTATCCCTCCGACCTTCTTATTGACGATGAAACACAGAAATTGCATCGGAATCATATACAAGAGGCACAGTGCCGACTTAAGTATAAGAAGACTGACTCTTCCTAATCTCTATGTTTTGAACCATTCCCGTGACACTAGTTATAGATTCCCATGCTTCACTTCAGGTTTACTGTATCCCTCTGGCCTTCTTATTGACAATGAAACACAGAAATTGCATCGGAAATAAATACAAAGGGCACAATGCCGAATTACGTACAAGAAGACTGACTCATCTTACTGTCTATGCTTTGAACCGCTCCTGTGACACTAGTTATAGATTCCGATGCTTCACTTCATGTTTACTGTATCCCTCTGACCTTCTTATTGTCGATGAAACACAGAAAATGCATCCGAATTAAATACAAAAGGCACAATGCCGACTTAAGTACAAGTAGACTGACTCTTCTTACTGTCAATGTTTTGAACCACTCCTGTGACACTAGTTACAGATTCCGATTCTTCACTTCAGATTTACTGCATCCCTTGGACCTTCTTATTGACGAAGAAACAAAGAAATTGCTTCGGAATTAAATAGGAAAGTCACAATGAAGACATAAGTACAAGAAGACTGACCCTTCCTATTGTCTATGATTTGAACCATTCCGGTGACACTAGTTATAGATACCGATGCTTCACTGCAGGTTCACTGTATCCCTCCCACCTTCTTATTGACGATGAAACACAGAAATTCCATCGGAATTAAATGGAAAAGGCACAATGTCGACTTAAGTACAAGAAGACTTACTCTTCTTACTGACTATGTTTGAACCATTCCTGTGACATTAGTTATAGATTCCGATGCTTCACTTCAGGTTTACTGTATCCCTTGGACCTTCTTATTGACGATGAAACACAGATATTGCATCGGGATTAATTAAATAGCACAATACCGATTTAAGTACAAGAAGACTGACTCTTCTTACTGACTATGTTCTGAACCATTCCTGTGACACTAGTGATAGATTCCGATGCTACCCTTCAGGTTTACTGTATCCCTCTGACCTTCTTATTGACAATGAAACACAGAAATTGCATCGGAATTATATACAAAAGGCACAGTGCCGACTTAAGTATAAGAAGACTGACTCATCTTACTGTCTATGATTTGAACCATTCCTGTGACACTAGTTATAGAATCCGATGCTTCACTTCAGGTTTACTGTATCCCTCTTACCTTCTTATTGTCGATGAAACACAGAAATTGCATCGGAATTAAATACAAAAGGCACAATGCCGACTTAAGTACAAGAGGACTGACTCTTCTTACAGTCTATGTTTTGAACCACTCCTGTGACACTAGTTATAGATTCCGATTCTTCACTTCAGGTTTACTGCATCCCTTGGACCTTCTTATTGACGAAGAAACACAGAAATTGCATCGGAATTAAATAGGAAAGGCACAATGCCGACATAAGTACAAGATGACTGACCCTTCCTATTGTCTATGATTTGAACCATTCCAGTGACACTAGTTATAGATTTCGATGCTTCACTTCAGGTTGACTGTATCCCTCTGACCTTCTTATTGATGATGAAACCACAGAAATTGCATCGGAATTAAATACAAAAGGCACAGTGCCGAGTTAAGTATAAGATGACTGACTCTTCATAATCTCTATGCTTTGAACCATCCCCGTGACACTAGTTATAGATTCCGATGCTTCACTTCAGGTTTACTGTATCCCACTGACCTTCTTATTGACGATGAAACACAGAAATTGCATCGGAATTAAATACAAAAGGCACAACGCCGACTTACGTACAAGAAGACCGACTCATCTTACTGTCTATGTTTTGAACAATTCCTCTGACACTAATTATAGATTCCGTTGCTTCACTTCAGGTTTACTGCATCCCTTGGACCTTCTTATTGACGACGAAACACAGAAATTGCATCGGAATTAAATACAAAAGGCATAATGCCGACTTAAGTACAAGAAGACTGACTCTTCCTACTGTCTATGTTTTGAACCAGTCCTGTGACACTAGTTATACATTCCGATGCTTCCCTTCAGGTTCACTGTATATCTCCCACCTTCTTATTGACGATGAAACACAGAAATTCCATCGGAATTAAATAGAAAAGGCACAATGTCGACTTAAGTACAAGAAGACTGACTCTTCTTACTGACTATGTTTGAACCATTCCTGTGACACTAGTTATAGATTCCGATGCTTCTCTTCAGGTTTACTGTAACCCTTGGACCTTCTTATTGACGATGAAACACAGATATTGCATCGGGATTAATTAAATAGGCACAATACCGATTTAAGTACAAGAAGACTGACTCTTCTTACTGACTATGTTCTGAACCATTCCTGTGACACTAGTTATAGATTCCGATGCTACCCTTCAGGTTTACTGTATCCCTCTGACCTTCTTATTGACAATGAAACACAGAAATTGCATCGGAATTATATACAAAAGGCACAGTGCCGACTTAAGTATAAGAAGACTGACTCATCTTACTGTCTATGATTTGAACCATTCCTGTGACAATAGTTATAGATTCCGACGCTTCACTTCAGGTTTACTGTATCCCTCTTACCTTCTTATTGTCGATGAACTACAGAAATTGCATCGGAATTAAATACAAAAGGCACAATGCCGACTTAACTACAAGAGGACTGACTCTTCTTACGGTCTATGTTTTGAACCACTCCTGTGACACTAGTTATAGATTCTGATTCTTCACTTCAGGTTTACTGCATCCCTTGGACCTACTTATTGACGAAGAAACACAGAAATTGCATCGGAATTAAATAGGAAAGGCACAATGCCGACATAAGTACAAGATGACTGACCCTTCCTATTGTCTATGATTTGAACCATTCCGGTGACACTAGTTATAGATTTCGATGCTTCACTTCAGGTTTACTGTATCCCTCTGACCTTCTTATTGATGATGAAACCACAGAAATTGCATCGGAATTAAATACAAAATGCACAATGCCGACTTAAGTACAAGAAGACTGACTCTTCTTACTGACTATTTTGCGAACATTACCTGTGAGTCCAGTTTTATATTCCGATGCTTCACTTCAGGTGTACTGTATCCCTCTCACCTCCTCATTGACGATGAAACACAGAAATTGCATCGGAATTAAATAGAAAAGGCACAATGCCGACTTAATTACAAGAAGACTGACTCTTCCTACTGTCTATGTTTTGAACCAGTCCTGTGACACTAGTTATACATTCCGATGCTTCCCTTCAGGTTCACTGTATACCTCCCACCTTCTTATTGACGATGAAACGCAGAAATTCCATCGGAATTAAATAGAAAAGGCACAATGTCGACTTAAGTACAAGAAGACTGACTCTTCTTACTGACTATGTTTGAACCATTCCTGTGACACTAGTTATAGATTCCGATGCTTCACTTCAGGTTTACTGTATCCCTTGGACCTTCATATTGACGATGAAACACAGATATTGCATCGGGATTAATCAAATAGGCACAATACCGATTTAAGTACAAGAAGACTGACTCTTCTTACTGACTATGTTCTGAACCATTCCTGTGACACTAGTTATAGATTCCGATGCTACCCTTCAGGTTTACTGTATCCCTCTGACCTTCTTATTGACAATGAAACACAGAAATTGCATCGGAATTATATAGAAAAGGCACAGTGCCGACTTAAGTATAAGAAGACTGACTCATCTTACTGTCTATGATTTGAACCATTCCTGTGACACTAGTTATAGATTCCGATGCTTCACTTCAGGTTTACTGTATCCCTCTTACCTTCTTATTGTCGATGAAACACAGAAATTGCATCGGAATTAAATACAAAATGCACAATGCCGACTTAAGTACAAGAAGACTGACTCTTCTTACTGACTATTTTGTGAACATTACCTGTGAGTCCAGTTTTAGATTCCGATGCTTCACTATATCTTTACTGTATCCCTTGGACCTTCATATTGACGACGAAACACAGAAATTGCATCGGAATTGAATAGAAAAGGCACAATGCCGACTTATCTACAAAGAGACTGCTCTTCTTACTGACTATGTTGTGAACATTTCCTGTGAGACCGGATTTAGATTCCGGTGCTTCACTTCAGGTTTACTGTATCCCTTGGACTTTCTTATTGACTACGAATCACAGAAATTGCATCGGAATTAAATAGAAATGGCACAATGCCGACTTAAGTACAAGCAGACTGACTCTTCTTACTGACTATGATTTGAACATTTCCTGTGAGACCAGTTTTAGATTCCGATGCTACACTATGTGTTTACTGTCTCCCTTGGTCCTTCATATTGACGATGATACACAGAAATTGCATCGAAATTAAATACAAAAGGCACAAAGCCGAGTTAAGTACAAAAAGACTGACTCTTCCTACTGTCTATGTTTTGAACCATTCCTGTGACACTAGTTATAGATTCCGATGATTCATTTCATTTTTACTGTATCCCTTTGACCTTCTTATTGACGATGAAACACAGAAATTGCATCGGAATTAAATAGAAAAGGCACAATGCCGACTTAAGCACAAGAAGACTGACTCTTCTTTCTGACTATGTTTGAACCATTCCTGTGACACTAGTTATAGATTGCGATGCTTCACTTCAGGTTTACTGTATCCCTTGGACCTTCTTATTGACAATGAAACACAGAAATTGCATCGGAATTATATACAAAAGGCACAGTGCCGACTTAAGTATAAGAAGACTGACTCATCTTACTGTCTATGATTTGAACCATTCCTGTGACACTAGTGATAGATTCCGATGCTTCACTTCAGGTGTACTGTATCCCACTGACCTTCTCATTGGCGATGAAACACAGAAATTGCATCGGAATTAAGTAGAAAAGGCACAATGCCGACTTAAGTACAAGAAGACTTACTCTTCTTACTATCTATGTTTTGAACCACCCCTGTGACACTAGTTATAGATTCCGATGCATCACTTCAGGTTTACTGCATCCCTTGGACCTTCTTATTGACGAAGAAACACAGAAATTGCATCGGACTTAAATAGGAAAGGTACAATGCCGACATAAGTACAAGAAGACTGACCCTTCCTATTGTCTATGATTTGAACCATTCCGGTGACACTAGTTATAGATTCCGATGCTTCACTTCAGGTTTACTGTATCCCTCTGACCTTCGTATTGATGATGAAACCACAGAAATTGCATCGGAATTAAATACAAAATGCACAATGCCGACTTAAGTACAAGAAGACCGACTCTTCTTACTGACTATTTTGTGAACATTACCTGTGAGTCCAGTTTTAGATTCCGATGCTTCACTATATGTTTACTGTATCCCTTGGACCTTCTTATTGACGATGAAACACAGAAATTGCATCGGAATTGAATAGAAAAGGCACAATGCCGACTTATCTACAAAAAGACTACTCTTCTTACTGACTATGTTGTAAACATTTCCTGTGAGACCAGTTTTAGATTCCGAAGCTTCACTATATGTTTACTGTCTCCCTTGGACCGTCTTATTGACGATGAAACACAAAAATTGCATCGCAATTAAATAGAAAAGGCACAATGCCGACTTAAGTACAAGAAGACTGACTCTTCCAACTGTCTATGTTTTAACCGTTCCTGTGAAACTAGTTATAGATTCCGATGCTTCACTTCAAGTTTACTGATTCCCTCTGACCTTCTTATTGACGATGAAACAGAGAAACTGCATCGGAATTAAATACAAAAGGCACAATGCCAACTCAAATACAAGATGACTGGTTCTTCTTACTCTCTGTGCTTTGAACCTTTCCTGAGAGACCGGTTTTAGATTCCGGTGCTTCACTTCAGGTTTACTGTATCCCTTGGACCTTCTTATTGACGACGAAACACAGAATTTGCATCGGAATTAAATAGAAATGGCGCAATGCCGACTTAAGTACAAGAAGACTGACCCTTCTTACTGACTATGATTTGAACATATCCTGTGAGACCAGTTTTAGATTCCGATGCTACACTATGTGTTTACTGTATCCCTTGGTCCTTCATATTGACGATGATACACAGAAATTACATCGAAATTAAATACAAAAGGCACAATGCCGAGTTAGGTACAAGAAGACTGACTCTTCCTACTGTCTATGTTTTGAACCATTCCTGTGACACTAGTTATAGATTCCGATGATTCACTTCTTTTTTACTGTATCCCTTTGACCTTCTTAATGACGATGAAACACAGAAATTGCATCGGAATTAAATAGAAAAGGCACAATGCCGTCTTAAGTACAAGAAGAATGACTCTTCCCACTGTCTATGTTTTGAACCATTCCTGTGACACTAGTTATAGATTCCGATGCTTCACTTCAGGTTTACTGTATCCCTCTGACCTTCAAATAGTCGATGAAACACAGAAATTGCATCGGAAATAAATACAAAAGGCACAATGCCGACTCAAGTACAAGAAGACTGACTCTTCCTACTGTCTATGTTTTGAACCATTCCTGTGACACTAGTTATACATTCCTATGCTTCAGTTGAGGTTTACTGTATCCCTCTCACCTTCTATTGACGATGAAACACAGAAATTCCATCGGAATTAAATAGCAAAGGCACAATGCCGACTTAAGCACAAGAAGACTGACTCTTCTTTCTGACTAAGTTTGAACCATTCCTGTGACACTAGTTATAGATTCCGATGCTTCACTTCAGGTTTACTGTATCCCTTGGACCTTCTTATTGACGATGAAACACTGAAATTGCATCGGAATTAAATAAAAAGGCACAATGCCGACTTAAGTACAAGAAGACTGACTCTTCTTACTGACTATGTTTGAACCATTCCTGTGACACTAGTTATAGATTCTGATGCTTCACTTCAGGTTTACTGTATCCCTTGGACCTTCTTATTGACGATGAAACACTGAAATTGCATCGGAATTAAATAAAAAGGCACAATGCCGACTTAAGTACAAGAAGACTGACTCTTCTTACTGACTATGTTTGAACCATTCCTGTGACACTAGTTATAGATTCTGATGCTTCACTTCAGGTTTACTGTATCCCTTGGACCTTCTTATTGACGATGAAACACTGAAATTGCATCGGAATTAAATAAAAAGGCACAATGCCGACTTAAGTACAAGAAGACTGACTCTTCTTACTGACTATGTTTGAACCATTCCTGTGACACTAGTTATAGATTCCGATGCTTCCCTTCAGGTTTACTGTATCCCTATGACCTTCTTATTGACGATGAAACACAGAAATTACATCGGAATTAAATAGGAAAGGCACAATGCCGACATAAGTACAAGAAGACTGACCCTTCCTATTGTCTATGATTTGAACCATTCCGGTGACACTAGTTATAGATTCCGTTGCTTCACTTCAGGTTTACTGTATCTTTCTCACCTTCTTATTGATGATGAAACCACAGAAATGGCATCGGAATTAAATACAAAATGCACAATGCCGACTTAAGTACAAGAAGATTGACTCTTCTTACTGACTATTTTGTGAACATTACCTGTGAGTCCAGTTTTAGATTCCGATGCTTCACTATGCGTTTACTGTATCCCTTGGACCTTCTTATTGACGATGAAACACAGAAATTGCATCGGGATTAATTAAATAGGCACAATACCGATTTAAGTACAAGAAGACTGACTCTTCTTACTGACTATGTTCTGAACCATTCCTGTGACACTAGTTGTAGATTCCGATGCTACCCTTCAGGTTTACTGTATCCCTCTGACCTTCTTATTGACAATGAAACACAGAAATTGCATCTGAATTATATACAAGAGGCACAGTGCCGACTTAAGTATAAGAAGACTGACTCATCTTACTGTCTATGTTTTGAACCACTCCTGTGACACTAGTTATAGATTCCGATGCTTCACTTCAGGTGTACTGTATCCCTCTAACTTTCTCATTGACGATGAAACACAGAAATTGCATCGGAATTAAATAGAAAAGGCACAATGCCGACTTAAGTACAAGAAGACTAACTCTTCCTACTGTCTATGTTTTGAACCATTCCTGTGACACTAGTTATACATTCCGATGCTTCCCTTCAGGTTCACTGTATACCTCTCACCTTCTTATTGCCGATGAAACACAGCAATTCCATCGGAATTAAATAGAAAAGGCACAATGCCGACTTAAGTACAAGAAGACTGACTCTTCTTACTGACTATGTTTGAACCATTCCTGTGACACTAGTTATAGATTCCGATGCTTCACTTCAGGTTTACTGTATCCTTGGACCTTCGTATTGACGATGAAACACAGAAATTGCATCGGGATTAATTAAATAGGCACAATACCGATTTAAGTACAAGAAGACTAACTCTTCTTACTGACTATGTTCTGAACCATTCCTGTGACACTAGTTATAGATTCCGATGCTACCCTTCAGGTTTACTGTATCCCTCTGACCTTCTTATTGACAATGAAACACAGAAATTGCATCGGAATTATATACAAAAGGCACAGTGCCGACTAAAGTATTAGAAGACTGACTCATCTTACCGTCTATGTTTTGAACGATTCCTGTGACACTAGTTATAGATTCCGATGCTTCACTTCAGGTTTACTGTATCCCTCTGACCTTATTATTGTCGATGAAACACAGAAATTGCATCGGAATTAAATACAATGGCACAATGCCGACTTAAGTACAAGAAGACTGACTCTACTTACTGTCAATGATTTGAACCACTCCTGTGACACTAGTTATAGATTCCGATGCTTCACTTCAGGTTTACTGCTTCCCTTGGACCTTCTTATTGACGAAGAAACACAGAAATTGCATTGAAATTAAATAGGAAAGGCACAATGATGACATAAGTACAAGACGACTGACCCTTCCTATTGTCTATGATTTGAACCATTCCGGTGACACTAGTTATAGATTCCGATGCTTCACTTCAGGTTTACTGTATCCCTCTGACCTTCTTATTGATGATGAAACCACAGAAATTGCATCGGAATTAAATACAAAATGCACAATGCCGACTTAAGTACAAGAAGACTGACTCTTCTTACTGACTATTTTGTGAACATTACCTGTGAGTCCAGTTTTTGATTCCGATGCCTTACTATATGTTTACTGTATCTCGTGGATCTCCTTATTGACGATGAAACACAGAAATTGCATCGGAATTAAATAGAAAACGCACAATGCAGACTTAAGTACAAGAAGACTGACTCTTCTTACCGACTATGTTGTGAACATTTCCTGTGAGACCAGTTTTAGTTTCCGAAGTTTCACTATATGTTTACTGTATCCCTTGGACCTTCTTACTGACGATGAAACACAGAAATTGCATCGCAATTAAATAGAAAAGGCACAATGCCGACTTAAGTACAAGAAGACTGACGCTTCTTGCTGTGTATGTTTTGAACCATTCCTGTGACACTAGTTATAGATTCCGATGCTTCACTTCAGGTTTACTGCATCCCTGTGACCTTCGTATTGACGATGAAACACAGAAACTGCATTGGAATTAAATACAAAAGGCACAATGCCGAGTCAAGTACAAGAAGACTGACTCTTCCTACTGTCTATGTTTTGAACCATTCCTGTGACACTAGTTATACAACTAGATGCTTCACTTCAGGTTACCTGTATCCCTCTGACCATCTCATTGACGATGAAACACAGAAATTGCATCGGAATTAAATACAAAAGGCACAATGCCGACTTAAGTACAAGAAGACTGACTCTTCCTACTGTCTATGTTTTGAACCATCCCTGTGACACTAGTTACAGATTCCGATGCTTCACTTCAGGTTTACTGTATCCCTTGGACCTTCTTATTGTCGATGAAACACAGAAATTGCATCGGAATTAAATAGAAAAGGCACAATGCCGACTTAAGTACAAGAAGAGTGACTCTCCCTACTGTCTATGATTTGAACCATTCCTGTGACACTAGTTATACATTCCGATGCTTCCCTTCAGGTTCACTGTATACCACTCACCTTCTTATTGACGATGAAACACAGAAATTCCATCGGAATTAAATTAAAAAGGGCACAATGTCGACTTAAGTACAAGAAGACTGACTCGTCTTACTGACAATGATTGAACCATTCCTGTGACACTAGTTATAGATTCCGATGCTTCACTTCAGGTTTACTGTATCCCTTGGACCTTCTTATTGACGATGAAACACAGAAATTGCATCGGGATTAATTAAATAGGCACAATACCGATTTAAGTACAAGAAGACTGACTCTTCTTACTGATTATGTTCTGAACCATTCCTGTGACACTAGTTATAGATTCCGATGCTACCCTTCAGGTTTACTGTATCCCTCTGACCTTCTTATTGACAATGAAGCACAGAAATTGCATCGGAATTATATACAAAATTCACAGTGCCGATTTAAGTATAAGAAGACTGACTCATCTTACTGTCTATGTTTTGAACCATTCCTGTGACACTAGTTATAGATTCCGATGCTTCACTTCAGGTTTACTGTATCCCTCTGACCTTCTTATTGTCGCTGAAACACAGAAATTGCATCGGAATTAAATACAAAAGGTACAATGCCGATTTAAGTACAAGAGGACTGACTCTTCTTACTGTCTATGTTTTGAACAACTCCTGTGACACTAGTTATAGATTCCGATGCTTCACTTCAGGTTTACTGCATCCCTTGGTCCTTCTTATTGACGAAGACACACAGAAATTGCATCGGAATTAAATAGGAAAGGCACAATGCCGACATAAGTACAAGAAGACTGAATCTTCCTATTGTCTATGATTTGAACTATTCCGGTGACACTAGTTATAGATTCCGTTGCTTCACTTCAGGTTTACTGTATCCCTCTGACCTTCTTATTGATGATGAAACCACAGAAATGGCATCGGAATTAAATACAAAATGCACAATGCCGACTTAAGTACAAGAAGATTGACTCTTCTTACTGACTATTTTGTGAACATTACCTGTGAGTCCAGTTTTAGATTCCCATGCTTCACTATGCGTTTACTGTATCCCTTGGACCTTCTTATTGACGATGAAACACAGAAATTGCATCGGGATTAATTAAATAGGCACAATACCGATTTAAGTACAAGAAGACTGACTCTTCTTACTGACTATGTTCTGAACCATTCCTGTGACACTAGTTGTAGATTCCGATGCTACCCTTCAGGTTTACTGTATCCCTCTGACCTTCTTATTGACAATGATACACAGAAATTGCATCGAAATTATATACAAAAGGCACAGTGCCGACTTAAGTATAAGAAGACTGACTCATCTTACTGTCTATGTTTTGAACCACTCCTGTGACACTAGTTATAGATTCCGATGCTTCACTTCAGGTGTACTGTATCCCTCTAACCATCTCATTGACGATGAAACACAGAAATTGCATCGGAATTAAATAGAAAAGGCACAATGCCGACTTAAGTACAAGAAGACTGACTCTTCTTACTATCTAAGTTTTGAACCATTCCTGTGACGCTAGTTACAGATTCCGATGCGTCACTCCAGGTTTACTGAATACCTCTGACCTTGTTATTGACGATGAAACACAGAAATTGCATCGGAATTAAATAGTAAAGGCACAATGCCGACTTAAGTATAAGAAGACTGACTCATCTTACTGTCTATGTTTTGAACCACTCCTGTGACACTAGTTATAGATTCCGATGCTTCACTTCAGGTGTACTGTATCCCTCTAACCATCTCATTGACGATGAAACACAGCAATTACATCGGAATTAAATAGAAAAGGCACAATGCCGACTTAAGTACAAGAAGACTCACTCTTCTTACTGACTATGTTTGAACCATTCCTGTGACACTAGTTATAGATTCCGATGCTTCACTTCAGGTTTACTGTATCCTTGGACCTTCGTATTGACGATGAAACACAGAAATTGCATCGGGATTAATTAAATAGGCACAATACCGATTTAAGTACAAGAAGACTAACTCTTCTTACTGACTATGTTCTGAACCATTCCTGTGACACTAGTTATAGATTCCGATGCTACCCTTCAGGTTTACTGTATCCCTCTGACCTTCTTATTGACAATGAAACACAGATATTGCATTGGAATTATATACAAAAGGCACAGTGCCGACTTAAGTATAAGAAGACTGACTCATCTTACCGTCTATGTTTTGAACCATTCCTGTGACACTAGTTATAGATTCCGATGCTTCACTTCAGGTTTACTGTATCCCTCTGACCTTCTTATTGTCGATGGAACACAGAAATTGCAGCGGTATTAAATACAATGGCACAATGCCGACTTAAATACAAGAAGACTGACTCTTCTTACTGTCAATGTTTTGAACCACTCCTGTGACACTAGTTATAGATTCCGATGCTTCACTTCAGGTTTACTGCATCCCTTGGACCTTCTTATTGACGAAGAAACACAGAAATTGCATCGAAATTAAATAGGAAAGGCGCAATGATGACATAAGTACAAGACGACTGACCCTTCCTATTGTCTATGATTTGAACCATTCCGGTGACACTAGTTATAGATTCCGATGCTTCACTTCAGGTTTACTGTATCCCTCTGACCTTCTTATTGATGATGAAACCACAGAAATTGCATCGGAATTAAATACAAAATGCACAATGCCGACTTAAGTACAAGAAGACTGACTCTTCTTACTGACTATTTTGTGAACATTACCTGTGAGTCCAGTTTTAGATTCCGATGCTTCACTATATGTTTACTGTATCTCGTGGATCTCCTTATTGACGATGAAACACAGAAATTGCATCGGAATTAAATAGAAAACGCACAATGCAGACTTAAGTACAAGAAGACTGACTCTTCTTACCGACTATGTTGTGAACATTTCCTGTGAGACCAGTTTTAGTTTCCGAAGCTTCACTATATGTTTACTGTATCCCTTGGACCTTCTTATTGACGATGAAACACAGAAATTCCATCGCAATTAAATAGAAAAGGCACAATGCCGACTTAAGTACAAGAAGACTGACGCTTCTTGCTGTGTATGTTTTGAACCATTCCTGTGACACTAGTTATAGATTCCGATGCTTCACTTCAGGTTTACTGCATCCCTGTGACCTTCGTATTGACGATGAAACACAGAAACCGCATTGGAATTAAATACAAAAGGCACAATGCCGAGTCAAGTACAAGAAGACTGACTCTTCCTACTGTCTATGTTTTGAACCATTCCTGTGACAATAGTTATACAACTAGATGCTTCACTTCAGGTTACCTGTATCCCTCTGACCATCTCATTGACGATGAAACACAGAAGTTGCATCGGAATTAAATACAAAAGGCACAATGCCGACTTAAGTACAAGAAGACTGACTCTTCATACTGTCTATGTTTTGAACCATCCCTGTGACACTAGTTACAGATTCAGATGCTTCACTTCAGGTTTACTGTATCCCTTGGACCTTCTTATTGTCGATGAAACACAGAAATTGCATCGGAATTAAATACAAAAGGCACAATGCCGACTTAAGTACAAGTAGACTGACTCTTCTTACTGTCTATGTTTTGAACCACTCCTGTGACACTAGTTATACATTCCTATGCTTCAGTTGAGGTTTACTGTATCCCTCTCACCTTCTATTGACGATGAAACACAGAAATTCCATCGGAATTAAATAGAAAAGGCACAATGCCGACTTAAGCACAAGAAGACTGACTCTTCTTTCTGACTATGTTTGAACCGTTCCTGTGACACTAGTTATAGATTCCGATGCTTCCCTTCAGGTTTACTGTATCCCTTTGACCTTCTTATTGACGATGAAACACAGAAATTACATCGGAATTAAATAGAAAAGGCACAATGCCGTCTTAAGTACGAGAAGAATGACTCTTCCTACTGTCTATGTTTTGAACCATTCCTGTGACACTAGTTATAGATTCCGATGCTTCACTTCAGTTTTACTGTATCCCTCTGACCTTCTTATTGACGATGAAACACAGAAATTGCATCGGAGTTAAATACAAAAAGCACAATGCCGACTTAAGTACAAGTAGACTGACTCTTCTTACTGTCTATGTTTTGAACCACTCCTGTGACACTACTTATAGATTCCGATGGTTCACTTCAGGTGTACTGTATCCCTCTGACCTTGTTATTGACGATGAAACACAGAAATTGCATCGGAATTAAATAGAAAAGGCCCAATGCCGACTTAAGTACAAGAAGACTGACTCTTCCTACTGTCTATGATTAGAACCATTCCTGTGACACTAGTTATACATTCCGATGCTTCCCTTCAGGTTCACTGTATACCACTCACCTTCTTATTGACGATGAAACACAGAAATTCCATCAGAATTAAAAAAAAAAGGCACAATGTCGACTTAAGTACAAGAAGACTGACTCTTCTTACTGACTATGTTTGAACCATTCCTGTGACACTAGTTATAGATTCCGATGCTACCCTTCAGGTTTACTGTATCCCTCTGACCTACTTATTGACAATGAAACACAGAAATTGCATCGGAATTATATACAAAATTCACAGTGCCGACTTAAGTATAAGAAGACTGACTCATCTTACTGTCGATGTTTTGAACCATTCCTGTGACACTAGTTATAGATTCCGATACTTCACTTCAGGTTTACTGTATCCCTCTGACCTTCTTATTGTCGATGAAACACAGAAATTGCATCGGAATTAAATACAAAAGGCACAATGCCGACTTAAGTACAAGAGGACTGTCTCTTCTTACTGTCTATGTTTTGAACCACTCCTGTGACTCTAGTTATAGATTCCGATGCTTCACTTCAGGTTTACTGCATCCCTTGGTCCTTCTTATTGACGAAGACACACAGAAATTGCATCGGAATTAAATAGGAAAGGCACAATGCCGACATAAGTACAAGAAGACTGACCCTTCCTATTGTCTATGATTTGAAACATTCCGGTGACACTAGTTATAGATTCCGTTGCTTCACTTCAGGTTTACTGTATCCCTCTCACCTTCTTATTGATGATGAAACCACAGAAATGGCATCGGAATTAAATACAAAATGCACAATGCCGACTTAAGTACAACAAGATTGACTCTTCTTACTGACTAATTTGTGAACATTACCTGTGAGTCCAGTTTTAGATTCCGATGCTTCACTATGCGTTTACTTTATCCCTTGGACCTTCTTATTGACGATGAAACACAGCAATTCCATCGGAATTAAATAGAAAAGGCACAATGCCGACTTAAGTACAAGAAGACTGACTCTTCTTACTGACTATGTTTGAACCATTCCTGTGACACTAGTTATAGATTCCGATGCTTCACTTCAGGTTTACTGTATCCTTGGACCTTCGTATTGACGATGAAACACAGAAATTGCATCGGGATTAATTAAATAGGCACAATACCGATTTAAGTACAAGAAGACTAACTCTTCTTACTGACTATGTTCTGAACCATTCCTGTGACACTAGTTATAGATTCCGATGCTACCCTTCAGGTTTACTGTATCCCTCTGACCTTCTTATTGACAATGAAACACAGAAATTGCATCGGAATTATATACAAAAGGCACAGTGCCGACTAAAGTATTAGAAGACTGACTCATCTTACCGTCTATGTTTTGAACGATTCCTGTGACACTAGTTATAGATTCCGATGCTTCACTTCAGGTTTACTGTATCCGTCTGACCTTCTTATTGTCGATGAAACACAGAAATTGCATCGGAATTAAATACAATGGCACAATGCCGACTTAAGTACAAGAAGACTGACTCTACTTACTGTCAATGATTTGAACCACTCCTGTGACACTAGTTATAGATTCCGATGATTCACTTCAGGTTTACTGCTTCCCTTGGACCTTCTTATTGACGAAGAAACACAGAAATTGCATTGAAATTAAATAGGAAAGGCACAATGATGACATAAGTACAAGACGACTGACCCTTCCTATTGTCTATGATTTGAACCATTCCGGTGACACTAGTTATAGATTCCGATGCTTCACTTCAGGTTTACTGTATCCCTCTGACCTTCTTATTGATGATGAAACCACAGAAATTGCATCGGAATTAAATACAAAATGCACAATGCCGACTTAAGTACAAGAAGACTGACTCTTCTTACTGACTATTTTGTGAACATTACCTGTGAGTCCAGTTTTTGATTCCGATGCTTCACTATATGTTTACTGTATCTCGTGGATCTCCTTATTGACGATGAAACACAGAAATTGCATCGGAATTAAATAGAAAACGCACAATGCAGACTTAAGTACAAGAAGACTGACTCTTCTTACCGACTATGTTGTGAACATTTCCTGTGAGACCAGTTTTAGTTTCCGAAGTTTCACTATATGTTTACTGTATCCCTTGGACCTTCTTACTGACGATGAAACACAGAAATTGCATCGCAATTAAATAGAAAAGGCACAATGCCGACTTAAGTACAAGAAGACTGACGCTTCTTGCTGTGTATGTTTTGAACCATTCCTGTGACACTAGTTATAGATTCCGATGCTTCACTTCAGGTTTACTGCATCCCTGTGACCTTCGTATTGACGATGAAACACAGAAACTGCATTGGAATTAAATACAAAAGGCACAATGCCGAGTCAAGTACAAGAAGACTGACTCTTCCTACTGTCTATGTTTTGAACCATTCCTGTGACACTAGTTATACAACTAGATGCTTCACTTCAGGTTACCTGTATCCCTCTGACCATCTCATTGACGATGAAACACAGAAATTGCATCGGAATTAAATACAAAAGGCACAATGCCGACTTAAGTACAAGAAGACTGACTCTTCCTACTGTCTATGTTTTGAACCATCCCTGTGACACTAGTTACAGATTCCGATGCTTCACTTCAGGTTTACTGTATCCCTTGGACCTTCTTATTGTCGATGAAACACAGAAATTGCATCGGAATTAAATAGAAAAGGCACAATGCCGACTTAAGTACAAGAAGAGTGACTCTCCCTACTGTCTATGATTTGAACCATTCCTGTGACACTAGTTATACATTCCGATGCTTCCCTTCAGGTTCACTGTATACCACTCACCTTCTTATTGACGATGAAACACAGAAATTCCATCGGAATTAAATTAAAAAGGGCACAATGTCGACTTAAGTACAAGAAGACTGACTCGTCTTACTGACAATGATTGAACCATTCCTGTGACACTAGTTATAGATTCCGATGCTTCACTTCAGGTTTACTGTATCCCTTGGACCTTCTTATTGACGATGAAACACAGAAATTGCATCGGGATTAATTAAATAGGCACAATACCGATTTAAGTACAAGAAGACTGACTCTTCTTACTGATTATGTTCTGAACCATTCCTGTGACACTAGTTATAGATTCCGATGCTACCCTTCAGGTTTACTGTATCCCTCTGACCTTCTTATTGACAATGAAGCACAGAAATTGCATCGGAATTATATACAAAATTCACAGTGCCGATTTAAGTATAAGAAGACTGACTCATCTTACTGTCTATGTTTTGAACCATTCCTGTGACACTAGTTATAGATTCCGATGCTTCACTTCAGGTTTACTGTATCCCTCTGACCTTCTTATTGTCGCTGAAACACAGAAATTGCATCGGAATTAAATACAAAAGGTACAATGCCGACTTAAGTACAAGAGGACTGACTCTTCTTACTGTCTATGTTTTGAACAACTCCTGTGACACTAGTTATAGATTCCGATGCTTCACTTCAGGTTTACTGCATCCCTTGGTCCTTCTTATTGACGAAGACACACAGAAATTGCATCGGAATTAAATAGGAAAGGCACAATGCCGACATAAGTACAAGAAGACTGAATCTTCCTATTGTCTATGATTTGAACCATTCCGGAGACACTAGTTATAGATTCCGTTGCTTCACTTCAGGTTTACTGTATCCCTCTGACCTTCTTATTGATGATGAAACCACAGAAATGGCATCGGAATTAAATACAAAATGCACAATGCCGACTTAAGTACAAGAAGATTGACTCTTCTTACTGACTATTTTGTGAACATTACCTGTGAGTCCAGTTTTAGATTCCCATGCTTCACTATGCGTTTACTGTATCCCTTGGACCTTCTTATTGACGATGAAACACAGAAATTGCATCGGGATTAATTAAATAGGCACAATACCGATTTAAGTACAAGAAGACTGACTCTTCTTACTGACTATGTTCTGAACCATTCCTGTGACACTAGTTGTAGATTCCGATGCTACCCTTCAGGTTTACTGTATCCCTCTGACCTTCTTATTGACAATGAAACACAGAAATTGCATCGAAATTATATACAAAAGGCACAGTGCCGACTTAAGTATAAGAAGACTGACTCATCTTACTGTCTATGTTTTGAACCACTCCTGTGACACTAGTTATAGATTCCGATGCTTCACTTCAGGTGTACTGTATCCCTCTAACCATCTCATTGACGATGAAACACAGAAATTGCATCGGAATTAAATAGAAAAGGCACAATGCCGACTTAAGTACAAGAAGACTGACTCTTCTTACTATCTAAGTTTTGAACCATTCCTGTGACGCTAGTTACAGATTCCGATGCGTCACTCCAGGTTTACTGAATACCTCTGACCTTGTCATTGACGATGAAACACAGAAATTGCATCGGAATTAAATAGAAAAGGCACAATGCCGACTTAAGTATAAGAAGACTGACTCATCTTACTGTCTATGTTTTGAACCACTCCTGTGACACTAGTTATAGATTCCGATGCTTCACTTCAGGTGTACTGTATCCCTCTAACCATCTCATTGACGATGAAACACAGCAATTCCATCGGAATTAAATAGAAAAGGCACAATGCCGACTTAAGTACAAGAAGACTCACTCTTCTTACTGACTATGTTTGAACCATTCCTGTGACACTAGTTATAGATTCCGATGCTTCACTTCAGGTTTACTGTATCCTTGGACCTTCGTATTGACGATGAAACACAGAAATTGCATCGGGATTAATTAAATAGGCACAATACCGATTTAAGTACAAGAAGACTAACTCTTCTTACTGACTATGTTCTGAACCATTCCTGTGACACTAGTTATAGATTCCGATGCTACCCTTCAGGTTTACTGTATCCCTCTGACCTTCTTATTGACAATGAAACACAGAAATTGCATTGGAATTATATACAAAAGGCACAGTGCCGACTTAAGTATAAGAAGACTGACTCATCTTACCGTCTATGTTTTGAACCATTCCTGTGACACTAGTTATAGATTCCGATGCTTCACTTCAGGTTTACTGTATCCCTCTGACCTTCTTATTGTCGATGGAACACAGAAATTGCATCGGTATTAAATACAATGGCACAATGCCGACTTAAATACAAGAAGACTGACTCTTCTTACTGTCAATGTTTTGAACCACTCCTGTGACACTAGTTATAGATTCCGATGCTTCACTTCAGGTTTACTGCATCCCTTGGACCTTCTTATTGACGAAGAAACACAGAAATTGCATCGAAATTAAATAGGAAAGGCGCAATGATGACATAAGTACAAGACGACTGACCCTTCCTATTGTCTATGATTTGAACCATTCCGGTGACACTAGTTATAGATTCCGATGCTTCACTTCAGGTTTACTGTATCTCTCTGACCTTCTTATTGATGATGAAACCACAGAAATTGCATCGGAATTAAATACAAAATGCACAATGCCGACTTAAGTACAAGAAGACTGACTCTTCTTACTGACTATTTTGTGAACATTACCTGTGAGTCCAGTTTTAGATTCCGATGCTTCACTATATGTTTACTGTATCTCGTGGATCTCCTTATTGACGATGAAACACAGAAATTGCATCGGAATTAAATAGAAAACGCACAATGCAGACTTAAGTACAAGAAGACTGACTCTTCTTACCGACTATGTTGTGAACATTTCCTGTGAGACCAGTTTTAGTTTCCGAAGCTTCACTATATGTTTACTGTATCCCTTGGACCTTCTTATTGACGATGAAACACAGAAATTCCATCGCAATTAAATAGAAAAGGCACAATGCCGACTTAAGTACAAGAAGACTGACGCTTCTTGCTGTGTATGTTTTGAACCATTCCTGTGACACTAGTTATAGATTCCGATGCTTCACTTCAGGTTTACTGCATCCCTGTGACCTTCGTATTGACGATGAAACACAGAAACTGCATTGGAATTAAATACAAAAGGCACAATGCCGAGTCAAGTACAAGAAGACTGACTCTTCCTACTGTCTATGTTTTGAACCATTCCTGTGACAATAGTTATACAACTAGATGCTTCACTTCAGGTTACCTGTATCCCTCTGACCATCTCATTGACGATGAAACACAGAAGTTGCATCGGAATTAAATACAAAAGGCACAATGCTGACTTAAGTACAAGAAGACTGACTCTTCATACTGTCTATGTTTTGAACCATCCCTGTGACACTAGTTACAGATTCAGATGCTTCACTTCAGGTTTACTGTATCCCTTGGACCTTCTTATTGTCGATGAAACACAGAAATTGCATCGGAATTAAATACAAAAGGCACAATGCCGACTTAAGTACAGGAAGACTAACTCTTCCTACTGTCTATGTTTTGAACCATTCCTGTGACACTAGTTATAGATTCCGATGATTCCCTTCACGTTTACTGTATCCCTTTGACTTTCTTATTAACGATGAAACACAGAAATTGCATCGGAATTAAATAGAAAAGGCACAATGACGACTTAAGCACAAGAGGAATGACTCTTCCTACTGTCTATGTTTTGAACCATTCCTGTGACACTAGTTATACATTCCTATGCTTCAGTTGAGGTTTACTGTATCCCTCTCACCTTCTATTGACGATGAAACACAGAAATTCCATCGGAATTAAATAGAAAAGGCACAATGCCGACTTAAGCACAAGAAGACTGACTCTTCTTTCTGACTATGTTTGAACCATTCCTGTGACACTAGTTATAGATTCCGATGCTTCCCTTCAGGTTTACTGTATCCCTTTGACCTTCTTATTGACGATGAAACACAGAAATTACATCGGAATTAAATAGAAAAGGCACAATGCCGTCTTAAGTACGAGAAGAATGACTCTTCCTACTGTCTATGTTTTGAACCATTCCTGTGACACTAGTTATAGATTCCGATGCTTCACTTCAGTTTTACTGTATCCCTCTGACCTTCTTATTGACGATGAAACACAGAAATTGCATCGGAGTTAAATACAAAAAGCACAATGCCGACTTAAGTACAAGTAGACTGACTCTTCTTACTGTCTATGTTTTGAACCACTCCTGTGACACTAGTTATAGATTCCGATGCTTCACTTCAGGTGTACTGTATCCCTCTGACCTTGTTATTGACGATGAAACACAGAAATTGCATCGGAATTAAATAGAAAAGGCCCAATGCCGACTTAAGTACAAGAAGACTGACTCTTCCTACTGTCTATGATTAGAACCATTCCTGTGACACTAGTTATACATTCCGATGCTTCCCTTCAGGTTCACTGTATACCACTCACCTTCTTATTGACGATGAAACACAGAAATTCCATCAGAATTAAAAAAAAAAGGCACAATGTCGACTTAAGTACAAGAAGACTGACTCTTCTTACTGACTATGTTTGAACCATTCCTGTGACACTAGTTATAGATTCCGATGCTACCCTTCAGGTTTACTGTATCCCTCTGACCTACTTATTGACAATGAAACACAGAAATTGCATCGGAATTATATACAAAATTCACAGTGCCGACTTAAGTATAAGAAGACTGACTCATCTTACTGTCGATGTTTTGCACCATTCCTGTGACACTAGTTATAGATTCCGATACTTCACTTCAGGTTTACTGTATCCCTCTGACCTTCTTATTGTCGATGAAACACAGAAATTGCATCGGAATTAAATACAAAAGGCACAATGCCGACTTAAGTACAAGAGGACTGTCTCTTCTTACTGTCTATGTTTTGAACCACTCCTGTGACTCTAGTTATAGATTCCGATGCTTCACTTCAGGTTTACTGCATCCCTTGGTCCTTCTTATTGACGAAGACACACAGAAATTGCATCGGAATTAAATAGGAAAGGCACAATGCCGACATAAGTACAAGAAGACTGACCCTTCCTATTGTCTATGATTTGAAACATTCCGGTGACACTAGTTATAGATTCCGTTGCTTCACTTCAGGTTTACTGTATCCCTCTCACCTTCTTATTGATGATGAAACCACAGAAATGGCATCGGAATTAAATACAAAATGCACAATGCCGACTTAAGTACAAGAAGATTGACTCTTCTTACTGACTAATTTGTGAACATTACCTGTGAGTCCAGTTTTAGATTCCGATGCTTCACTATGCGTTTACTTTATCCCTTGGACCTTCTTATTGACGATGAAACACAGCAATTCCATCGGAATTAAATAGAAAAGGCACAATGCCGACTTAAGTACAAGAAGACTGACTCTTCTTACTGACTATGTTTGAACCATTCCTGTGACACTAGTTATAGATTCCGGTGCTTCACTTCAGGTTTACTGTATCCTTGGACCTTCGTATTGACGATGAAACACAGAAATTGCATCGGGATTAATTAAATAGGCACAATACCGATTTAAGTACAAGAAGACTAACTCTTCTTACTGACTATGTTCTGAACCATTCCTGTGACACTAGTTATAGATTCCGATGCTACCCTTCAGGTTTACTGTATCCCTCTGACCTTCTTATTGACAATGAAACACAGAAATTGCATCGGAATTCTATACAAAAGGCACAGTGCCGACTAAAGTATAAGAAGACTGACTCATCTTACCGTCTATGTTTTGAACCATTCCTGTGACACTAGTTATAGATTCCGATGCTTCACTTCAGGTTTACTGTATCCCTCTGACCTTCTTATTGTCGATGAAACACAGAAATTGCATCGGAATTAAATACAATGGCACAATGCCGACTTAAGTACAAGAAGACTGATTCTTCTTACTGTCAATGTTTTGAACCACTCCTGTGACACTAGTTATAGATTCCGATGCTTCACTTCAGGTTTACTGCATCCCTTGGACCTTCTTATTGACGAAGAAACACAGAAATTGCATTGAAATTAAATAGGAAAGGCACAATGATGACATAAGTATAAGACGACTGACCCTTCCTATTGTCTATGATTTGAACCATTCCGGTGACACTAGTTATAGATTCCGATGCTTCACTTCAGGTTTACTGTATCCCTCTGACCTTCTTATTGATGATGAAACCACAGAAATTGCATCGGAATTAAATACAAAATGCACAATGCCGACTTAAGTACAAGAAGACTGACTCTTCTTACTGACTATTTTGTGAACATTACCTGTGAGTCTAGTTTTTGATTCCGATGCTTCACTATATGTTTACTGTATCTCGTGGATCTCCTTATTGACGATGAAACACAGAAATTGCATCGGAATTAAATAGAAAACGCACAATGCAGACTTAAGTACAAGAAGATTGACTCTTCTTACCGACTATGTTGTGAACATTTCCTGTGAGACCAGTTTTAGTTTCCGAAGCTTCACTATATGTTTACTGTATCCCTTTGACCTTCTTATTGACGATGAAACACAGAAATTGCATCGCAATTAAATAGAAAAGGCACAATGCCGACTTAAGTACAAGAAGACTGACGCTTCTTGCTGTGTATGTTTTGAACCATTCCTGTGACACTAGTTATAGATTCCGATGCTTCACTTCAGGTTTACTGCATCCCTGTGACCTTCGTATTGACGATGAAACACAGAAACTGCATTGGAATTAAATACAAAAGGCACAATGCCGAGTCAAGTACAAGAAGACTGACTCTTCCTACTGTCTATATTTTGAACCATTCCTGTGACACTAGTTATACAACTAGATGCTTCACTTCAGGTTACCTGTATCCCTCTGACCATCTCATTGGCGATGAAACACAGAAATTACATCGGAATTAAATACAAAAGGCACAATGCCGACTTAAGTACAAGAAGACTGACTCTTCCTACTGTCTATGTTTTGAACCATCCCTGTGACACCAGTTACAGATTCCGATGCTTCACTTCAGGTTTACTGTATCCCTTGGACCTTCTTATTGTCGATGAAACACAGAAATTGCATCGGAATTAAATACAAAAGGCACAATGCCGACTTAAGTACAGGAAGACTGACTCTTCCTACTGTCTATGTTTTGAACCATTCCTGTGACACTAGGTATAGATTCCGATGATTCCCTTCACGTTTACTGTATCCCTTTGACTTTCTTATTAACGATGAAACACAGAAATTACATCGGAATTAAATAGAAAAGGCACAATGCCGACTTAAGCACAAGAGGAATGACTCTTCCTACTGTCTATGTTTTGATCCATTCCTGTGACACTAGTTATAGATTCCGATGCTTCACTTCAGGTTTACTCTATCCCTCTGACCTTCGTATTGACGATGAAACACAGAAATTGCATTGGAATTATATACAAAAGGCACAGTGCCGACGTAAGTATAAGAAGACTGACTCTTCCTAATCTCTATGTTTTTAACCATTCCCGTGACACTAGTAATATATTCCGATGCTTCACTTCAGGTTTACTGTATCCCTCTGACCTTCTTATTGTCGATAAAACACAGAAATTGCATCGGAATTTAATACAAAAGCACAATGCCGACTTAAGTACAAGAGGACTGCCGCATCTTTCTGTCTATGTTTTGAACCACTCCTGTGACACTAGTTATAGATTCCGATGCCTCACTTCAGGTTTACTGCATCACTTGGACCTTCTTATTGACGACGAACCACAGAAATTGCATCGGAATTAAATAGGAAAGGCACAATGCCGACTTAAGTAATAGAAGACTGACTCTTCTTACTGTCTATGTTTTGAACCACTCCTGTGACACTAGTTATAGATTCCGATGCCTCACTTCAGGTTGACCGTATCCCTCTGACCTTCTTATTGACGAAGAAACACAGAAATTGCATCGAAATTAAATAGGAAAGGCGCAATGATGACATAAGTACAAGACGACTGACCCTTCCTATTGTCTATGATTTGAACCATTCCGGTGACACTAGTTATAGATTCCGATGCTTCACTTCAGGTTTACTGTATCCCTCTGACCTTCTTATTGATGATGAAACCACAGAAATTGCATCGGAATTAAATACAAAATGCACAATGCCGACTTAAGTACAAGAAGACTGACTCTTCTTACTGACTATTTTGTGAACATTACCTGTGAGTCCAGTTTTAGATTCCGATGCTTCACTATATGTTTACTGTATCTCGTGGATCTCCTTATTGACGATGAAACACAGAAATTGCATCGGAATTAAATAGAAAACGCACAATGCAGACTTAAGTACAAGAAGACTGACTCTTCTTACCGACTATGTTGTGAACATTTCCTGTGAGACCAGTTTTAGTTTCCGAAGCTTCACTATATGTTTACTGTATCCCTTGGACCTTCTTATTGACGATGAAACACAGAAATTCCATCGCAATTAAATAGAAAAGGCACAATGCCGACTTAAGTACAAGAAGACTGACGCTTCTTGCTGTGTATGTTTTGAACCATTCCTGTGACACTAGTTATAGATTCCGATGCTTCACTTCAGGTTTACTGCATCCCTGTGACCTTCGTATTGACGATGAAACACAGAAACTGCATTGGAATTAAATACAAAAGGCACAATGCCGAGTCAAGTACAAGAAGACTGACTCTTCCTACTGTCTATGTTTTGAACCATTCCTGTGACAATAGTTATACAACTAGATGCTTCACTTCAGGTTACCTGTATCCCTCTGACCATCTCATTGACGATGAAACACAGAAGTTGCATCGGAATTAAATACAAAAGGCACAATGCTGACTTAAGTACAAGAAGACTGACTCTTCATACTGTCTATGTTTTGAACCATCCCTGTGACACTAGTTACAGATTCAGATGCTTCACTTCAGGTTTACTGTATCCCTTGGACCTTCTTATTGTCGATGAAACACAGAAATTGCATCGGAATTAAATACAAAAGGCACAATGCCGACTTAAGTACAGGAAGACTAACTCTTCCTACTGTCTATGTTTTGAACCATTCCTGTGACACTAGTTATAGATTCCGATGATTCCCTTCACGTTTACTGTATCCCTTTGACTTTCTTATTAACGATGAAACACAGAAATTGCATCGGAATTAAATAGAAAAGGCACAATGACGACTTAAGCACAAGAGGAATGACTCTTCCTACTGTCTATGTTTTGAACCATTCCTGTGACACTAGTTATACATTCCTATGCTTCAGTTGAGGTTTACTGTATCCCTCTCACCTTCTATTGACGATGAAACACAGAAATTCCATCGGAATTAAATAGAAAAGGCACAATGCCGACTTAAGCACAAGAAGACTGACTCTTCTTTCTGACTATGTTTGAACCATTCCTGTGACACTAGTTATAGATTCCGATGCTTCCCTTCAGGTTTACTGTATCCCTTTGACCTTCTTATTGACGATGAAACACAGAAATTACATCGGAATTAAATAGAAAAGGCACAATGCCGTCTTAAGTACGAGAAGAATGACTCTTCCTACTGTCTATGTTTTGAACCATTCCTGTGACACTAGTTATAGATTCCGATGCTTCACTTCAGTTTTACTGTATCCCTCTGACCTTCTTATTGACGATGAAACACAGAAATTGCATCGGAGTTAAATACAAAAAGCACAATGCCGACTTAAGTACAAGTAGACTGACTCTTCTTACTGTCTATGTTTTGAACCACTCCTGTGACACTAGTTATAGATTCCGATGCTTCACTTCAGGTGTACTGTATCCCTCTGACCTTGTTATTGACGATGAAACACAGAAATTGCATCGGAATTAAATAGAAAAGGCCCAATGCCGACTTAAGTACAAGAAGACTGACTCTTCCTACTGTCTATGATTAGAACCATTCCTGTGACACTAGTTATACATTCCGATGCTTCCCTTCAGGTTCACTGTATACCACTCACCTTCTTATTGACGATGAAACACAGAAATTCCATCAGAATTAAAAAAAAAAGGCACAATGTCGACTTAAGTACAAGAAGACTGACTCTTCTTACTGACTATGTTTGAACCATTCCTGTGACACTAGTTATAGATTCCGATGCTACCCTTCAGGTTTACTGTATCCCTCTGACCTACTTATTGACAATGAAACACAGAAATTGCATCGGAATTATATACAAAATTCACAGTGCCGACTTAAGTATAAGAAGACTGACTCATCTTACTGTCGATGTTTTGCACCATTCCTGTGACACTAGTTATAGATTCCGATACTTCACTTCAGGTTTACTGTATCCCTCTGACCTTCTTATTGTCGATGAAACACAGAAATTGCATCGGAATTAAATACAAAAGGCACAATGCCGACTTAAGTACGAGAGGACTGTCTCTTCTTACTGTCTATGTTTTGAACCACTCCTGTGACTCTAGTTATAGATTCCGATGCTTCACTTCAGGTTTACTGCATCCCTTGGTCCTTCTTATTGACGAAGACACACAGAAATTGCATCGGAATTAAATAGGAAAGGCACAATGCCGACATAAGTACAAGAAGACTGACCCTTCCTATTGTCTATGATTTGAAACATTCCGGTGACACTAGTTATAGATTCCGTTGCTTCACTTCAGGTTTACTGTATCCCTCTCACCTTCTTATTGATGATGAAACCACAGAAATGGCATCGGAATTAAATACAAAATGCACAATGCCGACTTAAGTACAAGAAGATTGACTCTTCTTACTGACTAATTTGTGAACATTACCTGTGAGTCCAGTTTTAGATTCCGATGCTTCACTATGCGTTTACTTTATCCCTTGGACCTTCTTATTGACGATGAAACACAGCAATTCCATCGGAATTAAATAGAAAAGGCACAATGCCGACTTAAGTACAAGAAGACTGACTCTTCTTACTGACTATGTTTGAACCATTCCTGTGACACTAGTTATAGATTCCGGTGCTTCACTTCAGGTTTACTGTATCCTTGGACCTTCGTATTGACGATGAAACACAGAAATTGCATCGGGATTAATTAAATAGGCACAATACCGATTTAAGTACAAGAAGACTAACTCTTCTTACTGACTATGTTCTGAACCATTCCTGTGACACTAGTTATAGATTCCGATGCTACCCTTCAGGTTTACTGTATCCCTCTGACCTTCTTATTGACAATGAAACACAGAAATTGCATCGGAATTCTATACAAAAGGCACAGTGCCGACTAAAGTATAAGAAGACTGACTCATCTTACCGTCTATGTTTTGAACCATTCCTGTGACACTAGTTATAGATTCCGATGCTTCACTTCAGGTTTACTGTATCCCTCTGACCTTCTTATTGTCGATGAAACACAGAAATTGCATCGGAATTAAATACAATGGCACAATGCCGACTTAAGTACAAGAAGACTGATTCTTCTTACTGTCAATGTTTTGAACCACTCCTGTGACACTAGTTATAGATTCCGATGCTTCACTTCAGGTTTACTGCATCCCTTGGACCTTCTTATTGACGAAGAAACACAGAAATTGCATTGAAATTAAATAGGAAAGGCACAATGATGACATAAGTATAAGACGACTGACCCTTCCTATTGTCTATGATTTGAACCATTCCGGTGACACTAGTTATAGATTCCGATGCTTCACTTCAGGTTTACTGTATCCCTCTGACCTTCTTATTGATGATGAAACCACAGAAATTGCATCGGAATTAAATACAAAATGCACAATGCCGACTTAAGTACAAGAAGACTGACTCTTCTTACTGACTATTTTGTGAACATTACCTGTGAGTCTAGTTTTTGATTCCGATGCTTCACTATATGTTTACTGTATCTCGTGGATCTCCTTATTGACGATGAAACACAGAAATTGCATCGGAATTAAATAGAAAACGCACAATGCAGACTTAAGTACAAGAAGATTGACTCTTCTTACCGACTATGTTGTGAACATTTCCTGTGAGACCAGTTTTAGTTTCCGAAGCTTCACTATATGTTTACTGTATCCCTTTGACCTTCTTATTGACGATGAAACACAGAAATTGCATCGCAATTAAATAGAAAAGGCACAATGCCGACTTAAGTACAAGAAGACTGACGCTTCTTGCTGTGTATGTTTTGAACCATTCCTGTGACACTAGTTATAGATTCCGATGCTTCACTTCAGGTTTACTGCATCCCTGTGACCTTCGTATTGACGATGAAACACAGAAACTGCATTGGAATTAAATACAAAAGGCACAATGCCGAGTCAAGTACAAGAAGACTGACTCTTCCTACTGTCTATATTTTGAACCATTCCTGTGACACTAGTTATACAACTAGATGCTTCACTTCAGGTTACCTGTATCCCTCTGACCATCTCATTGGCGATGAAACACAGAAATTACATCGGAATTAAATACAAAAGGCACAATGCCGACTTAAGTACAAGAAGACTGACTCTTCCTACTGTCTATGTTTTGAACCATCCCTGTGACACCAGTTACAGATTCCGATGCTTCACTTCAGGTTTACTGTATCCCTTGGACCTTCTTATTGTCGATGAAACACAGAAATTGCATCGGAATTAAATACAAAAGGCACAATGCCGACTTAAGTACAGGAAGACTGACTCTTCCTACTGTCTATGTTTTGAACCATTCCTGTGACACTAGGTATAGATTCCGATGATTCCCTTCACGTTTACTGTATCCCTTTGACTTTCTTATTAACGATGAAACACAGAAATTACATCGGAATTAAATAGAAAAGGCACAATGCCGACTTAAGCACAAGAGGAATGACTCTTCCTACTGTCTATGTTTTGATCCATTCCTGTGACACTAGTTATAGATTCCGATGCTTCACTTCAGGTTTACTCTATCCCTCTGACCTTCGTATTGACGATGAAACACAGAAATTGCATTGGAATTATATACAAAAGGCACAGTGCCGACGTAAGTATAAGAAGACTGACTCTTCCTAATCTCTATGTTTTTAACCATTCCCGTGACACTAGTAATATATTCCGATGCTTCACTTCAGGTTTACTGTATCCCTCTGACCTTCTTATTGTCGATAAAACACAGAAATTGCATCGGAATTTAATACAAAAGCACAATGCCGACTTAAGTACAAGAGGACTGCCGCATCTTTCTGTCTATGTTTTGAACCACTCCTGTGACACTAGTTATAGATTCCGATGCCTCACTTCAGGTTTACTGCATCACTTGGACCTTCTTATTGACGACGAACCACAGAAATTGCATCGGAATTAAATAGGAAAGGCACAATGCCGACTTAAGTAATAGAAGACTGACTCTTCTTACTGTCTATGTTTTGAACCACTCCTGTGACACTAGTTATAGATTCCGATGCCTCACTTCAGGTTGACCGTATCCCTCTGACCTTCTTATTGATGATGAAACCACAGAAATTGCATCGGAATTAAATACAAAATGCACAATGCCGACTTAAGTACAAGAAGACTGACTCTTTTTACTGACCATTTTGTGAACATTTCCATTGAGTCCAGTTTTAAATTCCGATGCTTCACTATATGTTTACTGTATCCCTTAGATCTTCTTATTGACGATGAAACACAGAAATTGCATCGGAATTAAATAGAAAAGTCACAATGCCGACTTAAGTACAAGAAGACTGACTCTTCTTACTGACTATGTTGTGAACATATCCTGTGAGACCAGTTTTAGATTCCGATGCTTCACTATATGTTTACTGTATCCCTTGGACCTTCTTATTGACGATGAAACACAGAAATTGCATCGGAATTAAATAGAAATGGCACAAAGCCGACTTAAGTACAAGAAGACTGACTCTTCCAACTGTCTATGTTTTAATTATTCCTGTGACACTCGTTATAGATTGCGATGTTTCACTTCAAGTTTACTGATTCCCTCTGACCTTCTTATTGACGATGAAACAGAGAAACTGCAACGGAATTAAATATAAAAGGCACAACGCCGACTCAAATACAAGATGACTGCCTCTTCTTACTCTCTATGTTTTGAACCTTTCCTGAGAGACCGGTTTTAGATTCCGGTGCTTCACTTCAGGTTTGCTGTATCCCTTGGTCCTTCTTATTGACGACGATACACAGAAATTGCATCGGAATTAAATAGAAATGGCACAAAGCCGACTTAAGTACAAGAAGACTGACTCATCTTACTGTCTATTATTTGAACCATTGCTGTGACACTAGTTATAGATTCCGATGCTACACATCAGGTGTACTGTATCCCTCTGACCTTCGCAATGACGATGAAAGACAGAAATTGAATCGGAATTAAATACAAAAGGCACAATGCCGACTTAAGTACAAGAAGATTGACTCTTCCTACTGTCTATTTTTTGAACCGTCCCTGTGACACTAGTTATAGATTCTGATGCTTTACTTCAGGTTTACTGTATCCCTTGGACCTTCTTATTGTCGATGATACACAGAAATTGCATCGGAATTAAATACAAAAGGCACAATGCCGATTTAAGTACAGGAAGACTGACTCTTCCTACTGTCTATGTTTTAACCATTCCTGTGACACTACTTATAGATTCCGATGATTCACTTCACGTTTACTGTATCCCTTTGACCTTCTTATTGACGATGAAACACAGAAATTGCATCGGAATTAAATGGAACAGGCACAATGCAGACTTAAGTACAAGAAGAATGACTCTTCCCACTGTCTATGTTTTGAACCATTCCTGTGACACTAGTTATAGATTCCGAAGCTTCACTTCAGGTTTACTGTATCCCACTGACCTTCTTATTGTCGATGAAACACAGAAATTGCATCGGAATTAAAAACAAAACGCACAATGCCGACTTAAGTACAAGAGGACTGAGTCTTCTTACTGTCTATGTTTTGAACCACTCCTCTGACACTAGTTATAGATTCCGATGCTTTACTCCAGGTTTACTGTATCCCTTGGACCTTCTTATTGACGATGAAACACAGAAATTGCATCGGAATTAAATACAAAAGGCACAATGCCGACTTAAGTACAAGAAGACTGACTCTTCTTACTGTCTATGATTTGAACCATTCCTATGACACTAGTTATAGATTCCGATGATTCACTCCAGGTTTACTGTATCCCTTTGACCTCTTTATTGACGATGAAACCCAGAAATTGCATCGGAATTCAATAGAAAAGGCACAATGCCGACTTAAGTACTAGAAGACTGACCCTTCTTACTATCTATGTTATGAACCATTCCTGTGACGCTAGTTACAGATTCCGACGCTTCACTACAGGTTCACTGTATACCTCTGACCTTGTTATTGACGATGAAACACAGAAATTGCATCGGAATTAAGTAGAAAACGCACAATGCCGACTTAAGTACAAGAAGACTGACTCTTCCTACTGTCTATGTTTTGAACCATTTCTGTGACACTAGTTATACATTCCGATGCTTCACTTCAGGTTTACTGTATACCTCTCACCTTCTTATTGGCGATGAAACACAGAGATTCCATCGGAATTAAATAGAAAAGGCACAATGCCGACTTAAGTACAAGAAGACTGACTCTTCTTACTGACTATGTTTGAACCATTCCTGTGACACTAGTTATAGATTCCGATGCTTCACTTCAGGTTTACTGTATCCCTTGGACATTCTTATTGACGATGAAACACAGAAATTGCATCGGGATTAATTAAATAGGCATAATACCGACTTAAGTACAAGAAGACTGACTCTTCTTACTGACTATGTTCTGAACCATTCCTGTGACACTAGCTATAGATTCCGATGCTACCCTTCAGGTTTACTGTATCCCTCCGACCTTCTTATTGACAATGAAACACAGAAATTGCATCGGAATAATATACAAAAGGCACAGTGCCGACTTAAGTATAAGAAGACTGACTCTTTCTAATCTCTATGCTTTGAACCATTCCCGTGACACTAGTTATAGATTCCGATGCTTCACTTCAGGTTTAATGTATCCCTCTGACCTTCTTATTCACGATGAAACACAGAAATTGCATCGGAATCAAATACAAAAGGCACAATGCCGACTTACGTACAAGAGGACTGACTCATCTTACAGTCTATGTTTTGAACCACTCCTGTGACACTAGTTATAGATTCCGATGCTTCACTTCAGGTTTACTGCATCCCTTGGACCTTCTTATTGACGAAGAAACACAGAAATTGCATCGGAATTAAATAGGAAAGGCACAATGCAGACTTAAGTACAAGAAGACTGATCCTTCCAATTGTCTATGTTTTGAACCATTCCGGTGACACTAGTTATAGATTCCGATGCCCCACTTCAGGTTTACTGTATCCCTCTGACCTTCTTATTGATGATGAAACCACAGAAATTGCATCGGAATTAAATACAAAATGGACAATGCCGACTTAAGTACAAGAAGACTGTCTCTTCTTACTGACTAATTTGTGAACATTTCCTGTGAGTCCAGTTTTTAATTCCGATGCTTCACTATAAGTTTACTGTATCCCTTGGATCTTCTTATTGACGATGAAACACAGAAATTGCATCGGAATTAAATAGAAAAGGCACAATGCCGACTTAAGTAGAAGAACACTGACTCTTCAAACTGTCTATGTTTTAACCATTCCTGTGAAACTACTTATAGATTTTGATGCTTCACTTCAAGTTTACTGATTCCCTCTGACCTTCTTATTGACGATGAAACAGAGAAACTGCATCGGAATTAAATACAAAAGGCACAATGCCGACTTAAGTACAAGAAGAATGACTCTTCCTACTGTCTATGTTTTGAACCATTCCTGTGACACTAATTATACATTCCGATGCTTCATTTCAGGTTTACTGTATCCCTCTGACCTTTTGCTTGATGATGAACCACAGATATTGCATCGGAATTAAATAGAAAAGGCACAATGCCGAGTCAAGTAAATGAAGACTGACTCTTCCTACTGTCTATGTTTTGAACCATTCCTGTGACACTAGTTATACATTTAGATGCTTCACCTCAGGTTAACTGTATCCCTCTGACCTTCTTCTTGATGATGAAACACAGAAATTGCATCGGAATTAAATAGAAAAGGCACAAAGCCGACTTAAGTACAAGAAGACTGACTCTTCTTACTGTCTATGATTTGAACCATTCCTGTGGCACTAGTTATAGATTCCGATGCTACACTTCATCTGTACTGTATCCCTCTGTCCTTCTCATTGACGATGAAACACAGAAATTGCATCGGAATTAAATACAAAAGGCACAATGCCGACTTAAGTACAAGAAGACTGACTCTTCCTACTGTCTATGCTTTGAACCATCCCTGTGACACTAGTTATAGATTCCGATGCTTTACTTCAGGTTTACTGTATCCCTTGGACCTTCTTATTGACGATGAAACACAGAAATTGCGTCGGAATTTAATAGAAAAGGCACAATGCCGACTTAAGTACAAGAAGAATGACTCTTCCTACTGTCTATGTTTTGAACCATTCCTGTGACACTAGTTATAGATTCCGATGCATCACTTCAGGTTTACGGATTCCCTCTGACCTCCTTATTGACGATGAAACACAGAAACTGCACCGGACTTAAATACAAAAGGCACAATGCCACCTCTAATACAAATTGACTGGCTCTTCCTACTCTCTATGTTTTGAACCTTTCCTGAGAGACCGGTTTTAGATTGCGGTGCTTCACTCCAGGTTTACTGTATCCCTTGGACCTTCTTATTGACGATGAAACACAGAAATTGCATCGGAATTAAACACAAAAGCCACAATGCCGACTTAAGTACAAGAAGGCTGAATCTTCCTACTGTCAATGTTTTGAACCATTCCTGTGACACTAGTTATAGATTCCGACGCATCACTTCAGGTTTACTGTATCCCTTGGACCTTCTTATTGACGATGAAACACAGAAATTGCATCGGAATTAAATACAAAAGGCACAATGCCGACTTAAGTTCAAGAAGACTGACCCTTCTTGCTGTGTTTGTTTTGAACCATTCCTGAGACACTAGATATAGATTCCGATGCTTCACTTCAGCTTTACTGTATCCCTCTGACCTTCTTATTGACGATGAATCACAGAAATTGCATCGGAATTAAATACAAAAGGCACAATGCCGACTCAAGTACAAGAAGACTGACTCTTCCTACTGTCTATTATTTGAACCATTCCTGTGACACTAGTTATACATTCTGATGCTTCACTTCAGGTTTACTGTATTCCTCTGACCTTCTTCTTGATGATGAAACACAGAAATTGCATCGGAATTAAACAGAAAATGGACAATGCCGACTTCAGTACAAGAAGACTGACTCTTCTTACTGTCTAAGATTTGAACCATTCCTGTGGCACTAGTTATAGATTCCGATGCTTCACTTCAGTTATACTGTATACCTCTGACCTTCTCATTGACGATGAAACACAGAAATTGCATCGGAATTAAATACAAAAGGCACAATGCCGACTTAAGTACAAGGAGACTGACTCTTCCTACTGTCTATGTTTTGAACCATCCCTGTGACACTAGTTATAGATTCCGATGCTATACTTCAGGTTTACTGTATCCCTTGGACCTTCTTATTGTCGATGAAACACAGAAATTGCATCGGAATTAAATACAAAAGGCACAATGCCGACTTAAGTACAAGAAGACTGACTCTTGCTACTGTCTATGTTTTGAACCATTCCTGTGACACTAGTTATAGATTCCGATGATTCATTTCAAGTTTTCTGTATCCCTTTGCCCTTCTTATTGACGATGAAACACAGAAATTGCACCGGAATTAAATAGAAAAGGCACAATGCCGACTTAAGTACAAGAAGAATGACTCTTCCTACTGTCTATGTTTTGAACCGTTCCTGTGACACTAGTTATAGATTCCGATGCTTCACTTCAGGTTTACTGTATCCTACTGACCTTCTTATTGACGATGAAACACAGAAATTGCATCGGAATTAAATAGGAAAGGCATAATGCCGACTTAAGTACAAGAAGACTGACCCCTCCAATTGGCTATGATTTGAACCATTCCTGTGACACTAGTTATACATTCCGATGCTTCACTTCAGGTTTACTGTATCCCTCTGACCTTCTTATTGAAGATGAAACAAAGAAATTGCATCGGGATTAAATAAAAAGGCACAATGCCGACTTAAGTGCAAGAAGACTGACTCTTCTTACTGTCTATGATTTGAAACATTCCTGTGACACTAGTTATAGATTCCGATGCTTCACTTCATGTTTACTGTATCCTTCTGACCTTCTTATTGACGATGAAACACAGAAATTGTATCGGAATTAATTACAAAAGGCACAATGCCGACTTACGTACAAGAAGACTGACTTATCTTACTGTCTATGTTTTGAACCATTCCTGTGACACTAGTTATAGATTCCGATGCTTCACTTCAGGTTTACTGTATCTCTTGGACCTTCTCATTGACGACGAAACACAGAAATTGCATCGGAATTAAATAGAAAAAGCACAATGCCGACTTAAGTACAAGAAGACTGACTCTTCTTAATGTCTATGTTTTGAACCACTCCTGTGTCACCAGTTATAGATTCCGATGCTTCACTTCAGATTTACTGCATCCCTTGGACCTTCGTATTGACGACGAAACACAGAAATTGCATCGGAATTAAATAGGAAAGGCACAATGCCGACTTAAGTACAAGAAGACTGACCCTTCCTATTGACTATGTTTTGAACCATTCCTGTGAAACTAGTTATAGATTCCGATGCTTCTCTTCAGGTTTACTGTATCCCTCTGACCCTCTTATTGACGATGAAACACAGAAATTGCATCGGAATTAAATAGAAAAATCTCAATGCCGACTTAAGTACAAGGAGACTGACTCTTCCTACTGTCTATGTTTTGAACCATCCCTGTGACACTAGTTATAGATTCCGATGCTATACTTCAGGTTTACTGTATCCCTTGGACCTTCTTATTGTCGATGTAACGCAGAAATTGCATCGGAATTGAATACAAAAGGCACAATGCCGACTTAAGTACAAGAAGACTGACTCTTCCAACTGTCTATGCTTTGAACCATTCCTGTGACACTAGTTATCGATTCCGATTCTTCACTACAGGTTTACTGTATCCCTCTGATCTTCTTATTGACGATGAAAAACAGAAATTGCATCGTAATTGTATACAAAAGGCACAGTGCCGACTTAAGTATAAGAAGACTGACTCTTTCTAATCTCTATGTTTTTAACCATTCCCGTGACACTAGTAATAGATTCCGATGCTTCCCTTCAGGTTTACTGTATCCATCAGACCTTCGTATTGACGATGAATCACAGAAATTGCATCGGAATTAAATAGGAAAGGCACAATGCCGATTTAAGTAATAGAAGACTGACCCTTCCTATTGTCTATTTTTTGAACCATTCCTGTGACACTAGTTATAGATTCCGATGCTTCACTTCTGGTTTACTGTATCCCTTGGACCTTCTTATTGACGGTGAAACACAGAAATTGCATCGGAATTAAATACAAAAGGCACAATGCGGACTTAATTACAAGAAGACTGACTCTTCCTACTGTCTATGCTTTGAACCTTTTCTGTGACACTAGTTATAGATTCCGATGCTTCACTTCAGGTTTACTGCATCCCTCTGACCTTTTTCTTGATGATGAAACACAGAAATTGCATCGGAATGAAATACAAAAGGCACAATGCCGACTTAAGTACAAGAAGACTGACTCTTCCTACTGGTTATGTTTTGAACCATTCCTTTGAGACCAGTTTTAGAATCCGATGCTTCACTGCATGTTTACTGTATCCCTTGGACCTTCTTATTGACGATGAAACACAAATTTGCATCGGAATGAAATAGAAAAGGCACACTGCCTCCTTAAGTACAAGAAGACTGACTCTTCCTACTGTCTATGTTTTAACCATTCCTGTGACACTAGTTATAGATTCCGATGCATCACTTCAGGTTTACTGATTCCCTCTGACCTCCTTATTGACGATGAAACACAGAAACTGCATGGGACTTAAATACAAAAGGCACAATGCCGACTCTAATACAAATTGACTGGCTCTTCCTACTCTCTATGTTTTGAACCTTTCCTGAGAGACCGGTTTTAGATTGCGGTGCTTCACTCCAGGTTTACTGTATCCCTTATACATTCTTATTGACGATGAAACACAGAAATTGCATCGGAATTAAATACAAAAGGCACAATGCCGACTTAAGAACAAGAAGACTGAATCTTCCTACTGTCTATGTTTTGAACCATTCCTGTGACACTAGTTATAGATTCCGACGCATCACATCAGGTTTACTGTATCCCTTGGACCTTCTTATTGACGATGAAACACAGAAATTGCGTCGGAATTAAATACAAAAGGCACAATGCCGACTTAAGTTCAAGAAGACTGACTCTTCTTGCTGTGTTTGTTTTGAACCATTCCTGAGACACTAGATATAGATTCCGATGCTTCACTTCAGGTTTACTGTATCCCTCTGACCTTCTTATTGACGGTGAATCACGGAAATTGCATCGGAATTAAATACAAAAGGCACAATGCCGACCCAAGTACAAGAAGACTGACTCTTCCTACTGTCTATTATTTGAACCATTCCTGTGACACTAGTTATACATTCTGATGCTTCACTTCAGGTTTACTGTATTCCTCTGACCTTCTTCTTGATGATGAAACACAGAAATTGCATCGGAATTAAATAGGAAAGGCATAATGCCGACTTAAGTACAAGAAGACTGACCCCTCCAATTGGCTATGATTTGAACCATTCCTGTGACACTAGTTATACATTCCGATGCTTCACTTCAGGTTTACTGTATCCCTCTGACCTTCTTATTGAAGATGAAACAAAGAAATTGCATCGGGATTAAATAAAAAGGCACAATGCCGACTTAAGTGCAAGAAGACTGACTCTTCTTTCTGTCTATGATTTGAAACATTCCTGTGACACTAGTTATAGATTCCGATGCTTCACTTCATGTTTACTGTATCCTTCTGACCTTCTTATTGACGATGAAACACAGAAATTGTATCGGAATTAATTACAAAAGGCACAATGCCGACTTACGTACAAGAAGACTGACTTATCTTACTGTCTATGTTTTGAACCATTCCTGTGACACTAGTTATAGATTCCGATGCTTCACTTCAGGTTTACTGTATCTCTTGGACCTTCTCATTGACGACGAAACACAGAAATTGCATCGGAATTAAATAGAAAAAGCACAATGCCGACTTAAGTACAAGAAGACTGACTCTTCTTAATGTCTATGTTTTGAACCACTCCTGTGTCACCAGTTATAGATTCCGATGCTTCACTTCAGATTTACTGCATCCCTTGGACCTTCGTATTGACGACGAAACACAGAAATTGCATCGGAATTAAATAGGAAAGGCACAATGCCGACTTAAGTACAAGAAGACTGACCCTTCCTATTGACTATGTTTTGAACCATTCCTGTGAAACTAGTTATAGATTCCGATGCTTCTCTTCAGGTTTACTGTATCCCTCTGACCCTCTTATTGACGATGAAACACAGAAATTGCATCGGAATTAAATAGAAAAGGCTCAATGCCGACTTAAGTACAAGGAGACTGACTCTTCCTACTGTCTATGTTTTGAACCATCCCTGTGACACTAGTTATAGATTCCGATGCTATACTTCAGGTTTACTGTATCCCTTGGACCTTCTTATTGTCGATGTAACACAGAAATTGCATCGGAATTGAATACAAAAGGCACAATGCCGACTTAAGTACAAGAAGACTGACTCTTCCAACTGTCTATGCTTTGAACCATTCCTGTGACACTAGTTATCGATTCCGATTCTTCACTACAGGTTTACTGTATCCCTCTGATCTTCTTATTGACGATGAAAAACAGAAATTGCATCGTAATTGTATACAAAAGGCACAGTGCCGACTTAAGTATAAGAAGACTGACTCTTTTTAATCTCTATGTTTTTAACCATTCCCGTGACACTAGTAATAGATTCCGATGCTTCCCTTCAGGTTTACTGTATCCATCAGACCTTCTTATTGACGATGAATCACAGAAATTGCATCGGAATTAAATAGGAAAGGCACAATGCCGACTTAAGTAATAGAAGACTGACCCTTCCTATTGTCTATTTTTTGAACCATTCCTGTGACACTAGTTATAGATTCCGATGCTTCACTTCTGGTTTACTGTATCCCTTGGACCTTCTTATTGACGGTGAAACACAGAAATTGCATCGGAATTAAATACAAAAGGCACAATGCGGACTTAATTACAAGAAGACTGACTCTTCCTACTGTCTATGCTTTGAACCTTTTCTGTGACACTAGTTATAGATTCCGATGCTTCACTTCAGGTTTACTGCATCCCTCTGACCTTTTTCTTGATGATGAAACACAGAAATTGCATCGGAATGAAATACAAAAGGCACAATGCCGACTTAAGTACAAGAAGACTGACTCTTCCTACTGGTTATGTTTTGAACCATTCCTTTGAGACCAGTTTTAGAATCCGATGCTTCACTGCATGTTTACTGTATCCCTTGGACCTTCTTATTGACGATGAAACACAAATTTGCATCGGAATGAAATAGAAAAGGCACACTGCCTCCTTAAGTACAAGAAGACTGACTCTTCCTACTGTCTATGTTTTAACCATTCCTGTGACACTAGTTATAGATTCCGATGCATCACTTCAGGTTTACTGATTCCCTCTGACCTCCTTATTGACGATGAAACACAGAAACTGCATGGGACTTAAATACAAAAGGCACAATGCCGACTCTAATACAAATTGACTGGCTCTTCCTACTCTCTATGTTTTGAACCTTTCCTGAGAGACCGGTTTTAGATTGCGGTGCTTCACTCCAGGTTTACTGTATCCCTTATACCTTCTTATTGACGATGAAACACAGAAATTGCATCGGAATTAAATACAAAAGGCACAATGCCGACTTAAGAACAAGAAGACTGAATCTTCCTACTGTCTATGTTTTGAACCATTCCTGTGACACTAGTTATAGATTCCGACGCATCACATCAGGTTTACTGTATCCCTTGGACCTTCTTATTGACGATGAAACACAGAAATTGCGTCGGAATTAAATACAAAAGGCACAATGCCGACTTAAGTTCAAGAAGACTGACTCTTCTTGCTGTGTTTGTTTTGAACCATTCCTGAGACACTAGATATAGATTCCGATGCTTCACTTCAGGTTTACTGTATCCCTCTGACCTTCTTATTGACGGTGAATCACGGAAATTGCATCGGAATTAAATACAAAAGGCACAATGCCGACCCAAGTACAAGAAGACTGACTCTTCCTACTGTCTATTATTTGAACCATTCCTGTGACACTAGTTATACATTCCCATGCTTCACTTCAGGTTTACTGTATTCCTCTGACCTTCTTCTTGATGATGAAACACAGAAATTGCATCGGAATTAAACAGAAAAGGGACAATGCCCACTTCAGTACAAGAAGACTGACTCTTCTTACTGTGTAAGATTTGAACCTTTCCTGTGGCACTAGTTATAGATTCCGATGCTTCACCTCAGTTATACTGTATACCTCTGACCTTCTCATTGACGATGAAACACAGAAATTGCATCGGAATTAAATACAAAAGGCACAATGCCGACTTAAGTGCAAGAAGACTGACTCTTCCTACTGTCTATGTTTTAACCATTCCTGTGACACTAGTTATAGATTCCGATGCTTCACTTCAGGTTTACTGATCCCTCTGACCTTCTTATTGACGATGAAACACAGAAACAGCATCGGAATTAAATACAAAAGGCACAATGAAGACTCAAATACCAATTGACTGGCTCTTCTTACTCTCTAAGTTTTGAACCTTTCCTGAGAGACCGGTTTCAGATTCCGGTGCATCACTTCAGGTTTACTGTATCCCTTGGACCTTCTTATTGACGACGAAACACAGAAATTGCATCGGAAATAAATAGAAATGGCACAATGCCGACACAAGTACAAGAAGACTGACTCTTCTTACTGACTATGTTTTGAACATTTCCTGTGAGACCAGTCTTAGATTCCGATGCTTCACTATGTGTTTACTGTATCCCTTGGACCTTCGTATTGACGATGAAACACAGAAATTGCATCGACATTAAATACAAAAGGCACAATGGAGACTTAAGTACGAGAAGACTGACTCTTCTTATTGTCTATGTTTTGAACCATTCCTGCGACACTAGTTATAGATTCCGATGCTTCAATTCGGGTTTACTGTATCCCTTGGACCTTCTTATTGTCGATGAAACACAGAAATTGCATCGGAATTAAATACAAAAGGCACAATGCCGACTTAAGTACAAGAAGACTGACTCTTGCTACTGTCTATGTTTTGAACCATTCCTGTGACACTAGTTATAGATTCCGATGATTCATTTCAAGTTTTCTGTATCCCTTTGCCCTTCTTATTGACGATGAAACACAGAAATTGCACCGGAATTAAATAGAAAAGGCACAATGCCGACTTAAGTACAAGAAGAATGACTCTTCCTACTGTCTATGTTTTGAACCGTTCCTGTGACACTAGTTATAGATTCCGATGCTTCACTTCAGGTTTACTGTATCCTACTGACCTTCTTATTGACGATGAAACACAGAAATTGCATCGGAATTAAATAGGAAAGGCATAATGCCGACGTAAGTACAAGAAGACTGACCCCTCCAATTGGCTATGATTTGAACCATTCCTGTGACACTAGTTATACATTCCGATGCTTCACTTCAGGTTTACTGTATCCCTCTGACCTTCTTATTGAAGATGAAACAAAGAAATTGCATCGGGTTTAAATAAAAAGGCACAATGCCCACTTAAGTACAAGAAGACTGACTCTTCTTACTGTCTACGTTTTGAACCATTCCTGTGACACTAGTTATAGATTCCGATGCTTCACTTCATGTTTACTGTATCCCTCTGACCTTCTTATTGACGCTGAAACACAGAAATTGTTTCGGAATTAATTACAAAAGGCACAATGCCGACTTACGTACAAGAAGACTGACTTATCTTACTGTCTATGTTTTGAACCGTTCCTGTGACACTAGTTATAGATTCAGATGCTTCACTTCAGGTTTACTGTATCTCTTGGACCTTCTCATTGACGACGAAACACAGAAATTGCATCGGAATTAAATAGAAAAAGCACGATGCCGACTTAAGTACAAGAAGACTGACTCTTCCAACTGTCAATGTTCTGAACCATTCCTGTGACACTAGTTATAGATTCCGATGCTTCACTTGAGGTTTACTGTATCCCTTGGACCTTCTTATTGTCGATGAAACACAGAAATTGCATCGGAATTAAATAGAAAAGGCACAATGCCGACTTAAGTACAAGAAGACTGACTCTTCCTACTGTCTATGTTTTAACCATTCCTGTGACACTAGTTATAGATTCCGATGCTTCACTTCAGGTTTACTGATCCCTCTGACCTTCTTATTGACGATGAAACACAGAAACAGCATCGGAATTAAATACAAAAGGCAAAATGAAGACTCAGATACCAATTGACTGGCTCTTCTTACTCTCTAAGTTTTGAACCTTTCCTGAGAGACCGCTTTTAGATTCCGGTGCATCACTTCAGGTTTACTGTATCCCTTGGACCTTCTTATTGACGACGAAACACAGAAATTGCATCGGAAATAAATAGAAATGGCACAATGCCGACACAAGTACAAGAAGACTGACTCTTCTTACTGACTATGTTTTGAACATTTCCTGTGAGACCAGTCTTAGATTCCGATGCTTCACTATGTGTTTACTGTATCCCTTGGACCTTCGTATTGACGATGAAACACAGAAATTGCATCGACATTAAATACAAAAGGCACAATGGAGACTTAAGTACGAGAAGACTGACTCTTCTTACTGTCTATGTTTTGAACCATTCCTGTGACACTCGTTATAGATTCCGATGCTTCAATTCGGGTTTACTGTATCCCTTGGACCTTCTTATTGACGATGAACAACAGAAATTGCATCGGAATTAAATACAAAAGGCACAATGCCGACTTAAGTACAAGAAGACTGACTCTTCCTACCGTCTATGTTTGAACCAATCCTGTGACACTACTTATAGATTCCGATGCATCACTTCAGGTTTACTGTATCCCTTGGACCTTCTTATTGACGATGGAACACAGAAATTGCATCGGCATTAAATACAAAAGGCACAATGCCGACTTAATTACAAGAAGACTGACTCTTCTAGCTGTGTATGTTTTGATCCATTCCTGTGACACTACTTATAGATTCCGATGCATCACTTCAGAATTACTGTATCCCTCTGACCTTCTCCTTGACGATGAAACGCAGAAATTGCATTGGAATTAAAAACAAAAGGCACAATGCCGATATAAGTACAAGAAGACTGACTCTTCTTACTATCTATGTTTTGAACCATCCCTGTGACACTAGTTATAGATTCTGATGCTTCACTTCAGTTTTACTGTATCCCTTGGACCCTCTTATTGTCTATGAAACACAGGAATTGCATCGGAATTAAATAGAAAAGGCACAATGCCTACTTGAGTACAAGAAGACTGACTCTTCCTACTGTCTATGATTTGAAGCATTCCTGTGACACTAGTTATAGATTCCGATGATTCACTTCAAGTTTACTGTATCCCTTTGACCTTCTTATTGACGATGAAACACAGAAATTGCAGCGGAATTAAATAGAAAAGGCACAATGCCGACTTAAGTACAAGAAGAATGACTCTTCCTACTGTCTATGTCTTGAACCATTCCTGTGACACTAGTTATAGAAACCGATGCTCCATTTCAGGTTTACTGTATCCCTCTGACCTTCGTATTGACGATGAAACACAGAAATTGCATCGGAAATAAATACAAATGGCACAATGCCGACTCAAGTACAAGAAGAATGACTCTTACTACTATCTATGCTTTGAACCATTCCTGTGACACTAGTTGTACATTCCGATGCTTCACTTCAGGTTTACTGTATCCCTCTGACCTTCTTATTGACGATGAAACACAGAAATTGCATCGGAATTAAATACAAAAGGCACAATGCCGACTCAAATACATATTGACTATCTCTTCTTACTCTCTATGTTATGAACCTTTCCTGAGAGACCGGTTTTAGATTCCGACGCTTCACTTCAGGTTTACTGAATCCCTTGGACCTTCTTATTGACGATGAAACACAGAAACTGCAAGGAATTAATTAACAAAAGGCACAATGCCGACTCAAATACAAATTGACTATCTCTTCTTACTCTCTATGTTATGAACCTTTCCTGAGAGACCGGTTTTAGATTCCGACGCTTCACTTCAGGTTTACTGAATCCCTTGGACCTTCTTATTGACGATGAAAAACAGAAATTGCATCGGAACTAAATACAAAAGGCACAATGCCGACTTAAGTACAAGAAGACTGACTCTTCCTACTGTCTATGTTATGAACCATTCCTGTGACACTAGTTATAGCTTCCGATGCATCACTTTAGGTTTACTGTATCCCTTGGACCTTCTTATTGACGATGAAACACAGAAATTGCATCGGAATTAAATACAAGAGGCACAATGCCGACTTAAGTACAAGAAGACTGACTCTTCCTACTGTCTATGTTATGAACCATTCCTGTGACACTAGTTATAGCTTCCGATGCATCACTTCAGGTTTACTGTATCCCTTGGACCTTCTTATTGACGATGAAACACAGAAATTGCATCGGAATTAAATACAAGAGGCACAATGCCGACATAACTACAAGAAGCCTGACTCTTCTTGCTGTGTATGTTTTGAACCATTCCTGTGACACTAGTTATAGATTCCGATGCTTCACTTCAGGTTTACTGTATCCCTCTGACCTTCTTATTGACGATGAAACACAGATATTGCATCGGAATTAGATACAAAAGGCACAATGCCGACTCAAGTACAAGAAGACTGACTCTTCCTACTGTCTATGTTTTCAACCATTAATGTGACACTAGTTATACATTCCGAAGCTTCACTTCAGGTTTACTGTATTCCTCTGACCTTCTTCTTGATGATGAAATACAGAAATTGCATCGGAAATAAACAGAAAAGGCACAATGCCGACTTAAGTACAAGAAGACTGACTCTTCTTACTGTCTATGATTTGAACTAGTCCTGTGACACTACTCATAGATTCCGATGCTTCACTTCAGGTGTACTGTGTCCTTTGGACCTTCTTATTGACGATGAAATACAGAAATTGCATCGGGAATAAATACAAAAGGCACAATGCCAACTTAAGTACAAGTAGACTGGCTCTTCTTACTGTCTATGATTTGAACCATTCCTGTGACACTAGTTACAGATTCCGATGCTTCACTTCAGGTTTACTGTATCCCTCTGACCACCTTATTGACGATGAAAAGCAGAAATTTCATCGGAATTAAATAGAAATGGCACAATGCCGATATAAGTACAAGAAGACTGACTCTTCTTACTATCTATGTTTTGAACCATCCCTGTGACACTAGTTATGGATTCCGATGCTTTACTTCAGGTTTACTGTATCCCTTGGACCTTCTTATTGTCGATGAAACACAGAAATTGCATCGGAAATAAATACAAAAGGCACAATGCCGACTCAATTACAAGAAGAATGACCCTTACTACTGTCTATGTTTTGAACCATTTCTGTGACACTAGTTGTACATTCCGATGCTTCACTTCAGGTTTACTGTATCCCTCTGACCTTCTTATTGAAGATGAAACAAAGAAATTGCATCGGGTTTAAATAAAAAGGCACAATGCCCACTTAAGTACAAGAAGACTGACTCTTCTTACTGTCTACGTTTTGAACCATTCCTGTGACACTAGTTATAGATTCCGATGCTTCACTTCATGTTTACTGTATCCCTCTGACCTTCTTATTGACGCTGAAACACAGAAATTGTATCGGAATTAATTACAAAAGGCACAATGCCGACTTACGTTCAAGAAGACTGACTTATCTTACTGTCTATGTTTTGAACCATTCCTGTGACACTAGTTATAGATTCCGATGCTTCACTTCAGGTTTACTGTATCTCTTGGACCTTCTCATTGACGACGAAACACAGAAATTGCATCGGAATTAAATAGAAAAAGCACGATGCCGACTTAAGTACAAGAAGACTGACTCTTCCAACTGTCAATGTTCTGAACCATTCCTGTGACACTAGTTATAGATTCCGATGCTTCACTTTAGGTTTACTGTATCCCTTGGACCTTCTTATTGTCGATGAAACACAGAAATTGCATCGGAATTAAATAGAAAAGGCACAATGCCGACTTAAGTACAAGAAGACTGACTCTTCCTACTGTCTACGTTTTAACCATTCCTGTGACACTAGTTATAGTTTCCGATGCTTCGCTTCAGGTTTACTGATCCCTCTGACCTTCTTATTGACGATGAAACACAGAAACAGCATCGGAATTAAATACAAAAGGCACAATGAAGACTCAAATACCAATTGACTGGCTCTTCTTACTCTCTAAGTTTTGAACCTTTCCTGAGAGACCGGTTTTAGATTCCGGTGCATCACTTCAGGTTTACTGTATCCCTTGGACCTTCTTATTGACGACGAAACACAGAAATTGCATCGGAAATAAATAGAAATGGCACAATGCCGACACAAGTACAAGAAGACTGACTCTTCTTACTGACTATGTTTTGAACATTTCCTGTGAGACCAGTCTTAGATTCCGATGCTTCACTATGTGTTTACTGTATCCCTTGGACCTTCGTATTGACGATGAAACACAGAAATTGCATCGACATTAAATACAAAAGGCACAATGGAGACTTAAGTACGAGAAGACTGACTCTTCTTACTGTCTATGTTTTGAACCATTCCTGTGACACTAGTTATAGATTCCGATGCTTCAATTCGGGTTTACTGTATCCCTTGGACCTTCTTATTGACGATGAACAACAGAAATTGCATCGGAATTAAATACAAAAGGCACAATGCCGACTTAAGTACAAGAAGACTGACTCTTCCTACTGTCTATGTTTGAACCAATCCTGTGACACTACTTATAGATTCCGATGCATCACTTCAGGTTTACTGTATCCCTTGGACCTTCTTATTGACGATGGAACACAGAAATTGCATCGGCATTAAATACAAAAGGCACAATGCCGACTTAACTACAAGAAGACTGACTCTTCTAGCTGTGTATGTTTTGATCCATTCCTGTGACACTACTTATAGATTCCGATGCATCACTTCAGAATTACTGTATCCCTCTGACCTTCTCCTTGACGATGAAACGCAGAAATTGCATTGGAATTAAAAACAAAAGGCACAATGCCGATATAAGTACAAGAAGACTGACTCTTCTTACTATCTATGTTTTGAACCATCCCTGTGACACTAGTTATAGATTCTGATGCTTCACTTCAGTTTTACTGTATCCCTTGGACCCTCTTATTGTCGATGAAACACAGAAATTGCATCGGAATTAAATAGAAAAGGCACAATGCCTACTTGAGTACAAGAAGACTGACTCTTCCTACTGTCTATGATTTGAAGCATTCCTGTGACACTAGTTATAGATTCCGATGATTCACTTCAAGTTTACTGTATCCCTTTGACCTTCTTATTGACGATGAAACACAGAAATTGCAGCGGAATTAAATAGAAAGGGCACAATGCCGACTTAAGTACAAGAAGAATGACTCTTCCTACTGTCTATGTCTTGAACCATTCCTGTGACACTAGTTATAGAAACCGATGCTCCATTTCAGGTTTACTGTATCCCTCTGACCTTCGTATTGACGATGAAACACAGAAATTGCATCGGAAATAAATACAAAAGGCACAATGCCGACTCAAGTACAAGAAGAATGACTCTTACTACTATCTATGCTTTGAACCATTCCTGTGACACTAGTTGTACATTCCGATGCTTCACTTCAGGTTTACTGTATCCCTCTGACCTTCGTATTGACGATGAAACACAGAAATTGCATCGGAATTAAATACAAAAGGCACAATGCCGACACAAGTACAAACGACTGACTCTTCCTACTGTCTATGTTTTTAACCATTCCTGTGACACTAGTTATACATTCCGATGCTTCACTTCAGGTTTACTGATTCCCTCTGACCTTCTTAATGACGATGAAACACAGAAACTGCATCGGAATTAATTAAAAAAGGCACAATGCCGACTCAAATACAAATTGACTATCTCTTCTTACTCTCTATGTTATGAACCTTTCCTGAGAGACCGGTTTTAGATTCCGATGCTTCACTTCAGGTTTACTGTATCCCTTGGACCTTCTTATTGGCGATGAAAAACAGAAATTGCATCGGAAATGAATACAAAAGGCACAATGCCGACTTAAGTACAAGAAGACTGACTCTTCCTACTGTCTATGTTTTGAACCATTCCTGTGACACTAGTTATAGATTCCGATGCCTCAATTCGGGTTTACTGTATCCCTTGGACCTTCTTATTGACGATGAAAAACAGAAAATGCATCGGAATTAAATACAAAAGGCACAATGCCGACTTAAGTACAAGAAGACTTACTCTTCTTACTGTCTATGTTTTGAACCATTCCTGTGACACTAGTTATCAATTCCGATGCTTCACGTCAAGTTTGCTGTGTCCCTTGGACCTTCTTATTGACGATGAAACATAGAAATTGCATCGGAATTAAATACAAAAGGCACAATGCCGATTTAAGTACATGAAGACTGACTATTCCTACTGTGTATGATTAAACTATTCCTGTGACACTAGTTATAGATTCCGACACTTCACTTCAGATTTACTGATTCCCTCTGACCTTCTTATTGACGATGAAACACAGAAACTGCGTCGGAATTAAAGAAAAAAGGCACAATGCCGACTCAAATACAAATTGACTATCTTTTCTTACTCTCTATGTTATGAACCTTTCCTGAGAGACCGGTTTTAGATTCCGATGCTTCACTTCAGGTTTACTGAATCCCTTGGACCTTCTTATTGACGATGAAAAACAGAAATTGCATCGGAATTAAATACAAAAGGCACAATGCCGACTTAAGTACAAGAAGACTGACTCTTCCTACTGTCTATGTTATGAACCATTCCTGTGACACTAGTTATAGCTTCCGATGCATCACTTCAGGTTTACTGTATCCCTTGGACCTTCTTATTGACGATGAAACACAGAAATTGCATCGGAATTAAATACAAGAGGCACAATGCCGACTTAAGTACAAGAAGACTGACTCTTCCTACCGTCTATGTTATGAACCATTCCTGTGACACTAGTAATAGCTTCCGATGCATCACTTCAGGTTTACTGTATCCCTTGGACCTTCTTATTGACGATGAAACACAGAAATTGCATCGGAATTAAATACAAGAGGCACAATGCCGACATAACTACAAGAAGCCTGACTCTTCTTTCTGTGTATGTTTTGAACCATTCCTGTGACACTAGTTATAGATTCCGATGCTTCACTTCAGGTTTACTGTATCCCTCTGACCTTCTTATTGACGATGAAACACAGATATTGCATCGGAATTAGATACAAAAGGCACAATGCCGACTCAAGTACAAGAAGACTGACTCTTCCTACTGTCTATGTTTTCAACCATTAATGTGACACTAGTTATACATTCCGAAGCTTCACTTCAGGTTTACTGTATTCCTCTGACCTTCTTCTTGATGATGAAATACAGAAATTGCATCGGAATTAAACAGAAAAGGCACAATGCCTACTTAAGTACAAGAAGACTGACTCTTCTTACTGTCTATGATTTGAACTAGTCCTGTGACACTACTTATAGATTCCGATGCTTCACTTCAGGTGTACTGTGTCCTTTGGACCTTCTTATTGACGATGAAATACAGAAATTGCATCGGGAATAAATACAAAAGGCACAATGCCAACTTAAGTACAAGTAGACTGGCTCTTCTTACTGTCTATGATTTGAACCATTCCTGTGACACTAGTTACAGATTCCGATGCTTCACTTCAGGTTTACTGTATCCCTCTGACCACCTTATTGACGATGAAACGCAGAAATTTCATCGGAATTAAATAGAAATGGCACAATGCCGATATAAGTACAAGAAGACTGACTCTTCTTACTATCTATGTTTTGAACCATCCCTGTGACACTAGTTATGGATTCCGATGCTTTACTTCAGGTTTACTGTATCCCTTGGACCTTCTTATTGTCGATGAAACACAGAAATTGCATCGGAAATAAATACAAAAGGCACAATGCCGACTCAATTACAAGAAGAATGACCCTTACTACTGTCTATGTTTTGAACCATTTCTGTGACACTAGTTGTACATTCCGATGCTTCACTTCAGGTTTACTGTATCCCTCTGACCTTCTAATTGACGATGCAACACAGAAATTGCATCGGAATTAAATACAAAAGGCACAATGCCGACACAAGTACAAAGCACCGACTCTTCCTACTGTCTATGTTTTGAGCCATTCCTGTGACACTAGTTACACATTCCGATGCTTCACTTCAGGTTTACTGTATTCCTCTGACCTTCTTCTTGATGATAAAAAACAGAAATTGCATCGGAATTAAATACAAAAGGCACAATGCCGACTTAAGTACAAGAGGACTGACTCTTCCTACTGTCTATGTTTTGAACCATCCCTGTGACCTTAGTTATAGATTCCGATGCTTTACTTCAGGTTTACTGTATCCCTTGGACCTTCTCATTGACGATGAAACACACAAATTGCATCGGAATTAAATACAAAAGGCACAATGCCGACTTAAGTTCAAGAAGACTGACTCTTCTTGCTGTGTTTGCTTTGAACCATTCCTGAGACACTAGATATAGATTCCGATGCTTCACTTCAGGTTTACTGTATCCCTCTGACCTTCTTATTGACGATGAATCACGGAAATTGCATCGGAATTAAATACAAAATGCACAATGCCGACTCAAGTACAAGAAGACTGACTCTTCCTACTGTCTATTATTTGAACCATTCCTGTGACACTAGTTATACATTCCGATGCTTCACTTCAGGTTTACTGTATTCCTCTGACCTTCTTCTTGATGATGAAACACAGAAATTGCATCGGACTTAAACAGAAAAGGGACAATGCCGACTTCAGTACAAGAAGACTGACTCTTGCTACTGTCTATGTTTTGAACCATTCCTGTGACACTAGTTATAGATTCCGATGATTCATTTCAAGTTTTCTGTATCCCTTTGCCCTTCTTATTGACGATGAAACACAGAAATTGCACCGGAATTAAATAGAAAAGGCACAATGCCGACTTAAGTACAAGAAGAATGACTCTTCCTACTGTCTATGTTTTGAACCGTTCCTGTGACACTAGTTATAGATTCCGATGCTTCACTTCAGGTTTACTGTATCCTACTGACCTTCTTATTGACGATGAAACACAGAAATTGCATCGGAATTAAATAGGAAAGGCATAATGCCGACTTAAGTGCAAGAAGACTGACCCCTCCAATTGGCTATGATTTGAACCATTCCTGTGACACTAGCTTTACATTCCGATGCTTCACTTCAGGTTTACTGTATCCCTCTGACCTTCTTATTGACGCTGAAACACAGAAATTGTATCGGAATTAATTACAAAAGGCACAATGCCGACTTACGTACAAGAAGACTGACTTATCTTACTGTCTATGTTTTGAACCATTCCTGTGACACTAGTTATAGATTCCGATGCTTCACTTCAGGTTTACTGTATCTCTTGGACCTTCTCATTGACGACGAAACACAGAAATTGCATCGGAATTAAATAGAAAAAGCACAATGCCGACTTAAGTACAAGAAGACTGACTCTTCCAACTGTTTATGTTCTGAACCATTCCTGTGACACTAGTTATAGATTCCGATGCTTCACTTTAGGTTTACTGTATCCCTTGGACCTTCTTATTGTCGATAAAACACAGAAATTGCATCGGAATTAAATAGAAAAGGCACAATGCCGACTTAAGTACAAGAAGACTGACTCTTCCTACTGTCTATGTTTTAACCATTCCTGTGACACTAGTTATAGATTCCGATGCATCACTTCAGGTTTACTGATCCCTCTGACCTTCTTATTGACGATGAAACACAGAAACAGCATCGCAATTAAATACAAAAGGCACAATGAAGACTCAAATACCAATTGACTGGCTCTTCTTACTCTCTAAGTTTTGAACCTTTCCTGAGAGACCGGTTTTAGATTCCGGTGCATCACTTCAGGTTTACTGTATCCCTTGGACCTACTTATTGACGAAGAAACACAGAAATTGCATCGGAAATAAATAGAAATGGCACAATGCCGACACAAGTACAAGAAGACTGACTCTACTTACTGTCTATGTTTTGAACATTTCCTGTGAGACCAGTCTTAGATACCGATACTTCACTATGTGTTTACTGTATCCCTTGGACCTTCGTATTGACGATGAAACACAGAAATTGCATCGACATTAAATACAAAAGGCACAATGGAGACTTAAGTACGAGAAGACTGACTCTTCTTACTGTCTATGTTTTGAACCATTCCTGTGACACTAGTTATAGATTCCGATGCTTCAATTCGGGTTTACTGTATCCCTTGGACCTTCTTATTGACGATGAACAACAGAAATTGCATCGGAATTAAACACAAAAGGCACAATGCCGACTTAAGTACAAGAAGACTGACTCTTCCTACTGTCTATGTTTGAACCATTCCTGTGACACTACTTATAGATTCCGATGCATCACTTCAGGTTTACTGTATCCCTTGGACCTTCTTATTGACGATGGAACACAGAAATTGCATCGGCATTAAATACAAAAGGCACAATGCCGACTTAACTACAAGAAGACTGACTCTTCTAGCTGTGTATGTTTTGATCCATTCCTGTGACACTACTTATAGATTCCGATGCATCACTTCAGAATTACTGTATCCCTCTGACCTTCTCCTTGACGATGAAACGCAGAAATTGCATTGGAATTAAATACAAAAGGCACAATGCCGATATAAGTACAAGAAGACTGACTCTTCTTACTATCTATGTTTTGAACCATCCCTGTGACACTAGTTATAGATTCTGATGCTTCACTTCAGTTTTACTGTATCCCTTGGACCCTCTTATTGTCGATGAAACACAGAAATTGCATCGGAATTAAATAGAAAAGGCACAATGCCTACTTGAGTACAAGAAGACTGACTCTTCCTACTGTCTATGATTTGAAGCATTCCTGTGACACTAGTTATAGATTCCGATGATTCACTTCAAGTTTACTGTATCCCTTTGACCTTCTTATTGACGATGAAACACAGAAATTGCAACGGAATTAAATAGAAAAGGCACAATGCCGACTTAAGTACAAGAAGAATGACTCTTCCTACTGTCTATGCCTTGAACCATTCCTGTGACACTAGTTATAGATTGCGATGCTCCATTTCAGGTTTACTGTATCCCTCTGACCTTCGTTTTGACGATGAAACACAGATATTGCATCGGAAATAAATACAAAAGGCACAATGCCGACTCAAGTACAAGAAGAATGACTCTTACTACTATCTATGCTTTGAACCATTCCTGTGACACTAGTTGTACATTCCGATGCTTCACGTCAGGTTTACTGTATCCCTCTGACCTTCTTATTGACGATGAAACACAGAAATTGCATCGGAATTAAATACAAAAGGCACAATGCCGACACAAGTACAAAGGACTGACTCTTCCTACTGTCTATGTTTTTAACCATTCCTGTGACACTTGTTATACATTCCGATGCTTCACTTCAGGTTTACTGATTCCCTCTGACCTTCTTAATGACGATGAAACACAGAAACTGCATCGGAATTAAATAAAAAAGGCACAATGCCGACTCAAATACAAATTGACTATCTCTTCTTACTCTCTATGTTATGAACCTTTCCTGAGAGACCGGTTTTAGATTCCGATGCTTCACTTCAGGTTTACTGTATCGCTTGGACCTTCTTATTGGCGATGAAAAACAGAAATTGCATCGGAAATAAATACAAAAGGCACAATGCCGACTTAAGTACAAGAAGACTGACTCTTCCTACTGTCTATGTTTTGAACCATTCCTGTGACACTAGTTATAGATTCCGATGCTTCAATTCGGGTTTACTGTATCCCTTGGACCTTCTTATTGACGATGAAAAACAGAAAATGCATCGGAATTAAATACAAAAGGCACAATGCCGACTTAAGTACAAGAAGACTTACTCTTCTTACTGTCTATGTTTTGAACCATTCCTGTGACACTAGTTATCAATTCCGATGCTTCACTTCAGGTTTGCTGTATCCGTTGGACCTTCTTATTGACGATGAAACACAGAAATTGCATCGGAATTAAATACAAAAGGCACAATGCCGATTTAAGTACATGAAGACTGATTCTTCCTACTGTCTATGATTAAACTATTCCTGTGACACTAGTTATAGATTCCGACACTTCACTTCAGGTTTACTGATTCCCTCTGACCTTCTTATTGACGATGAAACACAGAAACTGCGACGGAATTAAAGAAAAAAGGCACAATGCCGACTCAAATACAAATTGACTATCTCTTCTTAGTCTCTATGTTACGAACCTTTCCTGAGAGACCGGTTTTAGATTCCGATGCTTCACTTCAGGTTTACTGAATCCCTTGGACCTTCTTATTGACGATGAAAAACAGAAATTGCATCGGAATTAAATACAAAAGGCACAATGCCGACTTAAGTACAATAAGACTGACACTTCCTACTGTCTATGCTTTGAACCATTCCTGTGACACTAGTTATAGATTCCGATGCTTCAATTCGGGTTTACTGTATCCCTTGGACCTTCTTATTGACGATGAAAAACAGAAATTGCATCGGAATTAAATACAAAAGGCACAATGCCGACTTAAGTACAAGAAGACTGACTCTTCCTACTATCTATGTTATGAACCATTCCTGTGACACTAGTTATAGCTTCCGATGCATAACTTCAGGTTTACTGTATCCCATGGACCTTCTTATTGACAATGAAACACAGAAATTGCATCGGAATTAAATACAAGAGGCACAATGCCGACTTAACTACAAGAAGACTGACTCTTCTTGCTGTGTATGTTTTGAACCATTCCTGTGACACTACTTATAGATTCCGATGCTTCACTTCAGGTTTACTGTATCCCTCTGGCCTTCTTATTGACGATGAAACACAGATATTGCATCGGAATTAGATACAAAAGGCACAATGCCGACTCAAGTACAAGAAGACTGACTCTTCCTACTGTCTATGTTTTCAACCATTAATGTGACACTAGTTATACATTCCGAAGCTTCACTTCAGGTTTAATGTATTCCTCTGACCTTCTTCTTGTTGAAGAAATACAGAAATTGCATCGGAAATAAACAGAAAAGGCACAATGCCGACTTAAGTACAAGAAAACTGACTCTTCTTACTGTCTATGATTTGAACTAGTCCTGTGACACTACTTATAGATTCCGATGCTTCACTTCAGGTGTACTGTGTCCTTTGGACCTTCTTATTGACGATGAAATACAGAAATTGCATCGGGATTAAATACAAAAGGCACAATGCCAACTTAAGTACGAGTAGACTGACTCTTCTTACTGTCTATGATTTGAACCATTCCTGTGACACTAGTTACAGATTCCGATGCTTCACTTCAGGTTTACTGTATCCCTCTGACCACCTTTTTGACGATGAAACGCAGAAATTGCATCGGAATTAAATAAAAATGGAACAATGCCGATATAAGTACAAGAAGACTGACTCTTCTTACTATCTATGTTTTGAACCATCCCTGTGACACTAGTTATAGATTCCGATGCTTTACTTCAGGTTTACTGTATCCCTTGGACCTTCTTATTGTCGATGAAACACAGAAATTGCATCGGAAATAAATACAAAAGGCACAATGCCGACTCAATTACAAGAAGAATGACCCTTACTACTGTCTATGTTTTGAACCATTTCTGTGACACTAGTTGTACATTCCGATGCTTCACTTCAGGTTTACTGTATCCCTCTGACCTTCTAATTGACGATGAAACGCAGAAATTGCATCGGAATTAAATACAAAAGGCACAATGCCGACACAAGTACAAAGCACCGACTCTTCCTACTGTCTATGTTTTGAACCATTCCTGTGACACTACTTACACATTCCGATGCTTCACTTCAGGTTTACTGTATTCCTCTGACCTTCTTCTTGATGATAAAAAACAGAAATTGCATCGGAATTAAATACAAAAGGCACATTGCAGACTTAAGTACAAGAGGACTGACTCTTCCTACTGTCTATGTTTTGAACCATCCCTGTGACCTTAGTTATAGATTCCGATGCTTTACTTCAGGTTTACTGTATCCCTTGGACCTTCTCATTGACGATGAAACACACAAATTGCATCGGAATTAAATACAAAAGGCACAATGCCGACTTAAGTACAAGAAGACGGACTCTTCCTACTGTCTATGTTTTGAACCATTCCTGTGACACTAGTTATAGATTCCGATCCATCACTTCAGGTTTACTGTATCCCTTGGACCTTCTTATTGACGATGAAACACAGAAATTGCATCGGAATTAAATACAAAAGGCACAATGCCGACATAAGTACAAGAAGACTGAGTCTTCTTGCTGTGTATGTTTTGAACCATTCCTGTGACACTAGTTATAGATTCCGATGATTCATTTCAAGTTTTCTGTATCCCTTTGCCCTTCTTATTGACGATGAAACACAGAAATTGCACTGCAATTAAATAGAAAAGGCACAATGCCGACTTAAGTACAAGAAGAATGACTCATCCTACTGTCTATGTTTTGAACCATTCCTGTGACACTAGTTATAGATTCCGATGCTTCACTTCAGGTTTACTGTATCCCACTGACCTTCTTCTTGACGATGAAACACAGAAATTACATCGGAATTAAATAGGAAAGGCATAATGCCGACTTAAGTACAAGAAGACTGACCCCTCCAATTGGCTATGATTTGAACCAATCCTGTGACACTAGTTATACATTCCGATGCTTCACTTCAGGTTTACTGTATCCCTCTGACCTTCTTATTGAAGATGAAACAAAGAAATTGCATCGGGATTAAATAAAAAGGCACAATGCCGACTTAAGTACAAGAAGACTGACTCTTCTTACTGACTATGTTTTGAACCATTCCTGTGACACTAGTTATAGATTCCGATGCTTCAATTCGGGTTTACTGTATCCCTCTGGCCTTCTTATTGACGATGAAACACAGATATTGCATCGGAATTACATACAAAAGGCACAATGCCGACTCAAGTACAAGAAGACTGACTCTTCCTACTGTCTATGTTTTCAACCATTAATGCGACACTAGTTATATATTCCGAAGCTTCACTTCAGGTTTACTGTATTCCTCTGACCTTCTTCTTGATGATGAAATACAGAAATTGCATCGCAATGAAACAGAAAAGGCACAATGCCGACTTAAGTACAAGAAGACTGACTCTTCTTACTGTCTATGATTTGAACTAGTCCTGTGACACTACTTATAGATTCCGATGCTTCACTTCAGGTGTACTGTATCCCTTGGACCTTCTTATTGACGATGAAACACAGAAATTGCTTCGGAATTAAATACAGAAGGCACAGTGCCGACTTAAGTACAAGTAGACTGACTCTTCTTACTGTCTATGATTTGAACCATTCCTGTGACACTAGTTATAGATTCTGATGCTTCACTTCAGCTTTACTGTATCCCTCTGTCCTTCTCCTTGACGATGAAACGCAGAAATTGCATCGGAATTAAATACAAAAGGCACAATGCCGATATAAGTACAAGAATACTGACTCTTCTTACTATCTATGCTTTGAACCATCCCTGTGACACTAGTTATAGATTCCGATGCTTTACGTCAGGTTTACTGTATCCCTTGGACCTTCTTATTGTCGATGAAACACTGAAATTGCATCGGAATTAAATAGAAAAGGCGCAATGCCTACTTGAGTACAAGAAGACTGACTCTTCCTACAGTCTACGATTTGAAGCATTCCTGTGACACTAGTTATAGATTCCGATGATTCACTTCAAGTTTACTGTATCCCTTTGACCTTCTTATTGACGATGAAACACAGAAATTGCGTCGGAATTAAATAGAAAAGGCACAATGCCGACTTAAGTACAAGAGGAAAGACTCTTCCTACTGTCTATGTCTTGAACCATTCCTGTGACACTAGTTATAGATTGCGATGCTCCATTTCAGGTTTACTGTATCCCTCTGACCTTCGTATTGACGATGAAACACAGAAATTGCATCGGAAATAAATAGAAAAGGCACAATGCCGACTCAAGTACAAGAAGAATGACTCTTACTACTGTCTATGTTTTGAACCATTCCTGTGACACTAGTTGTACATTCCGATGCTACACTTCAGGTTTACTGTATTCCTCTGACCTTCTTCTTGATGATAAAAAACAGAAATTGCATCGGAATTAAATACAAAAGGCACAATGCCGACTTAAGTACAAGAGGACTGACTCTTCCTACTGTCTATGTTTTGAACCATCCCTGTGACCTTAGTTATAGATTCCGATGCTTTACCTCACGTTTACTGTATCCCTTGGACCTTCTTATTGTCGATGAAACACAGAAATTGAATCGGAATTAAATACAAATGGCACAATGCCGACATAAGTACAAGAAGACTGACTCTTCTTACTGTCTATGTTTTGAACTATTCCTGTGACACAAGTTATAGATTCCGATGCTTCACTTCAGGTTTGCTGTATCCCTTGGACCTTCTCATTGACGATGAAACACAGAAATTGCATCGGAATTAAATACAAAAGGCACAATGCCGACTTAAGTACAAGAAGACTGACTCTTCCTACTGTCTATGTTTTGAACCATTCCTGTGACACTAGTTATAGATTCCGATCCATCACTTCAGGTTTACTGTATCCCTTGTAACTTCTTATTGACGATGAAACACAGAAATTGCATCGGAATTAAATACAAAAGGCACAATGCCGACATAAGTACAAGAAGACTGAGTCTTCTTGCTGTGTATGTTTTGAACCATTCCTGTGACACTAGTTATAGATTCCGATGATTCATTTCAAGTTTTCTGTATCCCTTTGCCCTTCTTATTGACGATGAAACTCAGAAATTGCACCGGAATTAAATAGAAAAGGCACAATGCCGACTTAAGTACAAGAAGAATGACTCTTTCGACTGTCTATGTTTTGAACCATTCCTGTGACACTAGTTATAGATTCTGATGCATCACTTCAGTTTTACTGTATCCCACTGACCTTCTTCTTGACGATGAAACACAGAAATAGCATCGGAATTAAATAGGAAAGGCATAATGCCGACTTAAGTACAAGAAGACTGACCCCTCCAATTGGCTATGATTTGAACCAATCCTGTGACACTAGTTATACATTCCGATGCTTCACATCAGGTTTACTGTATCCCTCTGACCTTCTTATTGATGATGAAACAAAGAAATTGCATCGGGATTAAATAAAAAGGCACAATGCCGACTTAAGTACAAGAAGACTGACTCTTCTTACTGACTATGGTTTGAACCATTCCTGTGACACTAGTTATAGATTCCGATGCTTCAATTCGGGTTTACTGTATCCCTCTGGCCTTCTTATTCACGATGAAACACAGATATTGCATCGGAATTACATACAAAAGGCACAATGCCGACTCAAGTACAAGAAGACTGACTCTTCCTACTGTCTATGGTTTCAACCATTAATGCGACACTAGTTATATATTCCGAAGCTTCACTTCAGGTTTACTGTATTCCTCTGACCTTCTTCTTGTTGATGAAGTACAGTAATTGCATCGGAATTTAACAGAAAAGGCACAATGCCGACTTAAGTACAAGAAGACTGACTCTTCTTACTGTCTATGATTTGAACTAGTCCTGTGACACTACTTATAGATTCCGATGCTTCACTTCAGGTGTACTGTATCCCTTGGACCTTCTTATTGACGATGAAACACAGAAATTGCATCGGAATTAAATACAGAAGGCACAGTGCCGACTTAAGTACAAGTAGACTGACTCTTCTTACTGTCTATGATTTCAACCATTCCTGTGACACTAGTTATAGATTCTGGTGCTTCACTTCAGTTTTACTGTATCCCTCTGACCTTCTTCTTGACGATAAAACGCAGAAATTGCATCGGAATTAAATACAAAAGGCACAATGCCGATATAAGTACAAGAATACTGACTCTTCTTACTATCTATGTTTTGAACCATTCCTGTGACACTAGTTATAGATTCCGATGCTTTACGTCAGGTTTACTGTATCCCTTGGACCTTCTTATTGTCGATGAAACACAGATATTGCATCGGAATTAAATAGAAAAGGCGCAATGCCTACTTGAGTACAAGAAGAATGACTGTTACTACTGTCTATGTTTTGAACCATTCCTGTGACACTAGTTGTACATTCCGATGCTTCACTTCAGGTTTGCTGTATCCCTCTCACCTTCTTATTGACGATGAAACACAGAAATTGCATCGGAATTAAATACAAAAGGCACAATGCCGACACAAGTACAAAGGACTGACTCTTCCAACTGTCTATGTTTTGAACCATTCCTGTGACACTAGTTATACATTCCGATGCTTCACTTCAGGTTACTGTATTCCTCTGACCTTCTTCTTGATGATGAAACACAGAAATTGCATCGGGATTAAATAAAAAGGCACAATGCCGACTTAAGTACAAGAAGACTGACTCTTCTTACTGACTATGTTTTGAACCATTCCTGTGACACTAGTTATAGATTCCGATGCTTCAATTGGGGTTACTGTATCCCTCTGGCCTTCTTATTCACGATGAAACACAGATATTGCATCGGAATTACATACAAAAGGCACAATGCCGACTCAAGTACAAGAAGACTGACTCTTCCTACTGTCTATGTTTTCAACCATTAATGCGACACTAGTTATATATTCCGAAGCTTCACTTCAGATTTACTGTATTCCTCTGACCTTCTTCTTGATGATGAAATACAGAAATTGCATCGGAATTAAACAGAAAAGGCACAATGCCGACTTAAGTACAAGAGGACTGACTCTTCTTACTGTCTATGATTTGAACTAGTCCTGTGACACTACTTATAGATTCCGATGCTTCACTTCAGGTTACTGTATTCCTCTGACCTTCTTCTTGATGATGAAACACAGAAATTGCATCGGGATTAAATAAAAAGGCACAATGCCGACTTAAGTACAAGAAGACTGGCTCTTCCTACTGTAATTTGTTTTGAACCATTCCTGTGACACTAGTTAGAGATTCCGATGCATCACTTCAGGTTTACTGTATCCCTTGGACCTTCTTATTGACGATGAAACACAGAAATTGCATCGGAATTAAATACAAAAGGCACAATGCCGACTTAACTACAAGAAGACTGACTCTTCTTGCTGTGTATGTTTTGAACCATTCCTGTGACCTTAGTTATAGATTCCGATGCTTTACCTCACGTTTACTGTATCCCTTGGACCTTCTTATTGTCGATGAAACACAGAAATTGCATCGGAATTAAATACAAATGGCACAATGCCGACATAAGTACAAGAAGACTGACTCTTCTTACTGTCTATGTTTTTAACTATTCCTGTGACACTAGTTATAGATTCCGATGCTTCACTTCAGGTTTACTGTATTCCTCTGACCTTCTTCTTGATGATAAAAAACAGAAATTGCATCGGAATGAAATACAAAAGGCACAATGCCGACTTAAGTACAAGAGGACTGACTCTTCCTACTGTCTATGTTTTGAACCATCCCTGTGACCTTAGTTATAGATTCCGATGCTTTACCTCACGTTTACTGTATCCCTTGGACCTTCTTATTGTCGATGAAGCACAGAAATTGCATCGGAATTAAATACAAGTGGCACAATGCCGACATAAGTACAAGAAGACTGACTCTTCTTACTGTCTATGTTTTGAAGTATTCCTGTGACACTAGTTATAGATTCCGATCCATCACTTCAGGTTTACTGTATCCCTCTGACCTTCTTATTGACGATGAAACACAGAAATTGCATCGGAATTAAATACAAAAGGCACAATGCCGACATAAGTACAAGATGACTGAGTCTTCTTGCTGTGTATGTTTTGAACCATTCCAGTGACACTAGTTATAGATTTCGATGATTCATTTCAAGTTTTCTGTATCCCTTTGCCCTTCTTATTGACGATGAAACACAGAAATTGCACCGGAATTAAATAGAAAAGGCACAATGCCGACTTAAGTACAAGAAGAATGACTCTTCCTACCGTCTATGTTTTGAACCATTCCTGTGACACTAGTTATAGATTCTGAGGCTTCACTTCAGGTTTACTGTATCCCACTGACCTTCTTCTTGACGATGAAACACAGAAATAGCATCGGAATTAAATAGGAAAGGCATATTGCCGACTTAAGTACAAGAAGACTGACCCCTCCAATTGGCTATGATTTGAACCAATCCTGTGACACTAGTTATACATTCCGATGCTTCACATCAGGTTTACTGTATCCCTCTGACCTTCTTATTGATGATGAAACAAAGAAATTGCATCGGGATTAAATAAAAAGGCATAATGCCGACTTAAGTACAAGAAGCCTGACTCTTCTTACTGACTATGTTTTGAACCATTCCTGTGACACTAGTTATAGATTCCGATGCTTCAATTCGGGTTACTGTATCCCTCTGGCCTTCTTATTCACGATGAAACACAGATATTGCATCGGAATTACATACAAAAGGCACAATGCCGACTCAAGTACAAGAAGACTGACTCTTCCTACTGTCTATGTTTTCAACCATTAATGCGACACTAGTTATATTTTCCGAAGCTTCACTTCAGGTTTACTGTATTCCTCTGACCTTCTTCTTGATGATGAAATACAGAAATTGCATCGGAATTAAACAGAAAAGGCACAATGCCGAATTAAGTACAAGAGGACTGACTCTTCTTACTGTTTATGATTTGAACTAGTCCTGTGACACTACTTATAGATTCCGATGCTTCACTTCAGGTGTACTGTATCCCTTGGACCTTCTTATTGACGATGAAACACAGAAATTGCATCGGAATTAAGTACAGAAGGCACAGTGCCGACTTCAGTACAAGTAGACTGACTCTTCTTACTGTCTATGATTTCAACCATTCCTGTGACACTAGTTATACATTCCGATGCTTCACTTCAGGTTTACTGTATTCCTCTGACCTTCTTCTTGATGATGAAACACAGAAATTGCATCGGAATTAAATACAAAAGGCACAATGCCGACTTAAGTACAAGAAGACTGACTCTTTCTACTGTCCATGCTTTGAACCATCCCTGTGACCTTAGTTATAGATTCCGATGCTTTACTTCAGGTTTACTGTATCCCTTGGACCTTCTTATTGTCGATGAAACACAGAAATTGGATCGGAATTAAATACAAAAGGCACAATGCCGACTTAATTACAAGAAGACTGACTCTTCTTACTGTCTATGTTTTGAACCATTCCTGTGACACTAGTTATCAATTCCGATGCTTCACTTCAGGTTTGCTGTATCCCTAGGACCTTTTTATTGATGATGAAACACAGAAATTGCATCGGAATTAAATACAAAAGGCACAATGCCGACTTAAGTACATGAAGACTGACTCTTCCTACTGTCTATGATTTAACCATTCCTGTGACACTAGTTATAGATTCCGATGCTTCACTTCAGTATTACTGATTCCCTCTGACCTTCTTATTGACGATGAAACACAGAAACTGCATCGGAATTAAATAAAAAAGGCACAATGCCGACTCAAATACAAATTGACTATCTCTTCTTACTCTCTATGTTATGAACCTTTCCTGTGAGACCGGTTTTAGATTCCGTTGCTTCACTTCAGGTTTACTGTATCCCTTGGACCTTCTTATTGGCAATGAAAAACAGAAATTGCATCGGAAATAAATACAAAAGGGCACAATGCCGACTTAAGTACAAGAAGACTGTTTCTTCCTACTGTCTATGTTTTGAACCATTCCTGTGACACTAGTTATAGATTCCGATGTTTCAATTCGGGTTTACTGTATCCCTTGGACCTTCTTATTGACGATGAAAAACAGAAATTGCATCGGAATTAAATACAAAAGGCACAATGCCGACTTAAGTACAAGAAGACTGGCTCTTCCTACTGTAATTTGTTTTGAACCATTCCTGTGACACTAGTTAGAGATTCCGATGCATCACTTCAGGTTTACTGTATCCCTTGGACCTTCTTATTGACGATGAAACACAGAAATTGCATCGGAATTAAATACAAAAGGCACAATGCCGACTTAACTACAAGAAGACTGACTCTTCTTGCTGTGTATGTTTTGAACCATTCCTGTGACCTTAGTTATTGATTCCGATGCTTTACCTCACGTTTACTGTATCCCTTGGACCTTCTTATTGTCGATGAAACACAGAAATTGCATCGGAATTAAATACAAATGGCACAATGCCGACATAAGTACAAGAAGACTGACTCTTCTTACTGTCTATGTTTTTAACTATTCCTGTGACACTAGTTATAGATTCCGTTGCTTCACTTCAGGTTTACTGTATTCCTCTGACCTTCTTCTTGATGATAAAAAACAGAAATTGCATCGGAATTAAATACAAAAGGCACAATGCCGACTCAAGTACAAGAGGACTGACTCTTCCTACTGTCTATGTTTTGAACCATCCCTGTGACCTTAGTTATAGATTCCGATGCTTTACCTCACGTTTACTGTATCCCTTGGACCTTCTTATTGTCGATGAAACACAGAAATTGCATCGGAATTAAATACAAATGGCACAATGCCGACATAAGTACAAAAAGACTGACTCTTCTTACTGTCTATGTTTTGAACTATTCCTGTGACACTAGTTATAGATTCCGATGCTTCACTTCAGGTTTGCTGTATCTCTTGGACCTTCTCATTGACGCTGAAACACAGAAATTTCATCGGAATTAAATACAAAAGGCACAATGCCGACTTAAGTACAAGAAGACTGACTCTTCCTACTGTCTATGTTTTGAACCATTCCTGTGACACTAGTTATAGATTCCGATCCATCACTTCAGGTTTACTGTATCCCTTGGACCTTCTTATTGACGATGAAACACAGAAATTGCATCGGAATCAAATACAAAAGGCACAATGCCGACATAAGTACAAGATGACTGAGTCTTCTTGCTGTGTATGTTTTGAACCATTCCTGTGACACTAGTTATAGATTCCGATGATTCATTTCAAGTTTTCTGTATCCCTTTGCCCTTCTTATTGACGATGAAACACAGAAATTGCACCGGAATTAAATAGAAAAGGCACAATGCCGACTTAAGTACAAGAAGAATGACTCTTCCTACTGTCTATGTTTTGAACCATTCCTGTGACACTAGTTATGGATTCTGATGCTTCACTTCAGGTTTACTGTATCCCACTGACCTTCTTCTTGACGATGAAACACAGAAATAGCATCGGAATTAAATAGGAAAGGCATAATGCCGACTTAAGTACAAGAAGACTGACCCCTCCAATTGGCTATGATTTGAACCAATCCTGTGACACTAGTTATACATTCCGATGCTTCACATCTGGTTTACTGTATCCCTCTGACCTTCTTATTGATGATGAAACAAAGAAATTGCATCGGGATTAAATAAAAAGGCACAATGCCGACTTAAGTACAAGAAGACTGACTCTTCTTACTGACTATGTTTTGAACCATTCCTGTGACACTAGTTATAGATTCCGATGCTTCAATTCGGGTTACTGTATCCCTCTGGCCCTCTTATTCACGATGAAACACAGATATTGCATCGGAATTACATACAAAAGGCACAATGCCGACTCAAGTACAAGAAGACTGACTCTTCCTACTGTCTATGTTTTCAACCATTAATGCGACACTAGTTATATTTTCCGAAGCTTCACTTCAGGTTTACTGTATTCCTCTGACCTTCTTCTTGATGATGAAATACAGAAATTGCATCGGAATTAAACAGAAAAGGCACAATGCCGACTTAAGTACAAGAGGACTGACTCTTCTTACTGTTTATGATTTGAACTAGTCCTGTGACACTACTTATAGATTCCGATGCTTCACTTCAGGTGTACTGTATCCCTTGGACCTTCTTATTGACGATGAAACACAGAAATTGCATCGGAATTAAGTACAGAAGGCACAGTGCCGACTTCAGTACAAGTAGACTGACTCTTCTTACTGTCTATGATTTCAACCATTCCTGTGACACTAGTTATACATTCCGATGCTTCACTTCAGGTTTACTGTATTCCTCTGACCTTCTTCTTGATGATGAAACACAGAAATTGCATCGGAATTAAATACAAAAGGCACAATGCCGACTTAAGTACAAGAAGACTGACTCTTTCTACTGTCCATGCTTTGAACCATCCCTGTGACCTTAGTTATAGATTCCGATGCTTTACTTCAGGTTTACTGTATCCATTGGACCTTCTTATTGTCGATGAAACACAGAAATTGGATCGGAATTAAATACAAAAGGCACAATGCCGACTTAATTACAAGATGACTGACTCTTCTTACTGTCTATGTTTTGAACCATTCCTGTGACACTAGTTATCAATTCCGATGCTTCACTTCAGGTTTGCTGTATCCCTAGGACCTTTTTATTGATGATGAAACACAGAAATTGCATCGGAATTAAATACAAAAGGCACAATGCCGACTTAAGTACATGAAGACTGACTCTTCCTACTGTCTATGATTTAACCATTCCTGTGACACTAGTTATAGATTCCGATGCTTCACTTCAGTATTACTGATTCCCTCTGACCTTCTTATTGACGATGAAACACAGAAACTGCATCGGAATTAAATAAAAAAGGCACAATGCCGACTCAAATACAAATTGACTATCTCTTCTTACTCTCTATGTTATGAACCTTTCCTGTGAGACCGGTTTTAGATTCCGATGCTTCACTTCAGGTTTACTGTATCCCTTGGACCTTCTTATTGGCAATGAAAAACAGAAATTGCATCGGAAATAAATACAAAAGGGCACAATGCCGACTTAAGTACAAGAAGACTGTTTCTTCCTACTGTCTATGTTTTGAACCATTCCTGTGACACTAGTTATAGATTCCGATGTTTCAATTCGGGTTTACTGTATCCCTTGGACCTTCTTATTGACGATGAAAAACAGAAATTGCATCGGAATTAAATACAAAAGGCACAATGCCGACTTAAGTACAAGAAGACTGGCTCTTCCTACTGTAATTTGCTTTGAACCATTCCTGTGACACTAGTTAGAGATTCCGATGCATCACTTCAGGTTTACTGTATCCCTTGGACCTTCTTATTGACGATGAAACACAGAAATTGCATCGGAATTAAATACAAAAGGCACAATGCCGACTTAACTACAAGAAGACTGACTCTTCTTGCTGTGTATGTTTTGAACCATTCCTGTGACCTTAGTTATTGATTCCGATGCTTTACCTCACGTTTACTGTATCCCTTGGACCTTCTTATTGTCGATGAAACACAGAAATTGCATCGGAATTAAATACAAATGGCACAATGCCGACATAAGTACAAGAAGACTGACTCTTCTTACTGTCTATGTTTTTAACTATTCCTGTGACACTAGTTATAGATTCCGTTGCTTCACTTCAGGTTTACTGTATTCCTCTGACCTTCTTCTTGATGATAAAAAACAGAAATTGCATCGGAATTAAATACAAAAGGCACAATGCCGACTCAAGTACAAGAGGACTGACTCTTCCTACTGTCTATGTTTTGAACCATCCCTGTGACCTTAGTTATAGATTCCGATGCTTTACCTCACGTTTACTGTATCCCTTGGACCTTCTTATTGTCGATGAAACACAGAAATTGCATCGGAATTAAATACAAATGGCACAATGCCGACATAAGTACAAAAAGACTGACTCTTCTTACTGTCTATGTTTTGAACTATTCCTGTGACACTAGTTATAGATGCCGATGCTTCACTTCAGGTTTGCTGTATCTCTTGGACCTTCTCATTGACGCTGAAACACAGAAATTTCATCGGAATTAAATACAAAAGGCACAATGCCGACTTAAGTACAAGAAGACTGACTCTTCCTACTGTCTATGTTTTGAACCATTCCTGTGACACTAGTTATAGATTCCGATCCATCACTTCAGGTTTACTGTATCCCTTGGACCTTCTTATTGACGATGAAACACAGAAATTGCATCGGAATCAAATACAAAAGGCACAATGCCGACATAAGTACAAGATGACTGAGTCTTCTTGCTGTGTATGTTTTGAACCATTCCTGTGACACTAGTTATAGATTCCGATGATTCATTTCAAGTTTTCTGTATCCCTTTGCCCTTCTTATTGACGATGAAACACAGAAATTGCACCGGAATTAAATAGAAAAGGCACAATGCCGACTTAAGTACAAGAAGAATGACTCTTCCTACTGTCTATGTTTTGAACCATTCCTGTGACACTAGTTATGGATTCTGATGCTTCACTTCAGGTTTACTGTATCCCACTGACCTTCTTCTTGACGATGAAACACAGAAATAGCATCGGAATTAAATAGGAAAGGCATAATGCCGACTTAAGTACAAGAAGACTGACCCCTCCAATTGGCTATGATTTGAACCAATCCTGTGACACTAGTTATACATTCCGATGCTTCACATCTGGTTTACTGTATCCCTCTGACCTTCTTATTGATGATGAAACAAAGAAATTGCATCGGGATTAAATAAAAAGGCACAATGCCGACTTAAGTACAAGAAGACTGACTCTTCTTACTGACTATGTTTTGAACCATTCCTGTGACACTAGTTATAGATTCCGATGCTTCAATTCGGGTTACTGTATCCCTCTGGCCTTCTTACTCACGATGAAACACAGATATTGCATCGGAATTACATACAAAAGGCACAATGCCGACTCAAGTACAAGAAGACTGACTCTTCCTACTGTCTATGTTTTCAACCATTAATGCGACACTAGTTATATATTCCGAAGCTTCACTTCAGGTTTACTGTATTCCTCTGACCTTCTTCTTGATGATGAAATACAGAAATTGCATCGGAATTAAACAGAAAAGGCACAATGCCGACTTAAGTACAAGAGGACTGACTCTTCTTACTGTCTATGATTTGAACTAGTCCTGTGACACTACTTATAGATTCCGATGCTTCACTTCAGGTGTACTGTATCCCTTGGACCTTCTTATTGGCGATGAAACACAGAAATTGCATCGGAATTAAATACAGAAGGCACAGTGCCGACTTCAGTACAAGTAGACTGACTCTTCTTACTGTCTATGATTTCAACCATTCCTGTGACACTAGTTATAGATTCTGATGCTTCACTTCAGTTTTACTGTATCCCTCTGACCTTCTTCTTGACGATGAAACGCAGAAATTGCATCGGAATTAAATACAAAAGGCACAATGCCGATATAAGTACAAGAATACTGACTCTTCTTACTATCTATGTTTTGAACCATCCCTGTGACACTAGTTATAGATTGCGATGCTTCACTTCAGGTTTACTGTATCCCTCTGACCTTCGTATTGACGATGAAACACAGAAATTGCATCGAAAATAAATACAAAAGGCACAATGCCGACTGAAGTACAAGAAGAATCACTGTTACTACTGTCTATGTTTTGAACCATTCCTGTGACACTAGTTGTACATTCCGATGCTTCACTTCAGGTTTACTGTATCCCTCTGACCTTCTTATTGACGATGAAACACAGAAATTGCATCGGAATTAAATACAAAAGGCACAATGCCGACACAAGTACAAAGGACTGACTCTTCCTACTGTCTATGTTTTGAACCATTCCTGTGACACTAGTTATACATTCCGATGCTTCACTTCAGGTTTACTGTATTCCTCTGACCTTCTTCTTGATGATGATACACAGAAATTGCATCGGAATTAAATACAAAAGGCACAATGCCGACTTACGTACAAGAAGACTGACTCTTTCTACTGTCCATGCTTTGAACCATCCCTGTGACCTTAGTTATAGATTCCGATGCTTTACGTCAAGTTTACTGTATCCCTTGGACCTTCTTATTGTCGATGAAACACAGAAATTGGATCGGAATTAAATACAAAGGGCACAATGCCGACTTAAGTACAAGTAGACTGACTCTTCTTACTGTCTATGTTTTGAACCATTCCTGTGACACTAGTTATCAATTCCGATGCTTCACTTCAGGTTTGCTGTATCCCTTGGACCTTTTTATTGACGATGAAACACAGAAATTGCATCGGAATTAAATACAAAAGGCACAATGCCGACTTAAGTACAAGAAGACTGACTCTTCCTACTGTCTATGTTTTGAACCATTCCTGTGACACTAGTTATAGATTCCGATGCTTCAATTCGGGTTTACTGTATCCCTTGGACCTTCTTATTGACGATGAAAAAACAGAAATTGCATCGGAATTAAATACAAAAGGCACAATGCCTACTTAACTACAAGAAGACTGACTGTTCTTGCTGTGTATGTTTTGAACCTTTCCTGTGACACTAGTTATAGATTGCGAGGCTCCATTTCAGGTTTACTGTATCCCTCTGACCTTCGTATTGACGATGAATCACAGAAATTGCATCGGAAATAAATAGAAAAGGCACAATGCCGACTCAAGTACAAGAAGAATGACTCTTACTACTGTCTATGTATTGAACAATTCCTGTGACACTAGTTGTACTTTCCGATGCTACACTTAAGGTTTACTGTATCCCTCTGACCTTGTTATTGACGATGAAACACAGAAATTGCATCGACATTAAATACAAAAGGCACAATGCCGACACAAGTACAAAGGACTGACTCTTCCTACTGTCTATGTTTTGAACCATTCCTGTGACACTGGTTATACATTCCGATGCTTCACTTCAGGTTTACTGTATTCCTCTGACCTTCTTCTTGATGATAAAAAACAGAAATTGCATCGAAATTAAATACAAAAGGCACAATGCCGACTTAAGTACAAGAGGACTGACTCTTCCTACTGTCTATGTTTTGAACCATCCCTGTGACCTTATTTATAGATTCCGATGCTTTACCTCACGTTTACTGTATCCCTTGGACCTTCTTATTGTCGATGAAACACAGAAATTGCATCGGAATTAAATACAAATGGCACAATGCCGACATAAGTACATGAAGACTGACTCTTCTTACTGTCTATGTTTTGAACTATTCCTGTGACACTAGTTATAGATTCCGATGCTTCACTTCAGGTTTGCTGTATCCCTTGGACCTTCTCATTGACGATGAAACACAGAAATTGCATCGGAATTAAATACAAAAGGCACAATGCCGACTTAAGTACAAGAAGACTGACTCTTCCTACTGTCTATGTTTTGAACCATTCCTGTGACACTAGTTATAGATTCCGATCCATCACTTCAGGTTTACTGTATCCCTTGGACCTTCTTATTGACGATGAAACACAGAAATTGCATCGGAATTAAATACAAAAGGCACAATGCCGACATAAGTACAAGAAGACTGAGTCTTCTTGCTGTGTATGTTTTGAACCATTCCTGTGACACTAGTTATAGATTCCGATGATTCATTTCAAGTTATCTGTATCCGTTTGCCCTTCTTATTGACGATGAAACACAGATATTGCACCGGAATTAAATAGAAAAGGCACAATGCCGACTTAAGTACAAGAAGAATGACTCTTCCTACTGTCTATGTTTTGAACCATTCCTGTGACACTAGTTATAGATTCTGATGCTTCACTTCAGGTTTACTGTATCCCACTGACCTTCTTCTTGACGATGAAACACAGAAATAGCATCGGAATTAAGTAGAAAAAGGCATAATGCCGACTTAAGTACAAGAAGACTGACCCCTCCAATTGGCTATGATTTGAACCAATCCTGTGACACTAGTTATACATTCCGATGCTTCACATCAGGTTTACTGTATCCCTCTGACCTTCTTATTGATGATGAAACAAAGAAATTGCATCGGGATTAAATAAAAAGGCACAATGCCGACTTAAGTACAAGAAGACTGACTCTTCTTACTGACTATGTTTTGAACCATTCCTGTGACACTAGTTATAGATTCCGATGCTTCAATTCCGGTTTACTGTATCCCTCTGGCCTTCTTATTGACGATGAAACACAGATATTGCATCGGAATTACATACAAAAGGCACAATGCCGACTCAAGTACAAGAAGACTGACTCTTCCTACTGTCTATGTTTTCAACCATTAATGCGACACTAGTTATATATTCCGAAGCTTCACTTCAGGTTTACTGTATTCCTCTGACCTTCTTCTTGATGATGAAATACAGAAATTGCATCGGAATTAAACAGAAAAGGCACAATGCCGACTTAAGTACAAGAAGACTGACTCTTCTTACTGTCTATGATTTGAACTAGTCCTGTGACACTACTTATAGATTCCGATGCTCCATTTCAGGTTTACTGTATCCCTCTGACCTTCGTATTGACGATGAAACACAGAAATTGCATCGGAAATAAATACAAAAGGCACAATGCCGACTGAAGTACAAGAAGAATGACTGTTACTACTGTCTATGTTTTGAACCATTCTGTGACACTAGTTATAGATTCCGATGCTTCACGTCAGGTTTACTGTATCCCACTGACCTTCTTATTGACGATGAAACACAGAAATTGCATCGGAATTAAATAGGAAAGGCATAATGCTGACTTAAGTACAAGAAGACTGACCCCTCCAATTGGCTGTGTTTTGAACCAATCCTGTGACACTAGTTATACATTCCGATGCTTCACTTCAGGTTTACTGTATCCCTCTGAGCTTCTTATTGAAGATGAAACAGAGAAATTGCATTGGGATTAAATAAAAAGGCACAATGCCGACTTAAGTACAAGAAGACTGACTCTTCTTACTGACTATGTTTTGAACCATTCCTGTGACACTGTTTATAGATTCCGATGCTTCACATCAGGTTTACTGTATCCCTCTGACCTTCTTATTGTCGATGAAACACAGAAATTGCATCGGAATTGAATACAAATGGCACAATGCCGACTTAAGTACAAGAGGACTGACTCTTCTTAATGTTTATGTTTTGAACCACTCCTGTGTCACTAGTTATAGACTCCGATGCTTCACTTCAGGTTTACTGCATCCCTTGGACCTTCTTATTGACGACGAAACACAGAAATTGCATCGGAATTAAATAGGAAAGCCACAATGCCGACTTAAGTACATGAAGACTGACCCTTCCTATTGACTACGTTTTGAACCATTCCTGTGAAACTAGTTATAGATTCCGATGCTTCACTTCAGGTTTACTGTATCCCTCTGACCCTCTTATTGACGATGTAACACAGAAATTGCATCGGAATTAAATAGAAAAGGCTCAATGCCGACTTAAGTACAAGAAGACTGACTCTTCTTACTGTCTATGTTTAGAACCATTCCTGTGACACTAGTTATAGATTCCCATGCTTCAATTCGGGTTTACTGTATCCCTTGGACCTTCTTATTGACGATGAAAAACAGAAATTGCATCGGAATTAAATACAAAAGGCACAATGCCGACTTAAGTACAAGAAGACCGACTCCTCCTACTGTCTATGTTTGAACCATTCCTGTGACACTACTTATAGATTCCGATGCATCACTTCAGGTTTATAGTATCCCTTGGACCTTCTTATTGACGATGAAACACAGAAATTGTATCGGAATTAAATACAAAAGGCACAATGCCGACGTAACTACAAGAAGACTGACTCTTCTTGCTGTGGATGTTTTGAACCATTCCAGTGACACTAGTTATAGTTTCCGAGGCTTCACTTCAGGTTTACTGTATCCCTCTGGCCTTCTTATTGACGATGAAACAACGATATTGCATCGGAATTAGATACAAAAGGCACAATGCCGACTCAAGTACAAGAAGACTGACTCTTCCTACTGTCTATGTTTAGAACCATTCCTGTGACACTAGTTATAGATTCCGATGCTTCACTTCAGGTGTACTGTATCCCTTGGAACTTCTTATTGACGATGAAACACAGAAATTGCATCGGGATTAAATACAAAAGGCACTATGACGACTTAAGTACAAGTAGACTGACTCTTCTTACTGTCTATGATTTGAAACATTCCTGTGACACTAGTTATAGATTCTGATGCTTCACTTCAGTTTTACTGTATCCCTCTGACCTTCTCCATGACGACGAAACGCAGAAATTGCATCGGAATTAAATACAAAAGGCACAATGCCGATATAAGTACAAGAAGACTGACTCTTCTTACTATCTATGTTTTGAACCATCCCTGTGACACTACTTATAGTTTCCGATGCTTTACGTCAGGTTAACTGTATCCCTTGGACCTTCTTATCGTCGATGAAACACAGAAATTGCATCGGAATTAAATACAAAAGGCACAATGCCTACTTGAGTACAAGAAAACTGACTCTTCCTACTGTCTATGAATTGAAGCATTCCTGTGACACTAGTTATAGATTCCGATGATTCACTTCAAGTTTACTGTATCCCTTTGACCTTCTTATTGACGATGAAACACAGAAATTGCATCGGAAATAAATACAAAAAGCACAATGCCGACTCAAGTACAAGAAGAATGACTCTTACTACTGTCTATGTTTTGAACCATTCCTGTGACACTAGTTCTACATTCCGATGCTTCACTTTAGGTTTACTGTATCCCTCTGACCTTCGTATTGACGATGAAACACAGAAATTGCATCGGAATTAAATACAAAAGGCACAATGCCGACACAAGTACAAAGGACTGACTCTTCCTACTGTCTAAGTTTTGAACCATTCCTGTGACACTAGTTATACATTCCGATGCTTCACTTCAGGTTTACTGCATCCCTCTGACCTTCTTCTTGATGATGAAACACAGAAATTGCATCGGAAATAAATACAAAAGGCACAAAGCCGACTTAAGTACAAGAAGACTGACCCTTCCTACTGTCTATGCTTTGAACCATCCCTGTGACCTTAGTTATAGATTCCGATGCTTTACTTCAGGTTTACTGTGACCCTTGGACCTTCTTATTGTCGATGAAACACAGAAATTGCATCGGAATTAAATACAAAAGGCACAATGCCGACTTAAGTACAAGAAGACTGACTCTTCCTACTGTCTATGTTTTGAACCATTCCTGTGACACTAGTTATAGATTCCGATCCATCACTTCAGGTTTACTGTATCCCTTGGACCATCTTATTGACAATGAAACACAGAAATGGCATCGGAATTAAATACAAAAGGCACAATCCCGACATAAGTACAAGAAGACTGAGTCTTCTTGCTATGTATATTTTGAACCATTCCTGTGACACTAGTTATAGATTCCGATGCTTCACTTCATATTTACTGTATCCCTCTGACCTTCTTATTGTCGATGAGACACAGAAAATGCATCGGATCTAAATACAAAAGGCACAATGCCGACTTAAGTACAAGAAGACTGACTCCTCCTACTGTTAATGTTTTGAACCGTTACTGTGACACTAGTTATACATTCCGATGCTTCAATTCGGGTTTTCTGTATCCGTTGGACCTTCTTATTGACGATGAAAAACAGAAATTGCATCGGAATTAAATACAAAATTCACAATGCCGACTTAAGTACAAGAAGACTGACTCTTCCTACTGTCTATGTTTTGAACCATTCCTGTGACACTAGTTATAGATTCCGATTCTTTACTTCAGGTGTACTGTATCCCTTGGACCTTCTTATTGTCGATGAAACACAGAAATTGGGACGGAATTAAATACAAAATGCACAATGCCGACATAAGTACAAGAAGACTGACTCTTCATACTGTCTATGTTTTGAACCATTCCTGTGACACTAGTTATAAATTCCGATGCTTCACTTCAGGTTTGCTGTATCCCTTGGACCTTCTTATTGACGATGAAACACAGAAATTGCATCGGAATTAAGTACAAAAGGCACAATGCCGACTTAAGTACATGAAGACTGACTCTTCCTACTGTCTATGATGTAACAATTCCTGTGACACTAGTTATAGTTTCCGATGCTTCACTACAGGTTTACTGATTCCCTCTGACCTTCTTATTGACGATGAAACACAGAAACTGCATCGGAATTAAATAGAAAAGGCACAATGCCGACTTAAGTACAAGAAGACTGACTCTTCTTACTGTCTATGATTTGAACTAGTCCCGTGACACTACTTATGGATTCCGATGCTTCACTTCAGGTGTACTATATCCCTTGGACCTTCTTATTGACGATGAAACACAGATATTGCATCGGGATTAAATATAAAAGGCACAATGCTGACTTGAGTACAAGTAGACTGACCCTTCTTACTATCTAAGTTTTGAACCATCCCTGTGACATCAGTTATAGATTCCGATGATTCACTTCAAGTTTACTGTATCCCTTTGACCTTCTTATTGACGATGAAACACAGAAATTGCATCGGAATTAAATAGAAAAGGCACAATGCCGACTTAAGTACAAGAAGAATGACTCTTCCTACTGTCTATGTTTTGAACCATTCCTGTGACACTAGTTATAGATTGCGAAGTTTCACTTCAGGTTTACTGTATCCCTCTGACCTTCGTATTGACGATGAAACACAGAAATTGCATCGGAAATAAATACAAAAGGCACAATGCCGACTCAAGTACAAGAAGAATTATTCTTACTACTGTCTATGTTTTGAACCATTCCTGTGACACTAGTTATACATTCCGATGCTTCACTTCAGGTTTACTGTATTCCTCTGACCTTCTTATTGACGATGAAACACAGGAATTGCATCGGAATTAAATAAAAAAGGCACAATGCCGACACAAGTACAAAGGACTGACTCTTCCTACTGTCTATGTTTTCAACCATTACTGTGACACTAGTTATACATTCCGAAGCTTCACTTCAGGTTTACTGTATTCCTCTGACCTTCTTCGTGATGATGAAATACAGAAATTGCATCGGAACGAAACAGAAAAGGCACAATGCCGACTTAAGTACAAGAAGACTCACTCTTCTTACTGTCTATGATTTGAACTAGTCCTGTGACACTACTTATAGATTCCGATGCTTCACTTCAGGTGTACCGTATCCCTTGGACCTTCTTATTGACGATGAAACACCGAAATTGCATCGGGATTAAATACAAAAGGCACAATGGCGACTTAAGTACAAGTAGACTGACTCTTCTTACTGTCTATGATTTGAACCATTCCTGTGACACTAGTTATAGATTCTGATGCTTCACTTCAGTTTTACTGTATCCCTCTGACTTTCTCCTTGACGATGAAACGCAGAAATTGCATCGGAATTAAATACAAAAGGCATAATGCCGATATAAGTACAAGAAGACTGACTCTTCTTACTATCTATGTTTCGAACCATCCCTGTGACACTAGTTATAGATTCCGATGCTTTACGTCAGGTTTACTGTATCCCTTGGTCCTTCTTATTGTCGATGAAACACAGAAATTGCATTGGAATTAAATACAAAAGGCACAATGCCTATTTGAGTACAAGAAGACTGACTCTTCCTACTGTCTTTGATTTGAAGCATTCCTGTGACACTAGTTATAGATTTCGATGATTCACTTCAAGTTTACTCTATCCCTTTGACCTTCTTATTGACGATGAAACACAGAAATTGCATCGGAATTAAATACAAAAGGCACAATGCCGACTTAAGTACAAGAAGACTGACTCTTCCTACTGTCTATGTTTTGAACCATTCCTGTGACACTAGTTATAGATTCCGATGCATCACTTCAGGTTTACTGTATCCCTTGGACCTTCTTATTGACGATGAAACACAGAAATTGCATCGGAATTAAATAGAAAAGGCACAATGCCGACTTAACTACAAGAAGACTGACTCTTCTTGCTGTGTGTTTTGAACCATTCCTGTGACACTAGTTATAGATTCCGATGCTTCACTACAGGTTTACTGTATCCCTCTGGCCTTCTTATTGACGATAAAACACAGATATTGCATCGGAATTAGATACAAAAGGCACAATGCCGACTCAAGTACAAGAAGACTGACTCTTCCCACTGTCTATGTTTTCAACCATTAATGTGCCACTAGTTATACATTCCGAAGCTTCACTTCAGGTTTACTGTAATCCTCTGACCTTCTTCGTGATGATGAAATACAGAAATTGCATCGGAATTAAGCAGAAAAGGCACAATGCCGACTTAAGTACAAGAAGACTGACTCTTCTTACTGTCTATGATTTGAACTAGTCCTGTGACACTACTTATAGATTCCGATGCTTCACTTCAGGTGTACCGTATCCCTTGGACCTTCTTATTGACGATGAAACACAGAAATTGCATCGGGATTAACTACAAAAGGCACAATGGCGACTTAAGTACAAGTAGACTGACTCTTCTTACTGTACTATGATTTGAACCATTCCTGTGACACTAGTTATTGGTTATGATGCTTCACTTCAGTTTTACTGTATCCCTCTGACCTTCTCCTTGACGATGAAACGCAGAAATTTCATCGGAATTAAATACAAAAGGCACAATGCCGATATAAGTACAAGAAGACTGACTCTTCTTACTATCTATGTTTTGAACCATCCCTGTGACACACGTTATAGATTCTGATGCTTTACGTCAGGTTTACTGTATCCCTTGGACTTTCTTATTGTCGATGAAACACAGAAATTGCATCGGAATTAAATACAAAAGGCAAAATGCCTACTTGAGTACAAGAAGACTGACTCTTCCTACTGTCTTTGATTTGAAGCATTCCTGTGACACTAGTTATAGATTCCGATGATTCACTTCAGGTTTACTATATCCCTCTGACCTTCGTATTGACGAAGAAACACAGAAATTGCATCGGAAATAAATACAAAAGGCACAATGCCGACTCAAGTACAAGAAGAATGACTCTTACTACTGTCTATGCTTTGAACCGTTCCTGTGACACTAGTTGTACATTCCGATGCTTCACCTTAGGTTTACTGTATCCCTCTGACCTTCGTATTGACGATGAAACACAGAAATTGCATCGGAATTAAATACAAAAGGCACAATGACGACACAAGTAGAAAGGGCTGACTCTTCCTACTGTCTATGTTTTGAACCATTCCTGTGACACTAGTTATACATTAAGATGCTTCACTTAAGGTTTACTGTATCCCTCTGACCTTCTTCTTGATGATGAAACACAGAAATTGCATCGGAATTAAATACAAAAGGCACAATGCCGACTTAAGTACAAGAAGACTGACTCTTCCTACTGTCTATGCTTTGAACCATCCCTGTGACCTTAGTTATAGATTCCGATGCTTTACTTCAGGTTTACTGTATCCCTTGGACCTTCTTATTGTCGATGAAACACAGAAATTGGAACGGAATTAAATACAAAAGGCACAATGCAGACATAAGTACAAGAAGACTGTCTCTTCTTACTGTCTATGTTTTGAACCATTCCTGTGACACTAGTTATAAATTCCGATGCTTCACTTCAGGTTTGCTGTATCCCTTGGACCTTCTTATTGACGATGAAACACAGAAATTGCATCGGAATTAAATACAAAAGGCACAATGCCGACTTAAGTACAAGAAGACTGACTCTTCCCACTGTCTATGTTTTGAACCATTCCTGTGACACTAGTTATAGATTCCGATCCATCACTTCAGGTTTACTGTATAGCTTGGACCTTCTTATTGACGATGAAACACAGAAATTGCATCGGAATTAAATACAAAAGGCACAATGCCGACATAAGTACAAGAAGACTGAGTCTTCTTGCTGTGTATGTTTTGAACCATTCCTGTGACACTAGTTATAGATTCCGATGCTTCACTTCATATTTACTGTATCCCTCTGACCTTCTTATTGTCGATGAGACACAGAAATTGCATCGGAATTAAATACAAAAGGCACAATGCCGACTTAAGTACATGAAGACTGACTCTTCCTACTGTCTATGATTTAACCATTCCTGTGACACTAGTTATAGATTCCGATGCTTCACTTCAGGTTTCCTGATACCCTCTGACTTTCTTATTGACGATGAAACACAGAAACTGCATCGGAATTAAATAAAAAAGGCACAATGCCGACTCAAATACAAACTGACTATCTCTTCCTACTCTCTATGTTATGAACCATTCCTGAGAGACCGGTTTTAGATTCCGGTGCTTCACTTCAGGTTTACTGTATCCCTTGGACCTTCTTATTGACGATGAAAAACAGAAATTGCATCGGAATTAAATACAAAAGGCACAATGCCGACTTAAGTACAAGAAGACTGACTCTTCCTACTGTCTATGTTTTGAACCATTCCTGTGACACTAGTTATAGATTCCGATGCATCACTTCAGGTTTACTGTATCCCTTGGACCTTCTTATTGACGATGAAACACAGAAATTGTATCGGAATTAAATAGAAAAGGCACAATGCCGACTTAACTACAAGAAGACTGACTCTTCTTGCTGTGTGTTTTGAACCATTCCTGTGACACTAGTTATAGATTCCGATGCTTCACTACAGGTTTACTGTATCCCTCTGGCCTTCTTATTGACGATAAAACACAGATATTGCATCGGAATTAGATACAAAAGGCACAATGCCGACTCAAGTACAAGAAGACTGACTCTTCCCACTGTCTATGTTTTCAACCATTAATGTGACACTAGTTATACATTCCGAAGCTTCACTTTAGGTTTACTGTATTCCTCTGACCTTCTTCTTGATGATGAAATACAGAAATTGCATCGGAATTAAACAGAAAAGGCACAATGCCGACTTAAGTACAAGAAGACTGACTCTTCTTACTGTCTATGTTTTGAACTAGTCCTGTGACACTACTTATAGATTCCGATGCTTCACTTCAGGTGTACTGTATCCCTTGGACCTTCTTATTGACCATGAAACACAGAAATTGCATCGGGATTAAATACAAAAGGCACAATGCCGGCTTAAGTACAAGTAGACTGACTCTTCTTACTGTCTATGATTTGAACCATTCCTGTGACACTAGTTATAGATTCTGATGATTCACTTCAGTTTTACTGTTTCCCTCTGACCTTCCCCTTGACGATGAAACGCAGAAATTGCATCGTCATTAAATACAAAAGGCACAATGCCGATATAAGTACAAGAAGACTGACTCTTCTTACTATCTATGTTTTGAACCATCCCTGTGACACTAGTTATAGATTCCTATGCTTTACTTCAGGTTTACTGTATCCCTTTGACCTTCTTATTGACGATGAAACACAGAAATGGCATCGGAATTAAATAGAAACGGCACAATGCCGACTTAAGTACAAGAAGAATGTCTCTTCCTACTGTCTATGTTTTGAACCATTCCTGTGACACTAGTTATAGATTGCGATGTTTCACTTCAGGTTTACTGTATCCCTCTGACCTTCGTATTGACGATGAAACACAAAAATTGCATCGGAAATAAATACAAAAGGCACAATGCCGACTCAAGTACAAGAAGAATGACTCTCACTACTGTCTATGTTTTGAACCATTCCTGTGACACTAGTTATACATTCCGATGCTTCACTTCAGGTTTACTGTATCCCTCTGACCTTCTTATTGACGATGAAACACAGAAATTGCATCGGAAATTAAATACAAAAGGCACAATGCCGACACATGTACAAAGGACTGACTCTTCCTACTGTCTATGTTTTCAACCAATCCTGTGACACTAGTTATACATTCCGATGCTTCATTTCAGGTTTACTGTATTCCTCTGACCTTCTTCTTGATGATGAAACACAGAAATTGCATCGGAATCAAATACAAAAGGCACAATGCCGACTTAAGTACAAGAAGACTGACTCTTCCTACAGTCTATGTTTTGAACCATCCCTGTGACCGTAGTTATAGATTCCGATGCTTTACTTCAGGTTTACTGTATCCCTTGGACCTTCTTATTGTCGATGAAACACAGAAATTGCATCGGAATTAAATACAAAAGGCACAATGCCGACATAAGTACAAGAAGACTGACTCTTCTTACTGTCTATGTTTTGAACTATTCCTGTGACACTAGTTATAGATTCCGATGCTTCACTTCAGGTTTGCTGTATCCCTTGGACCTTCTTATTGACGATGAAACACAGAAATTGCATCGGAATTAAATACAAAAGGCACAATGCCGACTTAAGTACAAGAAGACTGACTCTTCCTACTGTCTATGTTTTGAACCATTCCTGTGACACTAGTTATAGATTCTGATCCATCACTTCAGATTTACTGTATCCCTTGGACATTCTTATTGACGATGAGACACAGAAATTGCATCGGAATTAAATACAAAAGGCACAATGCCGACATAAGTACAAGAAGACTGAGTCTTCTTGCTGTGTAAGTTTTGAACCATTCCTGTGACACTAGTTATAGATTCCGATGCTTCACTATGTGTATACTGTATCCCTTGGACCTTCTTATTGACGATGAAACACAGAAATTGCATTGAAATTAAATAGAAAAGGCACAATACCGACTCAAGTACGAGAAGACTGACTCTTCTTACTGTCTATGTTTTGAACCATTCCTGTGACACTAGTTATAGATTCCGATGCTTCAATTCGGCTTTACTGTATCCCTTGGAACTTCTTATTGACGATGAAAAAAAGAAATTGCATCGGAATTAAATACAAAAGGCACAATGCCGACTACAGTACAAGAAGACTAACTCTTCCTACTGTCTATGTTTTGAACCATTCATGTGACACTAGTTATAGATTCCGATGCATCACTTCAGGTTTACTGTATCCCTTGCACCTTCTTATTGACGATGAAACACAGAAATCGCATCGGAATTAAATAGGAAATGCACAATGCCGACTTAAGTACAAGAAGACAGACTCTTCTTACTGTCTGTGTTTTGAACCTTTTCTGTGACACTAGTTATAGATTCCGATGCTTCACTTCAGGTTTACTGCATCCCTCTGACCTTATTATTGATGATAAAACACCGAAATTGCATCGGAATTATATACAAAATCCACAATGCCGACTTCAGTACAAGAAGACTTACTCTTCTTACTGACTATGATTTGAACATTTCCTGTGAGACCAGTTTTAGATTCCGATGCTTCACTATTTGTTTACTGAATCCCTTGGACCTTCTTATTGACGATGAAACACAGAAATTGCATTGAAATTAAATACAAAAGGCACAATACCGACTTAAGTACGAGAAGACTGACTCTTCTTACTGTCTATGTTTTGAACCATTCCTGTGACACTAGTTATACATTCCGAAGCTTTACTTCAGGTTAACTGTATTCCTCTGACCATCCTCTTGATGATGAAATACAGAAATTGCACCGGAATTAAACAGAAAAGGCACAATGCCGACTTAAGTACAAGAAGACTGACTCTTCCCACTGTCTATGATTTGAACCATCCCTGTGACACTAGTTATAGATTCCAATGCTTTACTTCAGGTTTACTGTATCCCTTGGACCTTTTTATTGTCGATGAAACACAGAAATTGCATCGGAATTAAATACAAAAGGCACAACGCCGACTCAAGTACAAAGGACTGACTCTTCCTACTGTCTATGTTTTGAACCATTCCTGTGCCACTAGTTATACATTCCGATGCTTCACTTCAGGTTTACTGTATTCCTCTGACCTTCTTCTTGATGATGAAACACAGAAATTGCATCGGAATTAAATACAAATGGCACAATGCCGACTTAAGTACAAGAAGACTGACTCTTCCTACTGTCTATGTTTTGAACCATCCCTGTGACCGTAGTTATAGATTCCGATGCTTTACTTCAGGTTTACTGTATCCCTTGGACCTTCTTATTGTCGATGAATCACAGAAATTGCATCGGAATTAAATACAAAAGGTACAAAGCCGACATAAGTACAAGAAGACTGACTCTTTCTACTGTCTATGTTTTGAACCATTCCTGTGACACTAGTTATAGATTCCGATGATTCACTTCAGGTTTACTGTATCCCATTGACCTTCTTATTGACGATGAAGCACAGAAATTGCATCGGATTTAAATAGAAAATGCACAATGCTGACTTAAGTACAAGAAGAATTACTCTTCCTACTGCCTATGTTTTGAACCATTCCTGTTACACTAGTTATAGATTCCGATGCTTCACTTAAGGTTTACTGTATCCCTTGGACCTTCTTATTGACGATGAACCACAGAAATTGCATCGGGATTAAATAAAAAGGCACAATGCCGACTTAAGTACAAGAAGAATGTCTGTTCTTACTGACTATGTTTTGAACCATACCTGTGACACTAGTGATAGATACCGATGCTTCCCTTCAGGTTTACTGTATCCCTCTGACCTTCATATTGACGATGAAACACAGAAATTGCATCGGAATTAAATACAAAAGGCACAGTGCCGACTTAAGTATAAGAAGACTGACTCTTCCTAATCTCTATTTTTGAACCATTCCCGTGACACTAGTTATAGATTCCGATGCTTCACTTCAGGTTTTCTGTATCCCTCTGACCTTCTTATTGACGATGAGACACAGAAATTGCATCGGAATTAAATACAAAAGGCACAATGCCGACTTACGTACAAGAAGACTGACTCATCTTACTGTCTATGTTTTGAACCATTCCTCTGACACTAATTATAGATTCCGATGCTTCACTTCAGATTTACTGCATCCCTCTGACCTTCTTATTGATGATGAAACACAGAAATTGCATCGGCATTAAATACAAAATCCACAATGCCGACTTAAGTACAAGAAGACTGACTGTTCTTACTGACTCTGATTTGAACATTTTTTGTGAGACCAGTTTTAGATTCCGATGCTTCACTATGTCTTTACTGAATCCCTTGGACCTTCTTATTGACGATGAAACACAGAAATTGCATCGGAATTAAATACAAAAGGCACAATACCGGCTTAAGTACAAGAAGACTGACTCTTCCTACTGTCTATGTTTTGAACCATTCCTGTGACACTAATTATAGATCCCGATGCATCACTTCAGGTTAACTGTATCCCTTGGACCTTCTTATTGACGATGAAACACAGATATTGAATCGGAATTAAATACAAAAGGCATAATGCCGACTCAAGTACAAGAGGAATGACTCTTACTACTGTCTATGTTTTGAACCATTCCTGTGACACTAGTTATACATTCAGATGCATCACTTCAGGTTTACTGTATTCCTCTGACTTTCTTCTTGATGATGAAACACAGAAATTGCATCGGAATTAAATACAAATGGCACAATGCCGACTTAAGTACAAGAAGACTGACTCTTCCTACTGTCTATGTTTTGAACCATCCCTGTGACATTAGTTATAGATTCCAATGCTTTACATAAGGTTTACTGTATCCCTTGGACCTTCTTATTGTCGATGAATCACAGAAATTGCATCGGAATTAAATACAAAAGGCACAAAGCCGACATAAGTACAAGAAGACTGACTCTTCCTACTGTCTATGTTTTGAACCATTCCTGTGACACTAGTTATAGTTTCCGATGATTCACTTCAAGTTTACTGTATCCCATTGACCTTCTTATTGACGATGAAGCACAGAAATTGCATCGGATTTAAATAGAAAATGCACAATGCTGACTTAAGTACAAGAAGAATTACTCTTCCTACTGCCTATGTTTTGAACCATTCCTGTGACACTAGTTATAGGTTCCGAAACTTCACTTCAGGTTTACTGTATCCCTCTGACCTTCTTATTGACGATGAAACACAGAAATTGCATCGGAAAGAAATACAAAAGGCACAATGCTGACTCAAGTACAAGAAGAATGACTCTTACTACTGTCTATGTTTTGAACCATTCCTGTGACACTAGTTATAGATTCCGATGCTTCACTTAAGGTTTACTGTATCCCTTGGCCCTTCTTATTGTCGATGAAACACAGAAACTGCATCGGAATTAAATACAAAAGGCACAATGCCGACTTAAGTACTAGAGGACTTACTCTTCTTACTGTCTATGTTTTGGACCACTCCTGTGACACTAGTTATACATTCCGATGCTTCACCTTAGGTTTACTGCATCCCTTGGACCTTCTTATTGACGACGAAACACAGAAATTTCATCGGAATTAAACAGGAAAGGCACAATGCCGACTTAAGTACAAGAAGACTGACCCTTCCTATTGCCTATGATTTGAACCATTCCAGTGACACTAGTTATAGATTCCGATGCTTCACTTCAGGTTTACTGTATCCCTCAGACCCTCTTATTGACGATGAAACACAGAAATTGCACCGGAATTAAATAGAAAAGGCACAATGCCGACTTAAGTACAAGAAGACTGACTCTTCTTACTGTCTATGTTTAGAACCATTCCTGTGACACTTGTTATAGTTTCCGATGCTTCACTTAAGGTTTACTGTATCCCTTGGCCCTTCTTATTGTCGATGAAACACAGAAACTGCATCGGAATTAAATACAAAAGGCACAATGCCGACTCAAATACAAATTGACTGGCTCTTCTTACTCTCTATGTTTTGAACGTTTCCTGAGAGACGGGTTTTAGATTCCGGTGGTTCACTTCAGGTTTACTGTATCCCTTGGACTTTCTTATTGACGACGAAACACAGAGATTGCATCGGAATTAAATACAAAGGGCACAATGCCGACTTAAGTACAAGAAGACTGACTCATCCTACTGTCTATGTTTTGAACCATTCCTGTGACACTAGTTATACATTACGATGCTTCACTTCAGGTTTACTGTATCCCTCTGACCCTCTTATTGACGATGAAACACAGAAATTGCATCGGAATTAGATAAAAAAGGCACAATGCCGACTTAAGTACAAGTAGACTGACTCTTCTTGCTGTGTATGTTTTGAACCATTCCTGTGACACTAGTTATAGATTCCGATGCTCCTCTTCAGGTTTACTGTATCCCTCTGACCTTCTTATTGACGATGAAGCACAGAAAATGCATCGGAATTAAATCCAAAAGGCACAATGCCGACGCAAGTACAAGAAGACTTACTCTTCATCCTGTCTATGTTTTGAACCATTCCTGTGACACTAGTTATACATTATGATGCTTCACTTCAGGTTTACTGTATCCATCTGACCGTCTTCTTGATGATGAAACACAGAAATTGCATCGGAATTAAATAGAAAAGCCACAATGCCGACTTTAGTACAAGAAGACTGACTCTTCTTACTGTCTATGATTTGAACCATTCCTGTGACACTAGTTATAGATTCCGATGCCTTACTTCAGGTGTACTGTCTCCCTTGGACCATCTTATTGACGATGAAACACAGAAATTGCATCGGGATTAAATACAAAAGGCACAATGCCGACTTAGGTACAAGTAGACTGACTCTTCTTACTGTCTATGTTTTGAACCATTCCTGTGACACTAGTTATAGATTCTGATGCTTCACTTCAGTTTTACTGCATCCCTCCGACCTTCTCATTGACGATGAAACACAGAAATTGCATCGGAATTAAATACAAAAGGCACAATGCCGACTTAAGTACAAGAAGACTGACTCTTCCTACTGTCTATGTTTTGAACCATCCCTGTGACACCAGTTATAGATTCCGATGATTCACTTCACGTTTACTGTATCCCTTTGACCTTCTTATTGACGATGAAACACAGAAATTGCATCGGGATTAAATAAAAAGGCACAATGCCGAATTAAGTACAAGAAGACTGACTCTTCTTACTGACTATGTTTTGAACCATTCCTGCGACACTAGTTATAGATACCGATGCTTCCCTTCAGGTTTACTGTTTCCCTCTAACCTTCTTATTGACGATGAAACACAGAAATTGCATCGGAATTAAATACAAAAAGCACAATACCGACTTACGTACAAGAAGACAGACTGATCTTACAGTCTATGTTTTGAACCAATCCTGTGACACTAGTTATAGATTCCGATGCTTCACTTCAGGTTTACTGTATCCCTTGGTCCTTCTTATTGTCGATGAAACACAGAAATTGCATCGGAATTAAATACAAAAGGCACAATGCCGACTTAAGTACTAGAGGACTTACTCTTCTTACTGTCTATGTTTTGAACCACTCCTGTGACACTAGTTATAGATTCCGATGCTTCACTTCAGGTTTACTGTATCCCTTGGCCCTTCTTATTGTCGATGAAACACAGAAACTGCATCGGAATTAAATACAAAAGGCACAATGCCGACTCAAATACAAATTGACTGCCTCTTCTTACTCTCTATGCTTTTTAAGTTTCCTGAGAGACCGGTTTTAGATTCCGGTGGTTCACTTAAGGTTTACTGTATCCCTTGGACTTTCTTATTGACGACGTAACACAGAAATTGCATCGGAATTAAATAGAAAGGGCACAATGCCGACTTAAGTACAAGAAGACTGACTCATAATATTGTCTATGTTTTGAACCATTCCTGTGACACTAGTTTTACATTACGATGCTTCGCTTCAGGTTCACTGTATCCCTCTGACCCTCTTATTGACGATGAAACACAGAAATTGCATCGGAATTAGATACAAAAGGCACAATGCCGACTTAAGTACAAGTAGACTGACTCTTCTAGCTGTGTATGTTTTGAACCATTCCTGTGACACTAATTGTAGATTCCGATGCTTCTCTTCAGGTTTACTGTATCCCTCTGACCTTCTTATTGACGATGAAGGACAGAAATTGCATCGGAATTAAATCCAAAAGGCACAATGCCGACGCAAGTACAAGAAGACTGACTCTTCATACTGTCTACGTTTTGAACCATTCCTGTGACACTAGTTATACATTACGATGCTTCACTTCAGGTTTACTGTATCCCTCTGACCGTCTTCTTGATGATGAAACACAGAAATTGCATCGGAATTAAATAGAAAAGCCACAATGCCGACTTAAGTACAAGAAGACTGACTCTTCTTACTGTCTATGTTTTGAACCATTCCTGTGACACTAGTTACAGATTCTGATGCTTCACTTCAGTTTTACTGTATCCCTCTAACCTTCTCATTGACGATGAAACACAGAAATTGCATCGGAAATAAATACAAAAGGCGCAATGCCGACTCAAGTACAAGAAGAATGACTCTTACTACTGTCTATGTTTTGAACCATACCTGTGACACTAGTTGTACATTCCGATGCTTCACTTCAGGTTAGCAGTATCCCTCTGACCTTCTAATTGAAGATGAAACACAGAAATTACATCGCAATTAAATAGAAAAGGCAGAATGACGACTTAAGTACAAGAAGACTGACTCTTCTTACTGACTATGTTTGAACTATTCCTCTGACACTAGTTATAGATTCCGATGCTTCACTTCAGGTTTGCTATATCCCTTGGACCTTCTTATAGACGATGAAACACAGAAATTGCATCTGGATTAAATAAAAATACACAATGCCGAATTAAGTACAAGAAGACTGACTCTTCTTACTGACTATGTTTTGAACCATTCCTGTGACACTAGTTATTGATACCGATGCTTCCCTTCAGGTTTACTGTATCCCTCTGACCTTCTTATTGAGGATGAAACACAGAAATTGCATCGGAATTAAATACAAAAGGCACAATGTCGACTGAAGTACAAGAAGACAGACTCTTCTTACTGTCTATGTTTTGAACCTTTTCTGTGACACTAGTTATAGATTCCGATGCTTCACTTCTGGTTTACTGTATCCCTCTGACCCTCATATTGACGATGAGACACAGAAATTGCATCGGAATTAAATACAAAAGGCACAATGCCGACTTACGTACAAGAAGACAGACTCATCTTACTGTCTATGTTTTGAACCATTCCTGTGACACTAGTTATAGATTCCGATGCTTCACTTCAGGTTTACTGTATCCCTCTGGCCTTCTTATTGTCGATGAAACACAGAAATTACATCGGAATTAAATACAAAAGGCACAATGCCGACTTAAGTACAAGAAGACTGACTCATCCTACTGTCTATGTTTCGAACCATTCCTGTGACATTAGTTATACATTACGATGCTTCACTTCAGGTTTACTGTATCCCTCTGACCCTCTTATTGACGATGAAACACAGAAATTGCATCGGAATTGGATACAAAAGTCACAATGCCGACTTAAGTACAAGTACACTGACTCTTCTCGCTGTGTATGATTTGAACCATTCCTGTGACACTATTTATAGATTCCGATGCTTCTCTTCAGGTTTGCTGTATCCCTCTGACCTTCTTATTGACGATGAAGCACAGAAATTGCATCGGAATTAAATCCAAAAGGCACAATGCCGACGCAAGTACAAGAAGACTGACTCTTCATACTGTCTATGCTTTGAACCTTTCCTGTGACACTAGTTATGCATTACGATGCTTCACTCCAGGTTTACAGTATCCCTCTGACCGTCTTCTTGATGATGAAACACAGAAATTGCATCGGAATTAAATAGAAAAGCCACAATGCCGACTTAAGTACAAGAAGACTGACTCTTCTTACTGTCTATGATTTGAACCGTTCCTGTGACACTAGGTACAGATTCCGATGCTTTACTTCAGGTGTACTGTCTCCCTTGGACCATCTTATTGACGATGAAACACGGAAATTGCATCCGGATTAAATACAAAACGCACAATGCCGACTTAGGTACAAGTAGACTGACTCTTCTTACTGTCTATGTTTTGAACCATTCCTGTGACATTAGTTATACATTACGATGCTTCACTTCAGGTTTGCTATATCCCTTGGACCTTCTTATAGACGATGAAACACAAAAATTGCATCGGGATTAAATAAAAAGGCACAATGCCGAATTAAGTACAAGAAGACTGACTCTTCTTACTGACTATGTTTTGAACCATTCCTGTGACACTAGTTATTGATACCGATGCTTCCCTTCAGGTTTACTGTATCCCTCTGACCTTCTTATTGAGGATGAAACACAGAAATTGCATCGGAATTAAATACAAAAGGCACAATGCCGACTTAAGTACAAGAAGACTGACTCTTCCTACTGTCTATGATTTGAACCATCCCTGTGACACCAGTTATAGATTCCGATGATTCACTTCACGTTTACTGTATCCCTTAAACCATCTTATTGACGGTAAAGCACGGAAATTGCAACGGAATTAAATACAAAAGGCACAATGCCGCCTTAAGTACAAGAAGACAGACTCTTCTTACTGTCTATGTTTTGAACCTTTTCTGTGACACTAGTTATACATTCCGATGCTTCACTTCAGGTTTACTGCATCCCTCTGACCTTCTTATTGATGATGAAACACAGAAATTGCATCGGAATTAAATACAAAATCCACAATGCCGACTTCAGTACAAGATGACTGACTCTTCTTACTGACTATGATTTGAACATTTCCTGTGAGACCAGTTTTAGATTCCGATTCTTCACTATGTGTTTACTGAATCCCTTGGACCTTCTTATTGACGATGAAACACAGAAATTGCATCGGAATTAAATACAAAATTCACAATGCCGACTTAAGTACAAGAAGACTGACTCTTCTTACTGTCTATGTTTTGAACCATTCCTGTGACACTAGTTATAGATTCCGATGCTTCACTTCAGGCTTACTGTATCCCTTGGACCTTCTTATTGACGATGAAACACAGATATTGCATCGGAATTAAATGAAAAAGGCACAATGCCGACGTAAGTACAAGAAGACTTACTCTTCCTACTGTCTATGATTTGAACCATTCCTGTGACACTAGTTATAGATTCCGATGCATCACTTTAGGTTTACTGTAACCCTCGGACCTTCTTATGGACGATGAAACACAGATATTGCATCGGAATTAAATACAAAATTCACAGTGCCAACTTAAGTACAAGAAGACTGACTCTGCTTGCTGTGTATGTTTTGAACCATTCCTGTGACACTAGTTATGGATTTCAATGCTTCACTTCAGGTTTACTGTATACCTCTGACCTTCTTATTGACGATGAAACACAGAAATTGCATCGGAATTAAATACAAAAGGCACAATGCCGACTCAAGTACAAGAAGACTGACAATTCATAATGTCTATGTTTGAACCATTCCTGTGACACTAGTTATACATTCCGATGCTTCACTTCAGGTTTGCTGTATCCCTCTGACCTTCTTCTTGATGATGAAACACAGAAATTGTAACGGAATTAAATAGAAAATCCACAATGCCGACTTAAGTACATGAAGACTGACTCTGCTTGCTGTGTATGTTTTGAACCATTCCTGTGAAACTAGTTATAGATAACGATGCTTCACTTCAGGTTTACTGTATCCCTCTGACTTTCTTATTGACGATGAAACACAGCAATTGCATCGGAATTAAATACAAAAGGCACAATGCCGACTCAAGTACAAGAAGACTGACTCTTCATACTGTCTATGTTTTGAACCATTCCTGTGACACTAGTTATACATTCCGATGTTTCACTTCTGGTTTACTGTATCCCTCTGACCTTCTTCTTGATGATGAAGCACAGAAATTGTATCGGAATTAAATAGAAAAGCCACAATGCCGACTTAAGTACAAGAAGACTGACTCTTGTTACTGTCTATGATTTGAACCATTCCTGTGACACTAGTTATAGGTTCCGATGATTTACTTCAGGTGTACTGTCTCCCTTGGACCTTCTTATTGACGATGAAACACAGAAATTGCATCGCGATTATATACAAAAGGCACAATGCCGACTTAGGTACAAGTAGACTAACTCATCTTACTGTCCATGTTTTGAACCATTCCTGTGACACTAGTTATAGATTCTGATGCTTCACTTCAGTTTTACTGTATCCCTCTGACCTTCTCATTGACGATGAAACACAGAAATTGCATCGGAATTAAATACAAAAGGCACAATGCCGACTTAAGTACAAGAAGACTGACTCTACCTACTGTCTAAGTTATGAACCATTCCTGTGACACTAGTTATAGATTCCGATGATTCACTTCAGGTTTATTGTATCCTTCTGACCTCCTTATTGACTAACTCATCTTACTGTCCATGTTTTGAACCATTCCTATGACACTAGTTATAGATTCTGATGCTTCACTTCAGTTTTACTGTATCCCTCTGACCTTCTCATTGACGATGAAACACAGAAATTGCATCGGAATTAAATACAAAAGGCACAGTGCCGACTTAAGTACAAGAAGTCTGACTCTACCTACTGTCTAAGTTATGAACCATTCCTGTGACACTAGTTATAGATTCCGATGATTCACTTCAGGTTAACTGTATCCTTCTGACCTCCTTATTGACGATGAAACACAGAAATTGCATCGGAATTAAATACAAAAGGCACAATGTCGACTGAAGTACAAGAAGACAGACTCTTCTTACTGTCTATGTTTTGAACCTTTTCTGTGACACTAGTTATAGATTCCGATGCTTCACTTCAGGTTTACTGTATCCCTCTGACCTTCATATTGACGATGAGACACAGAAATTGCATCGGAATTAAATACAAAAGGCACAATGCCGACTTACGTACAAGAAGACAGACACATCTTACTGTCTATGTTTTGAACCATTCCTGTGACACTAGTTATAGATTCCGATGCTTCACTTAAGGTTTACTGTATCCCTCTGGCCTTCTTATTGTCGATGAAACACAGAAATTGCATCGGAATTAAATACAAAAGGCACAATGCCGACTTAAGTACAAGAAGACTGACTCATCCTACTGTCTATGTTTTGAACCATTCCTGTGACACTAGTTATACATTACGATGCTTCACTCCAGGTTTACAGTATCCCTCTGACCGTCTTCTTGATGATGAAACACAGAAATTGCATCGGAATTAAATAGAGAAGCCACAACGCCGACTTAAGTACAAGAAGACTGAATCTTCTTACTGTCTATGATTTGAACCATTACTGTGACACTAGTTATAGATTCCGATGCTTTACTTCAGGTGTACTGTCTCCCTTGGACCATCTTATTGATGATGAAACACAGAAATTGCATCGGGATTAAATACAAAACGCACAATGCCGACTTAGGTACAAGTAGACTGACTCTTCTTACTGTCTATGTTTTGAACCATTCCTGTGACACTAGTTATAGATTCTGATGCTTCACTTCAGTTTTACTGTATCCCTCTGACCTTCTCATTGACGATGAAACACAGAAATTGCATCGGAATTAAATACAAAAGGCACAATGCCGACTTAAGTACAAGAAGACTGACTCTTCCTACTTTCTATGATTGAACCATCCCTGTGACACCAGTTATAGATTCCGATGATTCACTTCACGTTTACTGTATCCCTTAAACCATCTTATTGACGATAAAACACGGAAATTGCAACGGAGTTAAATACAAAAGGCACAATGCCGCCTTAAGTACAAGAAGACAGACTCTTCTTACTGTCTATGTTTTGAACCTTTTCTGTGACACTAGTTATAGATTCCGATGCTTCACTTCAGGTTTACTGCATCCCTCTGACCTTCTTATTGATGATGAAACACAGAAATTGCATCGGAATTAAATACAAAATCCACAATGCCGACTTCAGTACAAGAAGACTGACTCTTCTTACTGACTATGATTTGAACATTTCCTGTGAGACCAGTTTTAGATTCCGATTCTTCACTATGTGTTTACTGAATCCCTTGGACCTTCTTATTGACGATGAAACACAGATATTGCATCGGAATTAAATACAAAATTCACAATGCCAACTTAAGTACAAGAAGACTGACTCTGCTTGCTGTGTATGTTTTGAACCATTCCTGTGACACTATTTATAGATTCCGATGCTTCTCTTCAGGTTTGCTGTATCCCTCTGACCTTCTTATTGACGATGAAGCACAGAAATTGCATCGGAATTAAATCAAAAAGGCACAATGCCGACGCAAGTACAAGAAGACTGACTCTTCATACTGTCTATGCTTTGAACCTTTCCTGTGACACTAGTTATGCATTACGATGCTTCACTCCAGGTTTACAGTATCCCTCTGACCGTCTTCTTGATGATGAAACACAGAAATTGCATCGGAATTAAATAGAAAAGCCACAATGCCGACTTAAGTACAAGAAGACTGACTCTTCTTACTGTCTATGATTTGAACCATTCCTGTGACACTAGGTACAGATTCCGATGCTTTACTTCAGGTGTACTGTCTCCCTTGGACCATCTTATTGACGATGAAACACGGAAATTGCATCCGGATTAAATACAAAACGCACAATGCCGACTAAGGTACAAGTAGACTGACTCTTCTTACTGTCTATGTTTTGAACCATTCCTGTGACATTAGTTATACATTACGATGCTTCACTTCAGGTTTGCTATATCCCTTGGACCTTCTTATAGACGATGAAACACAGAAATTGCATCGGGATTAAATAAAAAGGCACAATGCCGAATTAAGTACAAGAAGACTGACTCTTCTTACTGACTATGTTTTGAACCATTCCTGTGACACTAGTTATTGATACCGATGCTTCCCTTCAGGTTTACTGTATCCCTCTGACCTTCTTATTGAGGATGAAACACAGAAATTGCATCGGAATTAAATACAAAAGGCACAATGCCGACTTAAGTACAAGAAGACTGACTCTTCCTACTGTCTATGATTTGAACCATCCCTGTGACACCAGTTATAGATTCCGATGATTCACTTCACGTTTACTGTATCCCTTAAACCATCTTATTGACGGTAAAACACAGAAATTGCAACGGAATTAAATACAAAAGGCACAATGCCGCCTTAAGTACAAGAAGACAGACTCTTCTTACTGTCTATGTTTTGAACCTTTTCTGTGACACTAGTTATACATTCCGATGCTTCACTTCAGGTTTACTGCATCCCTCTGACCTTCTTATTGATGATGAAACACAGAAATTGCATCGGAATTAAATACAAAATCCACAATGCCGACTTCAGTACAAGATGACTGACTCTTCTTACTGACTATGATTTGAACATTTCCTGTGAGACCAGTTTTAGATACCGATTCTTCACTATGTGTTTACTGAATCCCTTGGACCTTCTTATTGACGATGAAACACAGAAATTGCATCGGAATTAAATACAAAATTCACAATGCCGACTTAAGTACAAGAAGACTGACTCTTCTTACTGTCTATGTTTTGAACCATTCCTGTGACACTAGTTATAGATTCCGATGCTTCACTTCAGGCTTACTGTATCCCTTGGACCTTCTTATTGACGATGAAACACAGATATTGCATCGGAATTAAATGAAAAAGGCACAATGCCGACGTAAGTACAAGAAGACTTACTCTTCCTACTGTCTATGATTTGAACCATTCCTGTGACACTAGTTATAGATTCCGATGCATCACTTTAGGTTTACTGTAACCCTCGGACCTTCTTATGGACGATGAAACACAGATATTGCATCGGAATTAAATACAAAATTCACAGTGCCAACTTAAGTACAAGAAGACTGACTCTGCTTGCTGTGTATGTTTTGAACCATTCCTGTGACACTAGTTATGGATTTCAATGCTTCACTTCAGGTTTACTGTATACCTCTGACCTTCTTATTGACGATGAAACACAGAAATTGCATCGGAATTAAATACAAAAGGCACAATGCCGACTCAAGTACAAGAAGACTGACAATTCATAATGTCTATGTTTGAACCATTCCTGTGACACTAGTTATACATTCCGATGCTTCACTTCAGGTTTGCTGTATCCCTCTGACCTTCTTCTTGATGATGAAACACAGAAATTGTAACGGAATTAAATAGAAAATCCACAATGCCGACTTAAGTACAAGAAGACTGACTCTGCTTGCTGTGTATGTTTTGAACCATTCCTGTGAAACTAGTTATAGATAACGATGCTTCACTTCAGGTTTACTGTATCCCTCTGACTTTCTTATTGACGATGAAACACAGAAATTGCATCGGAATTAAATACAAAAGGCACAATGCCGACTCAAGTACAAGAAGACTGACTCTTCATACTGTCTATGTTTTGAACCATTCCTGTGACACTAGTTATACATTCCGATGTTTCACTTCTGGTTTACTGTATCCCTCTGACCTTGTTCTTGATGATGAAACACAGAAATTGTATCGGAATTAAATAGAAAAGCCACAATGCCGACTTAAGTACAAGAAGACTGACACTTCTTACTGTCTATGATTTGAACCATTCCTGTGACACTAGTTATAGGTTCCGATGATTTACTTCAGGTGTACTGTCTCCCTTGGACCTTGTTATTGACGATGAAACACAGAAATTGCATCGCGATTATATACAAAAGGCACAATGCCGACTTAGGTACAAGTAGACTAACTCATCTTACTGTCCATGTTTTGAACCATTCCTGTGACACTAGTTATAGATTCTGATGCTTCACTTCAGTTTTACTGTATCCCTCTGACCTTCTCATTGACGATGAAACACAGAAATTGCATCGGAATTAAATACAAAAGGCACAATGCCGACTTAAGTACAAGAAGTCTGACTCTACCTACTGTCTAAGTTATGAACCATTCCTGTGACACTAGTTATAGATTCCGATGATTCACTTCAGGTTTACTGTATCCTTCTGACCTCCTTATTGACTAACTCATCTTACTGTCCATGTTTTGAACCATTCCTATGACACTAGTTATAGATTCTGATGCTTCACTTCAGTTTTACTGTATCCCTCTGACCTTCTCATTGACGATGAAACACAGAAATTGCATCGGAATTAAATACAAAAGGCACAGTGCCGACTTAAGTACAAGAAGTCTGACTCTACCTACTGTCTAAGTTATGAACCATTCCTGTGACACTAGTTATAGATTCCGATGATTCACTTCAGGTTTACTGTATCCTTCTGACCTCCTTATTGACGATGAAACACAGAAATTGCATCGGAATTAAATACAAAAGGCACAATGTCGACTGAAGTACAAGAAGACAGACTCTTCTTACTGTCTACGTTTTGAACCTTTTCTGTGACACTAGTTATAGATTCCGATGCTTCACTTCAGGTTTACTGTATCCCTCTGACCTTCATATTGACGATGAGACACAGAAATTGCATCGGAATTAAATACAAAAGGCACAATGCCGACTTACGTACAAGAAGACAGACACATCTTACTGTCTATGTTTTGAACCATTCCTGTGACACTAGTTATAGATTCCGATGCTTCACTTAAGGTTTACTGTATCCCTCTGGCCTTCTTATTGTCGATGAAACACAGAAATTGCATCGGAATTAAATACAAAAGGCACAATGCCGACTTAAGTACAAGAAGACTGACTCATCCTACTGTCTATGTTTTGAACCATTCCTGTGACACTAGTTATACATTACGATGCTTCACTTCAGGTTTACTGTATCCCTCTGACCCTCTTATTGACGATGAAACACAGAAATTGCATCGGAATTAGATACAAAAGGCACAATGCCGACTTAAGTACAAGTAGACTGACTCTTCTTGCTGTGTATGATTTGAACCATTCCTGTGACACTAGGTATAGATTCCGATGCTTCTCTTCAGGTTTACTGTATCCCTCTGACCTTCTTATTGACAATGAAGCACAGAAATTGCATCGGAATTAAATCCAAAAGGCACAATGCCGATGCAAGTACAAGAAGACTGACTCTTCATCCTGTCTATGCTTTGAACCATTCCTGTGACACTAGTTATACATTACGATGCTTCACTCCAGGTTTACAGTATCCCTCTGACCGTCTTCTTGATGATGAAGCACAGAAATTGCATCGGAATTAAATAGAGAAGCCACAACGCCGACTTAAGTACAAGGAGACTGACTCTTCTTACTGTCTATGATTTGAACCATTACTGTGACACTAGTTATAGATTCCGATGCTTTACTTCAGGTGTACTGTCTCCCTTGGACCATCTTATTGATGATGAAACACAGAAATTGCATCGGGATTAAATACAAAACGCACAATGCCGACTTAGGTACAAGTAGACTGACTCTTCTTACTGTCTATGTTTTGAACCATTCCTGTGACACTAGTTATAGATTCTGATGCTTCACTTCAGTTTTACTGTATCCCTCTGACCTTCTCATTGACGATGAAACACAGAAATTGCATCGGAATTAAATACAAAAGGCACAATGCCGACTTAAGTACAAGAAGACTGACTCTTCCTACTTTCTATGATTGAACCATCCCTGTGACACCAGTTATAGATTCCGATGATTCACTTCACGTTTACTGTATCCCTTAAACCATCTTATTGACGATAAAACACGGAAATTGCAACGGAGTTAAATACAAAAGGCACAATGCCGCCTTAAGTACAAGAAGACAGACTCTTCTTACTGTCTATGTTTTGAACCTATTCTGTGACACTAGTTATAGATTCCGATGCTTCACTTCAGGTTTACTGCATCCCTCTGACCTTCTTATTGATGATGAAACACAGAAATTGCATCGGAATTAAATACAAAATCCACAATGCCGACTTCAGTACAAGAAGACTGACTCTTCTTACTGACTATGATTTGAACATTTCCTGTGAGACCAGTTTTAGATTCCGATTCTTCACTATGTGTTTACTGAATCCCTTGGACCTTCTTATTGACGATGAAACACGGAAATTGCATCGGAATTAAATACAAAATTCACAATGCCGATTTAAGTACAAGGAGACTGACTCTTCTTACTGTCTATGTTTTGAACAATTCCTGTGACACTAGTTATACATTCCGATGCTTCACTTCAGGCTTACTGTATCCCTTGGACCTTCTTATTGACGATGAAACACAGAAATTAAATCGGAATTAAATACAAAAGGCAAAATGCCGACTTAAGTACAAGAAGACTGACTCTGCTTGCTGTGTATGTTTTGAACCATTCCTGTGACACTAGTTATAGATACCGATGCTTCACTTCAGGTTTACTGTATCCCTCTGACCTTCTTATTGACGATGAAACACAGAAATTGCATCGGAATTAAATACAAAAGGCACAATTCCGACTCAAGTACAAGAAGACTGACTCTTCATACTGTCTATGTTTTGAACCATTCCTGTGACACTAGTTATACATTCCGATGCTTCACTTCAGGTTTACTGTATCCCTCTGACCATCTCATTGACGATGAAACACAGAAATTGCATCGGAATTAAGTACAAAAGGCACAATGCCGACTTAAGTACAAGAAGTCTGACTCTACCTACTGTCTGAGTTATGAACCTTTCCTGTGACACTAGTTATAGATTCCGATGATTCACTTCAGGTTTACTGTATCCTTCTGACCTCGTTATTGACTAACTCATCTTACTGTCCATGTTTTGAACCATTCCTGTGACACTAGTTATAGATTCTGATGCTTCACTTCAGTTTTACTGTATCCCTCTGATCTTCTCATTGACGATGAAACACTGAAATTGCATCGGAATTAAATACAAAAGGCACAATGCCGACTTAAGTACAAGAAGTCTGACTCTACCTACTGTCTAAGTTATGAACCATTCCTGTGACACTAGTTATAGATTCCGATGATTCACTTCAGGTTTACTGTATCCTTCTGACCTCCTTATTGACGATGAAACACAGCAATTGCATCGGAAATAAGTACAAAAGACACAATGCCGACTCAAGTACAAGAAGACTGACTCTTCCTAATGTCTATGTTTTGAACCATTCCTGTGACACTAGTTATAGATTCCGATGCTTCACTTCAGGTTTACTGTATGCCCCTGACCTTCTTAATGACGATGAAACACAGAAATTGCATCGGAATGATATAGAAAAGGCACAATGCCGACTTAAGTACAAGAAGACTGACTCTTCCTACTGTCTATGCTTTGAACCATTCCTGTGACACTAGTTATAGATTCCGATGCTTCACTTCAGGTTTACTGTATCCCTCTGACCTTCTTATTGACGATGAAACACAATAATTGCATCGGAATTAAATAGAAAAGGCACAATGCCGACTTAAGTACAAGAAGAATGTCTCTTCTTACTGACTATGTTTTGAACCATACCTGTGACACTAGTTATAGATACCGATGCTTCCCTTCAGGTTTACTGTATCCATCTGACCTTCTTATTGACGATGAAACACAGAAATTGCATAGGAATTAAATACAAAAAGCACAGTGCAAACTAAAGTATAAGAAGACTGACTCTTCCTAATCCCTATGTTTTGAACCATCCCCGTGACACTAGTTATAGATTCCGATGGTTCACTTCAGGTTTACTGTATACCTCTGACCTTCTTATTGACGATGAAACACAGACATTGCATCGGAATTAAATACAAAAGGCACAATGCCGACTTATGTACAAGAAGACTGACTCATCTTACTGTCAATGTTTTGAACCATTCCTCTGACACTAATTATAGATTCCGATGCTTCACTTCAGGTTTACTGTATCCCTTGGACCCTCTCATTGACGACAAAACACAGAAATTGCATCGGAATTAAATACAAAAGGCACAATGCCGACTTAAGTACAAGACGACTGACTCTTCCTGCTGCCTATGTTTTGAACCATCCCTGTGACACTAGTTATAGATTCCGATGCTTCACTTCAGGTTTACTGTATCCCTTGGACCCTCTCATTGACGACGAAACACAGAAATTGCATCGGAATTAAATAGAAAAGGCACAATGCCGACTTAAGTACAAGAAGAGTGACTCTTCTTACTGTCTATGCTTTGAACCATTCCTGTGACACTAGTTATAGTTTCTGATGCTTCACTTCAGGTTTACTGTATCACTTGTCGATGAAACACAGAAATTGCATCGGAATTAAATACAAGAGGCACAATGCCGACATAAATACAAGAAGACTGACTCGTCTTACTGACTATTTCGTGAACATTTCCTGTAAGACCAGTTTTAGATTCCGATGCTTCACAATATGTTTACCGTATCCCTTGGACCTTCTTATTGACGATGAAACACAGAAATTGCATCGGAATTAAATAGAAAAGGCACAATGCCGACTTAAGTACAAGAAGACTGAGTCTTCCTACTGTCTATGTTTTAACCATTCCTGTGACACTAGTTATAGATTCCGATGCTTCACTTCAGGTTTACTGTATCCCTTGGACCTTCTAATTGACGATGATACACAGAAATTGCATCGGAATTAAATACAAAAGGCACAATGCCGACTTAAGTACAAGAAGACTGACTCTTCTTACCGTCTATGCTTTGAACCATTCCTGTGACACTAGTTATAGATTCCGATGCTTGACTTCAGGTTTACTGTATCCCTCTGACCTTCTTATTGACGATGAAACACAGCAATTGCATCGGAATCAAATACAAAAGGCACAATGTCGACTTAATTACAAGAAGACAGACTCATCTTACTGTCTATGTTTTAAACCTTTTCTGTGACACTAGTTATAGATTCCGATGCTTCACTTCATGTTTACTGCATCCCTCTGACCTTATTATTGATGATAAAACACCGAGATTGCATCGGAATTATATACAAATTCCACAATGCCGACTGACTCTTCTTACTGTCTATGATTTGAACCATTCCTTTGACACTAGTTATACATTCCGATGCTTCACTTCAAGTTTACTGTACGCCTCTCACCTTCTTCTTGATGATGAAACACAGAAATTGCATCGGAATTAAATGAAAAAGCCACAATACAGACTTATGTACAAGAAGACTGACTCTTCTTACTGTCTATGATTTGAAGCATTCCTGTGACACTACTTATGGGTTGCGATGCTTTACTCCAGGTGTACTGTCTCCCTTGGACCTTCTTATTGACGATGAAACACAGAAATTGCATCGAGATTAAATACAAAAGGCACAATGCCGACTTAAGTACAAGTAGACTGACTCTTCCTACTGTCTATGTTTTGAACCATTCCTGTGACACTACTTATAGATTCCGATGCTTGACTTCAGGTTTACTGTATCCCTCTGACCTTCTTATTGACGATGAAACACAATAATTGTATCGGAATTAAATAGAAAGGGCACAATGCCGACTAAAGTACAAGAAGACTGACTCTTCGTACTGATTATATTTGAACAATTCCTGTGACACTAGTTATAGATTCCGATGCTTCACTTCAGGTTTACTGTATCCCTTGGACCTTCTTATTGACGATGAAACACAGAAATTGCATCGGGATTAAATAAAAAGGCACAATGCCGACTTAAGTACAAGAAGAATGTCTCTTCTTACTGACTATGTTTTGAACCATACCTGTGACACTAGTTATAGATATCGATGCTTCCCTTCAGCTTTACTGTATCCCTCTGACCTTCTTATTGACGATGAAACACAGAAATTGCATCGGAATTAAATACAAAAGGCACAATGCCGACTTACGTACAAGAAGACTGACTCATCTTACTGTCTATGTTTTGAACCATTCTTCTGACACTAATTATAGATTCCGATGCTTCACTTCTGGTTTACTGCATCCCTTGGACCTTCGTATTGACGACAAAACACGGAAATAGCATCGGAACTAAATAGGAAAGGCACAATGCCGACTTAAGTACAAGAATACTGACTCTTCCCACTGTCTCTGTTTTGAACCATTCCTGTGACACTAGTTATAGATTCCGATGCTTCACTTCAGGTTTACTGCATCCCTCTGACCTACTTATTGACGACGGAACACAGAATTTGCATCGGAATTAAATAGAAAAGGCACAATGCCGACATAAGTACAAGAAGACTGACTCTTTCCACTGTCTATGTTTTGAACCATTCATGTGACACTAGTTATAGATACCGATGCTTCACTTCAGGTTTACTGTATCCCTCTGACCTTCTTATTGACGATGAAACACAGAAATTGCATCGGAATTAAATACAAAAGTCACAATGCCGACTCAAGTACAAGAAGACTGACTCTTCATACTGTCTATGTTTTTAACCATTCCTGTGACACTAGTTATACATTCCGATGCTTCACTTCAAGTTTACTGTACGCCTCTGACCTTCTTCTTGATGATGAAACACAGAAATTGCATCGGAATTAAATAGAAAAGCCACAATACAGACTTATGTACAAGAAGACTGACTCTTCTTACTGTCTATGATTTGAACCATTCCTGTGACACTACTTATAGGTTGCGATGCTTTACTCCAGGTGTACTGTCTCCCTTGGACCTTCTTATTGACCATGAAACACAGAAATTGCATCGGGATTAAATACAAAAGGCACAATGCCGAATTAAGTACAAGAAGGCTGAGTCTTCTTACTGTCTATGTTTTGAACAACCCCTGTGACACTAGTTATTGATTCCAATGCTACACTTCAGGTTTACAGTATCCGGTGGACCTTCTTATCGACGATGAAACACAGAAATTGCATCGGAATTAAATACAAGAGGCACAATGCCGACGTAAGTACAAGAAGACTGACTCTTCTTACAGTCTATGTATTGAACCATTCCTGTGTCACTAGTTATTGATTCTGATGCTTCATTTTAGGTTTACTGTATCCCTTGGACCTTCTTATTGACGATGAAACACAGAAATTGCATCGGGATTAAATACAAAGGCACAATGCCGACTTAAGTACAAGCAGAATGTCTCTTCTTACTGACTATGATTTGAACCATACCTGAGACACTAGTTATAGATACCGATGCTTCCCCTCATGTTTACTGTATCCCTCTGACCTTCTTATTGACGATGAAACATAGAAATTGCATCGGAATTAAATACAAAATGCTCAATGCCGAATTAAGTACAAGAAGGCTGAGTCTTCTTACTGTCTATGTTTTGAACAACCCCTGTGACACTAGTTATTGATTCCAATGCTACACTTCAGGTTTACAGTATCCGGTGGACCTTCTTATCGACGATGAAACACAGAAATTGCATCGGAATTAAATACAAGAGGCACAATGCCGACGTAAGTACAAGAAGACTGACTCTTCTTACAGTCTATGTATTGAACCATTCCTGTGTCACTAGTTATTGATTCTGATGCTTCATTTTAGGTTTACTGTATCCCTTGGACCTTCTTATTGACGATGAAACACAGAAATTGCATCGGGATTAAATACAAAGGCACAATGCCGACTTAAGTACAAGAAGAATGTCTCTTCTTACTGACTATGATTTGAACCATACCTGAGACACTAGTTATAGATACCGATGCTTCCCCTCATGTTTACTGTATCCCTCTGACCTTCTTATTGACGATGAAACATAGAAAGTGCATCGGAATTAAATACAAAAAGCACAGTGCCGCCATAAGTATAAGAAGACTGACTCATCCTAATCTCTATGTTTTGAACCATCCCCGTGACACAAGTTATAGATTCCGATGCTTCCCTTCAGGTTTACTACATCCCTCTGACCTTCTTATTGACGATGAAACACAGAAATTGCATCGGAATTAAATACAAAAGGCACAATGCCGACTTAAGTACAAGAAGACTGACACTTCCTTTTGCCTATGTTTGAACCATTCCTGTGACACTAGTTATGGATTCCGATGTTTCACTTCAGGTTTACTGTATCCCTCTGACCCTCTTATTGACGATGAAACACAGAAATTGCATCGGAATGAAATAGAAAAGGCACAATGGCGACATAAGTACAAGAATACTGACTGTTATTACTGTCTATGTTTTGAACCATCCCCGTGACACAAGTTATAGATTCCAATGCTTCCCTTCAGGTTTACTATATCCCTCTGACCTTCTTATTGACGACGGAACACAGAATTTGCATCGGAATTAAATAGAAAAGGCACAATGCCGACATAAGTACAAGAAGACTGACTCTTTCCACTGTCTATGTTTTGAACCATTCATGTGACACTAGTTATAGATACCGATGCTTCACTTCAGGTTTACTGTATCCCTCTGACCTTCTTATTGACGATGAAACACAGAAATTGCATCGGAATTAAATACAAAAGTCACAATGCCGACTCAAGTACAAGAAGACTGACTCTTCATACTGTCTATGTTTTTAACCATTCCTGTGACACTAGTTATACATTCCGATGCTTCACTTCAAGTTTACTGTACGCCTCTGACCTTCTTCTTGATGATGAAACACAGAAATTGCATCGGAATTAAATAGAAAAGCCACAATACAGACTTATGTACAAGAAGACTGACTCTTCTTACTGTCTATGATTTGAACCATTCCTGTGACACTACTTATAGGTTGCGATGCTTTACTCCAGGTGTACTGTCTCCCTTGGACCTTCTTATTGACCATGAAACACAGAAATTGCATCGGGATTAAATACAAAAGGCACAATGCCGACTTAAGTACAAGTAGACTGACTGTTCTTACTGTCCATGTTTTGAACCATTCCTGTGACACTAGTTATAGATTCTGATGCATCGCTTCAGGTTTACTGTAACCCTTGGACCTTCTTATTGACGATGAAACAAAGAAATTGCATCGGAATTAAAGACAAAAGGCACAATGCCGACTTATGTACAAGAAGACTGACTCTTCTTGCTGTGTATGCTTTGAACCATTCCTGTGACACTAGTTATAGATTCCGATGCTTCACTTCAGGTTTACTGTATCTTTCTGACCTTCTTATTGACGATGAAGCGCAGATATTCCATCGGAAATTAATGCAAAAGGCACAATGCCGACTCAAGTACAAGAAGACTGACACTTCATAATGTCTATACTTTGAACCATTCCTGTGACACTAGTTATACATTCCGATGCTTCACTTCTGGTTTACTGTATCCCTCTGACCTTCTTCTTGATGATGAAACACAGAAATTGCACCGGAATTAAATAGAAAAGCCACAATGCCGACTTAAGTACAAGAAGACTGACTCTTCTTACTGTCTATGATTTGAACCATTCCTGTGACACTAGTTATAGATTCTGATGCTTCACTTCAGTTTTACTGTATCCCTCTGACCTTCTCATTGACGATGAAACACAGAAATTGCATCGGAATTAAATACAAAAGGCACAATGCCGACTTAAGTACAAGAAGACTGACTCTTCCTACTGTCTATGTTTTGAACCATTCCTGTGACACTAGTTATAGATTCCGATGCTTTACTTCAGGTTTACTGTATCCCTTGGACCTTTTAATAGACGATGAAACACAGAAATTAAAATCGGAATTAAATACAAAAGGCACAATGCCGACTTAAGTACAAGAAGACTGACCCTTCCTACTGTCTATGTTATGAGCCATTCCTGTGACACTAGTTATAGATTCCGATGCTTCACTTCAGGTTTACTGTATCCCTTGGACCTTCTTATTGACGATGAAACACAGAAATTGCATCAGGATTAAATAAAAAGGCACAATGCCGACTTAAGTACAAGAAGAATGTCTCTTCCTACTGTCTATGTTTTAACCATTCCTGTGACACTAGTTATAGATTCCGATGCTTCACTTCAGGTTTACTGTATCCCTTGGACCTTCTTATTGACGATGATACACAGAAATTGCATCGGAATTAAATACAAAAGGCACAATGGCGACTTAAGTACAAGAAGACTGACTCTTCCTACCGTCTATGCTTTGAACCATTCCTGTGACACTAGTTATAGATTCCGATGCTTGACTTCAGGTTTACTGTATCCCTCTGACCTTCTTACTGACGATGAAACACAGAAATTGCATCGGAATCAAATACAAAAGGCACAATGTCGACTTAATTACAAGAAGACAGACTCATCTTACTGTCTATGTTTTGAACCTTTTCTGTGACACTAGTTATAGATTCCGATGCTTCACTTCATGTTTACTGCATCGCTCTGAATTTATTATTGATGATAAAACACCGAAATTGCATCGGAATTATATACAAATTCCACAGGGCCGACTGACTCTTCTTACTGTCTATGATTTGAACCATTCCTGTGACACTAGTTATTGATTCCGATGCTTCACTTGAGGTATACTGTATCCCTTGGCCCTTCTTATTGACGACGGAACACAGAATTTGCATCGGAATTAAATAGAAAAGGCACAATGCGGACATAAGTACAAGAAGACTGACTCTTCCCACTGTCTATGTTTTGAACCATTCATGTGACACTAGTTATAGATACCGATGCTTCACTTCAGGTTTACTGTATCCCTCTGACCTTCTTATTGACGATGAAACACAGAAATTGCATCGGAATTAAATACAAAAGTCACAATGCCGACTCAAGTACAAGAAGACTGACCCTTCATACTGTCTATGTTTTGAACCATTCCTGTGACACTAGTTATACATTCCGATGCTTCACTTCAAGTTTACTGTACGCCTCTGACCTTCTTCTTGATGATGAAAAACAGAAATTACATCGGAATTAAATAGAAAAGCCACAATACAGACTTATGTACAAGAAGACTGACTCTTCTTACCGTCTATGATTTGAACCATTCCTGTGACACTACTTATAGGTTGCGATGCTTTGCTCCAGGTGTACTGTCTCCCTTGGACCTTCTTATTGACCATGAAACACAGAAATTGCATCGGGATTAAATACAAAAGGCACAATGCCGACTTAAGTACAAGTAGACTGACTCTTCTTACTGTCTATGTTTTGAACCATTCCTGTGACACTAGTTATAGATTCTGATGCATCACTTCAGGTTTACTGTACCCCTTGGACCTTCTTATTGACGATGAAACAAAGAAATTGCATCGGAATTAAAGACAAAAGGCACAATGCCGACTTATGTACAAGAAGACTGACTCTTCTTGCTGTGTATGCTTTGAACCATTCCTGTGACACTAGTTATAGATTCCGATGCTTCACTTCAGATTTACTGTATCTCTCTGACCTTCTTATTGACGATGAAGCGCAGAAATTCCATCGGAAATAAATGCAAAAGGCACAATGCCGACTCAAGTACAAGAAGACTGACACTTCATAATGTCTATACTTTGAACCATTCCTGTGACACTAGTTATACATTCCGATGCTTCACTTCTGGTTTTCTGTATCCCTCTGACCTTCTTCTTGATGATGAAACACAGAAATTGCACCGGAATTAAATAGAATAGCCACAATGCCGACTTAAGTACAAGAAGACTGACTCTTCTTACTGTCTATGATTTGAACCATTCCTGTGACACTAGTTATAGATTCTGATGCTTCACTTCAGTTTTACTGTATCCCTCTGACCTTCTCATTGACGATGAAACACAGAAATTGCATCGGAATTAAATACAAAAGGCACAGTGCCGACATAAGTATAAGAAGACTGACTCATCCTAAACTCTATGTTTTGAACCATCACCGTGACACAAGTTATTGATTCCGATGCTTCCCTTCAGGTTTACTATATCCCTCTGACCTTCTTATTGACGATGAAACACAGAAATTGCATCGGAATTAAATACAAAAGGCACAATGCCGACTTACGTACAAGAAGACTGACTCTTCCTACTGTCTATGTTTTGAACCATTCCTGTGACACTAGTTATAGATTCCGATGCTTCACTTCAGGTTTACTGTACACCCTCTGACCGTCTTATTGTCGATGAATCACAGAAATTGCATCGGAATTAAATAGGAAAGGCACAATGCCGACTTAAGTACAAGAAGACTGACCCTTCCTTTTGCCTATGTTTTGAACCATTCCTGTGACACTAGTTATAGGTTCCGATGCTTCACTTCAGGTTTACTGTACACCCTCTGACCGTCTTATTGTCGATGAATCACAGAAATTGCATCGGAATTAAATAGAAAAGGCACAATGCCGACTTAGGTACAAGAGGACTGACTCTTCTTATTGTCTATGTTTTGAACAATCCCTGTGACACTAGTTACAGATTCTGATGCTTCACTTCAGGTTTACTGTATCCCTTGGACCTTCTTAGCGACGATGAAACACAGAAATTGCATCGGAAATAAATAGAAATGGCACAATGCCGACTTAAGTACAAGAAGACTGACTCTTCCTACTGTCTATGTTTTGAACCATTATTGTGACACTAGTTATAGATTCCGATGCTCCACTTCAGGTTTACTGTTTCCCTTTGACCTTCTTATTGACGACGAAACACAGAAATTGCATCGGAAATAAATAGAAATGGCACAATGCCGACCTAAGTACAAGAAGACCGACTCTTCCTACTGTCTATGTTTTGAACCAATCCTGTGACACTAGTTATAGATTCCGATGCTTCACTTCAGGTTTACTGTTTCCCTCTGTCCTTCTTATTGATGATGAAACACAGAAGTTGCATCGGAATTAAATACAAAATGCACAATGCCGACTTAAGTACAAGAAGACTGACTCTTCATACAGACTATTTTGTGAACATTTCCTGTGAGACCAGTTTTGGATTCCGATGTTTCACTATATGTTTACTGTATCCCTTGGACCTTCTTATTGACGATGAAACACAGAAATTGCATCGGAATTAAATAGAAAAGGCACAATGCCGACTTAAGTATAGGAAGACTGACTCTTCCTACTGTCTATGTCTTAACCATTCCTGTGACACTAGTTATAGATTCCGATGATTCACTTCAGGTTTACTGTATCCCTTGGACCATCTTATTGACGATGAAGCACAGAAATTGCATCGGAATTAAATACAAAAGGCACAATGCCGACTTAAGTACAAGAAGACAGACTCTTCTTACTGTCTATGTTTTGAACCTTTTCTGTGACACTAGTTGTAGATTCCGATGCTTCACTTCAGGTTTACTGCATCCCTCTGACCTTCTTATTGATGATGAAACACAGAAATTGCATCGGAACTAAATACAAAATCCACAATGCCGACTTAAGTACAAAAAGACTGACTCTTCTTACTGACTATGATTTGAGCATTTCCTGTGAGACCAGTTTTAGATTCCGATGCTTCACTATGTGTTTACTGAATCCCTTGGACCTTCTTATTGACGATGAAACACAGAAATTGCATCGAAATTATATACAAAAGGTACAATGCCGACTTAAGTACAAGAAGACTGACTCTTCTTACTGTCTATGTTTTGAACCATTCCTGTGACACTACTTATAGATTCCGATGCTTCACTTCAGCTTTACTGTATCCCTTGGACCTTCTTATTGACGATGAAACACAGAAACTGATCGGAATTAAATATAAAAGGCACAATGCCGACTTAAGTACAAGAAGAATGTCTCTTCTTACTGACTATGTTTTGACCCATACCTGTGACACTAGTTATAGATACCGATGCTTCCCTTCAGCATTACTGTATCCCTCTGACCTGCTTATTGACGATGAAACACAGAAATTGCATCGGAATTAAATACAAAAGGCACAGTGCCGAGTTAAGTATAAGAAGACTGACTCTACCTAATCTCTATGCTTTGAACCATCCCCGTGACACTAGTTATAGATTCCGATGCTTCACTTCAGATTTACTGTTTCCCTCTGACCTTCTTATTGATGATGAAACACAGAAATTGCATCGGAATTAAATACAAAAGGCACAACGCCGACTTACGTACAAGAAGACCGACTCATCCTACTGTCTCTGTTATGAACCATTCCTGTGACACTAGTTATAGATTCCGATGCTTCACTTCAGGTTTACTGCATCCCTCTGACCTTCTTATTGACGATGAAACACAGAAATTGCATCGGAATTAAATACAAAAGGCACAATGCCGACTTAAGTACAAGAAGACTGACTCTTCTTGCTGTGTATGCTTTGAACCATTCCTGTGACACTAGGTATAGATTCCGATGCTTCACTTCAGGTTTACTGTATCCCTCTGACATTCTTATTTACGATGAAACACAGAAATTGCATCGGAATTAAATACAAAAGGCACAATGCCGACTTAAGTACAAGTAGACTGACTCTTCTTACTGTCTATGTTTTGAACCACTCCTGTGACACTAGATACAGATTCTGATGCTTCACTTCAGTTTTACTGTATCCCTTGGACCTTCTTATTGACAACGAAACACAGAAATTGCATCGGAAATAAAAAGGAAAGGCACAATGCCGACTTAAGTACAAGAAGACTGACTCTTCCTACTGTCTCTGTTTTGAACCATTCCTGTGACACTAGTTATAGATTCCGATGCTTCACTTCAGGTTTACTGTATCCCTCTGACCTTCTTATTGTCGATGAAACACAGAAATTGCATCGGAATTAAATACAAAAGGCACAATGCCGACGTAAGTGAAAGAAGGCTGACTCTTCTTACTGGCTATGTTTTGAATCATTCCGTTGACACTAGTTATAGTTTCCGATGCTTCACTTCTGGTTTACTGTATCACTTGGACCTTTTTAATGACGATGAAACACCGAAATTGCATCGGAATTAAATACAAAAGGCACAATGCCGACTTAGGGACAAGAAGACTGATCCTCTTACTGTCTATGCTTTGAACAACCCCTGTGACACTAGTTATAGATTCCGATGCTACACTTCAGGTTTACTGTATCCGTTGGACCTTCTTATCGACGATGAAACACAGAAATTGCATCGGAATTAAATACAAGAGGCACAATGCCGACGTAAGTACAAGAAGACTGACTCTTCTTACAGTCTATGTTATGAACCATTCCAGTGTCACTATTTATTGATTCTGATGCTTCATTTTAGGTTTACTGTATCCCTTGGACCTTCTTATTGACGATGAAACACAGAAATTGCATCGGGATTAAATAAAAAGGCACAATGCCGACTTAAGTACAAGAAGAATGTCTCTTCTTACTGACTATGATTTGAACCATACCTGTGACACTAGTTATAGGTACCGATTCTTCCCCTCAGGTTTACTGTATCCCTCTGACCTTCTTATTGACGATGAAACATAGAAATTGCATCGGAATTAATTACAATAGGCACAGTGCCGACTTAGGTATAAGAAGACTGACTCATCCTAATCTCTATGGTTTGAACCATCCCCGTGACACTAGTTATAGATTCCGATGCTTCCCTTCAGGTTTACTATATCCCTCTGACCTTCTTATTGACGACGAAACACTGAAATTGCATCGGAAGTATAAACAAAGGGCACAATGCCGACTTAAGTACAAGAAGACTTACTCTTCCTACTGTCTCTGTTTTGAACAATTCCTGTGACACTAGTTATAGATTCCGATGCTTCACTTCAGGTTTACTGTACCCCTCTGACTGTCTTATTGTCGATGAATCACAGAAATTGCATCGGAATTAAATATAAAAGGCACAATGCCAACTTAAGTACAAGAAGAATGTCTCTTCTTACTGACTATGTTTTGACCCATACCTGTGACACTAGTTATAGATACCGATGCTTCCCTTCAGCATTACTGTATCCCTCTGACCTTCTTATTGACGATGAAACACAGAAATTGCATCGGAATTAAATACAAAAGGCACAGTGCCGAGTTAAGTATAAGAAGACTGACTCTTCCTAATCTCTATGCTTTGAACCATCCCCGTGTCACTAGTTATAGATTCCGATGCTTCACTTCAGATTTACTGTATCCCACTGACCTTCTTATTGACGATGAAACACAGAAATTGCATCGGAATTAAATACAAAAGGCACAACGCCGACTTACGTTTAAGAAGACTGACTCATCATACTGTCTATGTTTTGAACAATTCCTCTGACACTAATAATAGATTCCGATGCTTCACTTCAGGTTTACTGCATCCCTTGGACCATCTTATTGACGACGAAAAACAGAAATTTCATCGGAATTAAATACAAAAGGCACAATGCCGACTTAAGTACAAGAAGACTGACTCTTCCTACTGTCTATGTTTTGAACCATTCCTGTGACACTAGTTATAGATTCCGATGCTTCACTTCAGGTTTACTGTACCCCTCTGGCCTTCTTATTGTCGATGAAACACAGAAATTGCATCGGAATTAAATACAATAGGCACAATGCCGACTTAAGTACAAGAGGACTGACTCCTCTTACTGTCTATGCTTTGAACCATTCCTGTGACACTAGTTATAGATTCCGATGCTTCACGTCAGGTTTACTGCATCCCTTGGATCTTCTTATTGACGACGAAACACAGAAATTGCATCGGAAATAAATAGCAAAGGCACAATGCCGACTTAAGTACAAGAAGACTGACTCTTCCTACTGTCTCTGTTTTGAACCATTCCTGTGACACTAGTTATAGATTCCGATGCTTCACTTCAGGTTTACTGTATCCCACTGACCTTATTATTGACGATGAAACACAGAAATTCCATCGGAATTAAATACAAAAGGCACAACGCCGACTTACGTACAAGAAGACTGACTCATCTTACTGTCTATGTTTTGAACAATTCCTCTGACACTAATTATAAATTCCGATGCTTCACTTCAGGTTTACTGCATCCCTTGGACCTTCTTATTGACGATGAAACACAGAAATTGCAAAGGAATTAAATACAAAAGGCACAATGCCGACTTAAGTACAAGAAGACTGACTCTTCCTACTGTCTATGGTTCGAACCATTCCTGTGACGCTAGTTATAGATTCCGATGCTTCACTTCAGGTTTACTGTACCCCTCTGACCTTCTTATTGTCGATGAAACACAGGAATTGCATCGGAATTAAATACAATAGGCACGATGCCGACTTAAGTACAAGAGGACTGACTGCTCTTACTGTCTATGCTTTGAACCATTCCTGTGACACTAGTTATAGATTCCGATGCTTCGCGTCAGGTTTACTGCATCCCTTGGACCTTCTTATTGACGACGAAACACAGAAATTGCATCGGAAATAAATAGGAAAGGCACAATGCCGACTTAAGTACAAGAAGACTGACTCTTCCTACTGTCTCTGTTTTGAACCATTCCTGTGACATTAGTTATAGATTCCGATGCTTCACTTCAGGTTTACTGCATCCCTCTGACCTTCTTATTGACGATGAAACACAGAAATTGCATCGGAATTAAATACAAAAGGCACAATGCCGACTTAAGTACAAGAAGACTGACTCTTCTTTCTGACTATGTTATGAACATTTCTTGTGAGACCAGTTTTAGACTTCAATGCTTCACTATATGTTTATTGTATAACTTGGACCTTCTTATTGACGATGAAACAGAAATTGCATCGGAATTAAATACAAAATGCACAATGCCGGATTAAGCACAAGAAGACTAATTCTTCTTACTGACTATGTTTTGAAAAATTCCTGTGACACTAGTTATAGATTCCGATGCTTCACTTCAGGTTTACTGTATCCCTCTGACCTTCTTATTTACGATGAAACACAGAAATTGCATCGGAATTAAATACAAAAGGCACAATGCCGACGTAAGTGAAAGAAGACTGACTCTTCTTACTGGCTATGTTTTGAATCATTCCGGTGACACTAGTTATAGTTTCCGATGCTTCACTTCAGGTTTACTGTATCACTTGGACCTTCTTATTGACGATGAAACACAGAAATTGCATCGGAATTAAATACAAAAGGCACAGTGCCGAGTTAAGTATAAGAAGACTGACTCTTCCTAATCTCTATGCTTTGAACCATCCCCGTGACACTAGTTATAGATTCCGATGCTTCACTTCAGATTTACTGTATCCCACTGACCTTCTTATTGACGATGAAACACAGAAATTGCATCGGAATTAAATACAAAAGGCACAACGCCGATTTACGTTTAAGAAGACTGACTCATCCTACTGTCTATGTTTTGAACAATTCCTCTGACACTAATAATAGATTCCGATGCTTCACTTCAGGTTTACTGAATCCCTTGGACCATCTTATTGACGACGAAACACAGAAATTGCATCGGAATTAAATACAAAAGGCACAATGCCGACTTAAGTACAAGAAGACTGACTCTTCTTACTGTCTATGTTTTGAACCATTCCTGTGACACTAGTTATAGATTCCGATGCTTCACTTCAGGTTTACTGTACCCCTCTGACCTTCTTATTGTCGATGAAACACAGAAATTGCATCGGAATTAAATACAATAGGCACAATGCCGACTTAAGTACAAGAGGACTGAATCCTCTTACTGTCTATGCTTTGAACCATTCCTGTGACACTAGTTATAGATTCCGATGCTTCACGTCAGGTTTACTGCATCGCTTGGACCTTCTTAGTGACGACGAAACACAGAAATTGCATCGGAAATAAATAGGAAAGGCACAGTGCCTACTTAAGTACAAGAAGACTGACTCTTCCTACTGTCTCTGTTTTGAACCATTCCTGTGACACTAGTTATAGATTCCGATGCTTCACTTCAGGTTTACTGCATCCCTCTGACCTTCTTATTGACGATGAAACACAGAAATTGCATCGGAATGAAATACAAAAGGCACAGTGCCGAGTTAAGTATAAGAAGACTGACTCTTCCTAATCTCTATGCTTTGAACCATCCCCGTGACATTAGTTATAGATTCCGATGCTTCACTTCAGGTTTACTGTATCCCACTGACCTTCTTATTGACGATGAAACACAGAAATTGCATCGGAATTAAATACAAAAGGCACAACGCCGACTTACGTACAAGAAGACTGCTTCATCTTACTGTCTATGCTTTGAACAATTCCTCTGACACTAATTATAGATTACGATGCTTCACTTCAGGTTTACTGCATCCCTTGGACCTTCTTATTGACGACGAAACACAGAAATTGAATCGGAATTAAATACAAAAGGCACAATGCCGACTTAAGGTTAAGAAGACTGACTCTTCCTACTGTCTATGGTTAGAACCATTCCTGTGACACTAGTTATAGATTCCGACGCTTCACTTCAGGTTTACTGTACCCCTCTGACCTTCTTATTGTCGAGGAAACACAGAAATTGCATCGGAATTCAATACAATAGGCACAATGCCGACTTAAGTACAAGAGGACTGACTCCTCTTACTGTCTATGCTTTGAACCATTCCTGTGACACTAGTTATAGATTCCGATGCTTCACGTCAGGTTTACTGCATCCCTTGGACCTTCTTATTGACGACGAAACACAGAAATTGCATCGGAAATAAATAGGAAAGGCACAATGCCGACTTAAGTACAAGAAGACTGACTCTTCCCACTGTCTCTGTTTTTACCATTCCTGTGACACTAGTTACAGATTCCGATGCTTCACTTCAGGTTTACTGCATCCCTCTGACCTTCTTATTGACGATGAAACACAGAAATTGCATCGGAATTAAATACAAAAGGCACAATGCCGAATTAAGTACAAGAAGACTGACTCTTCTTTCTGACTATGTTATGAACATTTCTTGTGAGACCAGTTTTAGACTCCAATGCTTCACTATATGTTTATTGTATCACTTGGACCTTCTTATTGACGATGAAACACAGAAATTGCATCGGAATTAAATACAAAATGCACAATGCCGAATTAAGTACAAGAAGACTGATTCTTCTTACTGACTATGTTTAGAAAAATTCCTGTGACACTAGTTATAGATTCCGATGCTTCACTTCAGGTTTACTGTATCCCACTGACCTTCTTATTGACGATGAAACACAGATATTGCATCGGAATTAAATGAAAAAGGCACAATGCCGACGTAAGTACAAGAAGACTTACTCTTCCTACTGTCTATGATTTGAACCATTCCTGTGACACTAGTTATAGATTCCGATGCATCACTTTAGGTTTACTGTAACCCTCGGACCTTCTTATGGACGATGAAACACAGATATTGCATCGGAATTAAATACAAAATTCACAGTGCCAACTTAAGTACAAGAAGACTGACTCTGCTTGCTGTGTATGTTTTGAACCATTCCTGTGACACTAGTTATGGATTTCAATGCTTCACTTCAGGTTTACTGTATACCTCTGATCTTCTTATTGACGATGAAACACAGAAATTGCATCGGAATTAAATACAAAAGGCACAGTGCCGAGTTAAGTATAAGAAGACTGACTCTTCCTAATCTCTATGCTTTGAACCATCCCCGTGACACTAGTTATAGATTCCGATGCTTCACTTCAGGTTTACTGTATCCCACTGACCTTCTTATTGACGATGAAACACAGAAATTGCATCGGAATTAAATACAAAAGGCACAACGCCGACTTACGTACAAGAAGACTGACTCATCTTACTGTCTATGTTTTGAACAATTCCTCTGACACTAATTATAAATTCCGATGCTTCACTTCAGGTTTACTGCATCCCTTGGACCTTCTTATTGACGACGAAACACAGAAATTGCAACGGAATTAAATACAAAAGGCACAATGCCGACTTAAGTACAAGAAGACTGACTCTTCCTACTGTCTATGGTTCGAACCATTCCTGTGACACTAGTTATAGATTCCGATGCTTCACTTCAGGTTTACTGTACCCCTCTGACCTTCTTATTGTCGATGAAACACAGGAATTGCATCGGAATTAAATACAACAGGCACGATGCCGACTTAAGTACAAGAGGACTGACTCCTCTTACTGTCTATGCTTTGAACCATTCCTGTGACACTAGTTATAGATTCCGATGCTTCACGTCAGGTTTACTGCATCCCTTGGACCTTCTTATTGACGACGAAACACAGAAATTGCATCGGAAATAAATAGGAAAGGCACAATGCCGACTTAAGTACAAGAGGACTGACTCTTCCTACTGTCTCTGTTTTGAACCATTCCTGTGACACTAGTTATAGATTCCGATGCTTCACTACAGGTTAACTGCATCCCTCTGACCTTCTTATTGACGATGAAACACAGAAATTGCATCGGAATTAAATACAAAAGGCACAATGCCGACTTAAGTACAAGAAGACTGACTCTTCTTTCTGACTATGTTATGAACATTTCTTGTGAGACCAGTTTTAGGCTCCAATGCTTCACTATATGTCTATTGTATCACTTGGACCTTCTTATTGACGATGAAACACAGAAATTGCATCGGAATTAAATACAAAATGCACAATGCCGAATTAAGTACAAGAAGACTAATTCTTCTTACTGACTATGTTTTGAAAAATTCCTGTGACACTAGTTATAGATTCCGATGCTTCACTTCAGGTTTACTGTATCCCTCTGACCTTCTTATTTACGATGAAACACAGAAATTGCATCGGAATTAAATACAAAAGGCACAATGCCGACGTAAGTGAAAGAAGACTGACTCTTCTTACTGGCTATGTTTTGAATCATTCCGGTGACACTAGTTATAGTTTCCGATGCTTCACTTCAGGTTTACTGTATCACTTGGACATTCTTATTGACGATGAAACACCGAAATGGCATCGGAATTAAATAGAAAAGGCACAATGCCGACTTAGGTACAAGAATACTGATCCTCTTACTGTCTATGCTTTGAACAACCCCTGTGACACTAGTTATAGATTCCGATGCTACACTTCAGGTTTACTGTATCCGTTGGACCTTCTTATCGACGATGAAACACAGAAATTGCATCGGGATTAAATAAAAAGGCACAATGCCGACTTAAGTACAAGAAGAATGTCTCTTCTTACTGACTATGATTTGAACCATACCTGTGACACTAGTTAGAGATACCGATGCTTCCCCTCAGGTTTACTGTATCCCTCTGACCTTCTTATTGACGATGAAACACAGAAATTGCATCGGAATTAAATACAAAAGGCACAGTGCCGAGTTAAGTATAAGAAGACTGACTCTTCCTAATCTCTATGCTTTGAACCATCCCCGTGACACTAGTTATAGAATCCGATGCTTCACTTCAGATTTACTGTATCCCACTGACCTTCTTATTGACGATGAAACACAGAAATTGCATCGGAATTAAATACAAAAGGCACAACGCCGATTTACGTTTAAGAAGACTGACTCATCCTACTGTCTATGTTTTGAACAATTCCTCTGACACTAATAATAGATTCCGATGCTTCACTTCAGGTTTACTGAATCCCTTGGACCATCTTATTGACGACGAAACACAGAAATTGCATCGGAATTAAATACAAAAGGCACAATGCCGACTTAAGTACAAGAAGACTGACTCTTCTTACTGTCTATGTTTTGAACCATTCCTGTGACACTAGTTATAGATTCCGATGCTTCACGTCAGGTTTACTGTACCCCTCTGACCTTCTTATTGTCGGTGAAACACAGAAATTGCATCGGAATTAAATACAATAGGCACAATGCCGACTTAAGTACAAGAGGTCTGAATCCTCTTACTGTCTATGCTTTGAACCATTCCTGTGACACTAGTTATAGATTCCGATGCTTCACGTCAGGTTTACTGCATCCCTTGGACCTTCTTAGTGACGACGAAACACAGAAATTGCATCGGAAATAAATAGGAAAGGCACAATGCCGACTTAAGTACAAGAAGACTGACTCTTCCTACTGTCTCTGTTTTGAACCATTCCTGTGACACTAGTTACAGATTCCGATGCTTCACTTCAGGTTTACTGCATCCCTCTGACCTTCTTATTGACGATGAAACACAGAAATTGCATCGGAATTAAATACAAAAGGCACAGTGCCGACTTAAGTATAAGAAGACTGACTCCTCCTAATCTCTATGCTTTGAACCATCCCCGTGACACTAGTTATAGATTCCGATGCTTCACTTCAGGTTTACTGTATCCCTCTGACCCTCTTATTGACGATGAAACAAAGAAATTGCTACGGAATTAAATACAAAAGGCACAACGCCGACTTACGAACAAGAAGACTGCTTCATCTTACTGTCTATGTTTTGAACAATTCCTCTGACACTAATTATAGATTCCGATGCTTCACTTCAGGTTTACTGCATCCCTTGGACCTTCTTATTGACGACGAAACACAGAAATTGCATCGGAATTAAATACAAAAGGCACAATGCCGACTTAATGTTAAGAAGACTGACTCTTCCTACTGTCTATGGTTTGAACCATTCCTGTGACACTAGTTATAGATTCCGATGCTTCACTTCAGGTTTACTGTACCCCTCTGACCTTCTTATTGTCGATGAAACACAGAAATTGCATCGGAAATAAATAGGAAAGGCACAATGCCGACTTAAGTACAAGAAGACTGACTCTTCCTACTGTCTCTGTTTTTACCATTCCTGTGACACTAGTTACAGATTCCGATGCTTCACTTCAGGTTTACTGCATCCCTCTGACCTTCTTATTGACGATGAAACACAGAAATTGCATCGGAATTAAATACAAAAGGCACAATGCCGACTTAAGTACAAGAAGACTGACTCTTCTTTCTGACTATGTTATGAACATTTCTTGTGAGACCAGTTTTAGACTCCAATGCTTCACTATATGTTTATTGTATCACTTGGACCTTTTTATTGACGATGAAACACAGAAATTGCATCGGAATTAAATACAAAATGCACAATGCCGAATTAAGTACAAGAAGACTGATTCTTCTTACTGACTATGTTTAGAAAAATTCCTGTGACACTAGTTATAGATTCCGATGCTTCACTTCAGGTTTACTGTATCCCTCTGACCTTCTTATTTACGATGAAACACAGAAATTGCATCGGAATTAAATACAAAAGGCACAATGCCGACGTAAGTGAAAGAAGACTGACTCTTCTTACTGGCTATGTTTTGAATCATTCCGGTGACACTAGTTATAGTTTCCGATGCTTCACTTCAGGTTTACTGTATCACTTGGACCTTCTTATTGACGATGAAACACCGAAATTGCATCGGAATTAAATACAAAAGGCACAATGCCGACTTAGGTACAAGAAGACTGATCCTCTTACTGTCTATGCTTTGAACAACCCCTGTGACACTAGTTATAGATTCCGATGCTACACTTCAGGTTTACTGTATCCGATGGACCTTCTTATCGACGATGAAACACAGAAATTGCATCGGAATTAAATACAAGAGGCACAATGCCGACGTAAGTACAAGAAGACTGACTCTTCTTACAGTCTATGTTTTGAACCATTCCTGTGTCACTAGTTATTGATTCTGATGCTTCATTTTAGGTTTACTGTATCCCTTGGACCTTCTTATTGACGATGAAACACAGAAATTGCATCGGGATTAAATAAAAAGGCACAATGCCGACTTAAGTACAAGAAGAATGTCTCTTCTTACTGACTATGATTTGAACCATACCTGTGACACTAGTTATAGATACCGATGCTTCCCCTCAGGTTTACTGTATCCCTCTGACCTTCTTATTGACGATGAAACACAGAAATTGCATCGGAATTAAATACAAAAGGCACAGTGCCGAGTTAAGTATAAGAAGACTGACTCTTCCTAATCTCTATGCTTTGAACCATCCCCGTGACACTAGATATAGATTCCGATGCTTCACTTCAGATGTACTGTATCCCACTGACCTTCTTATTGACGATGAAACACAGAAATTGCATCGGAATTAAATACAGAAGGCACAACGCCGATTTACGTTTAAGAAGACTGACTCATCTTACTGTCTATGTTTTGAACAATTCCTCTGACACTAATAATAGATTCCGATGCTTCACTTCAGGTTTACTGAATCCCTTGGACCATCTTATTGACGACGAAACACAGAAATTGCATATGAATTAAATACAAAAGGCACAATGCCGACTTAAGTACAAGAAGACTGACACTTCCTACTGTCTATGTTTTGAACCATTCCTGTGTCACTAGTTATAGATTCCGATGCTTCACTTCAGGTTTACTGTACCCCTCTGAAATTCTTATTGTCGATGAAACACAGAAATTGCATCGGAATTAAATACAATAGGCACAATGCCGACTTAAGTACAAGATGACTGACTCCTCTTACTGTCTATGCTTTGAACCATTCCTGTGACACTAGTTATAGATTCCGATGCTTTACGTCAGGTTTACTGCATCCGTTGGACCTTCTTATTGACGACGAAACACAGAAATTGCATCGGAAATAAATAGGAAAGGCACAATGCCGACTTCAGTACAAGAAGACTGACTCTTCCTACTGTCTCTGTTTTGAACCATTCCTGTGACACTAGTTATAGATTCCGATGCTTCACTTCAGGTTTACTGCATCCCTCTGACCTTCTTATTGACGATGAAACACAGAAATTGCATCGGAATTCAATACAATAGGCACAATGCCGACTTAAGTACAAGAGGACTGACTCCTCTTACTGTCTATGCTTTGAACCATTCCTGTGACACTAGTTATAGATTCCGATGCTTCACTTCAGGTTTACTGCATCCCTCTGACCTTCTTATTGACGATGAAACACAGAAATTGCATCGGAATTAAATACAAAAGGCACAGTGCCGAGTTAAGTATAAGAAGACTGACTCTTCCTAATCTCTATGCTTTGAACCATCCCCGTGACATTAGTTATAGATTCCGATGCTTCACTTCAGGTTTACTGTATCCCACTGACCTTCTTATTGACGATGAAACACAGAAATTGCATCGGAATTAAATACAAAAGGCACAACGCCGACTTACGTACAAGAAGACTGCTTCATCTTACTGTCTATGTTTTGAACAATTCCTCTGACACTAATTATAGATTACGATGCTTCACTTCAGGTTTACTGCATCCCTTGGACCTTCTTATTGACGACGAAACACAGAAATTGAATCGGAATTAAATACAAAAGGCACAATGCCGACTTAAGGTTAAGAAGACTGACTCTTCCTACTGTCTATGGTTAGAACCATTCCTGTGACACTAGTAATAGATTCCGATGCTTCACTTCAGGTTTACTGTACCCCTCTGACCTTCTTATTGTCGATGAAACACAGAAATTGCATCGGAATTCAATACAATAGGCACAATGCCGACTTAAGTACAAGAGGACTGACTCCTCTTACTGTCTATGCTTTGAACCATTCCTGTGACACTAGTTATAGATTCCGATGCTTCACGTCAGGTTTACTGAATCCCTTGGACCTTCTTATTGACGACGAAACACAGAAATTGCATCGGAAATAAATAGGAAAGGCACAATGCCGACTTAAGTACAAGAAGACTGACTCTTCCTACTGTCTCTGTTTTTACCATTCCTGTGACACTAGTTACAGATTCCGATGCTTCACTTCAGGTTTACTGCATCCCTCTGACCTTCTTATTGACGATGAAACACAGAAATTGCATCGGAATTAAATACAAAAGGCACAATGCCGAATTAAGTACAAGAAGACTGACTCTTCTTTCTGACTATGTTAGGAACATTTCTTGTGAGACCAGTTTTAGACTCCAATGCTTCACTATATGTTTATTGTATCACTTGGACCTTCTTATTGACGATGAAACACAGAAATTGCATCGGAATTAAATACAAAATGCACAATGCCGAATTAAGTACAAGAAGACTGATTCTTCTTACTGACTATGTTTAGAAAAATTCCTGTGACACTAGTTATAGATTCCGATGCTTCACTTCAGGTTTACTGTATCCCTCTGACCTTCTTATTGACGATGAAACACAGATATTGCATCGGAATTAAATGAAAAAGGCACAATGCCGACGTAAGTACAAGAAGACTTACTCTTCCTACTGTCTATGATCTGAACCATTCCTGTGACACTAGTTATAGATTCCGATGCATCACTTTAGGTTTACTGTAACCCTCGGACCTTCTTATGGACGATGAAACACAGATATTGCATCGGAATTAAATACAAAATTCACAGTGCCAACTTAAGTACAAGAAGACTAACTCTGCTTGCTGTGTATGTTTTGAACCGTTCCTGTGACACTAGTTATGGATTTCAATGCTTCACTTCAGGTTTACTGTATACCTCTGACCTTCTTATTGACGATGAAACACAGAAATTGCATCGGAATTAAATACAAAAGGCACAGTGCCGAGTTAAGTATAAGAAGACTGACTCTTCCTAATCTCTATGCTTTGAACCATCCCCGTGACACTAGTTACAGATTCCGATGCTTCACTTCAGGTTTACTGTATCCCACTGACCTTCTTATTGACGATGAAACACAGAAATTGCATCGGAATTAAATACAAAAGGCACAACGCCGACTTACGTACAAGAAGACTGACTCATCTTACTGTCTATGTTTTGAACAATTCCTCTGACACTAATTATAAATTCCGATGCTTCACTTCAGGTTTACTGCATCCCTTGGACCTTCTTATTGACGACCAAACACAGAAATTGCAACGGAATTAAATACAAAAGGCACAATGCCGACTTAAGTACAAGAAGACTGACTCTTCCTTCTGTCTATGGTTCGAACCATTCCTGTGACACTAGTTATAGATTCCGATGCTTCACTTCAGGTTTACTGTACCCCTCTGACCTTCTTATTGTCGATGAAACACAGGAATTGCATCGGAATTAAATACAACAGGCACGATGCCGACTTAAGTACAAGAGGACTGACTCCTCTTACTGTCTATGCTTTGAACCATTCCTGTGACACTAGTTATAGATTCCGATGCTTCACGTCAGGTTTACTGCATCCCTTGGACCTTCTTATTGACGACGAAACACAGAAATTGCATCGGAAATAAATAGGAAAGGCACAATGCCGACTTAAGTACAAGAGGACTGACTCTTCCTACTGTCTCTGTTTTGAACCATTCCTGTGACACTAGTTATAGATTCCGATGCTTCACTTCAGGTTTACTGCATCCCTCTGACCTTCTTATTGACGATGAAACACAGAAATTGCATCGGAATTAAATACAAAAGGCACAATGCCGACTTAAGTACAAGAAGACTGACTCTTCTTTCTGACTATGTTATGAACATTTCTTGTGAGACCAGTTTTAGGCTCCAATGCTTCACTATATGTTTATTGTATCACTTGGACCTTCTTATTGACGATGAAACACAGAAATTGCATCGGAATTAAATACAAAATGCACAATGCCGAATTAAGTACAAGAAGACTAATTCTTCTTACTGACTATGTTTTGAAAAATTCCTGTGACACTAGTTATAGATTCCGATGCTTCACTTCAGGTTTACTGTATCCCTCTGACCTTCTTATTTACGATGAAACACAGAAATTGCATCGGAATTAAATACAAAAGGCACAATGCCGACGTAAGTGAAAGAAGACTGACTCTTCTTACTGGCTATGTTTTGAATCATTCCGGTGACACTAGTTATAGTTTCCGATGCTTCACTTCAGGTTTACTGTATCACTTGGACATTCTTATTGACGATGAAACACCGAAATGGCATCGGAATTAAATAGAAAAGGCACAATGCCGACTTAGGTACAAGAATACTGATCCTCTTACTGTCTATGCTTTGAACAACCCCTGTGACACTAGTTATAGATTCCGATGCTACACTTCAGGTTTACTGTATCCGTTGGACCTTGTTATCGACGATGAAACACAGAAATTGCATCGGAATTAAATACAAGAGGCACAATGCCGACGTAAGCACAAGAAGACTGACTCTTCTTACAGTCTATGTTTTGAACCATTCCTGTGTCACTAGTTATTGATTCTGATGCTTCATTTTAGGTTTACTGTATCCCTTGGACCTTCTTATTGACGATGAAACACAGAAATTGCATCGGGATTAAATAAAAAGGCATAATGCCGACTTAAGTACAAGAAGAATGTCTCTTCTTACTGACTATGATTTGAACCATACCTGTGACACTAGTTAGAGATACCGATGCTTCCCCTCAGGTTTACTGTATCCCTCTGACCTTCTTATTGACGATGAAACACAGAAATTGCATCGGAATTAAATACAAAAGGCACAGTGCCGAGTTAAGTATAAGAAGACTGACTGTTCCTAATCTCTATGCTTTGAACCATCCCCGTGACACTAGATATAGATTCCGATGCTTCACTTCAGATGTACTGTATCCCACTGACCTTCTTATTGACGATGAAACACAGAAATTGCATCGGAATTAAATACAAAAGGCACAACGCCGATTTACGTTTAAGAAGACTGACTCATCTTACTGTCTATGTTTTGAACAATTCCTCTGACACTAATAATAGATTCCGATGCTTCACTTCAGGTTTACTGAATCCCTTGGACCATCTTATTGACGACGAAACACAGAAATTGCATATGAATTAAATACAAAAGGCACAATGCCGACTTAAGTACAAGAAGACTGACACTTCCTACTGTCTATGTTTTGAACCATTCCTGTGTCACTAGTTATAGATTCCGATGCTTCACTTCAGGTTTACTGTACCCCTCTGACCTTCTTATTGTCGATGAAACACAGAAATTGCATCGGAATTAAATACAATAGGCACAATGCCGACTTAAGTACAAGATGACTGACTCCTCTTACTGTCTATGCTTTGAACCATTCCTGTGACACTAGTTATAGATTCCGATGCTTTACGTCAGGTTTACTGCATCCGTTGGACCTTCTTATTGACGACGAAACACAGAAATTGCATCGGAAATAAATAGGAAAGGCACAATGCCGACTTAAGTACAAGAAGACTGACTCTTCCTACTGTCTCTGTTTTGAACCATTCCTGTGACACTAGTTATAGATTCCGATGCTTCACTTCAGGTTTACTGCATCCCTCTGACCTTCTTATTGACGATGAAACACAGAAATTGCATCGGAATTAAATACAAAAGGCACAGTGCCGAGTTAAGTATAAGAAGACTGACTCTTCCTAATCTCTATGCTTTGAACCATCCCCGTGACACTAGTTATAGATTCCGATGCTTCACTTCAGGTTTACTGTATCCCACTGACCTTCTTATTGACGATGAAACACAGAAATTGCATCGGAATTAAATACAAAAGGCACAACGCCGACTTACGTACAAGAAGACTGACTCATCTTACTGTCTATGTTTTGAACAATTCCTCTGACACTAATTATAGATTCCGATGCTTCACTTCAGGTTTACTGCATCCCTTGGACCTTCTTATTGACGACGAAACACAGAAATTGCATCGGAATTAAATACAAAATGCACAATGCCGACTTAAGGTTAAGAAGACTGACTCTTCCTACTGTCTATGGTTTGAACCATTCCTGTGACACTAGTTATAGATTCCGATGCTTCACTTCAGGTTTACTGTACCCCTCTGACCTTCTTATTGTCGATGAAACACAGAAATTGCATCGGAATTAAATACAATAGGCACAATGCCGACTTAAGTACAAGAGGACTGACTCCTCTTACTGTCTATGCTTTGAACCATTATTGTGACACTAGTTATAGATTCCGATTCTTCACGTCAGGTTTACTGCATCCCTTGGACCTTCTTATTGACGACGAAACACAGAAATTGCATCGGAAATAAATAGGAAAGGCACAATGCCGACTTAAGTACAAGAAGACTGACTCTTCCTACTGTCTCTGTTTTGAACCATTCCTGTGACACTAGTTATAGATTCCGATGCTTCACTTCAGGTTTACTGCATCCCTCTGACCTTCTTATTGACGATGAAACACAGAAATTGCATCGGAATTAAATACAAAAGGCACAATGCCGACTTAAGTACAAGAAGACTGACTCTTCTTTCTGACTATGTTATGAACATTTCTTGTGAGACCAGTTTAAGACTCCAATGCTTCACTATATGTTTACTGTATCACTTGGACCTTCTTATTGACGATGAAACACAGAAATTGCATCGGAATTAAATACAAGAAGCACAATGCCGACGTAAGTACAAGAAGACTGACTCTTCTTACAGTCTATGTTTTGAACCATTCCTGTGTCACTAGTTATTGATTCTGATGCTTCATTTTAGGTTTACTGTATCCCTTGGACCTTCTTATTGACGATGAAACACAGAAATTGCGTATGGATTAAATAAGAAGGCACAATGCCGACTTAAGTACAAGAAGAATGTCTCTTCTTACTGACTATGATTTGAACCATACCTGTGACACTAGTTATAGATACCGATGCTTCCCCTCTGGATTACTGCATCCCTCTGACCTTCTTATTGACGATGAAACATAGAAATTGCATCGGAATTAAATACAAAAGGCACAGTGCCGACTTAAGTATAAGAAGACTGACTGATCCTAATCTCTATGTTTTGAACCATCCCCGTGACACTAGTTATAGATTCCGATGCTTCCCTTCAGGTTTACTATACCCCTCTGACCTTCTTATTGACGACGAAACACAGAAATTGCATCGGAATTATAAACAAAGGGCACAATGCCGACTTAAGTACAAGAAGACTGACTCTTCCTACTGTCTCTGATTTGAACCATTCCTGTGACACTAGTTATAGATTCCGATGCTTCATTTAAGGTCTACTGTATCCCTCTGACCTTCTTATTGACGATGAAACACAGAAATTGCATCGGAATTATATAGAAATGGCACAATGCCGACTTAAGTACAGGAAGACTGATTCTTCCTACTGTCTATGTTTTAAACCATTCCTGTGACACTAGTTATAGATTCCGATGCTTCACTTCAGGTTTACTGTTTCCCTCGGACCTTCTTATTGATGATGAAACACAGAAATTGCATCGGATTTAAATACAAAATGCACAATGCCGACTTAAGTACAAGAAGACTGACTCTTCATACTGACTATTTTGTGAACATTTCCTGTGAGACCAGTTTTAGATTCCGATGCTTCACTTCAGGTTTACTGCATCCCTCTGACCTTCTTCTTGATGATGAAACACAGAAATTGCATCGGAATTAAATACAAAATCCACAATGCCGACTTAAGTACAAAAAGACTGACTCTTCTTACTGACTATGATTTGAACATTTCCTGTGAGACCAGTTTTAGATTCCGATGCTTCACTATGTGTTTACTGAACCCCTTGGACCTTCTTATTGACGATGAAACACAGAAATTGCATCGAAATTATATACAAAAGGCACAATGCCGACTTAAGTACAAGAAGACTGACTCTTCTTACTGTCTATGTTTTGAACCATTCCTGTGACACTACTTATAGATTCCGATGCTTCACTTCAGGTTTACTGTATCCCTTGGACCTTCTTATTGACGATGAAACACAGAAATTGCATCGGAATTAAATGCAAAAGGCACAATGCCGACATAAGTACAAGAACACTTACTCTTCCTACTGTCTATGATTTGAACCATTCCTGTGACACTAGTTATAGATTCCGATGCATCACTTCAGGTTTACTGTAACCCTTGGACCTTCTTATTGACGATGAAACACAGAAACTGCATCGGAATTAAATACAAAAGGCACAATGCCGACTTATGTACAAGTAGACTGACTCTTCTTACTGTCTCTGCTTTTGACCATTCCTGTGACACTAGTTATAGATTCCGATGCTTCATTTAAGGTTTACTGTATCCCTCTAACCTTCTTATTGACGATGAAACACAGAAACTGCATCGGAATTAAATACAAATGGCACAATGCCGACTTAAGTACAAGAAGACTGACTCTTCCTACTGTCTATGATTTGAACCATTCCTGTGACACTAGTTATAGATTCCGATGCTTCACTTCAGGTTTACTGTTTCCCTCTGACCTTCTTATTGATAATGAAACACAGAAATTGCATCGGAATTAAATACAAAATCCACAATGCCGACTTAAGTACAAAAAGACTGACTCTTCTTACTGACTGTGATTTGAACATTTCCTGTGAGACCAGTTTTAGATTCCGATGCTTCACTATGTGTTTACTGAACCCCTTGGACCTTCTTATTGACGATGAAACACAGAAATTGCATAGAAATTATATACAAAAGGCACAATGCCGACTTAAGTACAAGAAGACTGACTCTTCTTACTGTCTATGTTTTGAACCATTCCTGTGACACTACTTATAGATTCCGATGCTTCACTTCAGGTTTACTGCATCCCTTGGACCTTCTTATTGACGATGAAACACAGAAATTGCATCGGAATTAAATACAAAAGGCACAATGCCGACATACGTACAAGAACACTTACTCTTCCTACTGTCTATGATTTGAACCATTCCTGTGACACTAGTTATAGATTCCGATGCATCACTTCAGGTTTACTGTAACCCTTGGACCTTCTTATTGACGATGAAACACAGAAATTGCATCGGAATTAAATACAAAAGGCACAATGCCGACTTAAGTACAAGAAGACTGACTCTGCTTGCTGTGTATGTTTTGAACCATTCCTGTGACACTAGTTATATATACCGATGCTTCACTTCATGTTTACTGTATCCCTCTGACCTTCTTATTGACGATGAAACACAGAAATTGTATCGGAATTAAATACAAAAGGCACAATGCCGACTCAAGTACAAGAAGACTGACTCTTCATACTGTCTGTGTTTGAACCATTCCTGTGACATTAGTTATACATTCCGATGCTCACTTCAGGTTTACTGTATCCCCCTGACCTTCTTCGTGATGATGAAACACAGAAATTGCATCGGAATTAAATAGAAAAGCCACAATGCCGACTTAAGTACAAGAAGACTGACTCTTCTTACTGTCTATGACTTGAACCATTCCTGTGACACTAGTTATAGGTTCCGATGCTTTACTTCAGGTGTACTGTGTCCTTTGGATCTTCTTATTGACGATGAAACACAGAAATTGCATCGGGATTAAATACAAAAGGCACAATGCCGACTTAAGTAAAAGAAGACTGACTCTTCTTACTGTCTATGTTTTGAACCTTTTCTGTGACACTAGTTATAGATTCCGATGCTTCACTTCAGGTTTACTGTATCCCTTGGACCTTCTTATTGACGATGAAACACAGAAATTGCATCTGAATTAAATACAAAATGCAAAATGCCGACATAAGTACAAGAAGACTGACTCTTCCTACTGTCTGTGTTTGAACCATTCCTGTGACACTAGTTATAGATTCCCATGCATCACCTCAGGTTTACTGTAACCCTTGGACCTTCTTAGTGACGATGAAACACAGAAATTGCATCGGAAATAAATACAAAAGGCACAATGCCGACTTAAGTACAAGAAGACTGACTCTGCTTGCTGTGTATGTTTTGAACCATTCCTGTGACACTAGTTATAGATACCGATGCTTCACTTCAGGTTTACTGTATCCCTCTGACCTTCTTATTGACGATGAAACACAGATATTGCATCGGAATTAAATACAAAAGGCACAATGCCGACTCAAGTACAAGAAGACTGACTCTTCATACAGTCAATGTTTTGAACCATTCCTGTGACGCAAGTTATACATTTCGATGCTTCACTTCAGGTTTACTGTATCCCTCTGACCTTCTTCTTGATGATGAAACACAGTAATTGCAACGAAATTAAATAGAAAAGGCACAATGCCGACTTAAGTACAAGAAGACTGAGTCTTCTTACTGTCTATGATTTGAACCATTCCTGTGACACTAGTTATAGGTTCCGATGCTTTACTTCAGGTGTACTGTCTCCCTTGGACCTTCTTATTGACGATGAAACACATAAATTGCACCGGGATTAAATACAAAAGGCACAATGCCGACTTATGTACAAGTAGACTGACCCTTCTTACTGTCTCTGCTTTTGACCATTCCTGTGACACTAGTTATAGATTCCGATGCTTCATTTAAGGTTTACTGTATCCCTCTGACCTTCTAATTGACGATGAAACACAGAAATTGCATCGGAATTAAATAGAAATGGCACAATGCCGACTTAAGTACAAGAAGACTGACTCTTCCTACTGTCTATGTTTTGAACCATTCCTGTGACACTAGTTATAGATTCCGATGCTTCACTTCAGGTTTACTGTTTCCCTCTGACCTTCTTATTGATGATGAAACACAGAAATTGCATCGGAATTAAATACAAAATGCACAATGCCGACTTAAGTACAAGAAGACTGACTCTTCCTACTGTCTATGTTTTAACCGTTCCTGTGACACTAGTTATAGATTCCGATGAATCACTTCAGGTTTACTGTATCCCTTGGACCATCTTATTGACGATGAAACACAGAAATTGCATCGGAATTAAATACAAGAGGCACAATGCCGACTTAAGTACGAGAAGACAGACTCTTCTCACTGTCTATGTTTTGAACTTTTTCTGTGACACTAGTTATAAATTCCGATGCTTCACTTCAGGTTTACTGCATCCCTCTGACCTTATTATTGATGATGAAACACAGAAATTGCATCGGAATTAAATACAAAATCCACAATGCCGACTTAAGTACAAAAAGACTGACTCTTCTTACTGACTACGATTTGAACATTTCCTGTGAGACCAGTTTTAGATTCCGATGCTTCACTATGTGTTTACTGAACCCCTTGGACTTTCTTATTGACGATGAAACACAGAAATTGCATCGAAATTATATACAAAAGGCACAATACGGACTTAAGTACTAGAAGAGTGACTCTTCTTACTGTCTATGTTTGAACCATTCCTGTGACACTACTTATAGATTCCGATGCTTCACTTCAGGTTTACTGTATCCCTTGGACGTTTTTATTGACGATGAAACACAGAAATTTGAATCGGAATGAAATACAAAAGGCACAATGCACTAGTTATACATTCCGATGCTTCACTTCAGGTTTACTGTATCCCTCTGACCTTCTTCGTGATGATGAAACACAGAAATTGCATCGGAATTAAATAGAAAAGCCACAATGCCGACTTAAGTACAAGAAGACTGACTCTTCTTACTGTCTATGACTTGAACCATTCCTGTGACACTAGTTATAGGTTCCGATGCTTTACTTCAGGTGTACTGTCTCCCTTGGACCTTCTTATTGACGATGAAACACAGAAATTGCATCGGGATTAAATACAAAAGGCACAATGCCGACTTAAGTACAAGAAGACTGACTCTTCTCACTGTCTATGTTTTGAACCATTCCTGTGACACTAGTTATAGATTCCGATGTTTCACTTCAGGTTTACTGTATCCCTTGGACCTTCTTATTGACGATGAAACACAGAAATCGCAGCGGAATTAAATACAAAAGGCATTCTGCCGACATAAGTACAAGAACACTTACTCTTCCTACTGTCTATGATTTGAACCATTCCTGTGACACTAGTTATAGTTTCCGATGCATCACTTCAGGTTTACTGTAACACTTGGACCTTCTTATTGACGATGAAACACAGAAATTGTATCGGAATTAAATACAAAAGGCACAATGCCGACTCAAGTACAAGAAGACTGACTCTTCATACTGTCTATGTTTTGAACCATTCCTGTGACACTAGTTATACATTCCGATGCTTCACTTCAGGTTTACTGTATCCCTCTGACCTTCTTCGTGATGATGAAACACAGAAATTGCATCGGAATTAAATAGAAAAGCCACAATGCCGACTTAAGTACAAGAAGACTGACTCTTCTTACTGTCTATGACTTGAACCATTCCTGTGACACTAGTTATAGGTTCCGATGCTTTACTTCAGGTGTACTGTCTCCCTTGGACCTTCTTATTGACGATGAAACACAGAAATTGCATCGGGATTAAATACAAAAGGCACAATGCCGACTTAAGTACAAGAAGACTGTCTCTTCTTACTGTCTATGTTTTGAACCATTCCTGTGACACTAGTTATAGATTCCAATGCATCACCTCAGGTTTACTGTAACCCTTGGACCTTCTTAGTGACGATGAAACACAGAAATTGCATCGGAAATAAATACAAAAGGCACAATGCCGACTTAAGTACAAGAAGACTGACTCTGCTTGCTGTGTATGTTTTGAACCATTCCTGTGACACAAGTTATACATTTCGATGCTTCACTTCAGGTTTACTGTATCCCTCTGACCTTCTTCTTGATGATGAAACACAGAAATTGCATCGGAATTAAATAGAAAAGCCACAATGCCGACTTAAGTACAAGAAGAGTGACTCTTCCTACTGTCTAGGATTTGAACAATTCCTGTGACACTAGTTATAGATTCCGATGCTTTACTTCAGTTTTACTGTATCCCTCTGACCTTGTCATTGACGATGAAACATAGAAATTGCATCGTAATTAAATACGAAAGGCACTATGCCGACTTAAGGACAAGAAGACTGACTCTTCCTTCTGTCTATACTTTGAACCATCCCTGTGACACTAGTTATAGATTCCTATGCTTTACTTCAGGTTTACTGTATCTCTTGGACCCTCTTATTGACGATGAAACACAGAAAATATATCGGAATTAAATACAAAAGGCACAATGCCGACTTACGTACAAGAAGTCTGACTCTTCCTACTGTCTATGTTATGAACCATTCCTGTGACACTAGTTATAGATTCCGATGATTCACTTCACGTTTACTGTATCCCTTTGACCTTCTTATTGACGATGAAACACAGAAATTGCATCGGAATTAAATAGGAACGGCACATTGCCGACTTAAGTACAAGAAGACTGACTCTTCTTACTGTCTATGTTTTGAACCATTCCGGTGACACTAGTTATAGTTTCCGATGCTTCACTTCAGGTTTACTGTATCACTTGGACCTTCTTATTGACGATGAAACACAGAAATTGCATCGGAAATAAATGGAAATGGCACAATGCCGACTTAAGTACAAGAAGAATGACTCTTCCTACTGTCTATGTTTTGAACCATTCCTGTGACACTAGTTATAGATTCCGATGCTTCAGTTCAGGTTTACTGTTTCCCTTTGACCTTCTTATTGACGACGAAACACAGAAATTGCATCGGAAATAAATAGAAATAGCACAATGCCGACTTAAGTACAAGAAGACTGACTCTTCCTACTGTCTATGATTTGAACCATTCCTGTGACACTAGTTATAGATTCCGATGCTTCACTTCAGGTTTACTGTATCCCTTGGACCTTCTTATTGACGATGAAACACAGAAATTGCATCGGAAATAAATAGAAATGGCACAATGCCGACTTAAGTACAAGAAGACTGACTCTTCTTACTGACTATGTTTGAACCATTCCTGTGACACTAGTTATAGATTCCGATGCTTCACTTCAGGTTTACTGTATCCCTTGGACCTTCTTATTGACGATGAAACACAGAAATAGCATCGGGATTAAATAAAAAGGCACAATGCCGACTTAAGTACAAGAAGAATGTCTCTTCTCACTGACTATGTTTTGAACCATACCTGTGACACTAGTTATAGATACCGATGCTTCTCTTCAGGTTTACTGTAACACTCTGACCTTCTAATTGACGATGAAACACAGAAATTGCATCGGAATTAAATACAAAAGGCACAGTGCCGACTTAAGTATAAGAAAATTGACTCTTCCTAATCTCTATGTTTTGAACCATCCCCGTGACACTAGTTATAGATTCCGATGCTTCACTTCAGGTTTACTGAATCCCTCTGACCTTCTTATTGACGATGAAACACAGAAATTGCATCGGAAATAAATACAAAGGGCACAATGCCGACTTACGTACAAGAAGACTGACCCATCTTACTGTCTATGTTTTGAACCATTCCTCTGACACTAATTATAGATTCCGCTGCTTCACTTCAGGTTTACTGTATCCCTTGGACCCTCTCATTGACGACGAAACACAGAAATTGCATCGGAATTAAATGCAAAAGGTTCAATGCCGACTTAAGTACAAGAAGACTGAATCTTCCTGCTGTCTATGTTTTGAACCATTCCTGTGACACTAGTTATAGATTCCGATGCTTTACTTCAGGTTTACTGTACCCCTCTGACCTTCTTATTGTCGATGAAACACAGAAATTGCATCGGACTTAAATACCATAGGCACAATGCCGACTTAAGCACAAGAGGACTGACTCTTCTTACTGTCTATGCTTTGAACAATTCCTGTGACACTAGTTATAGATTCCGATGCTTCACTTCAGGTTTACTGCATCCCTTGGACCTTCTTATTGACGACGAAACACAGAAATTGCATCGGAATTGAATAGGAAAGCCACAATGCCGACTTAAGTACAAGAGGACTGACTCTTCCTACTGTCTCTGTTCTGAACCATTCCTGTGACACTAGTTATAGATTCCGATGCTACACTTCAGGTTTACTGCATCCCTTGGACCTTCTTATTGACGACAAAACACAGAAATTGCATCGGAATTAAATAGGAAAGGCACAATGCCGACTTAAGTACAAGAAGACTGACTCTTCCTACTGTCTCTGCTTTGAACCATTCCTGTGACACTAGTTATAGATTCCGATGCTTCACTTCAGGTTTACTGTATCCCTCTGACCTTCTTATTGACGATGGAACACAGTAATTGCATCGGTATTAAATACAAAAGGCACAATGCCGACTTAAGTACAAGAAGACTGACTCTTCTTTCTGACTATGTTTTGAACCATTCCTGTACACTAGTTATAGTTTCCGATGCTTCACTTCAGGTTTACTGTTTCCCTTTGACCTTCCTATTGACGATGAAACACAGAAATTGAATCGGAATTAAATACAAAATGCACAATGCCGACTTAAGTACAAGGAGACTGACTCTTCATACTGACTATTTTGTGAACATTTCCTGTGAGACCAGTTTTAGATTCCGATGCTTCACTATATGTTTACTGTATCCCTTGGACCTTCATATTGACGATGAAACACAGAAATTGCATCGGAATTAAATAGAAAAGGCACAATGCCGACTTAAGTACAAGAAGACTGACTCTTCCTACTGTCTATGTTTTAACCATCCCTGTGACACTAGTTATAGATTCCAACGATTCACTTCAGGTTTACTGTATCCCTTGGACCATCTTATTGACGATGAAACACAGAAATTTCATCGGAATTAAATACAAAAGGCACAATGCCGACTTTAGTACGAGAAGACAGACTCTTCTTACTGTCTATGTTTTGAACCTTTTCTGTGACACTAGTTATAGATTTCGATGCTTCACTTCAGGTTTACTGCATTCCTCTGACCTTCTTATTGATGATGAAACACAGAAATTGCATCGGAATTAAATACAGAATCCCCAATGCCGACTTAAGTACAAAAAGACTGACTCTTCTTACTGACTATGATTTGAACATTTCCTTTGTGACTAGTTTTAGATTCCGATGCATCACTATGTGTTTACTGAATCCCTTGGACCTTCTTATTGACGATGAAACACAGAAATTGCATCGGAATTAAATACAAAATCCACAATGCCGACTTAAGTACAAGAAGATGGACTCTGCTTGCTGTGTATGTTTTGAACCATTCCTGTGACACTAGTTATAGATACCGATGTTTAACTTCAGGTTTACTGTATCCCTCTGACCTTCTTATTGACGACGAAACACAGAAATTGCATCGGATTTAAATACAAAAGGCACAATGCCTACTCAAGTACAAGAAGACTGACTCTTCATACTGTCCATGTTTTGAACCATTCCTGTGACACTAGTTATACATTCCGAGCTTCACTTCAGGTTTACTGTATCCCTCTGACCTTCTTCTTGATGATGAAACACAGAAATTGCATCGGAATTAAATAGAAAAGAGACAGTGCCGACTTAAGTACAAGAAGACTGAGTCTTCTTACTGTCTATGATTTGAACCATTCCTGTGACACTAGTTATAGGCTCCGCTGCTTTACTTCAGGTGTACTGTCTCCCTTGGACCTTCGTATTGACGATGAAACACAGATATTGCACCGGGATTAAATACAAAAGGTACAATGCCGACTTAGGTACAAGTAGACTGACTCTTCATACTGTCTATGTTTTCAACCATTCCTGTAACACTAGTTAGAGATTCTAATGCATCACTTCAGGTTGACTGTAACCCTTGGACCTTCTTATTGACGATGAAACACAGAAATTGCATCGGAATTAAATACTATAGGCACAATGCCGACTTAAGTACAAGAAAACTGACTCTTCTTGCTGTGTATGTTTTGAACCATTCCTGTGTCACTAGTTATAGATTCCGATGCTTCACTTCAGGTTTACTGTATCCCTCTGACCTTCGTATTGACGATGAAACACCGAAATTGCATCGGAATTAAATACAAAAGGCACAACACCGACTCAAGTACAGGAAGACTGACACTTCATAATGTCTATGTTTTGAACCATTCCTGTGACACTAGTTATACATTCCGATGCATCACTTCAGGTTTACTGTATCCCTCTGACCTTCTTCTTGATGATGAAACACAGAAATTGCATCGGAATTACATAGAAAAGCCACAATGCCGACTTAAGTACAAGAAGAATGACTCTTCCTCCTGTCTATGTTTTGAACCATTCCTGTGACACTAGTTATAGATTCCGATGCTTCACTTCAGGCTTACTGTATCCCTCTGACCTCCTTATTGACGATGAAACACAGAAATTGCATCGGGATTAAATAAAAGGGCACAATGCCGACTTAAGTAGAAGAAGAATGTCTCTTCTTACTGACTATGTTTTGAACCATACCTGTGACACTAGTTATAGATTCCGATGCTTCTCTTCAGGTTTACAGTATCCCTCAGATCTTCCTATTGACGATGAAACTCAGAAATTGCATCGGAATTAAATATAAAAGTCAAAATGCCGACTTAAGTACAAGAAGACTGACTCTTTTTACTGACTATGTTTGAACCATTCCTGTGACACTAATTATAGATTCCGATGCTTCACTTCAGGTTTACTGTATCCCTTGGACCTTCTTATTGACGATGAAACACAGAAATTGCATCGGGATTAAATAAAAGGGCACAATGCTGACTTAAGTACAAGAAGAATGTCTCTTCTTACTGACTATGTTTTTAACCATAGCTGTGACACTAGTTATAGATACCGATGCTTCCCTTCAGGTCTACTGTATCCCTCTGACCTTCTAATTGACGATGAAAGACAGAAAGTGCATCGGAATTAAATACAAAAGGCACAGTGCCGACTTAAGTATAAGAAGACTGACTCTTCCTAATCTCTATGTTTCGAACCATCCCCGTGACACTAGTTATAGATTCCGATGCTTCACGTCAGGTTTACTGTATCCCTCTGACCTTCTTATTTACGATGAAACACAGAAATTGCATCGGAATTAAATACAAAAGGCACAATGCTGACTTACGTACAAGAAGACTGACTCATCTTACTGCCTATGTTTTGAACCATTCCTCTGACATTAATTATAGATTCCGATGCTTCACTTCAGGTTAACTGTATCCCTTGGACCCTCTCATTGACGACGAAACACAGAAATTCCATCGGAATTAAGTACAAAAGGCACATTGCCGACTTAAGTACAAGAAGATTGAATCTTCCTGCTGTCTATGTTTTGAACCATTCCTGTGACACTAGTTACAGATTCCGATGCTTCTCTTCGGGTTTAGTGTACCCCTCTGACCTTCTTATTGTCGATGAAACACAGAAATTGCATCGGAAGTAAATACAATAGGCACAATGCCGACTTAAGTACAAGAGGACTGACTCTTCTTACTGTCTATGCTTTGAACCATTCCTGTGACACTAGTTATAGATTCCGATGCTTCACTTCAGGTTTACTGCATCCCTTGGACCTTCTTATTGACGACGAAACACAGAAATTGCATCGGAATTAAATAGGAAAGGCACAATGCCGACTTAAGTACTAGAAGACTGACTCTTCCTACTGTCTCTGTTTTGAACCATTCCTGTGACACTAGTTATAGATTCCGATGCTTCACTTCAGGTTTACTGTATCCCTCTGACCTGCTTATTGACGATGAAACACAGAAATTGCATCGGAATTAAATACAAGAGGCACAATGAAGACTTAAGTACAAGAAGACTGACTCTTTATTCTGACTATGTTATGAACATTTCCTGTGAGACCAGTTTTAGACTCCGATGCTTCGCTGTATGTTTATTGTATCACTTGGACCTTCTTATTGACGATGAAACACAGAAATTGCATCGGAATTAAACACAAAAGGCACAATGCCGAATTAAGTACAAGAAGACTGACTCTTCTTACTGTCTATGCTTAGAACCATTCCTGTGACTCTAGTTATAGATTCCGATGCTTCACTTCAGGTTTACTGTATCCCTCTGACATTCTTATTTACGATGAAACACAGAAATTGCATCGGAATTAAATACAAAAGGCACAATGCCGACTTAAGTACAAGTAGACTGACTCTTCTTACTGTCTATGTTTTGAACCACTCCTATGACACTAGATACAGATTCTGATGCTTCACTTCAGTTTTACTGTATCCCTCTGACCTTCTCATTGACGATGAAACACAGAAATTGCATCGGAATTAAATAGAAAAGACACAATGCCGACTTAAGTACAAGAAGACTGACTCTTCCTACTGTCTATGTTTTGAACCATCCCTGTGACACTAGTTATAGTTTCCGATGCTTTACTTCAGGTTTACTGTATCCCTTGGACCTTCTTATTGACGATGAAACACAGAAATTAAATCGGAATTAAATACAAAAGGCACAATGCCGACTTATGGACAAGATGTCTGACTCTTCCTACTGTCTATGTTTTGAACCATTCCTGTGACACTAGTTATAGATTCCGATGCTTCACTTCAGGTTTACTGTATCCCTCTGACCTCCTTACTGACGATGAAACACAGCAATTGCATCGGAAATAAATACAAAAGGCACAATGCCGACTCAAGTACAAGAAGACTGACTCTTCCTACTGTCTATGTTTTGAACCATTCCTGTGACACTAGGTATAGATTCCGATGCTTCACTTCAGGTTTACTGTATCCCTCTGACCTTCTTATTGACGATGAAACACAGAAATTGCATCGGAATTAAATAGAAAAGGCACAATGTCGACTTAAGTACAAGAAGACTGACTCTTCTTACTGACTACGTTTGAACCATTCCTGTGACACTAGTTATAGATTCCGATGCTTCACTTCAGGTTTACTGTATCCCTTGGACCTTCTCATTGACGATGAAACACAGAAATTGCATCGGGATTAAATAAAAAGGCACAATGCCGACTTCAGTAGAAGAAAAATGTCTCTTCTTACAGACTATGTTTTGAACCATACCTGTGACACTAGTTGTAGATACCGATGCTTCCCTTCAGGTTTACTGTATCCCTCTGACCTTCTCATTGACGATGAAACACAGAAATTGCATCGGAGTTAAATACAAAAGGCACAGTGCCGACTTAAGTATAAGAAGACTGACTCTTCCTAATCTCTATGTTTTGAACCATCCCCGTGACACTAGTTATAGATTCCGATGCTTCACTTCAGGTTTACTGTATCCCTCTGACCTTCTTATTTACGATGAAACACAGAAATTGCATCGGAATTAAACACAAAAGGCACAATGCCGACTTACGTACAAGAAGACTGACTCATCTTACTGTCTATGATTTGAACCATTCCTCTGACACTAGTTATAGATTCCGATGCTTCACTTCAGGTTTACTGCATCCCTTGGACCTTCTTATTGACGACGAAACACAGAAATTGCATCGGAATTAAATACAAAAGGCGCAATGCCGACTTAAGTACAAGAAGTCTGACTCTTCCTACTGTCTATGCTTTGAACCATTCCTGTGACACTAGTTATAGATTCCGATGCTTCACTTCAGGTTTACTGTACCCCTCTGACCTTCTTATTGTCGATGAAACACAGAAATTGCATCGGCATTAAATACAATAGGCACAATACCGACTTAAGTACAAGAGGACTGACTCTTCTTACTGTCTATGCTTTGATCCATTCCTGTGACACTAGTTATAGATTCCGATGCCTCACTTCAGGTTTACTGCATCCCTTGGACCTTCTTATTGACGACGAAACACAGAAATTGCATCGGAATTAAATAGGAAAGGCACAATGCGACTTAAGTACAAGAAGACTGACTCTTCCTACTGTCTCTGTTTTGAACCATTGCTGTGACACTAGTTATAGATTCCGATGCTTCACTTCAGGTTTACTGTATCCCTCTGACCTTCTTATGGACAATGGAACACAGAAATGGCATCGGAATTAAATAGAAAAGCCACAATGCCGACTTAAGTACAAGAAGACTCACTCTTCTTACTGTCTATGCTTTGAACCATTCCTGTGACACTAGTTATAGATTCCGATGCTTCACTTCAAGTTTACTGTATCCCTCTGACATTCTTATTGACGATGAAGCACTGAAATTGCATCGGAATTAAATACAAAAGGCACAATGCCGACTTACGTACAAGAAGACTGACTCTTCTTACTGACTATGTTTGAACCATTCCTGTGACACTAGTTATAGATTCCGATGCTTCACTTCAGGTTTACTGTATCCCTTGGACCTTCTTATTGAAGATGAAACACAGAAATTGCATCGGGATTAAATAAAAAGGCACAATGCCGACTTAAGTACAAGAAGAATGTCTCTTCTTACCAACTATGTTTTGAACCATACCTGTGACACTAGTTATAGAAACCGATGCTTCCCTTCAAGTTTACTGTATCTCTCTGACCTTCTGATTGACGATGAAACACAGAAAATGCATTGGAATTAAATACAAAAGGCCCAGTGCCGACTTAAGTATCAGAAGACTGAGTCTTCCTAATCCCTATGTTTTGAACCATCCCCGTGACACTAGTTATAGATTCCGATGCTTCACTTCAGGTTTACTTTATCTCTCTGACCATCCTATTGACGCTAAAACACAGAAATTGCATCGGAATTAAATACAAAAGGCACAATGCCGACTTACGTACAAGAAGACTGACTCTTCTTACTGTCTATGTTTTGAACCATTCCTCTGACACTAATTATAGATTCCGATGCTTCACTTCAGGTTTACTGCATCCCTTGGACCTTCTTATTGACGACGAAACACCGAAATTGCATCGGAATTAAATACAAAAGGCACAATGCCGACTTAAGTACAAGAAGACTGACTCTTCTTACTGACTATGTTTGAACCATTCCTGTGACACTAGTTATAGATTCCGATGCTTCACTTCAGGTTTACTGTATCCCTTGGACCTTCTTATTGAAGATGAAACACAGAAATTGCATCGGGATTAAATAAAAAGGCACAATGCCGACTTAAGTACAAGAAGAATGTCACTTCTTACTAACTATGTTTTGAACCATACCTGTGACACTAGTTATAGAAACCGATGCTTCCCTTCAGGTTTACTGTATCTCTCTGACCTTCTGATTGACGATGAAACACAGAAATTGCATCGGAATTAAATACAAAAGGCCCAGTGCCGACTTAAGTATCAGAAGACTGACTCTTCCTAATCTCTATGTTTTGAACCATCCCCGTGACACTAGTTATAGATTCCGATGCTTCACTTCAGGTTTACTGTATCCCTCTGACCATCTTATTGACGCTGAAACACAGAAATTGCATCGGAATTAAATACAAAAGGCACAATGCCGACTTACGTACAAGAAGACTGACTCTTCTTACTGTCTATGTTTTGAACCAATCCTCTGACACTAATTATAGATTCCGATGCTTCACTTCAGGTTTACTGTATCCCTTGGACCCTCTCATTGACGACGAAACACAGAAATTCCATCGGAATTAAGTACAAAAGGCACATTGCCGACTTAAGTACAAGAAGATTGAATCTTCCTGCTGTCTATGTTTTGAACCATTCCTGTGACACTAGTTACAGATTCCGATGCTTCTCTTCGGGTTTAGTGTACCCCTCTGATCTTCTTATTGTCGATGAAACACAGAAATTGCATCGGAAGTAAATACAATAGGCACAATGCCGACTTAAGTACAAGAGGACTGACTCTTCTTACTGTCTATGCTTTGAACCATTCCTGTGACACTAGTTATAGATTCCGATGCTTCACTTCAGGTTTACTGCATCCCTTGGACCTTCTTATTGACGACGAAACACAGAAATTGCATCGGAATTAAATAGGAAAGGCACAATGCCGACTTAAGTACAAGAAGACTGACTCTTCCTACTGTCTCTGTTTTGAACCATTCCTGTGACACTAGTTATAGATTCCGATGCTTCACTTCAGGTTTACTGTATCTCTCTGACCTGCTTATTGACGATGAAACACAGAAATTGCATCGGAATTAAATACAAGAGGCACAATGAAGACTTAAGTACAAGAAGACTGACTCTTTATTCTGACTATGTTATGAACATTTCCTGTGAGACCAGTTTTAGACTCCGATGCTTCGCTATATGTTTATTGTATCACTTGGACCTTCTTATTGACGATGAAACACAGAAATTGCATCGGAATTAATCACAAAAGGCACAATGCCGAATTAAGTACAAGAAGACTGACTCTTCTTACTGTCTATGCTTAGAACCATTCCTGTGACTCTAGTTATAGATTCCGATGCTTCACTTCAGGTTTACTGTATCCCTCTGACATTCTTATTTACGATGAAACACAGAAATTGCATCGGAATTAAATACAAAAGGCACAATGCCGACTTAAGTACAAGAAGACTGACTCTTTTTACTGTCTATGTTTTGAACCACTCCTATGACACTAGATACAGATTCTGATGCTTCACTTCAGGTTTACTGTATCCCTTGGACCTTCTTATTGACGATGAAACACAGAAATTAAATCGGAATTAAATACAAAAGGCACATTGCCGACTTAAGGACAAGATGTCTGACTCTTCCTACTGTCTATGTTATGAACAATTCCTGTGACACTAGTTATAGATTCCGATGATTCACTTCACGTTTACTGTATCCCTTTGACCTTTTTATTGACGATGAAACACAGAAATTGGATCGGAATTAAATAGGAATGGCACAATGCCGACTTAAGTACAAGAAGATTGACTCTTCCTACTGTCTATGTTTTGAACCATTCCTGTGACACTAGTTATAGATTCCGATGCTTCACTTCAGGTTTACTGTATCCCTCTGACCTCCTTATTGACGATGAAACACAGCAATTGCATCGGAAATAAATACAAAAGGCACAATGCCGACTCAAGTACAAGAAGACTGACTCTTCCTACTGTCTATGCTTTGAACCATTCCTGTGACACTAGTTATAGATTCCGCTGCTTCACTTCAAGTTTACTGTATCCCTCTGACATTCTTATTGACGATGAAGCACTGAAATTGCATCGGAATTAAATACAAAAGGCACAATGCCGACTTACGTACAAGAAGACTGACTCTTCTTACTGACTATGTTTGAACCATTCCTGTGACACTAGTTATAGATTCCGATGCTTCACTTCAGGTTTACTGTATCCCTTGGACCTTCTTATTGAAGATGAAACACAGAAATTGCATCGGGATTAAATAAAAAGGCACAATGCCGACTTAAGTACAAGAAGAATGTCTCTTCTTACTAACTATGTTTTGAACCATACCTGTGACACTAGTTATAGAAACCGATGCTTCCCTTCAGGTTTACTGTATCTCTCTGACCTTCTGATTGACGATGAAACACAGAAATTGCATCGGAATTAAATACAAAAGGCCCAGTGCCGACTTAAGTATCAGAAGACTGAGTCTTCCTAATCCCTATGTTTTGAACCATCCCCGTGACACTAGTTATAGATTCCGATGCTTCACTTCAGGTTTACTGTATCCCTCTGACCATCCTATTGACGCTGAAACACAGAAATTTCATCGGAATTAAATACAAAAGGCACAATGCCGACTTACGTACAAGAAGACTGACTCTTCTTACTGTCTATGTTTTGAACCATTCCTCTGACACTAATTATAGATTCCGATGCTTCACTTCAGGTTTACTGCATCCCTTGGACCTTCTTATTGACGACGAAACACCGAAATTGCATCGGAATTAAATACAAAAGGCACAATGCCGACTTAAGTACAAGAAGACTGACTCTTCTTACTGACTATGTTTGAAAAATTCCTGTGACACTAGTTATAGATTCCGATGCTTCACTTCAGGTTTACTGTATCCCTTGGACCTTCTTATTGAAGATGAAACACAGAAATTGCATCGGGATTAAATAAAAAGGCACAATGCCGACCTAAGTACAAGAAGAATGTCTCTTCTTACTAACTATGTTTTGAACCATACCTGTGACACTAGTTATAGAAACCGATGCTTCCCTTCAGGTTTACTGTATCTCTCTGACCTTCTGATTGACGATGAAACACAGAAATTGCATCGGAATTAAATACAAAAGGCCCAGTGCCGACTTAAGTATCAGAAGACTGACTCTTCCTAATCTCTATGTTTTGAACCATCCCCGTGACACTAGTTATAGATTCCGATGCTTCACTTCAGGTTTACTGTATCCCTCTGACCATCTTATTGACGCTGAAACACAGAAATTGCATCGGAATTAAATACAAAAGGCACAATGCCGACTTACGTACAAGAAGACTGACTCTTCTTACTGTCTATGTTTTGAACCAAACCTCTGACACTAATTACAGATTCCGATGCTTCACTTCAGGTTTACTGCATCCCTTGGACCTTCTTATTGACGACGAAACACCGAAATTGCATCGGAATTAAATACAAAAGGCACAATGCCGACTTAAGTACAAGAAGACTGACTCTTCCTACTGTCTATGTTTTGAACCATTCCTGTGACACTAGTTATAGATTCCGATGCTTCACTTCAGGTTTACTGTACCCCTCTGACGTTCTTATTGTCGATGAAACACAGAAATTGCATCGGAATTAAATACAATAGGCACAATGCTGACTTAAGTACAAGAGGACTAAATGTTCTTACTGTCTATGCTTTGAACCATTCCTGTGACACTAGTTATAGATTCCGATGCTTCACTTCAGGTTTACTGCATCCCTTGGACCTTCTTGTTGACGACGAAACACAGAAATTGCATCGGAATTAAATAGGAAAGGCACAATGCCGACTTAAGTACAAGAAGACTGACTCCTCCTACTGTCTCAGTTTTCAACCATTCCTGTGACACTAGTTATAGATTCCGATGCTTCACTTCAAGTTTACTGTATCCCTCTGACATTCTTATTGACGATGAAGCACTGAAATTGCATCGGAATTAAATACAACAGGCACAATGCCGACTTAAGTTCAAGAAGACTGACTCTTCTTTCTGACTATGTTATGAACATTTCCCGTGAGACCAGTTTTAGACTCCGATGCTTCACTATATATTTATTGTATCACTTGGACCTTCCTATTGACGATGAAACACAGAAATTGCATCGAAATTAAATACAAAAGGCACAATGCCGACTTAGGTACAAGAAGACTGACTATTTTTACTGTCTATGTTTCGAACAATATCTGTGACACTAGTTATAAATTCCGATGCTTCACTTCAGGTTTACTGTATCCGTTGGACCTTCTTATCGACGATGAAACACAGATATTGCATCGGAATTAAATACAAGAGGCACAATGCCGACATAAGTACAAGAAGACTGACTCTTCTTACTGTCTATGTTTTGAACCATTCCTGTGTCACTAGTTATTGATTCTGATGCTTCACTTCAGGTTTACTGTATCCCTTTGACCTTCTTAATGACGACGAAACACAGAAATTGCATCGGAAATAATTAGAAAAAGCACAATGCCGACTTAAGTACAAGAAAACTGACTCTTCCTACTGTATATGTCTTGAACCATTCCTGTGACACTAGTTATAGATTCCGATGCTTCACTTCAGGTTTACTGTTTCCCTGTGACCTTCTTATTGATGATGAAACACAGAAATTGCATCGGAGTTAAATACAAAATGCACAATGCCGACTTAAGTACAAGAAGACTGACTCTTCATACTGACTATTTTGTGAACATTTCCTGTGAGACCAGTTTTAGATTCCGATGCTTCACAATATGTTTACTGTATCCCTTGGACCTTCGTAATGACGATGAAACACAGAAATTGCATCGGAATTAAATAGAAAAGGCACAATGCCGACTTAAGTACAAGAAGACAGACTCTTCCTACTATCTATGTTTAAACCGTTCCTGTGACACTACTTATAGGTTCCGATGCTTCACTTCAGGTTTACTGTATCCCTTGGACCTTCTTATTGACGATGAAACACAGAAATTGCATCGGAATTAAATACAAAAGGCACAATGCCGACTTAAGTACAAGAAGACTGACTCTTCCTACTGACTATGCTTTGAACCACTCCTGTGACACTAGTTATAGATTCCGATGCTTCACTTCAGGTTTATTGTATCCCTCTCACCTTCTTATTGACGATGGTACGCCGGAATTGCATCGGGATGAAATACAAAAGGCACAATGCCGACTTAGGTACAAGTAGACTGACTCTTCTTACTGTCTATGTTTTGAACCACTCCTGTGACACTAGATACAGATTCTGATGCTTCACTCCAGTTTTACTGTATCCCTCTGAACTTCTCATTGACGATGAAACACAGAAATTGCATCGGAATTAAATAGAAAAGGCACAATGCCGACTTAAGTACAAGAAGACTGACTCTTCCTACTGTCTATGTTTTGAACCATCCCTGTGACACTAGTTATAGATTCCGATGCTTTACTTCGGGTTTACTGTATCCCTTGGACCTTCTTATTGACGATGAAACACAGAAATTAAATCGGAATTAAATACAAAAGGCACAATGCCGACTTAAGAACAAGAAGTCTGACACTTCCTACTGTCTATGTTAAGAAGAATTCCTGTGACACTAGTTATAGGTTCCGATGATTCACTTCACGTTTACTGTATCCCTTTGCCCTTTTTATTGACGATGAAACACAGAAATTGCATCGGAATTAAATAGGAAAGGCACGATGCCGACTTAAGTACAAGAAGATTGACTCTTCCTACTGTCTATGTTTTGAACCATTCCTGTGACACTAGTTATAGATTCCGATGCTTCACTTCAGGTTTACTGTATCCCTTGGACCTTCTTATTGACGATGAAACACAGATATTGCATCGGGTTTAAATAAAAAGGCACAATGCCGACTTCAGTACAAGCAGAATGTCTCTTCTTACAGACTATGTTTTGAACCATACCTGTGACACTAGTTATAGATACCGATGCTTCCCTTCAGGTTTACTGTATCCATCTGACCTTCTTATTGACGATGAAACACAGAAATTGCATCGGAGTTAAATACAAAAGGCACAGTGCCTACTTAAGTATAAGAAGACTGACTCTTCCTAATCTCTATGTTTTGAACCATCCCCGTGACACTAGTTATAGATTCCGATGCTTCACTTCAGGTTTACTGTATCCCTTGGACCTTCTTATTGACGATGAAACACAGAAATTGCATCGGAATTAAATACAAGAGGCACAATGCCGACATACGTACAAGAACACTTACTCTTCCTACTGTCTATGATTTGAACCATTCCTGTGACACTAGTTATAGATTCCGATGCATCACTTCAGGTTTACTGTAACCCTTGGACCTTCTTATTGACGATGAAACACAGAAATTGCATCGGAATTAAATACAAAAGGCACAATGCCGACTTAAGTACAAGAAGACTGACTCTGCTTGCTGTGTATGTTTTGAACCATTCCTGTGACACTAGTTATATATACCGATGCTTCACTTCAGGTTTACTGTATCCCTCTGACATTCTTATTGACGATGAAGCACTGAAATTGCATCGGAATTAAATACAAAAGGCACAATGCCGACTTAGGTACAAGTAGACTGACTCTTCTTACTGTCTATGTTTTGAACCACTCCTGTGACACTAGATACAGATTCTGATGCTTCACTCCAGTTTTACTGTATCCCTCTGAACTTCTCATTGACGATGAAACACAGAAATTGCATCGGATTTAAATACAAAATGCACAATGCCGACTTAAGTACAAGAAGACTGACTCTTCATACTGACTATTTTGTGAACATTTCCTGTGAGACCAGTTTTAGATTCCGATGCTTCACTTCAGGTTTACTGCATCCCTCTGACCTTCTTCTTGATGATGAAACACAGAAATTGCATCGGAATTAAATACAAAATCCACAATGCCGACTTAAGTACAAAAGGACTGACTCTTCTTACTGACTATGATTTGAACATTTCCTGTGAGACCAGTTTTAGATTCCGATGCTTCACTATGTGTTTACTGAACCCCTTGGACCTTCTTATTGACGATGAAACACAGAAATTGCATCGAAATTATATACAAAAGGCACAATGCCGACTTAAGTACAAGAAGACTGACTCTTCTTACTGTCTATGTTTTGAACCATTCCTGTGACACTACTTATAGATTCCGATGCTTCACTTCAGGTTTACTGTATCCCTTGGACCTTCTTATTGACGATGAAACACAGAAATTGCATCGGAATTAAATGCAAAAGGCACAATGCCGACATAAGTACAAGAACACTTACTCTTCCTACTGTCTATGATTTGAACCATTCCTGTGACACTAGTTATAGATTCCGATGCATCACTTCAGGTTTACTGTAACCCTTGGACCTTCTTATTGACGATGAAACACAGAAACTGCATCGGAATTAAATACAAAAGGCACAATGCCGACTTATGTACAAGTAGACTGACTCTTCTTACTGTCTCTGCTTTTGACCATTCCTGTGACACTAGTTATAGATTCCGATGCTTCATTTAAGGTTTACTGTATCCCTCTAACCTTCTTATTGACGATGAAACACAGAAACTGCATCGGAATTAAATACAAATGGCACAATGCCGACTTAAGTACAAGAGGACTGACTCTTCCTACTGTCTATGATTTGAACCATTCCTGTGACACTAGTTATAGATTCCGATGCTTCACTTCAGGTTTACTGTTTCCCTCTGACCTTCTTATTGATAATGAAACACAGAAATTGCATCGGAATTAAATACAAAATCCACAATGCCGACTTAAGTACAAAAAGACTGACTCTTCTTACTGACTGTGATTTGAACATTTCCTGTGAGACCAGTTTTAGATTCCGATGCTTCACTATGTGTTTACTGAACCCCTTGGACCTTCTTATTGACGATGAAACACAGAAATTGCATAGAAATTATATACAAAAGGCACAATGCCGACTTAAGTACAAGAAGACTGACTCTTCTTACTGTCTATGTTTTGAACCATTCCTGTGAAACTACTTATAGATTCCGATGCTTCACTTCAGGTTTACTGTATCCCTTGGACCTTCTTATTGACGATGAAACACAGAAATTGCATCGGAATTAAATACAAAAGGCACAATGCCGACATACGTACAAGAACACTTACTCTTCCTACTGTCTATGATTTGAACCATTCCTGTGACACTAGTTATAGATTCCGATGCATCACTTCAGGTTTACTGTAACCCTTGGACCTTCTTATTGACGATGAAACACAGAAATTGCATCGGAATTAAATAGAAAAGGCACAATGCCGACTTAAGTACAAGAAGACTGACTCTGCTTGCTGTGTATGTTTTGAACCATTCCTGTGACACTAGTTATATATACCGATGCTTCACTTCAGGTTTACTGTATCCCTCTGACCTTCTTATTGACGATGAAACACAGAAATTGTATCGGAATTAAATACAAAAGGCACAATGCCGACTCAAGTACAAGAAGACTGACTCTTCATACTGTCTGTGTTTGAACCATTCCTGTGACATTAGTTATACATTCCGATGCTCACTTCAGGTTTACTGTATCCCCCTGACCTTCTTCGTGATGATGAAACACAGAAATTGCATCGGAATTAAATAGAAAAGCCACAATGCCGACTTAAGTACAAGAAGACTGACTCTTCTTACTGTCTATGACTTGAACCATTCTTGTGACACTAGTTATAGGTTCCGATGCTTTACTTCAGGTGTACTGTGTCCTTTGGATCTTCTTATTGACGATGAAACACAGAAATTGCATCGGGATTAAATACAAAAGGCACAATGCCGACTTAAGTAAAAGAAGACTGACTCTTCTTACTGTCTATGTTTTGAACCTTTTCTGTGACACTAGTTATAGATTCCGATGCTTCACTTCAGGTTTACTGTATCCCTTGGACCTTCTTATTAACGATGAAACACAGAAATTGCATCTGAATTAAATACAAAATGCAAAATGCCGACATAAGTACAAGAAGACTGACTCTTCCTACTGTCTGTGTTTGAACCATTCCTGTGACACTAGTTATAGATTCCCATGCATCACCTCAGGTTTACTGTAACCCTTGGACCTTCTTAGTGACGATGAAACACAGAAATTGCATCGGAAATAAATACAAAAGGCACAATGCCGACTTAAGTACAAGAAGACTGACTCTGCTTGCTGTGTATGTTTTTAACCATTCCTGTGACACTAGTTATAGATACCGATGCTTCACTTCAGGTTTACTGTATCCCTCTGACCTTCTTATTGACGATGAAACACAGATATTGCATCGGAATTAAATACAAAAGGCACAATGCCGACTCAAGTACAAGAAGACTGACTCTTCATACAGTCTATGTTTTGAACCATTCCTGTGACGCAAGTTATACATTTCGATGCTTCACTTCAGGTTTACTGTATCCCTCTGACCTTCTTCTTGATGATGAAACACAGTAATTGCAACGAAATTAAATAGAAAAGGCACAATGCCGACTTAAGTACAAGAAGACTGAGTCTTCTTACTGTCTATGATTTGAACCATTCCTGTGACACTAGTTATAGGTTCCGATGCTTTACTTCAGGTGTACTGTCTCCCTTGGACCTTCTTATTGACGATGAAACACATAAATTGCACCGGGATTAAATACAAAAGGCACAATGCCGACTTATGTACAAGTAGACTGACCCTTCTTACTGTCTCTGCTTTTGACCATTCCTGTGACACTAGTTATAGATTCCGATGCTTCATTTAAGGTTTACTGTATCCCTCTGACCTTCTAATTGACGATGAAACACAGAAATTGCATCGGAATTAAATAGAAATGGCACAATGCCGACTTAAGTACAAGAAGACTGACTGTTCCTACTGTCTATGTTTTGAACCATTCCTGTGACACTAGTTATAGATTCCGATGCTTCACTTCAGGTTTACTGTTTCCCTCTGACCTTCTTATTGATGATGAAACACAGAAATTGCATCGGAATTAAATACAAAATGCACAATGCCGACTTAAGTACAAGAAGACTGACTCTTCCTACTGTCTATGTTTTAACCGTTCCTGTGACACTAGTTATAGATTCCGATGAATCACTTCAGGTTTACTGTATCCCTTGGACCATCTTATTGACGATGAAACACAGAAATTGCATCGGAATTAAATACAAGAGGCACAATGCCGACTTAAGTACGAGAAGACAGACTCTTCTCACTGTCTATGTTTTGAACTTTTTCTGTGACACTAGTTATAAATTCCGATGCTTCACTTCAGGTTTACTGTATCCCTTGGACCTTTTTATTGACGATGAAACACAGAAATTTGAATCGGAATGAAATACAAAAGGCACAATGCACTAGTTATACATTCCGATGCTTCACTTCAGGTTTACTGTATCCCTCTGACCTTCTTCGTGATGATGAAACACAGAAATTGCATCGGAATTAAATAGAAAAGCCACAATGCCGACTTAAGTACAAGAAGACTGACTCTTCTTACTGTCTATGACTTGAACCATTCCTGTGACACTAGTTATAGGTTCCGATGCTTTACTTCAGGTGTACTGTCTCCCTTGGACCTTCTTATTGACGATGAAACACAGAAATTGCATCGGGATTAAATACAAAAGGCACAATGCCGACTTAAGTACAAGAAGACTGACTCTTCTCACTGTCTATGTTTTGAACCATTCCTGTGACACTAGTTATAGAGTCCGATGTTTCACTTCAGGTTTACTGTATCCCTTGGACCTTCTTATTGACGATGAAACACAGAAATTGCAGCGGAATTAAATACAAAAGGCATAATGCCGACATAAGTACAAGAACACTTACTCTTCCTACTGTCTATGATTTGAACCATTCCTGTGACACTAGTTATAGTTTCCGATGCATCACTTCAGGTTTACTGTAACACTTGGACCTTCTTATTGACGATGAAACACAGAAATTGTATCGGAATTAAATACAAAAGGCACAATGCCGACTCAAGTACAAGAAGACTGACTCTTCATACTGTCTATGTTTTGAACCATTCCTGTGACACTAGTTATACATTCCGATGCTTCACTTCAGGTTTACTGTATCCCTCTGACCTTCTTCGTGATGATGAAACACAGAAATTGCATCGGAATTAAATAGAAAAGCCACAATGCCGACTTAAGTACAAGAAGACTGACTCTTCTTACTGTCTATGACTTGAACCATTCCTGTGACACTAGTTATAGGTTCCGATGCTTTACTTCAGGTGTACTGTCTCCCTTGGACCTTCTTATTGACGATGAAACACAGAAATTGCATCGGGATTAAATACAAAAGGCACAATGCCGACTTAAGTACAAGAAGACTGTCTCTTCTTACTGTCTATTTTTTGAACCATTCCTGTGACACTAGTTATAGATTCCGATGCTTCACTTCAGGTTTACTGTATCCCATGGACCTTCTTATTGACGATGAAACACAGAAATTGCATCGGAATTAAATACAAAAGGCAAAATGCCGACATAAGTACAAGAAGACCGACTCTTCCTACTGTCTGTGTTTGAACCATTCCTGTGACACTAGTTATAGATTCCAATGCATCACCTCAGGTTTACTGTAACCCTTGGACCTTCTTAGTGACGATGAAACACAGAAATTGCATCGGAATTAAATACAAAAGGCACAATGCCGACTTAAGTACAAGAAGACTGACTCTGCTTGCTGTGTATGTTTTGAACCATTCCTGTGACACTAGTTATAGATACCGATGCTACACTTTAGGTTTACTGTATCCCTCTGACCTTCTTATTGACGATGAAACACGGAAATTGCATCGGAATTAAATACAAAAGGCACAATGCCGACTCAAGTACAAGAAGACTGACTCTTCGTACTGTCTATGTTTTGAACCATTCCTGTGACACAAGTTATACATTTCGATGCTTCACTTCAGGTTTACTGTATCCCTCTGACCTTCTTCTTGATGATGAAACACAGAAATTGCATCGGAATTAAATAGAAAAGCCACAATGCCGACTTAAGTACAAGAAGAGTGACTCTTCCTACTGTCTATGATTTGAACAATTCCTGTGACACTAGTTATAGATTCCGATGCTTTACTTCAGTTTTACTGTATCCCTCTGACCTTCTCATTGACGATGAAACATAGAAATTGCATCGTAATTAAATACGAAAGGCACTATGCCGACTTAAGGACAAGAAGACTGACTCTTCCTTCTGTCTATACTTTGAACCATCCCTGTGACACTAGTTATAGATTCCTATGCTTTACTTCAGGTTTACTGTATCTCTTGGACCCTCTTATTGACGATGAAACACAGAAATTATATCGGAATTAGATACAAAAGGCACAATGCCGACTTACGTACAAGAAGTCTGACTCTTCCTACTGTCTATGTTATGAACCATTCCTGTGACACTAGTTATAGATTCCGATGATTCACTTCACGTTTACTGTATCCCTTTGACCATCTTATTGACGATGAAACACAGAAATTGCATCGGAATTAAATAGGAACGGCACATTGCCGACTTAAGTACAAGAAGACTGACTCTTCTTACTGTCTATGTTTTGAACCATTCCGGTGACACTAGTTATAGTTTCCGATGCTTCACTTCAGGTTTACTGTATCACTTGGACCTTCTTATTGACGATGAAACACAGAAATTGCATCGGAAATAAATGGAAATGGCACAATGCCGACTTAAGTACAAGAAGAATGACTCTTCCTACTGTCTATGTTTTGAACCATTCCTGTGACACTAGTTATAGATTCCGATGCTTCAGTTCAGGTTTACTGTTTCCCTTTGACCTTCTTATTGACGACGAAACACAGAAATTGCATCGGAAATAAATAGAAATAGCACAATGCCGACTTAAGTACAAGAAGACTGACTCTTCCTACTGTCTATGATTTGAACCATTCCTGTGACACTAGTTATAGATTCCGATGCTTCACTTCAGGTTTACTGTATCCCTTGGACCTTCTTATTGACGATGAAACACAGAAATTGCATCGGAAATAAATAGAAATGGCACAATGCCGACTTAAGTACAAGAAGACTGACTCTTCTTACTGACTATGTTTGAACCATTCCTGTGACACTAGTTATAGATTCCGATGCTTCACTTCAGGTTTACTGTATCCCTTGGACCTTCTTATTGACGATGAAACACAGAAATTGCATCGGGATTAAATAAAAAGGCACAATGCCGACTTAAGTACAAGAAGAATGTCTCTTCTCACTGACTATGTTTTGAACCATACCTGTGACACTAGTTATAGATACCGATGCTTCTCTTCAGGTTTACTGTAACACTCTGACCTTCTAATTGACGATGAAACACAGAAATTGCATCGGAATTAAATACAAAAGGCACAGTGCCGACTTAAGTATAAGAAAATTGACTCTTCCTAATCTCTATGTTTTGAACCATCCCCGTGACACTAGTTATAGATTCCGATGCTTCACTTCAGGTTTACTGAATCCCTCTGACCTTCTTATTGACGATGAAACACAGTAATTGCATCGGTATTAAATACAAAAGGCACAATGCCGACTTAAGTACAAGAAGACTGACTCTTCTTTCTGACTATGTTTTGAACCATTCCTGTACACTAGTTATAGTTTCCGATGCTTCACTTCAGGTTTACTGTTTCCCTTTGACCTTCCTATTGACGATGAAACACAGAAATTGAATCGGAATTAAATACAAAATGCACAATGCCGACTTAAGTACAAGGAGACTGACTCTTCATACTGACTATTTTGTGAACATTTCCTGTGAGACCAGTTTTAGATTCCGATGCTTCACTATATGTTTACTGTATCCCTTGGACCTTCATATTGACGATGAAACACAGATATTGCATCGGAATTAAATAGAAAAGGCACAATGCCGACTTAAGTACAAGAAGACTGACTCTTCCTACTGTCTATGTTTTAACCATCCCTGTGACACTAGTTATAGATTCCAACGATTCACTTCAGGTTTACTGTATCCCTTGGACCATCTTATTGACGATGAAACACAGAAATTTCATCGGAATTAAATACAAAAGGCACAATGCCGACTTTAGTACGAGAAGACAGACTCTTCTTACTGTCTATGTTTTGAACCTTTTCTGTGACACTAGTTATAGATTTCGATGCTTCACTTCAGGTTTACTGCATTCCTCTGACCTTCTTATTGATGATGAAACACAGAAATTGCATCGGAATTAAATACAGAATCCCCAATGCCGACTTAAGTACAAAAAGACTGACTCTTCTTACTGACTATGATTTGAACATTTCCTTTGTGACTAGTTTTAGATTCCGATGCATCACTATGTGTTTACTGAATCCCTTGGACCTTCTTATTGACGATGAAACACAGAAATTGCATCGGAATTAAATACAAAATCCACAATGCCGACTTAAGTACAAGAAGATGGACTCTGCTTGCTGTGTATGTTTTGAACCATTCCTGTGACACTAGTTATAGATACCGATGTTTAACTTCAGGTTTACTGTATCCCTCTGACCTTCTTATTGACGACGAAACACAGAAATTGCATCGGATTTAAATACAAAAGGCACAATGCCTACTCAAGTACAAGAAGACTGACTCTTCATACTGTCCATGTTTTGAACCATTCATGTGACACTAGTTATACATTCCGAGCTTCACTTCAGGTTTACTGTATCCCTCTGACCTTCTTCTTGATGATGAAACACAGAAATTGCATCGGAATTAAATAGAAAAGAGACAGTGCCGACTTAAGTACAAGAAGACTGAGTCTTCTTACTGTCTATGATTTGAACCATTCCTGTGACACTAGTTATAGGTTCCGCTGCTTTACTTCAGGTGTACTGTCTCCCTTGGACCTTCTTATTGACGATGAAACACAGATATTGCACCGGGATTAAATACAAAAGGTACAATGCCGACTTAGGTACAAGTAGACTGACTCTTTATACTGTCTATGTTTTCAACCATTCCTGTAACACTAGTTAGAGATTCTAATGCATCACTTCAGGTTGACTGTAACCCTTGGACCTTCTTATTGACGATGAAACACAGAAATTGCATCGGAATTAAATACTATAGGCACAATGCCGACTTAAGTACAAGAAAACTGACTCTTCTTGCTGTGTATGTTTTGAACCATTCCTGTGTCACTAGTTATAGATTCCGATGCTTCACTTCAGGTTTACTGTATCCCTCTGACCTTCGTATTGACGATGAAACACCGAAATTGCATCGGAATTAAATACAAAAGGCACAACACCGACTCAAGTACAGGAAGACTGACACTTCATAATGTCTATGTTTTGAACCATTCCTGTGACACTAGTTATACATTCCGATGCATCACTTCAGGTTTACTGTATCCCTCTGACCTTCTTCTTGATGATGAAACACAGAAATTGCATCGGAATTACATAGAAAAGCCACAATGCCGACTTAAGTACAAGAAGAATGACTCTTCCTCCTGTCTATGTTTTGAACCATTCCTGTGACACTAGTTATAGATTCCGATGCTTCACTTCAGGCTTACTGTATCCCTCTGACCTCCTTATTGACGATGAAACACAGAAATTGCATCGGGATTAAATAAAAGGGCACAATGCCGACTTAAGTAGAAGAAGAATGTCTCTTCTTACTGACTATGTTTTGAACCATACCTGTGACACTAGTTATAGATACCGATGCTTCCCTTCAGGTTTACTGTATCCCTCTGACCTTCTAATTGACGATGAAACACAGAAATTGCATCGGAATTAAATACAAAAGGCACAGTGCCGACTTAAGTATAAGAAGACTGACTCTTCCTAATCTCTATGTTTCGAACCATCCCCGTGACACTAGTTATAGATTGCGATGCTTCACGTCAGGTTTACTGTATCCCTCTGACCTTCTTATTTACGATGAAACACAGAAATTGCATCGGAATTAAATACAAAACGCACAATGCTGACTTACGTACAAGAAGACTGACTCATCTTACTGCCTATGTTTTGAACCATTCCTCTGACACTAATTATAGATTCCGATGCTTCACTTCAGGTTAACTGTATCCCTTGGACCCTCTCATTGACGACGAAACACAGAAATTGCATCGGAATTAAATACAAAAGGCACATTGCCGACTTAAGTACAAGAAGATTGAATCTTCCTGCTGTCTATGTTTTGAACCATTCCTGTGACACTAGTTATAGATTCCGATGCTTCTCTTCGGGTTTAGTGTACCCCTCTGACCTTCTTATTGTCGATGAAACACAGAAATTGCATCGGAAGCAAATACAAAAGGCACAATGCCGACTCAAGTACAAGTAGACTGACTCTTCCTACTGTCTATGTTTTGAACCATTCCTGTGACACTAGTTATAGATTCCGATGCTTCTCTTCAGGTTTACAGTATCCCTCAGATCTTCCTATTGACGATGAAACTCAGAAATTGCATCGGAATTAAATATAAAAGTCAAAATGCCGACTTAAGTACAAGAAGACTGACTCTTTTTACTGACTATGTTTGAACCATTCCTGTGACACTAATTATAGATTCCGATGCTTCACATCAGGTTTACTGTATCCCTTGGACCTTCTTATTGACGATGAAACACAGAAATTGCATCGGGATTAAATAAAAGGGCACAATGCTGACTTAAGTACAAAAAGAATGTCTCTTCTTACTGACTATGTTTTTAACCATAGCTGTGACACTAGTTATAGATACCGATGCTTCCCTTCAGGTCTACTGTATCCCTCTGACCTTCTAATTGACGATGAAACACAGAAAGTGCATCGGAATTAAATACAAAAGGCACAGTGCCGACTTAAGTATAAGAAGACTGACTCTTCCTAATCTCTATGTTTCGAACCATCCCCGTGACACTAGTTATAGATTCCGATGCTTCACGTCACGTTTACTGTATCCCTCTGACCTTCTTATTTACGATGAAACACAGAAATTGCATCGGAATTAAATACAAAGGGCACAATGCTGACTTACGTACAAGAAGACTGACTCATCTTACTGCCTATGTTTTGAACCATTCCTCTGACATTAATTATAGATTCCGATGCTTCACTTCAGGTTAACTGTATCCCTTGGACCCCCTCATTGACGACGAAACACAGAAATTCCATCGGAATTAAGTACAAAAGGCACATTGCCGACTTAAGTACAAGAAGATTGAATCTTCCTGCTGTCTATGTTTTGAACCATTCCTGTGACACTAGTTACAGATTCCGATGCTTCTCTTCGGGTTTAGTGTACCCCTCTGACCTTCTTATTGTCGATGAAACACAGAAATTGCATCGGAAGTAAATACAATAGGCACAATGCCGACTTAAGTACAAGAGGACTGACTCTTCTTACTGTCTATGCTTTGAACCATTCCTGTGACACTAGTTATAGATTCCGATGCTTCACTTCAGGTTTACTGCATCCCTTGGACCTTCTTATTGACGACGAAACACAGAAATTGCATCGGAATTAAATAGGAAAGGCACAATGCCGACTTAAGTACTAGAAGACTGACTCTTCCTACTGTCTCTGTTTTGAACCATTCCTGTGACACTAGTTATAGATTCCGATGCTTCACTTCAGGTTTACTGTATCCCTCTGACCTGCTTATTGACGATGAAACACAGAAATTGCATCGGAATTAAATACAAGAGGCACAATGAAGACTTAAGTACAAGAAGACTGACTCTTTATTCTGACTATGTTATGAACATTTCCTGTGAGACCAGTTTTAGACTCCGATGCTTCGCTGTATGTTTATTGTATCACTTGGACCTTCTTATTGACGATGAAACACAGAAATTGCATCGGAATTAAACACAAAAGGCACAATGCCGAATTAAGTACAAGAAGACTGACTCTTCTTACTGTCTATGCTTAGAACCATTCCTGTGACTCTAGTTATAGATTCCGATGCTTCACTTCAGGTTTACTGTATCCCTCTGACATTCTTATTTACGATGAAACACAGAAATTGCATCGGAATTAAATACAAAAGGCACAATGCCGACTTAAGTACAAGTAGACTGACTCTTCTTACTGTCTATGTTTTGAACCACTCCTATGACACTAGATACAGATTCTGATGCTTCACTTCAGTTTTACTGTATCCCTCTGACCTTCTCATTGACGATGAAACACAGAAATTGCATCGGAATTAAATAGAAAAGACACAATGCCGACTTAAGTACAAGAAGACTGACTCTTCCTACTGTCTATGTTTTGAACCATCCCTGTGACACTAGTTATAGATTCCGATGCTTTACTTCAGGTTTACTGTATCCCTTGGACCTTCTTATTGACGATGAAATACAGAAATTAAATCGGAATTAAATACAAAAGGCACAATGCCGACTTATGGACAAGATGTCTGACTCTTCCTACTGTCTATGTTATGAACAATTCCTGTGACACTAGTTATAGATTCCGATGATTCACTTCACGTTTACTGTATCCCTTTGACCTTTTTATTGACGATGAAACACAGAAATTGCATCGGAATTAAATAGGAAAGGCACAATGCCGACTTAAGTACAAGAAGATTGACTCTTCCTACTGTCTATGTTTTGAACCATTCCTGTGACACTAGTTATAGATTCCGATGCTTCACTTCAGGTTTACTGTATCCCTCTGACCTCCTTACTGACGATGAAACACAGCAATTGCATCGGAAATAAATACAAAAGGCACAATGCCGACTCAAGTACAAGAAGACTGACTCTTCCTACTGTCTATGTTTTGAACCATTCCTGTGACACTAGGTATAGATTCCGATGCTTCACTTCAGGTTTACTGTATCCCTCTGACCTTCTTATTGACGATGAAACACAGAAATTGCATCGGAATTAAATAGAAAAGGCACAATGTCGACTTAAGTACAAGAAGACTGACTCTTCTTACTGACTACGTTTGAACCATTCCTGTGACACTAGTTATAGATTCCGATGCTTCACTTCAGGTTTACTGTATCCCTTGGACCTTCTCATTGACGATGAAACACAGAAATTGCATCGGGATTAAATAAAAAGGCACAATGCCGACTTCAGTAGAAGAAAAATGTCTCTTCTTACAGACTACGTTTTGAACCATACCTGTGACACTAGTTGTAGATACCGATGCTTCCCTTCAGGTTTACTGTATCCCTCTGACCTTCTTATTGACGATGAAACACAGAAATTGCATCGGAGTTAAATACAAAAGGCACAGTGCCGACTTAAGTATAAGAAGACTGACTCTTCCTAATCTCTACGTTTTGAACCATCCCCGTGACACTAGTTATAGATTCCGATGCTTCACTTCAGGTTTACTGTATCCCTCTGACCTTCTTATTTACGATGAAACACAGAAATTGCATCGGAATTAAACACAAAAGGCACAATGCCGACTTACGTACAAGAAGACTGACTCATCTTACTGTCTATGATTTGAACCATTCCTCTGACACTAGTTATAGATTCCGATGCTTCACTTCAGGTTTACTGCATCCCTTGGACCTTCTTATTGACGACGAAACACAGAAATTGCATCGGAATTAAATACAAAAGGCGCAATGCCGACTTAAGTACAAGAAGTCTGACTCTTCCTACTGTCTATGCTTTGAACCATTCCTGTGACACTAGTTATAGATTCCGATGCTTCACTTCAGGTTTACTGTACCCCTCTGACCTTCTTATTGTCGATGAAACACAGAAATTGCATCGGCATTAAATACAATAGGCACAATACCGACTTAAGTACAAGAGGACTGACTCTTCTTACTGTCTATGCTTTGATCCATTCCTGTGACACTAGTTATAGTTTCCGATGCCTCACTTCAGGTTTACTGCATCCCTTGGACCTTCTTATTGACGACGAAACACAGAAATTGCATCGGAATTAAATAGGAAAGGCACAATGCGACTTAAGTACAAGAAGACTGACTCTTCCTACTGTCTCTGTTTTGAACCATTGCTGTGACACTAGTTATAGATTCCGATGCTTCACTTCAGGTTTACTGTATCCCTCTGACCTTCTTATGGACAATGGAACACAGAAATGGCATCGGAATTAAATAGAAAAGCCACAATGCCGACTTAAGTACAAGAAGACTGACTCTTCTTACTGTCTATGCTTTGAACCATTCCTGTGACACTAGTTATAGATTCCGATGCTTCACTTCAAGTTTACTGTATCCCTCTGACATTCTTATTGACGATGAAGCACTGAAATTGCATCGGAATTAAATACAAAAGGCACAATGCCGACTTACGTACAAGAAGACTGACTCTTCTTACTGACTATGTTTGAACCATTCCTGTGACACTAGTTATAGATTCCGATGCTTCACTTCAGGTTTACTGTATCCCTTGGACCTTCTTATTGAAGATGAAACACAGAAATTGCATCGGGATTAAATAAAAAGGCACAATGCCGACTTAAGTACAAGAAGAATGTCTCTTCTTACCAACTATGTTTTGAACCATACCTGTGACACTAGTTATAGAAACCGATGCTTCCCTTCAAGTTTACTGTATCTCTCTGACCTTCTGATTGACGATGAAACACAGAAATTGCATTGGAATTAAATACAAAAGGCCCAGTGCCGACTTAAGTATCAGAAGACTGAGTCTTCCTAATCCCTATGTTTTGAACCATCCCCGTGACACTAGTTATAGATTCCGATGCTTCACTTCAGGTTTACTTTATCCCTCTGACCATCCTATTGACGCTAAAACACAGAAATTGCATCGGAATTAAATACAAAAGGCACAATGCCGACTTACGTACAAGAAGACTGACTCTTCTTACTGTCTATGTTTTGAACCATTCCTCTGACACTAATTATAGATTCCGATGCTTCACTTCAGGTTTACTGCATCCCTTGGACCTTCTTATTGACGACGAAACACCGAAATTGCATCGGAATTAAATACAAAAGGCACAATGCCGACTTAAGTACAAGAAGACTGACTCTTCTTACTGACTATGTTTGAACCATTCCTGTGACACTAGTTATAGATTCCGATGCTTCACTTCAGGTTTACTGTATCCCTTGGACCTTCTTATTGAAGATGAAACACAGAAATTGCATCGGGATTAAATAAAAAGGCACAATGCCGACTTAAGTACAAGAAGAATGTCTCTTCTTACTAACTATGTTTTGAACCATACCTGTGACACTAGTTATAGAAACCGATGCTTCCCTTCAGGTTTACTGTATCTCTCTGACCTTCTGATTGACGATGAAACACAGAAATTGCATCGGAATTAAATACAAAAGGCCCAGTGCCGACTTAAGTATCAGAAGACTGACTCTTCCTAATCTCTATGTTTTGAACCATCCCCGTGACACTAGTTATAGATTCCGATGCTTCACTTCAGGTTTACTGTATCCCTCTGACCATCTTATTGACGCTGAAACACAGAAATTGCATCGGAATTAAATACAAAAGGCACAATGCCGACTTACGTACAAGAAGACTGACTCTTCTTACTGTCTATGTTTTGAACCAATCCTCTGACACTAATTATAGATTCCGATGCTTCACTTCAGGTTTACTGTATCCCTTGGACCCTCTCATTGGCGACGAAACACAGAAATTCCATCGGAATTAAGTACAAAAGGCACATTGCCGACTTAAGTACAAGAAGATTGAATCTTCCTGCTGTCTATGTTTTGAACCATTCCTGTGACACTAGTTACAGATTCCGATGCTTCTCTTCGGGTTTAGTGTACCCCTCTGATCTTCTTATTGTCGATGAAACACAGAAATTGCATCGGAAGTTAATACAATAGGCACAATGCCGACTTAAGTACAAGAGGACTGACTCTTCTTACTGTCTATGCTTTGAACCATTCCTGTGACACTAGTTATAGATTCCGATGCTTCACTTCAGGTTTACTGCATCCCTTGGACCTTCTTATTGACGACGAAACACAGAAATTGCATCGGAATTAAATAGGAAAGGCACAATGCCGACTTAAGTACAAGAAGACTGACTCTTCCTACTGTCTCTGTTTTGAACCATTCCTGTGACACTAGTTATAGATTCCGATGCTTCACTTCAGGTTCACTGTATCTCTCTGACCTGCTTATTGACGATGAAACACAGAAATTGCATCGGAATTAAATACAAGAGGCACAATGAAGACTTAAGTACAAGAAGACTGACTCTTTATTCTGACTATGTTATGAACATTTCCTGTGAGACCAGTTTTAGACTCCGATGCTTCGCTATATGTTTATTGTATCACTTGGACCTTCTTATTGACGATGAAACACAGAAATTGCATCGGAATTAATCACAAAAGGCACAATGCCGAATTAAGTACAAGAAGACAGACTCTTCTTACTGTCTATGCTTAGAACCATTCCTGTGACTCTAGTTATAGATTCCGATGCTTCACTTCAGGTTTACTGTATCCCTCTGACATTCTTATTTACGATGAAACACAGAAATTGCATCGGAATTAAATACAAAAGGCACAATGCCGACTTAAGTACAAGTAGACTGACTCTTTTTACTGTCTATGTTTTGAACCACTCCTATGACACTAGATACAGATTCTGATGCTTCACTTCAGGTTTACTGTATCCCTTGGACCTTCTTATTGACGATGAAACACAGAAATTAAATCGGAATTAAATACAAAAGGCACATTGCCGACTTAAGGACAAGATGTCTGACTCTTCCTACTGTCTATGTTATGAACAATTCCTGTGACACTAGTTATAGATTCCGATGATTCACTTCACGTTTACTGTATCCCTTTGACCTTTTTATTGACGATGAAACACAGAAATTGCATCGGAATTAAATAGGAAAGGCACAATGCCGACTTAAGTACAAGAAGATTGACTCTTCCTACTGTCTATGTTTTGAACCATTCCTGTGACACTAGTTATAGATTCCGATGCTTCACTTCAGGTTTACTGTATCCCTCTGACCTCCTTATTGACGATGAAACACAGCAATTGCATCGGAAATAAATACAAAAGGCACAATGCCGACTCAAGTACAAGAAGACTGACTCTTCCTACTGTCTATGCTTTGAACCATTCCTGTGACACTAGTTATAGATTCCGCTGCTTCACTTCAAGTTTACTGTATCCCTCTGACATTCTTATTGACGATGAAGCACTGAAATTGCATCGGAATTAAATACAAAAGGCACAATGCCGACTTACGTACAAGAAGACTGACTCTTCTTACTGACTATGTTTGAACCATTCCTGTGACACTAGTTATAGATTCCGATGCTTCACTTCAGGTTTACTGTATCCCTTGGACCTTCTTATTGAAGATGAAACACAGAAATTGCATCGGGATTAAATAAAAAGGCACAATGCCGACTTAAGTACAAGAAGAATGTCTCTTCTTACTAACTATGTTTTGAACCATACCTGTGACACTAGTTATAGAAACCGATGCTTCCCTTCAGGTTTACTGTATCTCTCTGACCTTCTGATTGACGATGAAACACAGAAATTGCATCGGAATTAAATACAAAAGGCCCAGTGCCGACTTAAGTATCAGAAGACTGAGTCTTCCTAATCCCTATGTTTTGAACCATCCCCGTGACACTAGTTATAGATTCCGATGCTTCACTTCAGGTTTACTGTATCCCTCTGACCATCCTATTGACGCTGAAACACAGAAATTTCATCGGAATTAAATACAAAAGGCACAATGCCGACTTACGTACAAGAAGACTGACTCTTCTTACTGTCTATGTTTTGAACCATTCCTCTGACACTAATTATAGATTCCGATGCTTCACTTCAGGTTTACTGCATCCCTTGGACCTTCTTATTGACGACGAAACACCGAAATTGCATCGGAATTAAATACAAAAGGCACAATGCCGACTTAAGTACAAGAAGACTGACTCTTCTTACAGACTATGTTTGAACCATTCCTGTGACACTAGTTATAGATTCCGATGCTTCACTTCAGGTTTACTGTATCCCTTGGACCTTCTTATTGAAGATGAAACACAGAAATTGCATCGGAATTAAATACAATAGGCACAATGCCGACTTAAGTACAAGAGGACTAAATGTTCTTACTGTCTATGCTTTGAACCATTCCTGTGACACTAGTTATAGATTCCGATGCTTCACTTCAGGTTTACTGCATCCCTTGGACCTTCTTGTTGACGACGAAACACAGAAATTGCATCGGAATTAAATAGGAAAGGCACAATGCCGACTTAAGTACAAGAAGACTGACTCCTCCTACTGTCTCTGTTTTCAACCATTCCTGTGACACTAGTTATAGATTCCGATGCTTCACTTCAAGTTTACTGTATCCCTCTGACATTCTTATTGACGATGAAGCACTGAAATTGCATCGGAATTAAATACAACAGGCACAATGCCGACTTAAGTTCAAGAAGACTGACTCTTCTTTCTGACTATGTTATGAACATTTCCCGTGAGACCAGTTTTAGACTCCGATGCTTCACTATATATTTATTGTATCACTTGGACCTTCCTATTGACGATGAAACACAGAAATTGCATCGAAATTAAATACAAAAGGCACAATGCCGACTTAGGTACAAGAAGACTGACTATTTTTACTGTCTATGTTTCGAACAATATCTGTGACACTAGTTATAAATTCCGATGCTTCACTTCAGGTTTACTGTATCCGTTGGACCTTCTTATCGACGATGAAACACAGATATTGCATCGGAATTAAATACAAGAGGCACAATGCCGACATAAGTACAAGAAGACTGACTCTTCTTACTGTCTATGTTTTGAACCATTCCTGTGTCACTAGTTATTGATTCTGATGCTTCACTTCAGGTTTACTGTATCCCTTTGACCTTCTTAATGACGACGAAACACAGAAATTGCATCGGAAATAATTAGAAAAAGCACAATGCCGACTTAAGTACAAGAAGACTGACTCTTCCTACTGTATATGTCTTGAACCATTCCTGTGACACTAGTTATAGATTCCGATGCTTCACTTCAGGTTTACTGTTTCCCTCTGACCTTCTTATTGATGATGAAACACAGAAATTGCATCGGAATTAAATACAAAATGCACAATGCCGACTTAAGTACAAGAAGACTGACTCTTCATACTGACTATTTTGTGAACATTTCCTGTGAGACCAGTTTTAGATTCCGATGCTTCACAATATGTTTACTGTATCCCTTGGACCTTCTTAATGACGATGAAACACAGAAATTGCATCGGAATTAAATAGAAAAGGCACAATGCCGACTTAAGTACAAGAAGACAGACTCTTCCTACTATCTATGTTTAAACCGTTCCTGTGACACTACTTATAGGTTCCGATGCTTCACTTCAGGTTTACTGTATCCCTTGGACCTTCTTATTGACGATGAAACACAGAAATTGCATCGGAATTAAATACAAAAGGCACAATGCCGACTTAAGTACAAGAAGACTGACTCTTCCTACTGACTATGCTTTGAACCACTCCTGTGACACTAGTTATAGATTCCGATGCTTCACTTCAGGTTTATTGTATCCCTCTGACCTTCTTATTGACGATGGTACACCGGAATTGCATCGGGATGAAATACAAAATGCACAATGCCGACTTAGGTACAAGTAGACTGACTCTTCTTACTGTCTATGTTTTGAACCACTCCTGTGACACTAGATACAGATTCTGATGCTTCACTCCAGTTTTACTGTATCCCTCTGAACTTCTCATTGACGATGAAACACAGAAATTGCATCGGAATTAAATAGAAAAGGTACAATGCCGACTTAAGTACAAGAAAACTGACTCTTCCTACTGTCTATGTTTTGAACCATCCCTGTGACACTAGTTATAGATTCCGATGCTTTACTTCGGGTTTACTGTATCCCTTGGACCTTCTTATTGACGATGAAACACAGAAATTAAATCGGAATTAAATACAAAAGGCACAATGCCGACTTAAGAACAAGAAGTCTGACACTTCCTACTGTCTATGTTAAGAAGAATTCCTGTGACACTAGTTATAGGTTCCGATGATTCACTTCACGTTTACTGTATCCCTTTGCCCTTTTTATTGACGATGAAACACAGAAATTGCATCGGAATTAAATAGGAAAGGCACGATGCCGACTTAAGTACAAGAAGATTGACTCTTCCTACTGTCTATGTTTTGAACCATTCCTGTGACACTAGTTATAGATTCCGATGCTTCACTTCAGGTTTACTGTATCCCTTGGACCTTCTTATTGACGATGAAACACAGAAATTGCATCGGGTTTAAATAAAAAGGCACAATGCCGACTTCAGTACAAGCAGAATGTCTCTTCTTACAGACTATGTTTTGAACCATACCTGTGACACTAGTTATAGATACCGATGCTTCCCTTCAGGTTTACTGTATCCATCTGACCTTCTTATTGACGATGAAACACAGAAATTGCATCGGAGTTAAATACAAAAGGCACAGTGCCTACTTAAGTATAAGAAGACTGACTCTTCCTAATCTCTATGTTTTGAACCATCCCCGTGACACTAGTTATAGATTCCGATGCTCCACTTCAGGTTTACTGTATCCCTCTGACCTTCGTATTTACGATGAAACGCAGAAATTGCATCGGAATTAAATACAAAAGGCCCTATGCCGACTTACGTACAAGAAGACTGACTCATCTTACTGTCTATGTTTGAACCATTCCTCTGACACTACTTATAGATTCCGATGCTTCATTTCTGGTTTACTGCATCCCTTGGACCTTCTTATTGACGACGAAACACAGAAATTGCATCGGAATTAAATACAAAAGGCGCAATGCCGACTTAAGTACGAGAAGTTTGACTCTTCCTACTGTCTATGCTTTGAACCATTCCTGTGACACTAGTTATAGATTCCGATGCTTCACTTCAGGTTTACTGTACCCCTCTGACCTTCTTATTGTCGATGAAACACAGAAATTGCATCGGAATTAAATACAATCGGCACAATACCGACTTAAGTACAAGAGGACTGACTCTTCTTGCTGTCTATGTTTTGAACCATTCCTGTGACACTAGTTATAGATTCCGATGCTTCACTTCAAGTTTACTGTATCCCTCTGACATTCTTATTGACGATGAAGCACTGAAATTGCATCGGAATTAAATACAAAAGGCACAATGCCGACTTACGTACAAGAAGACTGACTCTTCTTACTGACTATGTTTGAACCATTCCTGTGACACTAGTTATAGATTCCGATGCTTCACTTCAGGTTTACTGTATCCCTTGGACTTTCTTATTGAAGATGAAACACAGAAATTGCATCGGGATTAAATAAAAAGACACAATGCCGACTTAAGTACAAGAAGAATGTCTCTTCTTTCTAACTATGTTTTGAACCATACCTGTGACACTAGTTATAGAAACCGATGCTTCCCTTCAGGTTTACTGTATCTCTCTGACCTTCTGATTGACGATGAAACACAGAAATTGCATCGGAATTAAATACAAAAGGCCCAGTGCCGACTTAAGTATCAGAAGACTGAGTCTTCCTAATCTCTATGTTTTGAACCATCCCCGTGACACTAGTTACAGATTCCGATGCTTCACTTCAGGTTTACTGTATCCCTCTGACCATCTTATTGACGCTGAAACACAGAAATTGCATAGGAATTAAATACAAAAGGCACAATGCCGACTTACGTACAAGAAGACTGACTCTTCTTACTGTCTATGTTTTGAACCATTCCTCTGATACTAATTATAGATTCCGATGCTTCACTTCAGGTTTACTGCATCCCTTGGACCTTCTTATAGACGACGAAACACCGAAATTGCATCGGAATTAAATACAAAAGGCACAATGCCGACTTAAGTACAAGAAGACTGACTCTTCTTACTGACTATGTTTGAACCATTCCTGTGACACTAGTTATAGATTCCGATGCTTCACTTCAGGTTTACTGTATCCCTTGGACCTTCTTATTGAAGATGAAACACAGAAATTGCATCGGGATTAAATAAAAAGGCACAATGCCGACTTAAGTACAAGAAGAATGTCTCTTCTTACTAACTATGTTTTGAACCATACCTGTGACACTAGTTATAGAAACCGATGCTTCCCTTCAGGTTTACTGTATCTCTCTGACCTTCTGATTGACGATGAAACACAGAAATTGCATCGGAATTAAATACAAAAGGCCCAGTGCCGACTTAAGTATCAGAAGACTGACTCTTCCTAATCTCTATGTTTTGAACCATCCCCGTGACACTAGTTATAGATTCCGATGCTTCACTTCAGGTTTACTGTATCCCTCTGACCATCTTATTGACGCTGAAACACAGAAATTGCATCGGAATTAAATTCAAAAGGCACAATGCCGACTTACGTACAAGAAGACTGACTCTTCTTACTGTCTATGTCTTGAACCAATCCTCTGACACTAATTATAGATTCCGATGCTTCACTTCAGGTTTACTGCATCCCTTGGACCTTCTTATTGACGACGAAACACCGAAATTGCATCGGAATTAAATACAAAAGGCACAATGCCGACTTAAGTACAAGAAGACTGACTCTTCCTACTGTCTATGTTTTGAACCATTCCTGTGACACTAGTTATAGATTCCGATGCTTCACTTCAGGTTTACTGTACCCCTCTGACGTTCTTATTGTCGATGAAACACAGAAATTGCATCGGAATTAAATACAATAGGCACAATGCCGACTTAAGTACAAGAGGACTAAATGTTCTTACTGTCTATGCTTTGAACCATTCCTGTGAGACTAGTTATAGATTCCGATGCTTCTCTTCAGGTTTACTGCATCCCTTGGACCTTCTTGTTGACGACGAAACACAGAAATTGCATCGGAATTAAATAGGAAAGGCACAATGCCGACTTAAGTACAAGAAGACTGACTCCTCCTACTGTCTCTGTTTTAAACCATTCCTGTGACATTAGTTATAGATTCCGATGCTTCACTTCAAGTTTACTGTATCCCTCTGACATTCTTATTGACGATGAAGCACTGAAATTGCATCGGAATTAAATACAACAGGCACAATGCCGACTTAAGTTCAAGAAGACTGACTCTTCTTTCTGACTATGTTATGAACATTTCCTGTGAGACCAGTTTTAGACTCCAATGCTTCACTATATATTTATTGTATCACTTGGACCTTCCTATTGACGATGAAACACAGAAATTGCATCGGAATTAAATACAAAAGGCACAATGCCGACTTAGGTACAAGAAGACTGACTATTTTTACTGTCTATGTTTCGAACAATATCTGTGACACTAGTTATAAATTCCGATGCTTCACTTCAGGTTTACTGTATCCGTTGGACCTTCTTATCGACGATGAAACACAGATATTGTATCGGAATTAAATACAGGAGGCACAATGCCGACATAAGTACAAGAAGACTGACTCTTCTTACTGTCTATGTTTTGAACCATTCCTGTGTCACTAGTTATTGATTCTGATGCTTCATTTTAGGTTTACTGTATCCCTTTGACCTTCTTAATGACGACGAAACACAGAAATTGCATCGGAAATAATTAGAAAAAGCACAATGCCGACTTAAGTACAAGAAGACTGACTCTTCCTACTGTATATGTCTTGAACAATTCCTGTGACTCTAGTTATAGATTCCGATGCTTCACTTCAGGTTTACTGTTTCCCTCTGACCTTCTTATTGATGATGAAACACAGAAATTGCATCGGAAATAATACAAAATGCACAATGCCGACTTAAGTACAAGAAGACTGACTCTTCTTACTGACTATTTTGTGAACATTTCCTGTGAGACCAGTTTTAGATTCCGATGCTTCACAATATGTTTACTGTATCCCTTGGACCTTCTTAATGACGATGAAACACAGAAATTGCATCGGAATTAAATAGAAAAGGCACAATGCCGACTTATATACAAGAAGACAGACTCTTCCTACTATCTATGTTTTAACCGTTCCTGTGACACTACTTATAGATTCCGATGCTTCACTTCAGGTTTACTGTATCCCTTGGACCTTCTTATTGACGATGAAACACAGAAATTGCATCGGAATTAAATACAAAAGGCACAATGCCGACTTAAGTACAAGAGGACTGACTCTTCCTACTGTCTATGCTTTGAACCACTCCTGTGACACTAGTTATAGATTCCGATGCTTCACTTCAGGTTTATTGTATCCCTCTGACCTTCTTATTGACGATGATACACCGGAATTGCATCGGGATGAAATACAAAAGGCACAATGCCGACTTAGGTACAAGTAGACTGACTCTTCTTACTGTCTATGTTTTGAACCACTCCTGTGACACTAGATACAGATTCTGATGCTTCACTCCAGTTTTACTGTATCCCTCTGACCTTCTCATTGACGATGATACACAGAAATTGCATCGGAATTAAATAGAAAAGGCACAATGCCGACTTAAGTACAAGAAGACTGACTCTTCCTACTGTCTATGTTTTGAACCATCCCTGTGACACTAGTTATAGATTCCGATGCTTTATTTCGGGTTTACTGTATCCCTTGGACCTTCTTATTGACGATGAAACACAGAAATTAAATCGGAATTAAATACAAAAGGCACAATGCCGACTTAAGAACAAGAAGTCTGACACTTCCTACTGTCTATGTTATGAAGAATTCCTGTGACACTAGTTATAGGTTCCGATGATTCACTTCACGTTTACTGTATCCCTTTGCCCTTTTTATTGACGATGAAACACAGAAATTGCATCGGAATTAAATAGGAAAGGCACGATGCCGACTTAAGTACAAGAAGATTGACTCTTCCTACTGCCTATGTTTTGAACCATTCCTGTGACACTAGTTATAGATTCAGATGCTTCACTTCAGGTTTACTGTATCCCTCTGACCTCCTTATTGACGATGAAACACAGCAATTGCATCGGAAATAAATACAAAAGGCACAATGCCGACTCAAGTACAAGAAGACTGACTCTTCCTACTGTCTATGTTTTGAACCATTCCTGTGACACTAGTTATAGATTCCGATGCTTCACTTCAGGTTTACTGTATCCCTTGGACCTTCTTATTGACGATGAAACACAGAAATTGCATCGGGTTTAAATAAAAAGGCACAATGCCGACTTCAGTACAAGCAGAATGTCTCTTCTTACAGACTATGTTTTGAACCATACCTGTGACACTAGTTATAGATACCGATGCTTCCCTTCAGGTTTACTGTATCCCTCTGACCTTCTTAGTGACGATGAAACACAGAAATTGCATCGGAGTTAAATACAAAAGGCACAGTGCCTACTTAAGTATAAGAAGACTGACTCTTCCTAATCTCTATGTTTTGAACCATCCCCGTGACACTAGTTATAGATTCCGATGGTACACTTCAGGTTTACTGTATCCCTCTGACCTTCTTATTTACGATGAAACGCAGAAATTGCATCGGAATTAAATACAAAAGGCCCTATGCCGACTTACGTACAAGAAGACTGACTCATCTTACTGTCTATGTTTTGAACCATTCCTCTGACACTACTTATAGATTCCGATGCTTCACTTCTGGTTTACTGCATCCCTTGGACCTTCTTATTGACGACGAAACACAGAAATTGCATCGGAATTAAATACAAAAGGCGCAATGCCGACTTAAGTACGAGAAGTCTGACTCTTCCTACTGTCTATGCTTTGAACCATTCCTGTGACACTAGTTATAGATTCCGATGCTTCACTTCAGGTTTACTGTATCCCTTGGACCTTCTTATTGAAGATGAAACACAGAAATTGCATCGGGATTAAATAAAAAGGCACAATGCCGACTTAAGTACAAGAAGAATGTCTCTTCTTACTAACTATGTTTTGAACCATACCTGTGACACTAGTTATAGAAACCGATGCTTCCCTTCAGGTTTACTGTATCTCTCTGACCTTCTGATTGACGATGAAACACAGAAATTGCATCGGAATTAAATACAAAAGGCCCAGTGCCGACTTAAGTATCAGAAGACTGACTCTTCCTAATCTCTATGTTTTGAACCATCCCCGTGACACTAGTTATAGATTCCGATGCTTCACTTCAGGTTTACTGTATCCCTCTGACCATCTTATTGACGCTGAAACACAGAAATTGCATCGGAATTAAATTCAAAAGGCACAATGCCGACTTACGTACAAGAAGACTGACTCTTCTTACTGTCTATGTCTTGAACCAATCCTCTGACACTAATTATAGATTCCGATGCTTCACTTCAGGTTTACTGCATCCCTTGGACCTTCTTATTGACGACGAAACACCGAAATTGCATCGGAATTAAATACAAAAGGCACAATGCCGACTTAAGTACAAGAAGACTGACTCTTCCTACTGTCTATGTTTTGAACCATTCCTGTGACACTAGTTATAGATTCCGATGCTTCACTTCAGGTTTACTGTACCCCTCTGACGTTCTTATTGTCGATGAAACACAGAAATTGCATCGGAATTAAATACAATAGGCACAATGCCGACTTAAGTACAAGAGGACTAAATGTTCTTACTGTCTATGCTTTGAACCATTCCTGTGAGACTAGTTATAGATTCCGATGCTTCTCTTCAGGTTTACTGCATCCCTTGGACCTTCTTGTTGACGACGAAACACAGAAATTGCATCGGAATTAAATAGGAAAGGCACAATGCCGACTTAAGTACAAGAAGACTGACTCCTCCTACTGTCTCTGTTTTAAACCATTCCTGTGACATTAGTTATAGATTCCGATGCTTCACTTCAAGTTTACTGTATCCCTCTGACATTCTTATTGACGATGAAGCACTGAAATTGCATCGGAATTAAATACAACAGGCACAATGCCGACTTAAGTTCAAGAAGACTGACTCTTCTTTCTGACTATGTTATGAACATTTCCTGTGAGACCAGTTTTAGACTCCAATGCTTCACTATATATTTATTGTATCACTTGGACCTTCCTATTGACGATGAAACACAGAAATTGCATCGGAATTAAATACAAAAGGCACAATGCCGACTTAGGTACAAGAAGACTGACTATTTTTACTGTCTATGTTTCGAACAATATCTGTGACACTAGTTATAAATTCCGATGCTTCACTTCAGGTTTACTGTATCCGTTGGACCTTCTTATCGACGATGAAACACAGATATTGTATCGGAATTAAATACAGGAGGCACAATGCCGACATAAGTACAAGAAGACTGACTCTTCTTACTGTCTATGTTTTGAACCATTCCTGTGTCACTAGTTATTGATTCTGATGCTTCATTTTAGGTTTACTGTATCCCTTTGACCTTCTTAATGACGACGAAACACAGAAATTGCATCGGAAATAATTAGAAAAAGCACAATGCCGACTTAAGTACAAGAAGACTGACTCTTCCTACTGTATATGACTTGAACAATTCCTGTGACTCTAGTTATAGATTCCGATGCTTCACTTCAGGTTTACTGTTTCCCTCTGACCTTCTTATTGATGATGAAACACAGAAATTGCATCGGAAATAATACAAAATGCACAATGCCGACTTAAGTACAAGAAGACTGACTCTTCTTACTGACTATTTTGTGAACATTTCCTGTGAGACCAGTTTTAGATTCCGATGCTTCACAATATGTTTACTGTATCCCTTGGACCTTCTTAATGACGATGAAACACAGAAATTGCATCGGAATTAAATAGAAAAGGCACAATGCCGACTTATATACAAGAAGACAGACTCTTCCTACTATCTATGTTTTAACCGTTCCTGTGACACTACTTATAGATTCCGATGCTTCACTTCAGGTTTACTGTATCCCTTGGACCTTCTTATTGACGATGAAACACAGAAATTGCATCGGAATTAAATACAAAAGGCACAATGCCGACTTAAGTACAAGAGGACTGACTCTTCCTACTGTCTATGCTTTGAACCACTCCTGTGACACTAGTTATAGATTCCGATGCTTCACTTCAGGTTTATTGTATCCCTCTGACCTTCTTATTGACGATGATACACCGGAATTGCATCGGGATGAAATACAAAAGGCACAATGCCGACTTAGGTACAAGTAGACTGACTCTTCTTACTGTCTATGTTTTGAACCACTCCTGTGACACTAGATACAGATTCTGATGCTTCACTCCAGTTTTACTGTATCCCTCTGACCTTCTCATTGACGATGATACACAGAAATTGCATCGGAATTAAATAGAAAAGGCACAATGCCGACTTAAGTACAAGAAGACTGACTCTTCCTACTGTCTATGTTTTGAACCATCCCTGTGACACTAGTTATAGATTCCGATGCTTTACTTCGGGTTTACTGTATCCCTTGGACCTTCTTATTGACGATGAAACACAGAAATTAAATCGGAATTAAATACAAAAGGCACAATGCCGACTTAAGAACAAGAAGTCTGACACTTCCTACTGTCTATGTTATGAAGAATTCCTGTGACACTAGTTATAGGTTCCGATGATTCACTTCACGTTTACTGTATCCCTTTGCCCTTTTTATTGACGATGAAACACAGAAATTGCATCGGAATTAAATAGGAAAGGCACGATGCCGACTTAAGTACAAGAAGATTGACTCTTCCTACTGCCTATGTTTTGAACCATTCCTGTGACACTAGTTATAGATTCAGATGCTTCACTTCAGGTTTACTGTATCCCTCTGACCTCCTTATTGACGATGAAACACAGCAATTGCATCGGAAATAAATACAAAAGGCACAATGCCGACTCAAGTACAAGAAGACTGACTCTTCCTACTGTCTATGTTTTGAACCATTCCTGTGACACTAGTTATAGATTCCGATGCTTCACTTCAGGTTTACTGTATCCCTTGGACCTTCTTATTGACGATGAAACACAGAAATTGCATCGGGTTTAAATAAAAAGGCACAATGCCGACTTCAGTACAAGCAGAATGTCTCTTCTTACAGACTATGTTTTGAACCATACCTGTGACACTAGTTATAGATACCGATGCTTCCCTTCAGGTTTACTGTATCCCTCTGACCTTCTTAGTGACGATGAAACACAGAAATTGCATCGGAGTTAAATACAAAAGGCACAGTGCCTACTTAAGTATAAGAAGACTGACTCTTCCTAATCTCTATGTTTTGAACCATCCCCGTGACACTAGTTATAGATTCCGATGGTACACTTCAGGTTTACTGTATCCCTCTGACCTTCTTATTTACGATGAAACGCAGAAATTGCATCGGAATTAAATACAAAAGGCCCTATGCCGACTTACGTACAAGAAGACTGACTCATCTTACTGTCTATGTTTTGAACCATTCCTCTGACACTACTTATAGATTCCGATGCTTCACTTCTGGTTTACTGCATCCCTTGGACCTTCTTATTGACGACGAAACACAGAAATTGCATCGGAATTAAATACAAAAGGCGCAATGCCGACTTAAGTACGAGAAGTCTGACTCTTGATACTGTCTATGCTTTGAACCATTCCTGTGACACTAGTTATAGATTCCGATGCTTCACTTCAGGTTTACTGTATCCCTTGGACCTTCTTATTGAAGATGAAACACAGAAATTGCATCGGGATTAAATAAAAAGGCACAATGCCGACTTAAGTACAAGAAGAATGTCTCTTCTTACTAACTATGTTTTGAACCATACCTGTGACACTAGTTATAGAAACCGATGCTTCCCTTCAGGTTTACTGTATCTCTCTGACCTTTTGATTGACGATGAAACACAGAAATTGCATCGGAATTAAATACAAAAGGCCCAGTGCCGACTTAAGTATCAGAAGACTGACTCTTCCTAATCTCTATGTTTTGAACCATCCCCGTGACACTAGTTATAGATTCCGATGCTTCACTTCAGGTTTACTGTATCCCTCTGACCATCTTATTGACGCTGAAACACAGAAATTGCATCGGAATTAAATTCAAAAGGCACAATGCCGACTTACGTACAAGAAGACTGACTCTTCTTACTGTCTATGTCTTGAACCAATCCTCTGACACTAATTATAGATTCCGATGCTTCACTTCAGGTTTACTGCATCCCTTGGACCTTCTTATTGACGACGAAACACCGAAATTGCATCGGAATTAAATACAAAAGGCACAATGCCGACTTAAGTACAAGAAGACTGACTCTTCCTACTGTCTATGTTTTGAACCATTCCTGTGACACTAGTTATAGATTCCGATGCTTCACTTCAGGTTTACTGTACCCCTCTGACGTTCTTATTGTCGATGAAACACAGAAATTGCATCGGAATTAAATACAATAGGCACAATGCCGACTTAATGACAAGAGGACTAAATGTTCTTACTGTCTATGCTTTGAACCATTCCTGTGAGACTAGTTATAGATTCCGATGCTTCTCTTCAGGTTTACTGCATCCCTTGGACCTTCTTGTTGACGACGAAACACAGAAATTGCATCGGAATTAAATAGGAAAGGCACAATGCCGACTTAAGTACAAGAAGACTGACTCCTCCTACTGTCTCTGTTTTAAACCATTCCTGTGACATTAGTTATAGATTCCGATGCTTCACTTCAAGTTTACTGTATCCCTCTGACATTCTTATTGACGATGAAGCACTGAAATTGCATCGGAATTAAATACAACAGGCACAATGCCGACTTAAGTTCAAGAAGACTGACTCTTCTTTCTGACTATGTTATGAACATTTCCTGTGAGACCAGTTTTAGACTCCAATGCTTCACTATATATTTATTGTATCACTTGGACCTTCCTATTGACGATGAAACACAGAAATTGCATCGGAATTAAATACAAAAGGCACAATGCCGACTTAGGTACAAGAAGACTGACTATTTTTACTGTCTATGTTTCGAACAATATCTGTGACACTAGTTATAAATTCCGATGCTTCACTTCAGGTTTACTGTATCCGTTGGACCTTCTTATCGACGATGAAACACAGATATTGTATCGGAATTAAATACAGGAGGCACAATGCCGACATAAGTACAAGAAGACTGACTCTTCTTACTGTCTATGTTTTGAACCATTCCTGTGTCACTAGTTATTGATTCTGATGCTTCATTTTAGGTTTACTGTATCCCTTTGACCTTCTTAATGACGACGAAACACAGAAATTGCATCGGAAATAATTAGAAAAAGCACAATGCCGACTTAAGTACAAGAAGACTGACTCTTCCTACTGTATATGTCTTGAACAATTCCTGTGACTCTAGTTATAGATTCCGATGCTTCACTTCAGGTTTACTGTTTCCCTCTGACCTTCTTATTGATGATGAAACACAGAAATTGCATCGGAAATAATACAAAATGCACAATGCCGACTTAAGTACAAGAAGACTGACTCTTCTTACTGACTATTTTGTGAACATTTCCTGTGAGACCAGTTTTAGATTCCGATGCTTCACAATATGTTTACTGTATCCCTTGGACCTTCTTAATGACGATGAAACACAGAAATTGCATCGGAATTAAATAGAAAAGGCACAATGCCGACTTATATACAAGAAGACAGACTCTTCCTACTATCTATGTTTTAACCGTTCCTGTGACACTACTTATAGATTCCGATGCTTCACTTCAGGTTTACTGTATCCCTTGGACCTTCTTATTGACGATGAAACACAGAAATTGCATCGGAATTAAATACAAAAGGCACAATGCCGACTTAAGTACAAGAGGACTGACTCTTCCTACTGTCTATGCTTTGAACCACTCCTGTGACACTAGTTATAGATTCCGATGCTTCACTTCAGGTTTATTGTATCCCTCTGACCTTCTTATTGACGATGATACACCGGAATTGCATCGGGATGAAATACAAAAGGCACAATGCCGACTTAGGTACAAGTAGACTGACTCTTCTTACTGTCTATGTTTTGAACCACTCCTGTGACACTAGATACAGATTCTGATGCTTCACTCCAGTTTTACTGTATCCCTCTGACCTTCTCATTGACGATGATACACAGAAATTGCATCGGAATTAAATAGAAAAGGCACAATGCCGACTTAAGTACAAGAAGACTGACTCTTCCTACTGTCTATGTTTTGAACCATTCCTGTGACACTAGTTATAGATTCCGATGCTTCACTTCAGGTTTACTGTATCCCTTGGACCTTCTTATTGAAGATGAAACACAGAAATTGCATCGGGATTAAATAAAAAGGCACAATGCCGACTTAAGTACAAGAAGAATGTCTCTTCTTACTAACTATGTTTTGAACCATACCTGTGACACTAGTTATAGAAACCGATGCTTCCCTTCAGGTTTACTGTATCTCTCTGACCTTCTGATTGACGATGAAACACAGAAATTGCATCGGAATTAAATACAAAAGGCCCAGTGCCGACTTAAGTATCAGAAGACTGACTCTTCCTAATCTCTATGTTTTGAACCATCCCCGTGACACTAGTTATAGATTCCGATGCTTCACTTCAGGTTTACTGTATCCCTCTGACCATCTTATTGACGCTGAAACACAGAAATTGCATCGGAATTAAATTCAAAAGGCACAATGCCGACTTACGTACAAGAAGACTGACTCTTCTTACTGTCTATGTCTTGAACCAATCCTCTGACACTAATTATAGATTCCGATGCTTCACTTCAGGTTTACTGCATCCCTTGGACCTTCTTATTGACGACGAAACACCGAAATTGCATCGGAATTAAATACAAAAGGCACAATGCCGACTTAAGTACAAGAAGACTGACTCTTCCTACTGTCTATGTTTTGAACCATTCCTGTGACACTAGTTATAGATTCCGATGCTTCACTTCAGGTTTACTGTACCCCTCTGACGTTCTTATTGTCGATGAAACACAGAAATTGCATCGGAATTAAATACAATAGGCACAATGCCGACTTAAGTACAAGAGGACTAAATGTTCTTACTGTCTATGCTTTGAACCATTCCTGTGAGACTAGTTATAGATTCCGATGCTTCTCTTCAGGTTTACTGCATCCCTTGGACCTTCTTGTTGACGACGAAACACAGAAATTGCATCGGAATTAAATAGGAAAGGCACAATGCCGACTTAAGTACAAGAAGACTGACTCCTCCTACTGTCTCTGTTTTAAACCATTCCTGTGACATTAGTTATAGATTCCGATGCTTCACTTCAAGTTTACTGTATCCCTCTGACATTCTTATTGACGATGAAGCACTGAAATTGCATCGGAATTAAATACAACAGGCACAATGCCGACTTAAGTTCAAGAAGACTGACTCTTCTTTCTGACTATGTTATGAACATTTCCTGTGAGACCAGTTTTAGACTCCAATGCTTCACTATATATTTATTGTATCACTTGGACCTTCCTATTGACGATGAAACACAGAAATTGCATCGGAATTAAATACAAAAGGCACAATGCCGACTTAGGTACAAGAAGACTGACTATTTTTACTGTCTATGTTTCGAACAATATCTGTGACACTAGTTATAAATTCCGATGCTTCACTTCAGGTTTACTGTATCCGTTGGACCTTCTTATCGACGATGAAACACAGATATTGTATCGGAATTAAATACAGGAGGCACAATGCCGACATAAGTACAAGAAGACTGACTCTTCTTACTGTCTATGTTTTGAACCATTCCTGTGTCACTAGTTATTGATTCTGATGCTTCATTTTAGGTTTACTGTATCCCTTTGACCTTCTTAATGACGACGAAACACAGAAATTGCATCGGAAATAATTAGAAAAAGCACAATGCCGACTTAAGTACAAGAAGACTGACTCTTCCTACTGTATATGTCTTGAACAATTCCTGTGACTCTAGTTATAGATTCCGATGCTTCACTTCAGGTTTACTGTTTCCCTCTGACCTTCTTATTGATGATGAAACACAGAAATTGCATCGGAAATAATACAAAATGCACAATGCCGACTTAAGTACAAGAAGACTGACTCTTCTTACTGACTATTTTGTGAACATTTCCTGTGAGACCAGTTTTAGATTCCGATGCTTCACAATATGTTTACTGTATCCCTTGGACCTTCTTAATGACGATGAAACACAGAAGTTGCATCGGAATTAAATAGAAAAGGCACAATGCCGACTTATATACAAGAAGACAGACTCTTCCTACTATCTATGTTTTAACCGTTCCTGTGACACTACTTATAGATTCCGATGCTTCACTTCAGGTTTACTGTATCCCTTGGACCTTCTTATTGACGATGAAACACAGAAATTGCATCGGAATTAAATACAAAAGGCACAATGCCGACTTAAGTACAAGAGGACTGACTCTTCCTACTGTCTTTGCTTTGAACCACTCCTGTGACACTAGTTATAGATTCCGATGCTTCACTTCAGGTTTATTGTATCCCTCTGACCTTCTTATTGACGATGATACACCGGAATTGCATCGGGATGAAATACAAAAGGCACAATGCCGACTTAGGTACAAGTAGACTGACTCTTCTTACTGTCTATGTTTTGAACCACTCCTGTGACACTAGATACAGATTCTGATGCTTCACTCCAGTTTTACTGTATCCCTCTGACCTTCTCATTGACGATGATACACAGAAATTGCATCGGAATTAAATAGAAAAGGCACAATGCCGACTTAAGTACAAGAAGACTGACTCTTCCTACTGTCTATGTTTTGAACCATCCCTGTGACACTAGTTATAGATTCCGATGCTTTACTTCGGGTTTACTGTATCCCTTGGACCTTCTTATTGACGATGAAACACAGAAATTAAATCGGAATTAAATACAAAAGGCACAATGCCGACTTAAGAACAAGAAGTCTGACACTTCCTACTGTCTATGTTATGAAGAATTCCTGTGACACTAGTTATAGGTTCCGATGATTCACTTCACGTTTACTGTATCCCTTTGCCCTTTTTATTGACGATGAAACACAGAAATTGCATCGGAATTATATAGGAAAGGCACGATGCCGACTTAAGTACAAGAAGATTGACTCTTCCTACTGCCTATGTTTTGAACCATTCCTGTGACACTAGTTATAGATTCAGATGCTTCACTTCAGGTTTACTGTATCCCTCTGACCTCCTTATTGACGATGAAACACAGCAATTGCATCGGAAATAAATACAAAAGGCACAATGCCGACTCAAGTACAAGAAGACTGACTCTTCCTACTGTCTATGTTTTGAACCATTCCTGTGACACTAGTTATAGATTCCGATGCTTCACTTCAGGTTTACTGTATCCCTTGGACCTTCTTATTGACGATGAAACACAGAAATTGCATCGGGTTTAAATAAAAAGGCACAATGCCGACTTCAGTACAAGCAGAATGTCTCTTCTTACAGACTATGTTTTGAACCATACCTGTGACACTAGTTATAGATACCGATGCTTCCCTTCAGGTTTACTGTATCCCTCTGACCTTCTTAGTGACGATGAAACACAGAAATTGCATCGGAGTTAAATACAAAAGGCACAGTGCCTACTTAAGTATAAGAAGACTGACTCTTCCTAATCTCTATGTTTTGAACCATCCCCGTGACACTAGTTATAGATTCCGATGGTACACTTCAGGTTTACTGTATCCCTCTGACCTTCTTATTTACGATGAAACGCAGAAATTGCATCGGAATTAAATACAAAAGGCCCTATGCCGACTTACGTACAAGAAGACTGACTCATCTTACTGTCTATGTTTTGAACCATTCCTCTGACACTACTTATAGATTCCGATGCTTCACTTCTGGTTTACTGCATCCCTTGGACCTTCTTATTGACGACGAAACACAGAAATTGCATCGGAATTAAATACAAAAGGCGCAATGCCGACTTAAGTACGAGAAGTCTGACTCTTCCTACTGTCTATGCTTTGAACCATTCCTGTGACACTAGTTATAGATTCCGATGCTTCACTTCAAGTTTACTGTATCAATTGGACCTTCTTATTGAAGATGAACACAGAAATTGCATCGGGATTAAATAAAATGGCACAATGCCGACTTCAGTACAAGAAGAATGTCTCTTCTTACTAACTATGTTTTGAACCATACCTGTGACACTAGTTATAGATACCGATGCTTCCCTTCAGGTTTACTGTATCTCTCTGACCTTCTGATTGACGATGAAACACAGAAATTGCATCGGAATTAAATACAAAAGGCCCAGTGCCGACTTAAGTATCAGAAGACTGACTCTTCCTAATCTCTATGTTTTGAACCATCCCCGTGACACTAGTTATAGATTCCGATGCTTCACTTCAGGTTTACTGTATCTCTCTGACCATCTTATTGACGCTGAAACACAGAAATTGCATCGGAATTAAATACAAAAGGCACAATGCCGACTTACGTACAAGAAGACTGACTCTTCTTACTGTCTATGTTTTGAACCAATCCTCTGACACTAATTATAGATTCCGATGCTTCACTTCAGGTTTACTGCATCCCTTGGACCTTCTTATTGACGACGAAACACCGAAATTGCATCGGAATTAAATACAAAAGGCACAATGCCGACTTAAGTACAAGAAGACTGACTCTTCCTACTGTCTATGTTTTGAACCATTCCTGTGACACCAGTTATAGTTTCCGATGCTTCACTTCATGTTTACTGTACCCCTCTGACCTTCTTATTGTCGATGAAACACAGAAATTGCATCGGAATTAAATACAAAAGGCACAATGCAGACATACGTACAAGAAGACTGACTCTTCTTACTAACTATGTTTTGAACCAAACCTCTGACACTAATTATAGATTTCGATGCTTCACTTCAGTTTTACTGCATCCATTGGACCTTCTTATTGACGACGAAACACAGAAATTGCATCGGAATTAAATAGGAAAGGCACAATGCCGACTTAAGTACAAGAAGACTGACTCCTCCTACTGTCTCTGTTTTGAACCATTCCTGTGACACTAGTTATAGATTCCGATGCTTCACTTCAAGGTTACTGTATCCCTCTGACATTCTTATTGACGATGAAGCACTGAAATTGCATCGGAATTAAATACAACAGTCACAATGCCGACTTTAGTTCAAGAAGACTGACTCTTCTTTCTGACTATGTTATGAACATTTCCTGTGAGACCAGTTTTAGACTCCGATGCTTCACTATATATATATTGTATCACTTGGACCTTCCTATTGACGATGAAACACAGAAATTGCATCGGAATTAAATACAAAAGGCACAATGCCGACTTAGGTACAAGAAGACTGACTATTTTTACTGTCTATGTTTCGAACAATATCTGTGACACTAGTTATAAATTCCGATGCTTCACTTCAGGTTTACTGTATCCGTTGGACCTTCTTATCGACGATGAAACACAGATATTGCATCGGAATTAAATACAAGAGGCACAATGCCGACATAAGTACAAGAAGACTGACTCTTCTTACTGTCTATGTTTTGAACCATTCCTGTGTCACTAGTTATTGATTCTGATGCTTCATTTTAGGTTTACTGTATCCCTTTGACCTTCTTAATGACGACGAAACACAGAAATTGCATCGGAAATAATTAGAAAAAGCACAATGCCGATTTAAGTACAAGAAGACTGACTCTTCCTACTGTATATGTCTTGAACCATTCCTGTGACACTAGTTATAGATTCCGATGCTTCACTTCAGGTTTACTGTTTCCCTCTGCCCTTCTTATTGATGATGAAACACAGAAATTGCATCGGGATTAAATACAAAATGCACAATGCCGACTTAAGTACAAGAAGACTGACTCTTCTTACTGACTATTTTGTGAACATTTCCTGTGAGACCAGTCTTAGATTCCGATGCTTCAAAATATGTTTACTGTATCCCTTGGACCTTCTTAATGACGATGAAACACAGAAATCGCATCGGAATTAAATAGAAAAGGCACAATGCCGACTTAAGTACAAGAAGACAGACTCTTCCTACTATCTATGTTTTAACCGTTCCTGTGACACTACTTATAGATTCCGATGCTTCACTTCAGGTTTACTGTATCCCTTGGACCTTCTTATTGACGATGAAACACAGAAATTGCATCGGAATTAAATACAAAAGGCACAATGCCGACTTAAGTACAAGAGGACTGACTCTTCCTACTGTCTATGCTTTGAACCACTCCTGTGACACTAGTTATAGATTCCGATGCTTCACTTCAGGTTTATTGTATCCCTCTGACCTTCTTATTGACGATGATACACCGGAATTGCATCGGGATGAAATACAAAAGGCACAATGCCGACTTAGGTACAAGTAGACTGACTCTTCTTACTGTCTATGTTTTGAACCACTCCTGTGACACTAGATACAGATTCTGATGCTTCACTCCAGTTTTACTGTATCCCTCTGACCTTCTCATTGACGATGATACACAGAAATTGCATCGGAATTAAATAGAAAAGGCACAATGCCGACTTAAGTACAAGAAGACTGACTCTTCCTACTGTCTATGTTTTGAACCATTCCTGTGACACTAGTTATAGATTCCGATGCTTCACTTCAGGTTTACTGTATCCCTTGGACCTTCTTATTGAAGATGAAACACAGAAATTGCATCGGGATTAAATAAAAAGGCACAATGCCGACTTAAGTACAAGAAGAATGTCTCTTCTTACTAACTATGTTTTGAACCATACCTGTGACACTAGTTATAGAAACCGATGCTTCCCTTCAGGTTTACTGTATCTCTCTGACCTTCTGATTGACGATGAAACACAGAAATTGCATCGGAATTAAATACAAAAGGCCCAGTGCCGACTTAAGTATCAGAAGACTGACTCTTCCTAATCTCTATGTTTTGAACCATCCCCGTGACACTAGTTATAGATTCCGATGCTTCACTTCAGGTTTACTGTATCCCTCTGACCATCTTATTGACGCTGAAACACAGAAATTGCATCGGAATTAAATTCAAAAGGCACAATGCCGACTTACGTACAAGAAGACTGACTCTTCTTACTGTCTATGTCTTGAACCAATCCTCTGACACTAATTATAGATTCCGATGCTTCACTTCAGGTTTACTGCATCCCTTGGACCTTCTTATTGACGACGAAACACCGAAATTGCATCGGAATTAAATACAAAAGGCACAATGCCGACTTAAGTACAAGAAGACTGACTCTTCCTACTGTCTATGTTTTGAACCATTCCTGTGACACTAGTTATAGATTCCGATGCTTCACTTCAGGTTTACTGTACCCCTCCGACGTTCTTATTGTCGATGAAACACAGAAATTGCATCGGAATTAAATACAATAGGCACAATGCCGACTTAAGTACAAGAGGACTAAATGTTCTTACTGTCTATGCTTTGAACCATTCCTGTGAGACTAGTTATAGATTCCGATGCTTCTCTTCAGGTTTACTGCATCCCTTGGACCTTCTTATTGACGACGAAACACAGAAATTGCATCGGAATTAAATAGGAAAGGCACAATGCCGACTTAAGTACAAGAAGACTGACTCCTCCTACTGTCTCTGTTTTGAACCATTCCTGTGACACTAGTTATAGATTCCGATGCTTCACTTCAAGGTTACTGTATCCCTCTGACATTCTTATTGACGATGAAGCACTGAAATTGCATCGGAATTAAATACAACAGTCACAATGCCGACTTAAGTTCAAGAAGACTGACTCTTCTTTCTGACTATGTTATGAACATTTCCTGTGAGACCAGTTTTAGACTCCGATGCTTCACTATATATATATTGTATCACTTGGACCTTCCTATTGACGATGAAACACAGAAATTGCATCGGAATTAAATACAAAAGGCACAATGCCGACTTAGGTACAAGAAGACTGACTATTTTTACTGTCTATGTTTCGAACAATATCTGTGACACTAGTTATAAATTCCGATGCTTCACTTCAGGTTTACTGTATCCGTTGGACCTTCTTATCGACGATGAAACACAGATATTGCATCGGAATTAAATACAAGAGGCACAATGCCGACATAAGTACAAGAAGACTGACTCTTCTTACTGTCTATGTTTTGAACCATTCCTGTGTCACTAGTTATTGATTCTGATGCTTCATTTTAGGTTTACTGTATCCCTTTGACCTTCTTAATGACGACGAAACACAGAAATTGCATCGGAAATAATTAGAAAAAGCACAATGCCGATTTAAGTACAAGAAGACTGACTCTTCCTACTGTATATGTCTTGAACCATTCCTGTGACACTAGTTATAGATTCCGATGCTTCACTTCAGGTTTACTGTTTCCCTCTGCCCTTCTTATTGATGATGAAACACAGAAATTGCATCGGGATTAAATACAAAATGCACAATGCCGACTTAAGTACAAGAAGACTGACTCTTCTTACTGACTATTTTGTGAACATTTCCTGTGAGACCAGTCTTAGATTCCGATGCTTCAAAATATGTTTACTGTATCCCTTGGACCTTCTTAATGACGATGAAACACAGAAATCGCATCGGAATTAAATAGAAAAGGCACAATGCCGACTTAAGTACAAGAAGACAGACTCTTCCTACTATCTATGTTTTAACCGTTCCTGTGACACTACTTATAGATTCCGATGCTTCACTTCAGGTTTACTGTATCCCTGGGACCTTCTTATTGACGATGAAACACAGAAATTGCATCGGAATTAAATACAAAAGGCACAATGCCGACTTAAGTACAAGAAGACTGACTCTTCCTACTGTCTATGCTTTGAACCACTCCTGTGACACTAGTTATAGATTCCGATGCTTCACTTCAGGTTTATTGTATCCCTCTGACCTTCTTATTGACGATGATACACCGGAATTGCATCGGGATGAAATACAAAAGGCACAATGCCGACTTAGGTACAAGTAGACTGACTCTTCTTACTGTCTATGTTTTGAACCACTCCTGTGACAATAGATACAGATTCTGATGCTTCACTCCAGTTTTACTGTATCCCTCTGACCTTCTCATTGACGATGAAACACAGAAATTGCATCGGAATTAAATAGAAAAGGCACAATGCCGACTTAAGTACAAGAAGACTGACTCTTCCTACTGTCTATGTTTTGAACCATCCCTGTGACACTAGTTATAGATTCCGATGCTTTACTTCGGGTTTACTGTATCCCTTGGACCTTCTTATTGACGATGAAACACAGAAATTAAATCGGAATTAAATACAAAAGGCACAATGCCGACTTAAGAACAAGAAGTCTGACACTTCCTACTGTCTATGTTATGAAGAATTCCTGTGACACTAGTTATAGGTTCCGATGATTCACTTCACGTTTACTGTATCCCTTTGCCCTTTTTATTGACGATGAAACACAGAAATTGCATCGGAATTAAATAGGAAAGGCACGATGCCGACTTAAGTACAAGAAGATTGACTCTTCCTACTGTCTATGTTTTGAAACATTCCTGTGACACTAGTTATAGATTCCGATGCTTCACTTCAGGTTTACTGTATCCCTCTGACCTCCTTATTGACGATGAAACACAGCAATTGCATCGGAAATAAATACAAAAGGCACAATGCCGACTCAAGTACAAGAAGACTGACTCTTCCTAGTGTCTATGTTTTGAACCATTCCTGTGACACTAGTTATAGATTCCGATGCTTCACTTCAGGTTTACTGTATCCCTTGGACCTTCTTATTGACGATGAAACACAGAAATTGCATCGGGTTTAAATAGAAAGGCACAATGCCGACTTCAGTACAAGCAGAATGTCTCTTCTTACAGACTATGTTTTGAACCATACCTGTGACACTAGTTATAGATACCGATGCTTCCCTTCAGGTTTACTGTATCCCTCTGACCTTCTTATTGACGATGAAACACAGAAATTGCATCGGAGTTAAATACAAAAGGCACAGTGCCTACTTAAGTATAAGAAGACTGACTCTTCCTAATCTCTATGTTCTGAACCATCCCCGTGACACTAGTTATAGATTCCGATGCTACACTTCAGGTTTACTGTATCCCTCTGACCTTCTTATTTACGATGAAACGCAGAAATTGCATCGAAATTAAATACAAAAGGCCCTATGCCGACTTACGTACAAGAAGACTGACTCATCTTACTGTCTATGTTTTGAACCATTCCTCTGACACTACTTATAGATTCCGATGCTTCACTTCTGGTTTACTGCATCCCTTGGACCTTCTTATTGACGACGAAACACAGATATTGCACCGGAATTAAATACAAAAGGCGCAATGCCGACTTAAGTACGAGAAAACTGACTCTTCCTACTGTCTATGCTTTGAACCATTCCTGTGACACTAGTTATAGATTCCGATGCTTCACTTCAGGTTTACTGTACCCCTCTGACCTTCTTATTGTCGATGAAACACAGAAATTGCATCGGAATTAAATACAATCGGCACAATACCGACTTAAGTACAAGAGGACTGACTCTTCTTACTGCCTATGCTTTGAACCATTCCTGTGACACTAGTTATAGATTCCGATGCTTCACGTCAAGTTTACTGTATCCCTCTGACATTCTTATTGACGATGAAGCACTGAAATTGCATCGGAATTAAATACAAAAGGCACAATGCCGACTTACGTACAAGAAGACTGACTCTTCTTACTGACTATGTTTGAACCATTCCTGTGACACTAGTTATAGATTCCGATGCTTCACTTCAGGTTTTGTGTATCCCTTGGACCTTCTTATTGAAGATGAAACACAAAAATTGCATCGGAATTAAATACAAAAGGCCCAGTGCCGACTTAAGTATCAGAAGACTGACTCTTCCTAATCTCTATGTTTTGAACCATCCCCGTGACACTAGTTATAGATTCCGATGCTTCACTTCAGGTTTACTGTATCCCTCTGACCATCTTATTGACGCTGAAACACAGAAATTGCATCGGAATTAAATACAAAAGGCACAATGCCGACTTACGTACAAGAAGACTGACTCTTCTTACTGTCTATGATTTGAACCATTCCTCTGACACTAATTATAGATTCCGATGCTTCACTTCAGGTTTACTGCATCCCTTGGACCTTCTTATTGACGACGAAACACCGAAATTGCATCGGAATTAAATACAAAAGGCACAATGCCGACTTAAGTACAAGAAGACTGACTCTTCTTACTGACTATGTTTGAACCATTCCTGTGACACTAGTTATAGATTCCGATGCTTCACTTCAGGTTTACTGTATCAATTGGACCTTCTTATTGAAGATGAAACACAGAAATTGCATCGGGATTAAATAAAAAGGCACAATGCCGACTTCAGTACAAGAAGAATGTCTCTTCTTGCTAACTATGTTTTGAACCATACCTGTGACACTAGTTATAGAAACCGATGCTCCCTTCAGGTTTACTGTATCTCTCTGACCTTCTGATTGACGATGAAACACAGAAATTGCATCGGAATTAAATACAAAAGGCCCAGTGCCGACTTAAGTATCAGAAGACTGACTCTTCCTAATCTCTATGTTTTGAACCATCCCCGTGACACTAGTTATAGATTCCGATGCTTCACTTCAGGTTAACTGTATCCCTCTGACCATCTTATTGACGCTGAAACACAGAAATTGCATCGGAATTAAATACAAAAGGCACAATGCCGACTTACGTATAAGAAGACTGACTCTTCTTACTGTCTTTGTTTTGAACCAATCCTCTGACACTAATTATAGATTCCGATGCTTCACTTCAGGTTTACTGCATCCCTTGGACCTTCTTATTGACGACGAAACACCGAAATTGCATCGGAATTAAATACAAAAGGCACAATGCCGACTTAAGTACAAGAAGACTGACTCTTCCTACTGTCTATGTTTTGAACCATTCCTGTGACACTAGTTATAGTTTCCGATGCTTCACTTCAGGTTTACTGTACCCCTCTGACCTGCTTATTGTCGATGAAACACAGAAATTGCATCGGAATTAAATACAATAGGCACAATGCCGACTTAAGTACAAGAGGACTAAATCTTCTTACTGTCTATGCTTTGAACCATTCCTGTGACACCAGTTATAGATTCCGATGCTTCACTTCAGGTTTACTGCATCCCTTGGACCTTCTTATTGACGACGAAACACAGAAATTGCATCGGAATTAAATAGGAAAGGCACAATGCCGACTTAAGTACAAGAAGACTGACTCCTCCTACTGTCTCTGTTTTGAACCATTCCTGTGACACTAGTTATAGATTCCGATGCTTCACTTCAAGGTTACTGTATCCCTCTGACATTCTTATTGACGATGAAGCACTGAAATTGCATCGGAATTAAATACAAGAGGCACAATGCCGACATAAGTACAAGAAGACTGACCCTTCTTACTGTCTATGTTTTGAACCATTCCTGTGTCACTAGTTATTGATTCTGATGCTTCATTTTAGGTTTACTGTATCCCTTTGACCTTCTTATCGACGACGAAACACAGAAATTGCATCGGAAATAATTAGAAAAAGCACAATGCCGACTTAAGTACAAGAAGACTGACTCTTCCTACTGTATTTGTCTTGAACCATTCCTGTGACACTAGTTATAGATTCCGATGCTTCACTTCAGGTTTACTGTTTCCCTCTGACCTTCTTATTGATGATGAAACACAGAAATTGCATCGGAATTAAATACAAAATGCACAATGGCGACTTAAGTACAAGAAGACTGACTCTTCTTACTGACTATTTTGTGAACATTTCCTGTGAGACCAGTTTTAGATTCCGATGCTTCACAATATGTTTACTGTATCCCTTGGACCTTCTTAATGATGATGAAACACAGAAATTGCATCGGAATTAAATAGAAAAGGCACAATGCCGACTTAAGTACAAGAAGACAGACTCTTCCTACTATCTATGTTTTAACCGTTCCTGTGACACTACTTATAGATTCCGATGCTTCACTTCAGGTTTACTGTATCCCTTGGACCTTCTTATTGACGATGAAACACAGAAATTGCATCGGAATTAAATACTAAAGGCACAATGCCGACATAAGTACAGGAAGACTGACTCGTCTTACTGTCTATGTTTTGAACCATTCTTGTGTCACTAGTTACAGATTCTGATGCTTCATTTTAGGTTTACTGTATCCCTTTGACCTTCTTATTGACGACGACACACAGAAATTGCATCGGAAATAATTAGAAAAGGCACAATGCCGACTTAAGTACAGGAAGACTGACTCTTCCTACTGTCTATGTTTTGAACCATTCCTGAGACACTAGTTATAGATTCCAATGCTTCACTTCAGGTTTACTGTTTCCCTCTGACCTTCTTATTGATGATGAAACACAGAAATTGCATCGGGATTAAATACGAAAGGCACAATGCCGACATAGGTACAAGAAGCCTGACTCTTCCCACTGTCTATGTTTTGAATAATCCCTGTGACACTAGTTGTAGATTCCAATGCTTCACTTCAGGTTTACTGTATCCCTTGGACCTTCGTATTGACGATGAAACACAGAAATTGCATCGGAATTAAATACAAGAGGCACAATGCCGACATAAGTACAGGAAGACTGACTCGTCTTACTGTCTATGTTTTGAACCATTCTTGTGTCACTAGTTACAGATTCTGATGCTTCATTTTAGGTTTACTGTATCCCTTTGACCTTCTTATTGACGACGACACACAGAAATTGCATCGGAAATAATTAGAAAAGGCACAATGCCGACTTAAGTACAGGAAGACTGACTCTTCCTACTGTCTATGTTTTGAACCATTCCTGTGACACTAGTTATAGATTCCAATGCTTCACTTCAGGTTTACTGTTTCCCTCTGACCTTCTTATTGATGATGAAACACAGAAATTGCATCGGGATTAAATACGAAAGGCACATTGCTGACTCAAATACAAGATGACTGGCTCTTCTTACTCTCTATGTTTTGAACCTTTCTTGAGAGCCCGGATTTAGATTCTGGTGCTTCACTTCAGGTTTACTGTATCCCTTGGACCTTCTTATTGACGACGAAACACAGAAACTGCATCGGAATTTAATAGAAAAGGCACAATGCCGACTTAAGTACAAGAAGACTGACTCTTCCTACTGTCTACGCTTTGAACCATTCCTGTGACACTAGTTATAGATTCCGATGCTTCACTTCAGGTTTACTGTAGCTATCTGACCATCTTATTGACGATGAAACACAGAAATTGCATCGGAATTAAATACAAAAGGCACAATGTCGACTTAAGTACAAGAAGACAGACTCTTCTTACTGTCTATGTTTTGAACCTTTTCTGTGACACTAGTTATAGATTCCGATGCTTCACTTCAGGTTTACTGCATGCCTCTGACCTTCTTCTTGATGATGAAACACAGAAATTGCGTCGGAATTAAATTAAAAAGGCACAATGCCGACTTAAGTACAAGAAGAATTACTCGTCCTACTGTCTGTGCTTTGAACCATTCCTGTGACACTAGTTACAGATTCCGACGATTCACTTCAGGTTTACTGTATCCCTCTGACCTTCATATTGATGATGAAACACAGAAATTGCATCGGATTTTAATACAAAATGCACAATGCCGACTTAAGTACAACAAGACTGACTGTTCGTACTGACTATGTTGTGAACATTTCCTGTGAGACCAGTTTTAGATTCCGATGCTTCACTATATGTTTACTGTATCCCTTGGATCTTCTTATTGACGATGAAACACAGAAACTGCATCGGAATTAAATACAAAAGGCACAATGCCGACTCAAATACAAGATGACTGGCTCTTCTTACTCTCTATGTTTTGAACCGTTCTTGAGAGCTCGGATTTAGATTCTGGTGCTTCACTTCAGGTTTACTGTATCCCTTGAACCTTCTTATTGACGACGAAACACAGAAACTGCATCGGAATTTAATAGAAAAGGCACAATGCCGACTTAAGTACAAGAAGACTGACTCTTCTTACTGTCTATGATTTGAACCATTCCTGTGACACTAGTTATAGATTCCGATGTTTCACTTCAGGTGTACTGTATCCCTCTGAACTTGTTATTGACGATGAAACACAAAAATTGCATCGGAATTAAATACAATAAGCACAATGCCGATTTAAGTAAAAGAAGACGTGCTCTTCCTACCGTCTATGTTTTGAACCATCCCTGTGACACTAGTTAGAGATTCCGATACTTCACTTCAGGTTTACTGTATCCCTCTGACCTTCTTATTGACGATGAAACACAGAAATTGCATCGGAATTAAATACAAAAGGCACAGTGCCGACTTAAGTATAAGAAGACTGACTCTTCCTACTCTCTATGTTTTGAACCATTTCCGTGACACTAGTTATAGACTCTGATGCTTCACTTCAGGTTTACTGTATCCCTCTGACCTTGATATTGACGATGAAACACAGAAATTGCGTCGGAATGAAACACAAAAGGCACAATGCCGACTTACGTACAAGAAGACTGACTCATCTTACTGTCTATGCTTTGAACCATTTCTGTCACACTAGTTATAGATTCCGATGCTTAACTTCAGGTTTACTGTATCCCTTGGACCATCTTATTGACGACGAAAGATAGAAATTCCATCGGAATTAAAAAGGAAAAGCACTATGCCGACTTAAGTACAAGAAGACCGACTCTTCCCAATGTCTGTGTTTTGAACCATTCCTGTGACACTAGTTATAGATTCCGATGCTTCACTTCAGGTTTACTGTAACCCTCTCACCTTTTTGTTGACGATGAAACACAGAAATTGCATCGGAATTAAATACAAAAGGCACAATGCCGACTTAAGTACAATAGGACTGACTCTTCTCACTGTCTATGTATTGAACCATTCCTTTGACACTAGTTATAGATTCCGATGCTTCACTTCAGGTTTACTGCATCCCTTGGACCTTCTTATAGACGACGAAACACAGAAATTGCATCGGAATTAAATAGGAAAGGCACAATGCCGACTTAAGTACAAGAAGACTGTCTCTTCCTATTGTCTATGTTTTGAACCATTCCTGTGACACTAGTTATAGATTCCGATGCTTCACTTCAGGTTTACTGTATCCCTCTGACTTTCTTATTGACGATGAAACACAGAAATTGCATCGAAATTAAATAGAAGAGGCACAATGCTGACTTAAGTACAAGATGACTGACTTTTCTTACTGTCTATGCTTTGAACCATTCCTGTGACACTAGTTGTACATTCGGATGCTTCACTTCAGGTTTACTGTATCCCTCTGACCTTCTTATTGACGACGAAACACTGAATTTGCATCGGAATTAAGTAGAAGAGGCACAATGCCGACTTAAGTACAAGAAGACTGACTCTTCCTACTATCTCTGTTTTGAACCATTCCTGTGACACTAGGTATAGATTCCGATGTTTCACTTCAGGTTTACTGAATCCCTCTGACCTTCTTATTGACGATGAAACACAGAAATTGCATCGGAATTAAATACAAAAGGCACAATGGCGACTTAAGTACAAGAAGACTTACGCTTCTAACTGTCTATGTTTAGAACCATTCCTGTGACACTAGTTATAGATTCCGATGCTTCACTTCAGGTTTACTGTATCCCTCTGACCTTCTTATTTACGATGAAACACAGAAATTGCATCGGAATTAAATACAAAAGGCAAAATGCTGATTTAAGTACAAGAAGACTGACTCTTCTTACTGTCTATGATTTGAACCATTTCGGTGACACTAGTTATAGTTTCCGATGCTTCACTTCAGGTTTACTGTATCAGTTGGACCTTCTTAATGACGATGAAACACAGAAATTGCATCTGCATTAAATACAAAAGGCACAATGCCGACATAAGTACAAGAAGACTGACTCTTCCTACTGTCTATGGTTAGAACCATTCCTCTGACACTAGTTATAGATTTCGATGATACACTTCACGTTTACTGTATCCCTTGAGCCTTCTTATTGACGATGAAACACAGAAATTGCATCGGGATTAAATACAAAAGGCACAATGCCGACTTAAGTACAAGTAGACTGCGCTTCTTACTGTATATGTTTTGAACCATTCCTGTGACACTAGTTATTGATTCTGATGCTTCACTTCAGTTTTACTGTATCCCTAGAACCTTCTTATTGACGATGAAACACAGAAATTGAATCGCAATTAAATACAATAAGCACAATGCCGATTTAAGTAAAAGAAGACTTTCACTTCCTACCGTCTATGTTTTGAACCATCACTGTGACACTAGTTAGAGATTCCGATACTTCACTTCAAGTTTACTGTATCCCTCTAACCTTCTTATTGACGATGAAACACAGAAATTGCATCGGAATTAAATAGAATAGTCACAATGCCGACTTAAGTACAAGAAGACTGACTATTCTTACTAACTATGTTTTGAACCATTCCTGTGACACTAGTTATAGATTCCGACGCTTTACTTCAGGTTTACTGTATCCCTTGGACCGTCTTATTGACGATGAAACAGAGAAATTGCATCGGAATTAAATACAAAAGGCACAATGCCGACATAAGTACAAGAAGACTGACTCTTCCTACTGTCTATGTCATGAACCATTCCTGTGACACTAGTTATAGATTCCGATGATTCACTTCACGTTTACTGTATCCCTTTGACCTTCTTATTGTCGACGAAACACAGAAATTGCATCGGAATTAAATAGGAAAGGCACAATGCCGACTTAAGTACAAGAAGAATGACTCTTCCACACTGTCTATGTTTTGAACCATTCCTGTGACACTAGTTATACATTCCGATGCTTCACTTCAGGTTTACTGTATCCCTCTCACCTTTTTATTGACGATGAAACACAGAAATTGCATCGGAATTAAGTACAAAAGGCACAATGCCGACTTAAGTACAAGAGGACTGACTCTTCTCACTGTCTATGTATTGAACCATTCCTTTGACACTAGTTATAGATTCCGATGCTTCACTTCAGGTTTACTGCATCCCTTGGACCTTCTTATTGTCGACGAAACACAGAAATGGCATCGGAATTAAATAGGAAAGGCACAATGCCGACTTAAGTACAAGAAGACTGACTCTTCCTATTGTCTATGTTTTGAACCATTCCTGTGACACTAGTTATAGATTCCGATGCTTCACTCCAAGTTTACTGTATCCCTTAGACTTTCTTATTGACGATGAAACACAGAAATTGCATCGAAATTATATAGAAGAGGCACAATGCCGACTTAAGTACAAGAAGACTGACTCTTCTTACTGTCTATGCTTTGAACCATTCCTTTGACACTAGTTATACATTCCGATGCCTCACTTCAGGTTTACTGTATCCCTTGTACCTTCTTATTGACGACGAAACACTGAATTTGCATCGGAATTAAATAGAAAAGGCACAAAGCCGACTTAAGTACAAGAAGACTGACTCTTCCTACTATCTCCGTTTTGAACCATTCCTGTGACGCTAGGTATAGATTCCGATGCTTCACTTCAGGTTTACTGAATCCCTCTGACCTTCTTATTGACGATTAAACACAGAAATTGCATCGGAATTAAAGACAAAAGGCACAATGGCGACTTAAGTACAAGAAGGCTGACTCTTCTTACTGTCTATGTTTAGAACCATTCCAGTGACACTAGTTATAGATTCCGATGCTTCACTTTAGGTTTACTGTATCCCTCTAACCTTCTTATTTACGATGAAACACAGAAATAGCATCGGAATTAAGTACAAAACGCAAAATGCTGATTTAAGTACAAGAGGCCTGACTCTTCTTACTGTCTATGAATATGAACCATTTCGGTGACACTAGATATAGTTTCCGATGCTTCACTTCAGGTTTACTGTATCAGTTGGACCTTCTTATTGAAGATGAAACACAGAAATTACATCTGCATTAAATACAAAAGGCACAATGCCGACTTAAGTACAAGAAGACTGACTCTTCTTACTGTCTATGTTTTGAATAATTCCTGTGCCACTAGTTATAGATTCCAATGATTCACTTCAGGTTCACTGTATCCCTTGGACCTTCTTATTGACGACGAAACGCAGAAATTGCATCGGAATTAAATAGAAAATGCACAATGCCGACTTAAGTACAAGAAGACTGACTCTTCCTACTGTCTATGTTTTGAACCATTCCTGTGGCATTAGTTATGGATTCCGATGCTTCACTTCAGGTTTACTGTATCCCTCTGACCTTCTTATTGATGATGAAACACAGAAATTGCATCGGAATTAAATACAAAAGGCACAATGCCGACTTAAGTACAAGAAGACTAACTCTTCTTCCTGATTATGTTGTGAACAATTCCTGTGAGACCAGTTTTAGATTCCGATGCTCCACTATATGTTTACTGCATCCCTTGGACCTTCTTGTTGACGATGAAACACAGAAATTGCATCTGAATTAAATAGAAAAGGCACAATGCCGACTTAAGTACAAGAAGACTGACTTTTCCTACTGTCTATGTTTTAACCATTCCTGTGACACTAGTTATAGATTCCGATGCTCACTTCAGGTTTACTGATTCCCTCTGATCTTCTTATTGACGATGAAACACAGAAACTGCATCGGAATTAAATACAATAGGCACCATGCTGACTTAAGTACAAGAAGACTGACTCTCCTTTCTGACTGTGTTGTGAACACTTCCTGTGAGACCAGTTTTAGATTCCGATGCATCACGATATGTTTATTGTATCCCTTGGACCTTCTTATTGACGATGAAACACAGAAACTGCAACGGAATTAAATACAATAGGCACAATGCCGACTTAAGTACAAGAAGACTGACTCTTCCTACTGTCTATGATTTGAACAATTCCTGTGACACTAGTTATAGATTTCGATGATTCACCTCACGTTTACTGTATCCCTTGGACCTTCTTAATGACGATGAAACACAGAAATTGCATCGGAATTAAATAGAAAAGGCACAATGCCGACTTAAGTACAAGAAGAATGACTCTTCCTACTGTCTATGTATTGAACCATTCCTGTGACACTAGTTATACATTCCGATGCTTCACATCAGGTTTACTGGATCCCTCTGACCTTCTTATTGACCATGAAACACAGAAAATGCATCGGAAATAAATAGAAAAGGCACAATGCCGACTTAAGTACAAGAAGACTCACTCTTCTTACTGACTATGTTTGAACCATTCCTGTGACACTAGTTATAGATTCCGATGCTTCACTTCAGGTTTACTGTATCCCTTGGACCTTCTTACTGACGATGAAACATAGAAATTGCATCGGGATTAAATAAAAAGCCACAATGCCGACTCAAGTACAAGAAGACTGACTCTTCTTACCGACTATGTTTTGAACCATTCCTGTAGCACTAGTTATAGATTCCTATGCTTCACTTAAGGTTTACTGTATCCCTCTGACCTTCTTATTGACGATGAAACACAGAAATTGCATCGGAATTAAATACAAATGGCACAGTGCCGACTTAAGTATAAGAAGACTGACTCTTCCTACTCTCTATGTTTTGAACCATTCCCGTGACACTAGTTATAGATTCTGATGCTTCACTTCAGGTTTACTGTATCCCTCTGACCTTCATATTGACGATGAAACACAGAAATTGCATCGGAAAGAAATACAAAAGGCACAATGCCGACTTACGTACAAGAAGACTGACTCATCTTACTGTCTATGTTTGGAATCATTCCTGTGACACTAGTTATAGATTCCGATGCTTCACTTCAGGTTCACTGTATCCCTTGGACCTTCGTATTGACGACGAAACATAGATATTCCATCGGAATTAAATTGGAAAGGCACTATGCCGACTTAAGTACAAGAAGTCTGACTCTTCCCAATGTCTGTGTTTTGAACCATTCCTGTGACACTAGTTATAGATTCCGATGCTTCACTTCAGGTTTACTGTATCCCTCAGACCTTCTTATTGACGATGAAACACAGAAATTGCATCGGAATTAAATACAAATGGCACAGTGCCGACTTAAGTATAAGAAGAATGACTCCTCTTACTCTCTATGCTTTGAACCATTCCCGTGACACTAGTTATAGATTCTGATGCTTCACTTCAGGTTTACTGTATCCCTCTGGCCTTCATATTGACGATGAAACACAGAAATTGCATCGGAATGAAATACAAAAGGCACAATGCCGACTTACGTACGAGAAGACTGACTCATCTTACTGTCTATGTTTGGAATCATTCCTGTGTCACTAGTTATAGATTCCGATGCTTCACTTCAGGTTCACTGTATCCCTTGGACCTTCGTATTGACGACGAAACATAGAAATTCCATCGGATTTAAATTGGAAAGGCACTATGCCGACCTAGGTACAAGAAGTCCGACTCTTCTCAATGTCTGTGTTTTGAACCATTCCTGTGACACTAGTTATAGATTCCGATGCTTCACTTCAAGTTTACTGTATCCCTCTCACCTTTTTGTTGACGATGAAACACAGAAATTGCATCGGAATTAAATACAAAAGGCACAATGCCGACTTAAGTACAAGAAAACTGACTCTTCTTACTGGCTATGTTTAGAACCATTCCTGTGACACTAGTTATAGATTCCGATGCTTCACTTCAATTTTACTGTATCCGTCTGACCTTCTTATTTACGATGAAACACAGAAATTGCACCGGAATTAAATAAAATAGGCACAATGCCGACTTAAGTACAAGAAGACTGACTCTTCTTACAGTATATGTTTTGAACCATCCCTGTTATACTAGTTACAGATTCCGATGCTTCACTTCAGGTTTACTGTATCTCTCTGACCTTCTTATTGACGATGAAGCCCAGAGATCGCATCGGAATTGAATACAAAAGGCACAATGCCGTATTAAGTACAAGAAGACTGACTCTTCTTTCAGTCTATGTTTTGTAAAATTGCTGTAACAATAGTCATAGAAACGTTGCTTCACTTCAAATTTACTGTATCCCTCTGACCTTCTTATTGACGATGAAACACAGTATTTGCATCGGAATTGAATATAAAATGCACAATGCCGACTTAAGTACAAGAAGACTGACTCTTCTTACTGTCTATGTTTTGAACCATTCCTGTGACACTAGTTATAGATTCCGATGCTTCACTTCCGGTTTCCTGTATCGCTAGGACCTACTTATCGACGATAAAACACAGAAATTGCATCGGAATTAACTACAAAAGGCACAATGCCGACTTAAGTACAAGAAGACTGACTCCCCTTACTGTCTGTGTTTCGAACATTTCCTGTGAGACCAGATTTAGATTCCGATGCTTCACTATATGTTTACTGTATCCCTTGGACCTACTTATTAACGATGAAACACAGAAATTGCATCGGAATGAAATACGAAAGGCACAATGCCGACTTAAGTACAAGAAAACTGACTCTTCCTACTGTCTATGTCTTAACCATTCCTGTGACACTAGTTATAGATTCCGATCCTTGACTTCTGGTTTACTGTATCCCTCTGACCTTCTTATTGACAATGAAACACAGAAATTGCATCGGAATTAAATACAAAAGGCACAATGCCGACCCAAATACAAGATGGCTGGCTCTTCTTACTCTCTATGTTTTGAATCTTTTCTGAGAGACAGGTTTTAGATTCCGATGCATCACTTCAGGTGTCCCGTATTTCTTGGACCTTCTTATTGACGATGAAGCACAGAAATTGCATCGGAATTAAATACAAAAGGCACAAAGCGCCTAAAGTACAAGAAGACTGACTCTTCTTGCTTTGTATGTTTTGAACCATTCCTGTGACACAAGTTATACATACCGATGTTTCATTTCAGGTTTACTGTATCCCTCTCACCGTCTTATTGACGACGAAACACAGAAATTGCTTCGGAATTAAATTGAAAAGGCCCATGCCGACTTATGTACAAGAAGACTGACGCTTCCTACTGTCTATGTTTAGAACCATTCCTGTGACTCTAGTTATAGATTCCGATGCTTCACTTCACGTTTACTGTATCCCTCGGACCTTCTTATTGACGATGAAACACAGAAATTACATCGGAATTAAATTCAAAAGGCACAATGAAGACTTAAGTACAAGAAGACTGACTCTTCTTACTGTCTGTGTTTTCAACGTTTTCTGTGACACTAGTTATAGATTCCGATGCTTCACTTCAGGTTTACTGTATCCCTTGGACCTTCTTATTGACGACGAAACACAGAAATTGCATCGGAATTAAATACAAAAGGCACAATGCCGACTTAAGTACAAGAAGACTGACTCTTCCGTGTCTATGTTTTGAACCATTCCTGTGACACTAGTTATAGATTCCGATGCTTCACTTTAGGTTTACTGTATCCCTCTGACCTTCTTATTGACGACGAAACACAGAAATTGCATCGGAATTAAATAGAAAAGGCACAATGCCCACTTAAGTACAAGAAGACTGACTCTTCCTACTGTCTATGTTTTAAACCATTCCTGTGACACTAGTTATAGATTCCGAAGCTTCACTTCAGGTTTTTCTGTATCCTTTGGACCTTCTTATTGACGATGAAACACAGGATTTGCATCGGAATTAAATACAAAAGGCACAATGCCGACTTAATTACAAGAAGACTGACTCTTCTTACTGTCTATGATTAGAGCAACTCCTGTGACACTAGTTATAGATTCCGATGCTTCACTTCAGGGTTACTGTATCCCTTGGACCTTCTTATCGACGATGAAACACAGAAATAGCATCGGAATTAAATACAAAAGGCACAATGCCGACTTAAGTACAGGAAGACTGACTTTTCTTACTGTCTATGCTTTGAACCATTGCTGTGACACTAGTTATAGATTCCGATGCATCACTTGAGGTTTACTGTATCCCTTGGACCTTCTTATTGACGATGAAACACAGAAATTGCATCGGAATTAAATATAAAGGGCACGATGCCGACTTAAGTACAAGAAGACTGACTCTTCTTGCTGTGTATGACTTGAGCCATTCCTGTGACACTAGTTATAGATTCCGATGCTTCACTTCAGGTTTACTGTTTCCCTCTAACCTTCTTATTGACGACGAAACACAAAAATTGCATCGGAATTAAATAGGAAAGGCACAATGCCGACTTAAGAACAAGAAGACTGACTGTTCCTATTGTCTATATTTTAAACCATTCCTGTGACACTAGTTAAAGATTCCGATGCGTCACTTTAGGTTTACTGTATCCCTCTGACCTCTTATTGACGATAAAACACAGAAACGGCATCGAAATTAAATAGAAAAGGCACAATGCCGACTTAAGTACAAGAAGACTGACTCTTCTTACTGTCTATGTTTTGAACCATTCCTGTGACACTAGTTTTAGATTCCGATGCTTCACTTAAGGTTTACTGTATCCTTTGGACCTTCTTATTGTCGACGAAACACAGAAATTGCATCGGAATTAAATGGAAAAGGCGCAATGCCGACTTAAGTACAAGAAGACTGACTGTTCCAACTGTCTATGTTTTGAACCATTCCTGTGACACTAGTTATAGATTCCGATGCTTCACTTCAGGTTTGCTGTATCCCTCTGACACTCTTATTGACGGTGCACCACAGAAATTGCATCGGAATTAAATGCAAAAGGCACAATGCCGACTCAAGTACAAGAAGACTGACTCTTCTCACTGCCTACGTTTTGAACTACTCCTGTGACACTAGTTATAGATTCCGAAGCTTCACTTCAGGTTTTTCTGTATCCTTTGGACCTTCTTATTGACGATGAAACACAGGATTTGCATCGGAATTAAATACGAAAGGCACAATGCCGACTTAAGTACAAGAAGACGGACTCTTCTTACTGTCTATGTTTTGAACCTTTTCTGTGACACTAGTTATAGATTCCGAAGCTTCACTTCAGGTTTTTCTGTATCCTTTGGACCTCCTTATTGACGATGAAACACAGGATTTGCATCGGAATTAAATACAAAAGGCACAATGCCGACTTAAGTACAAAAACTGACTTTTCTTACTGTCTATGTTTTGAACCATTGCCGTGACACTAGTTATAGATTCCGATGCATCACTTGAGGTTTACTGTATCCCTTGGACCTTCTTATTGACGATGAAACACAGAAATTGCATCGTAATTAAATATAAAGGGCACAATGCCGACTTAAGTACAAGAAGACTGACTCTTCTTGCTGTGTATGATTTGAGCCATTCCTGTGACACTAGTTATAGATTCCGATGCTTCACTTCAGGTTTACTGTATCCCTCTAACCTTCTTATTGACGACGAAACACAAAAATTGCATCGGAATTAAATAGAAAAGGCACAATGCCCACTTAAGTACAAGAAGACTGACTCTTCCTACTGTCTATGCTTTGAACCATTCCTGTGACACTAGTTATTGATTCCGATGCTTCACTTCAGGTTTACTGTATCACTCTGACCTTCTTATTGACGATGAAACACAGAAATTGCACCGGAATAAAATACAGAAGGCACAATGTCGTTTTAGGTAGAAGAAGACGGACTCTTCTCACTGTCTATGTTTTGAACCTTTTCTGTGACACTAGTTATTGATTCCGATGCTTCACTTCAGGTTTACTGCATCGCTTGGACCTTCTTATTGACGACGAAACGCAGAAATTGCATCGGAATTAAATAGGAAAGGCACAATGCCGACTTAGGTACAAGAAGACTGACTGTTCCTATTGTCTATATTTTGAACCATTCCTGTGACACTAGTTATAGATTCCGATGCTTCACTTCAGGTTAACTGTATCCCTCTGACCTCTTATTGACGATAAAACACAGAAATTGCATCGACATTAAATAGAAAAGGCACAATGCCGACTTATGTACAAGAAGACTGACTCTTCATACTGTCTATGTTTTGAACCATTCCTGTGACACTAGTTTTAGATTCCGATGCCTCACTTCAGCTTTACTGTATCCTTTGGACCTTCTTATTGTCGACGAAACACAGAAATTGCATCGGAATTAAATGGAAAAGCACAATGCCGACTTAAGTACAAGATGACTGACTCTTCCAACTGTCTATGTATTGAAACATTCCTGTGACACTAGTTATAGATTCCGATGCTTCACTTCAGGTTTGCTGTATCCCTCTGACACTCTTATTGACGATGCACCACAGAAATTGCATCGGAATTAAAAACAAAAGGCACAATGCCGACTCAAGTACAAGAAGACTGACTCTTCTTACTGCCTACGTTTTGAACTATTCCTGTGACACTAGTTATACATTCCGAAGCTTCACTTCAGGTTTTTCTGTATCCTTTGGACCTTCTTATTGACGATGAAACACAGAATTTGCATCGGAATTAAATACAAAGGGCACAATGCCGACTTAAGTACAAAAAGACTGACTCTTCTTGCTGTGTATGTTTTGAGCCATTCCAGTGACACTAGTTATAGATTCCGATGCTTCACTTCAGGTTTACCGTATCCCTCTGACCTTCTTATTGACGACGAAACACAGAAATTGCATCGGAATTAAATAGAAAAGGCACAATGCCCACTTAAGTACAAGATGACTGACTCTTCCAACTGTCTATGTTTTGAACCATTCCTGTGACACTAGTTTTAGATTCCGATGCTTCACTTCAGGTTGGCAGTATCCCTCTGACACTCTTATTGACGATGCACCACAGTAATTGCATCGGATTTAAATACAAAAGGCACAATGCCGACTCAAGTACAAGAAGTCTGACTCTTCTCTCTGCCTACGATTTGAACTACTCCTGTGACACTAGTTATAGATTCCGAAGCTTCACTTCAGGTTTTTCTGTATCCTTTGGACCTTCTTATTGACGATGAAACACAGGATTTGCATCGGAATTAAATACAAAAGGCACAATGCCGACTTAAGTACAAGAAGACTGACTCTTCTTACTGTCTATGTTTTGATCAATTCCTGTGACACTAGTTATAGATTCGATGCTTCACTTCAGTGTTACTGTATCCCTTGGACCTTCTTATCGACGATGAAACACAGAAATAGCATCGGAATTAAATACAAAAGGCACAATGCCGACTTAAGTACAAGAAGACTGACTTTTCTTACTGTCTATATTTTGTACCATTGCTGTGACACTAGTAATAGATTCCGATGCATCACTTGAGGTTTACTGTATCCCTTGGCCCTTCTTATTGACGATGAAACGCAGAAATTGCATCGGAATTTAATATAATGGGCACAATGCCGACTTAAGTACAAGAAGACTGACTCATCTTGCTGTGTATGATTTGATACATTCCAGTAACACTAGTTATAGATTCCGATGCTCCACTTCAGGTTTACTGTATCCCTCTAACCTTCTTATTGACGACGAAACACAAAAATTGCATCGGAATTAAATAGAAAAGGCACAATGCCCACTTAAGTACAAGAAGACTGACTCTTCCTACTGTCTATGCTTTGAACCATTCCTGTGACACTAGTTATAGATTCCGATGCTTCACTTCAGGTTTACTGTATCCCTCTGAGCTCTTAATGACGATTAAACACAGAAATTGCATCGAAATTAAATAAAAAAGGCACAATGCCGACTTAAGTACAAGGAGACTGACTCTTCTTACTGTCTATGTTTTGAACCATTCCTGTGACACTAGTTTTAGATTCCGATGCTTCGCTTCAGGTTTACTGTATCCTTTGTACCTTCTTATTGTCGACGAAACACAGAAATTGCATCGAAATTAAATGGAAAAGGCACAATGCCGACTTAGGTACAAGAGGACTGACTCCTACAACTGTCTATGTTTGAACCATTCCTGTGACACTAGTTATAGATTCCGATGCTTCACTTCCGGTTTGCTATATCCCTCTGACACTCTTATTGACGATGCACCACAGAAATTGCATCGGAATTAAATACAAAAGGCAGAATGCCGACTCAAGTACAAGAAGACTGACTCTTCTCACTGCCTACGTTTGAACTATTCCTGTGACGCTAGTTATAGATTCCGAAGCTTCACTTCAGGTTTTTCTGTATCCTTTGGACCTCCTTATTGACGATGAAACACAGGATTTGCATCGGAATTAAACACAAAAGGCACAATGCCGACTTAAGTACAAGGAGACTGACTCTTCTTACTGTCTATGTTTTGTGCAATTCCTGTGACACTAGTTATAGATTCCGATGCTTCACTTCAGGGTTACTGTATCCCTTGGACCTTCTTATCGACGATGAAACACAGAAATAGCATCGGAATTAAATACAAAAGGCACAATACCGACTTAAGTACAAAAACTGACTTTTCTTACTGTCTATGTTTTGAACCATTGCTGTGACACTAGTTATAGATTCCGATGCATCACTTGAGGTTTACTGTATCCCTTGGACCTTCTTATTGACGATGAAACACAGAAATTGCATCGGAATTAAATATAAAGGGCACAATGCCGACTTAAGTACAAGAAGACTGACTCTTCTTGCTGTGTATGATTTGAGCCATTCCTGTGACACTAGTTATAGATTCCGATGCTTCACTTTAGGTTTACTGTATCACTCTGACCTACTTATTGACGATGAAACACAGAAATATCATCGGAATTAAATACAGAAGGCACAATGTCGTTTTAAGTACAAGAAGACGGACTCTTCTTACTGTCTATGTTTTGAACCATTTCTGTGACACTAGTTATAGATTCCGATGCTTCACTTCAGGTTTACTGCATCCCTCTGACCTTCTTCTTGATGATGAAACACAGAAATTGCATCGGAATTAAATAGAAAAGGCGCAACGCCGACTTAAGTACAAGAAGACTGACTCTTCTTACTGTCTATGATTTGAACCATTCCTGTGACACTAGTTATAGATTCCGATGCTTCACTTCAGGTTTACTGTATCCCTTGGACCTTCTTATTGACGACGAAATATAGAAATTGCATCGGAATTAAATAGAAAAGGCACAATGCCGACTTAAGTACAAGAACACCGACTTTTCTCACTGTCTATGTTTTGAACCATTGCTGTGACACTAGTTATAGATTCCGATGCTCCACTTCAGGTTTACTGTATCCCTCTCACCTTCTTATTGACGATGAAACACAGAAATTGCATCGGAATTAAATAGAAAAGGCACAATGCCGACTTAAGTACAAGAGGACTTACTCTTCCCACTGTCTAAGATTTGAACCATTCCTGTGAATCTAGTTATAGATTCCGATGCTTCACTTCACATTTACTGCATCCCTTGGACCTTCTTATTGACGACGAAACGCAGAAATTGCATGGGAATTAAATAGGAAAGGCACAATGCCGACTTAAGTACAAGAAGACTGACTGTTCCTATTGTGTATATTTTGAACCATTCCTGTGACACTAGTTATAGATTCCGATGCTCCACTTCAGGTTTACTGTATCCCTCTGACCTCTTATTGACGATAAAACACAGAAATTGCATCGATATGAAATAGAAAATGGACAATGCCGACTTAAGTACAAGAAGACTGACACTTCTTACTGTCTATGTTTTGAACCATTCCTGTGACACTAGTTATAGATTCCGATGCTTCACTTCAGGTTTACTGTCTCCCTCTGAACTTCTTACTTACGATGAAACACAGAAATTGCATCGGAATTAAATACAAAAGGCAAAATGCCGACTTAAGTACAAGAAGACTGACTCTTCTTACTGTCTATGAATTGAACCAGTCCGGTGACACTAGTTATAGTTTCCGATGCTTCACTTCAGGTTTACTGTATCAGTTGGACCTTCTTATTGACGATAAAACACAGAAATTGCCTCTGAATTAAATACAAAAGGCACAATGCCGACTTAAGTACTAGAAGACTTACTCTTCTTACTGTCTATGTTTTGAACAATTCCTGTGACACTAGTTATAGATTCCGATGCCTCACTTCAGGTTTGGTGTACCCCTCTGACACTCTTATTGACGATGCACCACAGAAATTGCATCGGAATTAAATAGAAAAGGCACAATGCCGACTTAAGTACAAGAACACCGACTCTTCTCACTGTCTATGTTTTGAACCATTCCTGTGACACTAGTTATAGATTCCGATGCTTCACTTCAGGTTTACTGTCTCCCTCTGAACTTCTTACTTACGATGAAACACAGAAATTGCATCGGAATTAAATACAAAAGGCAAAATGCCGACTTAAGTACAAGAAGACTGACTCTTCTTACTGTCTATGAATTGAACCAGTCCGGTGACACTAGTTATAGTTTCCGATGCTTCACTTCAGGTTTACTGTATCAGTTGGACCTTCTTATTGACGATAAAACACAGAAATTGCCTCTGAATTAAATACAAAAGGCACAATGCCGACTTAAGTACAAGGAGACTGACTCTTCTTACTGTCTATGTTTTGTGCAATTCCTGTGACACTAGTTATAGATTCCGATGCTTCACTTCAGGGTTACTGTATCCCTTGGACCTTCTTATCGACGATGAAACACAGAAATAGCATCGGAAGTAAATACAAAAGGCACAATACCGACTTAAGTACAAAAACTGACTTTTCTTACTGTCTATGTTTTGAACCATTGCTGTGACACTAGTTATAGATTCCGATGCATCACTTGAGGTTTACTGTATCCCTTGGACCTTCTTATTGACGATGAAACACAGAAATTGCATCGGAATTAAATATAAAGGGCACAATGCCGACTTAAGTACAAGAAGACTGACTCTTCTTGCTGTGTATGATTTGAGCCATTCCTGTGACACTAGTTATAGATTCCGATGCTTCACTTTAGGTTTACTGTATCACTCTGACCTACTTATTGACGATGAAACACAGAAATATCATCGGAATTAAATACAGAAGGCACAATGTCGTTTTAAGTACAAGAAGACGGACTCTTCTTACTGTCTATGTTTTGAACCATTTCTGTGACACTAGTTATAGATTCCGATGCTTCACTGCAGGTTTACTGCATCCCTCGGACCTTCTTCTTGATGATGAAACACAGATATTGCATCGGAATTTAATACAAAAGCCACAATGGCGACTTCAGTACAAGACGACTGACTCTTCCGTGTCTATGTTTTGATCCATTCCTGTGACACTAGATATTTATTCCGATGCTACACTTCAGGTTTACTGTATCATGTGGACCTTCTTATTGGCGACGAAACACAGAAATTGCATCGGGATTAAATACAAAAGGCACAATGCGGACTTAAGTACAAGAAGACTGACTCTTCCGACTGTCTATGTTTTAACCATTCCTGTGACACTAGTTATAGATTCCGATGCTTTACTTCAGGTTTACTGTATCCCTCTGCCCTTCTTACTGACGATGAAACACAGAAATTGCATCGGAATTAAATACAAGTGGCACAATGCAGACTCAAATACAAGATATCTGGCTCTTCTTACTCTCTATGATTTGAACCTTTCCTGTGAGACCGGTTTTAGATTCCGAAGCTTCACTTCAGGTTTTTCTGTATCCTTTGGACCTTCTTATTGACGATGAAACACAGGATTTGCATCGGAATTAAATACAAAAGGCACAATGCCGACTTAAGTACAAGAAGACTGACTCTTCTTACTGTCTATGTTTTGAGCAATTCCTGTGACACTAGTTATAGTTTCCGGTGCATCACTTGAGGTTTACTGTATCCCTTGGACCTTCTTATTGACGATGAAACACAGAAATTGCATCGGAATTAAATATAAAGGGCACAATGCCGACTTAAGTACAAGAAGACTGACTCTTCTTGCTGTGTATGATTTGAGCCATTCCTGTGACACTAGTTATAGATTCCGATGCTTCACTTCAGGTTTACTGTATCCCTCTAAACTTCTTATTGACGACGAAACACAAAAATTGCATCGGAATTAAATAGATAAGGCACAATGCCCACTTAAGTACAAGATGACTGACTCTTCCTACTGTCTATGCTTTGAACCATTCCTGCGACACTAGTTATAGATTCCGATGCTTCACTTCAGGTTTACTGTATCACTCTGACCTTCTTACTGACGATGAAACATAGAAATTGCATCGGAATTAAATACAGAAGGCACAATGTCGTTTAAAAGTACAAGAAGACGGACTCTTCTTACTGTCTATGTTTTCAAACCTTTTCTGTGACACTAGTTATAGATTCCGATGCTTCACTTCAGGTTTACTGCATCCCTCAGAGCTTCTTCTTGATGATGAAACACAGAAATTGCATCGGAATTAAACAGAAAAGGCACAATGCCGACTTACGTACAGGAAGACTAACTCATCTTACTGTCTGTGTTTTGAACCATTTCTGTGACACTAGTTATAGATTCCGATGCTTCACTTCAGGTTTACTGTATCCCTCTAACCTTCTTATTGACGACGAAACACAAAAATTGCATCGGAATTAAATAGAAAAGGCACAATGCCGACTTAAGTACACGAAGACTGACTCTTCTTACTGTCTATGTTTTGAACCATTCCTGTGACACTAGTTATAGATTCCGATGCTTCAATTCAGGTTTACTGGATCCCTCTGACATTCTTATTTACGATGAAACACAGAAATTGCATCGGAATTGAATACAAGAGGCACAATGCCGACTTAAGCACATGAAAACTTATTCTTGTTACTATCTATGTTTTGAACCATTCCTGTGACACTAGTTATAGATTTCGATGATTCACTTCAGGTTTACTGTTTCCCTCTGTCATTCTTATTGACGATGAAACACAGAAATTGCATCGGAATTAAATACAAAAGGCACAATGCCGACTCAAGTACAAGAAGACTGGCTCCTCTTACTGTCTATGCTTTGAACCATTCCTGTGTCACTAGTTATAGATTCCGATGCTTCACATCTGGTTTACTGTATCCCTCTGACATTCTTATTGACGATGAAACACAGAAATTGCGTCGGAATGAAATAGAAATGCACAATGCCGACTCAAGTACAAGAAGACTGACTCTTCTCACTGCCTACGTTTGAACTATTCCTGTGACGCTAGTTATAGATTCCGAAGCTTCACTTCAGGTTTTTCTGTATCCTTTGGACCACCTTATTGACGATGAAACACAGGATTTGCATCGGAATTAAACACAAAAGGCACAATGCCGACTTAAGTACAAGGAGACTGACTCTTCTTACTGTCTATGTTTTGTGCATTTCCTGTGACACTAGTTATAGATTCCGATGCTTCACTTCAGGGTTACTGTATCCCTTGGACCTTCTTATCGACGATGAAACACAGAAATAGCATCGGAATTAAATACAAAAGGCACAATACCGACTTAAGTACAAAAACTGACTTTTCTTACTGTCTATGTTTTGAACCATTCCTGTGACACTAGTTATAGATTCCGATGCATCACTTGAGGTTTACTGTATCCCTTGGACCTTCTTATTGACGATGAAACACAGAAATTGCATCGGAATTAAATATAAAGGGCACAATGCCGACTTAAGTACAAGAAGACTGACTCTTCTTGCTTTGTATGATTTGGGCCATTCCTGTGACACTAGTTATAGATTCCGATGCTTCACTTTAGGTTTACTGTATCACTCTGACCTACTTATTGACGATGAAACACAGAAATATCATCGGAATTAATTACAGAAGGCACAATGTCGTTTTAAGTACAAGAAGACGGACTCTTCTTACTGTCTATGTTTTGAACCATTTCTGTGACACTAGTTATAGATTCCGATGCTTCACTTCAGGTTTACTGCATCCCTCTGACCTTCTTCTTGATGATGAAACACAGAAATTGCATCGGAATTAAATAGAAAAGGCACAACGCCGACTTAAGTACAAGAAGACTGACTCTTCTTACTGTCTATGATTTGAACCATTCCTGTGACACTAGTTATAGATTCCGATGCTTCACTTCAGGTTTACTGTATCCCTTGGACCTTCTTATTGACGACGAAATATAGAAATTGCATCGGAATTAAATAGAAAAGGCACAATGCCGACTTAAGTACAAGAACACCGACTTTTCTCACTGTCTATGTTTTGAACCATTGCTGTGACACTAGTTATAGATTCCGATGCTTCACGTCAGGTTTACTGTATCCCTCTCACCTTCTTATTGGCGATGAAACACAGAAATTGCATCGGAATTAAATAGAAAAGGCACAATGCCGACTTAAGTACAAGAGGACTTACTCTTCTCACTGTCTAAGATTTGAACCATTCCTGTGAATCTAGTTATAGATTCCGATGCTTCACTTCACATTTACTGCATCCCTTGGACCTTCTTATTGACGACGAAACGCAGAAATTGCATGGGAATTAAATAGGAAAGGCACAATGCCGACTTAAGTACAAGAAGACTGACTGTTCCTATTGTGTATATTTTGAACCATTCCTGTGACACTAGTTATAGATTCCGATGCTCCACTTCAGGTTTACTGTATCCCTCTGACCTCTTATTGACGATAAAACACAGAAATTGCATCGATATGAAATAGAAAAGGCACAAAGCCGACTTAAGTACAAGAAGACTGACACTTCTTACTGTCTATGTTTTGAACCATTCCTGTGACACTAGTTATAGATTCCGATGCTTCACTTCAGGTTTACTGTCTCCCTCTGAACTTCTTACTTCGATGAAACACAGAAATTGCATCGGAATTAAATACAAAAGGCAAAATGCCGACTTAAGTACAAGAAGACTGACTCTTCTTACTGTCTATGATTTGAACCAGTCCGGTGACACTAGTTATAGTTTCCGATGCTTCACTTCAGGTTTACTGTATCAGTTGGACCTTCTTATTGACGATAAAACACAGAAATTGCCTCTGAATTAAATCCAAAAGGCACAATGCCGACTTAAGTACTAGAAGACTTACTCTTCTTACTGTCTATGTTTTGAACAATTCCTGTGACACTAGTTATAGATTCCGATGCTTCACTTCAGGTTTACTGTATCCCTCTGACCTCTTATTGACGATAAAACACAGAAATTGCATCGAAATTAAATAGAAAAGGCACAATGCCGACTTATGTACAAGAAGACTGACTCTTCTTACTGCCTATGTTTTGAACTATTCCTGTGACACTAGTTTTAGATTCCGTTGCTTCACTTCAGGTTTACTGTGTCCTTTGGACCTTCTTATGGTCGACGAAACACAGAAATTGCATCGGAATTAAATGGAAAAGGCACAATGCCGACTTAAGTACAAGAAGACTGACTCTTCCAACTGTCTATGTTTTGAACCATTCCTGTGACACTAGTTATAGATTCCGATGCTTCACTTCAGGTTTGCTGTATCCCTCTGACACTCTTATTGACGATGCACCACAGAAAATATATCGGAATTAAATACAAAAAGCACAATGCCGACTCAAGTACAAGAAGACTGACTCTTCTTACTGCCTACGTTTTGAACTATTCCTGTGACACTAGTTATAGATTCCGAAGCTTCACTTCAGGATTTTCTGTATCCTTTGGACCTTCTTATTGACGATGAAACACAGGATTTGCATCGGAATTAAATACAAAGGGCACAATGCCGACTTAAGTACAAGAAGACTGACTCTTCTTGCTGTGTATGTTTTGAGCCATTCCTGTGACACTAGTTATAAATTCCGATGCTTCACTTCAGGTTTACCGTATCCCTCTGACCTTCTTATTGACGACGAAACACAAAAATTGCATCGGAATTAAATAGAAAAGGCACAATGCCCACTTAAGTACAAGAAGACTGACTCTTCCTACTGTCTATGCTTTGAACCATTCCTGTGACACTAGTTATAGATTCCGATGCTTCACTTCAGGTTTACTGTATCCCTCTGACCTTCTTATTGACGATGAAACACAGAAATTGCATCGGAATTAAATACAGTACGCACAATGTCGTTTTAAGTACAAGAAGATGGACTCTTCTTACTTTCTATGTTTTGAACCTTTTCTGTGACACTAGTTATAGAATCCGATGATTCACTGCAGGTTTACTGCATCCCTCGGACCTTCTTCTTGATGATGAAACACAGATATTGCATCGGAATTTAATACAAATCCACAATGCAGACTCAAATACAAGATATCTGGCTCTTCTTACTCTCTATGATTTGAACCTTTCCTGTGAGACCGGTTTTAGATTCCGAAGCTTCACTTCAGGTTTTTCTGTATCCTTTGGACCTTCTTATTGACGATGAAACACAGGATTTGCATCGGAATTAAATACAAAAGGCACAATGCCGACTTAAGTACAAGAAGACTGACTCTTCTTACTGTCTATGTTTTGAGCAATTCCTGTGACACTAGTTATAGTTTCCGGTGCATCACTTGAGGTTTACTGTATCCCTTGGACCTTCTTATTGACGATGAAACACAGAAATTGCATCGGAATTAAATATAAAGGGCACAATGCCGACTTAAGTACAAGAAGACTGACTCTTCTTGCTGTGTATGATTTGAGCCATTCCTGTGACACTAGTTATAGATTCCGATGCTTCACTTCAGGTTTACTGTATCCCTCTAACCTTCTTATTGACGACGAAACACAAAAATTGCATCGGAATTAAATAGATAAGGCACAATGCCCACTTAAGTACAAGATGACTGACTCTTCCTACTGTCTATGCTTTGAACCATTCCTGCGACACTAGTTATAGATTCCGATGCTTCACTTCAGGTTTACTGTATCACTCTGACCTTCTTACTGACGATGAAACACAGAAATTGCATCGGAATTAAATACAGAAGGCACAATGTCGTTTAAAAGTACAAGAAGACGGACTCTTCTTACTGTCTATGTTTTCAAACCTTTTCTGTGACACTAGTTATAGATTCTGATGCTTCACTTCAGGTTTACTGCATCCCTCAGACCTTCTTCTTGATGATGAAACACAGAAATTGCATCGGAATTAAACAGAAAAGGCACAATGCCGACTTACGTACAGGAAGACTAACTCATCTTACTGTCTGTGTTTTGAACCATTTCTGTGACACTAGTTATAGGTTCCGATGCTTCACTTCAGGTTTACTGTATCCCTGTAACCTTCTTATTGACGACGAAACACAAAAATTGCATCGGAATTAAATAGAAAAGGCACAATGCCCACTTAAGTACAAGAAGACTGACTCTTCCTACTGTCTATGCTTTGAACCATTCCTGTGACACTAGTTATAGATTCCGATGCTTCACTTCAGGTTTACTGTATCACTCTGACCTTCCTATTGACGATGAAACACAGTAATTGCATCGGAATTAAATACAGAAGGCACAATGTCGTTTTAAGTACAAGAAGACTGACTCTTCTTACTGTCTATGATTTGAACCATTCCTGTGACACCAGTTATAGATTCCGATGCTTCACTTCAGGTGTACTGTATCCCTTGGACCTTCTTATTGACGATAAAACACAGAAATTGCATCGGAATTAAATACAAAAGGCACCATGCCGACTTACGTACAGGAAGACTGACTCATCTTACTGTCTGTGTTTTGAACCATTTCTGTGACACTAGTCATAGATTCCGATGCTTCACTTCAGGTTTACTGTATCCCTTGGACCTTCTTAATGACGACGAAATATAGAAATTGCATCGGAATTAAATAGAAAAGGCACAATGCCGACTTAAGTACAAGAACACCGACTCTTCTCACTGTCTATGATTTGAACCATTCCTGTGACACTAGTTATAGATTCCGATGCTTCACTTCAGGTTTACTGCATCCCTCAGACCTTTTTCTTGATGATGAAACACAAAAATTGCATCGGAATTAAACAGAAAAGGCACAATGCCGACTTACGTACAGGAAGACTAACTCATCTTACTGTCTGTGTTTTGAACCATTTCTGTGACACTAGTTATAGATTCCGATGCTTCACTTCAGGTTTACTGTATCCCTCTAACCTTCTTATTGACGACGAAACACAAAAATTGCATCGGAATTAAATAGAAAAGGCACAATGCCGACTTAAGTACACGAAGACTGACTCTTCTTACTGTCTATGTTTTGAACCATTCCTGTGACACTAGTTATAGATTCCGATGCTTCACTTCAGGTTTACTGGATCCCTCTGACATTCTTATTTACGATGAAACCCAGAAATTGCATCGGAATTGAATACAAGAGGCACAATGCCGACTTAAGCACATGAAAACTTATTCTTGTTACTATCTATGTTATGAACCATTCCTGTGACACTAGTTATAGATTTCGATGATTCACTTCAGGTTTACTGTTTCCCTCTGTCATTCTTATTGACGATGAAACACAGAAATTGCATCGGAATTAAATACAAAAGGCACAATGCCGACTCAAGTACAAGAAGACTGGCTCCTCTTACTGTCTATGCTTTGAACCATTCCTGTGTCACTAGTTATAGATTCCGATGCTTCACATCAGGTTTACTGTATCCCTCTGACATTCTTATTGACGATGAAACACAGAAATTGCGTCGGAATGAAATAGAAATGCACAATGCCGTCTTAAGTTCAAGAAAAGTGACTCTTTTATCAATCTATGTTTTTACCCGTTCCCGTGACGCTAGTTATAGATTCCGATGCTTCACTTCAGGTTTACTGTATCCCTCTGACCTTCTTATTGACGATGAAACACAGAAATTGCATCGGAATTAAATACAAAAGGCACAATGCCGACTCAAGTACAAGAAGACTGGCTCTTCTTACTGTCTATGTTTTGAACTATTCCTGTGACACTAGTTATAGATTCCGATGCATCACTTCAGGTTTACTGTATCCCTCTGACCTTCTTATGGACGATGAAACACAGAAATTGCATCGGAATTAAATAGAAAAGGCACAATGCCGACTTAAGCACATGAAAACTGATTCTTGTTACTATCTATGTTTTGAACCATTCCTGTGACACTAGTTATAGATTCCAATGATTCACTTCAGGTTTTCTGTATCCCACTGAACTTCTTATTGACGATGAAACACAGATATTGCACCGGAATTAAATACAGAAGGCACAATGCCGACTTAAGTACAAGAAAACTGACCCTTCTTACTGTCTATGTTTTGAACCATTCATGTGACGCTAGTTATAGATTCCGATGCTTCACTTCAGGTTTACTGTATCCCTCTGATCTTCTTATTGACGATGAAACACAGATTTTGCATCGGAATTAAATACAAATGGCACCATGCCGACTCAGGTACAAGAAGACTGGCTCTTCTGACTGTCTATGTTTTGAAACTTTCCTGTGAGACCGGTTTTAGATTCCGATGCTTCACATCAGGTTTACTGTATCCCTCTGACCTTCTTATGACGATGAAACACAGAAATTGCATCGGAATTAAATACAAAAGGCACAATGGCGACTTAAGTACAAGAGAACTGACTCTTCTTACTGTCTATGTTTCGAACCATTCCTGTGACACTTGTTATAGATTCCAATGCTTCACTTCAGGTTTACTGTATCCCTCTGTCCTTCTTATTGACGATGAAACACAGAAATTGTGTCGGAATTAAATACAAAATGCACAATGCTGACTTAAGTACAAGAAAACTGACTCCTCTTACTGTCTATGTTTTGAACCATTCCTGTGACACTAGTTACAGATTCCGATGCTTCACTTCCGGTTTACTGTATCCCTCTGAACTTCTTATTGACGATGAAACACAGAAATTGCATCGGAATTAAATACAAAAAGCACAATGCGGACTCAAGTGCAAGAAGACTGGCTTTTCTTACTGTCTATGTTTTGAACCATTCCTGTGACACTAGTTATAGATTCCGAAGCATTACTTCAGGTTTACTGTACCCCTCTGACCCTCTTATTGACGATGAAACACAGAAATTGCATGGGATTTAAATACAAAAGGCACAATGCCGACATAAGTACAAGAAATTTGACTCTTCTTACTGACTATGTTTTGAACATTTCCTGTGAGACCAGTTTTAGATTCTGATGCTTCACTATATGTTTACTGTATCCCTTGGACCTTCGTATTGACGATGAAACACCGAAATTGCATCGGAATTAAATACAAGAGGCACAATGCTGACTTAAGTACAAGAGGACCGACCCTTCCTACTGACTATGATTTCAACATTTAGTATGAGATCAGTTTTAGATTCCGAGGCTTCACTATATGTTTACTGTATCCCTTGGACCTTCTTATTGACGATGAAACACAGAAACTGCATGGGAAGTAAATCGAAAAGGCACAATGCCGCCTTAAGTACAAGAAAACTGACTCTTCTTACTGTGTATGATTTGAACTATTCCTGTGACACTAGTTATACTTTCCGATGCTTCACTTCAGGTATACTGTATCCCTCTGACCTTCTTATTGAGGATGAAACACAGAATTTGCATCGGCATGAAATACAAAATGCACAATGCCGACTCAAGTACAAGAAGACTGGTTCTTCTTACTGTCTATGTTTTGAAACTTTCCTGTGAGACCGGTTTTAGATTCCAATCTTACACTTCAGTTTTACTGTATCCCTTGGATCTTCTTATTGACGATGAAACACAGAAATTGCAGCGGAATTAAATACAAAAAAGCAAAATCCCGACATAAGTACAAGAAAACTGACTCTTCTTACTGTTTTTGTTTTGAACCATTCCTGTGACACTAGTTATAGATTTCGATGCTTCACTTCAGGTTTACTGTATCCCTCTGACCTTCTAATTGACGATGAAACACAGAAATTGCATCGGAATTAAATAGAAAAAGCGCAATGCCGACTTAAGCACATGAAAACTGATTCTTGTTACTATCTATGTTTTGAACCATTCCTGTGACACTAGTTATAGATTCCAATGATTCACTTCAGGTTTTCTGTATCCCTCTGACCTTCTTATTGACGATGAAACACAGATATTGCATCTGAATTAAATACAGAAGGCACAATGCCGACTTAAGTACAAGAAAACTGACTCTTCTTACTTCTGTGTTTTGAACCATTCATGTGACGCTAGTTATTGATTCCGATGCTTCACTTCAGGTTTACTGTATCCCTCTGACCTTCTTATTGACGACGAAACACAGATATTGCATCGGAATTAAATACAAATGGCACCATGCCGACTCAAGTACAAGAAGACTGGCTCTTCCTACTGTCTATGTTTTGAACCATTCCTGTGACACTAGTTACACATCCCGATGCTTGACTTCAGGTTTACTGTATCCCTCTGACCGCCTTATTGACGATGAAACACAGGAATTGCATCGGAATTAAATACATAGGCACAATGGCGACTCAAGTACAAGAAGACTGGCTCTTCTTACTGTCTTTGTTTTGAAAGACTCCTGTGACACTTGTTATAGATTTCGATGCTTCACTTCAGGTTTACTGCATCCCTCTGACCTTCTTATTGACGATGAAACACCGAAATTGCATCAGAATTAAATAGAAAAGCACAATGCCGACTTAAGTTCAAGAGAACTGACTCTTCCTACTGTCTATGTTTTGATCCATTCCTGTGACACTAGTTATAGATTTCGATGCTTCACCTCAGGTTTATTGTATCCCTCTGACCTTCTTATTGGCGATGAAACACAGAAATTGCAGCGGAATTAAGTACAAAAAAGCAAAATGCCGACATAAGTACAAGAAAACTGACTCTTCTTACTGTTTTTGTTTTGAACCATCCTGTGACACTAGTTATAGTTTCCGATGTTTCACTTCAGGTTTACTGTATCCCTCTGACCTTCTTGTTGACGATGGAACACAGAAATTGCATCGGAATTAAATGCAAAAGGCACGATGCCGAGTTAAGTACAGGAAGACTGACTCTTCTTACTGTCTATTCTTTGAACTATTCCTGTGAACTAGTTATAGATTCCGATGCTTCACTTCAGGTTTATTGTATCCCTCTGACCTTCTTATTGACGAGGAAACACAGAAATTGCATCGGAATTAAATACAAAATGCACAATGCCGAATCAAGTACAAGAAGACTGGCTCTTGCTACTGTCTATGTTTTGAAGCATTCCCGTGACACTAGTTATAGATTCCGATGCTTCACGTTTGGTTTACTGTTTCCCTCTGACCTTCAAATTGACGATGAAACACAGAAATTGCATCGGAATTAAATAGAAATGCGCAATGCCGTCTTCAGTACAAGAAAAGTGACTCTTCATTCGATCTATGTATTTACCCATTCCCGTGACACTAGTTATAGATTCCGATGCTTCACTTCAGGTTTACTGTATCCCACTGACCTTCTTATTGACGATGAAACACAGAAATTGCATCGGAATTAAATACAAAAGGCACAATGCCGACTCGAGTACAAGAAGACAGGCTCTTCTTACAGTCTATTTTTAGAACCATTCCTGTGACACTAGTTTTAGATTCCGATCCTTCACTTCAGGTTTACTGTATCCCTCTGACCATCTTATTGCCGATGAAACACAGAAATGCCATCGGAATTAAATAGAAAAGGCACAATGCCGACTTAAGTACATGAAAACTGATACTTGTTATTACCTATGTTTTGAACCATTCCTGTGACACTAGTTACACATTCCGATTCTTCACTTCAGGTTAACTGTATCCCTCTGACCTTCTTATTGGCGATGAAACACAGAAATTGCAGCGGAATTAAATACAAAAAAGCAAAATGCCGACATAAGTACAAGAAAACTGACTCTTCTTACTGTTTTTGTTTTGAACCAATCCTGTGACACTAGTTATAGATTCCGATTCTTCACTTCAGGTTTACTGTATCCCTCTGACCTTCTTATTGACGATGAAACACAGAAATTGCATCGGAATTAAATACAAAAGGCACAATGCCGTCTTAAGTACAGGAAGTCTGACTCTTCTTACTGTCTATTCTTTGAACTATTCCTGTGACACTAGTTACACATTCCGATTCTTCACTTCAGGTTTACTGTATCCCTCTGACCTTCTTATTGACGATGAAACACAGAAATTGCATCAGAATTAAATAGAAAAGGCACAATGCCGACTTAAGTACAAGATAACTGACTCTTCTCACTGTCTATGTTTCGAAGCATTCCCGTGACACTAGTTATAGATTCCGATGCTTCACTTCAAGTATTCTGTATCCCTCTGACCTTCTTATTGACGATGAAACACAGAAATTGCATCGGAATTAAATAAAAAAGCACAATGCCGAGTTCAGTACAAGAGAACTGACTCTTCCTACTGTCTATGCTTTGAACCATTCCTGTGACACTAGTTATAGATTCTGATGCTTCACTTCGGGTTTACTGTATCCCTCTGACCTTCTTATTGACGATGAAACACAGAAATTGCATCGTAATTAAATACAAAAGGCACAATGCCGACTCAAGTACTAGAAGACTGGCTCTTCTTACTGTCTATGCTTTGAACCATTCCTGTGACACTAGTTATAGATTCCGATGCTTCTCTTCAGGTTTACAGTTTCCCTCTGATCTTCGTATTGACGATGAAACACAGAAATTGCATCGGAATTAAATAGAAATGCACAATGCCGTCTTCAGTACAAGAAAAGTGACTCTTCTTTCATTCTATGTTTTTACCCATTCCCGTGACACTAGTTATAGATTCCGATGCTTCGCTTCAGGTTTACTGTCTCCCTCTGACCTTCTTATTGACGATGAAACACAGAAATTGCATCGGAATGAAATACAAAAGGCACAATGCCGACTCGAGTACAAGAAGACTGGCTCTTCTTACAGTCTATGATTTGAACCATTCCTGTGACACTAGTTATAGATTCAGATGCTTCGCTTCAGGTTTACTGTATCCCTCAGACCTTCTTATTAACGATGAAACACAGGAATTGCATCGGAATTATATAGAAAAGGCACAATGCCGACTCAAGTACATGAAAACTGATTCTTGTTATTATCTATGTTTTGAACCATTCCTGTGACACTAGTTACACATTCCGATTCTTCACTTCAGGTTTACTGTATCACTCTGACTTTCTTATTGACGATGAAACACAGAAATTGCAGCGGAATTAAATAAAAAGGCACAATGCCGACTTAAGTAGAAGAAGACTGACTATTCTTAGTGTCTATTCGTTGAACTATTCCTGTGACACTACTTATAGATTCCGATGCTTCACTTCAGGTTTATTGTATCCCTCTGACTTTCTTATTGACGATGAAACACAGATATTGCCTCGGAATTAAATACAAAAGGCACAATGCCGAATCAAGTACAAGAAGACTGGCTCTTCCTACTGTCTATGATTTGAACCATTCCTGTGACACTTGTTATTAATTCCGATGCTTCACTTTAGGTTTACTGTATCCCTCTGACCTTCTCATTGACGATGAAACACAGAAATTGCATCAGAATTAAATAAAAATGGCACAATGCCGACTTACGTACAAGAAAACTGACTCTTCTATTTGTCTATGGTTTGAAGCATTCCCGTGACACTAGTTATAGATTCCGATGCTTGACTTCAGGTTTACTGTATCCCTCTGACCTTCTTATTGACGATGAAACACAGAAATTGCAGCGGAATTAAATACAAAAAAGCAAAATGCCGACTTAAGTACAAGAAAACTGACTCTTCTTACTGTTTATGTTTTGAACCATTCCTGTGACACTAGTTACACATTCCGATGCTTCACTTCAGGTTTACTGTATCCCTCTGACCTTCTTATTGACGATGAAACACAGAAACTGCAGCGGAATTAAATACAAAAAAGCAAAATGCCGACTTAAGTACAAGAAAACTGAGTCTACTTACTGTTTTTGTTTAGAACCATTCCTGTGACACTAGTTATAGATTTCGATGCTTCACTTCAGGTTTACTGTATCCCTCTGACCTTCTTATTGACGATGTAACACAGACATTGCATCGGAAATAAATACAAAAGGCACAATGCCGACTTAAGTACAAGAAATCCGACTCTTCTTACTGTCTATTTTTTGAACCATTCCTGTGACACTAGTTACAGATTCCAATGCTTCACTTCAGGTTTACTGTATCCCTCTGACCTTCTTATTGACTATGAAACACAGAAATTGCATCGGAATTAAATACAAAAGCACAATGCCGACTTAAGTACAAGAAGACTGACTCTTCTTACTGTCTATTCTTTGAACTATTCCTGTGACAGTAGTTATAGATTCCGATGATTCACTTCAAGTTTACTATATCCCTCTGACCTTCTTGTTGACGATGAAACACAGAAATTGCATCGGAATAAAATACAAAAGCACAATGCCGACTTATGTACAAGAGAACTGACTCTTCCTACTGTCTATGATTTGAACCATTCCTGCGTCACTAGTTATAGATTCTGATGCTTCACTTCGGGTTTACTGTATCCTTCTGACCTTCTTATTGACGATGATACACAGAAATTGCATCGGAATTAAATACAAAAGGCACAATGCCGACGCAAGTACTTGAAGACTGGCTCTTCTTACTGTCTATGTTTTGAACCATTCCTGTGACACTGGTTATAGATTCCGATGCTTCACTTCAGGTTTACTGTATCCCTCTGACCTTCTTATTGACGATGAAACGCAGAAATTGCATCGGAATTTAATACATAGGCACAATGCCGACTCAAGTACAAGAAGACTGGCTCTTCTTACTGTCTATGTTTTAAACCATTCCTGTGACGCTAGTTATAGGTTCCGATGCTTCACATCAGGTTTACTGTATCCCTCTGACATTCTTATTGACGATGTAACACAGAAATTGCGACGGAATTAAATAGAAAAGCACAATGCCGTCTTAAGTTCAAGAAAAGTGACTCTTCTTTCTATCTATGTTTTTACCCGTTCCCGTGGCACTAGTTATAGATTCCGACGCTTCACTTCAGGTTTACTGTATCCCTCTGACCTTCTTATTGACGATGAAACACAGAAATTGCATCGGAATTAAATACTAAAGTACAATGCCGACTTAAGTACAAGAGAACTGACTCTTCCTACTGTCTATGTTTTGAACCATTCCTGTGACACTAGTTACAGATTCCGATGCTTCACGTCAGGTATACTGTATCCCACTGACCTTCTTATTGACGATGAAACACAGAAATTGCATCGGAATTAAATACTAAAGTACAATGCCGACTTAAGTACAAGAGAACTGACTCTTCCTACTGTCTATGTTTTGAACCATTCCTGTGACACTAGTTATAGATTCCGATGCTTCACTTCGGGTTTACTGTATCCTTCTGACCTTCTTATTGACGATGATACACAGAAATTGCATCGGAATTAAATTCAAAAGGCACAATGCCGACGCAAGTACTTGAAGACTGGCTCTTCTTACTGTCTATGCTTTGAACCATTCCTGTGACACTGGTTATAGATTCCGATGCTACACTTCAGGTTTACTGTATCCCTCTGACCTTCTTATTGACGATGAAACACAGAAATTGCATCGGAATTTAATACATAGGCACAATGCCGACTCAAGTACAAGAAGACTGGCTCTTCTTACTGTCTATGTTTTGAACCATTCCTGTGACGCTAGTTATAGATTCCGATGCTTCACATCAGGTTTACTGTATCCCTCTGACATTCTTATTGACGATGAAACACAGAAATTGCGACGGAATTAAATAGAAAAGCACAATGCTGTCTTAAGTTCAAGAAAAGTGACTCTTCTTTCTATCTATGTTTTTACCCGTTCCCGTGGCACTAGTTATTGATTCCGATGCTTCACTTCAGGTTTACTGTATCCCTCTGCCCTTCTTATTGTCGATGAAACACAGAAATTGCATCGGAATTAATTAGAAAAGGCACAAGGCCGACTTAAGTACCTGAAAACTGATTCTTGTTACTACCTATGTTTTGAACCATTCCTGTGACACTAGTTATAGATTACGATGATTCACTTCAGGTTTTCTGTATCCCTCTGACCTTCTAATTGACGATGAAACACATATATTGCATCCGAATTCAATACAAAAGGCACATTGCCGACTCAAGTACAAGAACACTGGCTCTTCTTACTGTCTATGTTTTGAAACATTCCTGTGAGACCGGTTTTAGATTCCGATGCTTCACTTCAGGTTTACTGTATCCCTCTGACCTTCTTATTTACGATGAAACACAGAAATTGCATCGGAATTAAATACAAAAGGCACAATGACGACTTAAGTACAAGAGAACTGACTCTTCTTACTGTCTATGTTTCGAACCATTCCTGTGACACTAGTTATAGATTCCGATGCTTCACTTCCGGTTTACTGTATCCCTATGACCTTCTTGTTGACGCTGAAACACAGAAATTGCATCGGAATTAAATACAGAATCACAATGCCGCCGTAAGTACAAGGAGACTGACTCTTCTTACTGACTATGTTTTGAACATTTCCTGTGAGACCAGTTTCAGATTCCGATGCTTCACTATATGTTAACTGTATCCCTTGGACCTTCTTATTGACGATGAAACACAGAAAGTGCATCAGAATTTAAAAAAAAAGGCACAATGCTGTCTTATGTACAAGAAGACTGACTCTTCCTACTGACTATGATTTCAACATTTCCTGTGGGACCAGTTTTAGATTCCGATGCTTCACTATTTGTTTACTGTATCCCTTGGACCTTCTTATTGACGATGAAACACAGAAATTGAATCGGAATTAAATAGAAAAGGCACAATGCCGACATAAGTACAACAAGACTGACTCTTCTTACTGACTATGTTTTGTACCATTCCTGTGACACTAGTTATAGATTCCGATGCTTCACTTCAGGTTTACTGTATCCTTTGGACCTTCTTATTGGCGACGAAACACAGAAATTGCACCGGAATTAAATATAAAATGCACAATGCCAACTTAAGTACAAGAAGACTGACTGTCCTTACTGACAATGTTTTGAACATTACCTATTATACTGTTTTAGATTCCGATGCTTCACTATATGTTTACTGTATCCCTTGGACCTTCTTATTGACGGTTAAACACAGAAATTGCATCGGAATTAAATACAGAATCACAATGCCGCCGTAAGTACAAGGAGACTGACTCTTCTTACTGACTATGTTTTGAACATTTCCTGTGAGACCAGTTTCAGATTCCGATGCTTCACTATATGTTAACTGTATCCCTTGGACCTTCTTATTGACGATGAAACACAGAAATTGCATCAGAATTTAAAAAAAAAGGCACAATGCTGTCTTATGTACAAGAAGACTGACTCTTCCTACTGACTATGATTTCAACATTTCCTGTGGGACCAGTTTTAGATTCCGATGCTTCACTATATGTTTACTGTATCCCTTGGACCTTCTTATTGACGATGAAACACAGAAATTGAATCAGAATTAAATAGAAAAGGCACAATGCCGACTTAAGTACAACAAGACTGACTCTTCTTACTGACTATGATTTGTACCATTCCTGTGACACTAGTTATAGATTCCGATGCTTCACTTCAGGTTTACTGTATCCTTTGGACCTTCTTATTGGCGACGAAACACAGAAATTGCACCGGAATTAAATATAAAAGGCACAATGCCGACTTATGTACAAGAAGACTGACTCTTCCTACTGTCTATGTTTGAACCATTCCAGTTACACTAGTTATAGATTCCGATGCTTCACCTCAGTTTCACGGTATCCCTCTGACCTTCTTATTGACGATGAAACACAGAAATTGCATCGGAATCAAATAGAAAAGGCACAACACCGACTTAAGAACAAGAAGACTGACTCTTCTTACTGACTATGTTATGATCATTTCCTGTGAGACCAGTTTTAGATTCCGATGCTTCACTATATGTTTACTGTATCCCTTGGACCTTCTTATTGACGATGAATCTCAGAAATTGCATCAGAATTAAATACAAAAGGCACAATGCTGACTTAAGTACAAGAACACTGACTCTTCCTAGTGAGTATGATATCAACTTTTCCTGTGAGACCAGTTTTAGATTCTGATGCTTCACTATATGTTTACTGTATCAATTGGACGTTCTTATTGACGATGAAACAGAAATTGCATCGGAATTAAATCGAAAATGCACAACGTGGACTTAAGTATAAGAAAACTGACCCTTCTTACTGTCTATGTTTTGAAGCATTCCCGAGACACTAGTTATAGATTCCGATGCTTCACTTCAGGTTTGCTGTATCCCTGTGACCCTCTTATTGACGATGAAACACAGAAATTGCATCGGAATTAAATACAAAAGCACAATGCCGACTTAAGTACAAGAGAACTGACTCTTCCTACTGTCTATGGTTTGAACCATTCCTGTGACACTTGTTATAGATTCCGATGCTTCACTTCAGGTTTACTGTATCCCTCTGACCTTCCTATTGCCGATGAAACACAGAAATTGCGTCGGAATTGAATAGAAAAGGTACAATGCCGACTTAAGTACAAGAAAACTGTCTCTTCTTACTGTCTATGTGCTGACCCATTCCCGTGACACTAGTCATAGATTCGGATGATTCACTTCAGGTTTACTGTATCCCTCTGACCTTCATATTGACGATGAAACACATAAATTGCATCGCAATTAAATACAAAAGCACATTGCCGACTTACGTACAAGAGAACAAACCATTCTTACTGTCTATGTATTGAACATTTCCTGTGACACTAGTTATAGATTCCGATGCTTCACTTCAGGTTTACTGTATCCCACTGACCTTCTTATTGACGATGAAACACAGAAATTGCATCGGAATTAAATACAAAAGGCACAATGCCGATTTAAGTACAAGAAAACTGACTCTTCTTACTGTCCATGTTTTGAACAATTCCTGTGACACTAGTTATAGATTCCGATGCCTCACTTCAGCTTTACCGTATCCCTCTGACCTTCGTATTGACGATGAAACACAGAAATTGCATCGCATTAAATACAAAAGGCACAATGCCGACTTAAGTACAAGAAAACTGACTCTTCTTACTGTCTATGTTTTGAACCATTCCATTGACACTAGTTATAGATTCTGATGCTTCACTCCAGGTATACTGTATCCCTTGGACCTTCTTATTGACGATGAAACACTGAAGATGCATCGGAAATAAATAGAAAAGGCACAATGCGACTTAAGTACAAGAAGACTGACTCTTCTTACTGACTATGTTTTCAACCATTCCTGTGACACCAGTTATAGATTCCGATGCTTCACTTCAGGTTTACTGTATCCCTTGGACCTTCTTATTGACGATGAAACACAGAAATTGCATCGGAATTAAATACAAAAGGCACAATGCCGACTTAAGTACATATAGACTGACTCTTCTTACTGACTATGTTTTGAACCATTCCTGTGACACTAGTTATAGATTACGATGCTGCACTTCAGGTTTACTGTATCCCTTGAACCTTCTTATTGACGATGAAACACAGAAATTGCATCGGAATTGAATACAAAAGGCACAATGCCGACTTAAGTACATGAATACTGACTCCTCTTACTGTCTCTGTTTTGAACCATTCCTGTGACACCAGTTATAGATTCCGATGCTTCACTCCAGGTTTACTGTATCCCTTGGACCTTATTATCGACGATGAAACACTGACATTGCATCGGAATTAATACAAAAGGCAAAATGCCGACTTAAGTACAAGAAGACTGACACATCCTACTGTCTATGTTTTGAACCATTCCTGTGACACTAGTTACTGAATCCGATGCTTTACTTCAGGTTTACTGTATCCCTCTGACCTTATTGACAATGAAACACAGTAATTGCATTTGAATTAAATACAAAAATCATAATACCGACTTAAGTACCAGAAGATAGACTCTTCTTACTGTCTATGTTTTGATCCATTCCTGTGACACTAGTTATAGATTCCGATGCATCACTTCAGGTTTACTGTATCACTTGAACCTTCTTATTGACGATGAAACACAGAAATTACATCGGAAGTAAATACAAAAGGCACAATGCCGACTTAAGTACAAAAAGACTGACTCTTCTTACTGACTATGTTTAGAAACATTCCTGTGACACTAGTTATAGATTCCGATGCTTCACTTCAGGTTTACTGTATCCCTCTGACCTTCTTATTGACCGTGAAACAAAGAAATTGCATCGGAATTAAATAGAAAAATCACAATGCCGACTTAAGTAAAAGAATACTGACTCTTCTTACTGTCTATGTTTTGAACCATTCCTGTGACACTAGTTATAGATTCCGATGCTTCACTTCAGGTTTACTGAATCCCTCTGACCTTCTTATTGACGATGAAACACAGAAATTGCATCGGAATTAAATACAAAAGGCACAATGCCGACTTAAGTACAAGAAGACTGACACTTCTTACTGATTATGTCTTGAACCATTCTGTGACACTAGTTATAGATTCCGATGCTTCCCTTCAGGGATACTGTACCTCTCTGATCATCTTATTGACGATGAAACACAGAAATTGCATCAGAATTAAATACAAAAGGCACAATGCCGACTTAAGTACAAGAAGACAGACTCTTCTTACTGTCTATGTTTTGAACCATTCCTGTGACACTAGTTAGCGATTCAGATGCTTCACTTCAGGTTTACTGTATCATTTGGAACCTCATATTGACGATGAAACACAGAAATTACCTCGGAATTAAATACAAAAGGCACAATGGCGACTTAAGTACAAAAAGACTGACTCTTCTTACTGACTATGATTTGAACCATTCCTTTCACACTAGTTTTAGATTCCGATGCTTCACTTCAGGTTTACTGGATCCCTCTGACCTTCGTATTGACGAAGAAACACAGAAATTGCACCGGAATTAAATAGAAAAGGCACAATGCCGACTTAAGTACAAGAAGACTGACTCTTCTTACTGTCTATGTTTGAACCATTCCTGTGACACTAGTTATAGATTCCGATGCTTGACTTCATGTTTACTGTATCCCTTGGACCTTCTTATTGACGATGAAACACAGAAATTGCATCGGATTTTAATACAAAAGGCACAATGCCGACTCAAGTACAAGAAGACTGACTCTTCTTACTGACAATGTTTTGAACCATTTCTGTGACACTAGTTATAGATTCCGATGCTTCACACCAGGTTTACTGAATCCCTTGGCCCTTCTTGTTGACGATGAAACACAGAAATTGCATCGGAATTAATTACAAAAGGCACAATGCCGACTTAAGTACATGAAGACCGACTCTTCTTACTGACTATGTTTTGAACCATTCCTGTGACACTAGTTATAGATTCCGATGCTTCACTTCAGGTTTCCTGTATCCCTTGGACCTTCTTATTGACGATGAAACACAGAAATTGCATTGAAATTAAATACAAAAGGCACAATGCCGACATAAGTACTGTCTATGTTTTGAACCATTCCTGTGACACTAGGTATAGATTCCGATGCTTGACTTCATGTTTACTGTATCCCTTTGGCCCTTCTTATTGACGATGAAACACAGAACTTGCATCGGATTTTAATACAAAAGGCACAATGCCGACTTAAGTACAAGAAGACCGACTCTTCTTACTGACTATGTTTTGAACCATTCCTGTGACACTAGTTATAGATTCCGAAGCTTCACTTCAGGTTTCCTGTAACTCTTGGACCTTCTTATTGACGATGAAACACAGAAATTGCATCGGGATTAAATACGAAAGGCACAATGCCGACTTAAGTACTGTCTATGTTCTGAACCACTCCTGTGACACTAGTTATAGATTCCGATGCTTCACTCCAGGTTTACTGTATCCCTCTAACCTTCTTATTGACGATGAAACACAGAATTTGCATCGGAATTAAATGCAAAAAGCACATGGCCGACTTAAGGACAAGAAGACTGACTCTTCTTACTGACTATGTTTTGAACCATTCCAGTGACACTAGTTATAGATTCCGATGCTTCACTTCAGGGTTACTGATTCCCTCTGATCTTCTTATTGACGATGAAACACAGAAATTGCATCGGAATGAAATACAAAAGGCACAATGTCGACTTAAGAACAAGAAGACTGGCTCTTCTTACTGACTATGTTTTGAACCATTCCTGTGACACTAGTTATAGATTCCGATGCTTCACTTCAGGTTAACTGTATCCATCTGACCTTCTTATTGACGATGAAACACAGAAATTGCACCGGAATTAAATACAAAATGTACAATGCCGACTTACGAACAAGAAGACTGACGCTTCTTACTGACTGTGTTTTGAACCATTCCTGTGACACTAGTTATAGATTCCGATGTTTCACTTCAGGTTTACTGTATCCCTCTGACCTTCTTATTGACGATGAAACACAGAAATTGCACCGGAATTAAATACAAAACGCACAATGCCGACTTAAGTACAAGATGACTGACTCTCCTTACTGTCTATGCTTTGAACCATTCCATTGACACTAGTTATAGATTCCGATGCTTCACTCCAGGTTTACTGAATCCCTTGGACCTTCTTGTTGATGATGAAACACAGAAAGTGCATCGGTATTAAATACAAAAAGCATAATGCCGACTTAAGTACATGGAGACCGACTCTTCTTACTGACTATGTTTTGAACCATTCCTGTGACACTAGTTATAGATTCCGATGCTTCACTTCAGGTTTCCTGTGTCTCTTGGACCTTCTTATTGACGATGAAACACAGAAATTGCATCGGGATTAAATACGAAAAGCACAATGCCGACTTAAGTACAAGAAGACTGTATGTTCTTACTGTCTATGTTTTGAACCATTCATGTGACACTAGTTATAGATTCCGATGCTTCACTCCAGGTTTACTGTATCCCTCTGACCTTCTTATTGACGATGAAACACAGAAATTGCACCGGAATCAAATACAAAACGCACAATGCCGACTTAAGTACAAGATGACTGACTCTCCTTACTGTCTATGTTTTGAACAATTCCATTGACACTAGTTATAGATTCCGATGCTTCACTCCAGGTTTACTGAATCCCTTGGACCTTCTTGTTGATGATGAAACACAGAAAGTGCATCAGAATTAAATACAAAAAGCATAATGCCGACTTAAGTACATGAAGACCGACTCTTCTTACTGTCTATGATTTGAACCATTCCTGTGACACTAGTTATAGATTCCGATGCTTCACTCGAGGTTTACTGCATCCCTTGGACTTTCATATTGACGATGAAACACAGAAATTGCCTTGGAATTATATGCAAAAGGCACATGGCCAACTTAAGGACAAGAAGACTGACTCTTCTTACAATGTTATGAACCATTCCGGTGACACTAGTTATAGATTCCGATGCTTCACTTCAGGTTTACTGTATCCCTCTGACCTTCTTATTGACGATGAAACACAGAAATTGCACCGGAATTAAATACATTAGGCACAATGCCGACTTAAGTACAAGAAGACTGACTCTTCCTACTGTCTATGATTTGAACATTCCATTGACACTAGTTATAGATTCCGATGCTTCACTCCAGGTTTACTGTATCCCTTGGACCTTCTTATTGACGATGAAACACTGAAATAGCATCGGAATTAAATAGAAAAACACAATGCCGACTTAAGTACAAGGAGACTGGCTCATCTTACTGACTATGATTTGAACCATTCCTGTGACACTAGTTATAGATTCCGATGCGTCACTTCAGGTTTACTGTATCCCTCAGACATTCTTATTAACGATGAAACACAGAAATTGCATCGGAAATAAAAACAAACGGCTCAATGCCGACTTAAGTACATTAAGACTGACTCTTCTTACTGACTATGTTCTGAACCATTCCTGTGACACTAGTTATAGATGCCTATGCTTCACTTCAGGTTTACTGTATTCCTTGAACCTTTTTATTGACGATGAAACACAGAAATTGCATGGGAATTAAATACAAAAGGCACAATGCCAACTTAGGTACATGAAGACTGACTCTTCTTACTGTCTATGTTTTGAACCATTCCTGTGACACTAGTTGTAGATTCCCATGCTTCACTCCAGGTTTACCGAATCCCTTGGACCTTCTTATTGACGATGAAACACAGAAATTGCATAGGAATTAAATACAAAAAGCACAATGCCGACTCAAGGACAAGTAGACTGATTCTTCTTACTGATTATGTTTTGAACCATTTCTGTGACACTAGTTATATTTTCCGATGCTTCACTTCAGGTTTAATGTATCCCTCTGACCTACTTATTGACGATGAAACACAGAAATTGCATCGGAATTAAATAGAAAATGCACAATGCCGACATAAGTACAAGAAGACTGACTCTTCTTACTGTCTATGATTTGAACCGTTCCTGTGACACTAGTTATAGATTCCGAGGCTTGACTTCAGGTTTACTGTATCCCTCTGACTTTCTTATTGACGATGATACACAGAAATGGCATCGGAATTAAATACAAAAGGCACAATGCCGACTTAAGTACAGGAAGAGTGATTCTTCTTACTGACTGTGTTTTGAACCATTTCAGTGAAACTAGTTATAGATTCCGATGCTTCACTTCAGCTTTACTGTATCCCTTGGACCTTCTTATTGACGATGAAACACAGAAATTGCATCGGAATTAAATGCAAAAGGCACAATGCCAACTTAAGTACAAGAAGACTGTATCTTCTTACTGTCTATGTTTTGAACCATTCCTGTGACACTAGTTATAGATTCCGATGCTTCTCTTCAGGTTTACTGTATCCTTTGGACCTTCTTATTGACGATGAAACACAGAAATTGCATCGGAATTAAATACAAATGGCACAATGCCGACTTAAGTACAAGAAGACTGACTCTTCCTACTGTCTATGTTTTGAACCAATCCTGTGACACAAGTTATAGATTCCGATGCTTCACTCCAGGTTTACAGTACCCCTTGGACCTTCTTATTGACGATGAAACACAGAAATTGCATCGGAATTAAATACAAAAGGCAGAAGGCCGACTTAAGGTTAAGAAGTCTGACTCTGCTTGCTGACTATGTTTTGAACCATTCCTGTGACACTAGTTATAGATTCCGATGCTTCACTTCAGGTTTACTGTATCCCGTGGACCTTCTTATTGACGGTGAAACACAGAAATTGCATCGGAATTGAATACAAAAGGCACAATGCCGACTTAAGTACATGAAGACTGACTCCACTTACTGTCTTTGTTTTGAACCATTCCTGTGACACTAGTTATAGATTCCGATGCTTCACTGCAGGTTTACTGTATCCCTTGGATCTTCTTATTGACGATGAAACACAGAAATAGCATCGGAATTAAATACAAGCGGCACAATGTCGACTTAGGTACAAGAAGACTGACTCTTCTTACTGTCTATCCTTTGAATCATTCCATTGACACTAGTTATAGATTCCGATGCTTCACTCCAGGTTTACTGTATCCCTTGGATCTTCTTATTGACGATGAAACACTGAAATTGCATCGCAATTAAATACAAAAGGCACAATGCCGACTTAAGGACAAGAAGACTGACTCTTCTTACTGACTATGTTTTGAACCATTCCTGTGACACTAGTTACAGATTCCGATGCTTCACTCCAGGTTTACTGTATCCCTTGGACCTTCTTATTGACGATGAAACACAGAAATTGCATCGGAATTAAATACAAAGGCACAAAGCCGACTTAAGGGCAAGACGACTGACTCTTCTTACTGACTATGTTTTGAACCATTCCTGTGACACTAGTTATAGATTCCGATGCTTTAGTTCAGGTTTCCAGTAGCTACTGGACCTTCTTATTGACGATGAAACACAGAAATTGCATCGGGATTAAATGCGAAAGGCACAATGCCGACTTAAGTACTGTCTATGTTTTGAACCATTCCTGTGACACTAGTTATAGATTCCGATGTTTCACTCCAGGTTTACTGTATCCGTTGGACCTTCTTATTGACGATAAAACACAGAAATTGCATCGGTATTAAATACAAAGGGCACATGGCCGACTTAAGGACAAGAAGACTGACTTTTCTTACTGAATATGTTTTGAACCATTCCAGTGACACTAGTTATAGATTCCGATGCTTCACTTCAGGTTTACTGTATCCCTCTGACCTTCTTATTGACGATGAAACACAGAAATTGCACCGGAATTAAATACAAAAGGCACAATGCCGACTTAAGTACAAGATGACTGACTCTTCCTACTGTCTATGTTTTGAACATTCCATTGACACTAGTTATAGTTTCCGATGCTTCACTCCAGGTTTACTGTATCCCTTGGACCTTCTTATCGACGATGAAACACTGAAATTGCATCGGAATAAAATAGAAAAAATACAATGCCGACTCAAGTACAAGAAGACTGACTCTTCTTACTGACTATGTTTTGAACCATTCCAGTGACACTAGTAATAGATTCTGATGCTTCACTTCAGGTTTACTGTATCCCTCTGACCCTCTTATTGACGATGAAACACAGAAATTGCACCGGAATTAAATACAAAAGGCACAATGCCGACTTAAGTACAAGAAGACTGACTCTTCTTACTGGCTATGATTTGAATCATTCCTGTGACACTAGTTATAGATTGCGATGCTTCATTTCAGGTTTACTGTATCCCTTGGACCTTCTTATTAACGATGAAACACAGAAATTGCATCGGAATTAATAACAGACGGCACAATGCCGACTTAAGTACATTAAGACTGACTCTTCATACAGACTATGTTTTGAACCATTCCTGTGACACTAGTTATAGACTCCTATGCTTCGCTTCAGGTTTACTGTATCCCTTGAACCTTCTTATTGACGATGAAACACTGAAATTGCATCGGAATAAAATAGAAAAAATACAATGCCGACTCAAGTACAAGAAGACTGACTCTTCTTACTGACTATGTTTTGAACCATTCCAGTGACACTAGTAATAGATTCCGATGCTTCACTTCAGGTTTACTGTATCCCTCTGACCCTCTTATTGACGATGAAACACAGAAATTGCACCGGACTTAAATACAAAAGGCACAAAGCCGACTTAAGTACAAGAAGACTGACTCTTCTTACTGACTATGATTTGAACCATTCCTGTGACACTAGTTATAGTTTCCGATGCTTCACTCCAGGTTTACTGTATCCCTTGGACCTTCTTATTAACGATGAAACACAGAAATTGCATGGGAATTAAAAACAAACGGCACAATGCCGACATAAGTACATTAAGACTGACTCTTCTTACAGACTATGTTTTGAACCATTCCTGTGACACTAGTTATAGATTCCTATGCTTCAATTCAGGTTAACTGTATCCCTCTGACCTTCGTATTGACGATGAAACACAGAAGTTGCATCGGAATTAAATAGAAAAATCACAATGCCGACTTAAGCACAAGAATACTGATTCTTCTTACTGTCTATGTTTTGAACCATTGCTGTGACACTAGTTATAGAATCCCATGCTTCACTCCAGGTTTACTGTATCCCTTGGACCTTCTTATTGGCGATTAAACACAGAAATTGCATCGGAATTAAATACAAAAGGCACATGGTCGACTTAAGGTCAAGAAGACTGACTCATCTTACTGACTATGTTTTGAACCATTCCTGTGACACTAGATATAAATTCCCATGCTTCACTCCAGGTTTACTGTATCCCTTGGACCTTCTTATTGACGATGAAACACAGATATTGCATTGGAATTAAATACAAAATGCACAATGCCGACTAAAGGTCCAGAAGACTGACTCTTCTTACTGATTATGTTTTGAACCATTTCTGTGACACTAGTTAGAGATTCCGATGCTTCACTTCAGGTTTACTGTATCCCTCTGTCCTTCTTATTGACGATGAAACACAGAAATTGCATCGGAATGAAATAGATAATACACAATGCCGACATAAGTACAAGAAGACTGACTCTTATAACTGTCTATGATTTGAACGATTCCTGTGACACTAGTTATAGATTCCGAGGCTTCACTTCAGGTTTACTGTATCCCTCAGACTTTCTTATTGACGATGAAACACAGAAATGGCATCGGAATTAAATACAAAAGGCACAATGCCGACTTAAGTACAAGAAGAGTGACCCTTCTTACTAACTATGTTTTGAACCATTCCTGTGACACTAGCTATAGATTCCGCTGCTTGACTTCAGGTTTACTGTATTCCTTGGACCTTGTTATTGACGATGAAACACAGAAATTGCATCGAAATTTAACACAAAAAGCACAATGCCGACTCAAGTACAAGAAGACTGACTCTTCTTACTGTCTATGCTTTCAACCATAGCTGTGACACTAGTTATAGATTCCGATGCTTCACTTCAGGTTTACTGTATTATTTGGAACCTCATATTGACGATGATACACAGATATTACCTCGGAATTAAATACAAAAGGCACAATGCCTACTTAAGTACAAAGAGACTGACTCTTCTTACTGACAATGTTTTGAACCATTCCTGTGACACTAGTTTTAGATTCCGATGCTTCACTTCAGGTTTACTGTATCCCTTGAACCTTCTTATTGACGATGAAACACAGAAATTGCATTGGAATGAAATACAAAAGGCACATGGCCGACTTAGGGACACGAAGACTGGCTCATCTTACTGACTATGATTTGAACCATTCCTGTGACACTAGTAATAGATTGCGATGCTTCACTTCAGGTTTACTGTATCCCTTGGACCTTCTTATTAACGATGAAACACAGAAATTGCATCGGATTTAAAAACAAACGGCACAGTGCCGACTTAAGGACATTAAGACTGACTCTTCTTACTGACTATGTTTGAACCATTCCTGTGACACTAGTTATAGATTTCGATGCTTCACTCCAGGTTTACTGTATCCCTTGGACCTTCTTATTGACGAAGAAACACAGAAATTGCATCGGAATTAAATACGAAAGGCACATGGCCGACTTAAGGACAAGCAGACTGACTCTTCTTACTGACTATGTTATGAACCATTCCAGTGACACTAGTTATAGATTCCGATGCTTCACTTGAGGTTTACTGTATCCCTCTGACCTTCTTATTGACGATGAAACACAGAAATTGCACCGGAATGTAATACAAAAGGCACAATGCCGACTTAAGTACAAGAAGACTGACTCTTCCTACTGTCTATGTTTTGAACATTCCATTGACACTAGTTATAGAGTCCGATGCTTCACTCCAGGTTTACTGTATCCCTTGGACCTTCTTATTGACGATGAAACACAGAAATTGCATCGGAATTAAATACAAAAGGAACAATGCCGATTAAGTACATGAAGACTGACTCCTCTTACTGTCTCTGTTTTCAACCATTCCTGTAACACTAGTTATAGATTCCGATGCTTCACTTCAGGTTTACTGTATCCTTTGGACCTTCTTATTGACGATTAAACACTGAAATTGCATCGGAATTAAATACAAAAGGCACAATGCCGACTTAAGTACATGAAGGCCGACTCTTCTTACTGACTATGTTTTGAACCATTCGTGTGACACTTGTTATAGATTACGATGCTTCACTTCTGGTTTACTGTTTCCCTTGGACCTTCTTATTGACGATGATACACAGAAATTGCATCGGAATTAAATAGAAAAGGCACAATGCCGACTTAAGTACTGTCTATGATTTGAACCATTTCTGTGACAATAGTTATAGATTCCGATGCTTAACTCCAGGTTTACTGTATCCCTTGGACCTTCTTATTGACGATGAAACACAGATATTGCATCGGAATTAAATACAAAAGGCACAAGGCCCACTTAAGGACAAGAAGACTGACTCTTCTTACTGACTATGGTTTGCACCATTCCTGTGACACTAGTTATAGATTCCGATGCTTCACTTCAGGTTTATTGTATCCCTCTGACCTTCTTATTGACGATGAAACACAGAAATTGCACCGGAAATAAATACAAAAGGCACAAAGCCGACTTAATTACAAGAAGACTGACTCTTCTTACTGTCTATGCTTTGAACCATTCCATTGACACTATTTATAGATTCCGATACTTCACTCCAGGTTTACTGTATCCCTTGGACCTTCTTAATGACGATGAAACACAGAAATTGCATCGGAATCAAATAGAAAAAGCACAATGTCGAGTTAAGAACAAGAAGACTCACTCTTCTTACTGACTATGTTTTGAACAAATCCTGTGACACTAGTTATAGATTCCGATGCTTCACGTCAGGTTTACTGTATCCCTTGGACCTTCTTATTGACGATGAAACACAGAAATTGCATCGGAATTAAATACAAAAGGCACAATGCCGACTTAACTACATGAAGACTGACTGATCTTACTGACTATGTTTTGAACCATTCCTGTGACACTAGTTATAGATTCATATGCTACACTCCAGGTTTACTGTATCCCTTGGACCTTCTTATTGACGATGAAACACAGAAATTGCATCGGAATTAAATACAAAAGGCACAATGCCGACTTAAGGACAAGAAGTCTGACCCTTCTTTCTGACTATGTTTTGAACCATTCCTGTGACACTAGTTATAGATTCCGATGCTTCACTTGACGTTTACTGTATCCCTCTGACCTTCTTATTGACGTTGAAACACAGAAATTGCATCGGAATTAAATACAAAAGGCACGATGCCGACTTAAGTACAAGAAGACTGTATCTTCTTACTGTCTATGTTTTGAACCATTCCTGTGACACTAGTTATTGATTTCGATGCTTCACTCCAGGTTTACTGTATCCCTTGGACCTTCTTATTGACGATGAAACACAGAAATAGCATCGGAATTAAATAAAAAAGGCACAATGCCGACTTAAGGACAGAAAGAGTGACTCTTGTTACTGACTATGTTTGAACCATTCCTGTGACACTAGTTATAGATTCCGATGCTTCACTTCAGGGTTACTGTATCCCTCTGATCTTCTTATTGACGATGAAACACAGAAATTGCATCGGAATTAAATACAAGCGGGACAATGTCGACTTACGGCCAAGAAGACTGTCTCTTCTTACTGTCTATGTTTTGAACCATTCCTGTGACACTAGTTATAGATTCCAATGCTTCACTTCAGGTTTACTGTATCCCTTGGACCTTGTTATTGACGATGAAACACAGAAATAGCATCGGAATTAAATACAAAAGGCACAATGCCGACTTATGGACAAGAAGACTTTCTCTTCTTACTGACTATGTTTTGAACCATTCCTGTGACACTAGTTATTGATTCTGATGCTTCACTCCAGGTTTACTGTGTCCCTTGGACCTTCTTATTGACAATGAAACACAGAAATTGCATCGGAATTAAACACAAAGGCACAATGCCGACTTAAGGACAAGAAGACTGACTCTTCTTACTGACTACGTTTTGAACCATTCCTGTGACACTAGTTATAGATTCCGATGCTTCACTTCAGGTTCCTTTATCCCTTGGACTTTCTTATTGACGATGAAACACAGAAATTGCATCGGAATTAAATACAAAAGGCACAATGCCGACTTAAGTACTGTCTATGTTTTGAACCATTCCTGTGACACTAGTTATAGATTACGATGCTTCACTCCAGGTTTACTGTATCCCTTGGACCTTCTTATTGACGATGAAACACAGAAATTGGATAGGAATTAAATACAAAATGCACAATGCCGACTTAAGGACAAGAAGACTGACTCTTCCTACTGACTATGTTTTGAACCATTCCTGTGACACTAGTTATAGATTCCTATGTTTCACTTCAGGTTAACTGTATCCTTCTGACCTTCGAATTGACGATGAAACACAGAAATTGCATCGGAATTAAATAGAAAAATCACAATGCCGACTTAAGCTCAAGAATACTGATTCTTCTTACTGTCTATGTTTTGAACCATTGCTGTGACACTAGTTATAGAATCCCATGCTTCACTCCAGGTTTACTGTATCCCTTGGACCTTCTTATTGGCGATTAAACACAGAAATTGCATCGGAATTAAATACAAAAGGCACATGGTCGACTTAAGGTCAAGAAGACTGACTCATCTTACTGACTATGTTTTGAACCATTCCTGTGACACTAGATATAAATTCCCATGCTTCACTCCAGGTTTACTGTATCCCTTGGACCTTCTTATTGACGATGAAACACAGATATTGCATTGGAATTAAATACAAAATGCACAATGCCGACTAAAGGTCCAGAAGACTGACTCTTCTTACTGATTATGTTTTGAACCATTTCTGTGACACTAGTTAGAGATTCCGATGCTTCACTTCAGGTTTACTGTATCCCTCTGTCCTTCTTATTGACGATGAAACACAGAAATTGCATCGGAATGAAATAGATAATACACAATGCCGACATAAGTACAAGAAGACTGACTCTTATTACTGTCTATGATTTGAACTATTCCTGTGACACTAGTTATAGATTCCGAGGCTTCACTTCAGGTTTACTGTATCCCTCAGACTTTCTTATTGACGATGAAACACAGAAATGGCATCGGAATTAAATACAAAAGGCACAATGCCGACTTAAGTACAAGAAGAGTGACCCTTCTTACTAACTATGTTTTGAACCATTCCTGTGACACTAGCTATAGATTCCGATGCTTGACTTCAGGTTTACTGTATTCCTTGGACCTTGTTATTGACGATGAAACGCAGAAATTGCATCGAAATTTAACACAAAAAGCACAATGCCGACTCAAGTACAAGAAGACTGACTCTTCTTACTGTCTATGCTTTCAACCATAGCTGTGACACTAGTTATAGATTCCGATGCTTCACTTCAGGTTTACTGTATTATTTGGAACCTCATATTGACGATGAAACACAGATATTACCTCGGAATTAAATACAAAAGGCACAATGCCTACTTAAGTACAAAGAGACTGACTCTTCTTACTGACAATGTTTTGAACCATTCCTGTGACACTAGTTTTAGATTCCGATGCTTCACTTCAGGTTTACTGTATCCCTTGAACCTTCTTATTGACGATGAAACACAGAAATTGCATTGGCATGAAATACAAAAGGCACATGGCCGACTTAGGGACACGAAGACTGGCTCATCTTACTGACTATGATTTGAACCATTCCTGTGACACTAGTAATAGATTTCGATGCTTCACTCCAGGTTTACTGTATCCCTTGGACCTTCTTATTGACGAAGAAACACAGAAATTGCATCGGAATTAAATACAAAAGGCACATGGCCGACTTAAGGACAAGCAGATTGACTCTTCTTACTGACTATGTTATGAACCATTCCAGTGACACTAGTTATAGATTCCGATGCTTCACTTGAGGTTTACTGTATCCCTCTGACCTTCTTATTGACGATGAAACACAGAAATTGCACCGGAATGTAATACAAAGGCACAATGCCGACTTAAGTACAAGAAGACTGACTCTTCCTACTGTCTATGTTTTGAGCATTCCATTGACACTAGTTATAGAGTCCGATGCTTCACTTCAGGTTTACTGTATCCCTTGGACCTTCTTATTGACGATGAAACACAGAAATTGCATCGGAATTAAATACAAAAGGAACAATGCCGAATAAGTACATTAAGACTGACTCTTCTTACTGACTATGTTTGAACCATTCCTGTGACACTAGTTACAGATTCCGATGCTTCACTTCAGGTTTACTGTATCCCTTGAACCTTCTTCTTGCCGATGTAACACAGAAATTGCACCGGAAACAAATACAAAAGGCACAAGGCCGACTTAATTACAAGAAGACTGACTCTTCTTACTGTCTATGCTTTGAACCATTCCATTGACACTATTTATAGATTCCGATACTTCACGTCAGGTTTACTGTATCCCTTGGACCTTCTTATTGACGATGAAACACAGAAATTGCATCGGAATTAAATACAAAAGGCACAATGCCGACTTAACTACATGAAGACTGACTCATCTTACTGACTACGTTTTGAACCATTCCTGTGACACTAGTTATTGATTCATATGCTACACTCCAGGTTTGCTGTATCCCTTGGACCTTCTTATTGACGATGAAACACAGAAATTGAATCGGAATTAAATACAAAAGGCACAATGCCGACTTAAGGACAAGAAGTCTGACCCTTCTTTCTGACTATGCTTTGAACCATTCCTGTGACACTAGTTATAGATTCCGATGCTTCACTTGACGTTTACTGTATCCCTCTGACCATCGTATTGACGATGAAACACAGAAATTGCATCGGAATTAAATACAAAAGGCACGATGCCGACTTAAGTACAAGAAGACTGTATCTTCTTACTGTCTATGTTTTGAACCATTCCTGTGACACTAGTTATTGATTTCGATGCTTCACTCCAGGTTTACTGTATCCCTTGGACCTTCTTATTGACGATGAAACACAGAAATAGCATCGGAATTAAATAAAAAAGGCACAATGCCGACTTAAGGACAGGAAGAGTGACTCTTGTTACTGACTATGTTTGAACCATTCCTGTGACACTAGTTATAGATTCCGATGCTTCACTTCAGGGTTACTGTATCCCTCTGATCTTCTTATTGACGATGAAACACAGAAATTGCATCGGAATTAAATACAAGCGGGACAATGTCGACTTACGGCCTAGAAGACTGTCTCTTCTTACTGTCTATGTTTTGAACCATTCCTGTGACACTAGTTATAGATTCCGATGCTTCACTTCAGGTTTACTGTATCCCTTGGACCTTGTTATTGACGATGAAACACAGAAATAGCATCGGAATTAAATACAAAAGGCACAATGCCGACTTATGGACAAGAAGACTTTCTCTTCTTACTGACTATGTTTTGAACCATTCCTGTGACACTAGTTATTGATTCTGATGCTTCACTCCAGGTTTACTGTGTCCCTTGGACCTTCTTATTGACGATGAAACACAGAAATTGCATCGGAATTATATACAAAGGCACAATGCCGACTTAAGGACAAGAAGACTGACTCTTCTTACTGACTACGTTTTGAACCATTCCTGTGACACTAGTTATAGATTCCGATGCTTCACTTCAGGTTCCTTTATCCCTTGGACTTTCTTATTGACGATGAAACACAGAAATTGCATCGGAATTAAATACAAAAGGCACAATGCCGACTTAAGTACTGTCTATGTTTTGAACCATTCCTGTGACACTAGTTATAGATTACGATGCTTCACTCCAGGTTTACTGTATCCCTTGGACCTTCTTATTGACGATGAAACACAGAAATTGGATAGGAAATAAATACAAAATGCACAATGCCGACTTAAGGACAAGAAGACTGACTCTTCCTACTGACTATGTTTTGAACCATTCCTGTGACACTAGTTATAGATTCCTATGTTTCACTTCAGGTTAACTGTATCCCTCTGACCTTCGAATTGACGATGAAACACAGAAATTGCATCGGAATTAAATAGAAAAATCACAATGCCGACTTAAGCTCAAGAATACTGATTCTTCTTACTGTCTATGTTTTGAACCATTGCTGTGACACTAGTTATAGAATCCCATGCTTCACTCCAGGTTTACTGTATCCCTTGGACCTTCTTATTGGCGATTAAACACAGAAATTGCATCGGAATTAAATACAAAAGGCACATGGTCGACTTAAGGTCAAGAAGACTGACTCATCTTACTGACTATGTTTTGAACCATTCCTGTGACACTAGATATAAATTCCCATGCTTCACTCCAGGTTTACTGTATCCCTTGGACCTTCTTATTGACGATGAAACACAGATATTGCATTGGAATTAAATACAAAATGCACAATGCCGACTAAAGGTCCAGAAGACTGACTCTTCTTACTGATTATGTTTTGAACCATTTCTGTGACACTAGTTAGAGATTCCGATGCTTCACTTCAGGTTTACTGTATCCCTCTGTCCTTCTTATTGACGATGAAACACAGAAATTGCATCGGAATTAAATACAAAAGGCACATGGCCGACTTAAGGACAAGCAGACTGACTCTTATTACTGTCTATGTTATGAACCATTCCAGTGACACTAGTTATAGATTCCGAGGCTTCACTTCAGGTTTACTGTATCCCTCAGACTTTCTTATTGACGATGAAACACAGAAATGGCATCGGAATTAAATACAAAAGGCACAATGCCGACTTAAGTACAAGAAGAGTGACCCTTCTTACTAACTATGTTTTGAACCATTCCTGTGACACTAGCTATAGATTCCGATGCTTGACTTCAGGTTTACTGTATTCCTCGGACCTTGTTATTGACGATGAAACGCAGAAATTGCATCGAAATTTAACACAAAAAGCACAATGCCGACTCAAGTACAAGAAGACTGACTCTTCTTACTGTCTATGCTTTCAACCATAGCTGTGACACTAGTTATAGATTCCGATGCTTCACTTCAGGTTTACTGTATTATTTGGAACCTCATATTGACGATGAAACACAGATATTACCTCGGAATTAAGTACAAAAGGCACAATGCCTACTTAAGTACAAAGAGACTGACTCTTCTTACTGACAATGTTTTGAACCATTCCTGTGACGCTAGTTTTAGATTCCGATGCTTCACTTCAGGTTTACTGTATCCCTTGAACCTTCTTATTGACGATGAAACACAGAAATTGCATTGGCATGAAATACAAAAGGCACATGGCCGACTTAGGGACACGAAGACTGGCTCATCTTACTGACTATGATTTGAACCATTCCTGTGACACTAGTAATAGATTTCGATGCTTCACTCCAGGTTTACTGTATCCCTTGGACCTTCTTATTGACGAAGAAACACAGAAATTGCATCGGAATTAAATACAAAAGGCACATGGCCGACTTAAGGACAAGCAGACTGACTCTTCTTACTGACTATGTTATGAACCATTCCAGTGACACTAGTTATAGATTCCGATGCTTCACTTGAGGTTTACTGTATCCCTCTGACCTTCTTATTGACGATGAAACACAGAAATTGCACCGGAATGTAATACAAAGGCACAATGCCGACTTAAGTACAAGAAGACTGACTCTTCCTACTGTCTATGTTTTGAACATTCCATTGACACTAGTTATAGAGTCCGATGCTTCACTCCAGGTTTACTGTATCCCTTGGACCTTCTTATTGACGATGAAACACAGAAATTGCATCGGAATTAAATACAAAAGGCACAATGCCGACTTAAGTACATGAAGACCGACTCTTCTTACTGACTATGTTTTGAACCATTCGTGTGACACTTGTTATAGATTACGATGCTTCACTTCAGGTTTACTGTATCCCTTGGACCTTCTTATTGACGATGAAACACAGAAATTGCATCGGAATTAAATACAAAAGAAACAATGCCGAATAAGTACATTAAGACTGACTCTTCTTACTGACTATGTTTGAACCATTCCTGTGACACTAGTTACGGATTCCGATGCTTCACTTCAGGTTTACTGTATCCCTTGAACCTTCTTCTTGCCGATGTAACACAGAAATTGCATCGGAATTAAATACAAAAGGAACAATGCCGATTAAGTACATGAAGACTGACTCCTCTTACTGTCTCTGTTTTCAACCATTCCTGTAACACTAGTTATAGATTCCGATGCTTCACTTCAGGTTTACTGTATCCTTTGGACCTTCTTATTGACGATTAAACACTGAAATTGCATCGGAATTAAATACAAAAGGCACAATGCCGACTTAAGTACATGAAGACCGACTCTTCTTACTGACTATGTTTTGAACCATTCGTGTGACACTTGTTATAGATTACGATGCTTCACTTCTGGTTTACTGTTTCCCTTGGACCTTCTTATTGACGATGAAACACAGAAATTGCATCGGAATTAAATACAAAAGGCACAATGCCGACTTAACTACATGAAGACTGACTCATCTTACTGACTACGTTTTGAACCATTCCTGTGACACTAGTTATTGATTCATATGCTACACTCCAGGTTTGCTGTATCCCTTGGACCTTCTTATTGACGATGAAACACAGAAATTGCATCGGAATTAAATACAAAAGGCACAATGCCGACTTAAGGACAAGAAGTCTGACCCTTCTTTCTGACTATGCTTTGAACCATTCCTGTGACACTAGTTATAGATTCCGATGCTTCACTTGACGTTTACTGTATCCCTCTGACCTTCTTATTGACGATGAAACACAGAAATTGCATCGGAATTAAATACAAAAGGCACGATGCCGACTTAAGTACAAGAAGACTGTATCTTCTTACTGTCTATGTTTTGAACCATTCCTGTGACACTAGTTATTGATTTCGATGCTTCACTCCAGGTTTACTGTATCCCTTGGACCTTCTTATTGACGATGAAACACAGAAATAGCATCGGAATTAAATAAAAAAGGCACAAAGCCGACTTAAGGACAGGAAGAGTGACTCTTGTTACTGACTATGTTTGAACCATTCCTGTGACACTAGTTATAGATTCCGATGCTTCACTTCAGGGTTACTGTATCCCTCTGATCTTCTTATTGACGATGAAACACAGAAATTGCATCGGAATTAAATACAAGCGGGACAATGACGACTTACGGCCTAGAAGACTGTCTCTTCTTACTGTCTATGTTTTGAACCATTCCTGTGACACTAGTTATAGATTCCGATGCTTCACTTCAGGTTTACTGTATCCCTTGGACCTTGTTATTGACGATGAAACACAGAAATAGCATCGGAATTAAATACAAAAGGCACAATGCCGACTTATGGACAAGAAGACTTTCTCTTCTTACTGACTATGTTTTGAACCATTCCTGTGACACTAGTTATTGATTCTGATGCTTCACTCCAGGTTTACTGTGTCCCTTGGACCTTCTTATTGACGATGAAACACAGAAATTGCATCGGAATTATATACAAAGGCACAATGCCGACTTAAGGACAAGAAGACTGACTCTTCTTACTGACTACGTTTTGAACCATTCCTGTGACACTAGTTATAGATTCCGATGCTTTACTTCAGGTTCCTTTATCCCTTGGACTTTCTTATTGACGATGAAACACAGAAATTGCATCGGAATTAAATACAAAAGGCACAATGCCGACTTAAGTACTGTCTATGTTTTGAACCATTCCTGTGACACTAGTTATAGATTACGATGCTTCACTCCAGGTTTACTGTATCCCTTGGACCTTCTTATTGACGATGAAACACAGAAATTGGATAGGAATTAAATACAAAATGCACAATGCCGACTTAAGGACAAGAAGACTGACTCTTCCTACTGACTATGTTTTGAACCATTCCTGTGACACTAGTTATAGATTCCGATGCTTCACTTCAGGTTTACTGTATCCCTTGGACCTTCGTATTGACGATCAAACACAGAAATTGCATCGGAATGAAGTAGAAAATGCACAATGAAGACTTAAGTACAAGAAGCGTGACTCTTCTTACTGTCTACGATTTGAACCATTCCTATGACACTAGTTATAGATTCCGAGGCTTGACGTCAGGTTTACTGTATCCATTCGACTTTCTTATTGACGATGAAACACAGAAATGGCATCGGAATTAAATACAAAAGGCACAATGCCGACTTAAGTACAAGAAGAGTGACTCTTCTTACTGACTATGTTTTGAACTATTTCTGTGACATTAGTTATAGATTCCGATGCTTCACTTCAAGGTTACTGTATCCCTCTGACCTTCTTATTGACGATGAAACACAGACATCGCATCGGAATTAAATACAAGCGGCACAATGTCGACTTAGGTACAAGAAGACTGACTCTTCTTACTGTCTATGTTTTGAACCATTCCTGTGACACTAGATATTGATTCCGATGCTTCACTTCAGGCTTACTGTATACCTTGGACCTTCTTATTGACGGTGAAACACAGAAATTGCATCGGAATTAAATACAAAAGGCACAAGGCCGACTTAAGGATAGGAAGACGGACTCTTCTTACTGGCTATGATTTGAACCATTCCAGTGACACTAGTTATAGATTCCGATGCTTCACATCAGGTTTTCTGAATCACTCTGACCTTCCTATTGACGATGAAACACAGAAATTGCACCGGAATTAAATACAAAAGGCACAATGCCGACTTAAGTACAAGAGGACTGACTCTTCCTACTGTCTATGTTTTGAACCATTCCATTGAGACTAGTTATGGATTCCGATGCTTCACTTCAGGTTTACTGTATCCCTTGGACCTTCTTATTGACGATGAAACACAGAAATTGCATCGGAATTAAATACAAATGGCACAATGCCGTCTTAAGTACAAGAAGACTGACTCTTCCTACTGTCTATGTTTTCAACCAATCCTGTGACACTAGTTATAGATTCCGATGCTTCACTCGAGGTTTACTGTATCCCTTGGACCTTCTTATTCACGATGAAACACACAAATTGCATCGGAATTAAATACAAAAGGTAGAAGGCCGACTTAAGGATATGAAGGCTGACTCTCCTCACTGACTATTTTTGAACCATTCCTGTGACACTAGTTATAGATTCTGATGCTTCACTTCAGATTTACTGTATCCCTTGGACCTTCTTATTGACGATGAAACACAGAAATTGCATCGGAATTAAATACACAAGGCACAATGCCGACTTAAGTACATTAAGACTGACACTTCTTACTGACTATGTTTTGAACTATTCCTGTGACACTAGTTATAGATTCCGATGCTTCTGTTCAGGTTTACTGTATCCCTTGAACCTTCTTATTGACTATGAAAGACATAATTTGCATCGGAATTAATTACAAAAGGCACAATGGCGACTTAAGTATATGAAGACTGACTCTTTTTACTGTCTCTGTTTTGAACCATTCCTGTGACACTAGTTATGGATTCCGATGCTTCACTCCAGGTTACCTGTATCCCTTGGACCTTCTTATTGACGATGAAACACAGAAATGGCATCGGAATTAAATACAATAGGCACAATGCCGACTTAAGGACAAGAAGACTGACTCTTCTTACTGACTATGTTTTTGAACCATTCCTGTGACACTAGTTCTAGATTCCGATGCTTCACTTCAGGTTTACTGTATCCCCCTGGCCTTCTTATTGACGATGAATCACAGAAATTGCACCGGAATTAGATACAAAAGGCACAATGCCGACTTAAGTACAAGAAGAGTGACTCTTCTTACTGTCTATGTTTTGCACCATTCCATTGACACTAGTTATAGATTCCGATGCTTCACTCCAGGTTTACTGTATCCCTTGGACCATCTTCTTTACGATGAAACACAGAATTTGCATCGGAATTAAATACAAAAAGCAAAATGCCGACATATGTACAAGAAGACTGACTCTTCCTACTGTCTATGTTTTGAACCATTCCTGTGAAACTAGTTATAGAATCCGATGCTTCACTACAGGTTTACTGTATCCCTCTGACCTTATTGACGATGAAACACAGAAATTGCATTGGAATTAAATACAAATGGCACAATACCGACTTAAGTACAAGAAGATAGACTCTTCTTACTGTCTATGATTTGAACCATTCCTGTGACACTAGTTATGGATTCCGATGCTTGCCTTCAGGTGTACTGTATCCCTTGGACCTTCTTATTGACGATGAAACACAGAAATTGCATCGGAATTTAATACAAAAAGCACAATGCCGACTCAAGTACAAGAAGACTGACTCTTCCTAATGTCAATGCTTTGAACCATACCTGTGACACTAGTTATAGATTGTGATGCTTCACGTCAGGTTTACAGTATCCCTCTGACATTCTTATTGACGATGAAACACAGAGATTGCATCGGAATTAAATACAAAAGGCACAATGCCGACATAAGTACAAGAAGACTGACTCTTCTTACTGACTATGCTTTGAACCATTTCTGTGACACTAGTTGTAGATCCCGATGCTTCACTTCAGGGTTACTGTATCGCTCTGATCATCTTATTGACGATTAAACACAGAAATTGCATCGGAATTAAATACAAAAGGCACAATGCCGACTTAAGCGCAAGAAGACTGACTCTTCTTACTGACTATGTTTTGAACCATTCCTGTGACACTAGTTATAGATTCCGATGCTTCACTTCAGGTTTATTGTATCCCTCTGAGCTTCTTATTGACGATGAAACACAGAAATTGCACCGGAATTAAATACAAAAGGCACAAAGCCGACCTAATTACAAGAAGACTGACTCTTCTTACTGTCTATGCTTTGAACCATTCCATTGACACTATTTATAGATTCCGATACTTCACTCCAGGTTTACTGTATCCCTTGGACCTTCTTATTGACGATGAAACACTGAAATTGCATCGGAATAAAATAGAAAACGCACAATGCCGACTTAAGAACAAGAAGACTCTCTCTTCTTACTGACTATGTTTGAACCATTTCTGTGACACTAGTTTTAGATTCCGATGCCTCACTTCAGGTTTACTGTATCCCTTGGACCTTCTTATTGACGATGAAACACAGAAATTGCATCGGAATTAAATACAAAAGGCACAATGCCGACTTAAGTACAAGAAGACTGTATCTTCTTACTGTCTATGTTTGAACCATTCCTGAGACACTAGTTATTGATTCCGATGCTTCACTCCTGGTTTACTGTATCCCTTGGACATTCTTATTGACGATGAAACACAGAAATAGCATCGTAATTAAATACAAGAGGCACAATGCCGACTTAAGGACAAGAAGACATCCTTTTCTTACTGACTATGTTTTTAACCAATCCTGTGACACAAGTTATAGATTCCGATGCTTCACATTAGGTTTACTGTATCCCTCTGGCCTTCTTATTGACGATGAAACACAGAAATTGTACCGGAATCAAATACAAAAAGCACAACGCCGACTTAAGTACAAGAAGACTGACTCTTCTTACTCTGTATGTTTTGAACCATTTCATTGACACTAGTTATAGATTCCGATGCTTCACTTCAGGTTTACCGTATCCCTCTGACCTTCTTATTGACGATGAAACACAGAAATTGCATCGGGATTAAATATAAAAGGCACAATGCCGACTTAAGGACAAGAAGATTGACTCTTCTTACTGTCTATGTTTTGATCCATTCCATTGACACTAGTGATAGATTCTGATGCTTCACTTCAGGTTTACTGTATCCCTTGGACCTTCTTATTGTCGATGAAGCACTGAAATTGCATCGGTATTAAATAGATTAAGAAAATACGCCGACTTAAGTACAAGAAGACTGACTCTTCTTACTGACTATGCTTTGAACCATTCCTGTGACACTAGTTATTGATTCCGATGCTTCACTTCAGGTTTACTGTATCCCATGGACCTTCTTATTGACGATGAAACACAGAAATTGCGTCGGAATTAAATACAAAAAGCACAATGCCGACTTAAGTACATGAAGACTGACTCCTCTTACTGACTATGTTTAGAACCATTTCTGTGACACTAGTTATAGATTCCGAAGCTTCACTTCAGTATTACTGTATCCCTTGGACCTTATTATTGACGATGAAACACTGAATTTGCATCGGAATTAAATACAAAAGGCACAATGCCGACTTAAGTACATGAAGACCTACTCTTCTTACTGACGATGTTTTGAACCATTCCTGTGACACTTGTAATGGATTCCGATGCTACACTTCAGGTTTACTGTTTCCCTTGGACCTTCTTATTGACGATGAAACACAGAAATTGCATTGGAATTAAATACAAAAGGCACAATGCCGACTTAATTAGAAGACTGACTCTTCCTACTGTCGATGCTTGGAACCATTCCGTAGACACTATTTATAGATTCCGATACTTCAGTCCAGGTTTACTGTATCCCTTGGACATTCTTATTGACGATGAAACAGAGAATTTGCATCGGAATTAATTAGAAAAGGCAGAATGCCGACCTAAGGACAAGAAGACTCACTCTTCTTACGGACTATGTTTTGAACCATTCCTGTGACACTAGTTATAGATTCCGATGCTTCACTTCAGGTTTACTGTATCCCTTGGACCTACTTATTGACGATGAAACACAGAAATTGCATCGGAATTAAATACAAAAGGCACAATGCCGACTTAAGTACATGAAGACTGACTCTTCTTACTGACTATGTTGTGAACCATTCCTGTGACACTAGTTATATATTCCGATGCTACACTCCAGGTTTACTGTATCCCTCGGACCTTCTTATTGGCGATGAAACACAAAAATTGCATCGGAATTAAATACAAGAGGCACAATGCCGACATAAGTACAAGAAGACTGCATCTTCTTACTGTCTATGATTTGAACCATTCCTGAGACATTAGTTATTGTTTCCGATGATTCACTCCTGGTTTACTGTATCCCTTGGACCGTCTTATTGACGATGAAACACAGAAATAGCATCGGAATTAAATACAAAGGCACAATGCCGACTTAAGGACAAGAAGACTGACTCTTCTTACTGACTATGTTTTGAACCAATCCTGTGACACTAGTTATAGATTCCGATGCTTCACTTTAGGTTTACTGTATCCCTCTGGCCTTCTTATTGACGATGAAACAAAGAAATTGCACCGGAATTAAATACAAAAAGCACAACGCCGACTTAAGTACAAGAAGACTGACTCTTCTTACTGTGTATGTTTTGAACCATTTCATTGACACTAGTTATAGATTCCGATGCTTCACTTCAGGTTAACTGTATCCCTCTGACCTTCTTATTGACGATGAAACACAGATATTACATCGGCATTAAATACAAAAGGCACAATACCGAGTTAAGTACAAAAAGACTGACTCTTGTTACTGACTACGTTTTGAACCATTCCTGTGACACTAGTTATAGATTCCGATGCTTGCCTTCAGGTTTACTGTATCCCTCTGACCTTCTTACTGACGATGAAACACAGAAATTGCATCGGAATTAAATAGAAAAGGCACAATGCCGACTTAAGTACGAGAACACTGACTCTTCTTACCGTCTATGTTTTGAACCATTCCTATGACACTAGTTATAGATTCCGTAGCTTCACTTCATGTTTACCGTATCCCTCTGACCTTCTTATTGTCGATGAAACACTAAAATTGCATCGGTATTAAATAGATTAAGCAAATATGCCGACTTAAGTACAAGAAGACTGACTCTTCTTACTGACTGTGTTTTGAACTATTCCTGTAACACTAGTTATTGATTCCGATGCTTCACTTCAGGTTTACTGTATCCCTTGGACCTTCTCATTGACGATGAAACACAGAAATTGCATCGGAATTAAATACAAAAGGCACAATGCCGACTTAAGTACATGAAGACCGACTCCTCTTACTGACTATGTTTAGAACTATTTCTGTGACACTAGTTATAGATTCCGATGCTTCACTTCAGGTTTACTGTATCCCTTGGACCTTCTTATTGACGATGAAACACAGAAATTGCATCGGAATTTAATACAAAAGGCACAATGCCGACTTAAGTACATGAAGACGTACTCCTCTTACTGACTATGTTTAGAACCATTCCTGTGACACTAGTTATAGATTCCGATGCTTCACTTCAGGTTTACTGTATCCCTTGGACCTTCTTATTGACGATGAAACACTGAAATTGCATCGGAATTAAATACAAAAGGCACAATGCCGACTTAAGTACATGAAGACTGACTCTTCTTACTGACTATGTTTTGAACCATTCCTGTGACACTAGTTATATATTCCGATGCTACACTCCAGGTTTACTGTATCCCTCGGACCTTCTTATTGGCGATGAAACACAGAAATTGCATCGGAATTAAACACAAAAGGCACAATGCGGACTTAAGAACAAGAAGACTGACCCTTCTCTCTGACTATGTATTGAACCATTCCTGTGACACTAGTTATAGATTCCGATGCCTCACTTCAGGTTTACTGTATCCCTCTGACCTTCTTATTGACGATGAAACACAGAAATTGCACCGGAATTAAATACAAAAGGCACAATGCCGACTTAAGTACAAAAAGACTGACTCTTCCTACTGTGTATGTTTTGAACCATTCCATTGACACTAGTTAGAGATTCCGATGCTTCACTTCAGGTTTACTGTATCCCTCTGACCTTCTTATTGTAGATGAAACACAGAAATTACATCGGAATTAAATACAAAAGGCACAATGCCGACTTAAGTAAAAAAAGACTGACTTTTGTTACTGACTATGTTTTGAACCAATCCTGTGACACTAGTTATAGATTCCGATGCTTGACTTCAGGTTTACTTTATCCCTCTGACCTTCTTATTGACGATGAAACACAGAAATTGCATCGGAATTAAATACAAAAGGAACAATGCCGACTTAAGGACAAGAAGACCGACTCTTCTTACTGACGATGTTTTGAACCATTCCTGTGACACTTGTTATGGATTCCGATGCTACACTTCAGGTTTACTGTTTCCCTTGGACCTTCTTATTGACGATGAAACACAGAAATTGCATTGGAATTAAATACAAAAGGCACAATGCCGACTTAATTAGAAGACTGACTCTTCCTACTGTCGATGCTTGGAACCATTCCATTGACACTATTTATAGATTCAGATACTTCAGTCCAGGTTTACTGTATCCCTTGGACATTCTTATTGGCGATGAAACACAGAATTTGCATCGGAATTAAATAGAAAAGGCAGCATGCCGACTTAAGGACAAGAAGACTCACTCTTCTTACTGACTATGTTTTGAACCATTCCTGTGACACTAGTTATAGATTCCGATGCTTCACTTCAGTATTACTGTATCCCTTGGACCTTCTTATTGACGATGAAACACTGAAATTGCATCGGTATTAAATACAAAAGGCACAATGCCGACTTAAGTACATGAAGACCGACTCTTCTTACTGACGATGTTTTGAACCATTCCTGTGACACTTGTTATGGATTCTGATGCTGCACTTCAGGTTTACTGTTTCCCTTGGAACTTCTTATTGACGATGAAACACAGAAATTGCATTGGAATTAAATACAAAAGGCACAATGCCGACTTAATTAGAAGACTGACTCTTCCTACTGTCGATGCTTGGAACCATTCCATTGACACTATTTATAGATTCCGATACTTCAGTCCAGGTTTACTGTATCCCTTGGACATTCTTATTGACGATGAAACACAAAAATTGCATCGGAATTAAATACAAAAGGCACAATGCCGACTTAAGTACAAGAACACTGACTCTTCTTACCGTCTATGTTTTGAACCATTCCTATGACACTATTTATAGATTCCGTAGCTTCACTTCATGTCTACCGTATCCCTCTGACCTTCTTATTGTCGATGAAACACTAAAATTGCATCGGTATTAAATAGATTACGCAAATATGCCGACTTAAGTACAAGAAGACTGACTCTTCTTACTGACTGTGTTTTGAACTATTCCTGTAACACTAGTTATTGATTCCGATGCTTCACTTCAGGTTTACTGTATCCCTTGGACCTTCTTATTGACGATGAAACACAGATATTGCATCGGAATTAAATACAAAAGGCACAATGCCGACTTAAGTACATGAAGACCGACTCCTCTTACTGACTATGTCTAGAACCATTTCTGTGACACTAGTTATAGATTCCGATGCTTCACTTCAGGTTTACTGTATCCCTTGGACCTTCTTATTGACGATTAAACACAGAAATTGCATCGGAATTTTATACAAAAGGCACAATGCCGACTTAAGTACATGAAGACGGACTCCTCTTACTGACTATGTTTAGAACCATTTCTGTGACACTAGTTATAGATTCCGATACTTCACTTCAGGTTTACTGTATCCCTTGGACCTTCTTGTTGACGATGAAACACAGAAATTGCATCGGAATTAAACACAAAAGGCACAATGCCGACTTAAGGACAAGAAGACTGACCCTTCTTTCTGGCTATGTATTGAACCATTCCTGTGACACTAGTTATAGATTCCGATGCCTCACTTCAGGTTTACTGTATCCCTCTGACCTTCTTATTGACGATGAAACACAGAAATTGCACCGGAATTAAATACAAAAGGCACAATGCCGACTCAAGTACAAAAAGACTGACTCTTCCTACTGTGTATGTTTTGAACCATTCCATTGACACTAGTTAGAGATTCCGATGCTTCACTTCGGGTTTACTGTATCCCTCTGACCTTCTAATTGACGATGAAACACTGATATTACATCGGAATTAGATACAAAAGGCACAATGCCGACTTAAGGACAAGAAGACTGACTCTTCTTACTGTCTATGTTTTGAAAAATTCCATTGACACTAGTTATAGATTCCGATGCTTCACTTCCGGTTTACTGTATCCCTTGGACCTTCTTATTGACTATGAAACGCAGAAATTGCATCGGAATGAAATACAAAAGGCACAATGCCGACTTAAGTACAAGAAGACTGTATCTTCTTAATGACTATGTTTTGTACCGTTCCTGTGATACTAGTTATAGATTCCGATGCTTCACTCCTGGTTTACTGTATCCCTTGGACCTTCTTATTGACGATGAAACACAGAAATATCATCGGAATTAAATACAAAAGGCACAATGCCGACTTAAGGACAAGAAGACATACTCTTCCTACAGACTATGTTTTGAACCAATCCTGTGACACTAGTTATAGATTCCGATGCTTCTGTTTATGTTTACTGTATCCCTCTGGCCTTCTTATTGACGATGAAACACAGAAATTGCACCGGATTCAAATACAAAAAGCACAACGCCGACTTAAGTACAAGAAGACTGACTCTTCTTACTCTGTATATTTTGAACCATTTCATTGACACTAGTTTTAGATTCCGATGCTTCACTTCAGGTTTACTGTATCCCTCTGACCTTCTTATTGACGATGAAACACAGATATTACAACGGAGTTAAATACAAAAGGCACAATACCGAGTTAAGTACAAAAGGACTGACTCTTGTTACTGACTATGTTTGAACCATTCCTGTGACACTAGTTATAGATTCCGATGCTTGCCTTCAGGTATACTGTATCCCTCTGACCTTCTTACTGACGATGAAACACAGAAATTGCATCGGAATTAAATAGAAAAGGCACAATGCCGACTTAAGTACAAGAACACTGACTCTTCTTACCGTCTATGTTTTGAACCATTCCTATGACACTAGTTATGGATTCCGATGCTTCACTTCATGTTTACCGTATCCCTCTGACCTTCTTATTGACGATGAAACACAGAAATTGCATCGGAATTAAATACAAAAGGCACAATGCCCACTTATGGACAAGAAGACGGACTCTTCTTACTCACTATGTTTTGAACCATTCCTGTGACACTAGTTATAGATTCCGATGCTTCACTTCTGGTTTACTGTATCCCTCTGACCTTCTTATTCACGATGAAACACAGAAATTGCATCGGAATTAAATACAAAAGGCACAATGCCGACTAAAGGACAAGAAGATTGACTCTTCTTACTGTCTATGTTTTGATCCATTCCATTGACACTAGTTATAGATTCTGATGCTTCACTTCAGGTTTACTGTATCCCTTGGACCTTCTTATTGACGATGAAACACAGAAATAGAATCGGAATTAAATACAAAAGGCACAATGCCGACTTAAGGACAAGCAGACTCACTCTTCTTACTGACTATGTTTTGAACCATTCCTGTGACACTAGTTATAGATTCCGATGCTTCACTTCAGGTTTACTGTATCCCTTTGACCTACTTATTGACGATGAAACACAGAAATTGCATCGGAATTAAATACAAAAGGCACAATGCCGACTTAAGTAAATGAAGACTGACTCTTCTTACTGACTATGTTTTGAACCATTCCTGTGACACTAGTTATATATTCCGATGCTACACTCCAGGTTTACTGTATCCCTCGGACCTTCTTATTGGCGATGAAACACAAAAATTGCATCGGAATAAAATACAAGAGGCACAATGCCGACATAAGTACAAGAAGACTGCATCTTCTTACTGTCTATGATTTGAACCATTCCTGAGACATTAGTTATTGATTCCGATGATTCACTTCAGGTTTACTGTATCCCTCTGACTTTCTTATTGACGTTGAAAAACAGGAAATTGCATCGGAATTGAATAGAAAAGGCACAATGCCGACTTAAGTACAAGAAGATTGAGTCTTCTAACTGTCTATGTTATGAACCATTCCTGTGACACTAGTTACAGATTCCGATGCTTCACTTCAGGTTTACTGTATTCCTTGGACCCTCATATTGACGATGAAACACAGATATTGTGTCGGAATTTAATACAAAAGGCACAGTGCCGACTCAAGTACAAGAGGACTGACTCTTCTTACTGTCTATGATTTGAACCATTCCTGTGACACTAGTTATAGATTCAGATGCTTCACTTCAGGTTTACTGTATCCCTCTGACTTTCTTATTGACGATGAAACACAGAAATTGCATCGGAATTAAATACAAAATGCACAATGCCGACTTAAGTACAAGAAGACTGACTCTTCTAACTGTCTATGTTTTGAACCATTCCTGTGACAGTAGTTATAGATTCCGATGCTTCACTTCAGGTTTACTGTATCTCTTGGACCTTACTATTGACGATGAAACACAGAAATTGCATCGGAATTAAATAGAAAAGGCACAATGCCGACTTAGGTACAAGAAGACTGACTCTTGTTACTGACTATGTTTTGAACCATTCCTGTGACACTAGTTATAGATTCCGTTGCTTCACTTCAGGTTTACTGTATCCCATGTACCTTCTTATTGACGATGAAACACAGAAATTGCATCGGAATTAAACACATAAGGCACAATGCCGAAATAAGTACAAGATGACTGACTCTTCTTACTGTCTATGTTTTGAACCATTCCTGTGACACTAGTTATAGGTTACGATGCATCACTTCAGGTTTACTGTATCCCTTGGATCTTCTTATTGAGGATGATAGACAGAAATTGGATCGGAATTAAATACAAAAGGCACAATGCGCACTTAAGGACAAGAAGACTGACTCTTCTTACTGACTATGTTTTGAACCATTCCTGTGACACTAGTTATAGATTCCGATGCTTCACATCAAGTTTACTGTATCCCTCTGACCTTTTTATTGACGATGAAACACACAAATTTTATCGGAATTAAATAGAAAAGGCACACTGCCGACTTAAGTACAAGAAGACTGACTCTTCTTTCTGTCTATGTTTTGAACCATTCCTGTGACACTAGTTACAGATTCCGATGCTTCACTTCAGGTTTACTGTCTCCCTTGGACCATCTTATTGACAATGAAACACAGAAATTGCATCGGAATTAAATAGAAAAGGCACAATGCCGACTTAGGTATAAGAAGACTCACTCTTCTCACTGACTATGTATTGAACCATTCCTGTGACACTAGTTATCGATTCCGATGCTTCACTTCAGGTTTACTGTATCCCGTGGACCTTCTTATTGACGAAGAAACACAGAAATTGCATCGGAATTAAATACAAAAGGCACAATGCCGACTTGAGTACAAGAAGACTGTATCTTCTTACTGTCTATGTTTTGAACCATTCCTGTGAAACCAGTTATAGATTCCGATGTACACTCCAGGTTTACTGTATCCCTTGGACCTTCTTATTGACGATGAAACACAAAAATTGCATCGGAATTAAATACAAAAGGCACAATGCCGACTTAAGGACAAGACGACTGACTCTTCTTACTGACTATGTTTTTAAACATTCCTGTGACACTAGTTATAGATTCCGATGATTCACTTCAGGTTTACTGTATCCCTCTGACCTTTTTATTGACGATGAAACACAGAAATTCCATCGGAATTAAATACAAAAGGCACAATGCCGACTTAAGTACAAAAAGGCTGACTCTTCTTACTGTCTATGTTTTGAACCATTCCTGTGACACTACTTATAGATTCCGATGCTTCACTTCAGGTTTACTGTATCATTTGGACCGTCTTATTGACGATGAAACACAGAAAGTACATCTGCAATAAATACAAAAGGCACAATGCCGACTTAGGTACAAAAAGACTGACTCTTCTTACTGACTATGTTTTGAACCATTCCTGTGACACTAGTTATAGATTCCGATGCTTCACTTCAGGTTTACTGTATCCCGCTGACCTTCTTATTGACGATGAAACACAGAAATTGCATCGGAATTACATAGAAAAGGCACAATGCCGACTTAAGTACAAGAAGACTGACTCTTCTTACTGTCTATGCTTTGAACCATTCCTGTGACACTACTTATAGATTCCGATGCTTCACATCAGGTTTACTGTATCCCTCTGACCTCCTTGTTGACGATGAAACACAGAAATTGCATCGGAATTAAATACAAAATGCACAATGCCGAATTAAGTACAAGAAGACTGACTCTTCTTACTGCCTATGTTTTGAACCATTTCTGTGACACTAGTTATAGATTCCGATGCTTCACTTCAGGGTTACTGTATCCATCTGACCTGCTTATTGACGATGAAACCCAGAAATTGCATCAGAATTAAATACAAAAGGCACAATGCCGACTTAAGTAAAGGAAGACTGACGCTTCTTACTGTCTATGTTTTGAACCAATCCTGTGACACTAGTTATAAATTCCGATGCTTCACTTCAGGTTAACTGTATCATTTGGACCTTCATGTTGACGATGAAACACAGATATTACATCGGAAATAAATACATAAGGCACAATGCCGACTTAAGTACAAAAAGATTGACTCTTCTTACTGACTACGTTTTGAACCATTCCTGTGACACTAGTTATGGATTCCGATGCTTCACTTCACGGTTACTGTATCCCTCTGACCTTCTTATTGACGATGAAACACAGAAATTGCATCGGAATTGAATAGAAAAGGCACAATACCGACTTAAGTACAAGAAGATTGACTCTTGTAACTGTCTATGTTATGAACCATTCCTGTGACACTAGTTATAGATTCCGATGCTTCACTTCAGGTTTACTGTATTCCTTGGACCCTCTTATTGACGATGAAACACAGAAATTGCATCGGAATTTAATACAAAAGGCACAACGCCGACTCAAGTACAAGAAGACTGACTCTTCTTACTGTCTATGTTATGAACCAATCCTGTGACACTAGTTATAGATTCCGATGCTTCACTTCAGGTTTACTGTATCCCTCTGACCTTCTTATTGACGATGAAATACAGAAATTGCATCGGAATTAAATACAAAATGCACAATGCCGACTTAAGTACAAGAAGACTGATTCTTCTTACTGTCTAAGTTTTGAACCATTTCAGTGACACTAGTTATAGAGTCCGATGCTTCACTTCAGGTTTACTGAATCCCTCTTACCTTCTTATTGACGATGAAACACAGAAATTGCATCGGAATTAAATACAAAAGGCACAATGCTGACTTAAGTACAAGAAGACTGACTCTTCTTACTGTCTATGATTTGATCCATTTCTGTGACACTAGTTATAGATTCCGATGCGTCACTTCAGGTTTACTGTATCCCTTGGACCTTCTTATTGACGATGATACACAGAAATTGCCTCGGATTTAAATACAAAAGGCACAATGCAGACTTAAGTACAAGAAGACTGACTCTTCCTACTGTCTATGGTTGAATCATTCCATTGACAATAGTTATAGATTCCGATGCTTCACTTCAGGTTTTCTGTATCCCTTGCACCTTCTTATTGACGATGAAACAATGGAATTGCATCGGAATTAAATACAAAAGGCACACTGCCGACTTAAGTACATGAAGTCTGACTCTTCTTACTGACTATGTTTTGAACCATTCCTGTGACACTAGTTATAGATTCCTATGCTTCACTTCAGGTTTACTGTATCCCTTGGACCTTCTTATTGACGATGAAACACAGAAATTGCATCGGAATTAAATACAAAAGCAACAATGCCGACTCATGTACAAGAAGACTGACTCTTCTTACAGTCTATGATTTGAACCATTCCTGTGACACTAGTTATAGATTCTGATGCTTCACTTCAGGTTTACTGTATCCCTCTGACCCTCGTATTGACGATGAAACACAGAGATTGCATCGGAATTAAATACAAAATGCACAATGCCGACTTAAATACAAGAAGACTGACTCTTCTTACTGTCTATGTTTTGAACCATTTCTGTGACACTATTTACAGATTACGATGCTTCACTTCAGGGTTACTGTAACCGTCTCACCTTCTTATTGACGATGAAACACAGATATTGCATCGGAACTGAATACAAAAGGCACAATGCCGACTTAAGTACAAGAAGGGTGACTCTTCTTACTGCCTATGTTGAGAACCATTCCTGTGACACTAGTTATAGATTCCGATGCTTCACTCCAGGTTTACTGTTTCCCTTGGAACTTCTTATTGACGAAGAAACAATTAAATTGCATCGGATTTAAATACAAAAGGCACAATGCCGACTTAAGTACATGAAGACTGACTCTTCTTACTGTCTATGTTTTGAACCATTCCTGCGACACTAGTTATAGATTCCGATGCTTCACTTCAGGTTTGCTGTATCCCTTGGACCTTCTTATTGACGATGAAACACAGAAATTGCATCGGAATTAAATACAATAGGCACAATGCCGACATAAGTACAAGAAGGCTGACTCTTCTTACTGTCTACGTTGAGAACCATTCCTGTGACACTACTTATAGATTCCGATGCTTCACTCCAGGTTTACTGTATCCCTTGGCCCTTCTTATTGACGATGAAACACAGAAATTGCATCGGAATTAAATACATATGGCACAATGCCGACATAAGTACATGAAGACTGACTCTTCTTACTGACACTTGTTTTGAACCATTCCTGTGACACTAGTTATAGATTCCGATGCTTCACTTCATGTTTACCGTATCCCTCTGACCTTCTTATTGACGATGAAACACACAAATTTTATCGGAATTAAATAGAAAAGGCACACTGCCGACTTAAGTACAAGAAGACTGACTCTTCTTACTGTCTATGTTTTGAACCATTCCTGTGACACTAGTTATAGATTCCGATGCTTCACTTCAGGTTTACTGTATCATTTGGACCGTCTCATTGACGATGAAACACAGAAAGTACATCTGAAATAAATACAAAAGGCACAATGCCGACTTAAGTACAAAAAGACTGACTCTTCTTACTGACTATGTTTTGAACCATTCCTGTGACACTAGTTATAGATTCCGATGCTTCACTTCAGGTTTACTGTATCCCGCTGACCTTCTTATTGACGATGAAACACAGAAATTGCATCGGAATTACATAGAAAAGGCACAATGCCGACTTAAGTACAAGAAGACTGACTCTTCTTACTGTCTATGTTTTGAACCATTCCTGTGACACTACTTATAGATTCCGATGCTTCACATCAGGTTTACTGTATCCCTCTGACCTCCTTGTTGACGATGAAACACAGAAATTGCATCGGAATTAAATACAAAATGCACAATGCCGAATTAAGTACAAGAAGACTGACTCTTCTTACTGCCTATGTTTTGAACCATTTCTGTGACACTAGTTATAGATTCCGATGCTTCACTTCAGGGTTACTGTATCCATCTGACCTGCTTATTGACGATGAAACACAGAAATTGCATCAGAATTAAATACAAAAGGCACAATGCCGACTTAAGTAAAGGAAGACTGACGCTTCTTACTGTCTATGTTTTGAACCAATCCTGTGACACTAGTTATAAATTCCGATGCTTCACTTCAGGTTAACTGTATCATTTGGACCTTCATATTGACGATGAAACACAGATATTACATCGGAAATAAATACAAAAGGCACAATGCCGACTTAAGTACAAAAAGATTGACTCTTCTTACTGACTACGTTTTGAACCATTCCTGTGACACTAGTTATGGATTCCGATGCTTCACTTCACGGTTACTGTATCCCTCTGACCTTCTTATTGACGATGAAACACAGAAATTGCATCGGAATTGAATAGAAAAGGCACAATACCGACTTAAGTACAAGAAGATTGACTCTTCTAACTGTCTATGTTATGAACCATTCCTGTGACGCTAGTTATAGATTCCGATGCTTCACTTCAGGTTTACTGTATTTCTTGGACCCTCTTATTGACGATGAAACACAGAAATTGCATCGGAATTTAATACAAAAGGCACAACGCCGACTCAAGTACAAGAAGACTGACTCTTCTTACTGTCTATGTTATGAACCAATCCTGTGACACTAGTTATAGATTCCGATGCTTCACTTCAGGTTTACTGTATCCCTCTGACCTTCTTATTGACGATGAAATACAGAAATTGCATCGGAATTAAATACAAAATGCACAATGCCGACTTAAGTACAAGAAGACTGATTCTTCTTACTGTCTAAGGTTTGAACCATTTCAGTGACACTAGGTATAGAGTCCGATGCTTCACTTCAGGTTTACTGAATCCCTCTTACCTTCTTATTGACGATGAAACACAGAAATTGCATCGGAATTAAATACAAAAGGCACAATGCTGACTTAAGTACAAGAAGACTGACTCTTCTTACTGTCTATGATTTGATCCATTTCTGTGACACTAGTTATAGATTCCGATGCATCACTTCAGGTTTACTGTATCCCTTGGACCTTCTTATTGACGATGATACACAGAAATTGCCTCGGATTTAAATACAAAAGGCACAATGCAGACTTAAGTACAAGAAGACTGACTCTTCCAACTGTCTATGTTTGAATCATTCCATTGACAATAGTTATAGATTCCGATGCTTCACTTCAGGTTTTCTGCATCCCTTGCACCTTCTTATTGACGATGAAACAATGGAATTGCATCGGAATTAAATACAAAAGGCACACTGCCGACTTAAGTACATGAAGTCTGACTCTTCTTACTGACTATGTTTTGAACCATTCCTGTGACACTAGTTATAGATTCCTATGCTTCACTTCTGGTTTACTGTATCCCTTGGACCTTCTTATTGACGATGAAACACAGAAATTGCATCGGAATTAAATACAAAAGCAACAATGCCGACTCATGTACAAGAAGACTGACTCTTCATACAGTCTATGATTTGAACCATTCCTGTGACACTAGTTATAGATTCTGATGCTTCACTTCAGGTTTACTGTATCCCTCTGACCTTCGTATTGACGATGAAACACAGAGATTGCATCGGAATTAAATACAAAATGCACAATGCCGACTTAAATACAAGAAGACTGACTCTTCTTACTGTCTATGTTTTGAACCATTTCTGTGACACTAGTTACAGATTACGATGCTTCACTTCAGGGTTACTGTAACCGTCTCACCTTCTTATTGACGATGAAACACAGATATTGCATCGGAACTGAATACAAAAGGCACAATGCCGACTTAAGTACAAGAAGGGTGACTCTTCTTACTGCCTATGTTGAGAACCATTCCTGTGACACTAGTTATAGATTCCGATGCTTCACTCCAGGTTTACTGTTTCCCTTGGAACTTCTTATTGACGAAGAAACAATTAAATTGCATCGGATTTAAATACAAAAGGCACAATGCCGACTTAAGTACATGAAGACTGACTCTTCTTACTGTCTATGTTTTGAACCATTCCTGTGACACTAGTTATAGATTCCGATGCTTCACTTCAGGTTTGCTGTATCCCTTGGACATTCTTATTGACGATGAAACACAGAAATTGCATCGGAATTAAATACAATAGGCACAATGCCGACATAAGTACAAGAAGGCTGACTCTTCTTACTGTCTACGTTGAGAACCATTCCTGTGACACTACTTATATATTCCGATGCTTCACTCCAGGTTTACTGTATCCCTTGGCCCTTCTTATTGACGATGAAACACAGAAATTGCATCGGAATTAAATACATATGGCACAATGCCGACATAAGTACATGAAGACTGACTCTTCTTACTGACACTTGTTTTGAACCATTCCTGTGACACTAGTTATAGATTCCGATGCTTCACTTCATGTTTACCGTATCCCTCTGGCCTTCTTATTGACGATGAAACACACAAATTTTATCGGAATTAAATAGAAAAGGCACACTGCCGACTTAAGTACAAGAAGACTGACTCTTCTTACTGTCTATGTTTTGAACCATTCCTGTGACACTAGTTATAGATTCCGATGCTTCACTCCAGGTTTACTGTCTCCCTTGGACCTTCTTATTGACAATGAAACACAGAAATTGCATCGGAATTAAATATAAAAGGCACAATGCCGATTTCAGTATAAGAAGACTCCCTCTTCTCACTGACTATGTATTGAACCATTCCTGTGACACTAGTTATAGATTCCGATGCTTCACTTCAGGTTTACTGTATCCCTTGGACCTTCTTATTGACGATGAAGCACAAAAATTGCATGGGTATTAAATACAAAAGGCACAATGCCGACTTAAGTACAAGAAGACTGACTCTTCTTACTGTCTATGCTTTGATCCATTCCTGTGACAGTAGTTATGGATTCCGATGCTTCACTTCAGGTTTACTGTATCCCTTGGACCCTCGTATTAACGAAGAAACACAGAAATTGCCTTGGAATTAAATACAAAGAGCGCAATGCAGACTTAAGTACAAGAAGACTGACTCCTCCTACTGTCTATGTTTGAACCATTCCATTGACACTAGTTATAGATTCCGATGCTTCACTTCAGGTTTACTGTATCCCTTGGACCTTCTTATTGACGATGAAACAATGAAATTGCATCGGAATTAAATACAAAAGGCACAATGCCGACTTAAGTACATAAGGACTGACTCTTATTACTGACTATGTTTTGAACCATTCCTGTGACACTAGTTATAGATTCCGATGCTTCACGTCAGGTTTACTGGATCCCTTGGACCATCTTATTGACGATGAAACACAGAAATTGCATCTGAATTAAATACAAACGGCACAATGTCGACTTAAGGACAAGAAGACTGACTCTTCTTACTGCCTATGTTTTGAACCTTTCCTGTGACACTAGTTATAGATTCCGATGCTTGACTTCAGGTTTACTGTATCCCTTGGACCTTCTTATTGACGATGAAGCACCGAAATTGCATCGGAATTAAATACAAAAGCCACAAAGCCGACTCAAGTACAAGAAGACTGACTCTTCTTACTGTCTATGCTTTGAACCATTCCTGTGACACTAGTTATAGATTCCGATGCTTCACTTCAGGTTTACTGTATCCCTCTGACCTTCTTGTTGACGATGAAACACAGAAATTGCATCGGAATTAAATACAAAATGCACAATGTCGACTTAAGTACAGGAAGACTTACTCTTCTTACTGTCTATGATTTGAACCATTTCTGTGACACTAGTTACAGATTCCGATGCTTCACTTCAGGGTTACTGTAACCCTCTGACCTTCTTATTGACAATGAAACACAGAAATTGCATCGGAATTAAATAGAAAAGGCACAATGTTGACTTAGGTACAAGAAGACTGACTCTTGTTACTGACTATGTTTTGAACCATTCCTGTGACACTAGTTATAGATTCCGTTGCTTCACTTCAGGTTTACTGTATCCCATGTACCTTCTTATTGACGATGAAATACAGAAATTGCATCGGAACCAAATACATAAGGCACAATGCCGACATAAGTACATGTAGACTGACTCTTCTTACTGTCTATGTTTTGAACAATTCCTGTGACACTAGTTATAGGTTCCGATGCTTCACTTCAGGTGTACTGTATCCCTTGGAACTTCTTATTGAGGATGATAGCCAGAAATTGCATCGGAGTTAAATACAAAAGGCACAATGCGCACTTAAGGACAAGAAGACTGACTCTTCTTACTGACACTTGTTTTGAACCATTCCTGTGACACTAGTTATAGATTCCAATGCTTCACTTCATGTTTACTGTATCCCTCTGACCTTGTTATTGACGATGAAACACACAAATTTTATCGGAAGTAAATAGAAAAGACACACTGCCGAATTAAGTACAAGAAGACAGACTCTTCTTACTGTCTGTGTTTTGAACCATTCCTGTGACACTAGTTATAGTTTCCGATGCTTCACTCCAGGTTTACTGTCTCCCTTGGACCTTCTTATTGACAATGAACACAGAAATTGCATCGGAATTAAATAGAAAAGGCACAATGCCAACTTAAGTATAAGAAGACCCACTCTTCTCACTGACTATGTATTGAACCGTTCCTGTGACACTAGTTATAGATTCCGATGCTTCACTTCAGGTTTACTGTATCCCGTGGACCTTCTTATTGACGATGAAACACAGAAATTGCATCGGAATTAAATACAAAAGGCACAATGCCGACTTAAGTACAAGAAGACTGTATCTTCTTACTGTCTATGTTTTGAACCATTCCTGTGACACTAGTTATAGATTCCGATGTACACTCCAGGTTTACTGTATCCCTTGGAGCTTCTTATTGACGATGAAACACAAAAATTGCATCGGAATTAAATACAAAATGCACAATGCCGACTTAAGTACAAGAAGACTGACTCTTCTTACTGCCTATGATTTGAACCATTTCTGTGACACTAGTTATAGATTCTGATGCTTCACTTCAGGGTTACTGTATCCATCTGACCTGCTTATTCACGATGAAAGACAGAAACTGCATCGGAATTAAATACAAAAGGCACAATGCCGACTTAAGTACAAAAAGACTGACTCTTCTTACTGACTTCGTTTTGAACCATTCCTGTGACACTAGTTATAGATTCCGGTGCTGCACTTCAGGTTTACTGTATCCCTCTGACTTTCTTATTGACGATGAAACACAGAAATTGCATCGGAATTAAATACAAAATGCACAATGCCGACTTAAGTAGAAGAAGACTGCCTCTTCTATCTGTCTGTGTTTTGAACCATTCCTGTGACAGTAGTTATAGAGAACGATGCTTCACTTCAGGTTTACTGTATTCCTTGGACCCTCTTATTGACGATGAAACACAGAAATTGTGTCGGAATTTAATACAAAAGGCACAGTGCCGACTCAAGTACAAGAAGACTGACTCTTCTTACTGGCTATGTTTTGAACCATTCCTGTGACACTAGTTATAGATTCTGATGCTTCGCTTCAGGTTTACTGTATCCCTCTGACCTTCTTATTGACGATGAAACACAGAAATTGCATCGGAATTAAATACAAAATGCACAATGCTGACTTAAGTACAAGAAGTCTGACTCTTCTAATTGTCTATGTTTTGAACCATTCCTGTGACACTAGTTACAGATTCCGATGCTTCACTCCAGGTTTACTGTCTCCCTTGGACCATCTTATTGACAATGAAACACAGAAATTGCATCGGAATTAAATAGAAGAGGCACAATTCCGACTTAAGTATAAGAAGACTCACCTTTCTCACTGACTATGTATTGAACCATTCCTGTGACACTAGTTATAGATTCCGATGCTTCACTTCAGGTTTACTGTATCCCGTGGACCTTCTTATTGACGATGAAACACAGAAATTGCTTCGGAATTAAATACAAAAGGCACAAAGCCGACTTAAGTACAAGAAGACTGTATCTTCTTACTGTCTATGTTTTGATCCATTCCTGTGACACCAGTTATAGATTCCGATGTACACTCCAGGTTTACTGTATCCCTTGGACGTTCTTATTGACGATGAAACACAAAAATTGCATCGGAATTAAATACAAAAGGCACAATGCTGACTTAAGGACAAGACGACTGACTCTTCTTACTGACTATGTTTTTAAACATTCCTGTGACACTAGTTATAGATTCCGATGACTCACTTCAGGTTTACTGTATCCCTCTGACCTTCTTATTGACGAGGAAACACAGAAATTGCACCGGAATTAAATACAAAAGGCACAATGCCCACTTAAGTACAAAAAGACTGACTCTTCTTACTGTATATGTTTTGAACCATTCCTGTGACACTAGTTATAGATTCCGATGCTTCACTTCAGGTTTACTGTATCATTTGGACCGTCTTATTGACGATGAGACACAGAAAGTACATCTGAAATAAATACAAAAGGCACAATGCCGACTTAAGTACAAAAAGTCTGACTCTTCTTACTGACTATGTTTTGAACCATTCCTGCGACACTAGTTACAGATTCCGATGCTTCACTTCAGGTTTACTGTATCCCGCTGACCTTCTTATTGACGATGAAACACAGAAATTGCATCGGAATTATATAGAAAAGGCACAATGCCGACTTAAGTACAAGAAGACTGACTCTTCTTACTGTCTATGGTTTGAACCATTCCTGTGACACTACTTATAGATTTCGATGCTTCACATCAGGTTTACTGTATCCCTCTGACCTCCTTGTTGACGATGGAACACAGAAATTGCATCGGAATTTAATACAAAATGCACAATGCCGACTTAAGTACAAGAAGACTGACTCTTCTTACTGCCTATGTTTTGAACCATTTGTGACACTAGTTATAGATTCCGATGCTTCACTTTAGGGGTACTGTATCCATCTGACCTGCTTATTGACGATGAAACACAGAAATTGCATCGGAATTAAATACAAAAGGCACAATGCCGACTTAAGTATAGGAAGACTGAAGCCTCTTACTGTCTATGTTTTGAACCAATCCTGTGACACTAGTTATGGATTCCGATGCTTCACTTCAGGTTTACTGTATCATTAGGACCTTCATATTAACGATGAAACACAGATATTACATCGGAAATAAATACAAAAGGCACAATGCCGACTTAAGTACAAAAAGACTGACTCTTCTTACTGTCTACGTTTTGAACCATTCCTGTGACACTAGTTATAGATTCCGATGCTTCACTTCACGGTTACTGCATCCCTCTGACCTTCTTATTGACGATGAAACACAGAAATTGCATCGGAATTGAATAGAAAAGGCACAATACCGACTTAAGTACAAGAAGATTAACTCTTCTAACTGTCTATGTTATGAACCATTCCTGTGACACTAGTTATAGATTCCGATGCTTCACTTCAGGTTTACTGTATTCCTTGGACCCTCTTATTGACGATGAAACACAGAAATTGCATCGGAATTAAATACAAAAGGCACAATGCCGTTTTATGTACAAGAAGACTGACTATACCTACTGTCTGCGTTTTGAACCATTCCTGTGACACTAGTTATAGATTCCGATGCTTCACTTCAGGTTTACTGTATCCCTCTGACCTTCTTATTGACGATGAAACACAGAAATTGCATCGGAATTAAATACAAAAGGCACAATGCCGGCTTAAGTACAAGAAGACTGACTCTTCTTACTGTCTATGTTTTGAACCATTTCAGTGACACTAGTTATAGATTCCGATGATTCACTTCAGGTTTACTGAATCCCTCTTACCTTCTTATTGACGATGAAACCCAGAAATTGCATCGGAATTAAATACAAAAGGCACAATGCTGACTTAAGTACAAGAAGACTGACTCTTCTTACTGTCTATGATTTGATCCATTTCTGACACTAGTTATAGATTCCGATGCTTCACTTCAGGTTTACTGTATCCCTTGGACCTTCTTATTGACGATAATACACAGAAATTGCCTCGGAATTAAATGCAAAAGGCACAATGCAGACTTAAGTACAAGAAGACTGACTCTTCCTACTGTCTATGTTTGAAACATTCCATTGACAATAGTTATAGATTCCGATGCTTCACTTCAGGTTTTCTGTATCCCTTGCACCTTCTTATTGACGATGAAACAATGAAATTGCATCGGAATTAAATACAAAAGGCACACTGCCGACTTAAGTACATGAAGTCTGACTCTTCTTACTGACTATGTTTTGAACCATTCCTGTGACACTAGTTATAGATTCCTATGCTTCACTTCAGGTTTACTGTATCCCTTGGACCTTCTTATTGACGATGAAACACAGAAATTGCATCGGAATTAAATACAAAAGCAACAATGCCGACTCATGTACAAGAAGACTGACTCTTCTTACAGTCTATGATTTGAACCATTCCTGTGACACTAGTTATAGATTCTGATGCTTCACTTCAGGTTTACTGTATCCCTCTGACCTTCTTAATGACGATGAAACACAGAGATTGCATCGGAATTAAATACAAAATGCACAATGCCGACTTAAGTACAAGAAGACTGACTCTACTTACTGTCTATGATTTGAACCATTTCTGTGACACTAGTTACAGATTCCGATGCTTCACTTCAGGGTTACTGTAACCCTCTCACCATCTTATTGACGATGAAACACAGATATTGCATCGGAATTGAATACAAAAGGCACAAAGCCGACTTAAGTACAAGAAGGCTGACTCTTCTTACTGTCTATGTTGAGAACCATTCCTGTGACACTAGTTATAGATTCCGATGCTTCACTCCAGGTTCCCTGTTTCCCTTGGAACTTCTTATTGACGAAGAAACAATGAAATTGCATCGGAATTAAATACAAAAGGCACAATGCCGACTTAAGTACATGAAGACTGACTCTTCTTACTGTCTATGTTTTGAACCATTCCTGTGACACTAGTTATAGATTCCGATGCTTCACTTCAGGTTTGCTGTATCCCTTGGACCTTCTTATTGACGATGAAACACAGAAATTGCATCGGAATTAAATACAATAGGCACAATGCCGACGTAAGTACAAGAAGGCTGACTCTTCTTACTGTCAACGTTGAGAACCATTCCTGTGACACTAGTTATAGATTCCGATGCTACACTCCAGGTTTACTGTATCCCTTGGACCTTCTTATTGACGATGAAACACAGAAATTGCTTCGGAATTAAATACAAAAGGCACAATGCCGACTTAAGGACAAGAAGACTGACTCTTCTTACTTCCTATGCTTTGAACCATTCCTGTGACACTAGTTATAGATTCCGATGCTTCACTTCAGGTTTACTGTATCTCTCTGACCTTCTTATTGACGATGAAACAAAGAAATTGCATCGGAATTAAATGGAAAAGGGACAATGCCGACTTGAATGCAAGAAGTCTGACTCTTGTTACTGTCTATGTTTTTGTACCATTCCTGTGACACTAGTTTTAGATTCCTTTGCTTCACTTCAGGCTTACTGTATCCCTCTGACCTTCTTATTGACGATGAAACACCGAAAATGCATCGGAATTAAATAGAAATGGCACAATGCCGACTTAAGTACAAGAAGACTGACTCTTCTTACTGACTATGTTTTCAACCGTTCCTGTGACACTAATTACAGATTCCTATGCTTCACTTCAGGTTTACTGTATCCCTTGGACCTTCTAATTGACGATGAAACACAGAAATTGCATCGGAATTAAATACAAAACTCACAATGCCGACTTAAGTACAAGATGACTGACTCTTCTTAGTGTCTATGTTTCGAACCATTTCTGTGACACTAGTTATAGATTCCGATGCTTCACTTCAGGTTCACTGTATCCCTCTGACCTTCTTATTGACGATGAAGCACAGAAATTGCATCGGAATTAAATAGAAAATGCACAATGCCGACTTAAGTGCAAGAAGACTGACTCTTCTTACTGTCTATGCTTTGAACCATTCCTGTGACACGAGTTTTAGATTCCGATGCTTCACTTCAGATTTACTGTATCCCTTTGACCTTCTTATTGACGATGAAACACCGAAATTGCATCGGAATTAAATAGATAAGGCACAATGCCGCCTTAAGTACAAGCAGACTGACACTTCTTACTGTCTATGTTTTGAACCATTCCTGTGACACTAGTTATAGATTCCGATGCTTCACTACAGGTTTACTCTATCCCTTGGACCATCTTATTGACGATGAAACACAGGAATTGCCTCGGAATTAAATACAAATGGCACAATGCCGACTTAAGTACAAGAAGACTGACTCTTCCTACTGTCTATGTTTGAAAAATTCCATTGACACTAGTTATAGATTCCGATGCTTCACTTCAGGTTTACTGTTTCCCTTGGCACTTCTTAATGACGATGAAACAATGAAATTGCATCGGAATTAAATACAAAAGGCACAATGCCGACTTAAGTATATGAAGACTGATTCTTCTCACTGACTATGTTCTGAACCATTCCTGTGACTCTAGTTATAGATTCCGATGCTTCACTTCAGGTTTGCTCAATCCCTTGGTCCTTCTTATTGACGATGGAACTCAGAAATTGCATCGGAAATAGATACTAAAGGCACAATGCCGACTTAAGTACAAGAAGACTGACTCTTCTTACTATATATGTTTACAACCATTCCTGTGACACCAGTTATAGATTCCGATGCTTCACCTCCGGTTTACTGTATCATTTGGACCTTCTTATTGACGATGAAACACAAAAATTACATGTGAAATAAATACAAAAGGCACAATGCCGACTTAAGTACAAAAAGACTGACTCTTCTTACTGACTATGTTTTGAACCATTTCTATGACACTAGGTATAGATTCCGATGCATCACTTCAGGTTTACTGTATCCCTTGGATCTTCTTATTGACGATCATACACAGAAATTGCATCGGAATTAAATACAAAAGGCACAATGCGCACTTATGGAAAAGAAGACTGACTCTTCTTAGTGACTATGATTTGAACCATTCCTGTGACACTAGATATAGATTCCGATGCTTCACTTCATGTTTACTGTATCCCTCTGACCTTCGTATTGACGGTGAAACAAACAAATTTCATCGCAATTAAATAGAAAAGGCACAATGCCGACTTAAGTACAAGAAGACTGACTCTTCTTACTGTCTATGTTTTGAACCATTCCTGTGACACTAGTTATAGATTCCGATGCTTCACTCCAGGTTTACTGTATCCCTCTGACCTTCTTATTGACGATGAATCACCGAAATTGCATCGGAATTAAATAGATAAGGTACAATGCCGACTTAAGTGCTAGAAGACTGACTCTTCTTACTGTCCATGTTTTGAACAATTCCTGTGACACCACTTTTAGATTCCGATGCTTCACTTCAGGTTTACTGTATCCCTCTGACCTTCTTATTGACGATGAATCACCGAAATTGCATCGGAATTAAATAGATAAGGCACAATGCCGAAGTAGGTACAAGAAGACTGACTCTTGTTACTGACTATGTTTTGAACCATTCCTGTGACACTAGTTGTAGATTCCGTTGCTTCACTTCAGGTTTACTGTGTCCCTTGGACCTTCTTATTGACGATGAAACACAGAAATTGCATCGGAATTAGATACAAAAGGCACAATGCCGACATAAGTACATGAAGACAGACTCTTCTTACTGTCTATTTTTTGAACCATTCCTGTGACACCACTTTTAGATTCCGATGCTTCACTTCAGGTTTACTGTATCCCTCTGACCTTCGTATTGACGATGAATCACCGAAATTGCATCGGAATTAAATAGATAAGGCACAATGCCGAAGTAGGTACAAGAAGACTGACTCTTGTTACTGACTATGTTTTGAACCATTCCTGTGACACTAGTTATAGATTCCGTTGCTTAACTTCAGGTTTACTGTATCCCTCTGACCTTCTTATTGACGGTGAAACACAGAAATTGCATCGGAATTATATAGAAAAGGCACAATGCAGACTTAAGTACAAGAAGACTGACTCTTCTTACTGCCTATGTTTTGAACCATTACTGTGACACTAGTTATAGATTCCGATGCTTCACTTCAGGTTTACTGTATCCCTCTGACCTTCTTATTGACGATGAAACACAGAAATTGCATCGGAATTAAATACAAGAAGACTGACTCTTCTTACTATATATGTTTTGAACCATTTCTGTGACACTAGTTATAGATTCCGATGCTTCACTTCAGGTTTACTGTATCCCTTGGACCTTCTTATTGACGATGAAACACAGAAATTGCATCGGAATTAAATACAAAAGGCACAATGCCGACTTATGTACAAGAAGACTGACTCTACCTACTGTCTACGTTTTGAACCATTCCTGTGACACTAGTTATAGATTCCGATGCTTCACTTCAGGGTTACTGTATCCCTCTGACCTTCTTATTGACGATGAAGCACAGAAATTGTATCGGAATTAAATAGAAAGGGCAGAATGCCGACTTCAGTTCAAGAAGACTGACTCTTCTTACTGTCAATGCTTTGATCCATTCCTGTGACACTAGTTATAGATTCCGATGCTTCACTTCAGGTTTTTTTTATACCTTGGACCTTCTTATTGGCGATGAAACACAGAAATTGCCTCGGAATTAAATACAAAACGCACATTGACGACTTAAGTACAAGAAGACTGACTCTTCCCACTGTCTATGTTTGAACCATTCCATTGACACTAGTTATAGATTCCGATGCTTCACTTCAGGTTTACTGTTTCCCTTGGAACTTCTTATTGTCGATGATACAATGAAATTGCATCGGAATTAAATACAAAAGGCACAATGCCGACTTAAGTACAAGAAGACTGACTCTTCATACTGACTATGTTTCGAACCATTCCTGTGACACTAGTTATAGACTCCGATGCTTCACATCAGGTTTACTGTATCCCTTGGACCTTCTTATTGACGATGAAGCACAGAAATTGCATCGGAATATAATACAAATCGCACAATGAAGACACAAGTACAAGTAGACTGACTCTTCTTACTGTCTATGTTTTGAACCATTCCTGTGACACTAGTTAGAGACTCCAAAGCTTCACTTCAGGTTTACTGTATCCCTCTGACCTTCATATTGACGATGAATCACAGAAATTGCATCGGAAATAAATACAAAATGCACAATGACGACTTAAGTACAAGAAGACTGACTCTTCTTACTGTCTTTGTTTTGAACCATTTCTGTGACACTAGTTATAGATTCCGATGCTTCACTTCAGGTTTACTGGATCCCTTGAACCTTCTTATTGACGATGAAACACAGGAATTGCCTCGGGATTAAATACAAAAGGCACAATGCCGACTTAAGTACAAGAAGACTGACTCTTCCTACTGTCTATGTTTGAACCATTCCATTGACACTAGTTGTAGATTCCGATGCTTCACTTCAGGTTTACTGTTTCCCTTGGATCTTCTTATTGACGATGAAACAATGAAATTGCATCGGTATTAAATACAAAAGGCACAATGCCGACTTAAGTACAAGAAGACTGACTCTTTTTACTGACTATGTTTTGAACCATTCCGGTCACACTAGTTATAGATTCCGTTGCTTCACCTCAGGTTACTCTATCCCTTGGACCTTCTTATTGACGATGAAACACAGAAATTGCATCGGAATTAAATACAAATTGCACAATGCCGACATAAGTACATGACGACTGACTCTTCTTACTGACTATGTTTTGAACCATTCCTGTGACACTAGTTAGAGATTCCGATGCTTCACTTCAGGTTTGCTCAATCCCTTGGACCTTCTTATTGACAATGGAACACAGAAATTGCATCGGAAATCAATACTAAAGGCGCAATGCCGACTTAAGTACAAGAAGACTGACTCTTCTTACTATATACGTTTAGAACCATTCCTGTGACACCAGTTATAGATTCCGATGCTTCACCTCCAGTTTACTGTATCATTTTGACCTTCTTATTGACGATGAAACACAGAAATTACATCTGAAATAAATTCAAAAGGCACAATGCCGACTTAAGTACAAAAAGACTGACTCTTCTTACTGACTATGTTTTGAACCATTCCTGTGACACAAGTTATAGATTCCGATGCTTCACTTCAGGTTTACTGTATCCCTCTGACCTTCTTATAGACGATGAAACACAGAAATTGCATCGGAATTATATAGAAAAGGCACAATGCAGACTTAAGTACAAGAAGACTGACTCTTCTTACTGCCTATGTTTTGAACCATTCCTGTGACACTAGTTATAGATTCCGATGCTTCACTTTGGGTTTACTGTATCCCTCTGATCTTCTTATTGAAGATGAAACACAGAAATTGCATCGGAATTAAACACAAAATGCACAATGACGACTTAAGTACAAGAAGACTGACTCTTCTTACTGCCTATGTTTTGAACCATTTCTGTGACACTAGTTATAGATTCCGATGCTTCACTTCAGGTTTGCTCAATCCCTTGGTCCTTCTTATTGACGATGGAACACAGAAATTGCATCGGAAATAGATACTAAAGGCACAATGCCGACTTAAGTACAAGAAGACTGACTCTTCTTACTGCCTATGTTTTGAACCATTTCTGTGACACTAGTTATAGATTCCGATGCTTCACTTCAGGTTTGCTCAATCCCTTGGACCTTCTTATTGACGATGAAACACAGGAATTGCCTCGGAATTAAATACAAAAGGCACAATGCCGACTTAAGTACAAGAAGACTGACTCTTCCTACTGTCTATGTTTGAAAAATTCCATTGACACTAGTTATAGATTCCGATGCTTCACTTCAGGTTTACTGTTTCCCTTGGCACTTCCTAATGACGATGAAACAATGAAATTGCATCGGAATTAAATACAAAAGGCACAATGCCGACTTAAGTATATGAAGACTGATTCTTCTCACTGACTATGTTCTGAACCATTCCCGTGACACAAGTTATAGATTCCGATGCTTCACATCAGGTTTGCTCAATCCCTTGGTCCTTCTTATTGACGATGGAACACAGAAATTGCATCGGAAATAGATACTAAAGGCACAATGCTGACTTAAGTACAAGAAGACTGACTCTTCTTACTGCCTATGTTTTGAACCATTACTGTGACACTAGTTATAGATTCCGATGCTTCACTTCAGGTTTACTGTATCCCTCTGACCTTCTTATTGACGATGAAACACAGAAATTGCATCGGAATTAAATACAAGAAGACTGACTCTTCTTACTGTATATGTTTTGAACCATTTCTGTGACACTAGTTATAGATTCCGATGCTTCACTTCAGGTTTACTGTATCCCTTGGACCTTCTTATTGACGATGAAACACAGAAATTGCATCGGAATTAAATACAAAAGGCACAATGCCGATTTATGTACAAGAAGACTGACTCTAAATACTGTCTACGTTTTGAACCATTCCTGTGACACTAGTTATAGATTCCGATGCTTCACTTCAGGATTACTGTATCCCTCTGACCTTCTAATTGACGATGAATCACAGAAATTGAATCGGAATTGAATAGATAAGGCACAATGCCGAAGTAGGTACAAGAAGACTGACTCTTGTTACTGACTATGTTTTGAACCATTCCTGTGACACTAGTTACAGATTCCGTTGCTTCACTTCAGGTTTACTGTGTCCCTTGGACCTTCTTATTGACGATGAAACACAGAAATTGCATCGGAATTAGATACAAAAGGCACAATGCCGACATAAGTACATGAAGACAGACTCTTCTTACTGTCTATTTTTTGAACCATTCCTGTGACACCACTTTTAGATTCCGATGCTTCACTTCAGGTTTACTGTATCCCTCTGACCTTCGTATTGACGATGAATCACCGAAACTGCATCGGAATTAAATAGATAAGGCACAATGCCGAAGCAGGTACAAGAAGACTGACTCTTGTTACTGACTATGTTTTGAACCATTCCTGTGACACTAGTTATAGATTCCGTTGCTTAACTTCAGGTTTACTGTATTCCTCTGACCTTCTTATTGACGGTGAAACACAGAAATTGCATCGGAATTATATAGAAAAGGCACAATGCAGACTTAAGTACAAGAAGACTGACTCTTCTTACTGCCTATGTTTTGAACCATTACTGTGACACTAGTTATAGATTCCGATGCTTCACTTCAGGTTTACTGTATCCCTTGGACCTTCTTATTTTACGATGAAACACAGAAATTGCATCGGAATTAAATACAAAAGGCACAATGCCGACTTATGTACAAGAAGACTGACTCTACCTACTGTCTACGTTTTGAACCATTCCTGTGACACTAGTTATAGATTCCGATGCTTCACTTCAGGTTTACTGTATCCCTATGACCTTCTAATTGACGATGAAACACAGAAATAGAATCGGAATTGAATAGAAAAGGCACAATGCCGACTTAAGTACAAGAAGACTGACTCTTCTTACTGTCTATGTTTTGAACCATTCCTGTGACACTAGTTATATATTCCGATGCTTCACCACAGGTTTTACTGTGTCCCTTGGACCTTCTTATTGACGATGAAACACAGAAATTGCATCAGAGTTTAATAGAAAAGGCACAATGCCGACTCAAGTTCAAGATGACTGACTCTTCTTACTGTCTATGTTTTGAACCATTCCTGTTGCACTAGTTATAGATTCCGATGCTGCACTTCAGGTTTACTGTATCCCACTAACCTCCTTATTGACGATGCAACACAGAAATTGCATCGGAATTGAATACAAAATGCAAAATGCCGACTTAAGTACAAGAAGACTGTCTCTTCTTACTGTCTATGTTTTGAACCATTTCTGTGACACTAGTTATAGATTCCGATGCTTCACTTCAGGGTTACTGTATCCCTCTGACCTTCTTATTGACGATGAAACACAGAAATTGTATCGGAATTAAATAGAAAGGGCAGAATGCCGACTTCAGTTCAAGAAGACTGACTCTTCTTACTGTCAATGCTTTGATCCATTCCTGTGACACTAGTTATAGATTCCGATGCTTCACTTCAGGTTTTTTTTATCCCTTGGACCTTCTTATTGGCGATGAAACACAGAAATTGCATCGGAATTAAATACAAAACGCACATTGCCGACTTAAGTACAAGAAGACTGACTCTTCCTACTGTCTATGTTTGAACCATTCCATTGACACTAGTTATAGATTCCGATGCTTCACTTCAGGTTTACTGTTTCCCTTGGAACTTCTTATTGTCGATGATACAATGAAATTGCATCGGAATTAAATACAAAAGGCACAATGCCGACTTAAGTACAAGAAGACTGACTCTTCATACTGACTATGTTTCGAACCATTCCTGTGACACTAGTTATAGACTCTGATGCTTCACATCAGGTTTACTGTATCCCTTGGACCTTCTTATTGACGATGAAGCACAGAAATTGCATCGGAATTTAATACAAATCGCACAATGCCGACTCAAGTACAAGTAGACTGACTCTTCTTACTGTCTATGTTTTGAACCATTCCTGTGACACTAGTTAGAGATTCCAAAGCTTCACTTCAGGTTTACTGTATCCCTCTGACCTTCTTATTGACGATGAATCACAGAAATTGCATCGGAAATAAATACAAAATGCACAATGACGACTTAAGTACAAGAAGACTGACTCTTCTTACTGTCTTTGTTTTGAACCATTTCTGTGACACTAGTTATAGATTCCGATGCTTCACTTCAGGTTTACTGTATCCCTTGAACCTTCTTATTGACGATGAAACACAGGAATTGCCTCGGGATTAAATACAAAAGGCACAATGCCGACTTAAGTACAAGAAGACTGACTCTTCCTACTGTCTATGTTTGAACCATTCCATTGACACTAGTTGTAGATTACGATGCTTCACTTCAGGTTTACTGTTTCCCTTGCATCTTCTTATTGACGAAGAAACAATGAAATTGCATCGGTATTAAATACAAATGGCACAATGCCGACTTAAGTACAAGAAGACTGACTCTTTTTACTGACTATGTTTTGAACCATTCCGGTCACACTAGTTATAGATTCCGTTGCTTCACCTCTGGTTACTCTATCCCTTGGACCTTCTTATTGACGATGAAACACAGAAATTGCATCGGAATTAAATACAAATGGCACAATGCCGACATAAGTACATGACGACTGACTCTTCTTACTGACTATGTTTTGAACCATTCCTGTGACACTAGTTAGAGATTCCGATGCTTCACTTCAGGTTTGCTCAATCCCTTGGACCTTCTTATTGACGATGGAACACAGAAATTGCATCGGAAATCAATACTAAAGGCGCAATGCCGACTTAAGTACAAGAAGACTGACTCTTCTTACTATATACGTTTAGAACCATTCCTGTGACACCAGTTATAGATTCCGATGCTTCACCTCCAGTTTACTGTATCATTTTGACCTTCTTATTGACGATGAAACACAGAAATTACATCTGAAATAAATTCAAAAGGCACAATGCCGACTTAAGTACAAAAAGACTGACTCTTCTTACTGACTATGTTTTGAACCATTCCTGTGACACAAGTTATAGATTCCGATGCTTCACTTCAGGTTTACTGTATCCCTCTGACCTTCTTATAGACGATGAAACACAGAAATTGCATCGGAATTATATAGAAAAGGCACAATGCAGACTTAAGTACAAGAAGACTGACTCTTCTTACTGCCTATGTTTTGAACCATTCCTGTGACACTAGTTATAGATTCCGATGCTTCACTTCGGGTTTACTGTATCCCTCTGACCTTCTTATTGACGATGAAACACAGAAATTGCATCGGAATTAAACACAAAATGCACAATGCCGACTTAAGTACATGAAGACTGACTCTTCTTACTGCCTATGTTTTGAACCATTTCTGTGACACTAGTTATAGATTCCGATGCTTCACTTCAGGTTTACTGTATCCCTTGGACCTTCTTATTGACGATGAAACACAGAAATTGCATCGGAATTAAATACAAAAGGCACAATGCCGACTTATGTACAAGAGGACTGACTATACCTACTGTCTGCGTTTTGAACCATTCCTGTGACACTAGTTATAGATTCCGATGCATCACTTCAGGTTTACTGTATCCCTCTTACCTTATTGACGATGAAACACAGAAATTGCATCGGAATTAAATACAAATGGCACAATACCGACTTAAGTACAAGAAGACGGACTCTTCTTACTGTCTATGTTTTGAACCATTCCTGTGACACTAGTTATAGTTTCCGATGCTTCACTTCAGGTTTAGTGTATCCCTCTGACCTTCTTATTGACGATGAAACACAGAAATTGAATCGGAAATGAATAGAAAAGGCACAATGCCGACTTAAGTATAAGAAGACAGACTCTTCTTACTGTCTATGTTTTGAACCATTCCTGTGACACTAGTTATAGATTCCGATGCTTAACTTCAGGTTTACTGTGTCCCTTGGACCTTCTTATTGACGATGGAACACATAAATTGCATCGGAGTTTAATACAAAAGGCACAATGCCGACTCAAGTACAAGAAGACTGACTCTTCTTACTGTCTATGCTTTGAACCATTCCTGTGACACTAGTTATAGATTCCGATGCTTCACTTCAAGATTACTGTATCCCTCTGACCTCCTTATTGACGATGTAACACAGAAATTGCATCGGAATTAAATACAAAATGCACAATGCAGACTTAAGTACAAGGAGACTGACTCTTCCTACTGTCTATGTTTGAACCATTCCATTGACACTAGTTATAGATTCCGTAGCTTCACTTCAGGTTTACTGTTTCCCTTGGAACTTCTTATTGACGATGAAACAATGAAATTGCATCGGAATTAAATACAAAAGGCACAATGCCGACTTGAGTACAAGAAGACTGACTCTTCTTACTGACTATGTCATGAACCATTCCTGTGACACTAGTTATAGATTCCGATGCTTCACTTCAGGTTTACTGTATCCCTTGGACCTTCTTATTGACGATGAAACACAGAAATTGCATCGGAATTAAATACAAATGGCACAATGCCGACATAACTACATGAAGACTGACTCTTCTTACTGACTATGTTTTGAACCATTCCTGTGACACTAGTTATAGATTCCGATGCTTAACTTCAGGTTTACTGTGTCCCTTGGACCTTCTTATTGACGATGAAACACATAAATTGCATCGGAGTTTAAAACAAAAGGCACAATGCCGACTCAAGTACAAGAAGACTGACTCTTCTTACTGTTTATGCTTTGTACCATTCCTGTGACACTAGTTATAGATTCCGTAGCTTCACTTCACGTTTACTGTATCCCTCTGACCTCCTTATTGACGATGTAACACAGAAATTGCATCGGAATTAAATACCAAATGCACAATGCCGACTTAAGTACAAGAAGACCGACCCTTCTTACTGTCCATGTTTTAAACCATATCTGTGACACTAGTTATAGATTCCGATGCTTCACTTCAGGGTTACTGTATCCCCCTGACCTTTCTCATTGTCGATGAAACACAGAAATTGTATCGGAATTAAATAGAAAAGGCCGAATGCCGACTTCAGTGCAAGATGACTGACTCTTCTTACTATCTATGCTTTGATCCATTCCTGTGACACAAGTTATAGATTCCGATGCTTCACTTCAGGTTTTTTGTATCCCTTGGAGCTTCTTATTGACGATGAAACACAGAAATTGCCTCGGAATTAAATACAAAGGGCACAATGCCGACTTAAGTACAAGAAGATTGACTCTTCCTACAGTCTATGTTTGAACCATTCCATTGACACTAGTTATAGATTCCGTAGCTTTACTTCAGGTTTACTGTTTCCCTCGGAACTTCTTATTGACGATGAAACAATGAAATTGCATCGGAATTAAATACAAAAGGCACAATGCCGACTTAAGTACAAGAAGACTGACTCTTCTTACTGACTATGTTGACGATGAAACACAGAAATTGCATCGGAATTAAATACAAAGGGCACAATGCTGACTTAAGTACAAGTAGACTGACTCCTCCTACTGTCTATGTTTTGAACCATTCCTGTGACACTAGTTTTGGATTCCGATACTTCACTTCATGTTTACTGTATGCCTCTGACCTTCTTATTGACGATGTAACACAGAAATTGCATCGGAATTAAATACAAAAGGCACAATGCCGACTTAAGTACAAGAAGACTGACTCTTCCTAATGTCTATGGTTTGAACCATTCCTGTGACACTAGTTATAGATTCCGATGCTTCACTTCAGGTTTGCTCAATTCCTTGGACCTTCTTATTGACGATGGAACACAGAAATTGCATCGGAAATAAATACTAAAGGCGCAATGCCGACTTAAGTACAAGAAGACTGACTCTTCTTACTATATACGTTTAGAACCATTCCTGTGGCACCAGTTATAGATTCCGATGCTTCACCTCCAGTTTACTGTATCATTTTGACCTTCTTATTGACGATGAAACACAGAAATTACATCTGAAATAAATACAAAAGGCACAATACCGACTTAAGTACAAAAAGACTGACTCTTCTTACTGACTATGTTTTGAACCATTCCTGTGACACTAGTTCTAGATTCCGATGCTTCACTTCAGGTTTACTGTATCCCTCTGACCTTCTTATTGACGATGAAACACAGAAATAGCATCGGAATTAAACACAAAATGCACAATGCCGACTTAAGTACAAGAAGACTGACTCTTCTTACTGACTATGTTTTGAACCATTTCCGTGACACTAGTTATAGATTCCGATGCTTTACTTCAGGTTTACTGTATCCCTTGGACCTTCTTATCGACGATGAAACACAGAAATTGCATCGGAATTAAATACAAAAGGCACAATGCCGTTTTATGTACAAGAAGACTGACTATACCTACTGTCTGCGTTTTGAACCATTCCTGTGACACTAGTTATAGATTCCGATGCTTCACTTCAGGTTTACTGTATCCCTCTTACCTTATTGACGATGAAACACAGAAATTGCATCGGAATTAAATACAAAAGGCACAATACCGACTTAAATACAAGAAGACTGACTCTTCTTACTGTCTATGTTATGAACCATTCCTGTGACACTAGTTATAGATTCCGATGCTTAACTTCAGGTTTACTGTGTCCCTTGGACCTTCTTATTGACGATGAAACACATAAATTGCATCGGAGTTTAAAACAAAAGGCACAATGCCGACTCAAGTACAAGAAGACTGACTCTTCTTACTGTTTATGCTTTGTACCATTCCTGTGACACTAGTTATAGATTCCGATGCTTCACTTCACGTTTACTGTATCCCTCTGACCTCCTTATTGACGATGTAACACAGAAATTGCATCGGAATTAAATACAAAATGCACAATGCCGACTTAAGTACAAGAAGACCGACCCTTCTTACTGTCCATGTTTTAAACCATATCTCTGACACTAGTTATAGATTCCGATGCTTCACTTCAGGGTTACTGTATCCCCCTGACCTTTCTCATTGACGATGAAACACAGAAATTGTATCGGAATTAAATAGAAAAGGCCGAATGCCGACTTCAGTGCAAGATGACTGACTCTTCTTACTGTCTATGCTTTGATCCATTCCTGTGCCACTAGTTATAGATTCCGATGCTTCACTTCAGGTTTTTTGTATCCCTTGGAGCTTCTTATTGACGATGAAACACAGAAATTGCCTCGGAATTAAATACAAAGGGCACAATGCCGACTTAAGTACAAGAAGACTGACTCTTCCTACAGTCTATGTTTGAACCATTCCATTGACACTAGTTATAGATTCCGTAGCTTTACTTCAGGTTTACTGTTTCCCATGGAACTTCTTATTGACGATGAAACAATGAAATTGCATCGGAATTAAATACAAAAGGCACAATGCCGACTTAAGTACAAGAAGACTGACTCTTCTTACTGACTATGTTGACGATGAAACACAGAAATTGCATCGGAATTAAATACAAAAGGCACAATGCTGACTTAAGTACAAGAAGACTGACTCCTCCTACTGTCTATGTTTTGAACCATTCCTGTGACACTAGTTTTGGATTCCGATGCTTCACTTCATGTTTACTGTATGCCTCTGACCTTCTTATTGACGATGAAACACTGAAATTGCATCGGAATTGAATACAAAAGACACAATGCCGACTTAAGCACTAGAAGACTGACTCTTGTTACTGACTATGTTTTGAACCATTCCGGTCACACTAGTTATAGATTCCGTTGCTTCACCTCAGGTTACTCTATCCCTTGGACCTTCTTATTGACGATGAAACACAGAAATTGCATCGGAATTAAATACAAAAGGCACAATGCCGGCATAAGTACATGAAGACTGACTCTTCTTACTGACTATGTTTTGAACCATTCCTGTGACACTAGTTATAGATTCCGATGCTTCACTTCAGGTTTACTGTATCCCATGGATCTTCTTATTGACGATGATACACAGAAATTGCATCGGAATTAAATACAAAAGGCACAATGCGCACTTAAGGACAAGAAGACTGACTCTTCTTACCGACTATGTTTTGAACCATTCCTGGGACACTAGTTATAGACTCCGATGCTTTACTTCATGTTTCCTGTATCCCTCTGACCTTCTTATTGACGATGAAACACAAAAATTGCATCGGAATTAAATACAAAAGGCAGAATGCCGACTTAAGTACAAGAAGACTGACTCTTCTTACTGTCTATGTTTTGAATCATTCCTGTGACACTAGGTATAGATTCCGATGCTTCACTCTAGGTTTACTGTATCCCTTGGACCTACTTATTGACGATGAAACACAGAGATTGCATCTGAATTAAATAGAAATGGCACAATGCCGACTTAAGTACAAGATGACTCACTCTTCTCACTGACTATGTATTGAAAAATTCCTGTGACTCTAGTTATAGTTTCCGATGCTTCACTTCAGGTTTACTGTATCCCTTGGACCTTCTTATTGACGATGAAACACAGAAATTCCATCGGAATTAAATACAAAAGGCACAATGCTGACTTAAGTACAAGAAGACTAACTCTTCCTACTGCCTATGTTTTGAACCATTCCTGTGACACTAGTTTTGGATTCCGTTGCTTCACTTCAGGTTTACTGTATGCCTCTGACCTTCTTATTGACGATGAAACACAGAAATTGCATCGGAATTAAATACAAAAGGCACAATGCCGACTTAAGTACAAGAAGACTGACTCTTCCTAACGTCTATGGTTTGAACCATTCCTGTGACACTACTTATACATTCCGATGCTTCACTTCAGGTTTACTGACTCCCTTGGACGTTCTTATTGACGATGAAACACAGAAATTGCATCGGAATTGAATACAAAAGGCACAATGCCGACATAAGTACAAGAAGACTGACTCTTCTTACTGGCTATGTTTTGAACCATTTCCGTGACACTAGTTATAGATTCCGATGCTTTACTTCAGGTTTACTGTATCCCTTGGACCTTCTTATCGACGATGAAACACAGAAATTGCATCGGAATTAAATACAAAAGGCACAATGCCGTTTTATGTACAAGAAGACTGACTATACCTACTGTCTGCGTTTTGAACCATTCCTGTGACACTAGTTATAGATTCCGATGCTTCACTTCAGGTTTACTGTATCCCTCTTACCTTATTGACGATGAAACACAGAAATTGCATCGGAATTAAATACAAAAGGCACAATACCGACTTAAATACAAGAAGACTGACTCTTCTTACTGTCTATGTTATGAACCATTCCTGTGACACTAGTTATAGATTCCGATGCTTAACTTCAGGTTTACTGTATCCCTCTGACCTTCTTATTGGCGATGAAACACAGAAATAGCATCGGAATTAAACACAAAATGCACAATGCCGACTTAAGTACAAGAAGACTGACTCTTCTTACTGACTATGTTTTGAACCATTTCCGTGACACTAGTTATAGATTCCGATGCTTTACTTCAGGTTTACTGTATCCCTTGGACCTTCTTATCGACGATGAAACACAGAAATTGCATCGGAATTAAATACAAAAGGCACAATGCCGTTTTATGTACAAGAAGACTGACTATACCTACTGTCTGCGTTTTGAACCATTCCTGTGACACTAGTTATAGATTCCGATGCTTCACTTCAGGTTTACTGTATCCCTCTTACCTTATTGACGATGAAACACAGAAATTGCATCGGAATTAAATACAAAAGGCACAATACCGACTTAAATACAAGAAGACTGACTCTTCTTACTGTCTATGTTATGAACCATTCCTGTGACACTAGTTATAGATTCCGATGCTTAACTTCAGGTTTACTGTGTCCCTTGGACCTTCTTATTGACGATGAAACACATAAATTGCATCGGAGTTTAAAACAAAAGGCACAATGCCGACTCAAGTACAAGAAGACTGACTCTTCTTACTGTTTATGCTTTGTACCATTCCTGTGACACTAGTTATAGATTCCGATGCTTCACTTCACGTTTACTGTATCCCTCTGACCTCCTTATTGACGATGTAACACAGAAATTGCATCGGAATTAAATACAAAATGCACAATGCCGACTTAAGTACAAGAAGACCGACCCTTCTTACTGTCCATGTTTTAAACCATATCTGTGACACTAGTTATAGATTCCGATGCTTCACTTCAGGGTTACTGTATCCCCCTGACCTTTCTCATTGACGATGAAACACAGAAATTGTATCGGAATTAAATAGAAAAGGCCGAATGCCGACTTCAGTGCAAGATGACTGACTCTTCTTACTGTCTATGCTTTGATCCATTCCTGTGACACAAGTTATAGATTCCGATGCTTCACTTCAGGTTTTTTGTATCCCTTGGAGCTTCTTATTGACGATGAAACACAGAAATTGCCTCGGAATTAAATACAAAGGGCACAATGCCGACTTAAGTACAAGAAGACTGACTCTTCCTACAGTCTATGTTTGAACCATTCCATTGACACTAGTTATAGATTCCGTAGCTTTACTTCAGGTTTACTGTTTCCCTTGGAACTTCTTATTGACGATGAAACAATGAAATTGCATCGGAATTAAATACAAAAGGCACAATGCCGACTTAAGTACAAGAAGACTGACTCTTCTTACTGACTATGTTGACGATGAAACACAGAAATTGCATCGGAATTAAATACAAAAGGCACAATGCTGACTTAAGTACAAGAAGACTGACTCCTCCTACTGTCTATGTTTTGAACCATTCCTGTGACACTAGTTTTGGATTCCGATGCTTCACTTCATGTTTACTGTATGCCTCTGACCTTCTTATTGACGATGAAACACTGAAATTGCATCGGAATTGAATACAAAAGACACAATGCCGACTTAAGCACTAGAAGACTGACTCTTGTTACTGACTATGTTTTGAACCATTCCGGTCACACTAGTTATAGATTCCGTTGCTTCACCTCAGGTTACTCTATCCCTTGGACCTTCTTATTGACGATGAAACACAGAAATTGCATCGGAATTAAATACAAAAGGCACAATGCCGGCATAAGTACATGAAGACTGACTCTTCTTACTGACTATGTTTTGAACCATTCCTGTGACACTAGTTATAGATTCCGATGCTTCACTTCAGGTTTACTGTATCCCATGGATCTTCTTATTGACGATGATACACAGAAATTGCATCGGAATTAAATACAAAAGGCACAATGCGCACTTAAGGACAAGAAGACTGACTCTTCTTACCGACTATGTTTTGAACCATTCCTGGGACACTAGTTATAGACTCCGATGCTTTACTTCATGTTTCCTGTATCCCTCTGACCTTCTTATTGACGATGAAACACAAAAATTGCATCGGAATTAAATACAAAAGGCAGAATGCCGACTTAAGTACAAGAAGACTGACTCTTCTTACTGTCTATGTTTTGAATCATTCCTGTGACACTAGGTATAGATTCCGATGCTTCACTCTAGGTTTACTGTATCCCTTGGACCTACTTATTGACGATGAAACACAGAGATTGCATCTGAATTAAATAGAAATGGCACAATGCCGACTTAAGTACAAGATGACTCACTCTTCTCACTGACTATGTATTGAAAAATTCCTGTGACTCTAGTTATAGTTTCCGATGCTTCACTTCAGGTTTACTGTATCCCTTGGACCTTCTTATTGACGATGAAACACAGAAATTCCATCGGAATTAAATACAAAAGGCACAATGCTGACTTAAGTACAAGAAGACTAACTCTTCCTACTGCCTATGTTTTGAACCATTCCTGTGACACTAGTTTTGGATTCCGTTGCTTCACTTCAGGTTTACTGTATGCCTCTGACCTTCTTATTGACGATGAAACACAGAAATTGCATCGGAATTAAATACAAAAGGCACAATGCCGACTTAAGTACAAGAAGACTGACTCTTCCTAACGTCTATGGTTTGAACCATTCCTGTGACACTACTTATACATTCCGATGCTTCACTTCAGGTTTACTGACTCCCTTGGACGTTCTTATTGACGATGAAACACAGAAATTGCATCGGAATTGAATACAAAAGGCACAATGCCGACATAAGTACAAGAAGACTGACTCTTCTTACTGGCTATGTTTTGAACGATTCCTGTGACACTAGTTATAGATTCCGATGCCTCACTTCAGGTTTTCTGAATCCCTTGGACCTTCTTATTGACGATGAAACACAGAAATTGCATCGGAAATAAATACAAAAGGCACAATGCCGACTTAAGTACAAGGAGACTGACTCTTCTTACTGTCAATGTTTTGAACCATTCCTGTGACGCTAGTTATAGATTCCGATGCTTCACTTCAGGTTTACTGTATCACTTGGACCTTCTTATTGACGATGAAACACAGAAATAGCGTCGGAATTAAATAGAAAAGGCATAATGCCGACTTAAGTACAAGAAGACTGACTCTTCTTACTGACTATGTTTTGAACCACTCCATTGACACTAGTTGTATATCCTGATGCTTCACTTCAGGTTTACTGTTTCCCTTGGAACTTCTTATTGACGATGAAACAATGAAATTGCATCGGAATTAAATACAAAAGGCACAATGCCGACTTAAGTACAAGAAGACTGACTCTTGTTACTGACTATGTTTTGAACCATTCCGGTCACACTAGTTATAGATTCCGTTGCTTCACCTCAGGTTACTCTATCCCTTGGACCTTCTTATTGACGATGAAACAATGAAATTGAATCGGAATTAAATACAAGAGGCACAATGCCGACATAAGTACATGAAGACTGACTCTTCTTACTGACTATGTTTTGAACCATTCCTGTGACACTAGTTATAGATTCCGATGCTTCACTTCAGGTTTACTGTATCCCATGGATCTTCTTATTGACGATGATACACAGAAATTGCATCGGAATTAAATACAAAAGGCACAATGCGCACTTAAGGACAAGAAGACTGACTCTTCTTACTGACTATGATTTGAACCATTCCTGGGACACTAGTTATAGACTCCGATGATTTACTTCATGTTTCCTGTATCCCTCTGACCTTCTTATTGACGATGAAACACAAAAATTGCATCGGAATTAAATAGAAAAGCCACAATGACGACTTCAGTATAAGAAGCCTGACTCTTTTTACTGTCAATGATTTGAACCATTATTGTGACACTAGTTATAGATTCCGATGCTTCACTCCAGGTTTACTGTATCCCTTGGACCTTCTTATTGACGATGAAACACAGAGATTGCATCTGAATTAAATAGAAAAGCCACAATGCCGACTTAAGTACAAGATGACTCACTCTTCCCACTGACTATGAATTGAAAAATTCCTGTGACACTAGTTATAGGGTCCGATGCTTCATTTCAGGTTTACTGTATCCCTCGGACCTTCTTATTGACGATTAAACGCCGAAATTGCATCGGAATTAAGTAGATAAGGCACAATGCCGACTTAAGTGCAAGAAGACTGACCCTTCTTACTGTCTATGTTTTGAACCATTCCTGTGACACTAGTTTCAGATTGCGATGCTTCACTTCAGGTTTACTGTATCCCACTGACCTTCTTATTGACGATGAAACACCGAAATTGCATCGGAATTAAATAGATAAGGCACAATGCCGAAGTAGGTACAAGAATACTGACTCTTTTTACTGACTATGTTTTGAACCATTCCTGTGACACTAGTTATAGATTCCGATGCTTCACTCCAGGTTTACTGTATCCCTTGGACCTTCGTATTGACCATGAACACAGAAATTGCATCGGAATTAAATATAAAAGGCACAATGCCGACTTACGTACAAGAAGACTCACTCTTCTCACTGACTGTGCATTGAACCATTCCTGTGACACTAGTTATAGACTCCGATGCTTCACTTCGTGTTTACTGTATCACTTGGACCTTCTTATTGACGACGAAACACAGAAATAGCGTCGTAATTAAATAGAAAACGCATAATGCCGACTTAAGTACAAGAAGACTGACTCTTCTTACTGACTATGTTTTGAACCATTCCATTGACACTACTTGTAGATCTCGATGCTTCACTTCAGTTTTACTGTTTCCCTTGGAACTTCTTACTGACGATGAAACAATGAAATTGCATCGGAATTAAATACAAAAGGCACAATGCCGACTTAAGTACAAGAAGACTGACTCTTGTTATTGACTATGTTTTGAACCATTCCGGTCACACTAGTTATAGATTCCGTTGCTTCACCTCAGGTTACTCTATCCCTTGGACCTTCTTATTGACGGTGAAACACAGAAATTGCATCGGAATTAAATACAAAAGGCACAATGCCGACATAAGTACATGAAGACTGACTCTTCTTACTGACTATGTTTTGAACCATTCCTGTGACACTAGTTATAGATTCCGATGCTTCACTTCAGGTTTACTGTATCCCATGGATCTTCTTATTGACGATGATACACAGAAATTGCATCGGAATTAAATACAAAAGGCACAATGCGCACTTAAGGACAAGAAGACTGACTCTTCTTACTGACTATGTTTTGAACCATTCCTGGGACACTAGTTATAGACTCCGATGCTTTACTTCATGTTTCCTGTATCCCTCTGACCTTCTTATTGACGATGAAACTCAAAAATTGCATCGGAATTAAATGGAAAAGACACAATGCCGACTTAAGTACAAGAAGACTGACACTTCTTACTGTCTATGATTTGAACCATTAATGTGACACTAGTTAAAGATTCCGATGCTTCACTCCAGGTTTACTGTATCCCTTGGACCTTCTTATTGACGATGAATCACAGAGATTGCATCTGAATTAAATAGAAAAGCCACAATGCCGACTTAAGTACAAGATGACTCACTCTTCCCACTGACTATGTATTGAAAAATTCCTGTGACACTAGTTATAGGTTCCGATGCTTCACTACAGGTTTACTGTATCCGTTGGACCTTCTTATTGACGATGAAACACTGAAATTGCATCAGAATTAAATACAAAATGCACAATTTCGACTTAAGTACAAGAAGACTGACTTTTCTTACTGTCTATGTTTTGAACCATTTCTGTGACACTAGTTATAGATTCCGATGCTTCACTTCAGGGTTACTGTATCCCTCTGACCTTCTTATTGACGATGAATCACAGAAATTGTATCGGAATTAAATACAAAAGGCAGAATGCCGACTTAGTGCAAGAAGACTGACTCTTCTTACTGTCTATGTTTTGAACCATTCCTGTGACACCAGTTATAGATTCCGATGCTTCACTCCAGGTTTACCGTATCCCTTGGACCTTCTTATTGACGATGAAACACAGAGATTGCATCTGAATTAAATAGAAATGGCACAATGCCGACTTAAGTACAAGATGAATCACTCTTCTCACTGACTATGAATTGAAAAATTCCTGTGACACTAGTTATAGGTTCCGATGCCTCACTTCAGGTTTACTGTATCCCTTGGACCTTCTTATTGACGATGAAACACAGAAATTGCGTCGGAATTAGATACAAAAGGCACAATGCTGACTTAAGTACAAGAAGACTGACTCTTCCTACTGTCTATGTTTTGAACCATTCCTGTGACCCTAGTTTTGGATTCCGATGCTTCACTTCAGGTTTACTGTATGCCTCTGACCTTCTTATTAACAATGAAACACAGAAATTGCATTGGAATTAAATACAAAAGGCACAATGCCGACTTAAGTACAAGAAGACTGACTCTTCCTAATGTCTATGGTTTGAACCATTCCTGTGACACTACTTATAGATTCCGATGCTTCACTTCAGGTTTACTGAATCCCTTGGACGTTCTTATTGACGATGAAACACAGTAATTGCATCGGAATTGAATACAAAAGGCACAATGCCGACATAAGTACAAGAAGACTGACTCTTCTTACTGGCTATGTTTTGAACCATTCCTGTGACACTAGTTATAGATTCCGATGCTTCACTTCAGGTTTTCTGAATCCCTTGCACCTTCTTATTGACGATATAACACAGAAATTGCATCGGAAATAAGTACAAAAGGCACAATGCCGACTTAAGTACAAGAAGACTGGCTCTTCTTACTGTTAATGATTTGAACCATTCCTGTGACGCTAGTTATGGATTCCGATGCTTCACTTCAGGTTTACTGTATCACTTGGACCTTCTTATTGACGACGAAACACAGAAATAGCGTCGGAATTAAATAGAAAAGGCATAATGCCGACTTAAGAACAAGAAGACTGACTGTTCTTACTGACTATGTTTTGAACCATTCCATTGACACTAGTTGTAGATCCCGATGCTTCACTTCAGGTTTACTGTTTCCCTTGGAACTTCGTACTGACGATGAAACAATGAGATTGCATCGGAATTAAATACAAAAGGCACAATGCCGAATTAAGTACAAGAAGACTGACTCTTGTTACTGACTATGTTTTGAACCATTCCGGTCACACTAGTTATAGATTCCGTTGCTTCACCTCAGGTTACTCTATCCCTTGGACCTTCTTATTGACGATGAAACACAGAAATTGCATTGGAATTAAATACAAAAGGCACAATGCCGACATAAGTACATGAAGACTGACTCTTCTTACTGACTATGCTTTGAACCATTCCTGTGACACTAGTTATAGATTCCGATGCTTCACTTCAGGTTTACTGTATTCCATGGATCTTCTTATTGACGATGATACACAGAAATTGCATCGGAATTAAATACAAAAGGCACAATGCGCACTTAAGGACAAGAAGACTGACTCTTCTTACTGACTATGATTTGAACCATTCCTGGGGCATTAGTTATAGACTCCGATGATTTACTTCATGTTTCCTGTATCCCTCTGACCTTCTTATTGACGATGAAACACAAAAATTGAATCGGAATTAAATAGAAAAGGCACAATGCCGACTTAAGTACAAGAAGACTGACTCTTCTTACTGTCTATGATTTGAACCATTATTGTGACACTAGTTATAGATTCCGATGCTTCACTCCAGGTTTACTGTATCCCTTGGACCTTCTTATTGACGATGAAACAATGAGATTGCATCTGAATTAAATAGAAAAGCCACAATGCCGACTTAAGTACAAGGTGACTCACTCTTTCCTCTGACTATGAATTGAAAAATTCCTGTGACACTAGTTATAGGTTCCGATGCTTCACTTCAGGTTTACTGTATCCCTTGGACCTTCTTATAGACGATTAAACGCCGAAATTGCATCGGAATTAAATAGATAAGGCACAATGCCGACTTAAGTGCAAGATGACTGACCCTTCTTACTGTCTATGTTTTGAACCATTCCTGTGACACTAGTTATAGATTCCGATGCTTCACTTCAGGTTTACTGTATTCCATGGATCTTCTTATTGACGATGATACACAGAAATTGCATCGGAATTAAATACAAAAGGCACAATGCGCACTTAAGGACAAGAAGACTGACTCTTCTTACTGACTATGATTTGAACCATTCCTGGGGCATTAGTTATAGACTCCGATGATTTAATTCATGTTTCCTGTATCCCTCTTACCTTCTTATTGGCGATGAAACACAAAAATTGCATCGGAATTAAATAGAAAAGGCACAATGCCGACTTAAGTACAAGAAGACTGACTCTTCTTACTGTCTATGATTTGAACCATTATTGTGACACTAGTTATAGATTCCGATGCTTCACTCCAGGTTTACTGTATCCCTTGGACCTTCTTATTGACGATGAAACACAGAGATTGCATCTGAATTAAATAGAAAAGCCACAATGCCGACTTAAGTACAAGGTGACTCACTCTTTCCACTGACTATGTATTGAAAAATTCCTGTGACTCTAGTTATGGGTTCCGATGCTTCACTTCAGGTTTACTGTATCCCTTGGATCTTCTTATTGACGATTAAACGCCGAAATTGCATCGGAATTAAATAGATAAGGCACAATGCCGACTTAAGTGCAAGAAGACTGACCCTTCCTACTGTCTATGTTTTGAACCATTCCTGTGACACTAGTTTTAGATTCCGATGCTTCACTTCAGGTTTACTGTATCCCTCTGACCTTCTTATTGACGATGAAACACCGAAATTGCATCGGAATTAAATAGATAAGGCACAATGCCGAAGTAGGTACAAGAAGACTGACTCTTGTTACTGACTATGTTTTGAACCATTCCTGTGACACTAGTTATAGATTCCGATGCTTCACTCCAGGTTTACTGTATCCCTTGGACCTTCTTATTGACGATGAACACAGAAATTGCATCGGAATTAAATATAAAAGGCACAATGCCGACTTAAGTACAAGAAGACTCACTCTTCTCACTGACTATGTATTGAACCATTCCTGTGACACTAGTTATAGATTCCGATGCTTCACTTCAGGTTTACTGTATCCCTTGGACCTTCTTATTGACGATGAAACACAGAATTTGCATCGGAATTAAATACAAAAGGCACAAAGCCGACTTAAGTACAAGAAGACTGACTCTTCTTACTGGCTATGTTTTGAACCATTCCTGTGACACTAGTTATAGATTCCGATGCTTCACTTCAGGTTTACTGTATCCCTCTGACCTTCTTATTGACGATGAAACACAGAAATTGCATCGGAACTGAATACAAAAGGCACAACGCCGACATAAGTACAAGAAGACTGACTCTTCTTACTGGCTATGTTTTGAACCATTCCTGTGACACTAGTTATAGATTCCGATGCTTCACTTCAGGTTTACTGTATCCCTTGGACCTTCTTATTGACGATGAAACACAGAAATTGCATCGGAATTAGATACAAATGGCACAATGCCGACTTAAGTACAAGAAGACTCACTCTTCTCACTGACTATGTATTGAACCATTCCTGTGACACTAGTTATAGATTCCGATGCTTCACTTCAGGTTTGCTGTATCCCTTGGACCTTCTTATTTACGATGAAACACAGAAATTGCATCGGAATTAAATACAAAAGGCACAAAGCCGACTTAAGTACAAGAAGACTGACTCTTCTTACTGGCTATGTTTTGAACCATTCCTGTGACACTAGTTATAGATTCCGATGCTTCACTTCAGGTTTACTGTATCCCTCTGACCTTCGTATTGACGATGAAACACAGAAATTGCATCGGAACTGAATACAAAAGGCACAACGCCAACATAAGTACAAGAAGACTGACTCTTCTTACTGGCTATGTTTTGAACCATTCCTGTGACACTAGTTATAGATTCCGATGCTTCACTTCAGGTTTACTGTATCCCTTGGACCTTCTTATTGACGATGAAACACAGAAATTGCATCGGAATTAGATACAAATGGCACAATGCTGACTTAAGTACAAGAAGACTGACTCTTCCTACTGTCTATGTTTTGAACTATTCCTGTGACACTAGTTTTGGATTCCGATGCTTCACTTCAGGTTTAATGTATGCCTCTGACCTTCTTATTGACGATGAAACACAGAAATTGCATCGGAATTAAATACAAAAGGCACAAGGCCGACTTAAGTATAAGAAGACTGACTCTTCCTAATGTCTATGGTTTGAACCATTCCTGTGACACTACTTATAGATTCTGATGCTTCACTTCAGGTTTACTGAATCCCTTGGTCGTTCTTATTGACGATGAAACACAGAAATTGCATCGGAATTGAATACAAAAGGCACATTGCCGACATAAGTACAAGAAGACTGACTCTTCTTACTGGCTATGTTTCGAACCACTCCTGTGACACTAGTTATAGATTCCGATGCTTCACTTCAGGTTTTCTGAATCCCTTGGACCTTCTAATTGACGATGAAACACAGAAATTGCATCGGAAATAAATACAAAAGGCACAATGCCGACTTAAGTTCAAGAAGACTGACTCTTCTTACTGTCAATGTTTTGAACCATTCCTGTGACGCTAGTTATAGATTCCGATGCTTCACTTCAGGTTTACTGTATCACTTGGACCTTCTTATTGACGACGAAACACAGAAATTACGTCGGAATTAAATGGAAAAGGCATAATGCCGACTTAAGTACAAGAAGACTGACTCATCTTACTGACTACGTTTTGAACCATTCCATTGACACTAGTTGTAGATCCTGATTCTTCACTTCAGGTTTACTGTTTCCCTTGGAACTTCGTATTGACGATGAAACAATGAAATTGCATCGGAATTAAATACAAAAGGCACAATGCCGACTTAAGTACAGGAAGACTGACTCTTGTTACTGACTATGTTTTGAACCATTCCGGTCACACTAGTTATAGATTCCGTTGCTTCACCTCAGGTTACTCTATCCCTTGGACCTTCTTATTGACGATGAAACACAGGAATTGCATCGCAATTAAATACAAAAGGCAGAATGCCGACATAAGTACATGATGACAGACTCTTCTTACTGACTATGTTTTGAACCATTCCTATGACACTAGTTATAGATTCCGATGCTTCACTTCAGGTTTACTGTGTCCCATGGATCTTCTTATTGACGATGATACACAGAAATTGCATCGGAATTAAATACTAAAGGCACAATGCGCACTTAAGGACAAGAAGACTGACTCTTCTTACTGACTGTGATTTGAACCATTCCTGGGACACTAGTTATAGACGCCGATGATTTACTTCATGTATCCTGTATCCCTCTGACCTTCTTATTGACGATGAAACACAAACATTGCATCGGAATTAAATAGAAAAGCCACAATGCTGACTTAAGTACAAGATGACTCACTCTTCCCACTGACTATGTATTGAAACATTCCTTAGTTATAGGTTCCGATGCTTCACTTCAGGGTTACTGTATCATTTGGTTCTTCTTATTGACGATTAAACGCCGAAATTGCATCGGAATTAAATAGATAAGGCACAATGCCGACTTAAGTGCAAGAAGACTGACCCTTCTTACTGTCTATGTTTTGAACCATTCCTGTGACACTAGTTTTAGATTCCGATGCTTCACTTCAGGTTTACTGTATCCCTATGACCTTCTTATTGACAATGAAACACCGAAATTGCATCGAAATTAAATGGATAAGGCACAATGCCGAAGTAGGTACAAGAAGACTGACTTTTGTTACTGACTATATTTTGAACCATTCCTGTGACACTAGTTATAGATTCCGATGCTTCACTCCAGGTTTACTGTATCCCTTGGACCTTCTTATTGACGATGAACACACAAATTGCATCGGAATCAAATATAAAATGCACAATGCCGACTTAAGTACAAGAAGACTCACTCTTCTCACTGACTATGCATTGAACCATTCCTGTGACACTAGTTGTAGATTCCGATGCTTCACTTCTGGTTTACTGTATCCCTTGGACCTTCTTATTGACGATGAAACACAGAAATTGCATCGGAATTAAATTCAAAAGGCACAAAGCCGACTTAAGTACAAGAAGACTGACTCTTCTTACTGGCTATGTTTTGAACCATTCCTGTGACACTAGTTATAGATTCCGATGCTTCAGTTCAGGTTTACTGTAACTCTCTGACCTTCTTATTGACGATGAAACACAGAAATTGCCTCGGAATTAAATACAAAAGGCACAATGCCGACTTCGGTACAAGAAGACTGACTCTTCCTACTGTCTATGTTTGAACCATTCCATTGACACTAGTTGTAGATTCCGAAGCTTCACTTCAGATTTACTGTTTCCCTTGGAACTTCTTATTGACGATGAAACATTGAAATTGAATCGGAATTAAATACAATAGGCACAATGCCGACTTAAGAACAAGAAGACTGACTCTTCTTACTGTCTATGTTTTGAACCATTCCTGTGACACTAGTTATAGATTCCGATGCTTTACTTCAGGTTTACTGTATCCCTCTGACCGTCTTATTGACGATGTAACACAGAAATTGCATCGGAATTAAATACAAAATGCACAATGCCGACATAAGTACAAGAAGACTGACTCTTCTTACTGTCTATGTTTTCAACCATTTCTGTGACACTAGTTATAGATTCCGAAGCTTCACTTCAGGGTTACTATATCCCTCGGACCTTCTTATTGACGATGAAACAATGAAATTGCATCGGAATTAAATACAATAGACACAATGCCGACTTATGTATAAGAAGATTGACTCTTGTTACTGACTATGTTTTGAACCATTCCGGTCACACTAGTTATAGATTCCGTTGCTTCACCTCAGGTTACTCTATCCCTTGGACCTTCTTATTAACGATGAAACACAGATATTGCATCGGAATTAAATAGAAAAGGCACAATGCCGACATAAGTACATGAAGACTGACTCCTCTTACTGACTATGTTTTGAACCATCCCTGTGACACTAGTTATAGATTCCGATGCTTCACTTCAGGTTTACTGTATCCCATGGATCTTCTTATTGACGATGATACACAGAAATTGCATCGGAATTAAATACAAAAGGCACAATGCGCACTTATGGACGAGAAGACTGACTCTTCTTACTGACTATGTTTTGAACCATTTCTGGAACACTAGTTATAGACTCCGATGCTTCACTTCATGTTTACTGTATCCCTCTGACCTTCTTATTGACGATGAAACACACAAATTGCATCGGAATTAAATAGAAATGGCACAATGCCGACTTAAGTACAAGAAGACTGACTCTTCTTACTGTCTATGTTTTGAACCATTCCTGTGACACTAGTTATAGATTCCGATGCTTCACTCCAGGTTTTACTGTATGCCTTGGACCTTTTTATTGACGATGAAACACAGAGATTGCATCTGAATTAAATAGAAAAGGCACAATGCTGACTTAAGTACAAGATGACTCACTCTTCTCACTGACTATGTATTGAAAAATTCCTGTGACGCTAGTTATAGGTTCCGATGCTTCACTTCAGGTTTACTGTATCCCTATGACCTTCTTATTGACAATGAAACACCGAAATTGCATCGAAATTAAATGGATAAGGCACAATGCCGAAGTAGGTACAAGAAGACTGACTTTTGTTACTGACTATATTTTGAACCATTCCTGTGACACTAGTTATAGATTCCGATGCTTCACTCCAGGTTTACTGTATCCCTTGGACCTTCTTATTGACGATGAACACACAAATTGCATCGGAATCAAATATAAAAGGCACAATGCCGACTTAAGTACAAGAAGACTCACTCTTCTCACTGACTATGCATTGAACCATTCCTGTGACACTAGTTGTAGATTCCGATGTTTCACTTCTGGTTTACTGTATCCCTTGGACCTTCTTATTGACGATGAAACACAGAAATTGCATCGGAATTAAATTCAAAAGGCACAAAGCCGACTTAAGTACAAGAAGACTGACTCTTCTTACTGGCTATGTTTTGAACCATTCCTGTGACACTAGTTATAGATTCCGATGCTTCAGTTCAGGTTTACTGTAACTCTCTGACCTTCTTATTGACGATGAAACACAGAAATTGCCTCGGAATTAAATACAAAAGGCACAATGCCGACTTCGGTACAAGAAGACTGACTCTTCCTACTGTCTATGTTTGAACCATTCCATTGACACTAGTTGTAGATTCCGAAGCTTCACTTCAGATTTACTGTTTCCCTTGGAACTTCTTATTGACGATGAAACATTGAAATTGAATCGGAATTAAATACAATAGGCACAATGCCGACTTAAGTACAAGAAGACTGACTCTTCTTACTGTCTATGTTTTGAACCATTCCTGTGACACTAGTTATAGATTCCGATGCTTTACTTCAGGTTTACTGTATCCCTCTGACCGTCTTATTGACGATGTAACACAGAAATTGCATCGGAATTAAATACAAAATGCACAATGCCGACATAAGTACAAGAAGACTGACTCTTCTTACTGTCTATGTTTTCAACCATTTCTGTGACACTAGTTATAGATTCCGAAGCTTCACTTCAGGGTTACTATATCCCTCGGACCTTCTTATTGACGATGAAACAATGAAATTGCATCGGAATTAAATACAATAGACACAATGCCGACTTATGTATAAGAAGATTGACTCTTGTTACTGACTATGTTTTGAACCATTCCGGTCACACTAGTTATAGATTCCGTTGCTTCACCTCAGGTTACTCTATCCCTTGGACCTTCTTATTAACGATGAAACACAGATATTGCATCGGAATTAAATAGAAAAGGCTCAATGCCGACATAAGTACATGAAGACTGACTCCTCTTACTGACTATGTTTTGAACCATCCCTGTGACACTAGTTATAGATTCCGATGCTTCACTTCAGGTTTACTGTATCCCATGGATCTTCTTATTGACGATGATACACAGAAATTGCATCGGAATTAAATACAAAAGGCACAATGCGCACTTATGGACGAGAAGACTGACTCTTCTTACTGACTATGTTTTGAACCATTTCTGGAACACTAGTTATAGACTCCGATGCTTCACTTCATGTTTACTGTATCCCTCTGACCTTCTTATTGACGATGAAACACACAAATTGCATCGGAATTAAATAGAAATGGCACAATGCCGACTTAAGTACAAGAAGACTGACTCTTCTTACTGTCTATGTTTTGAACCATTCCTGTGACACTAGTTATAGATTCCGATGCTTCACTCCAGGTTTTACTGTATGCCTTGGACCTTTTTATTGACGATGAAACACAGAGATTGCATCTGAATTAAATAGAAAAGGCACAATGCTGACTTAAGTACAAGATGACTCACTCTTCTCACTGACTATGTATTGAAAAATTCCTGTGACGCTAGTTATAGGTTCCGATGCTTCACTTCAGGTTTACTGTATCCCTTGGACCTTCTTATTGGCGCTGAAACACAGAAATTGCATCGGAATTAAATACAAAAGGCACAATGCTGACTTAAGTACAAGAAGACTGACTCATCATACTGTCTTTGTTTTGAACCATTCCTGTGACATTAGTTATAGATTCCGATGCTTCACTTCAGGTTTTCTGAATCCCTTGGACCTTCTTATTGGCTAAGAAACACAGTAATTGCATCGGAAATAGATACAAAAGGCACAATGCCGACTTAAGTACAAGAAGACTGACTTTTCTTACTGTCAATGTTTTGAACCATTCCTGTGACGCTAGTTATAGATTCCGATGCTTCACTTCAGGTTTACTGTATCACTTGGACCTTCTTATTGACGACGAAACACAGAAATAGCGTCGGAATTAAATAGAAAAGGCAAAAGGCCGACTTAAGTACAAGAAGACTGACTCTTCTTACTGACTATGTTTTGAACCATTCCTGTGACACTAGTTGTAGATTCCGATGGTTCACTTCAGGTTTACTGTATACCTTGGACCTTCTAATTGACGATGAAACACAGAAATTGCGTCGGAATTAAATACAAAAGGCACAATGCCGACTTAAGTACAAGAAGACTGACTCTTCTTACTATGTTTCGAACCGTTCCTGTGACACTAATTATAGATTCCGATGCTTCCCTTCAGGTTTACTGTATCCCTAAGACCTTCTTATTGACGATGAAACACAGAAATTGCATCGGAATTAAATACAAAAGGCACAATGAACACATAAGTACATGAAGACTGACTCTTCTTACTGACTATGTTTTGAACCATCAATGTGACACTAGTTATAGATTCCGATGCTTCACTTCAGGTTTACTGTATCCCATGGATCTTCTTATTGACGATGATACACAGAAATTGCATCGGAATTAAATACAAAAGGCACAATGCCGACATAAGTACATGAAGACTGACTCTTCTTACTGACTATGTTTTGAACCATCCCTGTGACACTAGTTATAGATTCCGATGCTTCACTTCAGGTTTAATGTATCCCATGGATCTTCTTATTGACGATGATACACAGAAATTGCATCGGAATTAAATACAAAAGGCACAATGCGCACTTAAGGACAAGAAGACTGAATCTTCTTACTGACTATGTTTTGAACCATTCCTGGGACACTAGTTATAGACTCCGATGCTTCACTTCATGTTTACTGTATCCCTCTGACTTCCTTATTGACGATAAAACACAGAAATTGCATCGGAATTAAATACAAAAGGCACAATGCCGACATAAGTACATGAAGACTGACTCTTCTTACTGACTATGTTTTGAACCAACCCTGTGACACTAGTTATAGATTCCGATGCTTCACTTTAGGTTTACTGTATCCCTTGGACCTTCTTATTGACGATGGAAAACAGAGATTGCATCTGAATTAAATAGAAAAGGCACAATGCCGACTTAAGTACAAGATGACTCACTCTTCTCACTGACTATGTATTGAAAAATTCCTGTGACCCTAGTTATAGGTTCCGATGCTTCACTTCAGGTTTACTGTATCCCTTGGACCTTCTTATTGGCGCTGAAACACAGAAATTGCATCGGAATTAAATACAAAAGTTACAATGCCGTCTTAAGTACAAGAAGACTGACTCTTATTACTGTCTATGTTTTGAACCATTCCTGTGACATTAGTTATAGATTCCGATGCTTCACTTCAGGTTTACTGTATCCTTTGCACCTTCTTATTGGCGACGAAACACCGAAATTGCATAGGATTTAAATAGAAAAGGCACAATGCCGACTGAAGTACAAGAAGACTGACTCCTCCTATTGTCTATGCTTTGAACCATTCCTGTGACACTAGTTATAGATTCCGATGCTTCACCTCCGGTTTACTGTATCCCTCTCACCTTCTTATTAGCGATGAAACACAGAACTTGCATCGGGATCAAATAGAAAAGGCACAATGCTGACTTAAGGACGAGAAGACTGACTCTTCTTACTGACTATGTTTGAACCATTCCTGTGACACTAGTTAAAGATTCCGATGCTTAAATTCAGGTTTAATGTATCCCTTGGACCTTCTTATTGACGATGAAACACAGAAATCGCATCGGCATTAAATACAAAAGGCACAATGAAGTCTTAAGTACACGAAGACGGACCCATCTTACTGACTATGTTTTGAACCATTCCTGTGACACTAGTTATAGATTCCGATGCTTCACTTCAGGTTTACTGTATCCCTTGGACCTTCTTATTGACGATAAAACACAGAAATTGCATCGGAAGTAAATACAAAAGGCACAATGCCGACATAAGTACATGAAGACTGACTCTTCTTACTGACTATGTTTTGAATAATCCCTGTGACACTAGTTATAGATTCCGATGCTTCACTTCAGGTTTACTGTATCACATGGATCTTCTTATTGACGATGATACACAGAAATTGCATCGGAATTAAATAAAAAGGCACAATGCGCACTTAAGGACAAGAAGACTGACTCTTCTTACTGACTATGTTTTGAACCAGTCCTGGGACACTAGTTATAGACTCCGATGCTTCACTTCATGTTTACTGTATGCCTCTGACTTTCTTATTGACGATAAAACACAGAAATTGCATCGGAATTAAATACAAAAGGCACAATGCCGACATAAATACATGAAGACTGACTCTTCTTACTGACTATGTTTTGAACCAACCCTGTGACACTAGTTATAGATTCCGATGCTTTACTTTAGGTTTACTGTATCCCTTGGACCTTCTTATTGACGATGGAAAACAGAGATTGCATCTGAATTAAATAGAAAAGGCACAATGCCGACTTAAGTACAAGATGACTCACTCTTCTCACTGACTATGTATAGAAAAATTCCTGTGACACTAGTTATAGATTCCGATGCTTCACTTCAGGTTTACTGTATCCCTCTGACATTCTTATTGACGATGAAACACAGAAATTGCATCGGAATTGAATACAAAAGGCACAATGCCGACATAAGTACAAGAAGACTGAGTCTTCTTACTGGCTATGTTTTAAACCATTCCTGTGACACTAGTTGTAGATTCCGATGCTTCACTTCAGGTTTACTGTATACCTTGGACCTTCTTATTCACGATGAAACACAGAAATTGCATCGGAATTAAATACAAAAGGCACAATGCCGACTTAAGGACGAGAAGACTGACTCTTCTTACTGACTATGTTTGAACCATTCCTGTGACACTAGTTATAGATTCCGATGCTTCACTTCAGGTTTACTGTATCCCTTGGACCTTCTTATTGACGATGAAACACAGAAATTGCATCGGCATTAAATACAAAAGGCACAATGAAGACTTAAGTACACGAAGACGGACCCATCTTACTGTCTATGTTTTGAACCATTCCTGTGACACTAGTTATGGATTCCGATGCTTCACTTCAGGTTTACTGTATCCTTTGGACCTTCTTATTGACGATGAAACACAGAAATTGCATCGGGATTAAATACAAAAGGCACAATGCCGACTTAAGGACGAGAAGACTGACTCTTCTTACAGCCTATGTTTTGAACCATTCCTGTGACACTAGTTATAGATTCCGATGCTTCACTCCAGGTGTGCTGTATCCCTTGGACCTTCTTATTGACGATGAAACACAGAGATTGCATCTGAATTAAATAGAAAAGGCACAATGCCGACTTAAGTACAAGAAGACTCACTCTTCTCACTGACTATGTATTGAAAAATTCCTGTGACACTAGTTATAGATTCCAATGCTTCACTTCAGGTTTACTGTATCCCTTGGACCTTCTTATTGACGATGAAACACCGAAATTGCATCGGGATTAAATACAAAATGCACAATGCTGACTTAAGTACAAGAAGAATGACTCTTCCTACTGTCTAATTTGAAATATTCCTGTGACCCTAGTTATGGATTCCGATGCTTCACTTCAGGTTTACTGTATCCCTTGGACCTTGTTATTGACGATGAAACACATAAATTGCGTCGGAATTAAATACAAAAGGCACAATGCGCACTTAAGGACAAGAAGACTGACTCTTCTTACTGACTATGATTTGAACCATTCCTGGGACACTAGTTATAGACGCCGATGATTTAATTCATGTTTTCTGTATCCCTCTGACCTTCTTATTGACGATGAAACACAAAAATTGCATCGGAATTAAATAGAAAAGGCACAATGCCGACTTAAGTACAAGAGGACTGACTCTTCTTACTGTCTATGATTTGAACCATTATTGTGACACTAGTTATAGATTCCGATGCTTCACTCCAGGTTTAGTGTATCCCTTAGACCTTCTTATTGATGATGAAAGACAGAGATTGCATCTGAATTAAATAGAAAAGCCACAATGCCGACTTAAGTACAAGATGACTCACTCTTCCCACTGACTATGTATTGAAAAATTCCTGTGACACTAGTTATAGGTTCCGATGCTTCACTTCAGGTTTACTGTATCCCTTGGACCTTCTTATTGACGATTAAACGCCGAAATTGCATCGGAATTAAATAGATAAGGCACAGTGCCGACTTAAGTGCAAGAAGACTGACCCTTCTTACTGTCTATGTTTTGAACCATTCCTGTGACACTAGTTTTAGATTCCGATGTTTCACTTCAGGTTTACTGTATCCCTCTGACCTTCTTATTGACGATGAAACACCGAAATTGCATCGGAATTAAATAGATAAGGCACAATGCCGAAGTAGGTACAAGAAGACTGACTTTTGTTACTGACTATATTTTGAACTATTCCTGTGACACTAGTTATAGATTCCGATGCTTCACTCCAGGTTTACTGTATCCCTTGGACCTTCTTATTGACGATGAACACAGAAATTGCATCGGAATTAAATATAAAAGGCACAATGCCGACTTAAGTACAAGAAGACTCACTCTTCTCACTGACTATGTATTGAACCATTCCTGTGACACTAGTTATAGATTCCGATGCTTCACTTCTGGTTTACTGTATCCCTTGGACCCTCTTATTGACGATGAAACACAGAAATTGCATCGGAATTAAATACAAAAGGCACAAAGCCGACTTAAGTACAAGAAGACTGACTCTTCTTACTGGCTATGTTTTGAACCATTCCTGTGACACTAGTTATAGATTCCGATGCTTCACTTCAGGTTTACTGTATCCCTCTGACCTTCTTATTGACGATGGAACACAGAAATTGCATCGGATTTAAATACAAAATGCACAATGCCGATTTAAGTACAAGAAGACTGACTCTTCTTACTGTCTATGTTTTGAACCATTTCTGTGAGACTAGTTACAGATTCCGATGCTTCACTTCAGGGTTACTGTATCCCTCGACCTTCTTATTGACGATGAAACACAGAAATTGTATCGGAATTAAATACAAAAGGCAGAATGCCGACTTCAGTGCAAGAAGACTGTCTCTTCTTACTGTCTATGATTTGATCATTCCTGTGACACTAGTTATGGATTCCGATGCTTCACTTCAGGTTTTCTGTATCCCTTGGACCTTCTTATTGACGATGAAACACAGAAATTGCCTCGGAATTAAATACAAAAGGCACAATGACGACTTCAGTACAAGATGACTGACTCTTCCTACTGTCTATGTTTGAACCATTCCATTGACACTAGTTATAGATTCCGATGCTCTACTTCAGATTTACTGTGTCCCTCTGACCGTCTTATTGACGATGTAACACAGAAATTGCATCGGAATTAAATACAAAATGCACAATGCCGACATAAGTACAAGAAGACTGACTCTTCCTACTGTCTATGTTTGAACCATTCCATTGACACTAGTTGTAGATTCCGATGCTTCACTTCAGGTTTACTGTTTCCCTTGGAACTTCTTATTGACGATGAAACAATGAAATTGCATCGGAATTAAATACAATAGGCACAATGCCGAATTAAGTATAAGAAGGCTGACTCTTGTTACTGACTATGTTTTGAACCATTCCGGTCACACTAACTATAGATTCCGTTGCTTCACCTCAGGTTACTCTATCCCTTGGACCTTCTTATTAACGATGAAACACAGATATTGCATCGGAGATAAATACAAAAGGCACAATGCCGACATAAGTACATGAAGACTGACTCCTCTTACTGACTATGTTTTGAACCATCCCTGTGACACTAGTTATTGATTCCGATGCTTCACTTCAGGTTTACTGTATCCCATGGATCTTCTTATTGACGATGATACACAGAAATTGCATCGGAATTAAATACAAAAGGCACAATGCCGACATAAGTACATGAAGACTGACTCTTCTTACTGACTATGTTTTGAATAATCCCTGTGACACTAGTTATAGATTCCGATGCTTCACTTCAGGTTTACTGTATCCCATGGATCTTCTTATTGACGATGATACACAGAAATTGCATCGGAATTAAATACAAAAGGCACAATGCGCACTTAAGGACAAGAAGACTGACTCTTCTTACTGACTATGTTTTGAACCAGTCCTGGGACACTAGTTATAGACTCCGATGCTTCACTTCATGTTTACTGTATGCCTCTGACTTTCTTATTGACGATAAAACACAGAAATTGCATCGGAATTAAATACAAAAGGCACAATGCCGACATAAATACATGAAGACTGACTCTTCTTACTGACTATGTTTTGAACCAACCCTGTGACACTAGTTATAGATTCCGATGCTTTACTTTAGGTTTAGTGTATCCCTTGGACCTTCTTATTGACGATGGAAAACAGAGATTGCATCTGAATTAAATAGAAAAGGCACAATGCCGACTTAAGTACAAGATGACTCACTCTTCTCACTGACTATGTATAGAAAAATTCCTGTGACACTAGTTATAGATTCCGATGCTTCACTTCAGGTTTACTGTATCCCTCTGACATTCTTATTGACGATGAAACACAGAAATTGCATCGGAATTGAATACAAAAGGCACAATGCCGACATAAGTACAAGAAGACTGAGTCTTCTTACTGGCTATGTTTTAAACCATTCCTGTGACACTAGTTGTAGATTCCGATGCTTCACTTCAGGTTTACTGTATACCTTGGACCTTCTTATTGACGATGAAACACAGAAATTGCATCGGAATTAAATACAAAAGGCACAATGCCGACTTAAGGACGAGAAGACTGACTCTTCTTACTGACTATGTTTGAACCATTCCTGTGACACTAGTTATAGATTCCGATGCTTCACTTCAGGTTTACTGTATCCCTTGGACCTTCTTATTGACGAAGAAACACAGAAATTGCATCGGCATTAAATACAAAAGGCACAATGAAGACTTAAGTACACGAAGACGGACCCATCTTACTGTCTATGTTTTGAACCATTCCTGTGACACTAGTTATGGATTCCGATGCTTCACTTCAGGTTTACTGTATCCTTTGGACCTTCTTATTGACGATGAAACACAGAAATTGCATCGGGATTAAATACAAAAGGCACAATGCCGACTTAAGGACGAGAAGACTGACTCTTCTTACAGCCTATGTTTTCAACCATTCCTGTGACACTAGTTATAGATTCCGATGCTTCACTCCAGGTGTGCTGTATCCCTTGGACCTTCTTATTGACGATGAAACACAGAGATTGCATCTGAATTAAATAGAAAAGGCACAATGCCGACTTAAGTACAAGAAGACTCACTCTTCTCACTGACTATGTATTGAAAAATTCCTGTGACACTAGTTATAGATTCCAATGCTTCACTTCAGGTTTACTGTATCCCTTGGACCTTCTTATTGACGATGAAACACCGAAATTGCATCGGAATTAAATACAAAATGCACAATGCTGACTTAAGTACAAGAAGAATGACTCTTCCTACTGTCTAATTTGAAATATTCCTGTGACACTAGTTATGGATTCCGATGCTTCACTTCAGGTTTACTGAATCCCTTGGACCTTGTTATTGACGATGAAACACATAAATTGCGTCGGAATTAAATACAAAAGGCACAATGCGCACTTAAGGACAAGAAGACTGACTCTTCTTACTGACTATGATTTGAACCAATCCTGGGACACTAGTTATAGACGCCGATGATTTAATTCATGTTTTCTGTATCCCTCTGACCTTCTTATTGACGATGAAACACAAAAATTGCATCGGAATTAAATAGAAAAGGCACAATGCCGACTTAAGTACAAGAGGACTGACTCTTCTTACTGTCTATGATTTGAACCATTATTGTGACACTAGTTATAGATTCCGATGCTTCACTCCAGGTTTAGTGTATCCCTTAGACCTTCTTATTGATGATGAAAGACAGAGATTGCATCTGAATTAAATAGAAAAGCCACAATGCCGACTTAAGTACAAGATGACTCACTCTTCCCACTGACTATGTATTGAAAAATTCCTGTGACACTAGTTATAGGTTCCGATGCTTCACTTCGGGTTTACTGTATCCCTTGGACCTTCTTATTGACGATTAAACGCCGAAATTGCATCGGAATTAAATAGATAAGGCACAGTGCCGACTTAAGTGCAAGAAGACTGACCCTTCTTACTGTCTATGTTTTGAACCATTCCTGTGACACTAGTTTTAGATTCCGATGTTTCACTTCAGGTTTACTGTATCCCTCTGACCTTCTTATTGACGATGAAACACCGAAATTGCATCGGAATTAAATAGATAAGGCACAATGCCGAAGTAGGTACAAGAAGACTGACTTTTGTTACTGACTATATTTTGAACTATTCCTGTGACACTAGTTATAGATTCCGATGCTTCACTCCTGGTTTACTGTATCCCTTGGACCTTCTTATTGACGATGAACACAGAAATTGCATCGGAATTAAATATAAAAGGCACAATGCCGACTTAAGTACAAGAAGACTCACTCTTCTCACTGACTATGTATTGAACCATTCCTGTGACACTAGTTATAGATTCCGATGCTTCACTTCTGGTTTACTGTATCCCTTGGACCCTCTTATTGACGATGAAACACAGAAATTGCATCGGAATTAAATACAAAAGGCACAAAGCCGACTTAAGTACAAGAAGACTGACTCTTCTTACTGGCTATGTTTTGAACCATTCCTGTGACACTAGTTATAGATTCCGATGCTTCACTTCAGGTTTACTGTATCCCTCTGACCTTCTTATTGACGATGGAACACAGAAATTGCATCGGATTTAAATACAAAATGCACAATGCCGATTTAAGTACAAGAAGACTGACTCTTCTTACTGTCTATGTTTTGAACCATTTCTGTGAGACTAGTTACAGATTCCGATGCTTCACTTCAGGGTTACTGTATCCCTCGACCTTCTTATTGACGATGAAACACAGAAATTGTATCGGAATTAAATACAAAAGGCAGAATGCCGACTTCAGTGCAAGAAGACTGTCTCTTCTTACTGTCTATGATTTGATCATTCCTGTGACACTAGTTATGGATTCCGATGCTTCACTTCAGGTTTTCTGTATCCCTTGGACCTTCTTATTGACGATGAAACACAGAAATTGCCTCGGAATTAAATACAAAAGGCACAATGACGACTTCAGTACAAGATGACTGACTCTTCCTACTGTCTATGTTTGAACCATTCCATTGACACTAGTTATAGATTCCGATGCTCTACTTCAGATTTACTGTATCCCTCTGACCGTCTTATTGACGATGTAACACAGAAATTGCATCGGAATTAAATACAAAATGCACAATGCCGACATAAGTACAAGAAGACTGACTCTTCCTACTGTCTATGTTTGAACCATTCCATTGACACTAGTTGTAGATTCCGATGCTTCACTTCAGGTTTACTGTTTCCCTTGGAACTTCTTATTGACGATGAAACAATGAAATTGCATCGGAATTAAATACAATAGGCACAATGCCGAATTAAGTATAAGAAGGCTGACTCTTGTTACTGACTATGTTTTGAACCATTCCTGTGACATTAGTTTTAGATTCCGATGCTTCACTCCAGGTTTTACTGTATGCCTTGGACCTTTTTATTGACGATGAAACACAGAGATTGCATCTGAATTAAATAGAAAAGGCACAATGCTGACTTAAGTACAAGATGACTCACTCTTCTCACTGACTATGTATTGAAAAATTCCTGTGACGCTAGTTATAGGTTCCGATGCTTCACTTCAGGTTTACTGTATCCCTTGGACCTTCTTATTGGCGCTGAAACACAGAAATTGCATCGGAATTAAATACAAAAGGCACAATGCTGACTTAAGTACAAGAAGACTGACTCATCATACTGTCTACGTTTTGAACCATTCCTGTGACATTAGTTTTAGATTCCGATGCTTCACTTCAGGTTTTCTGAATCCCTTGGGCCTTCTTATTGGCTAAGAAACACAGTAATTGCATCGGAAATAGATACAAAAGGCACAATGCCGACTTAAGTACAAGAAGACTGACTTTTCTTACTGTCAATGTTTTGAACCATTCCTGTGACGCTAGTTATAGATTCCGATGCTTCACTTCAGGTTTACTGTATCACTTGGACCTTCTTATTGACGACGAAACACAGAAATAGCGTCGGAATTAAATAGAAAAGGCAAAAGGCCGACTTAAGTACAAGAAGACTGACTCTTCTTACTGACTATGTTTTGAACCATTCCTGTGACACTAGTTGTAGATTCCGATGGTTCACTTCAGGTTTACTGTATACCTTGGACCTTCTAATTGACGATGAAACACAGAAATTGCGTCGGAATTAAATACAAAAGGCACAATGCCGACTTAAGTACAAGAAGACTGACTCTTCTTACTATGTTTCGAACCGTTCCTGTGACACTAATTATAGATTCCGATGCTTCCCTTCAGGTTTACTGTATCCCTAAGACCTTCTTATTGACGATGAAACACAGAAATTGCATCGGAATTAAATACAAAAGGCACAATGCCCACATAAGTACATGAAGACTGACTCTTCTTACTGACTATGTTTTGAACCATCAATGTGACACTAGTTATAGATTCCGATGCTTCACTTCAGGTTTACTGTATCCCATGGATCTTCTTATTGACGATGATACACAGAAATTGCATCGGAATTAAATACAAAAGGCACAATGCCGACATAAGTACATGAAGACTGACTCTTCTTACTGACTATGTTTTGAACCATCCCTGTGACACTAGTTATAGATTCCGATGCTTCACTTCAGGTTTAATGTATCCCATGGATCTTCTTATTGACGATGAAACACACAAATTGCATCGGAATTAAATAGAAATGGCACAATGCCGACTTAAGTACAAGAAGACTGACTCTTCTTACTGTCTATGTTTTGAACCATTCCTGTGACACTAGTTATAGATTCCGATGCTTCACTCCAGGTTTTACTGTATGCCTTGGACCTTTTTATTGACGATGAAACACAGAGATTGCATCTGAATTAAATAGAAAAGGCACAATGCTGACTTAAGTACAAGATGACTCACTCTTCTCACTGACTATGTATTGAAAAATTCCTGTGACGCTAGTTATAGGTTCCGATGCTTCACTTCAGGTTTACTGTATCCCTTGGACCTTCTTATTGGCGCTGAAACACAGAAATTGCATCGGAATTAAATACAAAAGGCACAATGCTGACTTAAGTACAAGAAGACTGACTCATCATACTGTCTACGTTTTGAACCATTCCTGTGACATTAGTTTTAGATTCCGATGCTTCACTTCAGGTTTTCTGAATCCCTTGGGCCTTCTTATTGGCTAAGAAACACAGTAATTGCATCGGAAATAGATACAAAAGGCACAATGCCGACTTAAGTACAAGAAGACTGACTTTTCTTACTGTCAATGTTTTGAACCATTCCTGTGACGCTAGTTATAGATTCCGATGCTTCACTTCAGGTTTACTGTATCACTTGGACCTTCTTATTGACGACGAAACACAGAAATAGCGTCGGAATTAAATAGAAAAGGCAAAAGGCCGACTTAAGTACAAGAAGACTGACTCTTCTTACTGACTATGTTTTGAACCATTCCTGTGACACTAGTTGTAGATTCCGATGGTTCACTTCAGGTTTACTGTATACCTTGGACCTTCTAATTGACGATGAAACACAGAAATTGCGTCGGAATTAAATACAAAAGGCACAATGCCGACTTAAGTACAAGAAGACTGACTCTTCTTACTATGTTTCGAACCGTTCCTGTGACACTAATTATAGATTCCGATGCTTCCCTTCAGGTTTACTGTATCCCTAAGACCTTCTTATTGACGATGAAACACAGAAATTGCATCGGAATTAAATACAAAAGGCACAATGCCCACATAAGTACATGAAGACTGACTCTTCTTACTGACTATGTTTTGAACCATCAATGTGACACTAGTTATAGATTCCGATGCTTCACTTCAGGTTTACTGTATCCCATGGATCTTCTTATTGACGATGATACACAGAAATTGCATCGGAATTAAATACAAAAGGCACAATGCCGACATAAGTACATGAAGACTGACTCTTCTTACTGACTATGTTTTGAACCATCCCTGTGACACTAGTTATAGATTCCGATGCTTCACTTCAGGTTTAATGTATCCCATGGATCTTCTTATTGACGATGATACACAGAAATTGCATCGGAATTAAATACAAAAGGCACAATGCGCACTTAAGGACAAGAAGACTGAATCTTCTTACTGACTATGTTTTGAACCAGTCCTGGGACACTAGTTATAGACTCCGATGCTTCACTTCATGTTTACTGTATCCCTCTGACTTCCTTATTGACGATAAAACACAGAAATTGCATCGGAATTAAATACAAAAGGCACAATGCCGACATAAGTACATGAAGACTGACTCTTCTTACTGACTATGTTTTGAACCAACCCTGTGACACTAGTTATAGATTCCGATGCTTCACTTTAGGTTTACTGTATCCCTTGGACCTTCTTATTGACGATGGAAAACAGAGATTGCATCTGAATTAAATAGAAAAGGCACAATGCCGACTTAAGTACAAGATGACTCACTCTTCTCACTGACTATGTGTTGAAAAATTCCTGTGACACTAGTTATAGGTTCCGATGCTTCACTTCAGGTTTACTGTATCCCTTGGACCTTCTTATTGGCGCTGAAACACAGAAATTGCATCGGAATTAAATACAAAAGGTACAATGCCGTCTTAAGTACAAGAAGACTGACTCTTCTTACTGTCTATGTTTTGAACCATTCCTGTGACATTAGTTATAGATTCCGATGCTTCACTTCAGGTTTACTGTATCCTTTGCACCTTCTTATTGGCGACGAAACACCGAAATTGCATAGGATTTAAATAGAAAAGGCACAATGCCGACTGAAGTACAAGAAGACTGACTCCTCCTATTGTCTATGCTTTGAACCATTCCTGTGACACTAGTTATAGATTCCGATGCTTCACCTCCGGTTTACTGTATCCCTCTCACCTTCTTATTAGCGATGAAACACAGAACTTGCATCGGGATCAAATAGAAAAGGCACAATGCTGACTTAAGGACGAGAAGACTGACTCTTCTTACTGACTATGTTTGAACCATTCCTGTGACACTAGTTAAAGATTCCGATGCTTAAATTCAGGTTTAATGTATCCCTTGGACCTTCTTATTGACGATGAAACACAGAAATTGCATCGGCATTAAATACAAAAGGCACAATGAAGTCTTAAGTACACGAAGACGGACCCATCTTACTGACTGTGTTTTGAACCATTCCTGTGACACTAGTTATAGATTCCGATGCTTCACTTCAGGTTTACTGTATCCCTTGGACCTTCTTATTGACGATAAAACACAGAAATTGCATCGGAAGTAAATACAAAAGGCACAATGCCGACATAAGTACATGAAGACTGACTCTTCTTACTGACTATGTTTTGAATAATCCCTGTGACACTAGTTATAGATTCCGATGCTTCACTTCAGGTTTACTGTATCCCATGGATCTTCTTATTGACGATGATACACAGAAATTGCATCGGAATTAAATACAAAAGGCACAATGCGCACTTAAGGACAAGAAGACTGACTCTTCTTACTGACTATGTTTTGAACCAGTCCTGGGACACTAGTTATAGACTCCGATGCTTCACTTCATGTTTACTGTATGCCTCTGACTTTCTTATTGACGATAAAACACAGAAATTGCATCGGAATTAAATACAAAAGGCACAATGCCGACATAAATACATGAAGACTGACTCTTCTTACTGACTATGTTTTGAACCAACCCTGTGACACTAGTTATAGATTCCGATGCTTTACTTTAGGTTTACTGTATCCCTTGGACCTTCTTATTGACGATGGAAAACAGAGATTGCATCTGAATTAAATAGAAAAGGCACAATGCCGACTTAAGTACAAGATGACTCACTCTTCTCACTGACTATGTATAGAAAAATTCCTGTGACACTAGTTATAGATTCCGATGCTTCACTTCAGGTTTACTGTATCCCTCTGACATTCTTATTGACGATGAAACACAGAAATTGCATCGGAATTGAATACAAAAGGCACAATGCCGACATAAGTACAAGAAGACTGAGTCTTCTTACTGGCTATGTTTTAAACCATTCCTGTGACACTAGTTGTAGATTCCGATGCTTCACTTCAGGTTTACTGTATACCTTGGACCTTCTTATTGACGATGAAACACAGAAATTGCATCGGAATTAAATACAAAAGGCACAATGCCGACTTAAGGACGAGAAGACTGACTCTTCTTACTGACTATGTTTGAACCATTCCTGTGACACTAGTTATAGATTCCGATGCTTCACTTCAGGTTTACTGTATCCCTTGGACCTTCTTATTGACGATGAAACACAGAAATTGCATCGGCATTAAATACAAAAGGCACAATGAAGACTTAAGTACACGAAGACGGACCCATCTTACTGTCTATGTTTTGAACCATTCCTGTGACACTAGTTATGGATTCCGATGCTTCACTTCAGGTTTACTGTATCCTTTGGACCTTCTTATTGACGATGAAACACAGAAATTGCATCGGGATTAAATACAAAAGGCACAATGCCGACTTAAGGACGAGAAGACTGACTCTTCTTACAGCCTATGTTTTGAACCATTCCTGTGACACTAGTTATAGATTCCGATGCTTCACTCCAGGTGTGCTGTATCCCTTGGACCTTCTTATTGACGATGAAACACAGAGATTGCATCTGAATTAAATAGAAAAGGCACAATGCCGACTTAAGTACAAGAAGACTCACTCTTCTCACTGACTATGTATTGAAAAATTCCTGTGACACTAGTTATAGATTCCAATGCTTCACTTCAGGTTTACTGTATCCCTTGGACCTTCTTATTGACGATGAAACACCGAAATTGCATCGGAATTAAATACAAAATGCACAATGCTGACTTAAGTACAAGAAGAATGACTCTTCCTACTGTCTAATTTGAAATATTCCTGTGACACTAGTTATGGATTCCGATGCTTCACTTCAGGTTTACTGAATCCCTTGGACCTTGTTATTGACGATGAAACACATAAATTGCGTCGGAATTAAATACAAAAGGCACAATGCGCACTTAAGGACAAGAAGACTGACTCTTCTTACTGACTATGATTTGAACCATTCCTGGGACACTAGTTATAGACGCCGATGATTTAATTCATGCTTTCTGTATCCCTCTGACCTTCTTATTGACGATGAAACACAAAAATTGCATCGGAATTAAATAGAAAAGGCACAATGCCGACTTAAGTACAAGAGGACTGACTCTTCTTACTGTCTATGATTTGAACCATTATTGTGACACTAGTTATAGATTCCGATGCTTCACTCCAGGTTTAGTGTATCCCTTAGACCTTCTTATTGATGATGAAAGACAGAGATTGCATCTGAATTAAATAGAAAAGCCACAATGCCGACTTAAGTACAAGATGACTCACTCTTCCCACTGACTATGTATTGAAAAATTCCTGTGACACTAGTTATAGGTTCCGATGCTTCACTTCAGGTTTACTGTATCCCTTGGACCTTCTTATTGACGATTAAACGCCGAAATTGCATCGGAATTAAATAGATAAGGCACAGTGCCGACTTAAGTGCAAGAAGACTGACCCTTCTTACTGTCTATGTTTTGAACCATTCCTGTGACACTAGTTTTAGATTCCGATGTTTCACTTCAGGTTTACTGTATCCCTCTGACCTTCTTATTGACGATGAAACACCGAAATTGCATCGGAATTAAATAGATAAGGCACAATGCCGAAGTAGGTACAAGAAGACTGACTTTTGTTACTGACTATATTTTGAACTATTCCTGTGACACTAGTTATAGATTCCGATGCTTCACTCCAGGTTTACTGTATCCCTTGGACCTTCTTATTGACGATGAACACAGAAATTGCATCGGAATTAAATATAAAAGGCACAATGCCGACTTAAGTACAAGAAGACTCACTCTTCTCACTGACTATGTATTGAACCATTCCTGTGACACTAGTTATAGATTCCGATGCTTCACTTCTGGTTTACTGTATCCCTTGGACCCTCTTATTGACGATGAAACACAGAAATTGCATCGGAATTAAATACAAAAGGCACAAAGCCGACTTAAGTACAAGAAGACTGACTCTTCTTACTGGCTATGTTTTGAACCATTCCTGTGACACTAGTTATAGATTCCGATGCTTCACTTCAGGTTTACTGTATCCCTCTGACCTTCTTATTGACGATGGAACACAGAAATTGCATCGGATTTAAATACAAAATGCACAATGCCGATTTAAGTACAAGAAGACTGACTCTTCTTACTGTCTATGTTTTGAACCATTTCTGTGAGACTAGTTACAGATTCCGATGCTTCACTTCAGGGTTACTGTATCCCTCGACCTTCTTATTGACGATGAAACACAGAAATTGTATCGGAATTAAATACAAAAGGCAGAATGCCGACTTCAGTGCAAGAAGACTGTCTCTTCTTACTGTCTATGATTTGATCATTCCTGTGACACTAGTTATGGATTCCGATGCTTCACTTCAGGTTTTCTGTATCCCTTGGACCTTCTTATTGACGATGAAACACAGAAATTGCCTCGGAATTAAATACAAAAGGCACAATGACGACTTCAGTACAAGATGACTGACTCTTCCTACTGTCTATGTTTGAACCATTCCATTGACACTAGTTATAGATTCCGATGCTCTACTTCAGATTTACTGTATCCCTCTGACCGTCTTATTGACGATGTAACACAGAAATTGCATCGGAATTAAATACAAAATGCACAATGCCGACATAAGTACAAGAAGACTGACTCTTCCTACTGTCTATGTTTGAACCATTCCATTGACACTAGTTGTAGATTCCGATGCTTCACTTCAGGTTTACTGTTTCCCTTGGAACTTCTTATTGACGATGAAACAATGAAATTGCATCGGAATTAAATACAATAGGCACAATGCCGAATTAAGTATAAGAAGGCTGACTCTTGTTACTGACTATGTTTTGAACCATTCCGGTCACACTAACTATAGATTCCGTTGCTTCACCTCAGGTTACTCTATCCCTTGGACCTTCTTATTAACGATGAAACACAGATATTGCATCGGAATTAAATACAAAAGGCACAATGCCGACATAAGTACATGAAGACTGACTCCTCTTACTGACTATGTTTTGAACCATCCCTGTGACACTAGTTATAGATTCCGATGCTTCACTTCAGGTTTACTGTATCCCATGGATCTTCTTATTGACGATGATACACAGAAATTGCATCGGAATTAAATAGAAAAGGCACAATGCCGACTTAAGTACAAAAAGACTGACTCTTCTTACTGCCTATGTTTTGAACAATTCCTGTGACACTAGTTATAGATTCCGATGCTTCACTCCAGGTTTACTGTATCCCTTGGACCTTTTTATTGACGATGAAACACAGAGATTGCATCTGAATTAAATAGAAAAGGCACAATGCCGACTTAAGTACAAGATGACTCACTCTTCTCACTGACTATGTATTTAAAAATTCCTGTGACACTAGTTATAGGTTCCGATGCTTCACTTCAGGTTTACTGTATCCCTTGGACCTTCTTATTGGCGCTGAAACACAGAAATTGCATCGGAATTAAATACAAAAGGCACAATGCTGACTTAAGTACAAGAAGACTGACTCTTCCTGCTGTCTATGTTTTGAACCATTCCTGTGACATTAAGTGTAGATTCCGATGCTTCACTTCAGGTTTTCTGAATCCCTTGGACCTTCTTATTTACGATGAAACACAGAAATTGCATCGGAATTAAATACAAAAGGCACAATGCCGACTTAAGTACAAGAAGACTGACTCTTCGTACTGTCTATGTTTTGAACCATTCCTGTGACATTAGTTATAGATTCCGATGCTTCACTTCAGGTTTACTGTATCCCTCTCACCTTCTTATTAGCGATGAAACACAGAACTTGAATCGGGATCAAATAGAAAAGGCACAATGCCGACTTAAGTAAAAGAAGACTGTCACTCTTTAATGACTATGTTTTGCACCCTTCCTGTGACACTAGTTATAGATTCCGATGCTTCACCTCAGGTTTACTGTATCCCTCTGACCTTCTTAGTGAAGATGAAACACACAAATTGCATCGGAATTAAATACAAAAGGCACAATGCTGACTTAAGGACGAGAAGACTGACTATTCTTACTGACTATGTTTGAACCATTCCTGTGACACTAGTTAAAGATTCCGATGCTTAAATTCAGGTTTAATGTATCCCTTGGACCTTCTTATTGACGATGAAACACAGAAATTGCATCGGCATTAAATACAAAAGGCACAGTGAAGTCTTAAGTACACGAAGACGGACCCATCTTACTGTCTATGTTTTGAACCATTCCTGTGACACTAGTTATAGATTCCGATGCTTCACTTCAGGTTTACTGTATCCCTTGGACCTCCTTATTGACGATGAAACACATAAATTGCATCGGAATTAAATACAAATGGCACAATGCCGACTTAAGTACAAGAAGACTGACTCTTCTTACTGTCTATGATTTGAACCATTCCTGTGACACTAGTTATAGATTCCGATGCTTCACTTTAGGTTTACTGTATCCCTTGGACCTTCTTATTGACGATGGAACACAGAGATTGCATCTGAATTAAATAGAAAAGGCACAATGCCGACTTAAGTACAAGATGACTCACTCTTCACACTGACTATGTATTGAAAAATTCCTGTGACACTAGTTATAGATTCCGATGCTTCACTTCAGGTTTACTGTATCCCTTGGACCTTCTTATTGACGATGAAACACAGAAATTGCATCGGAATTAAATACAAAAGGCACAATGCTGACTTAAGTACAAGAAGACTGACTTCTCCTACTGTCTATGCTTTGAACCATTACTGTGACACTAGTTTGGGATTCCGATGCTTCACTTCAGGTTTACTGTATGCCTCTGACCTTCTTGTTGACGATGAAACACAGAAATTGCATCGGAATTAAATACAAAAGGCACAATGCCGACTTAAGTACAAGAAGACTGACTCTTCCTAATGTCTATGATTTGAACCATTCCTGTGACACTAGTTATAGATTCCGATGCTTCACTTCAGGTTTACTGAATCCCTTGGACGTTCTTATTGACGATGAAACACAGAAATTGCATCGGAATTGAATACAAAAGGCACAATGCCGACATAAGTACAAGAAGACTGACTCTTCTTACTGGCTATGTTTTAAACCATTCCTGTGACACTAGTTGTAGATTCCGATGCTTCACTTCAGGTTTACTGTATACCTTGGAGCTTCTTATTGACGATGAAACACAGAAATTGCATCGGAATTAAATACAAAAGGCACAATGCCGACTTAAGGACGAGAAGACTGACTCTTCTTACTGACTATGTTTTAACCATTCCTGTGACACTAGTTATAGATTCCGGTGCTTCACTTCAGGTTTACTGTATCCCTTGGACCTTCTTATTGACGATGAAACACAGAAATGGCATCGGCATTAAATACAAAAGGCACAATGAAGACTTAAGTACACGGAGACGGACCCATCTTACTGTCTATGTTTTGAACCATTCCTGTGACACTAGTTATAGTATCCGATGCTTCACTTAAGGTTTACTGTATCCCTTGGACCTTCTTATTGACGATGAAACACAGAAATTGCATCGGAATTAAATACAAAAGGCACAATGCCGACATAAGGACGAGAAGACTGACTCTTCTTAGAGCCTATGTTTTGAACCATTCCTGTGACACTAGTTATAGATTCCGATGCTTCACTTCAGGTTTCCTGAATCCCTTGGACCCACTATTGACGATGAAACACAGAAATTGCATCGGAAATAAATACAAAAGGCACAATGCCGACATAAGTACAAGAAGACTGACTCTTGTTACTGTCTATGTTTTGAACCATTCCTGTGACGCTAGTTATAGATTCCGATGCTTCACTTCAGGTTTACTGTATCACTTGGACCTTCTTATTGACGACGAAACACAGAAATAGCGTCGGAATTAAATTGAAAAGGCATAATGCCGACTTAAGTACAGGAAGTCTGACTCTTCTTACTGACTATGTTTTGAACCATTCCTGTGACACTAGTTGTAGATTCCGATGCTTCACTTCAGGTTTACTGTATCCCTTGGACATTCTTATTGACGATGAAACACAGAAATTACATCGGAATTAAATACAAAAGGCACAATGACGACTTAAGTAAAAGAAGACTGACTCTTCCTACTATCTATGTTTTGAACCATTCCTGTGATATTAGTTATAGATTCTGATGCTTGACTTCAGGTTTACAGTATCCTTTGCACCTTCTTATTGGCGACGAAACACAGAAATTGCATCGGATTTAAATAGAAATGGCACAATGCCGACTTAAGTACAAGAAGACTGACTCTTCCTACTGTCTATGTTTGAAGCATTCCTGTGACACCAGTTATAGATTCCAATGCTTACCCTCCAGTTTACTGGATCCCTCTCACCTTCTTATTAGCGACGAAACACAGAAATTGCATCGGAATTAAATAGGTAAGGCACGATGCCCACTTAAGAACAAGAAGACTGACTCTTCTTACTGTCTATGTTTTGAACCATTCCTGTGACGCTAGTTACAGATTCCGATGCTTCACTTCAGGTTTACAGTATCCCTTGGACCTTCTTATTGACGATGAAGCACAGAAATTGCATCGGAATCAAATAGAAAAGGAACAATGCCGACTTAAGTACAAGAAGACTGACACTCCTTAATGACTATGTTTTGAACCATTCCAGTGACACTAGTTATAGATTCCGATGCTTCACCTCAGGCTTAATGTATCCCTCTGACCTTCTTATTAACGTAAAACACAGAAATTGCATCGGAATGAAATAGAAAAGGCACAATGAAGACTTAAGTACTCGAAGACGGACCCATCTTACTGTCTATGCTTTGAACCATTCCTGTGACACTAGTTATAGATTCCGATGCTTCACTTCTGGTTTACTGTATCCCTTGGACCTTCTTATTGACGATGAAACACAGTAATTGCATCGGAATTAAATACAAAATACACAATGGTAACTTAAGTACAAGAAGACTGACTCTTCTTACTGTCTATGTTTTGAACCATTTCTGTGACACTAATTACAGATTCCGATGCTTCACTTCAGGGTTACTGTAACCCTCTGACCTTCTTATTGACCATGAAACACTGAAATTGCATCGGAATTGAATACAAAAGGCACAATGCCGACTTAAGTACAAGAAGTCTAACTCTTCTTACTGACTATGTTTTGAACCATTCCTGTGACACTAGTTGTAGATTCCGATGCCTCACTTCAGGTTTACCATATCCCTTGGACCTTCTTATTGACGATGAAACACAGGAATTGCCTCGGAATTAAATACAAAAGACACAATGCCGACTTAAGTACAAGAAGCCTGACTCTTCTTACTGTCTATGTTTGAACCATTGCATTGACACTAGTTGTAGATTCCGATGCTTCACTTCAGGTTTACTGTTTCCCTTTTAACTTCTTATTGACGATGAAACAATGAAATTGCATCGGAATTAAATACAAAAGGCACAATGCCAACTTAAGTACATGAAAACTGATTCCTCTTACTGACTATGTTTTGAACCATTCCATTGACACTAGTTATAGATTCCGATGCTTCACGCCAGGTTTACTGCATCCCTTGCACCTTCTTATTGACGATGAAACACTGAAATTGCATTGGAATTAAATAGATTAGGCAAAATGCCGACTTAAGTACAAGAAGACTGACTCTTCTTAATGACTATGTTTTGAACCATTCCTGTGACACCAGTTATAGGTTCCGATGCTTCACCTCAGGTTTACTGTATCCCTTGGACCTTCTTATTGACGATGAAACACAGAAATTGTTTCGGAAATACAAAGGCACAATGCCGACTTAAGTACTGTCTATGTTTTGAACCATTCCTGTGACACTACTTGTAGATTCCGATGCTTCACTCCAGGTTTACTGTATCCCTTGGACATTCTTATTGACGATGAAACACAGAAATTGCATCGGTATTAAATACAAAAGGCACAATGCCGACTTAAGTACAAGAAGACTGTATCTTCTTACTGTCAATATTTTGAACCATTCCTGTGACACTAGTTATAGATTCCGATGCTACACTCCGGGTTTATATTATTCCTTGGACCTTCTTATTGACGATGAAACACAGAAATTGCATCGGAATTAAATACCAAAGGCACAATGAAGACTTAAGGACAAGAAGACTGACTCCTCTTTCTGACTATGTTTTGAACCATTCCTGTGACACTAGTTATAGATTCCGATGCTTCACTTCAGGTTTACTGTATCGCTCTGACCTTCTTATTGACGATGAAACACAGAAATTGCATCGGAATCAAATCGAAAAGGCACAATGCTGACTTAAGTGCAAGAAGACTGACTCTTCTTACTGTCTATGTTTGAACCATTCCTGTGACACTAGTTATAAATTCCGATGCTTGACGTCAGGTTTACTTTGTCCCTAGGACCTTCTTGTTGACGATGAAACACTGAAATTGCATCGAAATTTAATGCAAAAGGCACAATGCCGACTCAAGTACAAGAAGACTGACTCTTCTTCCTGTCTAAGTTTTGAACCATTCCTGTGACACTAGTTATAGATTCCGATGCTTCACTTCAGGTTTACTGTATCCCTTGGACATTCTTATTGACGATGAAACACAGAAATTGCACCGGAATTAAATACAAAAGGCCAATGCCGACTTAAGTACATGAAGACCGACTCTTCTTACTGACTAAGTTTTGAACCATTCCTGTGACACTAGTTATAGATTCCGATGCTTCACTTCAGGGTTACTGTAACCCTTGGACCTTCATATTGACGATGAAACACAGAAATTGCAACGGAATTAAATACAAAAGGCACAATGCCGACTTAAGTACAAGAAGACTGTATCTTCTTACTGCCTATGTTTTGAACCATTCCTGTGACACTAGTTATAGATTCCGATGCTTCACTCCAGGTGTACTGTATCCCTTGGACCTTCGTATTGACGATGAAACACAGAAAATGTATCGGAATTAAATACAAAAAGCACAATGGCGACTTAAGGACAAGAAGACAGACTCTTCTTACTGACTATGTTTTGAACCATTCTTGTGACACTAGTTATAGATTCGGATGCTTCACTTCAGGTGTACTGTATCCCTCTGACCTTCTTACTGACGATGAAACACAGAAATAGCACCGGAATTAAATACAAAAAGCCAATGCCGACTTAAGTACATGAAGACCGACTCTTCTTACTGACTATGTTTGAACCATTCCTGTGACACTAGTTATAGATTCCGATGCTTCACTTCAGTTTTACTGTATCCCTCTGACCTTCTTATTGACGATGAAACACAGAAATTGCACCGGAATTAAATACAAAAGGCCAATGCCGACTTAAGTACATGAAGACCGACTCTTCTTACTGACTAAGTTTTGAAAAATTCCTGTGACACTAGTTATAGATTCCGATGCTTCACTTCAGGGTTACTGTAACCCTTGGACCTTCATATTGACGATGAAACACAGAAATTGCATCGGAAATAAATACAAAAGGCACAATGCCGACTTAAGGACCAGAAGACTGACTCTTCTCACTGACTATGTTCTGAACCAATCCTGTGGCACTAGTGACAGATTCCGATGCTTTACTTCAGGTTTACTGTATCCCTTGGACCTTCTTATTGACGATGAAACACAGAAATTGCATCGGAATTAAATACAAAAGGCATAATGAAGACTTAAGGACAAGAAGACTGACTCTTCTTTCTGACTATGTTTGAACCATTCCTGTGACACGAGTTATAGATTCCGATGCTTCACTTCAGGTTTACTGTATCCCTTGGACCTTCTTATTGACGATGAAACACAGAAATTGCACCGAAATTAAATACAAAATGCCAATGCCGACTTAAGTACATGAAGACCGACTCTTCTTACTGACTATGTTTTGAACCATTCCTGTGACACTAGTTATAGATTCCGATGCTTCACTTCAGGTTTACTGTAACCCTTGGACCTTCTTATTGACGATGAAACACAGAAATTGCATCGGAATTAAATACAAAAGTAAAAATGCCGACTTCAGTACAAGAAGACTGTATCTTCTTACTGTCTATGTTTTGAACCATTCCTGTGACACTAGTTATAGATTCCGATGCTTCACTTCAGGTTTACTGTAACCCTTGGACCTTCTTATTGACGATGAAACACAGAAATTGCACCGGAATTAAATACAAAAGGCACAATGCCGACATAAGTACAAGAAGACTGACTCTTCTTACTGTCTATGTTTTGAACCATTCCATTGACACTAGTTATAGATTCCGATGCTTCACTCCAGGTTTACTGTATCCCTTGGACCTTGTTATTGACGATGAAACACTGAAATTGCATCGGAATTAAATAGAAAATTCATAATGCCGACTTAAGTACTAGAAGACTGACTCTTCTTACTGACTATGTTTTGAGCCATTCCTGTGACACTAGTTATAGATTCCGAAGCTTCACTTCAGGTTTACTGTATCCCTCTGACCTTCTTATTCACGATGAAACACAGAAATTGCATCGGAATTAAATACAAAAGGCACAATGCCGACTTAAGTACAAGAAGACTGACTCTTCTTACTGTTTATGTTTTGAAACATTCCTGTGACACTAGTTATAGATTCCGATGCCTCACTTGAGATTTACTGTATCCCTTGGACCTTCTTATTGACGGTGAAACAAAGAAATTGCATTGGAATGAAATACAAAAGTAAAAATGCCGACTTAAGTACAAGAAGACTGTATCTACTTGCTGTCTATGTTTTGAACCATTCCTGTGACACTTATTATAGATTCCGATGCTTCACTCCAGGTTTACTGTATCCCTTGGCCCTTCTTATTGACGATGAAACACAGAAATTGCATCGGAATTAAATACAAAAGGCACAAGGCCGCCTTAAGGACAAGAAGACTGACTCTTCTTACTGACTATGTTTTGAACCATTCCTGTGACACTAGTTATAGGTTCCGATGCTTCACTTCAGGCTTATTGTATCCCTCTGATATTCTTATTGACGATGAACACAGAAATTGCACCTGAATTAAATACAAAAGCCGCAATGCCGACTTAAGTACAAGAAGACTGACTCTTCTTACTGTCATTGTTTTGAACCATTCCATTGACACTAGTTATAGATTCCGATGCTTCACTCCAGGTTTACTGTATACCTTGGACCTTATTATAGACGATGAAACACTGAAATTGCATCGGAATTAAATAGAAAAGGCACAATGCCGACTTAAGTACAAGAAGACTCACTTTTCTTACTGACTATGTTTTGAACCATTCCTGTGACACTAGTTACAGATTCCGATGCTATACTCCAGGTTTATAGTATCCCTTGGACCTTCTTATTGACGATGAAACACAGAAATTGCATCGGAATTAAATACAAAAGGCATAATGAAGACTTAAGGACAAGAAGACTGACTCTTCTTTCTGACTATGTTTGAACCATTCCTGTGACACGAGTTATAGATTCTGATGCTTCACTTCAGGTTTACTGTATCCCTTGGACCTTCTTATTGACGATGAAACACAGAAATTGCATCGGAATTAAATACAAAAGTAAAAATGCCGACTTCAGTACAAGAAGACTGTATCTTCTTACTGTCTATGTTTTGAACCATTCCTGTGACACTAGTTATAGATTCCGAAGCTTCACTTCAGGTTTACTGTAACCCTAGGACCTTCTTATTGACGATGAAACACAGAAATTGCACCGGAATTAAATACAAAAGGCACAATGCCGACATAAGTACCAGAAGACTGACACTTCTTACTGTTTATGTTTTGAAACATTCCTGTGACACTAGTTATAGATTCCGATGCCTCACTTCAGATTTACTGTATCCCTTGGACCTTCTTATTGACGGTGAAACACAGAAATTGCATTGGAATGAAATACAAAAGTAAAAATGCCGACTTAAGTACAAGAAGACTGTATCTACTTGCTGTCTATGTTTTGAACCATTCCTGTGACACTAGTTATAGATTCCGATGCTTCACTCCAGGTTTACTGTATCCCTTGGACCTTCTTATTGACGATGAAACACAGAAATTGCATCGGAATTAAATACAAAAAGCACAATGCCGACTTAAGGACAAGAAGACTGACTCTTCTTACTGTCTATGTTTTGAACCATTCTTGTGACACTAGTTATAGATTCGGATGCTTCACTTCTGGTTTACTGTATCCCTCTGTTCTTCTTATTGACGATGAAACACAGAAATTGCATCGGAATTAAATACAAAGAGCACAATGCCGACTTAAGTACACGAAGACCGACTCTTCTTACTGACTATGTTTTGAACCATTCCTGTGATACTAGTTATAGATTCCGATGCTTCACTCCAGGTTTACTGTATCCCTTGGACCTTCTTATTGACGATGAAACACAGAAATTGCATCGGAAGTAAATACAAAGAGCACAATGCCGACTTAAGTACACGAAGACCGACTCTTCTTACTGACTATGTTTTGAACCATTCCTGTGACACTAGTTATAGATTCCGATGCTTCGCTTCAGGTTTACTGTATCCCTTGGACCTTCTTATTGACGATGAAACACAGAAATTGCATCGGAATTAAATACAAAAGCCACAATTCCGACTTAAGTACAAGAAGACAGTATCTTCTTACTGTCTACGTTTTGAACCATTACTGTGACACTAGTTATAGATTCCGATGCTTCACTCCAGGTTTACTGTGTCCCTCGGACCTTCTTATTGACGATGAAATACAGAAATTGCATCGGAATAAAATTCAAAAGGCACAATGCCGTCTTAAGGACAAGAAGACTGATTCTTCTTACTGACTATGCTTTGACCCATTCCTGTGACACTAGTTATAGATTCCGATCCTTCACTTCAGGTTTACTGTTTCCCTCTGACCTACTTATTGACGATGAAACACAGAAATTGCACCGAAATTAAATACAAAAGGCACAATGCCGACATAAGTACAAGAAGACTGACTCTCCTTACTGACTATGTTTTGAACCATTCCTGTGACACTAGTTATAGATTCCGATACTTCACTTCAGGTTTACTGCATCCCTTGGACCTTCTTATTGACGATGAAACACAGAAATTGCATCGGAATTAAATACAAAAGGCACAATGCCGACTTAAGTACACGAAGACTGACTCTTCTTACTGACTATGTTTTGAGCCATTCCTGTGACACTAGTTATAGATTCCGATGCTTCACTTAAGGTTTACTGTATCCCTTGAACCTTGTTATTGACGATGAAACACAGAAATTGCATCGGAATTAAATTGAAAAGGCACAATGCCGACTTAAGTACAAGAAGACTGACTCTTCTTACTGACTATGCTTTGAGCCATTCCTGTGACACTAGTTATAGATTCCGATGCTTCACTTCAGGTTTACTGTATCCCTTGGACCTTGTTATTGACGATGAAACACAGAAATTGCATCGGAATTAAATACAAAAGGCACAATGCCGACTTAAGTACAAGAAGACTGACTCTTCTTACTGACTATTTTTTGAACCATTTCTGTGACACTAGTTAAAGATTCCGATGCTTCACTTCATGGTTACTGTATCCCTCTGACCTTCTTATTGACGATGAAACACAGAAATTGCATCGGAATTAAATACAAAAGGCACAATGCCGACTTAAGTACAAGAAGACTGACTCTCCTTACTGTTTGTGTTTTGAACCATTCCTGTGACACTAGTTATAGATTCCGATGCTTCACTTCAGATTTACTGTATCCCTTGGACCTTCTTATTGACGGTGAAACACAGAGATTGCATCGGAATTAAATACAAAAGTAAAAATGCCGACTTCAGTACAAGAAGACTGTATCTTCTTACTGTCTATGTTTTGAACCATTCCTGTGTCACTAGTTATAGATTCCGATGCTTCATTCCAGGTTTACTGTATCCCTTGGACCTTCTTATTGACGATGAAACACAGAAACTGCATCGGAATTAAATACAAGAAGCACAATGCCGACTTATAGACAAGAACACTGACTCTTCTTACTGACTATGTTTTGAACCATTCCTGTGACACTAGTTATAGATTTGGATGCTTCACATCAGGTTTACTGTATCCCTCTGACCTTCTTATTGACGATGAAACATAGAAATTGCACCGGAATTAAATACAAAAGCCACAATGCCGACTTATGTACAAGAAGACTGTATCTTCTTACAGTCTATGTTTTGAACCATTCCTGTGACACTAGTTATTGATTCCGATGCTTCACTCCAGGTTTACTGTATCCCTCGGACCTTCTTATTGACGATGAAATACAGAAATTGCATCGGAATAAAATACAAAAGGCACAATGCCGACTTAAGGACAAGAAGACTGACTGTTCTTACTGACTATGTTTTGAACCATTCCTGTGACACTAGTTATAGATTTAAATACAAAAGGCACAATGCCGACTTAAGGACAAGAAGACTGACTCTTCTCACTGACTATGTTTAGAACCATTCCTGTGATACTAGTTATAGATTCCGATGCTTTACTTCAGGTTTACTGTATCCCTCTGACCTTCTTATTGGCGATGAAACACGGAAATTGCACCGGAATTAAATACAAAAGCCACAATGCCGACTTATGTACAAGAAGACTGTAACTTCTTACTGTCTATGTTTTGAACCATTCCTGTGACACTAGTTATTGATTCCGATGCTTCACTCCAGGTTTACTGTATCCCTCGGACCTTCTTATTGACGATGAAATACAGAAATTGCATCGGAATAAAATACAAAAGGCACAATGCCGACTTAAGGACAAGAAGACTGACTGTTCTTACTGACTATGTTTTGAACCATTCCTGTGACACTAGTTATAGATTCCGATGCTTCACTTCAGGTTTACTGTATCCCTCTGACCTTCTTATTGACGATGAAACACAGAAATTGCACCGGAATTAAATACAAAAGTCACAATTCCGACTTAAGTACAAGAAGACTGACTCTCCTTACTGACTATGTTTTGAACCATTCCTGTGACACTAGTTATAGATTCCGATGCTTCACTTCAGGTTTACTGTATCCGTCTGACCTTCTTATTGACGATGAAACACAGAAATTGCACCGGAATTAAATACAAAAGGCACAATTCCGACTTAAGTACAAGAAGACTGACTCTCCTTACTGACTATGTTTTGAACCATTCCTGTGACACTAGTTATAGATTCCGATGCTTCACTTCAGGTTTACTGTATCCCTTGGACCTTCTTAGTGACGATGAAACACAGAAATTGCTTCGGAATTAAATACAAAAGGCACAATGAAGACTTAAGGACAAGAAGACTGACTCTTCTTTCTGACTATGTTTTGAACCATTCCTGTGACACTTATTATAGATTCTGATGCTTCACTTCAGGTTTACTGCATCGCTCTGACATTCTTATTGACGATGAAACACAGAAATTGCATCGGAATTAAATAGAAAAGGCACAATGCCGACTTCAGTACAAGAATACTGACTCTTCTTACTGTCTATGTTTTGAACCATTACTGTGATACTAGTTATAGATTCCGATGCTTCACTTCAGGTTTACTGTATTCCTCTGACCTTCTTATTGACGATGAAACACAGAAATATCATCGGAATTAAATACAAAAGGCACAATGCCGACTTAAGTACAAGAAGACTGACTCTTCTTACTGACTATGTTTTGAACCATCTCTGTGACACTAGTTTTAGATTCCGATACTTCTATCCTGGTGTACTGTATCCCTTCGACCTTCATATTGAGGATGAAACACAGATATTGCACCGGAATTAAATACAAAAGGCCAACGCCGACTTAAGTACATGGAGACCGACTCTTCTTACTGACTATGTTTTGAACCATTCCTGTGACACTAGTTATAGATTCCGATGCTTGTCTTCAGATTTACTGTATCCCTTGGACCTAGTTATTGACGATGAAACACAGAAATTGCATCGGAATTAAATACAAAAGGCACAATGCCGACTTTAGTACAAGAAGACTGTATCTTCTTACTGTCTATGTTTTGAACCATTCCTGTGACACTAGTTGTAGATTCCAATGCTTCACTCCAGGTATACTGTATCCCTTGGACCTTCATATTGACGATGAAACACAGAAATAGCATTGGATTTAAATACAAAAGGCACAATGCCGACTTAAGGACAAGAAGACTGACTCTTCTCACTGACTATGTTTAGAACCATTCCTGTGATACTAGATATAGATTTGGATGCTTCACATCAGGTTTACTGTATCCCTCTGACCTTCTTATTGACGATGAAACACGGAAATTGCACCGGAATTAAATACAAAAGCCACAATGCCGACTTATGTACAAGAAGACTGTATCTTCTTACTGTCTATGTTTTGAACCATTCCTGTGACACTAGTTATTGATTCCGATGCTTCACTCCAGGTTTACTGTATCCCTCGGACCTTCTTATTGACGATGAAATACAGAAATTGCATCGGAATAAAATACAAAAGGCACAATGCCGACTTAAGGACAAGAAGACTGACTGTTCTTACTGACTATGTTTTGAACCATTCCTGTGACACTAGTTATAGATTCCGATGCTTCACTTCAGGTTTCCTGTATCCCTCTGACCTTCTTATTGACGATGAAACACAGAAATTGCACCGGAATTAAATACAAAAGGCACAATTCCGACTTAAGTACAAGAAGACTGACTCTCCTTACTGACTATGTTTTGAACCATTCCTGTGACACTAGTTATAGAGTCCGATGCTTCACTTCAGGTTTACAGCATCCCTTGGACCTTCTTATTGACGATGAAACACAGAAATTGCATCGGAAATAAATACAAAAGGCCAATGCCGACTTAAGTACATGAAGACCGACACTTCTTACTGACTATGTTTTGAACCATTCCTGTGACACTAGTTATAGATTCCGATGCTTTACATCAGGTTTACTGTATCCCTTGGACCTTCCTCTTGACGATGAAACACAGAAAGTGCATAGGAATTAAATACAAAAGCCACAATGCCGACTTAAGTACAAGAAGACTGTATCTTCTTACTGTCTATGTTTTGAACCAATCGTGTGACACTAGTTATAGATTCGGATGCTTCACTCCAGGTTTACTGTATCCCTTGGACCTTCTTATTGACGATGAAACACAAAAATTGCATCGGAATTAAAAACAAAAGGCACAATGCCGACTTAAGGACAAGAAGACTGACTCTTCTTACTGACTATGTTTTGAACCTTTCCTGTGACTCTAGTTATAGATTCCGATGCTTCACTTCAGGTTTACCGCATCCCTTGGACCTTCTTATTGACGATGAAACACAGAAATTGCATCGGGATTAAATACAAAAGGCCAACGCCGACATAAGTACATGGAGACCGACTCTTCTTACTGACTATGTTTTGAACCATTTCTGTGACACTAATTATAGATTCCGATGCTTGTCTTCAGATTTACTGTATCCCTTGGACCTACTTATTGACGATGAAACACAGAAATTGCATCGGAATTAAATACAAAAGGCACAATGAAGACTTAAGTACAAGAAGACTGACTCTTCTTTCTGTCTATGTTTTGAACCATTCTTGTGACACTAGTTATAGATGCCGATGCTTCACTTCAGGTTTACTGTATTCCTCTGACCTTCTTATTGACGATGAAACACAGAAATATCATCGGAATTAAATACAAAAGGCACAATGCCGACTTAAGTACAAGAAGGCTGACTCTTCTTACTGACTATGTTTTGAACCATCTCTGTGACACTAGTTATAGATTCCGATACTTCACTCCAGGTCTACTGTATCCCTTCGACCTTCATATTGACGATGAAACACAGATATTGCACCGGAATTAAATACAAAAGGCCAACGCCGACTTAAGTACATGGAGACCGACTCTTCTTACTGACTATGTTTTGAACCATTTCTGTGACACTAATTATAGATTCCGATGCTTGTCTTCAGATTTACTGTATCCCTTGGACCTACTTATTGACGATGAAACACAGAAATTGCATCGGAATTAAATACAAAAGGCACAATGAAGACTTAAGTACAAGAAGACTGACTCTTCTTTCTGTCTATGTTTTGAACCATTCTTGTGACACTAGTTATAGATTCGGATGCTTCACTTCTGGTTTACTGTATCCCTCTGTTCTTCTTATTGACGATGAAACACAGAAATTGCACCGGAATTAAATACAAAAGGCCAATGCCGACTTAAGTACATGAAGACCGACTCTTCTTACTGACTATGTTTTGAACCATTCCTGTGACACTAGTTATAGATTCCGATGCTTCACTTCAGGTTACTGTAACCCTTGGACCTTCTTATTGACGATGAAACACAGAAATTGCATCGGAATTAAATACAAAAGGCACAATGCCGACTTAAGTACAAGAAGACTGACTCTTCTTACTGACTATGTTTTGAACCATTCCTGTGACACTAGTTATAGATTCCGATGCTTCACTTCAGATTTACTGTATCCCTTGGACCTTCTTATTGGCGGTGAAACACAGAAATTGCATCGGAACTAAATACAAAAGTAAAAATGCCGACTTCAGTACAAGAAGACTGTATCTTCTTACTGTCTATGTTTTGAACCATTCCTGTGACACTAGTTATTGATTCCGATGCTTCACTCCAGGTTTACTGTATCCCTTGGACCTTCTTATTGACGATGAAACACAGAAATTGCATCGGAATTAAACACAAAAGGCACAATGAAGACTTAAGGACAAGAAGACTGACTCTTCTTTCTGACTATGTTTTGAACCATTCCTGTGACACTTATTATAGATTCTGATGCTTCACTTCAGGTTTACTGCATCGCTCTGACATTCTTATTGACGATGAAACACAGAAATTGCATCGGAATTAAATACAAAAGGCACAATGCCGACTTCAGTACAAGAATACTGACTCTTCTTACTGTCTATGTTTTGAACCATTACTGTGATACTAGTTATAGATTCCGATGCTTCACTTCAGGTTTACTGTATTCCTCTGACCTTCTTATTGACGATGAAACACAGAAATATCATCGGAATTAAATACAAAAGGCACAATGCCGACTTAAGTACAAGAAGACTGACTCTTCTTACTGACTATGTTTTGAACCATCTCTGTGACACTAGTTATAGATTCCGATACTTCACTCCAGGTCTACTGTATCCCTTCGACCTTCATATTGAGGATGAAACACAGATACTGCACCGCAATTAAATACAAAAGGCCAATGACGACTTAAGTACATGGAGACCGACACTTCTTACTGACTATGTTTTGAACCTTTCCTGTGACACTAGTTATAGTTTCCGATGCTTGTCTTCAGATTTACTGTATCCCTTGGACCTAGTTATTGACGATGAAACACAGAAATTGCCTCGGAATTAAATACAAAAGGCACAATGACGACTTCAGTACAAGATGACTGACTCTTCCTACTGTCTATGTTTGAACCATTCCATTGACACTAGTTATAGATTCCGATGCTCTACTTCAGATTTACTGTATCCCTCTGACCGTCTTATTGACGATGTAACACAGAAATTGCATCGGAATTAAATACAAAATGCACAATGCCGACATAAGTACAAGAAGACTGACTCTTCCTACTGTCTATGTTTGAACCATTCCATTGACACTAGTTGTAGATTCCGATGCTTCACTTCAGGTTTACTGTTTCCCTTGGAACTTCTTATTGACGATGAAACAATGAAATTGCATCGGAATTAAATACAATAGGCACAATGCCGAATTAAGTATAAGAAGGCTGACTCTTGTTACTGACTATGTTTTGAACCATTCCGGTCACACTAACTATAGATTCCGTTGCTTCACCTCAGGTTCCTCTATCCCTTGGACCTTCTTATTAACGATGAAACACAGATATTGCATCGGAATTAAATACAAAAGGCACAATGCCGACATAAGTACATGAAGACTGACTCCTCTTACTGACTATGTTTTGAACCATCCCTGTGACACTAGTTATAGATTCCGATGCTTCACTTCAGGTTTACTGTATCCCATGGATCTTCTTATTGACGATGATACACAGAAATTGCATCGGAATTAAATAGAAAAGGCACAATGCCGACTTAAGTACAAAAAGACTGACTCTTCTTACTGCCTATGTTTTGAACAATTCCTGTGACACTAGTTATAGATTCCGATGCTTCACTCCAGGTTTACTGTATCCCTTGGACCTTTTTATTGACGATGAAACACAGAGATTGCATCTGAATTAAATAGAAAAGGCACAATGCCGACTTAAGTACAAGATGACTCACTCTTCTCACTGACTATGTATTTAAAAATTCCTGTGACACTAGTTATAGGTTCCGATGCTTCACTTCAGGTTTACTGTATCCCTTGGACCTTCTTATTGGCGCTGAAACACAGAAATTGCATCGGAATTAAATACAAAAGGCACAATGCTGACTTAAGTACAAGAAGACTGACTCTTCCTGCTGTCTATGTTTTGAACCATTCCTGTGACATTAAGTGTAGATTCCGATGCTTCACTTCAGGTTTTCTGAATCCCTTGGACCTTCTTATTTACGATGAAACACAGAAATTGCATCGGAATTAAATACAAAAGGCACAATGCCGACTTAAGTACAAGAAGACTGACTCTTCTTACTGTCTATGTTTTGAACCATTCCTGTGACATTAGTTATAGATTCCGATGCTTCACTTCAGGTTTACTGTATCCCTCTCACCTTCTTATTAGCGATGAAACACAGAACTTGAATCGGGATCAAATAGAAAAGGCACAATGCCGACTTAAGTAAAAGAAGACTGTCACTCTTTAATGACTATGTTTTGCACCCTTCCTGTGACACTAGTTATAGATTCCGATGCTTCACCTCAGGTTTACTGTATCCCTCTGACCTTCTTAGTGAAGATGAAACACACAAATTGCATCGGAATTAAATACAAAAGGCACAATGCTGACTTAAGGACGAGAAGACTGACTATTCTTACTGACTATGTTTGAACCATTCCTGTGACACTAGTTAAAGATTCCGATGCTTAAATTCAGGTTTAATGTATCCCTTGGACCTTCTTATTGACGATGAAACACAGAAATTGCATCGGCATTAAATACAAAAGGCACAGTGAAGTCTTAAGTACACGAAGACGGACCCATCTTACTGTCTATGTTTTGAACCATTCCTGTGACACTAGTTATAGATTCCGATGCTTCACTTCAGGTTTACTGTATCCCTTGGACCTCCTTATTGACGATGAAACACATAAATTGCATCGGAATTAAATACAAATGGCACAATGCCGACTTAAGTACAAGAAGACTGACTCTTCTTACTGTCTATGATTTGAACCATTCCTGTGACACTAGTTATAGATTCCGATGCTTCACTTTAGGTTTACTGTATCCCTTGGACCTTCTTATTGACGATGGAACACAGAGATTGCATCTGAATTAAATAGAAAAGGCACAATGCCGACATAAGTACAAGATGACTCACTCTTCACACTGACTATGTATTGAAAAATTCCTGTGACACTAGTTATAGATTCCGATGCTTCACTTCAGGTTTACTGTATCCCTTGGACCTTCTTATTGACGATGAAACACAGAAATTGCATCGGAATTAAATACAAAAGGCACAATGCTGACTTAAGTACAAGAAGACTGACTTCTCCTACTGTCTATGCTTTGAACCATTACTGTGACACTAGTTTGGGATTCCGATGCTTCACTTCAGGTTTACTGTATGCCTCTGACCTTCTTGTTGACGATGAAACACAGAAATTGCATCGGAATTAAATACAAAAGGCACAATGCCGACTTAAGTACAAGAAGACTGACTCTTCCTAATGTCTATGATTTGAACCATTCCTGTGACACTAGTTATAGATTCCGATGCTTCACTTCAGGTTTACTGAATCCCTTGGACGTTCTTATTGACGATGAAACACAGAAATTGCATCGGAATTGAATACAAAAGGCACAATGCCGACATAAGTACAAGAAGACTGACTCTTCTTACTGGCTATGTTTTAAACCATTCCTGTGACACTAGTTATAGATTCCGATGCTTCACTTCAGGTTCTCTGAATCCCTTGGACCTACTATTGACGATGAAACACAGAAATTGCATCGGAAATAAATACAAAAAGCACAATGCCGACTTAAGTACAAGAAGACTGACTCTTCTTACTGTCTATGTTTTGAACCATTCCTGTGACGCTAGTTATAGATTCCGATGCTTCACTTCAGGTTTACTGTATCACTTGGACCTTCTTATTAACGACGAAAAACAGAAATAGCGTCGGAATTAAATAGAAAAGGCATAATGCCGACTTAAGTACAAGAAGACTGACTCTTCTTACTGACTATGTTTTGAACCATTCCTGTGACACTAGCTGTAGATTCCGATGCTTCACTTCAGGTTTACTGTATACCTTGGAGCTTCTTATTGACGATGAAACACAGAAATTGCATCGGAATTAAATACAAAAGGCACAATGCCGACTTAAGGACGAGAAGACTGACTCTTCTTACTGACTATGTTTTAACCATTCCTGTGACACTAGTTATAGATTCCGGTGCTTCACTTCAGGTTTACTGTATCCCTTGGACCTTCTTATTGACGATGAAACACAGAAATGGCATCGGCATTAAATACAAAAGGCACAATGAAGACTTAAGTACACGGAGACGGACCCATCTTACTGTCTATGTTTTGAACCATTCCTGTGACACTAGTTATAGTATCCGGTGCTTCACTTCAGGTTTACTGTATCCCTTGGACCTTCTTATTGACGATGAAACACAGAAATTGCATCGGAATTAAATACAAAAGGCACAATGCCGACATAAGGACGAGAAGACTGACTCTTCTTAGAGCCTATGTTTTGAACCATTCCTGTGACACTAGTTATAGATTCCGATGCTTCACTTCAGGTTTCCTGAATCCCTTGGACCTACTATTGACGATGAAACACAGAAATTGCATCGGAAATAAATACAAAAGGCACAATGCCGACATAAGTACAAGAAGACTGACTCTTGTTACTGTCTATGTTTTGAACCATTCCTGTGACGCTAGTTACAGATTCCGATGCTTCACTTCAGGTTTACTGTATCACTTGGACCTTCTTATTGACGACGAAACACAGAAATAGCGTCGGAATTAAATTGAAAAGGCATAATGCCGACTTAAGTACAGGAAGTCTGACTCTTCTTACTGACTATGTTTTGAACCATTCCTGTGACACTAGTTGTAGATTCCGATGCTTCACTTCAGGTTTACTGTATCCCTTGGACATTCTTATTGACGATGAAACACAGAAATTACATCGGAATTAAATACAAAAGGCACAATGACGACTTAAGTAAAAGAAGACTGACTCTTCCTACTATCTATGTTTTGAACCATTCCTGTGATATTAGTTATAGATTCTGATGCTTGACTTCAGGTTTACAGTATCCTTTGCACCTTCTTATTGGCGACGAAACACAGAAATTGCATCGGATTTAAATAGAAATGGCACAATGCCGACTTAAGTACAAGAAGACTGACTCTTCCTACTGTCTATGTTTGAAGCATTCCTGTGACACCAGTTATAGATTCCAATGCTTACCCTCCAGTTTACTGGATCCCTCTCACCTTCTTATTAGCGACGAAACACAGAAATTGCATCGGAATTAAATAGGTAAGGCACAATGCCCACTTAAGAACAAGAAGACTGACTCTTCTTACTGTCTATGTTTTGAACCATTCCTGTGACGCTAGTTACAGATTCCGATGCTTCACTTCAGGTTTACAGTATCCCTTGGACCTTCTTATTGACGATGAAGCACAGAAATTGCATCGGAATCAAATAGAAAAGGAACAATGCCGACTTAAGTACAAGAAGACTGACACTCCTTAATGACTATGTTTTGAACCATTCCAGTGACACTAGTTATAGATTCCGATGCTTCACCTCAGGCTTACTGTATCCCTCTGACCTTCTTATTAACGTAAAACACAGAAATTGCATCGGAATGAAATAGAAAAGGCACAATGAAGACTTAAGTACACGAAGACGGACCCATCTTACTGTCTATGCTTTGAACCATTCCTGTGACACTAGTTATAGATTCCGATGCTTCACTTCTGGTTTACTGTATCCCTTGGACCTTCTTATTGACGATGAAACACAGTAATTGCATCGGAATTAAATACAAAATACACAATGGTAACTTAAGTACAAGAAGACTGACTCTTCTTACTGTCTATGTTTTGAACCATTTCTGTGACACTAATTACAGATTCCGATGCTTCACTTCAGGGTTACTGTAACCCTCTGACCTTCTTATTGACCATGAAACACTGAAATTGCATCGGAATTGAATACAAAAGGCACAATGCCGACTTAAGTACAAGAAGTCTAACTCTTCTTACTGACTATGTTTTGAACCATTCCTGTGACACTAGTTGTAGATTCCGATGCCTCACTTCAGGTTTACCATATCCCTTGGACCTTCTTATTGACGATGAAACACAGGAATTGCCTCGGAATTAAATACAAAAGACACAATGCCGACTTAAGTACAAGAAGCCTGACTCTTCTTACTGTCTATGTTTGAACCATTGCATTGACACTAGTTGTAGATTCCGATGCTTCACTTCAGGTTTACTGTTTCCCTTTTAACTTCTTATTGACGATGAAACAATGAAATTGCATCGGAATTAAATACAAAAGGCACAATGCCAACTTAAGTACATGAAAACTGATTCCTCTTACTGACTATGTTTTGAACCATTCCTGTGACACTAGTTATAGATTCGAACGCTTCACTTCAGGTTTACTGTAACCCTCTGACCTTCTTATTGACGATGAAACACAGAAATTGCATCGGAATTGAATACAAAAGGCATAATGCCGACTTAAGCACAAGAAGACTGACTCTTCTTACTGACTATGTTTTGAACCATTCCATTGACACTAATTGCAGATTCCGATGCTTCACTTCAGGTTTTCTGTATCCCTCTGACCTTCTTATTGACAATGAAACACATAAATTGCATCGGAATCAAATACAAACTGCACAATGCCGACTTAAGTACAAGAAGAATGACTCTTCTTACTATCTATGTTTTGAACCATTTCTGTGACACTAGTTACAGATTCCGATGCTTCACTTCAGGGTTACTGTAACCCTCTGACCTTCTTATCGACTATGAAACACTAAAACTGCATCGGAATTGAATACAAAAGGCACAATGCCGACTTAAGTACAAGAATACTGACTCATCTTACTGTCTATGTTTTGAACCATTGCTGTGACGCTAGTTATAGATTCCGATGCTTCACTTCAGGTTTACTGTATCCCTTGGACCTTCTTATTGACGATGAAACTCAGGAATTGCCTCGGAATTAAATACAAAAGGCACAATGCCGAATTAAGTACAAGAAGACTGACTCTTCCTACTGTCTATGTTTGAACCATTCCATTGACACTAGTTGTAGATTCCGATGCTTCTCTTCAGTTTTTTCTGTTTCCCTTGGAACTTCTTATTGACGATAAAACAATGAAATTGCATCGGAATTAAATACAAAAAGCACAATGCCGACTTAAGTACAAGAAGACTGACTCTTCCTACTGACTATGTTTTGAACCATTCCTGTGACACTAGTTATAGATTCCGATGCTTCACTTGAGGTTTACTGTAACCTTCTGCCCTTCTTATTGACGATGAAACAAAGAAATTGCTTCGGAATTGAATACAAAAGGCACAATGCCGACTTAAGTACAAGAATACTGACTCTTCTTATCTTCTATGTTTTGAACCATTCCTGTGACACTAGTTACAGATTCCGATGCTTCACTTCAGGTTTACTGTATCCCTTGGACCTTCTTATTGACGATGAAACACAGGAATTGTTCGGAATTAAATACAAAAGGCACAATGCCGACTTAAGTACAAGAAGACTGACTCTTCCTACTGTCTATGTTTGAACCACTCCATTGACACTAGTTGTAGATTCCGATGCTTCACTTCAGGTTTACTGTTTCCCTTGCAACTTCTTATTAACGATGAAACAATGAAATCGCATCGGAATTAAATACAAAAGGCACAATGCCGACTTAACTACATGAAGACTGACTCTTCTTACTGACTATGTTTTGAACCATTCCTGTGACACTAGTTATAGATTCCGATGCTTCACTTCATGATTACTGCATCCCTTGGACCCTCTTATTGGCGATGAAACAAAGAAATTACATCGGAATTAAATACAAAAGGCACAATGCCGACTTAAGTACAAGAAGGCTGACTCTTCTTACTGTCTATGTTTAGAACCACTCCTGTGACACTAGTTATAGATTATGATGCTTCACTCCAGGTTTATGGACCTTCCTATTGACGATGAAACACAGTAATTGCATCGGATTTAAATACAAAAGGCACAATGCCGACTTAAGGACAAGAAGACTGACTCTTCTTACTGCCAATGCTTTGAACCATTCCTGTGGCACTAATTATAGATTCCGATGTTCACTTCAGGTTTACTGTATCCCTCTGACCTTCTTATTGACGATGAAACACAGAAATTGCATCGGAATTACATAGAAAAAGCAGAATGCCGACTTAAGTGCAAGCAGACTGACTCTTCTTACAATCTATGTTCTGAACCATTCCTCTGACACTAGTTTCAGTTTCCGATGCTTCACTTGTGGTTTACTGTATCCCTTGGATCTTCTTATTGACGATGATACACAGAAATTGCATCGGAATTAAATACAAAAGGCACAATGCGCACTTAAGGACAAGAAGTCTGACTCTTCTTACTGACTATGTTTTGAACCATTCCTGTGACACTAGTTATAGATTCCGATGCTTCACTTCATGTTTACTGTATCCCTCTGACCTTCTTATTGACGATGAAACACACAAATTGCATCGGAATTAAATAGAAAAGGCATAATGCCGACTTAAGTACAAGAAGACTGACTCTTCTTACTGGCTATGTTTTGAACCATTCCTGTGACACTAGTTATAGATTCCGATGCTTCACTTCAGGTTTACTGTATCCCTTGGACCTTCTTATTGACGATGAAACACAGAAATTGCATCGGAATTAAATACAAAAGGCACAATGCCGACTTAAGTACTAGAAGACTGACTCTTCCTACTGTCTGTGTTTAGAACCATTCCTGTGACATTAGTTATAGATTCCGATGCTTCACTTCAGGATTACTGTATCCTTTGCACCTTCTTATTGGCGACGAAAACAGAAATTGCATCGGAATTAAATAGAAAAGCAGAATGCCGACTTAAGTACAAGAAGACTGACCCTCCTTACCGACTATGTTTTGAACCATTCCTGTGACACTAGTTATAGATTCCGATGCCTCACCTCAGGTTTACTGTATCACTCTGACCTTCTTATTGACGATGAGACACAGAAATTGCATCGGAATTAAATAGAAAAGGCACAATGCCGACTTAAGTACAAGAATACTGACTCTTCTTACTGACTATGTTTGAACCATTCCTGTGACACTAGTTATAGATTCCGATGCTTCACTTCAGGTTTACTGTATCCCTTGGACCTTCTTATTGATGATGAAACACAGAAATTGCATTGGAATTAAATACAAAAAGCACAATGCCGACTTCAGTACAAGAAGACTGACTCTTCCTACTGTCTATGTTTGAACCATTGCATTGACACTAGTTGTAGATTCCGATGCTTCACTTCAGGTTTACTGTTTCCCTTGGAACTTCGTATTGACGATGAAACAATGAAATTGCATCGGAATAAAATACAAATGGCACAATGCCGACTTAACTACATGAAGACTGACTCTTCTTACTGACTATGTTTGAACCATTCCTGTGACACTAGTTATAGATTCCGATGCTTCACTTCAGGATTAATGCATCCCTTGGACTCTCTTATTGGCGATGAAACACAGAAATTGCATCGGAATTAAATACAAAAGGCACAATGCCGACTTAAGGACAAGAAGACTGACTCTTCTTACTGCCAATGCTTTGAACCATTCCTGTGGCACTAGTTATAGATTCCGATGTTCACTTCAGGTTTACTGTATCCCTCTGACCTTCTTATTGACGATGAAACACAGAAATTGCATCGGAATTAAATAGAAAAGGCAGAATGCCGAATTAAGTGCAAGAAGACTGACTCTTCTTACTATCTATGTTCTGAACCATTCCTGTGACACTAGTTTCAGTTTCCGATGCTTCACTTCAGGTTTACTGTATCCCTTGGACCTTCTTATTGACGATGAAACACAGAAATTGCATCGGAATTAAATACAAAAGGCACAATGCCGACTTAAGTACTAGAAGACTGACTCTTCCTACTGTCTATGTTTTGAACCATTCCTGTGACGCTAGTTATAGATTCGGATGCTTCACTTCAGGTTTACTGCATCACTTGGACCTTCTTATTGACGACGAAACATAGAAATAGCGTCGGAATTAAATAGAAAAGGCATACTGCCGACTTAAGTACAAGAAGACCGACTCTTCTTACTGACTATGTTCTGAACCATTCCTGTGACACTAGTTTTAGAGTCCCATGCTTCACTTCAGGTTTACTGTATCCCTTGGACCATCTTATTGACGATGAAACACAGAAATTGCATCGGAATTAAATACAAAAGGCACAATGCCGACTTAAGTACTAGAAGACTGACTCTTCCTACTGTCTATGTTTAGAACCATTCCTGTGACATTAGTTATAGATTCCGATGCTTCACTTCAGGATTACTGTATCCTTTGCACCTTCTTATTGGTGACGAAACACAGAAATTGCATCGGAATTAAATAGAAAAGCAGAATGCCGACTTACGTACAAGAAGACTGACTCTTCTTACTGACTATACTTTAATCCATTCCTGTGATACTAGTAATAGATTCCGATGCTTCACTTCAGGTTTACTGTATCCCTTGGACCATCTTATTGACGATGAAACACAGAGATGGAATCGGAATTTAATAGAAGAGGCACAATGCCGGCTTAAGTACAAGAAGATTGACTCTACTTACTGACTATGATTTGAACCATTCCTGTGACACTAGTTATAGATTCCGATGCCTCACTTCTGATTTGCTGTATCCCTCGGACCTTCGTATTGACGATGAAACACAGAGATTGCATCGGAATTTAATAGAAAAGGCACAATGCCGGCTTAAGTACAAGAAGACTGACTCTTCTTACTGACTATGATTTGAACCATTCCTGTGACACTAGTTATAGATTCCGATGCCTCACTTCTGATTTACTGTATCCCTCGGACCTTCTTACTGACGATGAAACACAGAAATTGCATCGGAATTAAATACAAAAATCACAATGCCGACTTACGTACAAGAAGACTGACTCTTCTCACTGACTATGTAATGAACCATTCCTGTGACACTAGTTATAGATTCCGATGCTTCACTTCAGGTTTACTGTAACCCTTGGACCTTCTTATTGACGATGAAACACAGAAATTGCATCGGAATAAATACAAAGGGCACAATGCCGACTTAGGTACAAGAAGACTGACTCTACCTACTGTCTATGTTTTGAACCATTCCTGTGACACTAGTTTTATATTGCGATGCTTCACTTCAGGTTTACTGTATCCCTCTGACCTTCTTATTGACGATGAAAATCAGAAATTGAATCGGAATTAAATACAAAAGGCACAATGCCGACTTAAGTACAAGAAGACTGACTCTTCCTACTGTCTATGATTTGAACCATACCTGTGACACTAGTTATAGATTCCGATGCTTCACTTCAGGTTTACTCAATCCCTTGGACCTTCTTATCGACGATGAAACGCATAAATTGCATCGGAATTAAACACAAAAGGCACAATGCCGACTTAAGTACAAGAGGACTGACTCTTCTTACTGTCTATGTTTTGAACCATTCCTGTGACGCTAGTTATAGATTCCGATGCTTCACTTCAGGTTTACTGTATCACTTGGACCTTCTTATTGACGACGAAACATAGAAATAGCGTCGGAATTAAATAGAAAAGGCATACTGCCGACTTAAGTACAAGAAGACTGACTCTTCATACTGACTATGTTTTGAACCATTCCTGTCACACTAGTTTTAGATTCCCATGCTTCACTTCAGGTTTACTGTATCCCTTGGACCTTCTTATTGACGATGAAACACAGAAATTGCATCGGAATTAAATACAAAAGGCACAATGCGCACTTAAGGACAAGAAGTCTGAATCTTCTTACTGACTATGCTTTGAACCATTCCTGTGACACTAGTTATAGATTCCGATGCTTCACTTGATGTTTACTGTATCCCTCTGACCTTCGTATTGACGATGAAACACAAAAAATTGCATCGGAATTAAATAGAAAAGGCATAATGCCGACTTAAGAACAAGAAGACTGACTCTTCTTACTGTCTATATTTTGAACCATTCCTGTGACACTAGTTATAGATTACGATGCTTGACTCCAGGTTTTCTGTATCCCTTGGACCTTCTTATTGACGATGAAACACAGAAATTGCATCGGAATTAAGAAGAAAAGGCACAATGCCGACTTAAGTACAAGAGGACTCACTTTTCTCACTGACTATGTATTGAACCATTCCTGCGACACTAGTTATAGATTCCGATGCTTCACTTCAGGTTTACTGTATCCCTTGGACCTTCTTATTGACGATGGAACATAGAAATTGCATCGGAATCAAATAGAAAAGGCACAATGCCGTCTTAAGTACAAGAAGACCGACGCTCCTTACCGACTATGTTTTGAACCATTCCTGTGACACTAGTTATAGATTCCGATGCTTCACCTCAGGTTTACTGTATCACCTTGACCTTCGTATTGACGATGAGACACAGAAATTGCATCGGAATTAAATAGAAAAGGCACAATGCCGACTGAAGTACAAGAAGACTGACTCTTCTTACTGACTATGTTTGAACCATTCCTGTGACACTAGTTATAGATTCCGATGCTCCACTTCAGGTATACTGTATCCCTTGGACCTTCTTATTGACGATGAAACACAGAAATTGCATCGGAATTAAATACAAAAATAACATTGCCGATTTACGTACAAGAAGACTGACTCTTCTTACTGACTATACTTTGATCCATTCCTGTGACACTAGTTATAGATTCCGATGCTTCACTTCAGGTTTACTGTATCCCTTGGACCATCTTATTGACGATGAAACACAGAATTTGCATCGGAATTTAATAAAAAAGGCACAATGCCGGCTTAAGTACAAGAAGACTGACTCTTCTTACTGACTATGATTTGAACCATTCCTGTGACACTAGATATAGATTCCGATGCCTCACTTCTGATTTACTGTATCCCTCGGACCTTCGTATTGACGATGAAACACAGAGATTGCATCGGAATTTAATAGAAAAGGCACAATGCCGGCTTAAGTACAAGAAGACTGACTCTTCTTACTGTCTATGATTTGAACCATTCCTGTGACACTAGTTATAGATTCCGATGCCTCACTTCTGATTTACTGTATCCCTCGGACCTTCTTATTGACGATGAAACACAGAAATTGCATCGGAATTAAATACAAAAATCACAATGCCGACTTACGTACAAGAAGACTGACTCTTCTCACTGACTATGTATTGAACTATTCCTGTGACACTAGTTATAGATTCCGATGCTTCATTTCAGGTTTACTGTAACCCTTGGACCTTCTTATTGGCCATGAAACACAGAAATTGCATCGGAATAAATACAAAGGGCACAATGCCGACTTAGGTACAAGAAGACTAACTCTTCCTACTGTCTATGTTTTGAACCATTCCTGTGACACTAGTTTCATATTCCGATGCTTCACTTCAGGTTTACTGTATCCCTCTGACCTTCTTATTGACGATGAAAGTCAGAAATTGAATCGGAACTAAACACAAAAGGCACAATGCCGACTTAAGTACAAGAAGACTGACTCTTCCTACTGTCTATGATTTGAACCATACCTGTGACACTAGTTATAGATTCAGATGCTTCACTTCAGGTTTACTGAATCCCTTGGACCTTCTTATTGACGATGAAACACATAAATTGCATCGGAATTAAACACACAAGGCACAATGCCGACTTAAGTACAAGAAGACTGACTCTTCTTACTGGCTATGTTTTGAACCATTCCTGTGACACTAGTTATAGATTCCGATGCTTCACTTCAGGTTTGCTGAATTCCATGGACCTTCTTATTGACGAATAAATACAGAAATGGCATCGGAAATAAATACAAAAGACACAATGCCGACTTAAGTACAAGAAGACTGACTCTTCTTACTGTCTATGTTTTGAACCATTCCTGTGACGCTAGTTATAGATTCCGATGCTACACTTCAGGTATACTGTATCACTTGGACCATCTTATTGTCGACGAAACATAGAAATAGCGTCGGAATTAAATAGAAAAGGCATACTGCCGACTTAAGTACAAGAAGACTGACTCTTCATATTGACTATGTTTTGAACCATTCCTGTGACACTAGTTTTAGATTCCCATGCTTCACTTCAGGTTTACTGTATCCCTTGGACCTTCTTATTGACGATGAAACACAGAAATTGCATCGGAATTAAATACAAAAGGCACAATGCCGACTTAAGTACAAGAAGACTGACTCTTCCTACTGTCTATGATTTGAACCATACCTGTGACATTAGTTATAGATTCCGATGCTTCATTTCAGGTTTACTGAATCCCTTGGACCTTCTTATTGAAGATGAAACACATAAATTGCATCGGAATTAAACACAAAAGGCACAATGCCGACTTAAGTACAAGAAGACTGACTCTTCTTACTGTCTATGTTTTGAACCATTCCTGTGACGCTAGTTATAGATTCCGATGCTTCACTTCAGGTTTACTGTATCACTTGGACCTCCTTATTGACGACGAAACATAGAAATAGCGTCGGAATTAAATAGAAAAAGCATACTGCCGACATAAGTACAAGAAGACTGACTCTTCTTACTGACTATGTTTTGAACCATTCCTGTGACGCTAGTTACAGATTCCGCTGCTTCACTTCAGGTTTACTGTATACCTTGGACCTTCTTAATGACGATGAAACACAGAAATTGCATCGGAATCAAGTAGAAAAGGCACAATGCCGACTTAAGTACAAGAAGTCTGACCATCCTTACCGACTATGTTTGAACCATTCCTGTGACACTAGTTATGGATTCCGATGCTTCACTTCAGGTTTACGGTATCACTCTGACCTTCTTATTGACGATGAGACACAGAAATTACATCGGAATGAAATACAAAAAGCACAATGCCGACTTAAGTACAAGTAGACTGACTCTTCTTACTGACTATGTTTGATCCATTCCTGTGACACTAGTTATAGATTCCGATGCTTCACTTCAGGTTTACTGTATCCCTTGGATCTTCTTATTGACGATGAAACACAGAAATTGCATCGGAATTTAATACAAAAGGCACAATAAAGACTTAAGTACACGAAGACGGACCCATCTTACTGTCTATGTTTTGAACCATTCCTGTGACAAAAGTTCTAGATTCCGATGCTTCACTTCAGGTTTACTGTATCCCTCTGACCATCTTATTGACGATGACACACAGATTGCATCGGAACTAAATACAAAAAGCACAATGCCGACTTAAGTACAAGAAGACTGACTCTTCTTACTGACTATGATTTGAACCATTCCTGTGACACTAGTTATAGATTCCGATGCCTCACTTCTGATTTAGTGTATCCTTCGGACCTTCGTATTGACGATGAAACTCAGAAATTGCATCGGAATTAAATACAAAAGTCACAATGCCGACTTAAGTACAAGAAGACTGACTCTTCTTACTGACTATGTTTGAACCATTTCTGTGACACTAGTTATAGATTCCGATGCTTCACTTCAGGTTTACTGTATCCCTTGGACCTTCTAATTGACGATGAAACACAGAAATAGCATCGGAATTAAATACAAAAAGCACAATGCCGACTTAAGTACCACACGACTGACTCTTCCTACTGTCTATGTTTTGAACGAATCCTGTGACATTAGTTATAGTTTCCGAAGCTACACTTCAGGTTTACTGTATCCTTCGGAACTTCTTATTGGCGACGAAACACAGAAATTGCATCGGAAATAAATACAAAAGGCACTATGCCGACATAAGTACATGTAGACTGTATCTTCCTACTGTCTATGTTTTGAACCATTCCTGTGACACTAGTTTTAAATTCCGATGCTTCACTTCAGGTTTACTGTACCCTCTGACCTTGTTTTTGACGATGAAACACAGAAATTGCATCAGAATTAAATAGAAAAGGCACAATGCCGCCTTAAGTACAAGAAGACTGACTCTTCCTACTGACTATATCTTAATCCATTCCTGTGACACTAGTTATAGATTCCGATGCTTCACTTCAGGTTTACTGTATCCCTTGGACCTTCTTATTGACGATGAATCACAGAAATTGCGTCTGAACTAAAAACAAAAGGCACAATGCCGAATAAGTACAAGTAGACTTACTCTTCCTGTTGTCTATGTTTTGAACGATCCCTGTGACATTAGTTATGGATTCTGATGCTTCATTTCTGCTTTGCTGTATCCTTTGGACCTTCTTATTGGCGAGGAAACACAGAAATTGCATCGGAATTAAATAGAAAAGGCACTATGTCGGCTTAAGTACAAGAAGACTGACTCTTCTTACTGACTATGATTTGAACCATTCCTGTGTGACTAGTTGTAGATTCCGATGCTTCACTTCAGGTTTACTGTATCCCTCTGACCTTCTTATTAACGATGAAACACAGCTATTGCATCGGAATGAAATACAAAAGGCACAATGCCGACTAAAGTACAAGAAGACTGACTCTTCTTACTGACTATGTTTTGAACCATTCCTGTGACACTAGTTATAGATTCCGATGCTTCACTTCTGACTTACTGTTTCCCTCGGAACTTCGTATTGACGATGAAACACAGAAATTGCTTCGGAATTAAATACAAAAGGCACAATGCCGACTCAAATGTAAGAAGACTGACTCTTCTTACTGACTATGTTTTGAACCAATCCTGTGACACTAGTTATAGATTCCGATGCTTCACTTCAGGTTTACTGTATCCCCAGGACCTTCTTATTGACGATGAATCGCAGAAACTGCATCGGAACTAAATACAAAAGGCACAATGCCGACTTAAGTACCACAAGACTGACTCTTCCTACTGTCTATGTTTTGAACGAATCCTGTGACATTAGTTATAGATTCCGATGCTTCACTTCAGGTTTACTGTATCCTTTGGAACTTCTTATTGGCAACGAAACACAGAACTTGCATCGGAATTAAATAGAAAAGGCACAATGCCGACATAAGTACAAGAAGACTGACTCTTCCTACTGTCTATGATTTGAACCATTCCTGTGACACTAGTTATTGATTCCGATGCTTCACCTCAGGTTCACTGTATCCCTCTGACCCTCTTATTGACGATGAAACACAGAAATTGCATCGGAATTATATAGAAAAGGCACAATGCCGTCTTAAGTACAAGCAGACTGACTCTTCTTAGTGTCTATGGTTTCAACCATTCCTGTGACGCTAGTTTTAGATACCGATGCTTCACTTCAGGATTATTGTATCCCTCTGACCTTCTTATTGACGGTAAAACACCGAAATTGCATCGGAATTAAGTAGAAAAGGCACAATGCCGACTTAGGTACAAGAAGACTGACTCTTGTTACTGACAATGTTTGAACCATTCCTGTCACACTAGTTACAGATTCCGTTGTTTCACTTCAGGTTTACTGTATCCCTTGGACCTTGTTATTGACTATGAAACACAGAAATTGCATCGGAATTAAATACAAAAATCACATTGCCGACTTACGTACAAGAAGACTGACTCTTCTTACTGACTATACTTTGATCCATTCCTGTGACACTAGTTATAGATTCCGATGCTTCACTTCAGGTTTACTGTATCCCTTGGACCATCTTATTGACGATGAAACACAGAATTTGCATCGGAATTTAATAGAAAAGGCACAATGCCGGCTTAAGTACAAGAAGACTGACTCTTCTTACTGACTATGATTTGAACCATTCCTGTGACACTAGATATAGATTCCGATGCCTCACTTCTGATTTACTGTATCCCTCGGACCTTCGTATTGACGATGAAACACAGAGATTGCATCGGAATTTAATAGAAAAGGCACAATGCCGGCTTAAGTACAAGAAGACTGACTCTTCTTACTGACTATGATTTGAACCATTCCTGTGACACTAGTTATAGATTCCGATGCCTCACTTCTGATTTACTGTATCCCTCGGACCTTCTTATTGACGATGAAACACAGAAATTGCATCGGAATTAAATACAAAAATCACAATGCCGACTTACGTACAAGAAGACTGACTCTTCTCACTGACTATGTATTGAACCATTCCTGTGACACTAGTTATAGATTCCGATGCTTCACTTCAGGTTTACTGTAACCCTTGGACCTTCTTATTGGCCATGAAACACAGAAATTGCATCGGAATAAATACAAAGGGCACAATGCCGACTTAGGTACAAGAAGACTAACTCTTCCTACTGTCTATGTTTTGAACCATTCCTGTGACACTAGTTTTATATTCCGATGCTTCACTTCAGGTTTACTGTATCCCTCTGACCTTCTTATTGACGATGAAAGTCAGAAATTGAATCGGAACTAAACACAAAAGGCACAATGCCGACTTAAGTACAAGAAGACTGACTCTTCCTACTGTCTATGATTTGAACCATACCTGTGACACTAGTTATAGATTCAGATGCTTCACTTCAGGTTTACTGAATCCCTTGGACCTTCTTATTGACGATGAAACACATAAATTGCATCGGAATTAAACACACAAGGCACAATGCCGACTTAAGTACAAGAAGACTGACTCTTCTTACTGGCTATGTTTTGAACCATTCCTGTGACACTAGTTATAGATTCCGATGCTTCACTTCAGGTTTGCTGAATTCCATGGACCTTCTTATTGACGAATAAATACAGAAATGGCATCGGAAATAAATACAAAAGACACAATGCCGACTTAAGTACAAGAAGACTGACTCTTCTTACTGTCTATGTTTTGAACCATTCCTGTGACGCTAGTTATAGATTCCGATGCTTCACTTCAGGTATACTGTATCACTTGGACCATCTTATTGTCGACGAAACATAGAAATAGCGTCGGAATAAATAGAAAAGGCATACTGCCGACTTAAGTACAAGAAGACTGACTCTTCATATTGACTATGTTTTGAACCATTCCTGTGACACTAGTTTTAGATTCCCATGCTTCACTTCAGGTTTACTGTATCCCTTGGACCTTCTTATTGACGATGAAACACAGAAATTGCATCGGAATTAAATACAAAAGGCACAATGCGCACTTAAGGACAAGAAGTCTGAATGTTCTTACTGACTATGCTTTGAACCATTCCTGTGACACTAGTTATAGAATCCGATGCTTCACTTCATGTTTACTGTATCCCTTGGACCTTCTTATTGACGATGAAACACGGAAATTGCATCGAAATTAAATACAAAATGCACAATGCCGACTTAAGTACAAGAAGACTGACTCTTCCTACTGTCTATGTTGTGAACCATTCCTGTGACACTAGTTTTAGATTCCGATGCTTCACTTCAGGTTTACTGTATCCCTCTGACCTTCTTATTGACGATGAAACACAGATATTGCATCGGAATTAAATACAAAACGCACAATGCCGACTTAAGTACAATAAGACTGACTCTTCCTACTGTCTATGTTGTGAACCATTCCTGTGACACTAGTTTTAGATTCCGATGCTTCACTTCAGGTTTACTGTATCCCTCTGACCTTCTTATTGACGATGAAACACAGATATTGCATCGGAATTAAGTACAAAACGCACAATGCCGACTTAAGTACAATAAGACTGACTCTTCCCACTGTCTATGATTTGAACCTTTCCTGTGACACTAGTTATAGATTCCGATGCTTCACTTCAGGTTTACTGCATCCCTTGGACCTTCATATTGACGATGAAACACATAAATTGCATCGGAATTAAATACAAAAGGCACAATGCCGACTTAAGGACAAGAAGACTGACTCTTCTTACAGACTATGCTTCGAACCACTCCTGTGCCACTAGTTATAGATTCCGATTCTTCACTTCATGTTTACTGTATCCCGCTGACCTTCTTATTGACGATGAAACACAGATATTGCATCGGAATTAAATACAAAACGCACAATGCCGACTTGAGTACAAGAAGACTGACTCTTCCTACTGTCTATGATTTGAACCATTCCTGTGACACTAGTTATAGATTCCGATGCTTCACTTTAGGTTTACTGCATCCCTTGGACCTTCATATTGACGATGAAACACATAAATTGCATCGGAATTAAATACAAAAGGCACAATGCCGACCTAAGTACAAGAAGACTGACTCATCTTACTGGCTATGTAATGAACCATACCTGTGACACTAGTTATAGATCCCGATGCTTCACTTCAGGTTTACTGTATCATTTGCACCTTCTTATTGGCGACGAAACACAGAAATTGCATCGGAATTAAATAGAAAAGGCACAATGCCGTCTTAAATACAAGAAGACTGACTCGTCTTACTGACTATGTTTTGAACCATTCCTGTGACACCTGTTACAGATTCAGATGATTCACTTCAGCTTTACTATATACCTTGGACCTTCCTATTGACGATGAAACACTGAAATTGCAATGGAATTAAATAGAAAAGGCACAATGCCGACTTAAGTACAAGAAGACTGACTGTTCTTACTGACGATGTTTGGAACCATTCCTGTGACACTAGTTATAGATTCCGATGCTTCAGTTCAGGTTTACTGTGTCCCTCTGAACTTCTTATTGACGATGAAACACATAAATAGCTTTGGAATTAAATACAAAAGGCACAATGCCGACTTAAGAACAAGAAGACTGACTCCTTTTACTGACATTGTTTTGAACCATTCCTGTAACACTAGTTATAGATTCCGATGCTTCACTTCAGATTCACTGTATCCCTTGGACCTTCTAATTGACGATGAAACACAGCAATTGCATCGGAATTAAATACAAAAGGCAAAATGCCGACTTAAGTACAAGATGACTGTCTCTTCCTACTGTCTATGTTTTTACCCATTCCTGTGACACTAGTTATAGATTCGGATGCTTCACTGCATGTTTACTGTATCGCTCTGACCTTCTTTTTGACGGTGAAACACCGAAATTGCATCGGAATTAAGTAGAAAAGGCACAATGCCGAAATAGTACAAGAAGACTGACTCTTGTTACTGACAAAATTTTGAACCATTCCTGTCACACTAGTTATAGATTCCGTTGCTTCACGTCAGGTTTGCTGTATCCCATTCGACCTTCTTATTGACGATGAAACACAGAAATTGCATCGGAATTAAATACAAAAGGCACAATGCCGACATAAGTACATGAAGACTGACTCTCCTTACTGACAATGTTTTGAACCATTCCTGTCACACTAGTTATAGATTCCGTTGCTTCACGTCAGGTTTGCTGTATCCCATTCGACCTTCTTATTGACGATGAAACACAGAAATTGCATCGGAATTAAATACAAAAGGCACAACGCGCACTTAAGGACAAGAAGACTGACTCTTCTTACTGACTATGTTTTGAACCATTCCTGTGACACTAGTTATACATTCCGATGCTCCACTTCATGTTTGCTGTATCCCTCTGACCTTTTTATTGACGATGAGACACAGAAATTGCATCGGAATTAAATAGAAAAGGCACAATGTCGACTTATGTACAAGAAGACTGACTCTTCTTACAGACTATGCTTTGAACCATTCCTGTGACACTAGTTATAGATTCGGATGCTTCACTGCAGGTTTACTGTATCCCTTGGACCTTCTTATTGACGATGAAACACAGAAATTGAATCGGAATTAAATAGAAAAGGCACAATGCCGATTTAAGTACAAGAAGACTCACTCTTCTCAATGACTATATATTGAACTATTTCTGTGACTCTAGTTATAGATTCCGATGCTTCACTTCAGGTTAACTGTATTCCTTGGACCTTCTTATTGACGACGAAACACAGAAATTGCATCGGAACTGAATACAAAAGGCACAATGCCGACTTAAGTACCACAAGACTGACTCTTCCTACTGCCTATGTTTTGAACGAATCCTGTGACATTAGTTATAGATTCCGATGCTTCACTTCAGGTGTACTGTATCCTTTGGAACTTCTTATTGGTGACGAAACACAGAAATTGCATCGGAATTAAATAGACAAGGCACAATGCCGACTTAAGTACAAGATGACTGACTCTTCCTACTGTCTATATTTTGTACCATTCCTGTGACACTAGTTGTAGATTCCGATGCTTCACCTCAGGATCACTGTATCGCTCTGACCTTCGTATTGACGATGAAACACAGAAATCGCATTGGAATTAAATAGAAAAGGCGCAATGCCGTCTTAAATACAAGCAGACTGACTCTTCTTAGTGTCTATGGTTTGAACCATTCCTGTGACGCTAGTTACAGATTCCGGTGCTTCACTTCAGGTTTACTCTATCCCTTGGACCTTCTTATTGACGATGAAACACAGTAATTGCATCGGAATTAAATACAAAAGGCACAATGCCGACTTAAGTACCAGAAAACTGACTCTTCTTACTGACTATGTGTTGAACCATTCCTGTGACACTAGTTAGAGATTCCAATGCTTCACATCAGGTTTGCTGTATCCCTCTGACCTTCTTATTGACGACGAAACACAGTATTTGCATCGGAATTAAATTGAAAAGGGCACAATGCCGACTTAAGTACAAGAAGACTGACTCTTCTTACTGACTATGTTTTGAACCATTCCTGTGACACTACTTTTAGATTCCGATGCTTCACTTCAGGTTTACTGTACCCTCTGACCTTGTTTTTGACGATGAAACACAGACATTGCATCAGAATTAAATAGAAAAGGCACAATGCCGACATAAGTTCAAGAAGACTGACTCTTCTTACTGACTATATCTTGATCCATTCCTGTGACACTAGTTATAGAATCCGAAGCTTCACTTCAGGTTTACTGTATCCCTTGGACCTTCTTATTGACGATGAAACACTGACATTGCATCGGAATTAAATACAAAAGGCACAATGCCGACTTAAGTACAAGAAGACTGACTCTTCTTACTGACTATGTTTTAAACCATTCTTGTGACACTAGTTGTAGATTCCGATGCTTCACTTCAGCTTTACTGTAACCCTAGGACCTTCTTACTGACGATGAAACACAGAAATTGCATCTGAACTAAATACAAAAGGCACAATGCTGAATAAGTAAAAGAAGACTGACTCTTCCTATTGTCTATGTTTTGAACGTTTCCTGTGACATCAGTTATGGTTTCCGATGCTTCACTTCAAGTTTACTGTATCCCTAGGACCTTCTTATTGACGATGAAACACAGAAATTGCATCGGAATTAAATAGAAAAGGCACAATGCCCACTTAAGTACAAGAAGACTGACTCTTCCTACTGTCTATGTTTTGAACCATTCCAGTGTCACTAGTTACAGATTCCGTTGCTTCACCTCAGGTTTACTGTATCCCTCTGACCTTTTTATGGACGATGAAACACAGAAATTGCATCGGCATTAAAAACAAAAGGCACAATGCCGACTTAAGTACAAGAAGACTGACTATTCTTACTGTCTATGCTTTGAACCATTCCTGTGACGCTAATTATAGATTCCGATGCTCCACTTCAGGTTTATTGTATCCCTTGGACCTTCTCACTGCCGATGAAACACAGAAATTGCATCGGAATTAAATACAAAAGGCACAATGCCGACTTAAGTACAAGAAGACTGTTTCTTCCTACTGTCTATGTTTTGAACCATTCCTGTGACACTAGTTATAGATTCCGATGCTTCACTTCAGGTTTACTGTACCTCTTGGACCTTCTTATTGACGATGAAACACAGAAATTGCATCGGACTGAAATACAAAATGCACAATGCCGACTTAAGTACAAGAAGACATACTCTTCTTACTGACTATGTTTTGAACCATTCCTGTGACACTAGTTGTAGATGCCAATGCTTCACTTCAGCTTTACTGTATCCCTAGGACCTTCTTATTGACGATGAAACACAGAAATTGCATCTGAACTAAATACAAAAGGCACAATGCAGAGTAAGTACAAGATGACTGACTCTTCGTACTGTCTATGTTTTGAACGATTCCTGTGACATGAGTTATGGATTCCGATGCTTCACTTCTGCTTTGCTGTATCCTTTGGACCTTCTTATTGGCGACGAAACAAAGAAATTGCATCGGAATTAAATAGAAAATGCACAATGCCGACTTAAGTACAAGAAGACTGACTCTTCCTACTGTCTATGTTTTGAACCATTCCTGTTACACTAGTTATAGATTCCGAAGCTTCACCTCAGGTTCACTGTATCCCTCTGACCGTTTTATTGACGATGAAACACAGAAATTGCATCGGAATTAAATAGAAAAGGCACAATGCCGTCTTAAGAACAAGCAGTCTGACTCTTCTTAGTGTCGATGTTTTGAACCATTCCTCTGACGCTAGTTACACATTCCGATGCTTCACTTCAGGTTTACTGTTTCCCTCTGACCTTCTTGTTGACGATGAAACACAGAACTTGCATCCGAATTAAATAGAAAAGGCACAATGCCGACATAAGTACAAGAAGACTGACTCTTCTTACTGACTATATCTTGATCCATTCCTGAGACACTACTTATAGATTCCGATGCTTCACTTCAGGTTTACTGTATCCCTTGGACCTTCTTATTGACGATGAAACACAGAAATTGCATTGGAATTAAATAGAAAAGGCACAATGCTTCTTAAGTACAAGAAGACTGACTCTTCTTACTGACTATGATTTGAACCATTCCTGTGTGACTAGTTGTAGATTCCGATGCTTCACTTCAGGTTTACTGTATCCCTCTGACCTTCTTATTAACGATGAAACACAGATATTGCAACGGAATTAAATACAAAAGACACAATGCCGACATAAGTACAAGAAGACTGACTCTTCTTACTGACTATGTTATGAACCATTCCTGTGACACTAGTTATAGATTCTGATGCTTCACTTCAGGTTTACTGTATCCCTAGGACCTTCTTATTGACGATGAAACACAGAAATTGCATCGGAATTAAATAGAAAAGGCACAATGCCGTCTTAAGTACAAGAAGACTGACTCTTCTTACTGACTATGTTTTGAACCATTCCTGTAACGCTAGTTAAAGATTCCGATGCTTCACTTCAGGTTTACTGTATCCCTTGGACCTTCTTATTGACGATGAAACACAGAAATTGCATTGGAATTAAATAGAAAAGGCACAATGCTTCTTAAGTACAAGAAGACTGACTCTTCTTACTGACTATGATTTGAACCATTCCTGTGTGACTAGTTGTATATTCCGATGCTTCACTTCAGGTTTACTGTATCCCTTGGACCTTCTTATTGACGATGAAACACACAAATTGCGTCGGAATTTAATACAAAAGGCACAATGCCTACTTAGGTACAAGAAGACTGACTCTTCTTACTGACTGTGATTTTAACCGTTCCAGTGATACTAATTATAGATTCCGATGCTTCACTTCAGGTTTACTGTATCCCTTGGACCTTCTTATTGACGATGAAACACAGAAATTGCATCGGAATTAAATAGAAAAGGCACAATGCCGTCTTAAGTACAAGAAGACTGACTCTTCCTACTGACTATGTTTTCGAACCATTCCTGTGACACTAGTTATGGATTCCGATGCTTCACTTCAGGTTTACTGTATCCCTTGGACCTTCGTATTGACGATGAAACACAGAAATTGCATCGGAATTAAATACAAAATGCACAATGCCGACTTAAGTACAAGAAGACTGACTCTTCTTACTGACTATATCTTCATCCATTCCTGAGACACTAGTTATGGATTCCGATGCTTCACTTCAGGTTTACTGTATCCCTCTGACCATCTTATTGACGATGAAACACAGTAATTGCATCGGAATTAAATTGAAAAGGGCACAATGCCGACTTAAGTACCACAAGACTGACTCTTCCTACTGTCTATGATTTGAACGAATCCTGTGACATTAGTTATAGATTCTGATGCTTCACTTCATGTTTACTGTATCCTTTGGAACTTCTTATTGGCGACGAAACACAGAAATTGCATCGGAATTAAATAGAAAATGCACAATGCCGACTTAAGTACAAGAAGACCGACTCTCCCTACTGTCTATGTTTTGAACCATTCCTGCGACGTTAGTTATTGATTCCGATGCTTCACCTGAGGTTCACTGTATCCATCTGACTTTCTTATTGACGATGAAACACAGAAATTGCATCGGAATTAAATAGAAAAGTCACAATGCAGTCTTAAGTACAAGCAGACTGACTCTTCTTATTGTCTATGATTTGAACCATTCCTGTGACGCTAGTTACAGATTCCGATGTTTCACTTCAGGTTTACTGTATCCCTGGGACCTTCTTATTGACGATGAAACACAGATAATGCATCGAAATTAAATACAAAAGGCACAATGCCAACTTAAGTACAAGAAGACTGACTCTTCCAACTGTCTATGTTTTGAACCATTCCTGTGACACTAGTCTTGGAATCCGATGCTTCACTTCAGGTTTACTGTACCCTCTGACCTTGTTTTTGACGATGAAACACAGAAATTGCATCAGAATTAAATAGAAAAGGCACATTGCCGACTTAAGTACAAGAAGACTGACTCTTCTTGCTGACTATATCTTGATCCATTCCTGTGACACTAGTTATAGATTCCGATGCTTCATTTCAGGTTTACTGTATCCCTTGGACCTTCTTATTGACGATGAAACACAGAAATTGCATCGGAATTAAATACAGAAGGCACAATGCCGTCTTAAGTACAAGAAGACTGACTCTTCTTACTGACTATGATTTGAACCATTCCTGTGACATCAGTTGTAGATTCCGATGCTTCACTTCAGCTTTACTGTAACCCTAGGACCTTCTTATTGACGATAAAACACAGAAATTGCATCTGAACTAAATACAAAAGGCACAATGCCGACTTAAGTACAAGAAGACTGACTCTTCCTACTGTCTATGTTTTGAACCATTCCTGTGACACTAGTTATAGATTCCGATGCTTCACCTCAGGTTCAATGTATCCCTCTGACCTTCTTATTGACGATGAAACACAGAAATTGCATCGGAATTAAATAGAAAAGGCACAATGCCGTCTTAAGTACAAGCAGTCTGACTCTACTTAGTGTCTATGTTTTGAACCATTCCTCTGACGCTAGTTACACATTCCGATGCTTTACATCAGGTTTACTGTATCCCTCTGACCTTCTTATTGACGATGAAACACAGAAATTGCATCGGAATTAAATAGAAAAGGCACAATGCCGACATAAGTACAAGATGACTGACTCTTCTTACTGACTATATCTTGATCCATTCCTGTGACACTAGTTACAGATTCCGATGCTTCACTTCAGGTTTACCGTATCCCTTGGACCTTCTAATTGACGATGAAACACAGAAATTGCATCGGAATTAAATAGAAAAGGCACAATGCCAGCTTAAGTACAAGAAGACTGACTCATCTTACTGACTATGATTTGAACCATTCTTGTGTGACTAGTTGTAGATTCCGATGCTTCACTACAGGTTTAGTGTATCCCTCTGACCTGCTTATTAACGATGAAAAACAGATATTGCATCGGAGTTAAAAACAAAAGGCACAATGCCGACTTAAGTACAAGAAGACTGACTCTTCGTACTGACTATGCTTTGAACCATTCCTGTGACACTAGTTATAGATTCCGATGCTCCACTTAAGGTTTACTGTATCCCTTGGACCTTCGTATTGACGATGAAACACAGTAATTGCATCGGAATTAGATACAAAAGGCACAATGCCGATCTAAGTACCAGAAGACTGACTCCTCTTACTGACTATGTGTGGATCCATTCCTATGACACTAGTTAGAGATTCCGATGCTTCACTTCAGGTTTACTGTATCCCTCTGACCTTCTTATTGACGATGAAACACAGTAATTGCATCGGAATTAAATAGAAAATGGCACAATGCCGACTTAAGTACAAGAAGACTGACTCTTCTTACTGTCAATGCTTTGAACAATTCCTGTGGCACTAGTTATATATTCCGATGCTCCACTTCAGGTTTACTGTATCCCTTGGACCTTCCTATTGACGATGAAACACAGATATTGCATCAGAATTAAATACAAAAATCACAATGCCGACATAAGTACAAGAAGACTGACTCTTCTTACTGACTACGATTTGAACCAATCCTGTGACACTAGTATTGGATTCCTATGCTTCACTTCAGGTTTACTGTACCCTCTGACCTTGTTTTTGACGATGAAACACAGAAATTGCAACAGAATTCAATAGAAAAGGCACAATGCCGACTTAAGTACAAGAAGACTGACTCTTCTTACTGACTATATCTTGATCCATTCCTGTGACACTAGTTATAGAATCCGATGCTTCACTTCAGGTTTACTGTATCCCTTGGACCTTCTTATTGACGATGAAACACAGAAATTGCATCGGAATTAAATACAAAAGGCACAATGCCGACTTAAGTACAAGAAGGCTGACTCTTCTTACTAACTATGTTTTGAACCATTCCTGTGACACTAGTTGTAGATTCCGATGCTTCACTTCAGCTTTACTGTAACCCTAGCACCTTCTTATTGATGATGAAACACAGAAATTGCATCTGAACTAAATACAAAAGGCACAATGCCGAATAAGTACAAGAAGACTGACTCTTCCTATTGTCTATGTTTTGAACGATTCCTGTGACATTAGTTATGGATTCCGATGATTCACTTCAGGTTCACTGTATCCCTCTGACCTTCTTATTGACGATGAATCACAGAAATTGCATCGGAATTAAATAGAAAAGGCGCAATGCCGTCTTAAGTACAAGCAGTCTGACTCTTCTTAGTGTCTATGTTTTGAACCATTCCTCTGACGCTAGTTACACATTCCGATGCCTTACACCAGGTTTACTGTATCCCTCTGACCTTCTTATTGACGATGAAACTTAGAAATTGCATCGGAATTAAATAGAAAAGGCACAATGCCGAATTAAGTACAAGAAGACTGACTCTTCTTACTGACTATACCTTGATCCATTCCTGTGACACTAGTTATGGATTCCGATGATTCACTTCAGGTTCACTGTATCCCTCTGACCTTCTTATTGGCGACGAAACACAGAAATTGCATCGGAATTAAATAGAAAATGCACAATGCCGACTTAAGTACAAGAAGACAGACTCTCCCTACTGTCTATGTTTTGAGCCATTCCTGCGACACTAGTTATAGATTCCATGCTTCACCTGAGGTTCACTGTATCCCTCTGACCTTCTTATTAACGATGAAACACAGATATTGCATCGGAATTAAATAGAAAAGACACAATGCAGTCTTAAGTACAAGCAGACTGACTCTTCTTATTGTCTATGTTTTGAACCATTCCTGTGACGCTAGTTACAGATTCCGATGCTTCACTTCAGGTTTACTGTATCCCTTGGATCTTCTTATTGACGATGAAACATAGTAATTGCATCGGAATTAAATTCAAAAGGCACAATGCCGACTTAAGTACTAGAAGACTGGCTCTTCTTACTGACTATGTGTTGAACCATTCCTGTGAGACTAGTTGGAGATTCTGATGCTTCACTTCAGGTTTACTGTATCCGTCTGACCTTCTTATTGACGATGAAACACAGTAAATGCTTCGGAAATTAATTGAAAAGGGCACAATGCCGACTTAAGTACAAGAAGACTGAATCTTCCTACTGTTTATGTTTTGAACCATTAGTGTGACTCTAGTTATAGATTCCGATGCTTCATTTCAGGTTTACTGTATCCCTTGGACCTTCTTATTGACGATGAAACACAGATAGTGCATCGAAATTAAATACAAAAGGCACAATGCCAACTTAAGTACAAGAAGACTGACTCTTCCAACTGTCTATGTTTTGAACCATTCCTGTGACACTAGTCTTGGATTCCGATGCTTCACTTCAGGTTTACGGTACCCTCTGACCTCGTATTTTACGATGAAACACAGAAATTGCATCAGAATTAAATAGAAAAGGCACATTGCCGACTTAAGTACAAGAAGACTGACTCCTCTTACTGACTATATCTTGATCCATTCCTGTGACACTAGTTATAGATTCCGATGCTTCACTTCAGGTTTACTGTATCCCTTAGACCTTCTTATTGACGATGAAACACAGAAATTGCATCGGATTTAAATACAGAAGGCATAATGCCGTCTTAAGTACAAGAAGACTGACTCTTCTTACTGACTATGTTTTGAACCATTCCTGTGACATCAGTTGTAGATTCCGATGCTTCACTTCAGCTTTACTGTAACCCTAGGACCTTCTTATTGTAGATGAAACACAGAAATTGCATCTGAACTAAATACAAAAGGCACAAAACCGAATAAGTACAAGAAGACTGACCCTTCCTATTGTCTATGTTTCGAACGATTCTTGTGACATTAGTTATGGATTCCGATGCTTTACTTCAGGTTTGCTGTTTCCTTTGGACCTTCTTATTGGCGACGAAACACAGAAATTGCATCGGAATTAAATAGAAAAGGCACAATGCTGACTTAAGTACAAGATGACTGACTCTTCCTACTGTCTATGTTTTGAACCAATCCTGTGACACTAGTTGTAGATTTCGATGCTTCACCTCAGGTTTACTGTATCCCTCTGACCTTCTTATTGACGATGAAACACAGAAATTGCATCGGAATAAAATAGAAAAGGCACAATGCCGTCTTAAGTACAAGCAGTCTGACTCTTCTTAGTGTCTATGTTTTGAACCATTCCTCTGAAGCTAGTTACACATTCCGATGCTTCACTTCAGGTTTACTGTATCCCTCTGACCTTCTCATTGTCGATGAAACACAGAAATTGCATCGGAATTAAATAGATAAAGCACAATGCCGACTTAAGTACAAGAAGACTGACTCTTCTTACTGACTATATCTTGATCCATTCCTGTGACATTAGTTATAGATTCCGATGCTTCACTTCAGGTTTACTGTATCCCTCTGCCCTTCTCATTGACGATGAAACACTGAAATTGCATCGGAATTAAATACAAAAGGCACAATGCCGACTTAAGTACAAGAAGACTGACTCTTCTTACTGACTATGTTTTGAAACATTCCTTTGACACTAATTGTGGATTCTGATGCTTCACTTCAGCTTTACTGTAACCCTAGGACCTTCTTATTGACGATGAAACACAGAAATTGCATCTGAACTAAATACAAAAGGCACAATGCCGAGTTAAGTACAAGAAGACTGACTCTTCCTACTGTCTATGTTTTGAACCATTCCTGTGACACTAGTTATAGATTCCGATGCTTCACTTCAGGTTTACTGTATCCCTTGGACCTTCATATTGACGATGAAACGCAGAAATTGCATCGGAATTAAATACAAAAGGAACAATGCCGACTTAAGTACAAGAAGACTGACTCTTCTTACTGACTATGTGCTGAACCATTCCTGTGACACTAGTTAGAGTTTCCGATGCTTCACTTCAGGTTTACTGTATCCCTCTGACCTTCTTATTGACGATGAAACATAGTTATTGCATCGGAATTAAATTGAAAAGGCACAATGCCGACATATGTACAAGAAGACTGACTCCTCTTACTGTCTATGCTTTGAACCATTCCTCTGACACTGGTTATAGATTCCGATGCTCCACTTCAGGTTTACTGTATCCCTTGGACCTTCTTATTGACGATAAAACACAGAAATTGCATCGGAATTAAATACAAAAGGCACAATGCCGGCTTAAGTACAAGAAGACTGACTCTTCTTACTGACTATGTGTTGAACCTTTCCTGTAACACTAGTTAGAGATTCCGATGCTTCACTTCAGATTCACTGTATCCCTCTAACCTTCTTATTGACGATAAAACACAGAAATTGCATCAGAATTAAATACAAAAGGCACACTGCCGACTTAAGTACAAGAAGACTGACTCTTCTTACAGACTATATCTTCATCCATTCCTGTGACACCAGTTATAGATTCCGATGCTTCACTTCAGGTTTACTGTATCCCTTGTACCTTCTTATTGACGATGAAACACAGAAATTGCATCGGATATAAATACAAACGGCACAGTGCCGGCTTAAGTACATGTAGACTGAATCTTCCTACTGTCTATGTTTTGAACCATTCCTGTGACACTAGTTATAGGTTCCGATGCTTCATTTCAGGTTTACTGTATCCCTTGGACCTTCTTCTTGACGATGAAACACAGATAGTGCATCGGAATTAAATACAAAAGGCACAATGCCAACTAAAGTTCAAGAAAACTGACTCTTCTTACCGTCTATGTTTTAACCATTCCTGTGCCACTAGGTATAGATTCCGATGCTTCACTTCAGGTTTACTGTTTTCCTTGGACCTTCTTATTGACGATGAAACACAGAGATTGCATCGGAATGAAATAGAAAAGGCACAATGCCGGCTTAAGCACAAGAAGACTGACACTTCTTACAGACTATGATTTGAAACATTCCTGTGTGACTAGTTATAGTTTCCGATGCTTCACTTCAGGTATACTGTATCCCTCTGACCTTCTTATTAACGATGAAACACAGATATTGCATCGGAATTAAATACAAAAGGCACAATGCCGACTTAAGTACAAGAAGACTGACCCTTCTTACTGACTATGTATCGAACCATTCCTGTGACACTAGTTATAGATTCCGATGCTTCACTTCTGGTTTACTGTATCCCTCGGACCTTCGTATTGACGATGAAACACAGAAATTGCATCGGAATTAAATACAAAAGGCACAATGCCGACTTCAGTACAAGAAGACTGACTCTTCTTACTGACTATGTTATGAACCATTCCTGTGACACTAGTTACATATTCAGATGCATCACTTCAGGTTTACTGTATCCCTTGGAACTTCATATTGACGAGGAAAGACAGATAGTGCATCGGAATTAAATACAAAAGGCACAATGCCGACTTAAGTACAAGAAGACTGACTCTTCCTACTGTCTATGTTTTGAACCATTCCTGTGACACTAGTTGTTGATTCCGATTATTCACTTCAGGTTTACACTATCCGTCTGGCCTTCTTTGTGACGATGAAACACAGAAATTGTTTCGGAATTAAATAGAAAAGGCACAATGCCGACTTAAGTACAAGAAGACTGACTCTTCTTACTGTCTATGATTTGAACCCTTCCTGTGACACTAGATATAGATTCCGATGCTTCACTTCTGGTTTACTGTATCCCTCTGACCTTCTTATTGACGATGAAACACAGAAATTGCATCGGAATTAAATAGAAAAGGCACAATGCTGACTTAAGTACAAGAAGAGTGACTCTTCATACTGACTATAACTTGATCTATTCCTGTGACATTAGTTATAGATTCCGATGCTTCACTTAAGGTATACTGTATCCCTTGGACATTCTTATTGACGATGAAACTCAGATGTTGCATCGGAATTAAATAGAAAAGGCACAATGCCTTTTTAAGCACAAGAAGACTGACTCTTCATACTGGCTATGATTTGAACCATTCGTGTGTGACTGGTTGTAGATTCCGATGCTTCACTTCAGGTTTACTGTATCCCTCTGACCTTCTTATTAACGATGAAACACAGATATTGCATCGGAATTAAATACAAAAGGCACAATGCCGACTTAAGTACAAAAAGACTGACTATTCTTACTTACTATGTTTTGAACCATTCCTGTGACACTAGTTATAGATTCCGTTGCTTCACTTCAGGTTTACAGTATCCCTAGGACCTTCATATTGACGATGAAACACAGAAATTGCATCGGAACTAAATACAAAAGGCACAATGCCGACTTAAGTACCACAAGACTGACTCTTCCTACTGTCTATGTTTTGAACGAATCCTGTGACATTAGTTATAGATTCCGATGCTTCACTTAAGGTTTACTGTATCCTTTGGAACTTCTTATTGGCGACGAAACACAGAAATTGCATCGGAATTAAATAGAAAAGGCACAATGCCGACTTAAGTACAAGAAGCCCGACTATTGCTACTGTCTATGTTTTGAACCATTCCTGTGACACTAGTTATAGATTCCGATGCTTCACCTCAGGTTCACTGTATCCCTCTGACCTTCTTATTGACGATGAAACACAGAAATTGCATCGGAATTAAATAGAAAAGACACAATGCCGTCTTAAGTACAAGCAGACTGACACTTCTTAGTGTTTATGTTTTAAACCACTCCTGTGACGCTAGTTAGAGATTCCGATGCTTCACTTCCGGTTTACTGTATCCCTTGGACCTTCTTATTGATGATGAAACACAGTAATTGCAACGGAATTAAATACAAAAGGCACAATGCCGACTTAAGTACAAGAAGACTGACTCTACTTACTGACTACGCTTTGAACCATTCCTGTGACACTAGTTATAGATTCCGATGCTTCACTTTAGGTTAACTGAATCCCTTGGACCTTCTTATTGACGATGAAACACAGAAATTGCATCGGATATAAACGCAAACGGACAATGCCGACTCAAGAACATGTAGACTGAATCTTCCTACTGTCTATGTTTGAACCATTCCTGTGACACTAGTTATAGGTTCCGATGCTTCACTTCAGGTTTACTGTATCCCTTGGACCTTCTTATTGACGATGAAACACAGAGATTACATCGGAATGAAATTGAAAAGGCACAGTGCTGGCTTAAGTACAAGAAGACTGACTCTTCTTACTGACTATGATTTGAACCATTCCTGTGACACTAGTTATAGATTCCGATGCTTCACTTCTGGTTTACCGTATCCCTCGGACCTTCGTATGACGATGAGACACAGAAATAGCATCGGAATTAAATACAAAAGGCACAATGCCGACTTAAGTACAAGGAGACTGACTCTTCTTGTTGACTATGTTTTGAACCATTCCTGTGACACTAGTTATAGATTCCGATGCTTCACTTCAGGTTTACTGTATCCCTAGGACCTTCTTATTGCCGATGAAACACAGAAATTGCATCGGAACTAAATACAAAAGGCACAATGCCGACTTAAGTACCACAAGACTGTTTCTTCCTACTGTCTATGATTTGAACGAATCCTGTGACATTAGTTATAGATTCCGATGCTCCACTTCAGGTTTACTGTATCCCTCTGTCCATCTTATTAACGATGAAACACAGAAATTGCATCGGATATAAATGCAAACGAACAATGCCGACTTAAGTACAAGAAGACTGACTCATCTTACTGACTATCCTTTGAACCATTCCCGTGACACTAGTTATAGATTCCGATGCATCACTTCAGGTTTACTGAATCCCTTGGAACTTCTAATTGACGATGAAACACAGAAACTGCATCGGATATAAATGCAAACGGACAATGCCGACTTAAGTACATGTAGACTGAATCTTCCGACTGTCTATGTTTGAACCATTCCTGTGACACTAGTTACAGGTTCCGATGCTTCACTTCAGGTTTACTGTATCCCTAGGACCTTCTTATTGACGATGAAACACAGAAATTGCATCGGAATTAAATACAAAAGGCACAATGCCGACTTAAGTACAAGAAGACTGACTCTTCATACTGACTATGATTTGAACCAATCCTGTGTGACTAGTTGTAGATACCGAAGCTTCACTTCAGGTTTACTGTTTCCCTCTGACCTTCTTATTAACGATGAAACACAGATATATGCATCGGAATTAAATACAAAAGGCACAATGCCGACTTAAGTACAAAAAGACTGACTATTCTTACTTACTATGTTTTGAACCATTCCTGTGACACTAGTTATAAATTCCGATGCTTCACTTCTGGTTTACTGTATCCCTCGGACCATCGTATTGACGTTGAAACATAGAAATTGCATCGGAATTAAATACAAAAGGCACAATCCGACTTAAGTACAAGACGACTGACTCTTCTTACTGACTATGTTCTGAACCATTCCTGTGACACTAGTTATAGATTCCGTTGCTTCACTTCAGGTTTACTGTATCCCTAGGACCTTCATATTGACGATGAAACACAGAAATTGCATCGGAACTAAATAGAAAAGGCACAATGCCGACTTAAGTACCACAAGTTTGACTCTTCCTACTGTCTATGTTTCGAACGAATCCTGTGACATTAGTTATAGATTCCGATGCTTCACTTCAGGTTTACTGTATCCCTTGGACCTTCTAATTGACGATGAAACACAGTAATTGCATCGGAATTAAATACAAAACGCACAATGCCGACCTAAGTACAAGAAGACTGACTCTTCTTACTGACTATGTGATGAACCATTCCTGTGACACTAGTTAGAGATTCCGATGCTTCACTTCAGGTTTACTGTATTCCTCTGACCTTCTTATTGACGATGAAACACAGTAAATGCATCGAAATTAAATTGAAAAGGGCACAATGCTCACTTAAGTACAAGAAGACTGACTCTACTTACTGACTATGCTTTGAACCATTCCTGTGACACTAGTTATAGATTCCGATGCTTCACTTCAGGTTAACTGAATCCCTTGGACCTTCTTATTGACGATGAAACACAGAAATTGCATCGGATATAAATGCAAACGGACAATGCCGACGTAAGAACATGTAGACTGAATCTCCCTACTGTCTATGTTTGAACCATTCCTGTGACACTAGTTATAGGTTCCGATGCTTCTCTTCAGGTTTAATGTATCCCTTGGACCTTCTTATTGACGATGAAACACAGAGATTACATCGGAATTAAATTGAAAAGGCACAGTGCTGGCTTAAGTACAAGAAGACTGACTCTTCTTACTGACTATGATTTGAACCATTCCTGTGATACTTGTTATAGATTCCGATGCTTCACTTCTGGTTTACCGTATCCCTCGGACCTTCGTATGACGAAGAGACACAGAAATTGCATCTAAATTAAATACAAAAGGCACAATGCCGACTTAAGTACAAGGAGACTGACTCTTCTTACTGACTATGTTTTGAACCATTCCTGTGACACTAGTTATAGATTCCGATGCTTCACTTCAGGTTTGCTGTATCCCTAGGACCTTCTTATTGTCGATGAAACACAGAAATTGCATCGGAACTAAATACAAAAGGCACAATGCCGACTTAAGTACCACAAGACTGTTTCTTCCTACTGTCTATGATTTGAACGAATCCTGTGACATTAGTTATAGATTCCGATGCTCCACTTCAGGTTTACTGTATCCCTCTGACCTTCTTATTCACGATGAAACACAGAAATTGCATCGGATATAAATGCAAACGAACAATACCGACTTAAGTACAAGAAGACTGACTCTTCTTACTGACTATCCTTTGAACCATTCCTGTGACACTAGTTATAGATTCCCATGCTTCACTTCAGGTTTACTGTATCCCTAGGACCTTCTTATTGACGATGAAACACAGAAATTGCATCGGAATTAAATACAAATGCACAATGCCGACTTAGGTATTAGAAGACTGACTCTACTTACTGACTATGCTTTGAACCATTCCTGTGACACTAGTTATAGTTTCCGATGCTTCACTTCAGGTTTACTGAATCCCTTGGAACTTCTAATTGACGATGAAACACAGAAATAGCATCTGATACAAATGCTTGCGGACAATGCCGACTTAAGTACATGTAGACTGAATCTTCCGACTGTCTATGTTTGAACCATTCCTGTGACACTAGTTACAGGTTCTGATGCTTCACTTCAGGTTTACTGTATCCCTTGGACCTTCATATTGACGATCAAAAGCAGAAATTGCATCGGAATTAAATACAAAAGGAAGAATGCCGACTTAAGTACAGGAAGACTGACTCTTCTTACTGACTATGTGTTGAACCATTCGTGTGACACTAGTTACAGATTCCGATGCTTCACTTCAGGTTTACTGTATCCCTCTGACCTTCTTATTGACGATGAAACATAGTTATTGCATCGGAATTAAATTGAAAAGGGCACAATGCCGACTTAAGTACAAGAAGACTGACTCTTCTTACTGTCTATGTTTTGAACCATTCCTCCGACACTGGTTATAGATTCCGATGCTCCGCTTCACGTTTACTGTATCCCTTGGACCTTCTTATTGACGATGAAACACAGAAATTGCATCGGAATTAAATACAAAAGGCACAATGCCGACTTAAGTACAAGAAGACTGACTCTTCCTACTGTCTATGATTTGAACAATTCCTGTGACACTAGTTATAGATTCCGATGCTTCTCTTCAGGTTTACTGTATCCCTCTGACCTTATTGACGATGAAACACAGAAATTGCATCCGAATTAAATAGAAAAGACACACTGCCGACTTAAGTACAAGAAGACTTACTCTTCTTACTGACTATGTGTTGAACCATTCCTGTGACACTAGTTATAGATTCCGATGCTTCATTTCTGGTTTACTGTATCCCTCGGACCTTCGTATTGACGATGAAACACAGAAATTGCATCGGAATTAAATACAAAAGGCACAATTCCGAATTAAGTACAAGAAGACTGACTCTACTTACTGACTGTGCTTTGAACCATTCCTGTGACACTAGTTATAGATTCCGATGCTTCACTTCAGGTTAACTGAATCCCTTGGACCTTCTTATTGACGATGAAACACAGAAATTGCATCGGATATAAATGCGAACGGACAATGCCGACGTAAGAACATGTAGACTGAATCTCCCTACTGTCTATGTTTGAACCATTCCTGTGACACTAGTTATAGGTTCCGATGCTTCTCTTCAGGTTTAATGTATCCCTTGGACCTTCTTATTGACGATGAAACACAGAGATTACATCGGAATTAAATTGAAAAGGCACAGTGCTGGCTTAAGTACAAGAAGACTGACTCTTCTTACTGACTATGATTTGAACCATTCCTGTGATACTTGTTATAGATTCCGATGCTTCACTTCTGGTTTACCGTATCCCTCGGACCTTCGTATGACGAAGAGACACAGAAATTGCATCTAAATTAAATACAAAAGGCACAATGCCGACTTAAGTACAAGGAGACTGACTCTTCTTACTGACTATGTTTTGAACCATTCCTGTGACACTAGTTATAGATTCCGATGCTTCACTTCAGGTTTGCTGTATCCCTAGGACCTTCTTATTGTCGATGAAACACAGAAATTGCATCGGAACTAAATACAAAAGGCACAATGCCGACTTAAGTACCACAAGACTGTTTCTTCCTACTGTCTATGATTTGAACGAATCCTGTGACATTAGTTATAGATTCCGATGCTCCACTTCAGGTTTACTGTATCCCTCTGACCTTCTTATTCACGATGAAACACAGAAATTGCATCGGATATAAATGCAAACGAACAATACCGACTTAAGTACAAGAAGACTGACTCTTCTTACTGACTATCCTTTGAACCATTCCTGTGACACTAGTTATAGATTCCCATGCTTCACTTCAGGTTTACTGTATCCCTAGGACCTTCTTATTGACGATGAAACACAGAAATTGCATCGGAATTAAATACAAATGCACAATGCCGACTTAGGTACAAGAAGACTGACTCTACTTACTGACTATGCGTTGAACCATTCCTGTGACACTAGTTATAGATTCCGATGCTTCACTTCAGGTTTACTGAATCCCTTGGAACTTCTAATTGACGATGAAACACAGAAATAGCATCTGATACAAATGCTTGCGGACAATGCCGACTTAAGTACATGTAGACTGAATCTTCCGACTGTCTATGTTTGAACCATTCCTGTGACACTAGTTACAGGTTCTGATGCTTCACTTCAGGTTTACTGTATCCCTTGGACCTTCATATTGACGATCAAAAGCAGAAATTGCATCGGAATTAAATACAAAAGGAAGAATGCCGACTTGAGTACAGGAAGACTGACTCTCCTTACTGACTATGTGTTGAACCATTCGTGTGACACTAGTTACAGATTCCGATGCTTCACTTCAGGTTTACTGTATCCCTCTGACCTTCTTATTGACGATGAAACATAGTTATTGCATCGGAATTAAATTGAAAAGGGCACAATGCCGACTTAAGTACAAGAAGACTGACTCTTCTTACTGTCTATGTTTTGAACCATTCCTCCGACACTGGTTATAGATTCCGATGCTCCGCTTCACGTTTACTGTATCCCTTGGACCTTCTTATTGACGATGAAACTCAGAAATTGCATCGGAACTAAATACAAAAGGCACAATGCCGACTTAAGTACCACAAGAGTGACTCTTCCTACTGTCTATGATTTGAACGAATCCTGTGACATTGGTTATAGATTCCCATGCTTCACTTCAGGTTTACTGTATCCTTTGGAACATCTTATTGGTGACGAAACACAGAAATTGCATCGGAATTAAATATAAAAGGCACAATGCTGACTTAAGTACAAGAAGACTGACTCTTCCTACTGTATATGTCTTGAACCATTCCTGTGACACTATTTATAGATTCCGATGCTTCACCTCAGGTTCACTGTATCCCTCTGACCTTCTTATTGACGATGAAACACAGAAATTGCATTGGAACTAAATAGAAAGGGCACAATGCCTTCTTAAGTACAAGCAGACTGACTCTTCTTAGTGTCTATGTTTTGAACCATTCCTGTGCCGCTAGTTACAGATTCCGATGCTTCACATCAGGTTTACTGTATCCCTTGGACCTTCTTATTGACGATGAAACACAGTAATTGCATCGGAATTAAATACAAAAGGCACAATTCCGAATTAAGTACAAGAAGACTGACTCTTCTTACTGACTATGTGTTGAACCATTCCTGTGAAGACTTTTTAGAGATTCCGATGCTTCACTTCAGGTTTACTGTATCCCTCTGACCTTCTTAATGACGATGAAACACAGTAAATGCATCGAAATTAAATTGAAAAGGGCACAATGCTCACTTAAGTACAAGAAGTCTGACTCTTCCTACTGTCTATGTTTTGAAGCATTCCTGTGGCACTAGTTATATATTCCGATGCTACACTTCAGGATAACTGTATCCCTTGGACCATCTTGCAGACAATGAAACACAGATAGTGCATCGGAATTATATACAAAGGGCACAATGCCAACTAAAGTACAAGAAAACTGACTGTTCCTACAGTCTATGTTTTGAACCATTCCTGTGACACTAGGTATAGATTCCGATGCTTCACTTCAGGTTTACTGTATCCCTTGGACCTTCTTATTGACGATGAAACACAGAGATTGCATCGGAATTAAATAGAAAAGGCACAATATCGGCTTAAGCACAAAAAGACTGACTCTTCTTACTGACTATGATTTGAAACATTCCTGTGTGACTAGTTGCAGATTCCGATGCTTCACTGCAGGTTTACTGTATCCCTCTGACCTTCTTATTAACGATGAAACACAGATATTGCATCGGAATTAAATACAAAAGGCACAATGCCGACTTAAGTACAAGATTACTGACTCTTCTTACTGACTATGTCTTGAACCATTCCTGTGACACTAGTTATAGATTCCGATGCTTCATTTCTGGTTTACTGTATCCCTCGGACCTTCGTATTGACGATGAAACACAGAAATTGCATCGGAATTAAATACAAAAGGCACAATGCCGACATAAGTACAAGAAGACTGACCCTTCTTACTGACTATGTTACGAACCATTCCTGTGACACTAGTTACAGATTCCGATGCTTCACTTCAGATTTACTGTATCCCAAGGACCTTCATATTGACGATGAAACACAGAAATTGCATCGGAACTACATACAAAAAGCACAATGCCGACTTAAGTACCACAAGACTGACCCTTACTACGGTCTATGATTTGAACGAATCCTGTGACATTGGTTATAGATTCCCATGCTTCACTTCAGGTTTACTGTATCCTTTGGAACATCTTATTGGAGACGAAACACAGAAATTGCATCGGAATTAAATAGAAAAGGCACAATGCTGACTTAAGTACAAGAAGACTGACTCTTCCTACTGTATACGTCTTGAACCATTACTGTGACACTATTTATAGAATCCGATGCTTCACCTCAGGTTCACTGTATCCCTCTGACCTTCTTATTGACGATGAAACACAGAAATTGCATTGGAATTAAATAGAAAGGGCACAATGCCTTCTTAAGTACAAGCAGACTGACTCTTCTTAGTGTCTATGTTTTGAACCATTCCTGTGACGCTAGTTACAGATTTCGATGCTTCACTTCAGGTTTACTGTATCCCTTGGTCCTTCTTATTGACGATGAAACACAGTAATTGCATCGGAATTAAATACAAAAGGCACAATGCCGACTTAAGTACAAGAAGACTGACACTTCTTACTGACTTTGATTTGAGCCATTCCTGTGTGACTAGTTGTAGATTCCGATGCTTCACTTCAGGTTTACTGTATCCCTCTGACCTTCTTATTAACGATGAAACACAGATATTGCATCGGAATTAAGTACAAAAGGCACAATGCCGACTTAAGTACAAGAAGACTGACTCTTCTTACTGACTATGTTTCGAACCATTCCTGTGACACAAGTTATAGATTCCGATGCTTCACTTCAGGTTTACTGTATCCTTTGGTACTTCGTATTGGCGACGAAACACACAAATTGCATCGGAATTAGATAGAAAAGGCACGAAGCCGACTTAAGTTCAAGAAGACTGACTCTTCCTACTGTCTATGTTTTGAACCATTCCGGTGACTCTAGTTATAGATTCCGATGCTTCACCGCAGGTTCACTGTATCCCTCTGACCTTTTTATTGACGTTGAAACACAGAAATTTCTTCGGAATTAAATAGAAAAGGCACAATGAAGTGTTAAGTACAAGCCGTCTGACTCTTCTTAGTGTCTATGTTTTGAACCACTCCTCTGACGCTAGTTACACATTCCGATGCTTCACTTCAGGTGTACTGTATCCCTCGGACCTACGTATTGACGATGAAACACAGAAATTGCATTGGAATTAAATACAAAAGGCACAATCCGACTTAAGTACTAGAAGACTGACTCTTCTTACTGTCTATTATTTGAACCATTCCTGTGACACTAGTTATAGATTCCGATGCTACACTTCATGTTTACTGTATCCCTCTGACCTTCTTATTGACGATGAAACACAGAAATTGCATCGGAATTAAATAGAAAAGGCACAATGCCGACTTATGTACAAGAAGACTGACTCTTCTTACTGTCTATGGTTTGAACCATTCCTGTGACACTAGTTATAGATTCCGATGCTTCACCGCAGGTTCAATGTATCCCTCTGACCTTCGTATTGACTATGAAACACAGAAATTGCATCGGAACTAAATAGAAAAGGCACATTGCCGTCTTAAGTACAAGCAGACTGACTCTTGTTGGGGTCTATGTTTTGAACCATTCCTGTGCCGCTAGTTATAGATTTCGATGCTTCACTTCAGGTTTACTGTATTCCTTGGACCTTCTTATTGACGATGAAACACAGTAATTGCATCGGAATTAAATACAAAAGGCACAATGCCGACTTAAGTACAAGAGGACTGACTCTTCTTACTGACTATGTGTTGAACCATTCCTGTGACACTAGTTAGAGATTCCGATGCTTCACTTCAGGTTTACTGTATCCGACTGACCTTCCTATTGACGATGAAACACAGTAACTGCATCGGAAATAAATACAAAAGGCTCAATGCCGACTTAAGTACATGTAGACTGAATCTTCCTACTGTCTATGTTTTGAACCATTAGTATGACACTAGTTATAGATTCTGATGCTTCATTTCCGGTTTACTGTATCCCTTGGACCTTCTTATTGACAATTAAACACAGATAGTGCATCGAAATTAAATACAAAAGGCACAATGCCAACTTAAGTACAAGAGGACTGACTTTCCCTACTGGCTATGTATTGAACCATTCCTGTGACACTAGTTTTAGATTCCGATGCTTCACTTCAGGTTTACTGTATCCCACTGACCTTCTTATTGACGATGAAACACAGAAATTGCATCGGATATAAATACAAACGGCACAATGCCGACTTAAGTACATGTAGACTGAATCTTCCTACTGTCTATGTTTTGGACCATTCCTGTGACACAAGTTATAGGTTCCGATGCTTCATTTCAGGTTTACTGTATCCCTTGATCCTTCTTATAGACGATGAAACACTGATAGTGCATCGGAATTAATTTCAAAAGGCACAATGCCAACTAAAGTACAAGAAGACTGACTCTTCCTACTGTCTATGTTTTGAACCATTCCTGTGACAATAGTTATAGATTCCGATGCCTCACTTCAGGTTTACTGTATCCCTCTGACCTTCTTCTTGACGATGAAACACAGAAATTGTATCGGAATTAAATTGAAAAATGACAATGCCGACTTAAGTACAAGCAGACTGACTCTTCATAGTGTCTATGTTTTGAACCATTCCTGTAACGCTAGTTACAGATTCCGCTGTTTCACTTCAGGTATACCGTTTCCCTCTGACCATCTTATTGACGATGAAACACAGAAATTGCATCGGAATTAAATACAAACGGCACAATGCTGACTTAAGTACAAGAAGACTGACTCTTTCTAGTGTTTATGTTTTAAACCATTCCTGTGACACTAGTTATAGATTCCGATCATTCACTTCAGGTTTACTCTATCCCTCTGACCTTCTTTTTGACGATGAAACACTGAAATTGCATCGGAATTAAATAGATAAGACACAAAGCCGACTTAAGTACAAGAAGACTGACTCTTCTTACTGTCTATGTTTTGAACCATTCCTGTGACACTAGTTAGTGATTCCGACGCTTCACTTCAGGTTTACTGTATTACTCTGACCTTCTTATTGACGATGAAACACACAAATTGCATCGGAATTAAATTGAAAATGTCACAATGCCGACTTAATTACAAAAACACTGACCCTTCTTACTGACTATGTTTTGAACCATTCCTGTGACACTAGTTATAGATTCCGATGCTCCACTTCAGGTTAACTGTGTCCCTTGGACCTTCTTATTGCCTTTGAAACAGAGAAATTGCATTGGAATTAAATACAAAAGGCACAATGCCATCGTAAGTACAAGAAGACTGACTCTTCTTACTGACAATGTTTTAACCATTCCTGTGCCACTAGGTATAGATTCCGATGCTTCACTTCAGGTTTACTGTTTTCCTTGGACCTTCTTATTGACGATGAAACACAGAGATTGCATCGGAATGAAATAGAAAAGGCACAATGCCGGCTTAAGCACAAGAAGACTGACACTTCTTACAGACTATGATTTGAAACATTCCTGTGTGACTAGTTATAGTTTCCGATGCTTCACTTCAGGTATACTGTATCCCTCTGACCTTATTAACGATGAAACACAGAGATTGCATCGGAATTAAATACAAAAGGCACAATACCGACTTAAGTACAAGAAGACTGACCCTTCTTACTGTCTATGTTTGAACCATTCCGATGACACTAGTTATAGATTCCGATGCTTCAATTCAGGTTTACTGTATCCCTCTGACCATCTTATTGACGATGAAACACAGAAATTGCATCGGAAATAAATACGAAAGGCACAATGCTGACCTAAGTACATGTAGACTGAATCTTCCTACTGTCTATGTTTTGAACCATTCCTGTGACACTAGTTATAGTTTCCGATTATTCACTTCACGTTTACTGTATCCCTTGGACATTCTTATTGACGACGACACACAAGAATTGCATCGGAATTAAGTAGAAAAGGCACAATGCCGACTTCAGTACAAGAAGACTGACCCTTCCTACTGTCTATGTTTTGAACCATTCCTGTGACACTAGTTATAGATTCCGATGCTTCACTTCTGGTTTACTGTATCCCTCTGACCTTCATTTTGACGATGATACACAGAAATTGCATCGGAATTAAATAGAAAAGGCACAATTCCGACTTAAGTACAAGAAGACTGACTGTTCCTGTTGTCTATATTATGAACCATTCCTGTGACACTAGTTGTAGATTCCGATGCTTCACATCAGGTTTACTGTATCCCTCTGACCTTCGTTTTGACGATGAGACACAGAAATCTCATCGGACTTAAATAGAAAAGGCACAAAGCCGACTTAAGTACAAGAAGACTGACTCTTCCTACTGTCTATGTTTGAACCATTCCGGTGACACTAGTTATAGATTCCGATGCCTCACTTCAGGTTTACTGTATCCCTTGGACATTCTTATTGACGACGAAACACAAGAATTGCATCGGAATTAAATAGAAAAGGCACAATGCCGACTTCAGTACAAGAAGACTGACTCTTCCTACTGTCTATGTTTTGAACCATTCCTGTGACACTAGTTATAGATTCCGATGGTTCACATCTGGTTTACTGTATCCCTCTGACCTTCATTTTGACGATGATACACAGAAATTGCATCGGAATTAAATAGAAAAGGCACAATGCCGACTTAAGTACAAGAAGACTGACTGTTCCTGTTGTCTATATTATGAACCATTCCTGTGACACTAGGTGTAGATTCCGATGCTTCACTTCAGGTTTACTGTATCCCTCTGACCTTCGTTTTGACGATGAAACACAGAAATTGCATCGGAATTAAATACAAAAGGCACAATGCCGACTTAAGTACAAGAAGACTGACCCTCCTTACTGTCTATGTTAGAACAATTCCGATGACACTAGTTATAGATTCCGATGCTCCACTTCAGGTTTAGTGTATCCCTCGGACCTTTTTATTGACGATGAAACACAGAAATTGCACCGGAATTAAATAGAAAAGGCACAATCCCGACTTAAGTACAAGAAGACTGACCCTTCTCACTGTCAATGATTTGAACCCTTCCTGTGACACTAGTTATAGATTCCGATGCTTCACTTCAGGTTTACTGTATCCCTTGGACCTTCTTATTGACGATGAAACACAGAAATTGCATCGGACTTAAATAGAAAAGGCACAATGCCGACTTAAGTACAAGAAGACTGACTCTTCTTACTGACTATGTGTTGAACCATTCCTGTGACACTAGTTTGAGATTCCGATGCTTCACTTCAGGTTGACTGTATCCCTCTGACCTTCTTGTTGACGATGAAACACAGTAATTGCATCGAAATTAAATTGAAAAAAGCACAATGCCGACTTGAGTACATGGAGACTGACTCTTCTTACTGACTAATTTATGAACCATTCCTGTGACACTAGTTATAGATTCCGATGCTCCACTTCAGGTTTAGTGTATCCCTCGGACGTTTTTATTGACGATGAAACACAGAAATTGCATCGGAATTAAATACAAAAGGCACAATGCCGACTTAAGTACAAGAAGACTGACTCTTCTTACTGACTATGATTTGAACCATTCATGTGACACTAGTTATAAATTTCGATGCTTCACTTCAGGTTTACTGTATCCCTCTGACCTTCTTATTGACGATGAAACACAGAAATTGCATCGGAATTAAATTGAAAAGGCACAATGCCGACTTAAGTACAAGAAGACTGACCCTTCTCACTGTCAATGATTTGAACCCTTCCTGTGACACTAGTTATAGATTCCGATGCATCACTTCAGGTTTACTGTATCCCTTGGACCTTCTTATTGACGATGAAACACAGAAATTGCATCGGACTTAAATAGAAAAGGCACAATGCCAACTTATGTACAAGAAGACTGACTCTTCTTACTGTCTATGTTTTAAACCATTCCTGTGACACTAGTTATAGATTCCGATGCTTCACTTCTGGTTTACTGTATCCCTCTGACCTTCATTTTTACGATGATACACAGAAATTGCATCGGAGTTAAATAGAAAAGGCACAATGCCGACTTAAGTACAAGAAGACTGACTGTTCCTGTTGTCTATGTTTTGAACCATTCCTGTGACACTAGTTGTAGATTCCGATGCTTCACTTCAGGTTTACTGTATCCCTCTGACCTTCGTTTTGACGATGAAACACGGAGATTGCATCGGAATTAAATACGAAAGGCACAATACCGACTTAAGTACAAGAAGACTTACCCTTCTTACTGTCAACGTTTGAACCATTCCGATGACACTAGTTATAGATTCCGATGCTTCAATTCAGGTTTACTGTATCCCTCTGACCATCTTATTGACGATGAAACACAGAAATTGCATCGGAAATAAATAGAAAAACACAATGCCGACTTAAGTACAAGAAGACTGGCTCTTCTTACTGTCTAATTTGTGAACCATTCCTGTGACACTAGTTATAGATTCCAATGCTCCACTTCAGGTTTGCTGTATCCCTTTGACCTTCTTATTGTCGATGAAACACAGAAATTGCATCGGAATTAAATAGAAAAGGCACAATGCCGACTTAAGTACAAGAAGACTGAATCTTCTTACTGACTATATCTTGATCCACTCCTGTGACACTAGTTACAGATTCCGATGCTACACTTCAGGTTTACTGTATCCCTAGGACCTTCTTATTGACGATGAAACACAGAAATTGCATAGGAACAAAATAAAAAAGGCACAATGGCGACTTAAGTACAAGATGACTGACTCTTCCAACTGTCTATGTTTTGAACCATTCCGGTGACACTAGTTATAGATTCCGATGCCTCACTTCAGGTTTACTGTATCCCTTGGACATTCTTATTGACGACGAAACACAAGAATTGCATCGGAATTAAATAGAAAAGGCACAATGCCGACTTCAGTACAAGAAGACTGACTGTTCCTGTTGTCTATATTTTGAACCATTCCTGTGACACTAGTTGTAGATTCCGATGCTTCACATCAGGTTTACTGTCTCCCTCTGACCTTCGTTTTGACAATGAAACACAGAAATTGCATCGGAATTAAATACAAAAGGCACAATGCCGACTTAAGTACAAGAAGACTGACCCTCCTTACTGTCTATGTTAGAACAATTCCGATGACACTACTTATAGATTCCGATGCTTCACTTCAGGTTTACTGTATCCCTCTGACCTTCTTATTGACGATGAAACACAGAAATTGCATCGGAACTAAATTCAAAAGACAAAATGCCGACTTAAGTACAGGAAGACTGACTCTTCCTACTGTCTATGTTTTGAATGATTCCTGTGACATTAGTTATGGATTCCGATGCTTCACTTCAGGTTCACTGTATCCCTCTGACCTTCTTGTTGACGATGAAACACAGAAATTGCATCGGAATTAAATAGAAAACTTACAATGCCGTCTTAAGTACAATCAGACTGACTCTTATTAGTGTCTATGATTTGAACCATTCCTGTGACGCTAGTTACACTTTCCGATGCCTCACTTCAGGTTTACTGTATCCCTTGGACCTTCTTATTGACGATGAAACACAGAAATTGCATCGAAATCAAATACAAAAGGCACAATGGCGACTTAAGTACAAGAAGACTGACTCTTCTTACTGACTATGTGTTGAACCATTCCTGTGACACTAGTTAGAGATTCCGATGCTTCACTTCAGGTTTACTGTATCCCTCTGACCTTCTTGTTGACGATGAAACACAGTAATTGCATCGAAAATAAATTGAAAAGGGCAAAATGCCGACTTGAGTACATGAAGACTGACTCTTCTTACCGACTAATTTATGAACCATTCCTGTGACACTAGTTATAGATTCCGATGCTCCACTTCAGGTTTAGTGTATCCCTCGGACCTTTTTATTGACGATGAAACACAGAAATTGCATCGGAATTAAATACAAAAGGCACAATGCCGACTTAAGTACAAGAAGACTGACTCTTCTTACTGACTATGATTTGAACCATTCCTGTGACACTAGTTATAGATTTCGATGCTTCACTTCAGGTTTACTGTATCACTCTGAAAATCTTATTGTCGATGAAACACAGAAATTGCATCGGAATTAAATAGAAAAGGCACAATGCCGACTTAAGTACAAGAAGACTGACCCTTCTCACTGTCAATGATTTGAACCCTTCCTGTGACACTAGTTATGGATTCCGATGCTTCACTTCAGGTTTACTGTATCCCTTGGACCTTCTTATTGACGATGAAACACAGAAATTGCATCGGACTTATATAGAAAAGGCACAATGCCGACTTAAGTACAAGAAGACTGACTCTTCCTACTGTCTATGTTTTGAACCATTCCTGTGACACTAGTTATAGATTCCGATGCTTCACTTCAGGTTTACTGTATCCCTTGGACCTTCTTATTGACGACGAAACACAGAAATAGCATCGGAATTTAATAGAATAGGCACAATGCCGACTTAAGTTCAAGAAGACTGACTCTTCCTACTGTCTATGTTTTGAACCATTCCTGTGACACTAGTTATAGATTCCGATGCTTCACTTCTGGTTTACTGTATCCCTCTGACCTTCATTTTTACGATGATACACAGAAATAGCATCGGAATTAAATAGAAAAGGCACAATGCCGACTTAAGTACAAGAAGACTGACTGTTCCTGTTGTCTATGTTTTGAACCATTCCTGTGACACTAGTTGTAGATTCCGATGCTTCACTTCAGGTTTACTGTATCCCTCTGACCTTCGTTTAGACGATGAAACACAGAGATTGCATCGGAATTAAATACAAAAGGCACAATACCGACTTAAGTACAAGAAGACTGACAATTCTTACTGTCTATGTTAGAACCATTCCGATGACACTAGTTATAGATTCCGATGCTTCACTTCAGGTTTACTGTATCCCTCTGACCATCTTAATGACGATGAAACACAGAAATTGCATCGGAAATAAATGGAAAAACACAATGCCGACTTAAGTGCAAGAAGACTGGCTCTTCATACTGTCTAATTTGTGAACCATTCCTGTGACACTAGTTATAGATTCCAATGCTCCACTTCAGGTTTGCTGTATCCCTTGGACCTTATTATTGTCGATGAAACACAGAAATTGCATCGGAATTAAATAGAAAAGACACAATGCCGACTTAAGTACAAGAAGACTGACTCTTCTTACTGACTATATCTTGATCCACTCCTGTGACACTAGTTACAGATTCCGATGCTACACTTCAGGTTTACTGTATCCCTAGGACCTTCTTATTGTCGATGAAACACAGAAATTGCATCGGAATTAAATAGAAAAGACACAATGCCGACTTAAGTACAAGAAGACTGACCCTTCTCACTGTCAATGATTTGAACCCTTCCTGTGACACTAGTTATGGATTCCGATGCTTCACTTTAGGTTTACTGTATCCCTTGGACCTTCTTAATGACGATGAGACACAGAAATTGCATCGGAATCAAATAGAAAAGGCACAATGCCGTCTTATGTTCAAGCAGACTGACTCTTTTTAGTGTCAATGTTTTGAACCTTTCCTGTGACGCTAGTTACAGATTCCGATGCTTCAGGTATACTGTATCCCTTGGACCTTCTCATAGACGATGAAACACAGAAATTGCATCGGAATTATATACAAAAGGCACAATGCCGACTTAAGTACAAGAAGACTGACACTTCTTCCTGACTATGTTTTGAACCATTCCTGTGACACTAGTTAGAGATTCCGATGCTTCACTTCAGGTTTACTGTATCCCTCTGACCTACTTATTGACGATGAAACACACTAATTGCATCGGAATTAAATTGAAAATGGCACAATGCCGACTTAAGTACAAAAAGACTGACTCTTCTTACTGTCTATCTTTTGAACCATTCCTGTGACACTAGTTATAGATTCCGATGCTCCACTTCAGGTTTACTGTATCCCTTGGACCTTCTTATTGACGATGAGACAAAAGAATTGCATCGCAATTGAATACAAAAGGCACAATGACGACTTACGTACAGGAAGACTGACACGTCTTATTGACTATGTTTTGAACCATTCCTGTGACACTAGTTATAGATTCCGATGCTTCACTCCAGATTTACTGTATCCCTCTGACCTTCTTATTGATGATGAAACACAGGAATTGCATCGGAAATAAATACAAAAGGCACAATGCCGACTTAAGTACATGTAGACTGAATCTTCCTACTGTACTTGTTTTGAACCATTCCTGTGACACCAGTTTTAGATTCCGATGCTTCATTTCAGGTTTACTGTATCCCTTGGATCTTCTTATTGACGATGGAACACAGATAGTACATTGGAATTAAATACAAAAGGCACAAAGCCGACTCAAGTACAAGAATGCTGACTCTTCCTATTGTCTATGTTTTGAACCGGTCCTGTGACACTAGTTATAGATTCCGATTATTCACTTCAGGTTTACTGTATCCCTTAGATCTTCTTATTGACGATGAAAGACAGAAATTGCTTCGGAATTAAATAAAAAAATCACAATGCCGACTTACATACAAGAAGACTGAGTCTTCTCACTGACTATGTATTGAACCATTCCTGTGACACTAGTTATAGATTCCGATGCTTCACTTCTGGTTTACTGTATCCCTCTGACCTTCATTTTTACGATGATACACAGAAATTGCATCGGAGTTAAATAGAAAAGGCACAATGCCGACTTAAGTACAAGAAGACTGACTGTTCCTGTTGTCTATGTTTTGAACCATTCCTGTGACACTAGTTGTAGATTCCGATGCTTCACTTCAGGTTTACTGTATCCCTCTGACCTTCGTTTTGACGATGAAACACAGAGATTGCATCGGAATTAAATACGAAAGGCACAATACCGACTTAAGTACAAGAAGACTTACCCTTCTTACTGTCAATGTTTGAACCATTCCGATGACACTAGTTATAGATTCCGATGCTTCAATTCAGGTTTACTGTATCCCTCTGACCATCTTATTGACGATGAAACACAGAAATTGCATCGGAAATAAATAGAAAAACACAATGCCGACTTAAGTACAAGAAGACTGGCTCTTCTTACTGTCTAATTTGTGAACCATTCCTGTGACACTAGTTATAGATTCCAATGCTCCACTTCAGGTTTGCTGTATCCCTTTGACCTACTTATTGTCGATGAAACACAGAAATTGCATCGGAATTAAATAGAAAAGGCACAATGCCGACTTAAGTACAAGAAGACTGAATCTTCTTACTGACTATATCTTGATCCACTCCTGTGACACTAGTTACAGATTCCGATGCTACACGTCAGGTTTACTGTATCCCTAGGACCTTCTTATTGACGATGAAACACAGAAATTGCATAGGAACAAAATAAAAAAGGCACAATGGCGACTTAAGTACAAGATGACTGACTCTTCCAACTGTCTATGTTTTGAACCATTCCGGTGACACTAGTTATAGATTCCGATGCCTCACTTCAGGTTTACTGTATCCCTTCGACATTCTTATTGACGACGACACACAAGAATTGCATCGGAATTAAATAGAAAAGGCACAATGCCGACTTCAGTACAAGAAGACTGACTGTTCCTGTTGTCTATATTTTGAACCATTCCTGTGACACTAGTTGTAGATTCCGAAGCTTCACTTCAGGTTTGCTGTCTCCCTCTGACCTTCGTTTTGACAATGAAACACAGAAATTGCATCGGAATTAAATACAAAAGGCACAATGCCGACTTAAGTACAAGAAGACTGACCCTCCTTACTGTCTATGTTAGAACAATTCCGATGACACTACTTATAGATTCCGATAATTCACTTCAGGTTTACTGTATCCCTCTGACCTTCTTATTGACGATGAAACACAGAAATTGCATCGGAACTAAATTCAAAAGGCAAAATGCCGACTTAAGTACAGGAAGACTGACTCTTCCTACTGTCTATGTTTTGAATGATTCCTGTGACATTAGTTATGGATTCCGATGCTTCACTTCAGGTTCACTGTATCCCTCTGACCTTCTTGTTGACGATGAAACACAGAAATTGCATCGGATATAAATAGAAAACTTACAATGCCGTCTTAAGTACAATCAGACTGACTCTTATTAGTGTCTATGATTTGAACCATTCCTGTGACGCTAGTTACACTTTCCGATGCTTCACTTCAGGTTTACTGTATCCCTTGGACCTTCTTATTGACGATGAAACACAGAAATTGCATCGAAATCAAATACAAAAGGCACAATGGCGACTTAAGTACAAGAAGACTGACTCTTCTTACTGACTATGTGTTGTACCATTCCTGTGACACTAGTTAGAGATTCCGATGCTTCACTTCAGGTTTACTGTATCCCTCTGACCTTCTTGTTGACGATGAAACACAGTAATTGCATCGAAAATAAATTGAAAAGGGCACAATGCCGACTTGAGTACATGAAGACTGACTCTTCTTACCGACTAATTTATGAACCATTCCTGTGACACTAGTGATAGATTCCGATGCTCTACTTCAGGTTTAGTGTATCCCTCGGACCTTTTTATTGACGATGAAACACAGAAATTGCATCGGAATTAAATACAAAAGGCACAATGCCGACTTAAGTACAAGAAGACTGACTCTTCTTACTGTCTATGATTTGAACCATTCCTGTGACTCTAGTTATAGATTTCGATGCTTCACTTCAGGTTTACTGTATCCCTCTGAAAATCTTATTGTCGATGAAACACAGAAATTGCATCGGAATTAAATAGAAAAGGCACAATGCCGACTTAAGTACAAGAAGACTGACCCTTCTCACTGTCAATGATTTGAACCCTTCCTGTGACACTAGTTATGGATTCCGATGCTTCACTTCAGGTTTACTGTATCCCTTGGACCTTCTTATTGACGATGAAACACAGAAATTGCATCGGACTTAAATAGAAAAGGCACAATGCCGACTTAAGTACAAGAAGACTGACTCTTCCTACTGTCTATGTTTTGAACCATTCCTGTGACACTAGTTATAGATTCCGATGCTTCACTTCAGGTTTACTGTATCCCTTGGACCTTCTTATTGACGACGAAACACAGAAATAGCATCGGAATTTAATAGAATAGGCACAATGCCGACTTAAGTTCAAGAAGACTGACTCTTCCTACTGTCTATGTTTTGAACCATTCCTGTGACACTAGTTATAGATTCCGATGCTTCACTTCTGGTTTACTGTATCCCTCTGACCTTCATTTTTACGATGATACACAGAAATAGCATCGGAATTAAATAGAAAAGGCACAATGCCGACTTAAGTACAAGAAGACTGACTGTTCCTGTTGTCTATGTTTTGAACCATTCCTGTGACACTAGTTGTAGATTCCGATGCTTCACTTCAGGTTTACTGTATCCCTCTGACCTTCGTTTAGACGATGAAACACAGAGATTGCATCGGAATTAAATACAAAAGGCACAATACCGACTTAAGTACAAGAAGACTGACAATTCTTACTGTCTATGTTAGAACCATTCCGATGACACTAGTTATAGATTCCGATGCTTCACTTCAGGTTTACTGTATCCCTCTGACCATCTTAATGACGATGAAACACAGAAATTGCATCGGAAATGAATGGAAAAACACAATGCCGACTTAAGTGCAAGAAGACTGGCTCTTCATACTGTCTAATTTGTGAACCATTCCTGTGACACTAGTTATAGATTCCAATGCTCCACTTCAGGTTTGCTGTATCCCTTGGACCTTATTATTGTCGATGAAACACAGAAATTGCATCGGAATTAAATAGAAAAGACACAATGCCGACTTAAGTACAAGAAGACTGACTCTTCTTACTGACTATATCTTGATCCACTCCTGTGACACTAGTTACAGATTCCGATGCTACACTTCAGGTTTACTGTATCCCTAGGACCTTCTTATTGTCGATGAAACACAGAAATTGCATCGGAATTAAATAGAAAAGACACAATGCCGACTTAAGTACAAGAAGACTGACCCTTCTCACTGTCAATGATTTGAACCCTTCCTGTGACACTAGTTATGGATTCCGATGCTTCACTTTAGGTTTACTGTATCCCTTGGACCTTCTTAATGACGATGAGACACAGAAATTGCATCGGAATCAAATAGAAAAGGCACAATGCCGTCTTATGTTCAAGCAGACTGACTCTTTTTAGTGTCAATGTTTTGAACCTTTCCTGTGACGCTAGTTACAGATTCCGATGCTTCAGGTATACTGTATCCCTTGGACCTTCTCATAGACGATGAAACACAGAAATTGCATCGGAATTATATACAAAAGGCACAATGCCGACTTAAGTACAAGAAGACTGACACTTCTTCCTGACTATGTTTTGAACCATTCCTGTGACACTAGTTAGAGATTCCGATGCTTCACTTCAGGTTTACTGTATCCCTCTGACCTACTTATTGACGATGAAACACACTAATTGCATCGGAATTAAATTGAAAATGGCACAATGCCGACTTAAGTACAAAAAGACTGACTCTTCTTACTGTCTATCTTTTGAACCATTCCTGTGACACTAGTTATAGATTCCGATGCTCCACTTCAGGTTTACTGTATCCCTTGGACCTTCTTATTGACCTTGAGACACAAGAATTGCATCGCAATTGAATACAAAAGGCACAATGACGACTTACGTACAGGAAGACTGACACGTCTTATTGACTATGTTTTGAACCATTCCTGTGACACTAGTTATAGATTCCGATGCTTCACTCCAGATTTACTGTATCCCTCTGACCTTCTTATTGATGATGAAACACAGGAATTGCATCGGAAATAAATACAAAAGGCACAATGCCGACTTAAGTACATGTAGACTGAATCTTCCTACTGTACTTGTTTTGAACCATTCCTGTGACACCAGTTTTAGATTCCGATGCTTCATTTCAGGTTTACTGTATCCCTTGGATCTTCTTATTGACGATGGAACACAGATAGTACATTGGAATTAAATACAAAAGGCACAAAGCCGACTCAAGTACAAGAATGCTGACTCTTCCTATTGTCTATGTTTTGAACCGGTCCTGTGACACTAGTTATAGATTCCGATTATTCACTTCAGGTTTACTGTATCCCTTAGATCTTCTTATTGACGATGAAAGACAGAAATTGCTTCGGAATTAAATAAAAAAATCACAATGCCGACTTACATACAAGAAGACTGAGTCTTCTCACTGACTATGTATTGAACCATTCCTGTGACACTAGTTATAGATTCCGATGCTTCACTTCTGGTTTACTGTATCCCTCTGACCTTCATTTTTACGATGATACACAGAAATTGCATCGGAGTTAAATAGAAAAGGCACAATGCCGACTTAAGTACAAGAAGACTGACTGTTCCTGTTGTCTATGTTTTGAACCATTCCTGTGACACTAGTTGTAGATTCCGATGCTTCACTTCAGGTTTACTGTATCCCTCTGACCTTCGTTTTGACGATGAAACACAGAGATTGCATCGGAATTAAATACGAAAGGCACAATACCGACTTAAGTACAAGAAGACTTACCCTTCTTACTGTCAATGTTTGAACCATTCCGATGACACTAGTTATAGATTCCGATGCTTCAATTCAGGTTTACTGTATCCCTCTGACCATCTTATTGACGATGAAACACAGAAATTGCATCGGAAATAAATAGAAAAACACAATGCCGACTTAAGTACAAGAAGACTGGCTCTTCTTACTGTCTAATTTGTGAACCATTCCTGTGACACTAGTTATAGATTCCAATGCTCCACTTCAGGTTTGCTGTATCCCTTTGACCTACTTATTGTCGATGAAACACAGAAATTGCATCGGAATTAAATAGAAAAGGCACAATGCCGACTTAAGTACAAGAAGACTGAATCTTCTTACTGACTATATCTTGATCCACTCCTGTGACACTAGTTACAGATTCCGATGCTACACTTCAGGTTTACTGTATCCCTAGGACCTTCTTATTGACGATGAAACACAGAAATTGCATAGGAACAAAATAAAAAAGGCACAATGGCGACTTAAGTACAAGATGACTGACTCTTCCAACTGTTTATGTTTTGAACCATTCCGGTGACACTAGTTATAGATTCCGATGCCTCACTTCAGGTTTACTGTATCCCTTCGACATTCTTATTGACGACGACACACAAGAATTGCATCGGAATTAAATAGAAAAGGCACAATGCCGACTTCAGTACAAGAAGACTGACTGTTCCTGTTGTCTATATTTTGAACCATTCCTGTGACACTAGTTGTAGATTCCGAAGCTTCACTTCAGGTTTGCTGTCTCCCTCTGACCTTCGTTTTGACAATGAAACACAGAAATTGCATCGGAATTAAATACAAAAGGCACAATGCCGACTTAAGTACAAGAAGACTGACCCTCCTTACTGTCTATGTTAGAACAATTCCGATGACACTACTTATAGATTCCGATAATTCACTTCAGGTTTACTGTATCCCTCTGACCTTCTTATTGACGATGAAACACAGAAATTGCATCGGAACTAAATTCAAAAGGCAAAATGCCGACTTAAGTACAGGAAGACTGACTCTTCCTACTGTCTATGTTTTGAATGATTCCTGTGACATTAGTTATGGATTCCGATGCTTCACTTCAGGTTCACTGTATCCCTCTGACCTTCTTGTTGACGATGAAACACAGAAATTGCATCGGATATAAATAGAAAACTTACAATGCCGTCTTAAGTACAATCAGACTGACTCTTATTAGTGTCTATGATTTGAACCATTCCTGTGACGCTAGTTACACTTTCCGATGCTTCACTTCAGGTTTACTGTATCCCTTGGTCCTTCTTATTGACGATGAAACACAGAAATTGCATCGAAATCAAATACAAAAGGCACAATGGCGACTTAAGTACAAGAAGACTGACTCTTCTTACTGACTATGTGTTGAACCATTCCTGTGACACTAGTTAGAGATTCCGATGCTTCACTTCAGGTTTACTGTATCCCTCTGACCTTCTTGTTGACGATGAAACACAGTAATTGCATCGAAAATAAATTGAAAAGGGCACAATGCCGACTTGAGTACATGAAGACTGACACTTCTTACCGACTAATTTATGAACCATTCCTGTGACACTAGTGATAGATTCCGATGCTCTACTTCAGGTTTAGTGTATCCCTCGGACCTTTTTATTGACGATGAAACACAGAAATTGCATCGGAATTAAATACAAAAGGCACAATGCCGACTTAAGTACAAGAAGACTGACTCTTCTTACTGTCTATGATTTGAACCATTCCTGTGACTCTAGTTATAGATTTCGATGCTTCACTTCAGGTTTACTGTATCCCTCTGAAAATCTTATTGTCGATGAAACACAGAAATTGCATCGGAATTAAATAGAAAAGGCACAATGCCGACTTAAGTACAAGAAGACTGACCCTTCTCACTGTCAATGATTTGAACCCTTCCTGTGACACTAGTTATGGATTCCGATGCTTCACTTCAGGTTTACTGTATCCCTTGGACCTTCTTATTGACGATGAAACACAGAAATTGCATCGGACTTAAATAGAAAAGGCACAATGCCGACTTAAGTACAAGAAGACTGACTCTTCCTACTGTCTATGTTTTGAACCATTCCTGTGACACTAGTTATAGATTCCGATGCTTCACTTCAGGTTTACTGTATCCCTTGGACCTTCTTATTGACGACGAAACACAGAAATAGCATCGGAATTTAATAGAATAGTCACAATGCCGACTTAAGTTCAAGAAGACTGAATCTTCCTACTGTCTATGTTTTGAACCATTCCTGTGACACTAGTTATAGATTCCGATGCTTCACTTCTGGTTTACTGTATCCCTCTGACCTTCATTTTTACGATGATACACAGAAATAGCATCGGAATTGAATAGAAAAGGCACAATGCCGACTTAAGTACAAGAAGACTGACTGTTCCTGTTGTCTATGTTTTGAACCATTCCTGTGACACTAGTTGTAGATTCCGATGCTTCACTTCAGGTTTACTGTATCCCTCTGACCTTCGTTTAGACGATGAAACACAGAGATTGCATCGGAATTAAATACAAAAGGCACAATACCGACTTAAGTACAAGAAGACTGACCCTTCTTACTGTCTATGTTAGAACCATTCCGATGACACTAGTTATAGATTCCGATGCTTCACTTCAGGTTTACTGTATCCCTCTGACCATCTTAATGACGATGAAACACAGAAATTGCATCGGAAATAAATGGAAAAACACAATGCCGACTTAAGTACAAGAAGACTGACTCTTCATACTGTCTAATTTGTGAACCATTCCTGTGACACTAGTTATAGATTCCAATGCTCCACTTCAGGTTTGCTGTATCCCTTGGACCTTCTTATTGTCGATGAAACACAGAAATTGCATCGGAATTAAATAGAAAAGACACAATGCCGACTTAAGTACAAGAAGACTGACTCTTCATACTGACTATATCTTGATCCACTCCTGTGACACTAGTTACAGATTCCGATGCTACACTTCAGGTTTACTGTATCCCTAGGACCTTCTTATTGTCGATGAAACACAGAAATTGCATCGGAATTAAATAGAAAAGACACAATGCCGACTTAAGTACAAGAAGACTGACCCTTCTCACTGTCAATGATTTGAACCCTTCCTGTGACACTAGTTATGGATTCCGATGCTTCACTTCAGGTTTACTGTATCCCTTGGACCTTCTTAATGACGATGAGACACAGAAATTGCATCGGAATCAAATAGAAAAGGCACAATGCCGTCTTATGTTCAAGCAGACTGACTCTTTTTAGTGTCAATGTTTTGAACCTTTCCTGTGACGCTAGTTACAGATTCCGATGCTTCAGGTATACTGTATCCCTTGGACCTTCTCATAGACGATGAAACACAGAAATTGCATTGGAATTATATACAAAAGGCACAATGCCGACTTAAGTACAAGAAGACTGACACTTCTTACTGACTATGTTTTGAACCATTCCTGTGACACTAGTTAGAGATTCCGATGCTTCACTTCAGGTTTACTGTATCCCTCTGACCTACTTATTGACGATGAAACACACTAATTGCATCGGAATTAAATTGAAAATGGCACAATGCCGACTTAAGTACAAAAAGACTGACTCTTCTTACTGTCTATCTTTTGAACCATTCCTGTGACACTAGTTATAGATTCCGATGCTCCACTTCAGGTTTACTGTATCCCTTGGACCTTCTTATTGACGATGAGACACAAGAATTGCATCGCAATTGAATACAAAAGGCACAATGACGACTTACGTACAGGAACACTGACACGTCTTACTGACTATGTTTTGAACCATTCCTGTGACACTAGTTATAGATTCCGATGCTTCACTCCAGATTTACTGTATCCCTCTGACCTTCTTATTGATGATGAAACACAGGAATTGCATCGGAAATAAATACAAAGGGCACAATGCCGACTTAAGTACATGTAGACTGAATCTTCCTACTGTACTTGTTTTGAACCATTCCTGTGACACCAGTTTTAGATTCCGATGCTTCATTTCAGGTTTACTGTATCCCTTGGATCTTCTTATTGACGATGGAACACAGATAGTGCATTGGAATTAAATACAAAAGGCACAAAGCCGACTCAAGTACAAGAATGCTGACTCTTCCTATTGTCTATGTTTTGAACCGGTCCTGTGACACTAGTTATAGATTCCGATTATTCACTTCAGGTTTACTGTATCCCTTAGATCTTCTTATTGACGATGAAAGACAGAAATTGCTTCGGAATTAAATAAAAAAATCACAATGCCGACTTACATACAAGAAGACTGAGTCTTCTCACTGACTATGTATTGAACCATTCCTGTGACACTAGTTATAGATTCCGATGCTTCACTTCAGGTTTACTGTATCCCTTGGACCTTCTTATTGACGATGAAACACAGAAATTGCATCGGAATTAAATAGAATAGGCACAATGCCGACTTAAGTACAAGAAGACTGACTCTTCGTACTGTCTATGTTTTGAACCATTCCTGTGACACTAGTTATAGATTCCGATGCTCCACTTCAGGTTTACTGTATCCCTTGGACCTTCTTATTGACGATGAGACACAAGAATTGCATCGCAATTGAATACAAAAGGCACAATGACGACTTACGTACAGGAACACTGACACGTCTTACTGACTATGTTTTGAACCATTCCTGTGACACTAGTTATAGATTCCGATGCTTCACTCCAGATTTACTGTATCCCTCTGACCTTCTTATTGATGATGAAACACAGGAATTGCATCGGAAATAAATACAAAGGGCACAATGCCGACTTAAGTACATGTAGACTGAATCTTCCTACTGTACTTGTTTTGAACCATTCCTGTGACACCAGTTTTAGATTCCGATGCTTCATTTCAGGTTTACTGTATCCCTTGGATCTTCTTATTGACGATGGAACACAGATAGTGCATTGGAATTAAATACAAAAGGCACAAAGCCGACTCAAGTACAAGAATGCTGACTCTTCCTATTGTCTATGTTTTGAACCGGTCCTGTGACACTAGTTATAGATTCCGATTATTCACTTCAGGTTTACTGTATCCCTTAGATCTTCTTATTGACGATGAAAGACAGAAATTGCTTCGGAATTAAATAAAAAAATCACAATGCCGACTTACATACAAGAAGACTGAGTCTTCTCACTGACTATGTATTGAACCATTCCTGTGACACTAGTTATAGATTCCGATGCTTCACTTCAGGTTTACTGTATCCCTTGGACCTTCTTATTGACGATGAAACACAGAAATTGCATCGGAATTAAATAGAATAGGCACAATGCCGACTTAAGTACAAGAAGACTGACTCTTCGTACTGTCTATGTTTTGAACCATTCCTGTGACACTAGTTATAGATTCCGATGCTTCACTTCATGTTTACTGTATCCCTTGGACGTTCTTATTGACGATGATACACAGAAATTGCATCGGAATTAAATACAAAAGGCACAATGCTGACTTAATTACAAGAAGACTGACTCTTCTAACTGACTGTTTTGAACCATTCCTGTGACACTAGTTACAGATTCCGATGCTTCACTTCAGGTTTACTGTATCCCTCTGACCTTCTTATTGACGATGAAACACACTAATTGCATCGTAATTAAATTGAAAATGGCACAATGCCGCCTTAAGTACAAAAAGATTGACTCTTCTTACTGACTATGTTTGAACCATTCCTGTAATACTAGTTATAGATTCCGATGCTCCACTTCAGGTTTACTGTATCCGTTGGACCTTCTTATTGACGATGGGACACAGAAAATGCATCGGAATTAAATACAAAAGGTACAATGCCGACTTAAGTACAAGTAGACTGACTCTTCTTACTGACTATGTTTTGAACCATTCCTGTGACACTAGTTATAGATTCCGATGCTTCACTTCAGTTTAACTGTATCCCTCTGACCTTCTTATTGACGATGGAACACAGATAGTGCACCGGAATTTAATACAAAGGGCACAATGCCGACTCAAGTACAAGAAGGCTGACAGTTCCTATTGTCTATGTTTTGAACCGTTACTGTGACACTAGTTATAGATTCCGATTATTCACCTCTGGTCTACTCTATCCCTCTGACCTTCTTTTCAACGATGAAACACAGAAATTGCATCGGAATTAAATAGAAAACGCACAATGCAGACTTAAGTACAAGTAGACTGCCTCTTCTGACTGTCTATGTTTTGAACCATTCCTGTGACACTAGTTATGGATCCCGATGCTTCACTTCACGTTTACTGTATCCCTTGGACCTTCTTATTGACGATGAAACACAGACATTGCATCGGAATTAAATACAAAAGGCACAATGCCGACTTAATTACAAGAAGATTGACTCTTCTTACTGACTGTTTTGAACCATTCCTGTGACACTAGTTATAGATTCCGATGCTTCACTTCAGATTTACTGTGTCCCTCTGACCTTCTAATTGAGGATGAAACACACAGAAATTGGATCAGAATCAAATACAAAAGGCACAATGCCGACTTAAGTACAAGAAGACTGACTCTTCCTACTGCCTATGTTTTGAACCATTCCTGTGACACTAGTTATAGATTCCGATGCTTCACTACAGGTATACTGTATCCTTCTGACCTTCTTATTGACGATGAAGCACAGAAATTGCATCGGAATTAAATACAAAAGGCACAATGCCAACATAAGTACAAGAAGACTGACTCTTCTTACTGACTATGTTTTGAACCATTCCTGTGACACTAGTTATAGATTTCGATGCTTTACTTCAGGTTTACTGTTTCCTTTGGACCTTCGTATTGACGATGAAACACAGAAATTGCATCGGAATTAAATACAAAAGGCACAATGCCGACTTAAGTACAAGATGACTGACTCTTCTTACTGACTATGTTTTGAACCATTCCTGTGACACTAGTTATATGTTCCGATGCTTCACTTCAGGTTTACTCTATCCCTAGGTCCTTCTTATTGACGATGAAACACAGAAAGTGCATCGGAACTAAATACAAAAGGCACAATGCCGACTTAAGTACAAGAACACTGACTCTTCCTACTGTCTATGTTTTGAACGATTCCTGTGACATTAGTTATAGATTCCGATGCTTCACTTCAGGTTTACTGTATCTTTGGATCTTCGTATTGGCGACGAAATACAGGAATTGCATCGGAATTAAATAGAATAGGCACAAAGCCGACTTAAGTACAAGAAGACTGACTCTTCTTAATCTCTATGTTTTGAACCATTCCTGTGACACTATTTATAAATTCCGATGCTTCACTTCAGGTTTACTGTACCCCTTGGACCTTCTTATTGACGATGAAACACAGAAAATGCATCGGAATCAAATACAAAAGGCACACTGCTGACTTAAGTACAAGAAGATTGACTCTTCTTACTGACTGTTTTAATCCATTCCTGTGACACTACTAATAGATTCCGATGCTTTACTTCTGGTTTACTGTATCCCTCTGACCTTCTTATTGACGATGAGACACAAAAATTGCATCGGAATTAAATACAAAATGCACAATGCCGACTTAACTACAAGAAGACTGACTCTTCTTACTGACTATGTTTTGAACCATTCCTGTGACACTAGTTATAGATTCCGATGCTTCACTTCAGGTGTACTGTATCCCTCTGACCTTCTTATTGACGTTGAAACAAAGAAATTGCATCGGAATTAAATACAAAAGGCACAATGCCAACATAAGTACAAGAAGACTGACTCTTCTTACTGACTATGTTTTGAACCATTCCTGTGACACTAGTTATAGATTCCGATGCTTCACTACAGGTATACTGTATCCTTCTGACCTTCTTATTGACGATGAAGCACAGAAATTGCATCGGAATTAAATACAAAAGGCACAATGCCAACATAAGTACAAGAAGACTGACTCTTCTTACTGACTATGTTTTGAACCATTCCTGTGACACTAGTTATAGATTTCGATGCTTTACTTCAGGTTTACTGTTTCCTTTGGAACTTCGTATTGACGATGAAACACAGGAATTGCATCGGAATTAAATAGAATAGGCACAAAGCCGACTTAAGTACAAGAAGACTGACTCTTCTTAATCTCTATGTTTTGAACCATTCCTGTGACACTATTTATAAATTCCGATGCTTCACTTCAGGTTTACTGTACCCCTTGGACCTTCTTATTGACGATGAAACACAGAAAATGCATCGGAATCAAATACAAAAGGCACACTGCTGACTTAAGTACAAGAAGATTGACTCTTCTTACTGACTGTTTTAATCCATTCCTGTGACACTACTAATAGATTCCGATGCTTTACTTCTGGTTTACTGTATCCCTCTGACCTTCTTATTGACGATGAGACACAAAAATTGCATCGGAATTAAATACAAAATGCACAATGCCGACTTAACTACAAGAAGACTGACTCTTCTTACTGACTATGTTTTGAACCATTCCTGTGACACTAGTTATAGATTCCGATGCTTCACTTCAGGTATACTGTATCCCTCTGACCTTCTTATTGACGTTGAAACAAAGAAATTGCATCGGAATTAAATACAAAAGGCACAATGCCAACATAAGTACAAGAAGACTGACTCTTCTTACTGACTATGTTTTGAACCATTCCTGTGACACTAGCTATAGATTCCGATGCTTCACTTCAGGTTTACTGTATCCCTTGGACCTTCGTATTGACGATGAAACACAGAAATTGCATCGGAATTAAAAAAAAAGGCACAATGCCGACTTAAGTACAAGAAGACTGACACTTCTTACTGACTATGTTTTGAACCATTCCTGTGACCTTAGTTATAGACTCCGATGCTTCACTTCAGGTTTACATTATTCTTCTGACCTTCTTATTGACGATGAAACACAGAAATTGCATCGGAATTAAATACAAAAGGCACAATGCCAACATAAGTACAAGAAGACTGACTCTTCTTACTGACTATGTTGTGAACCATTCCTGTGACACTAGTTTTAGATTCGGATGCTTCACTTCAGGTTTACTGTATCCCTTGGACCTTCTTATTGACGATGAAACACAGAAATTGCATCGGAATTTAACAGAAAATGCACATTGCCGACTTAAGTACAATAAGACTGACTCTTCTTACTGACTGTTTTGAACCATTCCTGTGACACTAATTATAGATTCCGATGCTTCACTTCAGGTATACTGTATCCTTCTGACCTTCTTATTGACGATGAAGCACAGAAATTGCATCGAAATTTAAAAAAAAAGGCACAATGCCAAAATAAGTACAAAAAGACTGACTCTTCTTACTGACTATGTTTTGAACCATTCCTGTGACACTAGTTATAGATTTCGATGCTTCACTTCAGGTTTGCTGTATCCCTTGGACCTTCGTATTGACGATGAAACACAGAAATTGCATCGGAATTAAATACAAACGGCACAATGCCGACTTAAGTACAAGAAGACTGACTCTTCCTACTGCCTATGTTTTGAACCATTCCTGTGACACTAGTTATAGATTCCGAGGCTTCACTTCAGGTTTACTGTATCCCTTGGACCTTCGTATTGACGATGAAAACAGAAATCGCATCGGAATTAAATACAAAAGGCACAATGCCGACTTAAGTACAAGAAGACTGACCCTTCATACTGTCTATGTTAGAACCATTCCAGTGACACTAGTTATAGATTCCGATGCTTCACTTCAGGTTTACTGTATCCCTCTGACCTTCGTATCGACGATGAAACACAGAAATTGCATCTGAACTAAATAGAAAAAGCACATGCCGACTTAAGTACAAGAAGACTGACTCTTCCTACTGTCTACGTTTTGAACCATTCTTGTGACACTAGTTATAGATTCCGATGCTTCCCTTCAGGTTTACTGTATCCCTTGGACCTTCTTATTGACGATGAAACACAGAAATTGCATCGGAATTTAACACAAAATGCACATTGCCGACTTAAGTACAAGAAGACTGACTCTTCTTACTGACTGTTTTGAACCATTCCTGTGACACTAGTTATAGATTCCGATGCTTCACTTCAGGTATACTGTATCCTTCTGACCTTCTTATTGACGATGAAACACAGAAATTGCATCGGAATTAAATACAAAAGGCACAATGCCAACATAAGTACAAGAAGACTGACTCTTCTTACTGACTATGTTTTGAACCATTCCTGTGACACTAGTTATAGATTTCGATGCTTCACTTCAGGTTTACTGTAACCCTTGGACCTTCGTATTGACGATGAAACACAGAAATTGCATCGGAATTATATACAAAAGGCACAATGCCGACCTAAGTACAAGAAGACTGACACTTCTTACTGACTATGTTTTGAACCATTGCTGTGACACTAGTTATATGTTCCGATGCTTCACTTCAGGTTTACTCTATCCCTAGGTCCTTCTTATTGACGATGAAACACAGAAAGTGCATCGGAACTAAATACAAAAGGCACAATGCCGACTTAAGTACAAGAAGACTGACTCTTCTTAATCTCTATGTTTTGAACCATTCCTGTGACACTATTTATAAATTCCGATGCTTCACTTCAGGTTTACTGTACCCCTTGGACCTTCTTATTGACGATGAAACACAGAAAATGCATCGGAATTAAATACAAAAGGCACACTGCTGACTGAAGTACAAGAAGATTGACTCTTCTTACTGACTGTTTTAAACAATTCCTGTGACACTACTTATAGATTCCGATGCTTTACTTCTGGTTTACTGTATCCCTCTGACCTTCTTATTGACGATGAAACACAGAAATTGCATCGGAATTAAATACAAAAGGCACAATGCCGAATTAAGTACAAGAGGACTGACTATTCTTACTGACTATGTTTTGAACCATTCCTGTGAAACTAGTTGTAGATTCCGATCCTTCACTTCAGGTTTACTGTTTCCCAAGGACCTTCTTATTGACGATGAAACAAAGAAATTGCATCGGAATTAAATACAAAATGCACAATGCCGACTTAAGTACAAGAAGACTGACTCTTCTTACTGACTATGTTTTGAACCATTCCTGTGACACTAGTTATAGATTCCGATGCTTCACTTCAGGTATACTGTATCCCTCTGACCTTCTTATTGACGTTGAAACAAAGAAATTGCATCGAAATTAAATACAAAAATCACAATGCCAACATATGTACAAGAAGACTGACTCTCCTTACTGACTATGATTTGAACCATTCCTGTGACACTAGCTATAGATTCCGATGCTTCACTTCAGGTTTACTGTATCCCTTGGACCTTCGTATTGACGATGAAACACAGAAATTGCATCGGAATTAAAAAAAAAAGGCACAATGCCGACTTAAGTACAAGAAGACTGATACTTCTTACTGACTATTTTTTGAACCATTCCTGTGACATTAGTTATAGATTCCGATGCTTCACTTCAGGTTTACTGTATTCTTCTGACCTTCTTATTGACGATGAAACACAGAAATTGCATCGGAATGAAATGCAAAAGGCACAATGCCGACTTAAGTACAAGAAGACCGACTATTCTTACTGACAATGTTGTGAACCATTCCTGTGACACTAGTTGTAGATTCGGATGCTTCACTTCAGGTTTACTGTATCCCTCTGACCTTCTTATTGACGATGAAACACAGATATTGCATCGGAATTCAATTCAAAAGGCACAATGACGACTTAAGTACATGTAGACTGAATCTTCCTACTGTATAAGTTTTGAACCATTCCTGTGACACTAGTTATAGATTCCGATGCTTCACTTCAGGTTTACTGTATCCCTCTGACCTTCTTATTGACGATGAAACACAGAAATTGCATCTGAACTAAATAGAAAAAGCACAATGCCGACTTACGTACAAGAAGACTGACTCTTCCTACTGTCTACATTTTGAACCATTCTTGTGACACTAGTTATAGATTCCGATGCTTCCCTTCAGGTTTACTGTATCCCTTGGACCTTCTTATTGACGATGAAACACAGAAATTGCATCGGAATTTAACACAAAATGCACATTGCCGACTTAAGTACAAGAAGACTGACTCTTCGTCATGACTTTTTTGAACCATTCCTGTGACACTAGTTATAGATTCCGATGCTTCACTTCAGGTATACTGTATCCTTCTGACCTTCTTATTGACGATGAAGCACAGAAATTGCATCGGAATTAAATACAAAAGGCACAATGCCAACATAAGTACAAGAAGACTGACTCTTCTTACTGACTATGTTTTGAACCATTCCTGTGACACTAGTTATAGATTTCGATCCTTCACTTCAGGTTTACTGTTTCCTTTGGACCTTCGTATTGACGATGAAACACAGAAATTGCATCGGAATTAAATACAAAAGGCACAATGCCGACTTAAGTACAAGAAGACTGACTCTTCTTACTGACTATGTTTTGAACCATTCCTGTGACACTAGTTATATGTTCCGATGCTTCACTTCAGGTTTACTCTATCCCTAGGTCCTTCTTATTGACGATGAAACACAGAAAGTGCATCGGAACTAAATACAAAAGGCACAATGCCGACTTAAGTACAAGAACACTGACTCTTCCTACTGTCTATGTTTTGAACGATTCCTGTGACACTAGTTATAGATTCCGATGCTTCACTTCAGGTTTACAGTATCCCTTGGACCTTCGTATTGACGATGAAAACAGAAATCGCATCGGAATTAAATACAAAAGGCACAATGCCGACTTAAGTACAAGAAGAGTGACCCTTCATACTGTCTATGTTAGAACCATTCCAGTGACACTAGTTATAGATTCCGATGCTTCACTTCAGGTTTACCGTATCCCTCTGACCTTCGTATTGACGATGAAACATTGAAATTGCATCTGAACTAAATAGAAAAAGCACATGCCGACTTAAGTACAAGAAGACTGACTCTTCCTACTGTCTACGTTTTGAACCATTCTTGTGACACTAGTTATAGATTCCGATGCTTCCCTTCAGGTTTACTGTATCCCTTGGACCTTCTTATTGACGATGAAACACAGAAATTGCATCGGAATTTAACACAAAATACACATTGCCGACTTAAGTACAAGAAGACTGACTCTTCTTACTGACTGTTTTGAACCATTCCTGTGACACTAGTTATAGATTCCGATGCTTCACTTCAGGTATACCGTATCCTTCTGACCTTCTTATTGACGATGAAACACAGAAATTGCATCGGAATTAAATACAAAAGGCACAATGCCAACATAAGTACAAGAAGACTGACTCTTCTTACTGACTATGTTTTGAACCATTCCTGTGACACTAGTTATATGTTCCGATGCTTCACTTCAGGTTTACTCTATCCCTAGGTCCTTCTTATTGACGATGAAACACAGAAAGTGCATCGGATCTAAATACAAAAGGCACAATGCCAACTTAAGTACAAGAAGACTAACACTTCTTACTGACTATGTTTTGTACCATTGCTGTGACACTAGTTATATGTTCCGATGCTTCACTTCAGGTTTACTCTATCCCTAGGTCCTTCTTATTGACGATGAAACACAGAAAGTGCATCGGAACTAAATACAAAAGGCACAATGCCGACTTAAGTACAAGAAGACTGACTCTTGATACTGTCTATGTTTTGAACGATTCCTGTGACATTAGTTATAGATTCCGATGCTTCACTTCAGGTTTACTGTATCTTTGGATCTTCGTATTGGCGACGAAATACAGAAATTGCATCGGAATTAAATAGAATAGGCACAAAGCCGACTTAAGTACAAGAAGACTGACTCTTCTTAGTCTCTATGTTTTGAACCATTCCTGTGACACTATTTATAAATTCCGATGCTTCACTTCAGGTGTACTGTACCCCTTGGACCTTCTTATTGACGATGAAACACAGAAAATGCATCGGAATTAAATACAAAAGGCACACTGCTGACTTAAGTACAAGAAGATTGACTCTTCTTACTGACTGTTTTAAACAATTCCTGTGACACTACTTATAGATTCCGATGCTTTACTTCTGGTTTACTGTATCCCTCAGACCTTCTTATTGACGAATAATCACAGAAATTGCATCGGAATTAAATACAAAAGGCACAATGCCGAATTAAGTACAAGAGGACTGACTATTCTTACTGACTATGTTTTGAACCATTCCTGTGAAACTAGTTGTAGATTCCGATCCTTCACTTCAGGTTTACTGTTTCAGTAGGACCGTCTTATTGACGATGAAACAAAGAAATTGCATCGGAATTAAATACAAAATGCACAATGCCGACTTAAGTACAAGAAGACTGACTCTTCTTACTGACTATGTTTTGAACCATTCCTGTGACACTAGTTATAGATTCCGATGCTTCACTTCAGGTATACTGTATCCCTCTGACCTTCTTATTGACGTTGAAACAAAGAAATTGCATCGGAATTAAATACAAAAGGCACAATGCCAACAAATGTACAAGAAGACTGACTCTCCTTACTGACTATGTTTTGAAACATTCCTGTGACACTAGTTATAGATTCCAATGCTTCACTTCAGGTATACTGTATCCCTCTGACCTTCTTATTGACGTTGAAACAAAGAACTTGCATCGGAATTAAATAGAAAAGGCACAATGCCAACATAAGTACAAGAGGACTGACTATTCTTACTGACTATGTTTTGAACCATTCCTGTGAAACTAGTTGTAGATTCCGATCCTTCACTTCAGGTTTACTGTTTCAGTAGGACCGTCTTATTGACGATGAAACAAAGAAATTGCATCGGAATTAAATACAAAATGCACAATGCTGACTTAAGTACAAGAAGACTGACTCTTCTTACTGACTATGTTTTGAACCATTCCTGTGACACTAGCTATAAATTGCGATGCTTCACTTCAGTTTTACTGTACCCCTTGGACCTACTTATTGACGATGAAACACAGAAAATGCATCGGAATTAAATACAAAAGGCACACTGCTGACTTATGTACAAGAAGATTGACTCTTCTTACTGACTGTTTTAAACCATTCCTGTGACACTACTTATAGATTCCGATGCTTTACTTCTGGTTTACTGTATCCCTCTGACCTTCTTATTGACGATGAAACACAGAAATTGCATCGGAATTAAATACAAAAGGCACAATGCCGAATTAAGTACCAGAAGACTGACTATTCTTACTAACTATGTATTTGAACCATTCCTGTGAAACTAGTTGTAGATTCCGATCCTTCACTTCAGGTTTACTGTTTCCCTAGGACCTTCTTATTGACGATGAAACACAGAAATTGCATCGGAACTGAATACAAAAGGCACAATGCCGACTTAAGTACAAGAAGACTGACTCTTCCTACAGTCTATGTTTTGAACGATTCCTGTGACATTAGTTATGGATTCCGATGCTTCACTTCAGGTTCACTGTATCCTTTGGACATTCTTATTGGAGACGAAACACGGAAATTGCATCGGAATTAAATAGAAAAGGCACAATGCCGACTTAGGTAAAAGAAGACTGATTTTTCCTACTGTCTGTGCTGTGTACCATTCCTGTGACACTTGTTATAGATTCCAATGCTTCACCTCAGGTTCACTGTATCCCTCTGACCTTCGTATTGACGATGAGACACAGAAATTGCATCGGAATTAAATACAAAATGCACAATGCCGACTTAAGTACAAGAAGACTGACTCTTCTTACTGACTATGTTTTGAACAATTCCTGTGACACTAGTTATAGATTCCAATGCTTCACTTCAGGTATACTGTATCCCTCTGACCTTCTTATTGACGTTGAAACAAAGAAATTGCATCGGAATTAAATAGAAAAGGCACAATGCCAACATAAGTACAAGAAGACTGACTCTTCTTACTGACTATGTTTTGAACCATTCCTGTGACACTAGCTATAGATTCCGATGCATCACTTCAGGTTTACTGTATCCCTTGGACCTTCGTATTGACGATGAAACACAGAAATTGCATCGGAATTAAAAAAAAAAGGCACAATGCCGACTTAAGTACAAGAAGACTGACACTTCTTACTGACTATGTTTTGAACCATTCCTGTGACATTAGTTATAAATTCCGATGCTTCACTTCAGGTTTACTGTATTCTTCTGACCTTCTTATTGACGATGAAACACAGAAATTGCATCGGAATTAAATGCAAAAGTACAATGCCGGCTTAAGTACAAGAAGACTGACTATTCTTACTGACTATGTTGTGAACCATTCCTGTGACACTAGTTGTAGATTCGGATGCTTCACTTCAGGTTTACTGTATCCCTCTGACCTTCGTATTGACGATGAAACACAGATATTGCATCGGAAATCAATACAAAACGCACAATGCCGACTTAAGTACATTTAGGCTGAATCTTCCTACTGTATATGTTTTGAACCATTCCTGTGACACTAGTTATAGATTCCGATGCTTCACTTCAGGTTTACTGTATCCCTCTGACCTTCTTATTGACGATGAAACACAGAAATTGCATCTGAACTAAATAGAAAAAGCACAATGCCGACTTAAGTACAAGAAGACTGACTCTTCCTACTGTCTACATTTTGAACCATTCTTGTGACACTAGTTATAGATTCCGATGCTTCCCTTCAGGTTTACTGTATCCCTTGGACCTTCTTATTGACGATGAAACACAGAAATTGCATCGGAATTTAACACAAAATGCACATTGCCGACTTAAGTACAAGAAGACTGACTCTTCTTACTGACTTTTTTGAACCATTCCTGTGACACTAGTTATAGATTCCGATGATTCACTTCAGCTATACTGTATCCTTCTGACCTTCTTATTGACGATGAAGCACAGAAATTGCATCGGAATTAAATACAAAAGGCACAATGCCAACACAAGTACAAGAAGACTGACTCTTCTTACTGACTATGTTTTGAACCATTCCTGTGACACTAGTTATAGATTTCGATCCTTCACTTCAGGCTTACTGTTTCCTTTGGACCTTCGTATTGACGATGAAACACAGAAATTGCATCGGAATTAGATACAAAAGGCACAATGCCGACTTAAGTACAAGAAGACTGACTCTTCTTACTGACTATGTTTTGAACCATTCCTGTGACACTAGTTATATGTTCCGATGCTTCACTTCAGGTTTACTCTATCCCTAGGTCCTTCTTATTGACGATGAAACACAGAAAGTGCATCGGTACTAAATACAAAAGGCACAATGCCGACTTAAGTACAAGAACACTGACTCTTCCTACTGTCTATGTTTTGAACGAGTCCTGTGACATTAGTTACAGATTCCGATGCTTCACTTCAGGTTTACTGTATCTTTGGATCTTCGTATTGGCGACGAAATACAGAAATTGCATCGGAATTAAATAGAATAGGCACAAAGCCGACTTAAGTACAAGAAGACTGACTCTTCTTAATCTCTATGTTTTGAACCATTCCTGTGACACTATTTACAAATTCCGATGCTTCACTTCAGGTTTACTGTACCCCTTGGACCTTCTTATTGACGATGAAACACAGAAAATGCATCGGAATCAAATGCAAAAGGCACACTGCTGACTTAAGTACAAGAAGATTGACTCTTCTTACTGACTGTTTTAAACCATTCCTGTGACACTACTTATAGATTCCGATGCTTTACTTCTGGTTTACTGTATCCCTCTGACCTTCTTATTGACGATGAGACACAGAAATTGCATCGGAATTAAATACAAAATGCACAATGCCGACTTAACTACAAGAAGACTGACTCTTCTTACTGACTATGTTTTGAGCCATTCCTGTGACACTAGTTATAGATTCCGATGCTTCACTTCAGGTATACTGTATCTCTCTGACCTTATTGACGTTGAAACAAAGAAATTGCATCGGAATTAAATACAAAAGGCACAATGCCAACATAAGTACAAGAAGACTGACTCTTCTTACTGACTATGTTTTGAACCATTCCTGTGACACTAGCTATAGATTCCGATGCTTCACTTCAGGTTTACTGTATCCCTTGGACCTTCGTATTGACGATGAAACACAGAAATTGTATCGGAATTAAAAAAAAAAGGCACAATGCCGACTTAAGTACAAGAAGACTGACACTTCTTACTGACTATGTTTTGAACCATTCCTGTGACCTTAGTTATAGACTCCGATGCTTCACTTCAGGTTTACATTATTCTTCTGAATTTCTTATTGACGATGAAACACAGAAATTGCATCGGAATTAAATACAAAAGGCACAATGCCAACATATGTACAAGAAGACTGACTCTTCTTACTGACTATGTTGTGAACCATTCCTGTGACACTAGTTGTAGATTCGGATGCTTCACTTCAGGTTTACTGTATCCCTTGGACCTTCTTATTGACGATGAAACACAGATATTGCATCGGAATTTAACAGAAAATGCACATTGCCGACTTAAGTACAATAAGACTGACTCTTCTTACTGACTGTTTTGAACCATTCCTGTGACACTAGTTATAGATTCCGATGCTTCACTTCAGGTATACTGTATCCTTCTGACCTTCTTATTGACGATGAAGCACAGAAATTGCATCGAAATTTAAAAAAAAGGCACAATGCCAACATAAGTACAAAAAGACTGACTCTTCTTACTGACTATGTTTTGAACCATTCCTGTGACACTAGTTATAGATTTCGATGCTTCACTTCAGGTTTACTGTATCCCTTGGACCTTCGTGTTGACGATGAAACACAGAAATTGCATCGGAATTAAATACAAACGGCACAATGCCGACTTAAGTACAAGAAGACTGACTCTTCCTACTGCCTATGTTTTGAACCATTCCTGTGACACTAGTTATAGATTCCGATGCTTCACTTCAGGTTTACAGTATCCCTTGGACCTTCGTATTGACGATGAAAACAGAAATCGCATCGGAATTAAATACAAAAGGCACAATGCCGACTTAAGTACAAGAAGACTGACCCTTCATACTGTCTATGTTAGAACCATTCCAGTGACACTAGTTATAGATTCCGATGCTTCACTTCAGGTTTACCGTATCCCTCTGACCTTCGTATTGACGATGAAACACAGAAATTGCATCTGAACTAAATAGAAAAAGCACATGCCGACTTAAGTACAAGAAGACTGACTCTTCCTACTGTCTACGTTTTGAACCATTCTTGTGACACTAGTTATAGATTCCGATGCTTCCCTTCAGGTTTACTGTATCCCTTGGACCTTCTTATTGACGATGAAACACAGAAAATGCATCGGAATTAAATACAAAAGGCACACTGCTGACTTATGTCCAAGAGGATTGACTCTTCTTACTGACTGTTTTAAACCATTCCTGTGACACTACTTATAGATTCCGATGCTTTACTTCTGGTTTACTGTATCCCTCTGACCTTCTTATTGACGATGAAACACAGAAATTGCATCGGAATTAAATACAAAAGGCACAATGCCGAATTAAGTACCAGAAGACTGACTATTCTTACTAACTATATTTTGAACCATTCCTGTGAAACTAGTTGTAGATTCCGATCCTTCACTTCAGGTTTACTGTTTCCCTAGGACCTTCTTATTGACGATGAAACACAGAAATTGCATCGGAACTGAATACAAAAGACACAATGCCGACTTAAGTACAAGAAGACTGACTCTTCCTACTGTCTATGTTTTGAACGATTCCTGTGACATTAGTTATGGATTCCGATGCTTCACTTCAGGTTCACTGTAACCTTTGGACATTCTTTTTGGAGACGAAACACGGAAATTGCATCGGAATTAAATAGAAAAGGCACAATGCCGACTTAGGTAAAAGAAGACTGACTTTTCCTACTGTCTGTGCTGTGTACCATTCCTGTGACACTTGTTATAGATTCCAATGCTTCACCTCAGGTTCACTGTATCCCTCTGACCTTCGTATTGACGATGAGACACAGAAATTGCATCGGAATTAAATACAAAATGCACAATGCCGACTTAAGTACAAGAAGACTGACTCTTCTTACTGACTATGTTTTGAACCATTCCTGTGACACTAGTTATAGATTCCGATGCTTCACTTCAGGTATACTGTATCCCTCTGACCTTCTTATTGACGTTGAAACAAAGAAATTGCATCGGAATTAAATAGAAAAGGCACAATGCCAACATAAGTACAAGAAGACTGACTCTGCTTACTGACTATGTTTTGAACCATTCCTGTGACATTAGCTATAGATTCCGATGCTTCACTTCAGGTTTACTGTATCCCTTGGACCTTCGTATTGACGATGAAACACAGAAATTGCATCGGAATTAAATGCAAAAGTACAATGCCGGCTTAAGTACAAGAAGACTGGCTATTCTTACTGACTATGTTGTGAACCATTCCTGTGACACTAGTTGTAGATTCGGATGCTTCACTTCAGGTTTACTGTATCCCTCTGACCTTCGTATTGACGATGAAACACAGATATTGCATCGGAAATCAATACAAAACGCACAATGCCGACTTAAGTACATTTAGGCTGAATCTCCCTGCTGTATATGTTTTGAACCATTCCTGTGACACTAGTTATAGATTCCGATGCTTCACTTCAGGTTTACTGTATCCCTCTGACCTTCTTATTGACGATGAAACACAGAAATTGCATCTGAACTAAATAGAAAAAGCACAATGCCGACTTAAGTACAAGAAGACTGACTCTTCCTACTGTCTACATTTTGAACCATTCTTGTGACACTAGTTATAGATTCCGATGCTTCCCTTCAGGTTTACTGTATCCCTTGGACCTTCTTATTGACGATGAAACACAGAAATTGCATCGGAATTTAACACAAAATGCACATTGCCGACTTAAGTACAAGAAGACTGACTCTTCTTACTGACTTTTTTGAACCATTCCTGTGACACTAGTTATAGATTCCGATGCTTCACTTCAGGTATACTGTATCCTTCTGACCTTCTTATTGACGATGAAGCACAGAAATTGCATCGGAATTAAATACAAAAGGCACAATGCCAACATAAGTACAAGAAGACTGACTCTTCTTACTGACTATGTTTTGAACCATTCCTGTGACACTAGTTATAGATTTCGATCCTTCACTTAAGGTTTACTGTTTCCTTTGGACCTTCGTATTGACGATGAAACACAGAAATTGCATCGGAATTAAATACAAAAGGCACAATGCCGACTTAAGTACAAGAAGACTGACTCTTCTTACTGACTATGTTTTGAACCATTCCTGTGACACTAGTTATATGTTCCGATGCTTCACTTCAGGTTTACTCTATCCCTAGGTCCTTCTTATTGACGATGAAACACAGAAAGTGCATCGGAACTAAATACAAAAGGCACAATGCCGACTTAAGTACAAGAACACTGACTCTTCCTACTGTCTATGTTTTGAACGATTCCTGTGACATTAGTTATAGATTCCGATGCTTCACTTCAGGTTTACTGTATCTTTGGATCTTCGTTTTGGCGACGAAATACAGAAATTGCATCGGAATTAAATAGAATAGGCACAAAGCCGACTTAAGTAAAAGAAGACTGACACTTCTAACTGACTATGTTTTGAACCATTCCTGTGACACTAGTTACAAATTCCGAATCTTCACTTCAGGTTTACTCTATCCCTAGGACCTTCTTATTGACGATGAAACACAGAAATTACTTCGGAACTAAATACAAAAGGCACAATGCCGACTTAAGTACAAGAAGATTGACTCTTGTTACTGACTGTTTTGAATCATTCCTGTGACACTAGTTATAGATTCCGATGCTTCACTTCAGGTTTACTGTATCCCTCTGACCTTCGTATTGACGATGAAACACAGAAATTGCATTGGAATTAAATACAAAAGGCACAATGCCGACTTAAGTACAAGAAGACTGACTCTTCTTACTGACTATCTTTTGAACCATTCCTGTGACACTATTTGGAGATTCCGATGCTTCACTTCAGGTTTAATGTATTCCTCTGACCTTCTTATTGACGATGAAACACACTAATTGCATCGGAATTAAATTGAAAATGGCACAATGCCGCCTTAAGTAGAAAAAGACTGACTCTTCTTACTGTCTATGTTTTGAACCATTCCTGTGACACTAGTTATAGATTCCGATGCTCCACTTCAGGTTTACTGTATCCCGTGGACCTTCTTATTGACGATGAGACACAGAAATTGCATCGGAATTAAATACAAAAGGTACAATGCCGTCTTAAGTACAAGAAGACTGACTCTTCTTACTGACTATGTTTTGAACCATTCCTGTGACACTAGTTATAGATTCCGTTGCTTCACTTCATGTTTACTGTATCCCTCTGACCTTCTTATTGACGATGGAACACAGATAGTGCACCGGAATTTAATACAAAAGACACAATACCGACTCAAGTACAAGAAGGCTGACTCTTCTTACTGACTGTTTTGAACCATTCCTGTGACACTAGTTATAGATTCCGATGCTTCACTTCAGATTTACTGTGTCCCTCCGACCTTCTAATTGACAATAAAACACACAGAAATTGGATCAGAATTAAATACAACAGTTACAATGCCGACTTAAGTACAAGAAGACTGACTCTTCCTACTGCCTATGATTTGAACCATTCCTGTGACACTAGTTACAGATTCCGATGCATCACTTCAGGTTTACTGTATCCCTTGGACCTTCGTATTGAAGATGAAACACAGAAAATGCATCTGAACTAAACAGAAAAAGCACAATGCCGACTTAAGTACAAGAAGACTGACTCTTCCTACTGTCTACGTTTTTAACCATTCCTGTGACACTAGTTATAGATTCCGATGCTTCCCTTCAGGTTTACTGAATCCCTTGGACCCTCTTATTGACGATGAAACACAGAAATTGCATCGGAATTTAACACAAAATGCACATTGCCGACTTAAGTACAAGAAGACTGACTCTTCTTACTGACTGTTTTGAACCATTCCTGTGACACTAGTTATAGATTCCGATGCTTCACGTCAGGTTTACTGTATCCTTCTGACCTTCTTATTGACGAAGAAACACAGAAATTGCATCGGAATTAAATACAAAAGCACAATGCCAACATAAGTACAAAAAGACTGACTCTTCTTACTGACTATGTTTTGTACCACTCCTGTGACACTAGTTATAGATTCCGATGCTTCACTTCAGGTTTACTGTATCCCTTGGACCTTCGTATTGACGATGAAACACAGAAATTGCATCGGAATTAAATACAAAAGGCACAATGCCGACTTAAGTACATGAAGACTGTCACTTCTTACTGACTATGTTTTGAACCATTCCTGTGACACTAGTTATTTGCTCCGATGCTTCACTTCAGGTTTACTCTATCCCTAGGTAATTCTTATTGACGATGAAACACAGATAGTGCATCGGAACTAAATACAAAAGGCACAATGCCGACTTAAGTACAAGGAGACTGACTCTTCCTACTGTATATGTTTTGAACGATTCCTGTGACATTAGTTATAGATTCCGATGCTTCACTTCAGGTTTACTGTATTCTTTGGATCTTCGTATTGGCGACGAAATACAGAAATTGCATCGGAATTAAATAGAATAGGCACAAAGCCGACTTAAGTACAAGAAGACTGACTCTTCTTAATCTCTATATTTGAACCATTCCTGTGACACTATTTATAAATTCCGATGCTTCACTTCAGGTTTACTGTACCCCTTGGACCTTCTTATTGACGATGAAACACAGAAAATGCATCGGAATTAAATACAAAAGGCACAATGCTGACTTAAGTACAAGAAGATAGACACTTCTTACTGACTGCTTTAAACCATTCCTGTGACACTACTTACACATTCCGATGCTTTACTTCTGGTTTACTGTATCCCTCGGACCTTCTTATTGACGATGAAACACAGAAATTGCATCGGAATTAAATACAAAATGCACAATGCCGAATTAAGTACAAGAAGACTGACTATTCTTACTGACTATGTTTTGAACCATTCCTGTGAAACTAGTTGTAGATTCCGATCCTTCACTTCAGGTTTAATGTTTCCCTAGGACCTTCTTATTGACGATGAAACACAGAAATTGCATCGGAACTGAATACAAAAGGCACAATGACGACTTAAGTACAAGAAGACTGACTCTTCCTACTGTCTATGTTTTGAACGATTCCTGTGACATTAGTTATGTATTCCGATGCTTACCTTCAGGTTCACTGTATCCTTTGGACATTCTTATTGGAGACAAAACACGGAAATTGCATCGGAATTAAATAGAAGAGGCACAATGCTGACTTAGGTAAAGAAGACTGACTTTTCCTACTGTCTGTGCTGTGTACCATTCCTGTGACACTAGTTATAGATTCCAATGCTTCACCACAGGTTCACTGTATCCCTCTGACCTTCTTATTGACGATGAGACACAGAAATTGCATCGGAATGAAATACAAAATGCACAATGCCGACTTAAGTACAAGAAGACTGACTCTTCTTACTGACTATGTTTTAAACCATTCCTGTGACACTAGTTATAGATTCCGATGCTTCACTTCAGGTTTACTGTATCCCTCTGACCTTCTTATTGACTTTGAAACAAAGAAATTGCGTCGGAATTAAATACAAGAGGCACAATGCCAATATAAGTACAAGAAGACTAACTCTTCTTACTGACTATGTTTTGAACCATTCCTGTGACACTAGTTATAGATTCCGATGCTTCACTTCAGGTTTACTGTATCCCTTGGACCTTCGTATTGACGATGAAACACAGAAATTGCATCGGAATTAAATACAAAAGGCACAATGCCGACTTAAGCACAAGAAGACTGACACTTCTTACTGACTATGTTTGAACCATTCCTGTGACATTAGTTATAGATTCCGATGCTTCACTTCAGGTTTACTGTATCCCTCTGACCTTCTTATTGACGATGGAACACAGATAGTGCACCGGAATTTAATGAAAGAGGCACAATGCCGACTCAAGTACAAGAAGGCTGACTCTTCCTATTGTCTATGTTTTGAACCGTTCCTGTGACACTAGTTATAGATTCCGATTATTCACTTCAGGTTTACTCTATCCCTCTGACCTTCTTTTTGACGATGAAACACAGAAGTTGCATCGGAATTAAATAGAAAACGCATAATGCAGACTTAAGTACAAGTAGACTGCCTCTTCTAACTGTCTATGTTTTGAACCATTCCTGTGACACTAGTTATGGATTCCAATGCTTCACTTCGCGTTTACTGTATCCCTTGGACCTTCTTATTGACGATGAGACACAGAAATTGCATCGGAATTAAATACAAAAGGCACAATGCCGACTTAATTACAAGAAGACTGACTCTTCTTACTGACTGTTTTGAACCATTCCTGTGACACTAGTTATAGATTCCGATGCTTCACTTCAGATTTACTGTGTCCCTCTGACCTTCTAATTGACGATGAAACACACAGAAATTGGATCAGAAATAAATACAATAGGCACAATGCCGAATTAAGTACAAGAAGACTGACTCTTCCTACAGCCTATGTTTTGAACGATTCCTGTGACATTAGTTATGGATTCCGATGCTTCACTTCAGGTTCACTGTATCCTTTGGACATTTTTATTGGAGACGAAACACGGAAATTGCATCGGAATTAAATTCAAAATGCACAATGCCGACTTAGGTACAAGAAGACTGACACTTCTTACTGACTATGTTTTGACCCATTCCTGTGACATTAGTTATAGATTCCGATGCTTCACTTCAGGTTTACTGTATTCTTCTGACCTTCTTATTGACGATGAAACACAGAAATTGCATCGGAATTAAATACAAAAGGCACAATGCCGACTTTAGTACAAGAAGGCTGACTCTTCCTACTGTCTATGATTTGAACCGTTCCTGTGACACTAGTTATAGATTCCGATTATTCACTTCAGGTTTACTCTATCCCTCTCCCTTCTTTTTGACGATGAAACACAGAAATTGCATCGGAATTAAATGGAAAAGGCACAATGCCGACTTAAGTACAAGAAGACTGACTCTTCTTACTGTCTATGTTTTGAACCATTCCTGTGACACTAGTTATGGATTTCGATGCTTCACTTTACGTTTCCTGTATCCCTTGGACCTTCTTATTGACGATGAAACACAGATATTGCATCGGAATTAAATACAAAAGGCATAATGCCGACTTAATTACAAGAAGACTGACTCTTCTTACTGACTGTTTTGAACCATTCCTGTGACAATAGTTATAGATTCCGATACTTCACTTCAGATTTACTGTATCCCTCTGACCTTCTTATTGACGATGAAACACAGAAGTTGGATCGGAATTAAATACAAAATGCACAATGCCGACTTAAGTACAAGAAGACTGACTCTTCTGACTGTCTATGTTTTGAACCATTCCTGTGACACTAGTTATAGATTCCGATGCTTCACTTCAGGTTTACTGTATCCCTTGGACCTTCTTATTGACGATGAAACACAGAAATTGCATCGGAATTTAACACAAAATGCACATTGCCGACTTAAGTACAAGAAGACTGACTCTTCTTACTGACTTTTTTGAACCATTCCTGTGACACTAGTTATAGATTCCGATGCTTCACTTCAGGTATACTGTATCCTTCTGACCTTCTTATTGACGATGAAGCACAGAAATTGCATCGGAATTAAATACAAAAGGCACAATGCCAACATAAGTACAAGAAGACTGACTCTTCTTACTGACTATGTTTTGAACCATTCCTGGGACACTAGTTATAGATTTCGATCCTTCACTTCAGGCTTACTGTTTCCTTTGGACCTTCGTATTGACGATGAAACACAGAAATTGCATCGGAATTAGATACAAAAGGCACAATGCCGACTTAAGTACAAGAAGACTGACTCTTCTTACTGACTATGTTTTGAACCATTCCTGTGACACTAGTTATATGTTCCGATGCTTCACTTCAGGTTTACTCTATCCCTAGGTCCTTCTTATTGACGATGAAACACAGAAAGTGCATCGGAACTAAATACAAAAGGCACAATGCCGACTTAAGTACAAGAACACTGACTCTTCCTACTGTCTATGTTTTGAACGATTCCTGTGACATTAGTTATAGATTCCGATGCTTCACTTCAGGTTTACTGTATCTTTGGATCTTCGTATTGGCGACGAAATACAGAAATTGCATCGGAATTAAATAGAATAGGCACAAAGCCGACTTAAGTACAAGAAGACTGACTCTTCTTAATCTCTATGTTTTGAACCATTCCTGTGACACTATTTACAAATTCCGATGCTTCACTTCAGGTTTACTGTACCCCTTGGACCTTCTTATTGACGATGAAACACAGAAAATGCATCGGAATCAAATACAAAAGGCACACTGCTGACTTAGGTACAAGAAGATTGACTCTTCTTACTGACTGTTTTAAACCATTCCTGTGACACTACTTATAGATTCCGATGCTTTACTTCTGGTTTACTGTATCCCTCTGACCTTCTTATTGACGATGAGACACAGAAATTGCATCGGAATTAAATACAAAATGCACAATGCCGACTTAACTACAAGAAGACTGACTCTTCTTACTGACTATGTTTTGAGCCATTCCTGTGACACTAGTTATAGATTCCGATGCTTCACTTCAGGTATACTGTATCTCTCTGACCTTATTGACGTTGAAACAAAGAAATTGCATCGGAATTAAACACAAAAGGCACAATGCCAACATAAGTACAAGAAGACTGACTCTTCTTACTGACTATGTTTTGAACCATTCCTGTGACACTAGCTATAGATTCCGATGCTTCACTTCAGGTTTACTGTATCCCTTGGACCTTCGTATTGACGATGAAACACAGAAATTGCATCGGAATTAAAAAAAAAAGGCACAATGCCGACTTAAGTACAAGAAGACTGACACTTCTTACTGACTACGTTTTGAACCATTCCTGTGACCTTAGTTATAGACTCCGATGCTTCACTTCAGGTTTACATTATTCTTCTGAATTTCTTATTGACGATGAAACACAGAAATTGCATCGGAATTAAATACAAAAGGCACAATGCCAACATATGTACAAGAAGACTGACTCTTCTTACTGACTATGTTGTGAACCATTCCTGTGACACTAGTTGTAGATTCGGATGCTTCACTTCAGGTTTACTGTATCCCTTGGACCTTCTTATTGACGATGAAACACAGATATTGCATCGGAATTTAACAGAAAATGCACATTGCCGACTTAAGTACAATAAGACTGACTCTTCTTACTGACTGTTTTGAACCATTCCTGTGACACTAGTTATAGATTCCGATGCTTCACTTCAGGTATACTGTATCCTTCTGACCTTCTTATTGACGATGAAGCACAGAAATTACATCGAAACTTAAAAAAAAGGCACAATGCCAACATAAGTACAAAAAGACTGACTCTTCTTACTGACTATGTTTTGAACCATTCCTGTGACACTAGTTATAGATTTCGATGCTTCACTTCAGGTTTACTGTATCCCTTGGACCTTCGTGTTGACGATGAAACACAGAAATTGCATCGGAATTAAATACAAACGGCACAATGCCGACTTAAGTACAAGAAGACTGACTCTTCCTACTGCCTATGTTTTGAACCATTCCTGTGACACTAGTTATAGATTCCGATGCTTCACTTCAGGTTTACAGTATCCCTTGGACCTTCGTATTGACGATGAAAACAGAAATCGCATCGGAATTAAATACAAAAGGCACAATGCCGACTTAAGTACAAGAAGACTGACCCTACATACTGTCTATGTTAGAACCATTCCAGTGACACTAGTTATAGATTCCGATGCTTCACTTCAGGTTTACCGTATCCCTCTGACCTTCGTATTGACGATGAAACACAGAAATTGCATCTGAACTAAATAGAAAAAGCACATGCCGACTTAAGTACAAGAAGACTGACTCTTCCTACTGTCTACGTTTTGAACCATTCTTGTGACACTAGTTATAGATTCCGATGCTTCCCTTCAGGTTTACTGTATCCCTTGGACCTTCTTATTGACGATGAAACACAGAAAATGCATCGGAATTAAATACAAAAGGCACACTGCTGACTTATGTCCAAGAGGATTGACTCTTCTTACTGACTGTTTTAAACCATTCCTGTGACACTACTTATAGATTCCGATGCTTTACTTCTGGTTTACTGTATCCCTCTGACCTTCTTATTGACGATGAAACACAGAAATTGCATCGGAATTAAATACAAAAGGCACAATGCCGAATTAAGTACCAGAAGACTGACTATTCTTACTAACTATATTTTGAACCATTCCTGTGAAACTAGTTGTAGATTCCGATCCTTCACTTCAGGTTTACTGTTTCCCTAGGACCTTCTTATTGACGATGAAACACAGAAATTGCATCGGAACTGAATACAAAAGACACAATGCCGACTTAAGTACAAGAAGACTGACTCTTCCTACTGTCTATGTTTTGAACGATTCCTGTGATATTAGTTATGGATTCCGATGCTTCACTTCAGGTTCACTGTAACCTTTGGACATTCTTTTTGGAGACGAAACACGGAAATTGCATCGGAATTAAATAGAAAAGGCACAATGCCGACTTAGGTAAAAGAAGACTGACTTTTCCTACTGTCTGTGCTGTGTACCATTCCTGTGACACTTGTTATAGATTCCAATGCTTCACCTCAGGTTCACTGTATCCCTCTGACCTTCGTATTGACGATGAGACACAGAAATTGCATCGGAATTAAATACAAAATGCACAATGCCGACTTAAGTACAAGAAGACTGACTCTTCTTACTGACTATGTTTTGAACCATTCCTGTGACACTAGTTATAGATTCCGATGCTTCACTTCAGGTATACTGTATCCCTCTGACCTTCTTATTGACGTTGAAAGAAAGAAATTGCATCGGAATTAAATAGAAAAGGCACAATGCCAACATAAGTACAAGAAGACTGACTCTGCTTACTGACTATGTTTTGAACCATTCCTGTGACATTAGCTATAGATTCCGATGCTTCACTTCAGGTTTACTGTATCCCTTGGACCTTCGTATTGACGATGAAACACAGAAATTGCATCGGAATTAAAAAAAAGGCACAATGCCGACTTAAGTACAAGAAGACTGACACTTCTTACTGACTATGTTTTGAACCATTCCTGTGACATTAGTTATAAATTCCGATGCTTCACTTCAGGTTTACTGTATTCTTCTGACCTTCTTATTGACGATGAAACACAGAAATTGCATCGGAATTAAATGCAAAAGTACAATGCCGGCTTAAGTACAAGAAGACTGGCTATTCTTACTGACTATGTTGTGAACCATTCCTGTGACACTAGTTGTAGATTCGGATGCTTCACTTCAGGTTTACTGTATCCCTCTGACCTTCGTATTGACGATGAAACACAGATATTGCATCGGAAATCAATACAAAACGCACAATGCCGACTTAAGTACATTTAGGCTGAATCTTCCTACTGTATATGTTTTGAACCATTCCTGTGACACTAGTTATAGATTCCGATGCTTCACTTCAGGTTTACTGTATCCCTCTGACCTTCTTATTGACGATGAAACACAGAAATTGCATCTGAACTAAATAGAAAAAGCACAATGCCGACTTAAGTACAAGAAGACTGACTCTTCCTACTGTCTACATTTTGAACCATTCTTGTGACACTAGTTATAGATTCCGATGCTTCCCTTCAGGTTTACTGTATCCCTTGGACCTTCTTATTGACGATGAAACACAGAAATTGCATCGGAATTTAACACAAAATGCACATTGCCGACTTAAGTACAAGAAGACTGACTCTTCTTACTGACTTTTTTGAACCATTCCTGTGACACTAGTTATAGATTCCGATGCTTCACTTCAGGTATACTGTATCCTTCTGACCTTCTTATTGACGATGAAGCACAGAAATTGCATCGGAATTAAATACAAAAGGCACAGTGCCAACATAAGTACAAGAAGACTGACTCTTCTTACTGACTATGTTTTGAACCATTCCTGTGACACTAGTTATAGATTTCGATCCTTCACTTAAGGTTTACTGTTTCCTTTGGACCTTCGTATTGACGATGAAACACAGAAATTGCATCGGAATTAAATACAAAAGGCACAATGCCGACTTAAGTACAAGAAGACTGACTCTTCTTACTGACTATGTTTTGAACCATTCCTGTGACACTAGTTATATGTTCCGATGCTTCACTTCAGGTTTACTCTATCCCTAGATCCTTCTTGTTGACGATGAAACACAGAAAGTGCATCGGAACTAAATGCAAAAGGCACAATGCCGACTTAAGTACAAGAACACTGACTCTTCCTACTGTCTATGTTTTGAACGATTCCTGTGACATTAGTTATAGATTCCGATGCTTCACTTCAGGTTTACTGTATCTTTGGATCTTCGTATTGGCGACGAAATACAGAAATTGCATCGGAATTAAATAGAATAGGCACAAAGCCGACTTAAGTACAAGAAGACTGACACTTCTAACTGACTATGTTTTGAACCATTCCTGTGACACTAGTTACAAATTCCGAATCTTCACTTCAGGTTTACTCTATCCCTAGGACCTTCTTATTGACGATGAAACACAGAAATTACTTCGGAACTAAATACAAAAGGCACAATGCCGACTTAAGTACAAGAAGATTGACTCTTGTTACTGACTGTTTTGAATCATTCCTGTGACACTAGTTATAGATTCCGATGCTTCACTTCAGGTTTACTGTATCCCTCTGACCTTCGTATTGACGATGAAACACAGAAATTGCATTGGAATTAAATACAAAAGGCACAATGCCGACTTAAGTACAAGAAGACTGACTCTTCTTACTGACTATCTTTTGAACCATTCCTGTGACACTATTTGGAGATTCCGATGCTTCACTTCAGGTTTAATGTATTCCTCTGACCTTCTTATTGACGATGAAACACACTAATTGCATCGGAATTAAATTGAAAATGGCACAATGCCGCCTTAAGTAGAAAAAGACTGACTCTTCTTACTGTCTATGTTTTGAACCATTCCTGTGACACTAGTTATTTGTTCCGATGCTTCACTTCAGGTTTACTCTATCCCTAGGTAATTCTTATTGACGATGAAACACAGATAGTGCATCGGAACTAAATACAAAAGGCACAATGCCGACTTAATTACAAGGAGACTGACTCTTCCTACTGTATATGTTTTGAACGATTCCTGTGACATTAGTTATAGATTCCGATGCTTCACTTCAGGTTTACTGTATTCTTTGGATCTTCGTATTGGCGACGAAATACAGAAATTGCATCGGAATTAAATAGAATAGGCACAAAGCCGACTTAAGTACAAGAAGACTGACTCTTCTTAATCTCTATATTTGAACCATTCCTGTGACACTATTTATAAATTCCGATGCTTCACTTCGGGTTTACTGTACCCCTTGGACCTTCTTATTGACGATGAAACACAGAAAATGCATCGGAATTAAATACAAAAGGCACAATGCTGACTTAAGTTCAAGAAGATAGACACTTCTTACTGACTGCTTTAAACCATTCCTGTGACACTACTTACACATTCCGATGCTTTACTTCTGGTTTACTGTATCCCTCGGACCTTCTTATTGACGATGAAACACAGAAATTGCATCGGAATTAAATACAAAATGCACAATGCCGAATTAAGTACAAGAAGACTGACTATTCTTACTGACTATGTTTTGAACCATTCCTGTGAAACTAGTTGTAGTTTCCGATCCTTCACTTCAGGTTTAATGTTTCCCTAGGACCTTCTTATTGACGATGAAACACAGAAATTGCATCGGAACTGAATACAAAAGGCACAATGCCGACTTAAGTACAAGAAGACTGACTCTTCCTACTGTCTATGTTTTGAACGATTCCTGTGACATTAGTTATGTATTCCGATGCTTACCTTCAGGTTCACTGTATCCTTTGGACATTCTTATTGGAGACAAAACACGGAAATTGCATCGGAATTAAATAGAAAAGGCACAATGCCGACTTAGGTAAAAGAAGACTGACTTTTCCTACTGTCTGTGCTGTGTACCATTCCTGTGACACTAGTTATAGATTCCAATGCTTCACCACAGGTTCACTGTATCCCTCTGACCTTCTTATTGACGATGAGACACAGAAATTGCATCGGAATGAAATACAAAATGCACAATGCCGACTTAAGTACAAGAAGACTGACTCTTCTTACTGACTATGTTTTAAACCATTCCTGTGACACTAGTTATAGATTCCGATGCTTCACTTCAGGTTTACTGTATCCCTCTGACCTTCTTATTGACTTTGAAACAAAGAAATTGCGTCGGAATTAAATACAAGAGGCACAATGCCAATATAAGTACAAGAAGACTAACTCTTCTTACTGACTATGTTTTGAACCATTCCTGTGACACTAGTTATAGATTCCGATGCTTCACTTCAGGTTTACTGTGTCCCTCTGACCTTCTAATTGACGATGAAACACACAGAAATTGGATCAGAAATAAATACAATAGGCACAATGCCGAATTAAGTACAAGAAGACTGACTCTTCCTACAGCCTATGTTTTGAACGATTCCTGTGACATTAGTTATGGATTCCGATGCTTCACTTCAGGTTCACTGTATCCTTTGGACATTTTTATTGGAGACGAAACACGGAAATTGCATCGGAATTAAATTCAAAATGCACAATGCCGACTTAGGTACAAGAAGACTGACACTTCTTACTGACTATGTTTTGACCCTATTCCTGTGACATTAGTTATAGATTCCGATGCTTCACTTCAGGTTTACTGTATTCTTCTGACCTTCTTATTGACGATGAAACACAGAAATTGCATCGGAATTAAATACAAAAGGCACAATGCCGACTTAAGTACAAGAAGACTGACTCTTCTTACTGTCTATGTTTTGAACCATTCCTGTGACACTAGTTATGGATTTCGATGCTTCACTTTACGTTTACTGTATCCCTTGGACCTTCTTATTGACGATGAAACACAGATATTGCATCGGAATTAAATACAAAAGGCATAATGCCGACTTAATTACAAGAAGACTGACTCTTCTTACTGACTGTTTTGAACCATTCCTGTGACAATAGTTATAGATTCCGATACTTCACTTCAGATTTACTGTATCCCTCTGACCTTCTTATTGACGATGAAACACAGAAGTTGGATCGGAATTAAATACAAAATGCACAATGCCGACTTAAGTACAAGAAGACTGACTCTTCTGACTGTCTATGTTTTGAACCATTCCTGTGACACTAGTTATAGATTCCGATGCTTCACTTCAGGTTTACTGTATCCCTTGGACCTTCTTATTGACGATGAAACACAGAAATTGCATCGGAATCAAATACAAAAGGCACAATGCAGACTTAAGTACAAGAAGACTGACCCTTCTTAATGTCTATGTTGGAACCATTCCAGTGACACTAGTTATAGATTCCGATGCTTCACTTCTGGTTTACTGTATCCTTCTGACCTTATTATAGACGATGAAACACAGATATTGCATCGGAATTAAATAGAATAAGCACAATGCTGACTTAAGTACAAGAAGACTTGTTCTTCATACTGTCTATGTTTTGAACCATTCCTGTGACACTAGTTATTGATTCCGATGCTTCACTTCATTTTTACTGTATCCCTTGGACCTTCTTATTGACGATGAAACACAGAAATTGCATCGGAATTAAATACAAAAGGCACAATGCCGACTTAAGTACAAGAAGACTGACCCTTCTTACTGTCTATGTTAGACCCATTCCTGTGACACTAGTTATAGATTCCGATGCTTCACTTCAGGTTTACTGTATCCCTCTGACCTTCTTTTTGACGATGAAACACAGAAATTGCATCGGAATTAAATAGAAAAGGCACAATGCCGACACTAATACAAGAAGGCTGACTCTTCCTACTGTCTATGGTTTGAACCGTTCCTGTGACACTAGTTATAGATTCCGATTATTCACTTCAGGTTTACTCTATCCCACTGACCTTCTTTTTGACGATGAAACACAGAAATTGCATCGGAATTAAATAGAAAAGGCACAATGCCGACTTAAGTACAAGAAGACTGACACTTCTTACTGTCTATGTTTTGAACCATTCCTGTGACACTAGTTATGGATTCCGATGCTTCACTTCACGTTTACTGTATCCCTTGGACCTTCTTATTGACGATGAAACATAGATATTGCACCGGAATTAAATACAAAAGGCACAATGCCGACTTAATTACAAAAAGACTGACTCTCCTTACTGACTGTTTTGAACCATTCCTGTGACACTAGTTATAGATTCCGATGCTTCACTTCAGATTTACCGTATTCCTCTGACCTTCTTATTGACGATGAAACACAGAAGTTGGATCGGAACTAAATACAAAAGGCACAATGCCGACTTAAGTACAAGAGGACTGATTCTTCTTACTGTCTATGCTTTGAACCACTCCTGTGACACTACTTATAGATTCCGATGCTTCACTTCAGGTTTAGTGTATCCCTTGGACCATCTTATTGACGATGAAACACAGAAATTGCATCGGAATTAAATACAAAATTCACAATGCCGACTTAAGTACAAGAAGACTGACCCTTCTTACTGTCTACGTTAGAACCTTTCCAGTGACACTAGTTATATATTCCGATGCTTCACTTCTGGTTTACGGTATCCCTCTGACCTTCTTATAGACGATGAAACACTGAAATTGCATCGGAATTAAATAGAATAACCACAATGCCGACTTAAGTACAAGAATACTGGTCCTTCATACTGTCTGTGTTTTGAACCATTCCTATGACACTAGTTATAGATTCCGATGCTTCACTTCATTTTTACTGTATCCCTTGGACACAGAAATTGCATCGGAATTAAATACAAAAGGCACAATGCCGACTTAAGTACAAGAAGACTGACCCTTCTTACTGTCGATGTTAGAACCATTCCAGTGACACTAGTTATTGATTCCGATGCTTCACTTCAGGTTTACTGTATCCCTCTGACCTTCTTTTTGACGATGAAACACAGAAATTGCATCGGAATTAAATAGAAAAGGCACAATGCCGACTTAAGTACAAGAAGACTGCTTCTTCCTACTGTCTATAGTTGAACCATTCCTGTGACACTAGTTATAGATTCCGATGCTTCACTTCAGGTTTACTGTATCCCTTGTACCTACTTATTGACGATAAAGAACAGAAATTGCATCGGAATTAAATAGAAAAGGCACAATGCCGACTTAAGTACAAGAAGACTGACTCTTCCTACTGTCTATGTTTTGAACCATTCCTGTGACACTAGTTATGGATTCCGATGCTTCACTTCAGGTTTACTGTATCCCTCTGACCTTCTTTTTGACGATGAAACACAGAAATAGCATCGGAATTAAATAGAACAGCCACAATGCCAACTTAAGTACAAGAAGACTGACTCTTCCTACTGCCTATAGTTTGAACCATTCCTGTGACACTACTTATAGATTCCGATGCTTCACTTCAGGTTTACTGCATCCCTCTGACCTTCTTTTTGACGATGAAACACAGAAATTACATCGGAATTAAATACAAAAGGCACAATGCCGACATAAGTACAAGAAGACTGACTCTTCTTACTGTCTATGATTTGAACCATTCCTGTGACACTAGTTGTAGATTCCGATGCTTCACTTCAGGTTTACTGTATCCCTTGGACCATCTTATTGACGATGATACACAGAAATTGCATCGCATTTAAATACAAAATGCACAATGCCGTCTTAAGTACAAGAAGACTGACTCTTCTTACTGACTGTTTTGAACCATTCATGTGACACTAGTTATAGATTCCAACGCTTCTCTTCCGGTTTACTGTATATCTCTGACCCTCTTATTGACGTTGAAACAAAGAAATTGCAGCGGAATTAAATACAAAAGGCACAATGCCAACATAAGTACAAGAAGATTGACTCTTCTTACTGACTGTGTTTTGAACCATTTCTGTGACACTAGTTATAGATTCCGATGCTTCACTTCTGGTTTACTGTATCCCTCTGACCTTCTTATAGGCGAGGAAACACAGATATTGCATCGGAATTAAATAGAATAAGCACAATGCTGACTTAAGTACAAGAAGACTTGTTCTTCATACTGTCTATGTTTTGAACCATTCCTGTGACACTAGTTATTGATTCCGATGCTTCACTTCATTTTTACTGTATCCCTTGGACCTTCTTATTGACGATGAAACACAGAAATTGCATCGGAATTAAATACAAAAGGCACAATGCCGACTTAAGTACAAGAAGACTGACCCTTCTTACTGTCTATGTTAGACCCATTCCTGTGACACTAGTTATAGATTCCGATGCTTCACTTCAGGTTTACTGTATCCCTCTGACCTTCTTTTTGACGATGAAACACAGAAATTGCATCGGAATTAAATAGAAAAATCACAATGCCGAAACTAATACAAGAAGGCTGACTCTTCCTACTGTCTATGGTGTGAACCGTTGCTGTGACACTAGTTATAGATTCCGATTATTCACTTCAGGTTTACTCTATCCCACTGACCTTCTTTTTGACGATGAAACACAGAAATTGCATCGGAATTAAATAGAAAAGGCACAACGCCGACTTAAGTACAAGAAGATTGACTCTTCCTACTGTCTATGTTTTGAACCATTCCTGTGACACTAGTTATAGATTCCGATTATTCACTTCAGGTTTACTCTATCCCACTGACCTTCTTTTTGACGATGAAACACAGAAATTGCATCGGAATTAAATAGAAAAGGCACAATGCCGACTTAAGTACAAGAAGACTGACACTTCTTACTGTCTATGTTTTGAACCATTCCTGTGACACTAGTTATGGATTCCGATGCTTCACTTCACGTTTACTGTATCCCTTGGACCTTCTTATTGACGATGAAACATAGATATTGCATCGGAATTAAATACAAAAGGCACAATGCCGACTTAATTACAAAAAGACTGACTCTCCTTACTGACTGTTTTGAACCATTCCTGTGACACTAGTTATAGATTCCGATGCTTCACTTCAGATTTACCGTATTCCTCTGACCTTCTTATTGACGATGAAACACAGAAGTTGGATCGGAACTAAATACAAAAGGCACGATGCCGACTTAAGTACAAGAGGACTGATTCTTCTTACTGTCTATGTTTTGAACCACTCCTGTGACACTAGTTATAGATTCCGATGCTTCACTTCAGGTTTAGTGTATCCCTTGGACCATCTTATTGACGATGAAACACAGAAATTGCATCGGAATTAAATACAAAATTCACAATGCCGACTTAAGTACAAGAAGACTGACCCTTCTTACTGTCTATGTTAGAACCTTTCCAGTGACACTAGTTATAGATTCCGATTGTTCACTTCTGGTTTACTGTATCCCTCTGACCTTCTTATAGACGATGAAACACAGAAATTGCATCGGAATTAAATAGAATAACCACAATGCCGACTTAAGTACAAGAATACTGGTCCTTCATACTGTCTATGTTTTGAACCATTCCTATGACACTAGTTATAGATTCCGATGCTTCACTTCATTTTTACTGTATCCCTTGGACCTTCTTATTGACGATGAAACACAGAAATTGCATCGGAATTAAATACAAAAGGCACAATGCCGACTTAAGTACAAGAAGACTGACCCTTCTTACTGTCGATGTTAGAACCATTCCAGTGACACTAGTTATTGATTCCGATGCTTCACTTCAGGTTTACTGTATCCCTCTGACCTTCTTTTTGACGATGAAACACAGAAATTGCATCGGAAGTAAATAGAAAAGGCACAATGCCGACTTAAGTACAAGAAGACTGCTTCTTCCTACTGTCTATGTTTTGAACCATTCCTGTGACACTAGTTATAGATTCCGATGGTTCACTTCAGGTTTACTGTATCCCTTGTACCTACTTATTGACGATAAAAAACAGAAATTGCATCGGAATTAAATAGAAAAGGCACAATGCCGACTTAAGTACAAGAAGACTGACTCCTCCTACTGTCTATGTTTTGAACCATTCCTGTGACACTAGTTATAGATTCCGATGCTTCACTTCAGGTTTACTGTATCCCTCTGACCTTCTTTTTGACGATGAAACACAGAAATTACATCGGAATTAAATACAAAAGGCACAATGCCGACATAAGTACAAGAAGACTGACTCTTCTTACTGTTTATGATTTGAACCATTCCTGTGACACTAGTTGTAGATTCCGATGCTTCACTTCAGGTTTACTGTATCCCTTGGACCATCTTATTGACGATGAAACACAGAAATTGCATCGGAATTAAATACAAAATGCACAATGCCGTCTTAAGTACAAGAAGACTGACTCTTCTTACTGACTGTTTTGAACCATTCATGTGACACTAGTTATAGATTCCAATGCTTCACTTCAGGTTTACTGTATATCTCTGACCTTCTTATTGACGTTGAAACAAAGAAATTGCATCGGAATTAAATACAAAAGGCACAATGCCAACATAAGTACAAGAAGATTGACTCTTCTTACTGACTGTGTTTTGAACCATTTCTGTGACACTAGTTATAGATTCCGATGCTTCACTTCAGGTTTACTGTATCCCTTGGACCTTCGTATTGACGATGAAACACAGAAATTGCATCGGAATTAAAAACAAAATGCACAATGCCGACTTAAGTACAAGAAGACTCACACTTCTTACTGACTATGTTTTGAACCGTTCCTGTGACATTAGTTATAGATTCCGATGCCTCACTTCAGGTGTACTGTATCCCTCTGACCTTCCTATTGACGATGAAACACAGAAATTGCATCGGAATTAAATACAATAGGCACAATGCCGACTTAAGTACAAGAAGACTAACTATTCTTACTGACTATGTTGTGAACCATTCCTGTGACACTAGTTGTAGATTCGGATGCTTCACTTAAGGTTTACTGTATCCCTCTGACCTTCTTATTGACGATGAAACACAGAAATTGCATCGGAAATCAATACAAAAGGCACAATGCCGACTTAAGTACATGTAGACTGAATCTTCCTACTTTATATGTTTTGAACCATTCCTGTGACACCAGTTATAGATTCCGATGCATCATTTCAGGTTTAGTGTATCCCTTGGATCTTTTTATTGACGATGGAACACAGATATTGCATCGGAATTAAATACAAAAGGCACAATGCCGACTCAAGTACAAGAAGGCTAACTCTTCCCACTGTCTATGGTTTGAACCGTTCCTGTGACACTAGTTATAGATTCCGATTATTCACTTCAGGTTTACACTATCCCTCTGACCTTCTTTCGACGATGAAACACAGAAATTGCATCGGAATGAAATAGAAAAATCACAATGCCGACTTAAGTACAAGAAGACTGACTCTTCTTACTGTCTATGTTTTGAACCATTCCTGTGACACTAGTTAAGAATTCCGATGCTTCACTTCACGTTTACTGTATCCCTTGGACCTTCTTATTGACGATGAAACACAGATATTGCATCGGAATTAAATACAAATGGCACAATGCCGACTTAATTACAAGAAGACTGACTCTTCTTACTGACTGTTTTGAACCATTCCTGTGACACTAGTTATAGAATCCGATGCTTCACTTCAGATTTATACCATCCCTCTGACCTTCTTATTGACGATGAAACACAGAAGTTGGATCGGAATTATATACAAAAGGCACAATGCCGACTTAAGTACAAGAAGACTGACTTTTCTTACTGTCTATGTTTTGAACCATTCCTGTGACACTAGTTATAGAATCCGATGCTTCACTTCAGGTTTACTGTATCCCTTGGACCTTCTTATTGACGATGAAACACAGAAATTGCATCGGAATTAAATACAAATGGCACAATGCCGACTTAAGTACAAGAAGACTGACACTTCTTACTGTCTAGGTTACAACCATTCCAGTGACACTAGTTATAGATTCCGATGCTTCACTTCTGGTTTACTGTATCCTTCTGACCTTCTTATAGACGATGAAACACAGAAATTGCATCGGAATTAAATAGAATAAGCACAATGCCGACTTAAGTACAAGAAGACTGGTTCTTCATACTGTCTATGTTTTGAACCATTCCTGTGACACTAGTTATAGATTCCGATGCTTCACTTCATTTTTACTGTATCCCTTGGACCTACTTATTGACGATGAAACACAGAAATTGCATCCGAATTAAATACAAAAGGCACAATGCCGACTTAAGTTCAAGAAGACTGACCCTTCTTTCTGTCTATGTTACAACCATTCCAGTGACACTAGTTATAGATTCCCATGCTTCAGTTCAGGTTTACTGTATCCTTCTGACCTTCTTATTGACGATGAAACACAGAAATTGCATCGGAATTAAATAGAAAAAGCACAATGCCGACTTAAGTACAAAACGACTGACTCTTCCTACTGTCTATGTTTTGAACCATTCCTGTGACACTAGTTATAGATTCCGACGCTTAAAACAGGTATACTGTATACCTTGGACCTACTTATTGACGATGAAACACAGATATTGCATCTGAATTAAATAGAAAAGGCACAATGCCGACTTAAGTACAAGAAGACTGACTCTTCCTACTGTCTATGTGTTGAACCATTCCTGTGACACTAGTTATAGATTCCGATGCTTCACTTCAGGTTTACTGTATCCCTCTGACCATCTTTTTGACGATGAAACACAGAAATTGCATCGGAATTAAGTAAAAAAGGCACAATGCCGACTCAAATACAAGAAGGCTGAAGCTTCCTACTGTCTATGGTTTGAACCGTTCCTGTGACACTAGTTATAGATACCGATTATTCACTTCAGGTTTACTCTATCCCTCTGACCTTCTTTTTGACGATGAAACACAGAAATAGCATCGGAATTAAATAGAACAGCCACAATGCCAACTTAAGTACAAGAAGACTGACTCTTCCTACTGCCTATAGTTTGAACCATTCCTGTGACACTACTTATAGATTCCGATGCTTCACTTCAGGTTTACTGCATCCCTCTGACCTTCTTTTTGACGATGAAACACAGAAATTACATCGGAATTAAATACAAAAGGCACAATGCCGACATAAGTACAAGAAGACTGACTCTTCTTACTGTCTATGATTTGAACCATTCCTGTGACACTAGTTGTAGATTCCGATGCTTCACTTCAGGTTTACTGTATCCCTTGGACCATCTTATTGACGATGATACACAGAAATTGCATCGCATTTAAATACAAAATGCACAATGCCGTCTTAAGTACAAGAAGACTGACTCTTCTTACTGACTGTTTTGAACCATTCATGTGACACTAGTTATAGATTCCAACGCTTCTCTTCCGGTTTACTGTATATCTCTGACCCTCTTATTGACGTTGAAACAAAGAAATTGCAGCGGAATTAAATACAAAAGGCACAATGCCAACATAAGTACAAGAAGATTGACTCTTCTTACTGACTGTGTTTTGAACCATTTCTGTGACACTAGTTATAGATTCCGATGCTTCACTTCTGGTTTACTGTATCCCTCTGACCTTCTTATAGGCGAGGAAACACAGATATTGCATCGGAATTAAATAGAATAAGCACAATGCTGACTTAAGTACAAGAAGACTTGTTCTTCATACTGTCTATGTTTTGAACCATTCCTGTGACACTAGTTATTGATTCCGATGCTTCACTACATTTTTACTGTATCCCTTGGACCTTCTTATTGACGATGAAACACAGAAATTGCATCGGAATTAAATACAAAAGGCACAATGCCGACTTAAGTACAAGAAGACTGACCCTTCTTACTGTCTATGTTAGACCCATTCCTGTGACACTAGTTATAGATTCCGATGCTTCACTTCAGGTTTACTGTATCCCTCTGATCTTCTTTTTGACGATGAAACACAGAAATTGCATCGGAATTAAATAGAAAAGGCACAATGCCGACACTAATACAAGAAGGCTGACTCTTCCTACTGTCTATGGTTTGAACCGTTGCTGTGACACTAGTTATAGATTGCGATTATTCACTTCAGGTTTACTCTATCCCACTGACCTTCTTTTTGACGATGAAACACAGAAATTGCATCGGAATTAAATAGAAAAGGCACAATGCCGACTTAAGTACAAGAAGATTGACACTTCCCACTGTCTATGTTTTGAACCATTCCTGTGACACTAGTTATAGATTCCGATTATTCACTTCAGGTTTACTCTATCCCACTGACCTTCTTTTTGACGATGAAACACAGAAATTGCATCGGAATTAAATAGAAAAGGCACAATGCCGACTTAAGTACAAGAAGACTGACACTTCTTACTGTCTATGTTTTGAACCATTCCTGTGACACTAGTTATGGATTCCGATGCTTCACTTCACGTTTACTGTATCCCTTGGACCTTCTTATTGACGATGAAACATAGATATTGCATCGGAATTAAATACAAAAGGCACAATGCCGACTTAATTACAAAAAGACTGACTCTCCTTACTGACTGTTTTGAACCATTCCTGTGACACTAGTTATAGATTCCGATGCTTCACTTCAGATTTACCGTATTCCTCTGACCTTCTTATTGACGATGAAACACAGAAGTTGGATCGGAACTAAATACAAAAGGCACGATGCCGACTTAAGTACAAGAGGACTGATTCTTCTTACTGTCTATGTTTTGAACCACTCCTGTGACACTAGTTATAGATTCCGATGCTTCACTTCAGGTTTAGTGTATCCCTTGGACCATCTTATTGACGATGAAACACAGAAATTGCATCGGAATTAAATACAAAATTCACAATGCCGACTTAAGTACAAGAAGACTGACCCTTCTTACTGTCTATGTTAGAACCTTTCCAGTGACACTAGTTATAGATTCCGATGCTTCACTTCTGGTTTACTGTATCCCTCTGACCTTCTTATAGACGATGAAACACAGAAATTGCATCGGAATTAAATAGAATAACCACAATGCCGACTTAAGTACAAGAATACTGGTCCTTCATACTGTCTATGTTTTGAACCATTCCTATGACACTAGTTATAGATTCCGATGCTTCACTTCATTTTTACTGTATCCCTTGGACCTTCTTATTGACGATGAAACACAGAAATTGCATCGGAATTAAATACAAAAGGCACAATGCCGACTTAAGTACAAGAAGACTGACCCTTCTTACTGTCGATGTTAGAACCATTCCAGTGACACTAGTTATTGATTCCGATGCTTCACTTCAGGTTTACTGTATCCCTCTGACCTTCTTTTTGACGATGAAACACAGAAATTGCATCGGAAGTAAATAGAAAAGGCACAATGCCGACTTAAGTACAAGAAGACTGCTTCTTCCTACTGTCTATGTTTTGAACCATTCCTGTGACACTAGTTATAGATTCCGATGCTTCACTTCAGGTTTACTGTATCCCTTGTACCTACTTATTGACGATAAAAAACAGAAATTGCATCGGAATTAAATAGAAAAGGCACAATGCCGACTTAAGTACAAGAAGACTGACTCTTCCTACTGTCTATGTTTTGAACCATTCCTGTGACACTAGTTATAGATTCCGATGCTTCACTTCAGGTTTACTGTATCCCTCTGACCTTCTTTTTGACGATGAAACACAGAAATTACATCGGAATTAAATACAAAAGGCACAATGCCGACATAAGTACAAGAAGACTGACTCTTCTTACTGTTTATGATTTGAACCATTCCTGTGACACTAGTTGTAGATTCCGATGCTTCACTTCAGGTTTACTGTATCCCTTGGACCATCTTATTGACGATGAAACACAGAAATTGCATCGGAATTAAATACAAAATGCACAATGCCGTCTTAAGTACAAGAAGACTGACTCTTCTTACTGACTGTTTTGAACCATTCATGTGACACTAGTTATAGATTCCAATGCTTCACTTTAGGTTTACTGTATATCTCTGACCTTCTTATTGACGTTGAAACAAAGAAATTGCATCGGAATTAAATACAAAAAGCACAATGCCAACATAAGTACAAGAAGATGGACTCTTCTTACTGACTGTGTTTTGAACCACTTCTGTGACACTAGTTATAGATTCCGATGCTTCACTTCAGGTTTACTGTATCCCTTGGACCTTCGTATTGACGATGAAACACAGAAATTGCATCGGAATTAAATACAAAATGCACAATGCCGACTTAAGTACAAGAAGACTCACACTTCTTACTGACTATGTTTTGAACCGTTCCTGTGACATTAGTTATAGATTCCGATGCTTCACTTCAGGTGTACTGTATCCCTCTGACCTTCCTATTGACGATGAAACACAGAAATTGCATCGGAATTAAATACAATAGGCACAATGCCGACTTAAGTACAAGAAGACTGACTATTCTTACTGACTATGTTATGAACCATTCCTGTGACACTAGTTGTAGATTCGGATGCTTCACTTCAGGTTTACTGTATCCCTCTGACCTTCTTATTGACGATGAAACACAGAAATTGCATCGGAAATCAATACAAAAGGCACAATGCCGACTTAAGTACATGTAGACTGAATCTTCCTACTTTATATGTTTTGAACCATTCCTGTGACACCAGTTATAGATTCCGATGCATCATTTCAGGTTTAGTGTATCCCTTGGATCTTCTTATTGACGATGGAACACAGATATTGCATCGGAATTAAATACAAAAGGCACAATGCCGACTCAAGTACAAGAAGGCTAACTCTTCCCACTGTCTATGGTTTGAACCGTTCCTGTGACACTAGTTATAGATTCCGATTATTCACTTCAGGTTTACACTATCCCTCTGACCTTCTTTTGACGATGAAACACAGAAATTGCATCGGCATGAAATAGAAAAATCACAATGCCGACTTAAGTACAAGAAGACTGACTCTTCTTACTGTCTATGTTTTGAACCATTCCTGTGACACTAGTTATGAATTCCGATGCTTCACTTCACGTTTACTGTATCCCTTGGACCTTCTTATTGACGATGAAACACAGATATTGCATCGGAATTAAATACAAATGGCACAATGCCGACTTAAGTACAAGAAGACTGACCCTTCTTACTGTCTAGGTTACAACCATTCCAGTGACACTAGTTATAGATTCCGATGCTTCACTTCTGGTTTACTGTATCCTTCTGACCTTCTTATAGACGATGAAACACAGAAATTGCATCGGAATTAAATAGAATAAGCACAATGCCGACTTAAGTACAAGAAGACTGGTTCTTCATACTGTCTATGTTTTGAACCATTCCTGTGACACTAGTTATAGATTCCGATGCTTCACTTCATTTTTACTGTATCCCTTGGACCTACTTATTGACGATGAAACACAGAAATTGCATCCGAATTAAATACAAAAGGCACAATGCCGACTTAAGTTCAAGAAGACTGACCCTTCTTTCTGTCTATGTTACAACCATTCCAGTGACACTAGTTATAGATTCCCATGCTTCAGTTCAGGTTTACTGTATCCTTCTGACCTTCTTATTGACGATGAAACACAGAAATTGCATCGGAATTAAATAGAAAAAGCACAATGCCGACTTAAGTACAAAACGACTGACTCTTCCTACTGTCTATGTTTTGAACCATTCCTGTGACACTAGTTATAGATTCCGACGCTTAAAACAGGTATACTGTATACCTTGGACCTACTTATTGACGATGAAACACAGATATTGCATCGGAATTAAATACAAAAGGCTCAAAGCCGACTTAATTACAAGAAGACTGACTCTCCGTACTGACTGTTTTGAACCATTCCTGTTACACTAGTTATAGATTCCGATGCTTCACTTCATTTTTACTGTATCCCTTAGACCTTCTTATTGACGATGAAACACAGAAATTGCATCGGAAATAAATACAGAAGGCACAATGCCGACTTAAGTACAAAAAGACTGACCCTTCTTACTGTCGACGTTAGAACCATTCCAGTGACACTAGTTATAGATTCCGATGCTTCACTTCAGGATTACTGTATCCCTCTGACCTTCTTATTGACGATGAAACACAGAAATTGCATCGGAATTAAATAGAAATAGCACAATGCCGACTTAAGTACAAGAAGACTGACTCTTCCTACTGTCTATGTTTTGAACCATTCCTGTGACACTAGTTATAGATTCCGATGCTTCACATCAGGTTTACCGTATCCCTTGGACCTACGTATTGACGATGAAACACAGAAATTGCATCGGAATTAAATAGAAAAGGCACAATGCCGACTTAAGTACAAGAAGACTGACTCTTCTTACTGTCTATGATTTGAACCATTCCTGTGACACTAGTTGTAGATTCCGATGCTTCACTTCAGGTTTACTGTATCCCTTGGACCATCTTATTGACGATGATACACAGAAATTGCATCGCATTTAAATACAAAATGCACAATGCCGTCTTAAGTACAAGAAGACTGACTCTTCTTACTGACTGTTTTGAACCATTCATGTGACACTAGTTATAGATTCCAACGCTTCTCTTCCGGTTTACTGTATATCTCTGACCCTCTTATTGACGTTGAAACAAAGAAATTGCAGCGGAATTAAATACAAAAGGCACAATGCCAACATAAGTACAAGAAGATTGACTCTTCTTACTGACTGTGTTTTGAACCATTTCTGTGACACTAGTTATAGATTCCGATGCTTCACTTCTGGTTTACTGTATCCCTCTGACCTTCTTATAGGCGAGGAAACACAGATATTGCATCGGAATTAAATAGAATAAGCACAATGCTGACTTAAGTACAAGAAGACTTGTTCTTCATACTGTCTATGTTTTGAACCATTCCTGTGACACTAGTTATTGATTCCGATGCTTCACTTCATTTTTACTGTATCCCTTGGACCTTCTTATTGACGATGAAACACAGAAATAGCATCGGAATTAAATACAAAAGGCACAATGCCGACTTAAGTACAAGAAGACTGACCCTTCTTACTGTCTATGTTAGACCCATTCCTGTGACACTAGTTATAGATTCCGATGCTTCACTTCAGGTTTACTGTATCCCTCTGATCTTCTTTTTGACGATGAAACACAGAAATTGCATCGGAATTAAATAGAAAAGGCACAATGCCGACACTAATACAAGAAGGCTGACTCTTCCTACTGTCTATGGTTTGAACCGTTGCTGTGACACTAGTTATAGATTCCGATTATTCACTTCAGGTTTACTCTATCCCACTGACCTTCTTTTTGACGATGAAACACAGAAATTGCATCGGAATTAAATAGAAAAGGCACAATGCCGACTTAAGTACAAGAAGATTGACACTTCCTACTGTCTATGTTTTGAACCATTCCTGTGACACTAGTTATAGATTCCGATTATTCACTTCAGGTTTACTCTATCCCACTGACCTTCTTTTTGACGATGAAACACAGAAATTGCATCGGAATTAAATAGAAAAGGCACAATGCCGACTTAAGTACAAGAAGACTGACACTTCTTACTGTCTATGTTTTGAACCATTCCTGTGACACTAGTTATGGATTCCGATGCTTCACTTCACGTTTACTGTATCCCTTGGACCTTCTTATTGACGATGAAACATAGATATTGCATCGGAATTAAATACAAGAGGCACAATGCCGACTTAATTACAAAAAGACTGACTCTCCTTACTGACTGTTTTGAACCATTCCTGTGACACTAGTTATAGATTCCGATGCTTCACTTCAGATTTCCCGTATTCCTCTGACCTTCTTATTGACGATGAAACACAGAAGTTGGATCGGAACTAAATACAAAAGGCACGATGCCGACTTAAGTACAAGAGGACTGATTCTTCTTACTGTCTATGTTTTGAACCACTCCTGTGACACTAGTTATAGATTCCGATGCTTCACTTCAGGTTTAGTGTATCCCTTGGACCATCTTATTGACGATGAAACACAGAAATTGCATCGGAATTAAATACAAAATTCACAATGCCGACTTAAGTACAAGAAGACTGACCCTTCTTACTGTCTATGTTAGAACCTTTCCAGTGACACTAGTTATAGATTCCGATGCTTCACTTCTGGTTTACTGTATCCCTCTGACCTTCTTATAGACGATGAAACACAGAAATTGCATCGGAATTAAATAGAATAACCACAATGCCGACTTAAGTACAAGAATACTGGTCCTTCGTACTGTCTATGTTTTGAACCATTCCTATGACACTAGTTATAGATTCCGATGCTTCACTTCATTTTTACTGTATCCCTTGGACCTTCTTATTGACGATGAAACACAGAAATTGCATCGGAATTAAATACAAAAGGCACAATGCCGACTTAAGTACAAGAAGACTGACCCTTCTTACTGTCGATGTTAGAACCATTCCAGTGACACTAGTTATTGATTCCGATGCTTCACTTCAGGTTTACTGTATCCCTCTGACCTTCTTTTTGACGATGAAACACAGAAATTGCATCGGAAGTAAATAGAAAAGGCACAATGCCGACTTAAGTACAAGAAGACTGCTTCTTCCTACTGTCTATGTTTTGAACCATTCCTGTGACACTAGTTATAGATTCCGATGCTTCACTTCAGGTTTACTGTATCCCTTGTACCTACTTATTGACGATAAAAAACAGAAATTGCATCGGAATTAAATAGAAAAGGCACAATGCCGACTTAAGTACAAGAAGACTGACTCTTCCTACTGTCTATGTTTTGAACCATTCCTGTGACACTAGTTATAGATTCCGATGCTTCACTTCAGGTTTACTGTATCCCTCTGACCTTCTTTTTGACGATGAAACACAGAAATTACATCGGAACTAAATACAAAAGGCACAATGCCGACATAAGTACAAGAAGACTGACTCTTCTTACTGTTTATGATTTGAAACATTCCTGTGACACTAGTTGTAGATTCCGATGCTTCACTTCAGGTTTACTGTATCCCTTGGACCATCTTATTGACGATGAAACACAGAAATTGCATCGGAATTAAATACAAAATGCACAATGCCGTCTTAAGTACAAGAAGACTGACTCTTCTTACTGACTGTTTTGAACCATCATGTGACACTAGTTATAGATTCCAATGCTTCACTTCAGGTTTACTGTATATCTCTGACCTTCTTATTGACGTTGAAACAAAGAAATTGCATCGGAATTAAATACAAAAGGCACAATGCCAACATAAGTACAAGAAGATTGACTCTTCTTACTGACTGTGTTTTGAACCATTTCTGTGACACTAGTTATAGATTCCGATGCTTCACTTCAGGTTTACTGTATCCCTTGGACCTTCGTATTGACGATGAAACACAGAAATTGCATCGGAATTAAATACAAAATGCACAATGCCGACTTAAGTACAAGAAGACTCACACTTCTTACTGACTATGTTTTGAACCGTTCCTGTGACATTAGTTATAGATTCCGATGCTTCACTTCAGGTGTACTGTATCCCTCTGACCTTCCTATTGACGATGAAACACAGAAATTGCATCGGAATTAAATACAATAGGCACAATGCCGACTTAAGTACAAGAAGACTGACTATTCTTACTGACTATGTTATGAACCATTCCTGTGACACTAGTTGTAGATTCGGATGCTTCACTTCAGGTTTACTGTATCCCTCTGACCTTCTTATTGACGATGAAACACAGAAATGGCATCGGAAATCAATACAAAAGGCACAATGCCGACTTAAGTACATGTAGACTGAATCTTCCTACTTTATATGTTTTGAACCATTCCTGTGACACCAGTTATAGATTCCGATGCATCATTTCAGGTTTAGTGTATCCCTTGGATCTTCTTATTGACGATGGAACACAGATATTGCATCGGAATTAAATACAAAAGGCACAATGCCGACTCAAGTACAAGATGCTAACTCTTCCCACTGTCTATGGTTTGAACCGTTCCTGTGACACTAGTTATAGATTCCGATTATTCACTTCAGGTTTACACTATCCCTCTGACCTTCTTTTGACGATGAAACACAGAAATTGCATCGGAATGAAATAGAAAAATCACAATGCCGACTTAAGTACAAGAAGACTGACTCTTCTTACTGTCTATGTTTTGAACCATTCCTGTGACACTAGTTATGAATTCCGATGCTTCACTTCACGTTTACTGTATCCCTTGGACCTTCTTATTGACGATGAAACACAGATATTGCATCGGAATTAAATACAAATGGCACAATGCCGACTTAATTACAAGAAGACTGACTCTTCTTACTGACTGTTTTGAACCATTCCTGTGACACTAGTTATAGAATCCGATGCTTCACTTCAGATTTATACCATCCCTCTGACCTTCTTATTGACGATGAAACACAGAAGTTGGATCGGAATTATATACAAAAGGCACAATGCCGACTTAAGTACAAGAAGACTGACTTTTCTTACTGTCTATGTTTTGAACCATTCCTGTGACACTAGTTATAGAATCCGATGCTTCACTTCAGGTTTACTGTATCCCTTGGACCTTCTTATTGACGATGAAACACAGAAATTGCATCGGAATTAAATACAAATGGCACAATGCCGACTTAAGTACAAGAAGACTGACCCTTCTTACTGTCTAGGTTACAACCATTCCAGTGACACTAGTTATAGATTCCGATGCTTCACTTCTGGTATACTGTATCCTTCTGACCTTCTTATAGACGATGAAACACAGAAATTGCATCGGAATTAAATAGAATAAGCACAATGCCGACTTAAGTACAAGAAGACTGGTTCTTCATACTGTCTATGTTTTGAACCATTCCTGTGACACTAGTTATAGATTCCGATGCTTCACTTCATTTTTACTGTATCCCTTGGACCTACTTATTGACGATGAAACACAGAAATTGCATCCGAATTAAATACAAAAAGCACAATGCCGACTTAAGTTCAAGAAGACTGACCCTTCTTTCTGTCTATGTTACAACCATTCCAGTGACACTAGTTATAGATTCCCATGCTTCAGTTCAGGTTTACTGTATCCTTCTGACCTTCTTATTGACGATGAAACACAGAAATTGCATCGGAATTAAATAGAAAAAGCACAATGCCGACTTAAGTACAAAACGACTGACTCTTCCTACTGTCTATGTTTTGAACCATTCCTGTGACACTAGTTATAGATTCCGACGCTTAAAACAGGTATACTGTATACCTTGGACCTACTTATTGACGATGAAACACAGATATTGCATCTGAATTAAATAGAAAAGGCACAATGCCGACTTAAGTACAAGAAGACTGACTCTTCCTACTGTCTATGTGTTGAACCATTCCTGTGACACTAGTTATAGATTCCGATGCTTCACTTCAGGTTTACTGTATCCCTCTGACCTTCTTTTTGACGATGAAACACAGAAATTGCATCGGAATTAAGTAAAAAAGGCACAATGCCGACTCAAATACAAGAAGGCTGACGCTTCCTACTGTCTATGGTTTGAACCGTTCCTGTGACACTAGTTATAGATACCGATTATTCACTTCAGGTTTACTCTATCCCTCTGACCTTCTTTTTGACGATGAAACACAGAAATTGCATCGGAATTAAGTAGAAAAGTCACAATGCCGACTTAAGTACAACAAGACTGACTCTTCCTACTGTCTATGTTTTGAACCATTCCTGTGACACTAGTTATAGATTCCGATGCTTCACTTCATGTTTACTGTATCCATCTGACCTTCTTTTTGACCATGAAACACAGAAACTGCATCGGAATTAAATAGAAAAGGCACAATGCCGACTCAAGTGCAAGAAGGCTGACTCTTCCTACTGTCTATGGTTTGAACCGTTCCTGTCACACTAGTTATAGATTCCCATTATTCACTTCAGGTTTACTCTATCCCACTGACCTTCTTTTTGTCGATGAAACACAGAAATTGCATCGGAATTAAATAGAAAAGGCACAATGCCGACTTAAGTACAAGAAGACTGACTCTTCTTACTGTCTATGTTTTGAGCCATTCCTGTGACACTAGTTATGGATTCCGATGCTACACTTCACGTGTACTGTATCCCTTGGACCTTCTTATTGACGATGAAACACAGATATTGCATCGGAATTAAATACAAAAGGCTCAAAGCCGACTTAATTACAAGAAGACTGACTCTCCGTACTGACTGTTTTGAACCATTCCTGTTACACTAGTTATAGATTCCGATGCTTCACTTCATTTTTACTGTATCCCTTAGACCTTCTTATTGACGATGAAACACAGAAATTGCATCGGAAATAAATACAGAAGGCACAATGCCGACTTAAGTACAAGAAGACTGACCCTTCTTACTGTCGACGTTAGAACCATTCCAGTGACACTAGTTATAGATTCCGATGCTTCACTTCAGGATTACTGTATCCCTCTGACCTTCTTATTGACGATGAAACACAGAAATTGCATCGGAATTAAATAGAAATAGCACAATGCCGACTTAAGTACAAGAAGACTGACTCTTCCTACTGTCTATGTTTTGAACCATTCCTGTGACACTAGTTATAGATTCCGATGCTTCACATCAGGTTTACCGTATCCCTTGGACCTACGTATTGACGATGAAACACAGAAATTGCATCGGAATTAAATAGAAAAGGCACAATGCCGACTTAAGTACAAGAAGACTGACTCTTCCTACTGTCTTTGATTTGAACCATTTCTGTGACACTAGTTATAGATTCCGATGCTTCACGTCAGGTTTACTGTATCCCTCTGACCTTCTTTTTGACGATGAAACACAGAAATTGCATCGGAATTAAATAGAAAAGGCACAATGCCGACTTAAGTACAAGAAGACTGACTCTTCCTAATGTCTATGTTTTGAACCATTCCTGTGACACTAGTTATAGATTCCGATGCTTCACTTCAGGTTTACTGTATCCCTCTGACCTTCTTATAGACGATGAAACACAGAAATTGCATCGGAATTAAATAGAATAAGCACAATGCCGACTTAAGTACAAGAAGACTGGTTCTTCATACTGTCTATGTTCTGAACCATTCCTGTGACACAAGTTATAGATTCCGATGCTTCACTTCAATTTTACTGTATCTCTTGGACCTACTTATTGACGATGAAACACAGAAATTGCATTCGAATTAAATACAAAAAGCACAATGCCGACTTAAGTACAAGAAGACTGACCATTCTGTCTGTCTATGCTAGAACCATTCCAGTGACACTAGTTATAGATCCATATGCTTCAGTTCAGGTTTACTGTATCCTTCTGACCTTCTTATTGACGATGAAACACAGAAATTGCATCGGAATTAAATAGAAAAAGCACAATGCCGACTTAAGTACAAAACGACTGACTCTTCCTACTGTCTATGTGTTGAACCATTCCTGTGACACTAGTTACAGATTCCGATGCTTCACTTCAGGTTTACTGTATCCCTCTGACCTTCTTTTTGACGATGAAACACAGAAATTGCATCGGAATTAAATAGAAAAGGCACAATGCCGACTCAAATACAAGAAGGCTGACGCTTCCTACTGTCTATGGTTTGAACCGTTCCTGTGACACTAGTTATAGATACCGATTATTCACTTCAGGTTAACTGTATCCCTCTGACCTTCTTTTTGACGATGAAACACAGAAATTGCATCGGAATTAAGTAGAAAAGGCACAATGCCGACTTAAGTACAATAAGACTGACTCTTCCTACTGTATATGTTTTGAACCATTCCTGTGACACTAGTTATAGATTCCGATGCTTCACTTCAGGTTTACTGTATCCATCTGACCTTCTTTTTGACCATGAAACACAGAAATTGCATCGGAATTAAATAGAAAAGGCACAATGCCGTCTCAAGTGCAAGAAGGCTGACTCTTCCTACTGTCTATGGTTTGAACCGTTCCTGTGACGCTAGTTATAGATTCCGATTATTCACTTCAGGTTTACTCTACCCCACTGACCTTCTTTTTGACGATGAAACACAGAAATTGCATCGGAATTAAATAGAAAAGGCACAATGCCGACCTAAGGACAAGAAGACTGACTCTTCTTACTGTCTATGATTTAAGCCATTCCTGTGACACTAGTTATGGATTCCGTCGCTACACTTCACGTTTACTGTATCCCTTGGACCTTCTTATTGACGATGAAACACAGATATTGCATCGGAATTAAATACAAAAGGCTCAATGCCGACTTAATTACAAGAAGACTGACTCTCTGTACTGACTGTTTTGAACCATTCCTGTTACACTAGTTATAGATTCCGATGCTTCACTTCATTTTTACTGTATCCCTTGGACCTTCTTATTGACGATGAAACACAGAAATTGCATCGGAAATAAATACAGAAGGCACAATGCCGACTTAAGTACAAGAAGACTGACCCTTCTTACTGTCGATGTTAGAACCATTCCAGTGACACTAATTATAGATTCCGATGCTTCACTTCAGGTTTACTGTATCCCTCTGACCTTCTAATTGACGATGAAACACAGAAATTGCATCGGAATTAAATAGAAATAGCACAATGCCGACTTAAGTACAAGAAGACTGACTCTTCCTACTGTCTATGTTTTGAACCATTCCTGTGACACTAGTTATAGATTCCGATGCTTCACTCCAGGTTTACCGTATCCCTTGGACCTACATATTGACGATGAAACACAGAAATTGCATCGGAATTAAATAGAAAAGGCACAATGCCGACTTAAGTACAAGAAGACTGACTCTTCCTACTGTCTATGTTTTTAACCATTTCTGTGACTCTAGTTATAGATTCCGATGCTTCACGTCAGGTTTACTGTATCCCTCTGACCTTCTTTTTGACGATGAAACACAGAAATTGCATCGGAATTAAATAGAAAAGGCACAATGCCGACTTAAGTACAAGAAGACTGACTCTTCCTAATGTCTATGTTTTGAACCATTCCTGTGACACTAGTTATAGATTCCGATGCTTCACTTCAGGTTTACTGTATCCCTCTGACCTTCGTTTTGACGATGAAACACAGAAATTGCATCGGAATTAAATACAAAAGGCAGAATGCCGACTTAAGTACAAGAAGACTGACTCTTCCTACTGTCTATGTTTTGAACCATTCCTGTGACACTAGTTATAGATTCCGATGCTTCACTTCAGGTTTACTGTATCCCTTGGACCTTCTTATTGACGATGAAACACAGAAATTGCATCGGAATTAAATTCAAAATGCACAATGCCGACTTAAGTACAAGAAGACTGACTCTTCTTACTGACTGTTTTGAACCATTCCTGTGATACTAGTTATAGATTCCGATGCTTCACTTCAGTTTTACTGTATCCCTCTGACCTTCTTATTGACGATGAAACACAGAAATTGCATCGGAATTAAATACAAAAGGCACAATGACGACTTAATTACAAGAAGTCTGACTCTTCTTACTGACTGTTTTGAACCATTCCTGTGACACTAGTTATAGAATCCGATGCTTCTCTTCAGATTTATTGTATCCCTCTGACCTTCTTATTGACGATGAAACACAGAAGTTGGATCGGAATTATATACAAAAGGCCCAATGCCGACTTAAGTACAAGAAGACTGACTTTTCTTACTGTCTATGTTTTGAACCATTCCTGTGACACTAGTTATAGGATCCGATGCTTCACTTCAGGTTTACTGTATCCCTTGGACCTTCTTATTGACGATGAAACACTGAAATTGCATCGGAATTAAATACAAATGGCACAATGCCGACTTAAGTACAAGAAGACTGACCCTTCTTACTGTCTAGGTTAGAACCATTCCAGTGACACTAGTTATAGATTCCGATGCTTCACTTCTGGTTTACTGTATCCCTCTGACCTTCTTATAGACGATGAAACACAGAAATTGCATCGGAATTAAATAGAATAAGCACAATGCCGACTTAAGTACAAGAAGACTGGTGCTTCATACTGTCTATGTTTTGAACCATTCCTGTGACACTAGTTATACATTCAGATGCTTAAAACCGGTATACTGTATACCTTGGACCTACTTATTGACGATGAAACACAGAAATTGCATCTGAATTAAATAGAAAAGGCACAATGCCGACTTAAGTACAAGAAGACTGACTCTTCCTACTGTCTATGTGTTGAACCATTCCTGTGACACTAGTTATAGATTCCGATGCTTCACTTCAGGTTTACTGTATCCCTCTGACCTTCTTTTTGACGATGAAACACAGAAATTGCATCGGAATTAAATAGAAAAGACACAATGCCGACTCAAATACAAGAAGGCTGACGCTTCCTACTGTCTATGGTTTGAACCGTTCCTGTGACACTAGTTATAGATACCGATTATTCACTTCAGGTTTACTCTATCCCTCTGACCTTCTTTTTGACGATGAAACGCAGAAATTGCATCGGAATTAAGTAGAAAAGGCACAATGCCGACTTAAGTACAATAAGACTGACTCTTCCTACTGTCTATGTTTTGAACCATTCCTGTGACACTAGTTATAGATTCCGATGCTTCACTTCAGGTTTACTGTATCCCTCTCACCTTCTTTTTGACGATGAAACACAGAAATTGCATCGGAATTAAATAGAAAAGGCACAATGCCGACTTAAGTACAAGAAGACTGACTCTTCCTAATGTCTATGTTTTGAACCATTCCTGTGACACTAGTTATAGATTCCGATGCTTCACTTCAGGTTTACTGTATCCCTCTGACCTTCGTTTTGACGATGAAACACAAAAATTGCATCGGAATTAAATACCAAAGGCAGAATGCCGACTTAAGTACAAGAAGACTGACTCTTCCTACTGTCTATGTTTTGAACCATTCCTGTGACACTAGTTATAGATTCCGATGCTTCACTTCAGGTTTACTGTATCCCTTGGACCTTCTTATTGACGATGAAACACAGAAATTGCATCGGAATTAAATTCAAAATGCACAATGCCGACTTAAGTACAAGAAGACTGACTCTTCTTACTGACTATTTTGAACCATTCCTGTGATACTAGTTATAGATTCCGATGCTTCACTTCAGGTTTACTGTATCCCTCTGACCTTCTTATTGACGATGAAACACAGAAATTGCATCGGAATTAAATACAAAAGGCACAATGCCGACTTAACTACAAGAAGTCTGACTCTTCTTACTGACTGTTTTGAACCATTCCTGTGACACTAGTTATAGAATCCGATACTTCACTACAGATTTATTGTATCCCTCTGACCTTCTTATTGACGATGAAACACAGAAGTTGGATCGGAATTATATACAAAAGGCACAATGCCGACTTAAGTACAAGAAGACTGACTTTTCTTACTGTCTATGTTTTGAACCATTCCTGAGACACTAGTTATAGAATCCAATGTTTCACTTCAGGTTTACTGTATCCCTTGGACGTTCTTATTGACGATGAAACACAGAAATTGAATCGGAATTAAATACAAATGGCACAATGCCGACTTAAGTACAAGAAGACTGACCCTTCTTACTGTCTAGGTTAGAACCATTCCAGTGACACTAGTTATAGATTCCGATGCTTCACTTCTGGTTTACTGTATCCCTCTGACCTTCTTATAGACGATGAAACACAGAAATTGCATCGGAATTAAATAGAATAAGCACAATGCCGACTTAAGTACAAGAAGACTGGTTCTTCATACTGTCTATGTTTTGAACCATTCCTGTGACACTAGTTATAGATTCCGATGCTTCACTTCATTTTTACTGTATCCCTTGGACCTACTTATTGACGATGAAACACATAAATTGCATCGGAATTAAATACAAATGGCACAATGCCGACTTAAGTACAAGAAGACTGACCCTTCTTTCTGTCTATGTTAGAACCATTCCAGTGACACTAGTTATAGATTCCGATGCTTAAAACCGGTATACTGTATACCTTGGACCTACTTATTGACGATGAAACACAGAAATTGCATCTGAATTAAATAGAAAAGGCACAATGCCGACATAAGTACAAGAAGACTGACTCTTCCTACTGTCTATGTGTTGAACCATTCCTGTGCCACTAGTTATAGATTCCGATGCTTCACTTCAGGTTTACTGTATCCCTCTGACCTTCTTTTTGACGATGAAACACAGAAATTACATCGGAATTAAATAGAAAAGGCACAATGCCGACACAACTACAAGAAGGCTGACGCTTCCTACTGTCTATGGTTTGAACCGTTCCTGTGACACTAGTTATAGATTCCGATTATTCACTTCAGGTTTACTCTATCCCTCTGACCTTCTTTTTGACGATGAAACACAGAAATTGCATCGGAATTAAGTAGAAAAGGCACAATGCCGACTTAAGTACAATAAGACTGACTCCTCCTACTGTCTATGTTTTGAACATTTCCTGTGACACTAGTTATAGATTCCGATGCTTCACTTCAGGTTTACTGTATCCCTCTGACCTTCTAATTGACAATGAAACACAGAAATTGCATCGGAATTAAATAGAAAAGGCACAATGCCGACTCAAGTGCAAGAAGGCTGACTCTTCCTACTGTCTATGGTTTGAACCGTTCCTGTGACACTAGTTATAGATTCCGATTATTCACTTCAGGTTTACTCTATCCCACTGACCTTCTTTTTGACGATGAAACACAGAAATTGCATCGGAATTAAATAGAAAAGGCACAATGCCGACTTAAGTACAAGAAGACTGACTCTTCTTACTGTCTATGTTTTGAGCTATTCCTGTGACACTAGTTATGGATTCCGATGCTTCAATTCACGTTTACTGTATCCCTTGGACCTTCTTATTGACGATGAAACACAGATATTGCATCGGAATTAAATACAAAAGGCTCAATGCCGACTTAATTACAAGAAGACTGACTCTCCGTACTGACTGTTTTGAACCATTCCTGCTACACTAGTTATAGATTCCGATGCTTCACTTCATTTTTACTGTATCCCTTGGACCTTCTTATTGACGATGAAACACAGAAATTGCATCGGAAATAAATACAGAAGGCACAATGCCGACATAAGTACAAGAAGACTGACCCATCTTACTGTCGATGTTAGAACCATTCCAGTGACACTAGTTATAGATTCCGATGCTTCACCTCAGGTTTAATGTATCCCCCAACCTTCTTATTGACAATGAAACACAGAAATTGCATCGGAATTAAATAGAAATAGCACAATGCCGACTTAAGTACAAGAAGACTGACTCTTCCTACTGTCTATGTTTTGAACCATTCCTGTGACACTAGTTATAGATTCCGATGCTTCACCTCAGGTTAACCGTATCCCTTGGACCTACTTATTGACGATGAAACACAGAAATTGCATCGGAATTAAATAGAAAAGGCACAATGCCGACTTAAGTACAAGAAGACTGACTCTTCCTACTGTCTATGGTTTGAACCATTTCTGTGACACTAGTTATAGATTCCGATGCTTCACGTCAGGTTTATTGTATCCCTCTGACCTTCTTTTTGACGATGAAACACAGAAATTGCATCGGAAATAAATAGAAAAGGCACAATGCCGACTTAAGTACAAGAAGACTGACTCTTCCTAATGTCTATGTTTTGAACTATTCCTGTGACACTAGTTATAGATTCCGATGCTTCACTTCAGGTTTACTGTATCCCTCTGACCTTCGTTTTGACGATGAAACACAGAAATTGCATCGGAATTAAGTACAAAATGCACAATGCCGACTTAAGTACAAGAAGACTGACTCTTCTTACTGACGGTTTTGAACCATTCCTGTGACACTAGTTATAGATTCCGATGCTACACTTCAGGTTTACTGTAACCCTCTGACCTTCATATTGACGTTGAAACACAGATATTGCATCGGAGTTAAATACAAAAGGCACAATGCCAACATAAGTACAAGAAGACTGACTCTTCTTACTGACTATGTTTTGAACCATTCCTGTGGCACTAGTTATAGATTCCGATGCTTCACTTCAGGTTTACTGTATCCCTTGGACCTTCGTATTGACGATGAAACACAGAAATTGCATCGGAATTAAATACAAAAGGCACAATTCCGACCTAAGTACAAGAAGACTGACGCTTCTTACTGACTATGTTTTGAACCATTCCTGTGACACTTGTTATAGATTCCGATGCTTCACTTCGTGTTTACTCTATCCCTAGGACCTTCTTATTGACGATGAAACACAGAAATTGCATCGGAACTAAATACAAAAGGCACAATGCCGACTTAAGTACAAGAAGACTGACTCTTCCTACTGTCTATGTTTTGAACGATTCCTGTGACATTGGTTATGGATTCCAATGCTTCACTTCAGGTTCACTGTATGCTTTGGACATTCTTATTGGCGACGAAACACGCAAATTGCATCGGAATTAAATAGAAAAGGCACAATGCCGACTTAAGTAAAAGAAGACTGACTCTTCCTACTGTCTATGTTTTGAACCATTCCTGTGACACTAGTTATAGATTCCACTGCTTCACCTCAGGTTCACTGTATTCCTCTGACCATCTTACTGACGATGAGACACAGAGATTGCATCGGAATTAAATACAAAAGGCACAATCCCTACTTAAGTACAAGAAGACGGACTCTTCTTACTGACTATGTTTTGAACCATTCCTGTGACACTAGTTATAGATTTCGATGCTTCACTTCAGGTTTACTGTATCCCTCTGACCTTCTTATTGACGATGAAACACAGAAATTGCATCGGAAATAAATACAAAAGGCACAGTGCCGACTTCAGTACATGTAGACTGAATCTTCCTACTGTATATGCTTTGAACTAATCCTGTGACACCAGTTATAGATTCCGATGCTTCATTTCAGGTTTACTGTATCCCTTGGATCTTCGTATTGACGATGGAACACAGATAGTACATCGGAATTAAATACAAAAGGCACAATGCCGACTCAAGTACAAGAAGGCTGACTCTTCCTACTGTCTATGTTTTGAACCACTCCTGTGACACTAGTTATAGATTCCGATTATTCACTTCGGGTTTACTCTATCCCTCTGACCTTCTTTTTGACGATGAAACACAGAAATTGCATCGGAATTAAATAGAAAAGGCACAATGCACCCCTAAGTACAAGAAGACTGACTCTTCTTACTGTCTATGATTTGAACCATTCCTGTGACACTAGTTATGGATTCCGCTGCTTCACTTCACGTTTACTGTATCCCTTGAACCTTCTTATTGACGATGAAACACAGAAATTGCATCGGAATTAAATACAAAATGCACAATGCCGACTTAAGTACAAGAAGACTGCCTCTTCTTACTGACTGTTTTGAACCATTCCTGTGACACTAGTTATAGATTCCGTTGCTTCACTTCAGGTTTACTGTACCCCTCTGACCTTCTTATTGACGATGAAACACAGAAATTGCATCGGAATAAAAATACAAAAGGCACAATGCCAACATAAGTACAAGAAGACTGACTCTTCTTACTGTCTATTATTTTGAACCATTTCTGTGACACTAGTAATAGATTCCGATGCTTCACTTCAGGTTTACTGTATCCCTTGGACCTTCTTATTGACGATGAAAGACAGAAATTGCATCGGAATTAAATTCAAAAGGCACAATGCCGACTTAAGTACAAGAAGACCGACCCTTCTTACTGTCTATGTTAGAACCAATTCAGTGACACTAGTTATAGATTCCGATGCTTCACTTCAGGTTTACTGTATCCCGCAGACCTTCTTATGGACGATGAAACACAGAAATTGCATCGGAATTAAATAGAAAAAGCACAATGCCAACTTAAGTACAAGAAGACTGGTTCTTCCTACTGTCTATGTTTTGAACCATTCCTGTGACACTAGTTATAGATTCCGATGCTTCACCTCAGGTTTACTGTATCCCTTGGACGTACTTATTGACGATGAAACACAGAAATTGCATCGGAATTAAATAGAAAAGGGACAATGCCGACTTAAGTACAAGAAGACTGACTCTTCCTACTGTCTATGTTTTGAACCAATCCTGTGACACTAGTTATAGATTCCGATGCTTCACTTTAGGTTTACTGTATCCCCCTGACCTTCTTTTTGACGATGAAACACAGAAATTCCATCGGAATTAAATAGAAATGGCACAATGCCGACTTAAGTACAAGAAGACTGACTCTTCCTACTGTCTATGTTTTGAACCATTCCTGTAACACTAGTTATAAATTCCGATGCTTCACTTCAGGTTTGCTGTATCCCTGTGCTCTCCTTCTTGTCGATGAAACACAGAAATTGCATCGGAATTAAATACAAAAGGCACAATGCCGACTTAAGTACAAGAAGACTGACCCTTCTTTCTGTCTATGTTAGAACCATTCCAGTGACACTAGTTATAGATTCCCATGCTTCAGTTCAGGTTTACTGTATCCTTCTGACCTTCTTATTGACGATGAAACACAGAAATTGCATCGGAATTAAATAGAAAAAGCACAATGCCGACTTAAGTACAAAACGACTGACTCTTCCTACTGTCTATGTTTTGAACCATTCCTGTGACACTAGTTATAGATTCCGATGCTTAAAACAGGTATACTGTATACCTTGGACCTACTTATTGACGATGAAACACAGAAATTGCATCTGAATTAAATAGAAAAGGCACAATGCCGACTTAAGTACAAGAAGACTGACTCTTCCTACTGTCTATGTGTTGAACCATTCCTGTGACACTAGTTATAGATTCCGATGCTTCACTTCAGGTTTACTGAATCCCTCTGACCTTCTTTTTGACGATGAAACACAGAAATTGCATCGGAATTAAATAGAAAAGGCACAATGCCGACTCAAATACAAGAAGGCTGACGCTTCCTAATGTCTATGGTTTGAACCGTTCCTGTGACACTAGTTATAGATTCCGATTATTCACTTCAGGTTTACTCTATCCCTCTGACCTTCTTTTTGACTATGAAACACAGATATTGCATCGGAATTAAGTAGAAAAGGCACAATGCCGACTTAAGTACAATAAGACTGACTCTTCCTACTGTCTATGTTTGAACCATTCCTGTGACACTAGTTATAGATTCCGATGCTTCACTTCAGGTTTACTGTATCCCTCTGACCTTCTTTTTGACCATGAAACACAGAAATTGCATCGGAATTAAATAGAAAAGGCACAATGCCGACTCAAGTGCAAGAAGGCTGACTCTTCCTACTGTCTATGGTTTGAACCGTTCCTGTGACACTAGTTATAGATTCCGATTATTCACTTCAGGTTTACTCTATCCCACTGACCTTCTTTTTGACGATGAAACACAGAAATTGCATCGGAATTAAGTAGAAAAGGCACAATGCCGACTTAAGTACAAGAAGACTGACTCTTCTTACTGTCTATGTTTTGAGCCATTCCTGTGACACTAGTTATGGATTCCGATGCTACACTTCACGTTTACTGTATCCCTTGGACCTTCTTTTTGACGATGAAACACAGATATTGCATCGGAATTAAATACAAAAGGCTCAATGCCGACTTAATTACAAGAAGACTGACTCTCCGTACTGACTGTTTTTAGCCATTCCTGTTACACTAGTTATAGATTCCGATGCTTCACTTCATTTTTACTGTATCCCTTGGACCTTCTTATTGACGATGAAACACAGAAATTGCATCGGAAATAAATACAGAAGGCACAATGCCGACTTAAGTACAAGAAGACTGACCCTTCTTACTGTCGATGTTAGAACCATTCCAGTGACAATGCTTCACTTCAGGTTTACTGTATCCCTCTGACCTTCTTATTGACAATGAAACACAGAAATTGCATCGGAATTAAATAGAAATAGCACAATGCCGACTTACGTACAAGAAGACTGACTCTTCCTACTGTCTATGTTTTGAACCATTCCTGTGACACTAGTTATAGATTCCGATGCTTCACCTCAGGTTTACCGTATCCCTTGGACCTACTTATTGACGATGAAACACGGAAATTGCATCGGAATTAGATAGAAAAGGCACAATGCCGACTTAAGTACACGAAGACTGACTCTTCCTACTGTCTATGTTTTGAACCATTTCTGTGACACTAGTTATAGATTCCGATGCTTCACGTCAGGTTTACTGTATCCCTCTGACCTTCTTTTTGACGATGAAACACAGAAATTGCATCGGAATTAAATACAAAAGGCAGAATGCCGACTTAAGTACAAGAAGACTGACTCTTCCTACTTTCTATGTTTTGAACCATTCCTGTGACACTAGTTATAGATTCCGATGCTTCACTTCAGGTTTACTGTATCCCTTGGACCTTCTTATTGACGATGAAACACAGAAATTGCATCGGAATTAAATTCAAAATGCACAATGCCGACTTAAGTACAAGAAGACTGACTCTTCTTACTGACTGTTTTGAACCATTCCTGTGATACTAGTTATAGATTCCGATGCTTCACTTCAGGTTTACTGTATCCCTCTGACCTTCTTATTGACGATGAAACACAGAAATTGCATCGGAATTAAAAACAAAAGGCACAATGCCGACTTAATTACAAGAAGACTGACTTTTCTTACTGTCTATGTTTTGAACCATTCCTGTGACACTAGTTATAGAATCCGATGCTTCACTTCAGGTTTACTGTATCCCTTGTACCTTCTTATTGACGATGAAACACAGAAATTGCATCGGAATTAAATAGAAAAGGCACAATGCCGACTCAAGTGCAAGAAGGCTGACTCTTCCTACTGTCTATGGTTTGAACCGTTCCTGTGACACTAGTTATAGATTCCGATTATTCACTTCAGGTTTACTCTATCCCACTGACCTTCTTTTTGACGATGAATCACAGAAATTGCATCGGAATTAAATAGAAAAGGCACAATTCCGACTTAAGTACAAGAAGACTGACTCTTCTTACTGTCTATGTTTTGAGCCATTCCTGTGACACTAGTTATGGATTCCGATGCTACACTTCACGTTTACTGTATCCCTTGGACCTTCTTTTTGACGATGAAACACAGATATTGCATCGGAATTAAATACAAAAGGCTCAATGCCGACTTAATTACAAGAAGACTGACTCTCCGTACTGACTGTCTTGAACCATTCCTGTTACACTAGTTATAGATTCCGATGCTTCACTTCATTTTTACTGTATCCCTTGGACCTTCTTATTGACGATGAAACACAGAAATTGCATCGGAAATAAATACAGAAGGCACAATGCCGACTTAAGTACAAGAAGACTGACCCTTCTTACTGTCGATGTTAGAACCATTCCAGTGACAATGCTTCACTTCAGGTTTACTGTATCCCTCTGACCTTCTTATTGACAATGAAACACAGAAATTGCATCGGAATTAAATAGAAATAGCACAATGCCGACTTAAGTACAAGAAGACTGACTCTTCCTACTGTCTATGTTTTGAACCATTCCTGTGACACTAGTTATAGATTCCGATGCTTCACCTCAGGTTTACCGTATCCCTTGGACCTACTTATTGACGATGAAACACAGAAATTGCATCGGAATTAAATAGAAAAGGCACAATGCCGACTTAAGTACAAGAAGACTGACTCTTCCTACTGTCTATGTTTTGAACCATTTCTGTGACACTAGTTATAGATTCCGATGCTTCACGTCAGGTTTACTGTATCCCTCTGACCTTCTTTTTGACGATGAAACACAGAAATTGCATCGGAATTAAATACAAGAGGCAGAAAGCCGACTTAAGTACAAGAAGACTGACTCTTCCTACTGTCTATGTTTTGAACCATTCCTGTGACACTAGTTGTAGATTCCGATGCTTCACTTCAGGTTTACTGTATCCCTTGGACCTTCTTATTGACGATGAAACACAGAAATTGCATCGGAATTAAATTCAAAATGCACAATGCCGACTTAAGTACAAGAAGACTGACTCTTCTTACTGACTGTTTTGAACCATTCCTGTGATACTAGTTATAGATTCCGATGCTTCACTTCAGGTTTACTGTATCCCTCTGACCTTCTTATTGACGATGAAACACAGAAATTGCATCGGAATTAAAAACAAAAGGCACAATGCCGACTTAATTACAAGAAGACTGATTTTTCTTACTGTCTATGTTTTGAACCATTCCTGTGACACTAGTTATAGAATCCGATGCTTCACTTCAGGTTTACTGTATCCCTTGGACCTTCTTATTGACGATGAAACACAGAAATTGCATCGGAATTAAATACAAATGGCACAATGCCGACTTAAGTACAAGAAGACTGACCCTTCTTACTGTCTAGGTTAGAACCATTCCAGTGACACTAGTTATAGATTCCGATGCTTCACTTCTGGTTTACTGTATCCTTCTGACCTTCTTATAGACGATGAAACACAGAAATTGCATCGGAATTAAATAGAATAAGCACAATGCCGACTTAAGTACAAGAAGACTGGTTCTTCATACTGTCTATGTTTTGAACCATTCCTGTGACACTAGTTATAGATTCCGATGCTTCACTTCATTTTTACTGTATCCCTTGGACCTACTTATTGACGATGAAACACATAAATTGCATCGGAATTAAATATAAATGGCACAATGCCGACTTAAGTACAAGAAGACTGACCCTTCTTTCTGTCTATGTTAGAACCATTCCAGTGACACTAGTTATAGATTCCGATGCTTCAGTTCAGGTTTACTGTATCCCTCTGACCTTCTTATTGACGATGGAACACAGAAATTGCATCGGAATTAAAAACAAAAGGCACAATGCCGACTTAATTACAAGAAGACTGACTTTTCTTACTGTCTATGTTTTGAACCATTCCTGTGACACTAGTTATAGAATCCGATGCTTCACTTCAGGTTTACTGTATCCCTTGTACCTTCTTATTGACGATGAAACACAGAAATTGCATCGGAATTAAATAGGAAAGGCACAATGCCGACTCAAGTGCAAGAAGGCTGACTCTTCCTACTGTCTATGGTTTGAACCGTTCCTGTGACACTAGTTATAGATTCCGATTATTCACTTCAGGTTTACTCTATCCCACTGACCTTCTTTTTGACGATGAATCACAGAAATTGCATCGGAATTAAATAGAAAAGGCACAATTCCGACTTAAGTACAAGAAGACTGACTCTTCTTACTGTCTATGTTTTGAGCCATTCCTGTGACACTAGTTATGGATTCCGATGCTACACTTCACGTTTACTGTATCCCTTGGACCTTCTTTTTGACGATGAAACACAGATATTGCATCGGAATTAAATACAAAAGGCTCAATGCCGACTTAATTACAAGAAGACTGACTCTCCGTACTGACTGTTTTGAACCATTCCTGTTACACTAGTTATAGATTCCGATGCTTCACTTCATTTTTACTGTATCCCTTGGACCTTCTTATTGACGATGAAACACAGAAATTGCATCGGAAATAAATACAGAAGGCACAATGCCGACTTAAGTACAAGAAGACTGACCCTTCTTACTGTCGATGTTAGAACCATTCCAGTGACAATGCTTCACTTCAGGTTTACTGTATCCCTCTGACCTTCTTATTGACAATGAAACACAGAAATTGCATCGGAATTAAATAGAAATAGCACAATGCCGACTTAAGTTCAAGAAGACTGACTCTTCCTACTGTCTATGTTTTGAACCATTTCTGTGACACTAGTTATAGATTCCGATGCTTCACGTCAGGTTTACTGTATCCCTCTGACCTTCTTTTTGACGATGAAACACAGAAATTGCATCGGAATTAAATACAAAATTCAGAAAGCCGACTTAAGTACAAGAAGACTGACTCTTCCTACTGTCTATGTTTTGAACCATTCCTGTGACACTAGTTGTAGATTCCGATGCTTCACTTCAGGTTTACTGTATCCCTTGGACCTTCTTATTGACGATGAAACACAGAAATTGCATCGGAATTAAATTCAAAATGCACAATGCCGACTTAAGTACAAGAAGACTGACTCTTCTTACTGACTGTTTTGAACCATTCCTGTGATACTAGTTATAGATTCCGATGCTTCACTTCAGGTTTACTGTATCCCTCTGACCTTCTTATTGACGATGAAACACAGAAATTGCATCGGAATTAAAAACAAAAGGCACAATGCCGACTTAATTACAAGAAGACTGACTTTTCTTACTGTCTATGTCTTGAACCATTCCTGTGACACTAGTTATAGAATCCGATGCTTCACTTCAGGTTTACTGTATCCCTTGGACCTTCTTATTGACGATGAAACACAGAAATTGCATCGTAATTAAATACAAATGGCACAATGCCGACTTAAGTACAAGAAGACTGACCCTTCTTACTGTCTAGGTTAGAACCATTCCAGTGACACTAGTTATAGATTCCGATGCTTCACTTCTGGTTTACTGTATCCTTCTGACCTTCTTATAGACGATGAAACACAGAAATTGCATCGGAATTAAATAGAATAAGCACAATGCCGACTTAAGTACAAGAAGACTGGTTCTTCATACTGTCTATGTTTTGAACCATTCCTGTGACACTAGTTATAGATTCCGATGCTTCACTTCATTTTTACTGTATCCCTTGGACCTACTTATTGACGATGAAACACATAAATTGCATCGGAATTAAATACAAATGGCACAATGCCGACTTAAGTACAAGAAGACTGACCCTTCTTTCTGTCTATGTTAGAACCATTCCAGTGACACTAGTTATAGATTCCCATGCTTCAGTTCAGGTTTACTGTATCCCTCTGACCTTCTTATTGACGATGGAACACAGAAATTGCATCGGAATTAAATAGAAAAATCACAATGCCGACTTATGTACAAAACGACTGACTCTTCCTACTGTCTATGTTTTGAACCATTCCTGTGACACTAGTTATAGTTTCCGATGCTTAAAACAGGTATACTGTATACCTTGGACCTACTTATTGACGATGAAACACAGAAATTGCATCTGAATTAAATAGAAAAGGCACAATGCCGACTTAAGTACAAGAAGACTGACTCTTCCTACTGTCTATGTGTTGAACCATTCCTGTGACACTAGTTATAGATTCCGATGCTTCACTTCAGGTTTACTGTATCCCTCTGACCTCTTTTTGACGATGAAACACAGAAATTGCATCGGAATTCAATAGAAAAGGCACAATGCCGACTCAACTACAAGAAGGCTGACGCTTCCTACTGTCTATGGTTTGAACTGTTCCTGTGACACTAGTTATAGATTCCGATTATTCACTTCAGGTTTACTCTATCCCTCTGACCTTCTTTTTGACGATGAAACACAGAAATTGCATCGGAATTAAGTAGAAAAGGCACAATGCCGACTTAAGTACAATTAGACTGACTCTTCCTACTGTCTATGTTTTGAACCCTTCCTGTGACACTAGTTTTAGATTCGGATGCTTCACTTCAGGTTTACTGTATCCCTCTGACCTTCTTTTTGACCATGAAACACAGAAATTGCATCGGAATTAAATAGAAAAGGCACAATGCCGACCCAAGTGCAAGAAGGCTGACTCTTCCTACTGTCTATGGTTTGAACCGTTCCTGTGACACTAGTTATAGATTCCGATTATTCACTTCATGTTTACTCTATCCCACTGACCTTCTTTTTGACGATGAAACACAGAAATTGCATCGGAATTAAATAGAAAAGGCACAATGCCGACTTAAGTACAAGAAGACTGAATCTTCTTACTGTCTATGTTTTGAGCCATTCCTGTGACACTAGTTATGGATTCCGATGCTTCACTTCACGTTTACTGTATCCCTTGGACCTTCTTATTGACGATGAAACATAGATATTGCATCGGAATTAAATACAAAAGGCTCAATGCCGACTTAATTACAAGAAGACTGACTCTCCGTACTGACTGCTTTGAACCATTCCTGTTACACTAGTTATAGATTCCGATGCTTCACTTCATTTTTACTGTATCCCTTGAACCTTCTTATTGACGATGAAACACAGAAATTGCATCGGAAATAAATACAAAATTCACAATGCCGACTTAAGTACAAGAAGACTGACCCTTCTTACTGTCGATGTTAGAACCATTCCAGTGACACTAGTTATTGATTCCGATGCTTCACTTCAGGTTTACTGTATCCCTCTGACCTTCTTATTGACGATGAAACACAGAAATTGCATCGGAAATAAATAGAAATAGCACAATGCCGACTTAAGTACATGAAGACTGACTCTTCCTACTGTCTATGTTTTGAACCATTCCTGTGACACTAGTTATGGATTCCGATGCTTCACCTCAGGCTTACCTTATCCCTTGGACCTACTTATTGACGATGAAACACAGAAATTGCATCGGAATTAAATAGAAAAGGCACAATGCCGACTTAAGTACAAGAAGACTGACTCTTCCTACTGTCTATGTTTTGAACCATTTCTGTGACACTAGTTATAGATTCCGATGCTTCACGTCAGGTTTACTGTATCCCTCTGACCTTCTTTTTGGCGATGAAACACAGAAATTGCAACGGAATTAAATAGAAAAGGCACAATGCCGACTTAAGTACAAGAAGACTGACTCTTCCTAATGTCTATTTTTTGAACCATTCCTGTGACACTAGTTATAGATTCCGATGCTTCACTTCAGGTTTACTGTATCCCTCTGACCTTCGTTTTGACGATGAAACACAGAAATTGCATCGGAATTAAATACAAAAGGCAGAAAGCCGACTTAAGTACAAGAAGACTGACTCTTCCTACTGTCTATGTTTTGAACCATTCCTGTGACACTAGTTAAAGATTCCGAAGCTTCACTTCAGGTTTACTGTATCCCTTGGACCTTCTTATTGACGATGAAACACAGAAATTGCATCGGAATTAAATTCAAAATGCACAATGCCGACTTAAGTACAAGAAGACTGACTCTTCTTACTGACTGTTTTGAACCATTCCTGTGATACTAGTTATAGATTCCGATGCTTCACTTCAGGTTTACTGTATCCCTCTGACCTTCTTATTGACGATGAAACACAGAAATTGCATCGGAATTAAATACAAAAGGCACAATGCCAACATAAGTACAAGAAGACTGACTCTTCTTACTGATTATGTTTTGAACCATTCCTGTGACACTAGTTATAGATTCCGATGCTTCACTTCAGGTTTACTGTATCCCTCTGACCCTCTTTTGACGATGAAACACAGAATTTGCATCGGAATTAAACAGAAAAGTCACAATGCCGACTGAAGTACAAGAAGACTGACTCTTCCTACTGTCTATGTTTTGAACCATTCCTGTGACACTAGTTATAGATTCCGATGCTTCACTTCAGGTTTACTGTATCCCTCTGACCTTCTTTTGGACGATGAAACACAGAAATTACATCGAAAAAAAATACAAAAGGCACAATGCCGACTTAAGTACAAGAAGACTTACTCTTCTTTCTGTCTATGTTTTGAACCATTCCTGTGACACTAGTTATAGATTCCGATGCTTCACTTCAGGTTTACTGTATCCCTTGGACCATCTTATTGACGATGAAACACAGAAATTGCATCGGAATTAAATACAAAATGCACAATGCCGACTTAAGTACAAGAAGACTGACTCTTCTTACTGACGGTTTTGAACCATTCCTGTGACACTAGTTATAGATTCCGATGCTACACTTCAGGTTTGCTGTATCCCTCTGACCTTCATATTGACGTTGAAACACAGATATTGCATCGGAATTAAATACAAAAGGCACAATGCTAACATAAGTACAAGAAGACTGACTCTTCTTACTGTCTAAGTTAGAACCAATTCAGTGACACTAGTTATAGATTCCGATGCTTCACCTCAGGTTCACTGTATTCCTCTGACCTTCTTGTTGACGATGAGACACAGAAATTGCATCGGAAGTAAATACAAAAGCCACAATGCCGACTTAAGTACAAGAAGTCCGACCCTTCTTACTGTCTAAGTTAGAACCAATTCAGTGACACTAGTTATAGATTCCGATGCTTCACTTCAGGTTTACTGTATCCCGCAGACCTTCTTATGGACGATGAAACACAGAAATTGCATCGGAATTAAATAGAAAAAGCACAATGCCGACTGAAGTACAAGAAGACTGGTTCTTCCTACTGTCTATGTTTTGAACCATTCCTGTGACACTAGTTATAGATTCCGATGCTTCACCTCCGGTTTATTGTATCCCTTGGACGTACTTATTGACGATGAAACACAGAAATTGCATCGGAATTAAATAGAAAAGGGACAATGCCGACTTAAGTACAAGAAGACTGACTCTTCCTACTGTCTATGTTTTGAACCAATCCTGTGACACTAGTTATAGATTCCGATGCTTCACTTTAGGTTTACTGTATCCCTCTGACCTACTTTTTTACGATGAAACACAGAATTTGCATCGGAATTAAGTAGAAAAGGCACAATGCAGCTCTAAGTACAAGAAGACTGACTCTTCTTACTGTCTATGATTTGAACCATTCCTGTGACACTAGTTATGAATTCCGCTGCTTCACATCACGTTTACTGTATCCCTTGGACCTTCTTATTGACGATGAAACACAGAAATTGCATCGGAATTAAATACAATAGGCACAATGCCGACGTAAGTACTATAAGACTGACTCTTCTTACTGACTATGTTTTGAACTATTCCTGTGGCACTAGTTAGAGATTCCGATGCTTCACTTCAGGTTTGCTATATCCCTCTGACCTTATTATTGACAATGAAACACAGAAATTCCATCGGAATTAAATTGAAAAAGGCACAATGCCGACTTAAGTACAAGAAGACTGACTCTTCTTACTGTCTATGTTTTGCACCATTCCTGTGACACTAGTTATAGATTCCGATGCTTCACTTCAGGTTTACTGTATCCCTCTGACCTTCTTATTGACGGTGAAACACAGAAATTGCATCGGAATTAAATACAAAAGCCACAAAGCCGACTTAAGTACAAGAAGACTGACTCTTCTTACTGACTATGTTTTGAACCATTCCTGTGACACTAGTTATAGATTCCGATGCTTCACTTCAGGTTTACTGTATCCCCCAACCTTCTTATTGAAGATGAAACACAGATAGTGCATCGGAGTTAAATACAAGAGGCACAATGCCGACTTAAGTACAAGACGACTGATTCTTCCTACTGTCTATGTTTTGAACCACTCCTATGACACTAGTTATAGATTCCGATGCGTCACTTCAGGTTTACTGTATCCATCTGACCTTCGTATTGACGGTGAAACACAGAAATTGCATCGGAATTAAATAGAAAAGCACAATGCCGACTTCAGTACAAGAAGACTGACCCATCTTACTGTCTATGATTTGAACCATTCCTGTGATACTAGTTATAGATTCCGATGCTTCACTTCAGGTTTACTGTATCCCTCTGACCTTCTTTTTGACGATGCAACACAGAAATTGCATCGGAATTAAATAGAAAAGGCACAATGCCGACTTAAGTACAAGAAAACTGACTCATCCTACTGTCTATGATTTGAACCATTCCTGTGACACTAGTTATAGATTCCGATGCTTCACTTCGTGTTTACTGTATCCCTCTGACCTTCTTATTGACGGTGAAGCACAGAAATTGCATCGGAATTAAATACAAATGGCACAATGCCGACTTAATTACAAGAAGACTGACTCTGCTTACTGTCTATGTTTTGAACCATTCCTGTGACACTAGATATAGATTCCGATGCTTCACTTCAGTTTTACTGTATCCCTTGGACCTTCTTGTTGACGATGCAACACAGAAATTGCCTCGGAATAAAATAGAAAACGCACAATGCCGACTTCAGTACAATATGACTGACCCTTCTTACTGTCTATGATTTGAACCATTCCTGTGACACTAGTTATAGATTCCGATACTTCACTTCAGGTTTACTGTATCCCTTGGACCTTCTTATTGACGATGAAACACAGAAATCGCATCGGAATTAAACAGAGAAGGCACAATGCCGACTTAAGTACAACAACACTGACTCTTCATACTGACAATGTTTTGAACCATTGCTGCGACGCTAGTTACAGATTCCGATGCTTCACTTCAGGTTTACTGTATCCCTCTGACCCTCTTATTGACGATGAAACACAGAAAGTGCATCGGAATTAAATAGAAAAGGCACAAAGCAGACATAAGTACAAGAGGACTGACTCTCCCTACTGTCTATGTTTTGAACCATTCCTGTGGCACTAGTTATAGATTCCGATGCCTCACTTCAGGTTCACTGTATCCCTTAGTCCTTCTTATTGACGATTAAACACAGATATTGCATCGGAATTAAATACAAAAGGCACAATGCCGACGTAAGTACTAGAAGACTGACTCTTCTTTCTATCTATGATTTGAACCATTCCTGTGACACTAGTTATAGATTCCGATGCTTCACTTCAGGTTTACTGTATCCATCTGACCTTCTTATTGACGGTGAAACACAGAAATTGCATCGGAATTAAATAGAAATGGCACAATGCCGACTTCAGTACAAGATGACTGACCCTTCTTACTGTCTATGATTTGAACCATTCCTGTGACACTAGTTATAGATTCCAATACTTCACTTCAGGTTTACTGTATCCCTTGGACCTTCTTATTGACGATGAAACACAGAAATCGCATCGGAATCAAACAGAAAAGGCACAATGCCGACTTAAGTACAAGAACACTGACTCTTCATACTGACAATGTTTTGAACCATTGCTGCGACGCTAGTTACAGATTCCGATGCTTCACTTCAGGTTTACTGTATCCCTTGGACCTTCTTATTGACGATGAAACACAGATATTGCATCGGAATTAAATAGATAATGCACAATGCCGATTTAAGTACAAGAAGACTGACTCTTCTTACTGACGATGTTTTGAACTATTCCTGTGACACTAGTTAGAGCTTCCGATGCTTCACTTCAGGTTTACTGTATCCCTCTGACCTTCCTATTGACGATGAAATACAGTAATTGCATCGGAATTAAATAGAAAAGGCACAATGCCGACTTAAGTACAAGAAGACTGACTCTTCTTTCTGACTATGTTTTGAACCATTCCTGCGACGCTAGTTACAGATTCCCATGGTTCACTTCAGGCTTACTGGATCCCTTGGACCTTCTTATTGACGATGAAAGACAGATATTGCATCGGAATTAAATACAAAATTCACAATGCCGATTTATGTACAAGAAGACTGACTCTTCTTACTGACGATTTTTGAACCATTCCTGTGACACTAGTTAGGGCTTCCGATGCTTCACTTCAGGTTTACTGTATCCCTCTGACCTTCCTATTGACGATGAAACTCAGTAATTGCATCGGAATTAAATTGAAATGGGCATAATGCCGACTTGAGTACAAGAAGTCCGACTCTTCTTACTGTCTATGTTTTGAACCATTCCTGTGACACTAGTTATATATTTCGATGCTTCACTTCTGGTTTACTGTATCCCTTGGACCTTCTTATTGACGATGAAACACAGAAATTGCCTCGGAATTAAATACAAAAGACACAATGCCGAGTTAACTTCAAGAAGACTGACTCATCTTACTGACTATTTTTTGAACCATTCCTGTGCCACTAGTTATCGATTCCGATGCTTCACTTCAGGTTTACTGTATCCCTTGGACCTTCTTATTGACGATAAAACACAAAAATTGCATCTGAATAAAATACAAAAGGCACAATGCCGATTTAAGTACAAGAAGACTGACTCTCCTTACTGACTATGTTTTGAACCATTCCTGTTACACTACTTATAGATTCCGATGCATCACTTCAGGTTTACGGTATCCCTCTGACCTTCTTATTGACGATGAAACTCAGAAATTGCATCGGAATTAAATGCAAAAGGCACAATGCCGACTTAAGTACATGTAGACTGACTCTTCCTACTGTCTATGTTTTGAAATATTCCTGTGACCTTAGTTATAGATTCCGGTACTTCACTTCAGGTTTACTGTATCCCTTGGACCTTCTTATTGACGATGAAACACAGAAATTGCATCGGAATTAAACAGAAAAGGCACAATGCTGACTTAAGTACAAGAACACTGACTCTTCATACTGACAATGTTTTGAACCACTGCTGCAACGCTAGTTACAGATTCCGATGCTTCACTTCAGGTTTACTGTATCCCTTGGACCTTCTTATTGACGATGAAACACTGATATTGCATCGGAATAAATAGATAATGCACAATGCCGATTTAAGTACAAGAAGACTGACTCTTCTTACTGACGATGTTTTGAACCATTCCTGTGACACTAGTTAGAGCTTCCGATGCTTCACTTCAGGTTTACAGTATCCCTCTGACCTTCCTATTGACGATGAAATACAGTAATTGCATCGGAATTAAATTGAAAAGGGCATAATGCCGACTTAAGTACAAGAAGTCCGACTCTTCTTACTGTCTATGTTTTGAACCATTCCTGTGACACTAGTTATAGATTCCGATGCTTCACTTCAGGTTTACTGTATCCCTTGGACCTTCTTATTGACGATGAAACACAGAAATTGCCTTGGAATTAAATACAAAAGGCACAATGCCGACTTAACTACAAGAAGACTGACTCTTCTTACTGACTATTTTTTGAACCATTCCTGTGACACTAGTTGTAGATTCCGATGCTTCACTTCAGGTATACTGTATCCCTCTGACCTTCTTATTGACGATGAAACACATAAATTGCATCGGAATTAAATACAAAATGCACAATGCCGACTTAAGTACATGTAGACTAACTCTTCCTACTGTCTATGTTTTGAAACATTCCTATGACACTAGTTATAGATTCCGACGCTTCATATCAGGTTTACTGTATCCTTTGGACCTTCTTATTGACGATGAAACACAGAAATTGCATCGGAATTAAGTACAAAATGCACAATGCTGACTTAAGTACATGTAGACTAACTCTTCCTACTGTCTATGTTTTGAAACATTCCTATGACACTAGTTATAGATTCCGACGCTTCATTTCAGGTTTACTGTATCCCTTGGACCTTCTTATTGACGATGAAACACAGAAATTGCATCGGAATTAAATACAAAATGCACAATGCTGACTTAAGTACATGTAGACTAACTCTTCCTACTGTCTATGTTTTGAAACATTCCTATGACACTAGTTATAGATTCCGATGCTTCACTTCAGGTTTACTGTATCCCTTGGACCTTCTTATTGACGATGAAACACAGAAATTGCCTTGGAATTAAATACAAAAGGCACAATGCCGACTTAACTACAAGAAGACTGACTCTTCTTACTGACTATTTTTTGAACCATTCCTGTGACACTAGTTGTAGATTCCGATGCTTCACTTCAGGTATACTGTATCCCTCTGACCTTCTTATTGACGATGAAACACAGAAATTGCATCGGAATTAAATACAAAATGCACAATGCTGACTTAAGTACATGTAGACTAACTCTTCCTACTGTCTATGTTTTGAAACATTCCTATGACACTAGTTATAGATTCCGACGCTTCATTTCAGGTTTACTGTATCCCTTGGACCTTCTTATTGACGATGAAACACAGAAATTGCATCGGAATTAAATACAAAAGGCACAATGCTGACTTAAGTACAAGAAGACTGACCTTTCTTACTGTCTATGCTTTGAACCATTCCAGTGACACTAGTTATAGATTCCGATGCTACACTTCAGGTTTACTGTATCCCTGTGACCTTCTTATTGACTATGAAACACAGAAATTGCTTCGGAGTTAAATACAAAACGCACAATGCCGACTTAAGTACAAGAAGACTGACTATTCTTACTGACTGTTTCGAACCATTCCTGTGACACTAGTTATAGATTCCGATGCTTCACTTCAGGTTTACTGTTTCCCTCTGACCTTCTTATTGACGGTGAAGCACAGAAACTGCATCGGATTTAAATACAAGTGGCACAATGCCGACTTAAGTACAAGAAGACTGACTCTCCTTACTGTCTATGTTTTGAACCATTCCTGTGACACTAGATATAGATTCCGATGCATCACTTCAGTTTTACTGTATCCCTTGGACCTTCTTGTTGACCATGGAACACAGAAATTGCCTCGGAATAAAATAGGAAACGCACAATGCCGACTTAAGTACAAGATGACTGACTCTTCTTACTGTCTATGATTTGAACCATTCCTGTGACCGTAGTTACAGATTCCGATGCTTCACTGCAGGTTTATTGTATCCTTCTGACCTTCTGATTGACAATGAAACACAGAAATTGCATCGGAATTAAATAGAAAAGGCACAATGCCGACTTAAGTACAAGAAGACTGACTCTTCCTACTGTCTATGCTTTGAACCATTCCTGTGACACTAGTTATAGATTCCGATGCTTGACTTCAGGTTTACTGTATCCCTTGGACGTACTTATTGACGATGAAACACAGAAATTGTATCGGAATTAAATAGAAAAGGCACAATGCCGACTTAAGTACAAGAAGACTGACTCTTCTTTCTGACTATGTTTTGAACCATTCCTGCGACGCTAGTTACAGATTCCCATGCTTCACTTCAGGCTTACTGGATCCCTTGGACCTTCTTATTGACGATGAAAGACAGATATTGCATCGGAATAAAATACAAAATGCACAATGCCGATTTATGTACAAGAAGACTGACTCTTCTTACTGACGATTTTTGAACCATTCCTGTGACACTAGTTAGGGCTTCCGATGCTTCACTTCAGGTTTACTGTATCCCTCTGACCTTCCTATTGACGATGAAACACAGTAATTGCATCGGAATTAAATTGAAAAGGGCATAATGCCGACTTAAGTAGAAGAAGTCCGACTCTTCTTACTGTCTATGTTTTGAACCATTCCTGTGACACTAGTTATATATTTCGATGCTTCACTTCTGGTTTACTGTATCCCTTGGACCTTCTTATTGACGATGAAACACAGAAATTGCCTCGGAATTAAATACAAAAGACACAATGCCGACTTAACTTCAAGAAGACTGACTCTTCTTACTGACTATTTTTTGAACCATTCCTGTGCCACTAGTTATCGATTCCGATGCTTCACTTCAGGTTTACTGTATCCCTTGGACCTTCTTATTGCCGATAAAACACAGAAATTGCATCTGAATAAATTACAAAAGGCACAATGCCGATTTAAGTACAAGAAGACTGACTCTCCTTACTGACTATGTTTTGAACCATTCCTGTTACACTACTTATAGATTCCGATGCTTCACTTCAGGTTTACGGTATCCCTCTGACCTTCTTATTGACGATGAAACTCAGAAATTGCATCGGAATTAAATGCAAAAGGCACAATGCCGACTTAAGTACATGTAGACTGACTCTTCCTACTGTCTATATTTTGAAACATTCCTGTGACCTTAGTTATAGATTCCGATGCTTCATTTCAGGTTTACTGTATCCCTTGGAACTTCTTATTGACGATGAAACACAGAAAGGGCATCGGAATTAAATAGAAAAGTCACAATGCCGACTTAAGTACAAGAAGACTGACTCTTCCTACTGTCTATGTTTTGAACCTTTCCTGTGACACTATTTATAGATTCCGATTGTTCACTTCAGGTTTACTTTATCCCTCTGACCTTCTTATTGACGATGAAACACAGAGATTGCATTGCAATTAAATACAAAAGGCATAATTCCGACTTAAGTACAAGAAGACTAACCTTTCTTACTGTCTATGCTTTGAACCATTCCTGTGACACTAGTTATCGATTCCGATGCTTCACTTCAGGTTTACGGTATCCCTTGGACCTTCTTAATGACGATGAAACACAGAAATTGAATCGGAATTAAATACAAAAGGCACAATGTCGACTTAAGTACAAGAAGACTGATTCTTCTTACTGTCTATGTTTTGAACCATTCCTGTGACCGTAGTTACAGATTCCGATGCTTCACTTCAGGTTTACTGGATCCCTCTGACCTTCTTATTGACGATGCAACAAAGAAATTACATCGGAATTAAATAGAAAAGGCACAATGCCGCCTTAAGTACAAGAAAACTGACTCTTCCTACTGTCTATGTTTTGAACCATTCCTGTGACACTAGTTATAGATTCCGATGCTTCACTTCAGGTTTACTGTATCCCTTGGACGCTCTTATTGACGATGAAACACAAAAATTGCATCGGAATTAAATAGAAAAGGCACAATGCCAACTTAAGTACAAGAAGACTGACTCTTCTTACTGACAATGTTTTGAACCATTCCTGTGACGCAAGTTACAGATTTCGATGCTTCACTTAAGGTTTACTGTAACCCTTGGACCTTCTTATTGACGATGAAACACAGATATTGCATCGGAATTAAATACAAATAGCACAATGCCGACTTAAGTACAAGAAGACTGACTCTTCTTACTGACTATGTTTTGAACCATTCCTGTGACGATAGTTACAGATTCCGATGCTTCACTTCAGGTTTACTGTATCCCTTGGACCGTCTTATTGACGATGAAACACAGATATTGCATCGGCATTAAATACAAAAGGCACAATGCCGAAGTAAGTACAGGAAGACTGACTTTTCTTACTGACTCTGTTTTGAACCATTCCTGTGACACTAGTTAGAGATTCCGATGCTTCACTTCAGGGTTACTGTATCCCTCTGACCTTCTTATTGACGATGAAACACAGTAATTGCATCGGAATTTAACTGAGAAGGGCACAATGCCGACTTAAGTACTAGAAGACTGACTCTTCTTACTGTATATGGTTTGAACCATTCCTGTGACACTAGTTATAGATTCCGATGCTTCACTTCAGGTTTAATGTATCCCTTGGATCCTCTTATTGACGCTGAAACACAGATATTGCATCGGAATTAAATACAAATAGCATAATGCCGACTTAAGTACAAGAAGACTGTCTCTTCTTACTCTCTATGATTTGAACCTTTCCTGTGACACTAGTTATAGTTTCCGATGCTTACTTCAGGTTTACTGTATCCCTCTGACCTTCTTATTGACGATGAAACACAGAAATTGCATCGGAATTAAATACAAAAGGCACAATGCCGACTTAAGTACATGTAGACTGACTCTTCATACTGTCTATATTTTGAAACATTCCTGTGACCTTAGTTATAGATTCCGATGCTTCATTTCAGGTTTACTGTATCCCTTGGACCTTCTTATTGACGATGAAACACAGAAAGGGCATCGGAATTAAATAGAAAAGGCACAATGCCGACTTAAGTACAAGAAGACTGACTCTTCCTACTGTCTATGTTTTGAACCATTCCTGTGACACTATTTATAGATTCCGATTCTTTACTTCAGGTTTACTTTATCCCTCTGACCTTCTTGTTGACGATGAAGCACAGAGATTGCATCGCAATTAAGTACAAAAGGCACAATTCCGACTTAAGTACAAGAAGACTAACCTTTCTTACTGTCTATGCTTTGAACCATTCCTGTGACACTGGTTATCGATTCCGATGCTTCACTTCAGGTTTACGGTATCCCTTGGACCTTCTTAATGACGATGAAACACAGAAATTGCATCGGAATTAAATAGAAAAGGCACAATGCCGACTTAGGTACAAGAAGACTGATTCTTCTTACTGTCTATGTTTTGAACCATTCCTGTGACCGTAGTTACAGATTGCGATGCTTCACTTCAGGTTTACTGTATCCCTCTGACCTTCTTATTGACGATGCAACACAGAAATTACACCGGAATTAAATACAAAAGGCACAATGCCGCCTTAAGTACAAGTAGACTGACTCTTCTTACTGACTATGTTTGAACCATTCCTGTGACGATAGTTACAGATTTCAATGCTTCATTTCAGGTTTACTGTATCCCTTGGACCTTCTTATTGACGATGCAACACAGAAATTACATCGGAATTAAACAGAAAAGGCACAATGCCGCCTTAAGTACAAGTAGACTGACTCTTCCTACTGTCTATGTTTGAACCATTCCTGTGACACTACTTATAGAGTCCGATGCTTTACTTCAGGTTTACTGTAATTCTCTGACCTTCTTATTGACGATGAAACACAGATATTGCATCGGAATTAAATACAAATAGCACAATGCCGACTTCAGTACAAGAAGACTGTCTCTTCTTACTCTCTATGATTTGAACCTTTCCTGTGACACTAGTTATAGATTTCGATGCTTCACTTCAGGTTTACTGTATCTCTCTGACCTTCTTGTTGACGATGAAACACAGATATTGCATCGGAATTAAATACAAAAGGCACAATGGCGACTTAAGTACAAGAAGACTGACTCTTTTTACTGACTATGTTTTGAACCATTCCTGTGACGATAGTTACAGATTCCGATGCTTCACTTCAGGTTTACTGTATCCCTTGGACCGTCTTATTGACGATGAAACACAGATATTGCATCGGCATTAAATACAAAAGGCACAATGCCGACGTAAGTACAGGAAGACTGACTTTTCTTACTGACTCTGTTTTGAACCATTCCTGTGACACTAGTTAGAGATTCCGATGCTTCACTTCAGGGTTACTGTATCCCTCTGACCTTCTTATTGACGATGAAACACAGTAATTGCAAAGGAATTTAATTGAGAAGGGCACAATGCCGACTTAAGTACTAGAAGACTGACTCTTCTTACTGTATATGTTTTGAACCATTCCTGTGACACTAGTTATAGATTCCGATGCTTCACTTCAGGTTTAATGTATCCCTTGGATCCTCTTATTGACGATGAAACACAGAAATTGCATCGGAATTAGATACAAAAGCCACAATGCCTACTTAAGTACAAGAAGACTGTCTCTTCTTACTGACTATGTTTTGAACCATTCCTGTGACACTAGTTATAGATTCCGATGCTTCACTTCAGGTTTACTGTATCCCTCTGATCTTCGTATTGACGATGAAACACAGAAAGTGCATCGGAATTAAATAGAAAAGGCACAATACCAACTTAAGTACAAGAAGACTGACTCTTCCTACTGTCAATGTTTTGAACCATTCCTGTGACACTAGTTATAGATTCCGATGCCTCACTTCAGGTTTACTGTATCCCTTGGACCTTCTTATTGACGATGAAACACAGAAATTGTATCGGAATTAAATACAAATGCCACAATGCAGACTTAAGTACAAGAAGACTGACTCTTCTTACTGACTACCTTTGGAACCATTCCTGTGACACTAGTTATAGATTCCGATGCTTCACTTCATTTTTACTGTATCCCTTGGACCTTCTTTTTGACGATGAAACACAGATATAGCATCGGAATTAAATACAATAGGCACAATGCCGACGTAAGTACTATAAGATTGACTCTTCTTACTGACTATGTTTTGAACTATTCCTGTGGCACTAGTTAGAGATTCCGATGCTTCACTTCAGGTTTGCTATATCCCTCTGACCTTATTATTGACAATGAAACACAGAAATTGCATCGGAATTAAATTGAAAAAGGCACAATGCCGACTTAAGTACAAGAAGACTGACTCTTCTTACTGTCTATGTTTGCACCATTCCTGTGACACTAGTTATAGATTCCGATGCCTCACTTCAGGTTTACTGAATCCCTCTGACCTTCTTATTGACGGTGAAACACAGAAATTGCATCGGAATTAAATACAAAAGCCACAAAGCCGACTTAAGTACAAGAAGACTGACTCTTCTTACTGACTATGTTTTGAAACATTATTGTGACACTAGTTATAGATTCCGATGCTTCACTTCAGGTTTACTGTATCCCTCAACCTTCTTATTGAAGATGAAACACAGATAGTGCATCGGAGTTAAATACAAAAGGCACAATGCCGACTTAAGTACAAGACGACTGACTCTTCCTACTGTCTATGTTTTGAACCACTCCTATAACACTAGTTATAGTTTTCGATGCTTCACTTCTGGATTACTGTATCCCTCTGACCTTCTTTTTGACGATCCAACACAGAAATTGCATCGGATTTAAATACAAGTGGCACAATGCCGACTTAAGTACTAGAAGACTGACTCTCCTTACTGTCTATGTTTTGAACCATTCCTGTGACACTAGATATAGATTCCGATGCTTCACTTCAGTGTTACTGTATCCCTTGGACCTTCTTGTTGACGATGCAACACAGAAATTGCCTCGGAATTAAATAGAAAACGCACAATGCCGACTTAAGTACAAGATGACTGACTCTTCTAACTGTCTATGTTTTGAACCATTCCTGTGACCGTAGTTACAGGTTTCGATGCTTCACTTCAGGTTTATTGTATCCCTCCGACCTTCTTATTGACGATGAAACACAGAAATTGCATCGGAATTAAATAGAAAAGGCACAATGCCGACTTAAATACAAGAAGACTGACTCTTCCTTCTGTCTATGTTTTGAACCATTCCTGTGTCACTAGTTAGAGACTCCGATGCTTCACTTCAGGTTTACTGTATCCCTCTGACCTTCTTATTGACGATGAAACACATTAACTGCATCGGAAATAAATTGAAAAGGGCACAATGCCAAGTTAAGTACAAGAAGACTGACTCTTCTTACTGTCTATGTTTTGAACCATTCCTGTGACACTAGTTATAGATTCCGATGCTTCACTTCAGGTTTACTGTATCCCTCTGACCTTCTTATTGACGATGAAACACAGAAAGTGCATCGGAATTAAATAGGAAAGGCACAAAGCAGACATAAGTACAAGAGGACTGACTCTCCCTACTGTCTATGTTTTGACCATTCCTGTGGCACTAGTTACAGATTCCGATGCCTCACTTCAGGTTCACTGTATCCCTTAGTCCTTCTTATTGACGATTAAAAACACATATTGCATCGGAATTAAATAGAAAAGGCACAATGCCGACTTAAGTACAAGAAGACTGACTCTTCTTACTGACGATGTTTTGAACCATTCCTGTGACACTAGTTAGAGCTTCCGATGCTTCACTTCAGGTTTACTGTATCCCTCTGACCTTCCTATTGACGATGAAATACAGTAATTGCATCGGAATTAAATTGAAATGGGCATAATGCCGACTTAAGTACAAGAAGTCCGACTCTTCTTACTGTCTATGTTTTGAACCATTCCTGTGACACTAGTTATAGATTCCGATGCTTCACTTCAGGTTTACTGTATCCCTTGGACCTTCTTATTGACGATGAAACACAGAAATTGCCTTGGTTTTAATACAAAAGGCACAATGCCGACTTAACTACAAGAAGACTGACTCTTCTTACCGACTATTTTTTGAACCATTCCTGTGACACTAGTTGTAGATTCCGATGCTTCACTTCTGGTATACTGTATCCCTCTGACCTTCTTATTGACGATGAAACACAGAAATTGCATCGGAATTAAATACAAAATGCACAATGCCGACTTAAGTACATGTAGACTAACTCTTCCTACTGTCTATGTTTTAAAACATTCCTATGACACTAGTTATAGATTCCGACGCTTCATTTCAGGTTTACTGTATCCCTTGGACCTTCTTAGTGACGATGAAACACAGAAATTGCATCGGAATTAAATACAAAAGGCACAATGCCGACTTAACTACAAGAAGACTGACTCTTCTTACTGACTATTTTTTGAACCATTCCTGTGACACTAGTTGTAGATTCCGATGCTTCACTTCAGGTATACTGTATCCCTCTGACCTTCTTATTGACGATGAAACACAGAAATTGCATCGGAATTAAATACAAAATGCACAATGCCGACTTAAGTACATGTAGACTAACTCTTCCTACTGTTTATGTTTTAAAACATTCCTATGACACTAGTTATAGATTCCGACGCTTCATTTCAGGTTTACTGTATCCCTTGGACCTTCTTATTGACGATGAAACACAGAAATTGCATCGGAATTAAATACAAAAGGCACAATGCTGACTTAAGTACGAGAAGACTGACCTTTCTTACTGTCTATGCTTTGAACCATTCCAGTGACACTAGTTATGGATTCCGATGCTACACTTCAGGTTTACTGTATCCCTGTGACCTTCTTATTGACGATGAAACACAGAAATTGCTTCGGAGTTAAATACAAAACGCACAATGCCGACTTAAGTACAAGAAGACTGACTATTCTTACTGACTGTTTCGGACCATTCCTGTGACACTAGTTATAGATTCCGATGCTTCACTTCAGGTTTACTGTTTCCCTCTTTCCTTCTTATTGACGGTGAAGCACAGAAACTGCATCGGATTTAAATACAAATGGCACAATGCCGACTTAAGTACAAGAAGACTGACTCTCCTTACTGTCTATGTTTTGAACCATTCCTGTGACACTAGATATAGATTCCGATGCATCACTTCAGTTTTACTGTATCCCTTGGACCTTCTTGTTGACGATGAAACACAGAAATTGCCTCGGAATAAAATAGGAAACGCACAATGCCGACTTAAGTACAAGATGACTGACTCTTCTTACTGTCTATGATTTGAACCATTCCTGTGACCGTAGTTACAGATTCCGATGCTTCACTGCAGGTTTATTGTATCCTTCTGACCTTCTTATTGACAATGAAACACAGAAATTGCATCGGAAGTAAATAGAAAAGGCACAATGCCGACATTAGTACAAGAAGACTGACTGTTCCTACTGTCTATGCTTTGAACCATTCCTGTGACACTAGTTATAGATTCCGATGCTTCACTTCAGGTTTACTGTATCCCTTGGACGTACTTATTGACGATGAAACACAGAAATTGCATCGGAAGTAAATAGAAAAGGCACAATGCCGACTTAAGTACAAGAAGACTGACTCTTCTTTCTGACTATGTTTTGAACCATTCCTGCGACGCTAGTTACAGATTCCCATGCTTCACTTCAGGCTTACTGGATCCCTTGGACCTTCTTATTGACGATGAAAGACAGATATTGCATCGGAATTAAATACAAAATGCACAATGCCGATTCAAGTACAAGAAGACTGACTCTTCTTACTGACGATTTTTGAACCATTCCTGTGACACTAGTTAGAGCTTCCGATGCTTCACTTCAGGTTTACTGTATATCTCTGACCTTCCTATTGTCGATGAAACACAGTAATTGCATCGGAATAAAATTGAAAAGGGCATAATGCCGACTTAAGTACAAGAAGTCCGACTCTTCTTACTGTCTATGTTTTGAACCATTCCTGTGACACTAGTTATATATTTCGATGCTTCACTTCTGGTTTACTGTATCCCTTGGACCTTCTTATTGACGATGAAACACAGAAATTGCCTCGGAATTAAATACAAAAGACACAATGCCGACTTAACTTCAAGAAGACTGACTCTTCTTACTGACTATTTTTTGAACCATTCCTGTGCCACTAGTTATCGATTCCGATGCTTCACTTCAGGTTTACTGTATCCCTTGGACCTTCTTATTGACGATAAAACACAGAAATTGCATCTGAATAAAATACAAAAGGCACAATGCCGATTTAAGTACAAGAAGACTGACTCTCCTTACTGACTATGTTTTGAACCATTCCTGTTACACTACTTATAGATAACGATGCTTCACTTCAGGTTTACGGTATCCCTCTGACCTTCTTATTGACGATGAAACTCAGAAATTGCATCGGAATTAAATGCAAAAGGCACAATGCCGACTTAAGTACATGTAGACTGACTCTTCCTACTGTCTATAATTTGAAACATTCCTGTGACCTTAGTTATAGATTCCGATGCTTCATTTCAGGTTTACTGTATCCCTTGGACCGTCTTATTGACGATGAAACACAGAAAGGGCATCGGAATTAAATAGAAAAGTCACAATGTCGACTTAAGTACAAGAAGACTGACTCTTCCTACTGTCTATGCTTTGAACCAATCCTGTGACACTATTTATTGATTCCGATTCTTCACTTCAGGTTTACTTTATCCCTCTGACCTTCTTATTGACGATGAAACACAGAGATTGCTTCGCAATTAAATACAAAAGGCATAATTCCGACTTAAGTACAAGAAGACTAACCTTTCTTACTGTCTATGCTTTGAACCATTCCTGTGACACTAGTTATCGATCCCGATGCTTCACTTCAGGTTTACGGTATCTCTTGGACCTTCTTAATGACGATGATACACAGAAATTAAAACGGAATTAAATACAAAAGGCACAATGTCGACTTAAGTATAGGAAGACTGAGTCTTCCTACTGTCTATGATTTGAACCATTCCTGCGAGACTAGTTATAGATTCTGATGCTTCACTTCAGGTTTACTGTATCCCTCTGACCCTCTTATATGCGATGGAACACAGAAATTGCATCGGAATTAAATAGAAAATGCACAATGCCGACTTAAGTACAAGAAGACTGATTCTTCTTACTGTCTATGTTTTGAACCATTCCTGTGACCGTAGTTACAGATTCCGATGCTTCACTTCAGGTTTACTGTATCCCTCTGACCTTCTTATTGACGATGCAACACAGAAATTACATCGGAATTAAATAGAAAAGGCACAATGGCGCCTTAAGTACAAGAAAACTGACTCTTCCTACTGTCTATGTTTTGAACCATTCCTGTGACACTAGTTATAGATTCCGATGCCTCACTTCAGGTTTAATGTATCCCTTGGACGTTCTTATTGACGATGAAACACAAAAATTGCATCGGAATTAAATAGAAAAGGCACAATGCCGACTTAAGTACAAGAAGACTGACTCTTATTACTGACAATGTTTTGAACCATTCCTGTGACGCAAGTTACAGATTTCGATGCTTCACTTCAGGTTTACTGTAACCCTTGGACCTTCCTATTGACGATGAAACACAGATATTGCATCGGAATTAAATACAAATAGCACAATGCCGACTTAAGTACAAGAAGACTGTCTCTTCTTACTCTCTATGATTTGAACCTTTCCTGTGACACTAGTTATAGATTCCGATGCTTCACTACAGGTTTACTGTATCTCTCTGACCTTCTTGTTGACGATGAAACACAGATATTGCATCGGAATTAAATACAAAAGGCACAATGGCGGCTTAAGTACAAGAAGACGGACTCTTCTTACTGACTATGTTTTGAACCATTCCTGTGACGATAGTTACAGATTCCGATGCTTCACTTCAGGTTTACTGTATCCCTTGGACCGTCTTATTGACGATGAAACACAGATATTGCATCGGCATTAAATACAAAAGGCACAATGCCGACGTAAGTACAGGAAGACTGACTTTTCTTACTGACTCTGTTTTGAACCATTCCTGTGACACTAGTTAGAGATTCCGATGCTTCACTTCAGGGTTACTGTATCCCTCTGACCTTCTTATTGACGATGAAACACAGTAATTGCATCGGAATTTAATTGAAAAGGGCACAATGCCGACTTAAGTACTAGAAGACTGACTCTTCTTACTGTATATGTTTTGAACCATTCCTGTGACACTAGTTATAGATTCCGATGCTTCACTTCAGGTTTAATGTATCCCTTGGGTCCTCTTATTGACGATGAAACACAGAAATTGCATCGGAATTAGATACAAAAGCCACAATGCCGACTTAAGTACAAGAAGACTGTCTCTTCTTACTGACTATGTTTTGAACCATTCCTGTGACACTAGTTATAGATTCCGATGCTTCACTTCAGGTTTACTGTATCCCTCTGATCTTCGTATTGACGATGAAACACAGAAAGTGCATCGGAATTAAATAGAAAAGGCACAATACCAACTTAAGTACAAGAAGACTGACTCTTCCTACTGTCAGTGTTTTGAACCATTCCTGTGACACTAGTTATAGATTCCGATGCATCACTTCAGGTTTAATGTATCCCTTGGATCCTCTTATTGACGATGAAACACAGAAATTGCATCGGAATTAGATACAAAAGCCACAATGCCGACTTAAGTACAAGAAGACTGTCTCTTCTTACTGACTATGTTTTGAACCATTCCTGTGACACTAGTTATAGATTCCGATGCTTCACTTCAGGTTTACTGTATCCCTCTGACCTTCTTATTGACGATGAAACACAGAAATTGCATCGGAATTAAATACAAAAGGCACAATGCCGACTTAAGTACATGTAGACTGACTCTTCATACTGTCTATATTTTGAAACATTCCTGTGACCTTAGTTATAGATTCCGATGCTTCATTTCAGGTTTACTGTATCCCTTTGACCTTCTTATTGACGATGAAACACAGAAAGGGCATCGGAATTAAATAGAAAAGGCACAATGCCGACTTAAGTACAAGAAGACTGACTCTTCCTACTGTCTATGCTTTGAACCATTCCTGTGACACTATTTATAGATTCCGATTCTTTACTTCAGGTTTACTTTATCCCTCTGACCTTCTTATTGACGATGAAGCACAGAGATTGCATCGCAATTAAATACAAAAGGCACAATTCCGACTTAAGTACAAGAAGACTAACCTTTCTTACTGTCTGTGCTTTGAACCATTCCTGTGACACTAGTTATCGATTCCGATGCTTCACTTCAGGTTTACGGTATCCCTTGGACCTTCTTAATGACGATGAAACACAGAAATTGAATCGGAATTAAATACAAAAGGCACAGTGTCGACTTAAGTACTGGAAGACTGACTTTTCCTACTGTCTATGTTTTGAACCATTCCTGTGACACTAGTTATAGATTCTGATGCTTCACTTCAGGTTTACTGTATCCCTCTGACCCTCTTATATGCGATGGAACACAGAAATTGCATCGGAATTAAATAGAAAAGGCACAATGCCGACTTAGGTACAAGAAGACTGATTCTTCTTACTGTCTATGTTTTGAACCATTCCTGTGACCGTAGTTACTGATTCCGATGCTTCACTTCAGGTTTACTGTATCCCTCTGACCTTGTTATTGACGATGCAACACAGAAATTACATCGGAATTGAATAGAAAAGGCACAATGCCGACTTAAGTACAAGAAGACTGACTCTTCCTACTGTCTATGTTTTGAACCATTCCTGTGACACTAGTTATAGATTCCGATGCTTCACTTCAGGTTTACTGTAACCCTTGGACCTTCTTATTGACGATGAAACACAGATGTTGCATCGGAATTAAATACAAATGGCACAATGCCGACTTAAGTACAAGAAGACTGTCTCTTCTTACTATCTATGATTTGAACCTTTCCTGAGACACTAGTTATAGATTCCGATGGTTCAATTCAAGTATACTGTATCTCTCTGACCTTCTTATTGACGATGAATCACAGATATTGCATCGGAATTAAATACAAAAGGCACAATGCCGACTTACGTACAAGAGGACTGACTCTTCTTACTGACTATGTTTTGAACCATTCCTGTGACACTAGTTATAGATTCCGATGCTTCACTTCAGGTTTACTGTATCCCTTGGACCTTATTATTGACGATGAAACACAAATATTGCATCGGAATTAAATACAAATGGCACAATGCCGACGTAAGTACTAGAAGACTGATTCTTCTTACTAACTATGTTTTGAACGATTCCTGTGACACTAGTTAGAGATTCCGATGCTTCACTTCAGGTTTACTATATTCCTCTGACCCTAATATTGACGATGAAACACAGTAATTGCATCGGAAATAAATTGAAAAGGGCACAATGTCGACTTAAGTACAAGAAGACTGACTCTTCTTACTGTCTATATTTTGAACCATTCTTGTGACACTAGTTATAGATTCCGATGCTTCACTTCAGGTTTACTGTATCCCTTGGACCTTTTTATTGACGATGAAAAACAGAAATTGCATCGGAATTAAATACAAAACCACAAAGCTGAATTAAGTACAAGAAGTCTCACTCTTCTTACTGACTATGTTTTGAACGAATCCTGTGACACTAGTTATAGATTCCGATGCTTCACTTCAGGTTTACTGTATCCCCCAGACCTTCCTATTGAAGATGAAACACAGATAGTGCATCGGAGTTAAATACAAGAGGCACAATGCCGACTTAAGTACAAGAAGACTGACTCTTCCTACTGTCTATGTTTTGAACCATTCCTATGACACTAGTTATAGATTTCGATGCTTCACTTCAGATTTACTGTATCCTTTGGACCTTGTTATTGACGATGAAACACAGAAATTGAATCGGAATTAAATACAAAAGGCACAGTGTCGACTTAAGTACAGGAAGACTGACTTTTCCTACTGTCAATGTTTTGAACCATTCCTGTGACACTAGTTATAGATTCTGATGCTTCACTTCAGGTTTACTGTATCCCTCTGACCCTCTTATATGCGATGGAACACAGAAATTGCATCGGAATTAAATAGAAAAGGCACAATGCCGACTTAGGTACAAGAAGACTGATTCTTCTTACTGTCTATGTTTTGAACCATTCCTGTGACCGTAGTTACAGATTCCGATGCTTCACTTCAGGTATACTGTATCCCTCTGACCTTCTTATTGACGATGCACCACAGAAATTACATCGGAATTGAATAGAAAAGGCACAATGCCGCCTTATGAACAAGTAGACTGACTCTTCCTACTGTCTATGTTTTGAACCATTCCTGTGACACTACTTATAGATTCCGATGCTTTACTTCAGGTTTACTGTATTTCTCTGACCTTCTTATTGACGATGAAACACAGATATTGCATCGGAATTAAATACAAAAGGCACAATGCCGACTTAAGTACAAGAAGACTGACTCTTCTTACTGACTATGTTTTGAACCATTCCTGTGACGATAGTTACAGATTTCAATGCTTCATTTTAGGTTTACTGTATCCCTTGGACCTTCTTATTGACTATGAAACACAGAAATTGCATCGGAATTAAATAGAAAGGGCACAATGCCGACTTAACTACAAGAAGGCTGATTCTTCTTACTGTCTATGTTTTGAACCATTCCTGTGACACTAGTTACAGATTCCGATGCTTCACTTCAGGTTTACTGTATCCCTCAGACCTTCTTATTGACGATGCAACACAGAAATTGCATCGGAATTAAATAGAAAAAGCACAATGCCGACTTAAGAACATGATGACTGACTCTTCTTACTGACAATATTTTGAACCATTCCTGCGACGCAAGTTACAGATTCCGATGCTTCACTTCATTTTTACTGTATCCCTTGGACCTACTTATTGACGATGAAACACAGAAATTGAATCGGAATTAAATACAAAAGGCACAATGTCGACTTAAGTACATAAAGACTGACTCTTCCTACTGTCTATGTTTTGAACCATACCTTTGACACTAGTTATAGATTCCGATGCTTCACTTCAGGTTTACTGTATCCCTCTGACCCTCTTATATACGATGAAACACAGAAATTGCATCGGAAATAAATAGAAAAGGCACAATGCCGACTTAAGTACAAGAAGACTGATTCTTCCTAATGTGTATGTTTTGAACAATTCCTGTGACGCTAGTTACAGATTCCGATGCTCCACTTCAGGGTTACTGTATCCCTTGGACGTTCTTATTGATGATGAAACACATAAATTGCATCGGAATTAAATAGAAAAGGCACAATGCCGACTTAAGTACAAGAATACTGACTCTTCTTACTGACAATGATTTGAATCATTCCTGTGACGCAAGTTACAGATTCCGATGCTTCACTTCAGGTTTACTGTAACCCTTGGACCTTCTTATTGACGATGAAACACAGATGTTGCATCGGAATTAAATACAAATGGCACAATGCCGACTTAAGTACAAGAAGACTGTCTCTTCTTACTATCTATGATTTGAACCTTTCCTGTGACACTAGTTATAGATTCCGATGGTTCAATTCAAGTTTACTGTATCTCTCTGACCTTCTTATTGACGATGAATCACAGATATTGCATCGGAATTAAATACAAAAGGCACAATGCCGACTTACGTACAAGAAGACTGACTCTTCCTACTGTCAATGTTTTGAACCATTCCTGTGACACTAGTTATAGATTCCGATGCCTCACTTCAGGTTTACTGTATCCCTCTGACCTTCTTATTGACGATGAAACACAGAAATTGCATCGGAAATAAATTGAAAAGGGCACAATGTCGACTTAAGTACAAGAAGACTGACTCTTCTTACTGTCTATATTTTGAACCATTCTTGTGACACTAGTTATAGATTCCGATGCTTTACTTCAGGTTTACTGTATCAATTGGACCTTTTTATTGACGATGAAAAACAGAAATTGCATCGGAATTAAATACAAAAGCCACAAAGCTGAATTAAGTACAAGAAGTCTCACTCTTCTTACTGACTATGTTTTGAACGAATCCTGTGACACTAGTTATAGATTCCGATGCTTCACTTCAGGTTTACTGTATCCCCCAGACCTTCCTATTGAAGATGAAACACAGATAGTGCATCGGAGTTAAATACAAGAGGCACAATGCCGACTTAAGTACAAGAAGACTGACTCTTCCTACTGTCTATGTTTTGAACCATTCCTATGACACTAGTTATAGATTTCGATGCTTCACTTCAGATTTACTGTATCCTTTGGACCTTGTTATTGACGATGAAACACAGAAATTGCATCGGAATTAAATACAAAAGGCACAATGCCGACTTAAGTATAGGAAGACTGACTCTTCTTACTGACTGTTTTGAACCATTCCCGTGACACTAGATATAGATTCCGATGCTTCGCTTCAGGTTTACTGTATCCATCTGACCTTCTTATTGACGATGAAACACAGAAATTGCATCGGAATTAAATACAAAATGCAGAATGCCGACTTAAGTATAGGAAGATTGACTCTTCTTACTGACTGTTTTGAACTATTCCCGTGACACTAGATATAGATTCCAAGCTTCACTTCAGGTTTACTGTATCCCTTGGACCTTCTTATTGACGATGAAACACAGAAATTGCCTCGGAATTAAATACAAAAGACACAATGCCGACTTAACTTCAAGAAGACTGACTCTTCTTACTGACTATTTTTTGAACCATTCCTGTGCCACTAGTTATCGATTCCGATGCTTCACTTCAGGTTTACTGTATCCCTTGGACCTTCTTATTGCCGATAAAACACAGAAATTGCATCTGAATAAATTACAAAAGGCACAATGCCGATTTAAGTACAAGAAGACTGACTCTCCTTACTGACTATGTTTTGAACCATTCCTGTTACACTACTTATAGATTCCGATGCTTCACTTCAGGTTTACGGTATCCCTCTGACCTTCTTATTGACGATGAAACTCAGAAATTGCATCGGAATTAAATGCAAAAGGCACAATGCCGACTTAAGTACATGTAGACTGACTCTTCCTACTGTCTATATTTTGAAACATTCCTGTGACCTTAGTTATAGATTCCGATGCTTCATTTCAGGTTTACTGTATCCCTTGGAACTTCTTATTGACGATGAAACACAGAAAGGGCATCGGAATTAAATAGAAAAGTCACAATGCCGACTTAAGTACAAGAAGACTGACTCTTCCTACTGTCTATGTTTTGAACCTTTCCTGTGACACTATTTATAGATTCCGATTGTTCACTTCAGGTTTACTTTATCCCTCTGACCTTCTTATTGACGATGAAACACAGAGATTGCATTGCAATTAAATACAAAAGGCATAATTCCGACTTAAGTACAAGAAGACTAACCTTTCTTACTGTCTATGCTTTGAACCATTCCTGTGACACTAGTTATCGATTCCGATGCTTCACTTCAGGTTTACGGTATCCCTTGGACCTTCTTAATGACGATGAAACACAGAAATTGAATCGGAATTAAATACAAAAGGCACAATGTCGACTTAAGTACAAGAAGACTGATTCTTCTTACTGTCTATGTTTTGAACCATTCCTGTGACCGTAGTTATAGATTCCGATGCTTCACTTCAGGTTTACTGGATCCCTCTGACCTTCTTATTGACGATGCAACAAAGAAATTACATCGGAATTAAATAGAAAAGGCACAATGCCGCCTTAAGTACAAGAAAACTGACTCTTCCTACTGTCTATGTTTTGAACCATTCCTGTGACACTTGTTATAGATTCCGATGCTTCACTTCAGGTTTACTGTATCCCTTGGACGCTCTTATTGACGATGAAACACAAAAATTGCATCGGAATTAAATAGAAAAGGCACAATGCCAACTTAAGTACAAGAAGACTGACTCTTCTTACTGACAATGTTTTGAACCATTCCTGTGACGCAAGTTACAGATTTCGATGCTTCACTTAAGGTTTACTGTAACCCTTGGACCTTCTTATTGACGATGAAACACAGATATTGCATCGGAATTAAATACAAATAGCACAATGCCGACTTAAGTACAAGAAGACTGACTCTTCTTACTGACTATGTTTTGAACCATTCCTGTGACGATAGTTACAGATTCCGATGCTTCACTTCAGGTTTACTGTATCCCTTGGACCGTCTTATTGACGATGAAACACAGATATTGCATCGGCATTAAATACAAAAGGCACAATGCCGAAGTAAGTACAGGAAGACTGACTTTTCTTACTGACTCTGTTTTGAACCATTCCTGTGACACTAGTTAGAGATTCCGATGCTTCACTTCAGGGTTACTGTATCCCTCTGACCTTCTTATTGACGATGAAACACAGTAATTGCATCGGAATTTAACTGAGAAGGGCACAATGCCGACTTAAGTACTAGAAGACTGACTCTTCTTACTGTATATGGTTTGAACCATTCCTGTGACACTAGTTATAGATTCCGATGCTTCACTTCAGGTTTAATGTATCCCTTGGATCCTCTTATTGACGCTGAAACACAGATATTGCATCGGAATTAAATACAAATAGCATAATGCCGACTTAAGTACAAGAAGACTGTCTCTTCTTACTCTCTATGATTTGAACCTTTCCTGTGACACTAGTTATAGTTTCCGATGCTTACTTCAGGTTTACTGTATCCCTCTGACCTTCTTATTGACGATGAAACACAGAAATTGCATCGGAATTAAATACAAAATTCACAATGCCGACTTAAGTACATGTAGACTGACTCTTCATACTGTCTATATTTTGAAACATTCCTGTGACCTTAGTTATAGATTCCGATGCTTCATTTCAGGTTTACTGTATCCCTTGGACCTTCTTATTGACGATGAAACACAGAAAGGGCATCGGAATTAAATAGAAAAGGCACAATGCCGACTTAAGTACAAGAAGACTGACTCTTCCTACTGTCTATGTTTTGAACCATTCCTGTGACACTATTTATAGATTCCGATTCTTTACTTCAGGTTTACTTTATCCCTCTGACCTTCTTGTTGACGATGAAGCACAGAGATTGCATCGCAATTAAGTACAAAAGGCACAATTCCGACTTAAGTACAAGAAGACTAACCTTTCTTACTGTCTATGCTTTGAACCATTCCTGTGACACTGGTTATCGATTCCGATGCTTCACTTCAGGTTTACGGTATCCCTTGGACCTTCTTAATGACGATGAAACACAGAAATTGCATCGGAATTAAATAGAAAAGGCACAATGCCGACTTAGGTACAAGAAGACTGATTCTTCTTACTGTCTATGTTTTGAACCATTCCTGTGACCGTAGTTACAGATTGCGATGCTTCACTTCAGGTTTACTGTATCCCTCTGACCTTCTTATTGACGATGCAACACAGAAATTACACCGGAATTAAATACAAAAGGCACAATGCCGCCTTAAGTACAAGTAGACTGACTCTTCTTACTGACTATGTTTGAACCATTCCTGTGACGATAGTTACAGATTTCAATGCTTCATTTCAGGTTTACTGTATCCCTTGGACCTTCTTATTGACGATGCAACACAGAAATTACATCGGAATTAAACAGAAAAGGCACAATGCCGCCTTAAGTACAAGTAGACTGACTCTTCCTACTGTCTATGTTTGAACCATTCCTGTGACACTACTTATAGAGTCCGATGCTTTACTTCAGGTTTACTGTAATTCTCTGACCTTCTTATTGACGATGAAACACAGATATTGCATCGGAATTAAATACAAATAGCACAATGCCGACTTCAGTACAAGAAGACTGTCTCTTCTTACTCTCTATGATTTGAACCTTTCCTGTGACACTAGTTATAGATTTCGATGCTTCACTTCAGGTTTACTGTATCTCTCTGACCTTCTTGTTGACGATGAAACACAGATATTGCATCGGAATTAAATACAAAAGGCACAATGGCGACTTAAGTACAAGAAGACTGACTCTTCTTACTGACTATGTTTTGAACCATTCCTGTGACGATAGTTACAGATTCCGATGCTTCACTTCAGGTTTACTGTATCCCTTGGACCGTCTTATTGACGATGAAACACAGATATTGCATCGGCATTAAATACAAAAGGCACAATGCCGACGTAAGTACAGGAAGACTGACTTTTCTTACTGACTCTGTTTTGAACCATTCCTGTGACACTAGTTAGAGATTCCGATGCTTCACTTCAGGGTTACTGTATCCCTCTGACCTTCTTATTGACGATGAAACACAGTAATTGCAAAGGAATTTAATTGAGAAGGGCACAATGCCGACTTAAGTACTAGAAGACTGACTCTTCTTACTGTATATGTTTTGAACCATTCCTGTGACACTAGTTATAGATTCCGATGCTTCACTTCAGGTTTAATGTATCCCTTGGATCCTCTTATTGACGATGAAACACAGAAATTGCATCGGAATTAGATACAAAAGCCACAATGCCTACTTAAGTACAAGAAGACTGTCTCTTCTTACTGACTATGTTTTGAACCATTCCTGTGACACTAGTTATAGATTCCGATGCTTCACTTCAGGTTTACTGTATCCCTCTGATCTTCGTATTGACGATGAAACACAGAAAGTGCATCGGAATTAAATAGAAAAGGCACAATACCAACTTAAGTACAAGAAGACTGACTCTTCCTACTGTCAATGTTTTGAACCATTCCTGTGACACTAGTTATAGATTCCGATGCCTCACTTCAGGTTTACTGTATCCCTTGGACCTTCTTATTGACGATGAAACACAGAAATTGTATCGGAATTAAATACAAATGCCACAATGCAGACTTAAGTACAAGAAGACTGACTCTTCTTACTGACTACCTTTGGAACCATTCCTGTGACACTAGTTATAGATTCCGATGCTTCACTTCATTTTTACTGTATCCCTTGGACCTTCTTTTTGACGATGAAACACAGATATAGCATCGGAATTAAATACAATAGGCACAATGCCGACGTAAGTACTATAAGATTGACTCTTCTTACTGACTATGTTTTGAACTATTCCTGTGGCACTAGTTAGAGATTCCGATGCTTCACTTCAGGTTTGCTATATCCCTCTGACCTTATTATTGACAATGAAACACAGAAATTGCATCGGAATTAAATTGAAAAAGGCACAATGCCGACTTAAGTACAAGAAGACTGACTCTTCTTACTGTCTATGTTTGCACCATTCCTGTGACACTAGTTATAGATTCCGATGCCTCACTTCAGGTTTACTGTATCCCTCTGACCTTCTTATTGACGGTGAAACACAGAAATTGCATCGGAATTAAATACAAAAGCCACAAAGCCGACTTAAGTACAAGAAGACTGACTCTTCTTACTGACTATGTTTTGAAACATTATTGTGACACTAGTTATAGATTCCGATGCTTCACTTCAGGTTTACTGTATCCCTCAACCTTCTTATTGAAGATGAAACACAGATAGTGCACCGGAGTTAAATACAAAAGGCACAATGCCGACTTAAGTACAAGACGACTGACTCTTCCTACTGTCTATGTTTTGAACCACTCCTATAACACTAGTTATAGTTTTCGATGCTTCACTTCTGGATTACTGTATCCCTCTGACCTTCTTTTTGACGATCCAACACAGAAATTGCATCGGATTTAAATACAAGTGGCACAATGCCGACTTAAGTACTAGAAGACTGACTCTCCTTACTGTCTATGTTTTGAACCATTCCTGTGACACTAGATATAGATTCCGATGCTTCACTTCAGTGTTACTGTATCCCTTGGACCTTCTTGTTGACGATGCAACACAGAAATTGCCTCGGAATTAAATAGAAAACGCACAATGCCGACTTAAGTACAAGATGACTGACTCTTCTAACTGTCTACGTTTTGAACCATTCCTGTGACCGTAGTTACAGGTTTCGATGCTTCACTTCAGGTTTATTGTATCCCTCTGACCTTCTTATTGACGATGAAACACAGAAATTGCATCGGAATTAAATAGAAAAGGCACAATGCCGACTTAAATACAAGAAGACTGACTCTTCCTTCTGTCTATGTTTTGAACCATTCCTGTGTCACTAGTTAGAGACTCCGATGCTTCACTTCAGGTTTACTGTATCCCTCTGACCTTCTTATTGACGATGAAACACATTAACTGCATCGGAAATAAATTGAAAAGGGCACAATGCCAAGTTAAGTACAAGAAGACTGACTCTTCTTACTGTCTATGTTTTGAACCATTCCTGTGACACTAGTTATAGATTCCGATGCTTCACTTCAGGTTTACTGTATCCCTCTGACCTTCTTATTGACGATGAAACACAGAAAGTGCATCGGAATTAAATAGGAAAGGCACAAAGCAGACATAAGTACAAGAGGACTGACTCTCCCTACTGTCTATGTTTTGACCATTCCTGTGGCACTAGTTACAGATTCCGATGCCTCACTTCAGGTTCACTGTATCCCTTAGTCCTTCTTATTGACGATTAAAAACACATATTGCATCGGAATTAAATAGAAAAGGCACAATGCCGACTTAAGTACAAGAAGACTGACTCTTCTTACTGACGATGTTTTGAACCATTCCTGTGACACTAGTTAGAGCTTCCGATGCTTCACTTCAGGTTTACTGTATCCCTCTGACCTTCCTATTGACGATGAAATACAGTAATTGCATCGGAATTAAATTGAAATGGGCATAATGCCGACTTAAGTACAAGAAGTCCGACTCTTCTTACTGTCTATGTTTTGAACCATTCCTGTGACACTAGTTATAGATTCCGATGCTTCACTTCAGGTTTACTGTATCCCTTGGACCTTCTTATTGACGATGAAACACAGAAATTGCCTTGGTTTTAATACAAAAGGCACAATGCCGACTTAACTACAAGAAGACTGACTCTTCTTACCGACTATTTTTTGAACCATTCCTGTGACACTAGTTGTAGATTCCGATGCTTCACTTCTGGTATACTGTATCCCTCTGACCTTCTTATTGACGATGAAACACAGAAATTGCATCGGAATTAAATACAAAATGCACAATGCCGACTTAAGTACATGTAGACTAACTCTTCCTACTGCCTATGTTTTAAAACATTCCTATGACACTAGTTATAGATTCCGACGCTTCATTTCAGGTTTACTGTATCCCTTGGACCTTCTTAGTGACGATGAAACACAGAAATTGCATCGGAATTAAATACAAAAGGCACAATGCCGACTTAACTACAAGAAGACTGACTCTTCTTACTGACTATTTTTTGAACCATTCCTGTGACACTAGTTGTAGATTCCGATGCTTCACTTCAGGTATACTGTATCCCTCTGACCTTCTTATTGACGATGAAACACAGAAATTGCATCGGAATTAAATACAAAATGCACAATGCCGACTTAAGTACATGTAGACTAACTCTTCCTACTGTTTATGTTTTAAAACATTCCTATGACACTAGTTATAGATTCCGACGCTTCATTTCAGGTTTACTGTATCCCTTGGACCTTCTTATTGACGATGAAACACAGAAATTGCATCGGAATTAAATACAAAAGGCACAATGCTGACTTAAGTACAAGAAGACTGACCTTTCTTACTGTCTATGCTTTGAACCATTCCAGTGACACTAGTTATAGATTCCGATGCTACACTTCAGGTTTACTGTATCCCTGTGACCTTCTTATTGACGATGAAACACAGAAATTGCTTCGGAGTTAAATACAAAACGCACAATGCCGACTTAAGTACAAGAAGACTGACTATTCTTACTGACTGTTTCGGACCATTCCTGTGACACTAGTTATAGATTCCGATGCTTCACTTCAGGTTTACTGTTTCCCTCTTTCCTCCTTATTGACGGTGAAGCACAGAAACTGCATCGGATTTAAATACAAATGGCACAATGCCGACTTAAGTACAAGAAGACTGACTCTCCTTACTGTCTATGTTTTGAACCATTCCTGTGACACTAGATATAGATTCCGATGCATCACTTCAGTTTTACTGTATCCCTTGGACCTTCTTGTTGACGATGAAACACAGAAATTGCCTCGGAATAAAATAGGAAACGCACAATGCCGACTTAAGTACAAGATGACTGACTCTTCTTACTGTCTATGATTTGAACCATTCCTGTGACCGTAGTTACAGATTCCGATGCTTCACTGCAGGTTTATTGTATCCTTCTGACCTTCTTATTGACAATGAAACACAGAAATTGCATCGGAAGTAAATAGAAAAGGCACAATGCCGACATTAGTACAAGAAGACTGACTGTTCCTACTGTCTATGCTTTGAACCATTCCTGTGACACTAGTTATAGATTCCGATGCTTCACTTCAGGTTTACTGTATCCCTCTGACCTTCTTATTGACGATGCAACACAGAAATTACATCGGAATTAAATAGAAAAGGCACAATGGCGCCTTAAGTACAAGAAAACTGACTCTTCTACTGTCTATGTTTTGAACCATTCCTGTGACACTAGTTATAGATTCCGATGCCTCACTTCAGGTTTACTGTATCCCTTGGACGTTCTTATTGACGATGAAACACAAAAATTGCATCGGAATTAAATAGAAAAGGCACAATGCCGACTTAAGTACAAGAAGACTGACTCTTATTACTGACAATGTTTTGAACCATTCCTGTGACGCAAGTTACAGATTTCGATGCTTCACTTCAGGTTTACTGTAACCCTTGGACCTTCCTATTGACGATGAAACACAGATATTGCATCGGAATTAAATACAAATAGCACAATGCCGACTTAAGTACAAGAAGACTGTCTCTTCTTACTCTCTATGATTTGAACCTTTCCTGTGACACTAGTTATAGATTCCGATGCTTCACTACAGGTTTACTGTATCTCTCTGACCTTCTTGTTGACGATGAAACACAGATATTGCATCGGAATTAAATACAAAAGGCACAATGGCGACTTAAGTACAAGAAGACGGACTCTTCTTACTGACTATGTTTTGAACCATTCCTGTGACGATAGTTACAGATTCCGATGCTTCACTTCAGGTTTACTGTATCCCTTGGACCGTCTTATTGACGATGAAACACAGATATTGCATCGGCATTAAATACAAAAGGCACAATGCCGACGTAAGTACAGGAAGACTGACTTTTCTTACTGACTCTGTTTTGAACCATTCCTGTGACACTAGTTAGAGATTCCGATGCTTCACTTCAGGTTTAATGTATCCCTTGGGTCCTCTTATTGACGATGAAACACAGAAATTGCATCGGAATTAGATACAAAAGCCACAATGCCGACTTAAGTACAAGAAGACTGTCTCTTCTTACTGACTATGTTTTGAACCATTCCTGTGACACTAGTTATAGATTCCGATGCTTCACTTCAGGTTTACTGTATCCCTCTGATCTTCGTATTGACGATGAAACACAGAAAGTGCATCGGAATTAAATAGAAAAGGCACAATACCAACTTAAGTACAAGAAGACTGACTCTTCCTACTGTCAGTGTTTTGAACCATTCCTGTGACACTAGTTATAGATTCCGATGCTTCACTTCAGGTTTAATGTATCCCTTGGATCCTCTTATTGACGATGAAACACAGAAATTGCATCGGAATTAGATACAAAAGCCACAATGCCGACTTAAGTACAAGAAGACTGTCTCTTCTTACTGACTATGTTTTGAACCATTCCTGTGACACTAGTTATAGATTCCGATGCTTCACTTCAGGTTTACTGTATCCCTCTGACCTTCTTATTGACGATGAAACACAGAAATTGCATCGGAATTAAATACAAAAGGCACAATGCCGACTTAAGTACATGTAGACTGACTCTTCATACTGTCTATATTTTGAAACATTCCTGTGACCTTAGTTATAGATTCCGATGCTTCATTTCAGGTTTACTGTATCCCTTTGACCTTCTTATTGACGATGAAACACAGAAAGGGCATCGGAATTAAATAGAAAAGGCACAATGCCGACTTAAGTACAAGAAGACTGACTCTTCCTACTGTCTATGCTTTGAACCATTCCTGTGACACTATTTATAGATTCCGATTCTTTACTTCAGGTTTACTTTATCCCTCTGACCTTCTTATTGACGATGAAGCACAGAGATTGCATCGCAATTAAATACAAAAGGCACAATTCCGACTTAAGTACAAGAAGACTAACCTTTCTTACTGTCTGTGCTTTGAACCATTCCTGTGACACTAGTTATCGATTCCGATGCTTCACTTCAGGTTTACGGTATCCCTTGGACCTTCTTAATGACGATGAAACACAGAAATTGAATCGGAATTAAATACAAAAGGCACAGTGTCGACTTAAGTACTGGAAGACTGACTTTTCCTACTGTCTATGTTTTGAACCATTCCTGTGACACTAGTTATAGATTCTGATGCTTCACTTCAGGTTTACTGTATCCCTCTGACCCTCTTATATGCGATGGAACACAGAAATTGCATCGGAATTAAATAGAAAAGGCACAATGCCGACTTAGGTACAAGAAGACTGATTCTTCTTACTGTCTATGTTTTGAACCATTCCTGTGACCGTAGTTACTGATTCCGATGCTTCACTTCAGGTTTACTGTATCCCTCTGACCTTGTTATTGACGATGCAACACAGAAATTACATCGGAATTGAATAGAAAAGGCACAATGCCGACTTAAGTACAAGAAGACTGACTCTTCCTACTGTCTATGTTTTGAACCATTCCTGTGACACTAGTTATAGATTCCGATGCTTCACTTCAGGTTTACTGTAACCCTTGGACCTTCTTATTGACGATGAAACACAGATGTTGCATCGGAATTAAATACAAATGGCACAATGCCGACTTAAGTACAAGAAGACTGTCTCTTCTTACTATCTATGATTTGAACCTTTCCTGAGACACTAGTTATAGATTCCGATGGTTCAATTCAAGTATACTGTATCTCTCTGACCTTCTTATTGACGATGAATCACAGATATTGCATCGGAATTAAATACAAAAGGCACAATGCCGACTTACGTACAAGAAGACTGACTCTTCCTACTGTCAATGTTTTGAACCATTCCTGTGACACTAGTTATAGATTCCGATGCCTCACTTCAGGTTTACTGTATCCCTCTGACCTTCTTATTGACGATGAAACACAGAAATTGCATCGGAATTAAATACAAAAGCCATAATGCAGACTTTAGTACAAGAGGACTGACTCTTCTTACTGACTATGTTTTGAACCATTCCTGTGACACTAGTTATAGATTCCGATGCTTCACTTCAGGTTTACTGTATCCCTTGGACCTTATTATTGACGATGAAACACAAATATTGCATCGGAATTAAATACAAAAGGCACAATGCCGACGTAAGTACTAGAAGACTGATTCTTCTTACTAACTATGTTTTGAACGATTCCTGTGACACTAGTTAGAGATTCCGATGCTTCACTTCAGGTTTACTATATTCCTCTGACCCTAATATTGACGATGAAACACAGTAATTGCATCGGAAATAAATTGAAAAGGGCACAATGTCGACTTAAGTACAAGAAGACTGACTCTTCTTACTGTCTATATTTTGAACCATTCTTGTGACACTAGTTATAGATTCCGATGCTTCACTTCAGGTTTACTGTATCCCTTGGACCTTTTTATTGACGATGAAAAACAGAAATTGCATCGGAATTAAATACAAAACCACAAAGCTGAATTAAGTACAAGAAGTCTCACTCTTCTTACTGACTATGTTTTGAACGAATCCTGTGACACTAGTTATAGATTCCGATGCTTCACTTCAGGTTTACTGTATCCCCCAGACCTTCCTATTGAAGATGAAACACAGATAGTGCATCGGAGTTAAATACAAGAGGCACAATGCCGACTTAAGTACAAGAAGACTGACTCTTCCTACTGTCTACGTTTTGAACCATTCCTATGACACTAGTTATAGATTTCGATGCTTCACTTCAGATTTACTGTATCATTTGGACCTTGTTATTGACGATGAAACACAGAAATTGAATCGGAATTAAATACAAAAGGCACAGTGTCGACTTAAGTACAGGAAGACTGACTTTTCCTACTGTCAATGTTTTGAACCATTCCTGTGACACTAGTTATAGATTCTGATGCTTCACTTCAGGTTTACTGTATCCCTCTGACCCTCTTATATGCGATGGAACACAGAAATTGCATCGGAATTAAATAGAAAAGGCACAATGCCGACTTAGGTACAAGAAGACTGATTCTTCTTACTGTCTATGTTTTGAACCATTCCTGTGACCGTAGTTACAGATTCCGATGCTTCACTTCAGGTATACTGTATCCCTCTGACCTTCTTATTGACGATGCACCACAGAAATTACATCGGAATTGAATAGAAAAGGCACAATGCCGCCTTATGAACAAGTAGACTGACTCTTCCTACTGTCTATGTTTTGAACCATTCCTGTGACACTACTTATAGATTCCGATGCTTTACTTCAGGTTTACTGTATTTCTCTGACCTTCTTATTGACGATGAAACACAGATATTGCATCGGAATTAAATACAAAAGGCACAATGCCGACTTAAGTACAAGAAGACTGACTCTTCTTACTGACTATGTTTTGAACCATTCCTGTGACGATAGTTACAGATTTCAATGCTTCATTTTAGGTTTACTGTATCCCTTGGACCTTCTTATTGACTATGAAACACAGAAATTGCATCGGAATTAAATAGAAAGGGCACAATGCCGACTTAACTACAAGAAGGCTGATTCTTCTTACTGTCTATGTTTTGAACCATTCCTGTGACACTAGTTACAGATTCCGATGCTTCACTTCAGGTTTACTGTATCCCTCAGACCTTCTTATTGACGATGCAACACAGAAATTGCATCGGAATTAAATAGAAAAAGCACAATGCCGACTTAAGAACATGATGACTGACTCTTCTTACTGACAATATTTTGAACCATTCCTGCGACGCAAGTTACAGATTCCGATGCTTCACTTCATTTTTACTGTATCCCTTGGACCTACTTATTGACGATGAAACACAGAAATTGAATCGGAATTAAATACAAAAGGCACAATGTCGACTTAAGTACATAAAGACTGACTCTTCCTACTGTCTATGTTTTGAACCATACCTTTGACACTAGTTATAGATTCCGATGCTTCACTTCAGGTTTACTGTATCCCTCTGACCCTCTTATATACGATGAAACACAGAAATTGCATCGGAAATAAATAGAAAAGGCACAATGCCGACTTAAGTACAAGAAGACTGATTCTTCCTAATGTGTATGTTTTGAACAATTCCTGTGACGCTAGTTACAGATTCCGATGCTCCACTTCAGGGTTACTGTATCCCTTGGACGTTCTTATTGATGATGAAACACATAAATTGCATCGGAATTAAATAGAAAAGGCACAATGCCGACTTAAGTACAAGAATACTGACTCTTCTTACTGACAATAATTTGAATCATTCCTGTGACGCAAGTTACAGATTCCGATGCTTCACTTCAGGTTTACTGTAACCCTTGGACCTTCTTATTGACGATGAAACACAGATGTTGCATCGGAATTAAATACAAATGGCACAATGCCGACTTAAGTACAAGAAGACTGTCTCTTCTTACTATCTATGATTTGAACCTTTCCTGTGACACTAGTTATAGATTCCGATGGTTCAATTCAAGTTTACTGTATCTCTCTGACCTTCTTATTGACGATGAATCACAGATATTGCATCGGAATTAAATACAAAAGGCACAATGCCGACTTACGTACAAGAAGACTGACTCTTCCTACTGTCAATGTTTTGAACCATTCCTGTGACACTAGTTATAGATTCCGATGCCTCACTTCAGGTTTACTGTATCCCTCTGACCTTCTTATTGACGATGAAACACAGAAATTGCATCGGAAATAAATTGAAAAGGGCACAATGTCGACTTAAGTACAAGAAGACTGACTCTTCTTACTGTCTATATTTTGAACCATTCTTGTGACACTAGTTATAGATTCCGATGCTTTACTTCAGGTTTACTGTATCAATTGGACCTTTTTATTGACGATGAAAAACAGAAATTGCATCGGAATTAAATACAAAAGCCACAAAGCTGAATTAAGTACAAGAAGTCTCACTCTTCTTACTGACTATGTTTTGAACGAATCCTGTGACACTAGTTATAGATTCCGATGCTTCACTTCAGGTTTACTGTATCCCCCAGACCTTCCTATTGAAGATGAAACACAGATAGTGCATCGGAGTTAAATACAAGAGGCACAATGCCGACTTAAGTACAAGAAGACTGACTCTTCCTACTGTCTATGTTTTGAACCATTCCTATGACACTAGTTATAGATTTCGATGCTTCACTTCAGATTTACTGTATCCTTTGGACCTTGTTATTGACGATGAAACACAGAAATTGCATCGGAATTAAATACAAAAGGCACAATGCCGACTTAAGTATAGGAAGACTGACTCTTCTTACTGACTGTTTTGAACCATTCCCGTGACACTAGATATAGATTCCGATGCTTCGCTTCAGGTTTACTGTATCCATCTGACCTTCTTATTGACGATGAAACACAGAAATTGCATCGGAATTAAATACAAAATGCAGAATGCCGACTTAAGTATAGGAAGATTGACTCTTCTTACTGACTGTTTTGAACTATTCCCGTGACACTAGATATAGATTCCAAGCTTCACTTCAGGTTTACTGTATCCATCTGACATTCTTATTGACGATGAAACACAGAAATTGCTTTGGAATTAAATACAAAAGGCACAATGCCGACTTAACTACAAGAAGACTGACTCTTCTTACTGACTATTCTTTGAACCATTCCTGTGCCACTAGTTAAAGATTCCGATGCTTCACTTCAGGTTTACTGTATCCCTTGGACCTTCTTATTGACGATGAAACACAGAAATTGCATCTGAATAAAATACAAAAGGCACAATGCCGATTTAAGTACAAGAAGACTGACTCTCCTTACTGACTATGTTTTGTACCATTCCTGTGACACTAGTTATATATTCCGATGCTTTACTTCAGGTTTACTGTATTTCTCTGACCTTCTTATTGACGATGAAACACAGATATTGCATCGGAATTAAATACAAAAGGCACAATGCCGACTTAAGTACAAGAAGACTGACTCTTCTTACTGACTATGTTTTGAACCATTCCTGTGACGATAGTTACAGATTCCGATGCTTCACTTCAGGTTTACTGTATCCCTTGGACCTTGTTATTGACTATGAAACACAGAAATTGCATCGGAATTAAATAGAAAAGGCACAATGCCGACTTAACTAAAAGAAGGCTGATTCTTCTTACTGTCTATGTTTTGAACCATTCCTGTGACACTAGTTACAGATTCCGATGCTTCACTTCAGGTTTACTGTATCCCTCAGACCTTCTTATTGACAATGCAACGCAGAAATTACATCGGAATTAAATAGAAAAGGCACAATGCCACCTTAAGTACAAGTAGACTGACTCTTCCTATTGTCTATGTTTTGAACCAATCCTGTGTCACTAGTTACAGATTCCGATTCTTCACTTCAGGTTTACTGTATCCCTCAGACCTTCTTATTGACGATGAAACACAGAAATTGAATCTGAATTAAATACAAAAGGCACAATGCCGACTTAAGTACAAGAAGACTGATTGTTCCTACTGTGTATGTTTTGAACAATTCCTGTGACGCTAGCTACAGATTCCGATGCTCCACTTCAGGTTTACTGTATCTCTTGGACCTTCTTATTAACGATGAAACACAGATATAGCATGGGAATTAAATAGAAAAAGCACAATGCCGACTTAAGTACAAGATGACTGACTCTTCTTACTGACAATATTTTGAACCATTCCTGTGACGCAAGTTACAGATTCCGATGCTTCACTTCATTCTTACTGTATCCCTTGGACCTTCTTACTGACGATGAAACACAGAAATTTAATCGGAAATAAATACAAAAGGCACAATGTCGACTTAAGTACAAGAAGACTGACTCTTCCTACTGTCTATGTTTTGAACCATTCCTGTGACGCAAGTTACAGATTCCGATGCTTCACTTCAGGTTTACTGTAACCCTTGGACCTTCTTATTGACGATGAAACACAGATATTGCATCGGAATTAAATACAAATAGCACAATGCCGACTTAAGTACAAGAAGACTGTCTCTTCTTACTGTCTATGATTTGAACCTTTCCTGTGACACTAGTTATAGATTCCGATGGTTCACTTCAGGTTTACTGTATCTCTCTGACCTTCTTATTGACGATGAAACACAGATATTGCATCGGAATTAAATACAAAAGGCACAATGCCGACTTAAGTTCAAGAGGACTGACTCTTCTTTCTGACTATGTTTTGAACCATTCCTGTGACGATAGTTACAGATTCCGATGCTTCACTTCAGGTTTACTGTATCCCTTGGACCTTCGTATTGACGATGAAACACAGATATTGCATCGGAATTAAATACAAAAGGCACAATGCCGACGTATGTACAGGAAGACTGACTTTTCTTACTGAGTCTGTTTTGAACCATTCCTGTGACACTAGTTAGAGATTCCGATGCTCCACTTCAGGTTTACAGTATCCCTCTGACCTTCTTATTGACGATGAAACACAGTAATTGCATCGGAATGTAATTGAAGAGGGCACAATGCCGACTTAAGTACTAGTAGACTGACTCTTCTTACTGTCTATGTTTTGAACCATTCCTGTGACACTAGCTATAGATTCCGATGCTTCACTTCAGGTTTAATGTATCCCTTGGACCCTCTTATTGACGATGAAACACAGAAATTGCATCGGAATTAGATACAAAAGCCACAATGCCGACTTAAGTACAAGAAGACTGACTCCTCTTAGTGACTATGTTTTGAACCATTCCTGTGACACTAGTTACAGATTCCGATGCTTCACTTCAGGTTTACTGTATCCCTCTGATCTTCGTATTGACGATGAAACAGAGAAAGTGCATCGGAATTAAGTAGAAAAGGCACAATGCCAACTTAAGTACAAGAAGACTGTCTCCTCCTACTGTGAATGTTTTGAACCATTCCTATGACACTAGTTATAGATTTCGATGCTTCACTTCAGATTTACTGTATCCCTTGGACCTTCTTATTGACGATGAAACACAGAAATTGCATCGGAATTAAATACAAAATGCACAATGTCGACTTAAGTACATAAAGACTGACTCTTCCTACTGTCTATGTTTTGAACCATACCTTTGACACTAGTTATAGATTCCGATGCTTCACTTCAGGTTTACTGTATCCCTCTGACCCTCTTATATACGATGAAACACAGAAATTGCATCGGAAATAAATAGAAAAGGCACAATGCCGACTTAAGTACAAGAAGACTGATTCTTCCTAATGTGTATGTTTTGAACAATTCCTGTGACGCTAGTTACAGATTCCGATGCTCCACTTCAGGGTTACTGTATCCCGTGGACGTTCTTATTGACGATGAAACACATAAATTGCATCGGAATTAAATAGAAAAGGCACAATGCCGACTTAAGTACAAGAATACTGACTCTTCTTACTGACAATGCTTTGAATCATTCCTGTGACGCAAGTTACAGATTCCGATGCTTCACTTCAGGTTTACTGTAACCCTTGGACCTTCTTATTGACGATGAAACACAGATGTTGCATCGGAATTAAATACAAATGGCACAATGCCGACGTAAGTACAAGAAGACTGTCTCTTCTTACTATCTATGATTTGAACCTTTCCTGTGACACTAGTTATAGATTCCGATGGTTCAAGTCAAGTTTACTGTATCTCTCTGACCTTCTTAATGACGATGAATCACAGATATTGCATCGGAATTAAATACAAAAGGCACAATGCCGACTTACGTACAAGAAGACTGACTCTTCCTACTGTCAATGTTTTGAACCATTCCTGTGACACTAGTTATAGATTCCGATGCCTCACTTCAGGTTTACTGTATCCCTCTGACCTTCTTATTGACGATGAAACACAGAAATTGCATCGGAAATAAATTGAAAAGGGCACAATGTCGACTTAAGTACAAGAAGACTGACTCTTCTTACTGTCTATATTTTGAACCATTCTTGTGACACTAGTTATAGATTCCGATGCTTTACTTCAGGTTTACTGTATCCCTTGGACCTTTTTATTGACGATGAAAAACAGAAATTGCATCGGAATTAAATACAAAAGCCACAAAGCTGAATTAAGTACAAGAAGTCTCACTCTTCTTACTGACTATGTTTTGAACGAATCCTGTGACACTAGTTATAGATTCCGATGCTTCACTTCAGGTTTACTGTATCCCCCAGACCTTCCTATTGAAGATGAAACACAGATAGTGCATCGGAGTTAAATACAAGAGACACAATGCCGACTTAAGTACAAGAAGACTGACTCTTCCTACTGTCTATGTTTTGAACCATTCCTATGACACTAGTTATAGATTTCGATGCTTCACTTCAGATTTACTGTATCCTTTGGACCTTGTTATTGACGATGAAACACAGAAATTGCATCGGAATTAAATACAAAAGGCACAATGCCGACTTAAGTATAGGAAGACTGACTCTTCTTACTGACTGTTTTGAACCATTCCCGTGACACTAGATATAGATTCCGATGCTTCGCTTCAGGTTTACTGTATCCATCTGACCTTCTTATTGACGATGAAACACAGAAATTGCATCGGAATTAAATACAAAATGCAGAATGCCGACTTAAGTATAGGAAGATTGACTCTTCTTACTGACTGTTTTGAACTATTCCCGTGACACTAGATATAGATTCCAAGCTTCACTTCAGGTTTACTGTATCCATCTGACATTCTTATTGACGATGAAACACAGAAATTGCTTTGGAATTAAATACAAAAGGCACAATGCCGACTTAACTACAAGAAGACTGACTCTTCTTACTGACTATTCTTTGAACCATTCCTGTGCCACTAGTTAAAGATTCCGATGCTTCACTTCAGGTTTACTGTATCCCTTGGACCTTCTTATTGACGATGAAACACAGAAATTGCATCTGAATAAAATACAAAAGGCACAATGCCGATTTAAGTACAAGAAGACTGACTCTCCTTACTGACTATGTTTTGAACCATTCCTGTGACACTAGTTATAGATTCCGATGCTTTACTTCAGGTTTACTGTATTTCTCTGACCTTCTTATTGACGATGAAACACAGATATTGCATCGGAATTAAATACAAAAGGCACAATGCCGACTTAAGTACAAGAAGACTGACTCTTCTTACTGACTATGTTTTGAACCATTCCTGTGACGATAGTTACAGATTCCGATGCTTCACTTCAGGTTTACTGTATCCCTTGGACCTTGTTATTGACTATGAAACACAGAAATTGCATCGGAATTAAATAGAAAAGGCACAATGCCGACTTAACTAAAAGAAGGCTGATTCTTCTTACTGTCTATGTTTTGAACCATTCCTGTGACACTAGTTACAGATTCCGATGCTTCACTTCAGGTTTACTGTATCCCTCAGACCTTCTTATTGACGATGCAACGCAGAAATTACATCGGAATTAAATAGAAAAGGCACAATGCCACCTTAAGTACAAGTAGACTGACTCTTCCTATTGTCTATGTTTTGAACCAATCCTGTGTCACTAGTTACAGATTCCGATTCTTCACTTCAGGTTTACTGTATCCTTCAGACCTTCTTATTGACGATGAAACACAGAAATTGAATCTGAATTAAATACAAAAGGCACAATGCCGACTTAAGTACAAGAAGACTGATTGTTCCTACTGTGTATGTTTTGAACAATTCCTGTGACGCTAGCTACAGATTCCGATGCTCCACTTCAGGTTTACTGTATCTCTTGGACCTTCTTATTGACGATGAAACACAGATATAGCATGGGAATTAAATAGAAAAAGCACAATGCCGACTTAAGTACAAGATGACTGACTCTTCTTACTGACAATATTTTGAACCATTCCTGTGACGCAAGTTACAGATTCCGATGCTTCACTTCATTCTTACTGTATCCCTTGGACCTTCTTACTGACGATGAAACACAGAAATTTAATCGGAAATAAATACAAAAGGCACAATGTCGACTTAAGTACAAGAAGACTGACTCTTCCTACTGTCTATGTTTTGAACCATTCCTGTGACGCAAGTTACAGATTCCGATGCTTCACTTCAGGTTTACTGTAACCCTTGGACCTTCTTATTGACGATGAAACACAGATATTGCATCGGAATTAAATACAAATAGCACAATGCCGACTTAAGTACAAGAAGACTGTCTCTTCTTACTGTCTATGATTTGAACCTTTCCTGTGACACTAGTTATAGATTCCGATGCTTCACTTCAGGTTTACTGTATCTCTCTGACCTTCTTATTGACGATGAAACACAGATATTGCATCGGAATTAAATACAAAAGGCACAATGCCGACTTAAGTTCAAGAGGACTGACTCTTCTTTCTGACTATGTTTTGAACCATTCCTGTGACGATAGTTACAGATTCCGATGCTTCACTTCAGGTTTACTGTATCCCTTGGACCTTCGTATTGACGATGAAACACAGATATTGCATCGGAATTAAATACAAAAGGCACAATGCCGACGTATGTACAGGAAGACTGACTTTTCTTACTGAGTCTGTTTTGAACCATTCCTGTGACACTAGTTAGAGATTCCGATGCTCCACTTCAGGTTTACAGTATCCCTCTGACCTTCTTATTGACGATGAAACACAGTAATTGCATCGGAATGTAATTGAAGAGGGCACAATGCCGACTTAAGTACTAGTAGACTGACTCTTCTTACTGTCTATGTTTTGAACCATTCCTGTGACACTAGCTATAGATTCCGATGCTTCACTTCAGGTTTAATGTATCCCTTGGACCCTCTTATTGACGATGAAACACAGAAATTGCATCGGAATTAGATACAAAAGCCACAATGCCGACTTAAGTACAAGAAGACTGACTCCTCTTAGTGACTATGTTTTGAAACATTCCTGTGACACTAGTTACAGATTCCGATGCTTCACTTCAGGTTTACTGTATCCCTCTGATCTTCGTATTGACGATGAAACAGAGAAAGTGCATCGGAATTAAGTAGAAAAGGCACAATGCCAACTTAAGTACAAGAAGACTGTCTCTTCCTACTGTGAATGTTTTGAACCATTCCTATGACACTAGTTATAGATTTCGATGCTTCACTTCAGATTTACTGTATCCCTTGGACCTTCTTATTGACGATGAAACACAGAAATTGCATCGGAATTAAATACAAAATGCACAATGCCGACTTAAGTATAGGAAGACTGACTCTTCTTACTGACTGTTTTGAACCATTCCCGTGACACTAGATATAGATTCCGATGCTTCACTTCAGGTTTACTGTATACATTTGACCTTCTTATTGACGATGAAACACAGAAATTGCATCGGAATTAAATACAAAAGCCACAATGCCGACTTAAGTACACGAAGACTGACTCTTCTTACTGACTATGGTTCAAATGGCTCTGAGCACTATGGGACTCAACTGCTGAGTTCATTAGTCCCCTAGAACTTAGAACTAGTTAAACCTAACTAACCTAAGGACATCACAAACATCCATGCCCGAGGCAGGATTCGAACCTGCGACTGTAGCGGTCTTGCGTTTCCAGACTGCAGCGCCTTTAACCGCACGGCCACTTCGGCCGGCTACTGACAATGTTTTGAACCATTCCTGTGACACTAGTTACAGATTCCGATGCTTCACTTCAGGTTTACTGCATCCCTTGGACCGTATTATTGACGATGAAACACAGATTTTGCATCGGAATTAAATACAAAAGGCACAATGCCGACGTAAGTACTAGAACACTGACTCTTCTTAATAACTTTGATTTGAAAAATTAATGTGACTTTAGTTAGAGATTCCGATGCTTCACTTCAGGTTTACTATATTCCTCTGACCTTATTATTGCCGATGAAACACAGTAATTGCATCGGAATTAAATTGAAAAGGGCAAAATGCCGACTTAAGTACAAGAAGACTGACTCCTCTTACTATCTATGTTTTGAACCATTCCTGTGACACTAGTTATAGATTCCGATGCTTCACTTCAGGTTTACTGTATCCCTGGTACCATCTTATTGACGAAGAAACACAGAAATTGCATCGGAATTAAATAGAAAAGGCACAATGCCGACTTAAGTACAAGAAGACTGACTCTTCTTACTGACAATATTTTGAACCATTCCTGCGACGCTAGTTACAGATTCCGATGCTTCACTTCAGGTTTACTGTATCCCTTGGACCTTCTTATTGACGACGAATCAGAGAAATTGCTTTGGAATTAATTTGAAAAGGGCATAATGCCGACTTAAGTACAAGAAGTCTGGCTCTTCTTACTGTCTATGTTTTGAACCATTCCTGTGACACTAGTTACAGATTCCGATGCTTCACTTCAGGTTTACTGTATCCCTTGCACCTTCTTATTCACGATGAGAAACAGAAATTGCATCGGAATTAAATACAAAAGCCACAAAGTCGACTTAAGTACAAGAAGACTGACTCTTCTTACTGACTATGTTTTGAAACAATCCTGTGACACTAGTTATAGATTCCGATTCTTCACTTCAGGTTTACTGTATCCCTCTGACCTTCTTATTGACGATGAAACACAGAAATTGCATCGGAATTAAATACAAAAGGCACAACGCCGACTTAAGTACATGTAGACTGACTCTTCCTACTGTCTATATTTTGAAACATTCCTGTGACCTTAGTTATAGATTCCGATGCTTCATTTCAGGTTTACTGTATCCCTTGAACCTTCTTATTGACGATGAAACACCGAAACGGCATCGGAATTAAGTAGCAAAGGCACAATGCCGACTTAAGTACAAGAAGACTGACTCTTCCTACTGTCTATGTTTTGAACCATTCCTGTGACCGTAGTTACAGATTCCGATGCTTCACTTCAGGTTTACTGTATCCCTCTGACCTTCATATTGACGTTGCAACGCAGAAATTACATCGGAATTAAATAGAAAAGGCACAATGCCACCTTAAGTAAAAGCAGACTGAGTCTTCCTACTGTCTATGTTTTGAACCATTCCTGTGTCACTAGTTACAGATTCCGATTCTTCACTTCAGGTTTACTGTATCCCTCAGACCTTCTTATTGACGATGAAACACAGAAATTGAATCGGAATTAAATACAAAAGGCACAATGTCGACTTAAGTACAAGAAGTCTGACTCTTCCTACTGTCTATGTTTTGAACCATTCCTGTGACACTAGTTATAGATTCCGATGCTTCACTTCAGGTTTACTGTATCCCTCTGACCCTCTTATATACGATGAAACACAGAAATTGCATCGGAATTAAATAGAAAAGGCACAATGCCGACTTAAGTACAAGAAGACTGATTCGTCCTACTGTGAATGTTTTGAACAATTCCTGTGACGCTAGTTACAGATTCCGATGCTCCACTTCAGGTTTACTGTATCCCTTGGACCTTCTTATTGGCGATGATACACAGATATTGCATCGGAATTAAATACAAATAGCCCAATGCCGACTTAAGTACAAGAAGACTGTCTCTTCTTACTGTCTATGATTTGAACCTTTCCTGTGACACTAGTTATAGATTCCGATGCTTCACTTCAGGTTTACTGTATCTCTCTGACCTTCTTATTGACGATGAAACACAGATATTGCATCGGAATTTAATTGAAAAGGGCATAATGCCGACTTAAGTACTAGAAGACTGACTCTTCTTACTGTCTATGTTTTGAACCATTCCTGTGACACTAGTTATAGATTCCGACGCTTCACTTCAGGTTTAATGAATCCCTTGGACCCTCTTATTAACGATGAAACACAGAAATTGCATCGGAATTAGATACAAAAGCCACAATGCCGACTTAAGTACAAGAAGACTGACTCTTCTTACTGACAATGTTTTGAACCATTTCTGTGACACTAGTTATAGAATCCGATGCTTCACTTCAGGTTTACTGTATCCCTTGGACCTTATTATTGACGATGAAACACAAATATTGCATCGCAATTAAATACAAAAGGCACAATGCTGACGTAAGTACTAGAAGACTGACTCTTCTTACTAACTATGTTTTGAACCATTCCTGTGACACTAGTTAGAGATTCCGATGCTTCACATCAGGTTTACTATATTCCTCTGACCCTATTATTGACGATGAAACACAGTAATTGCATCGGAATTAAATTGAAAAGGGCAAAATGCCGATTTAAGTACAAGAAGACTGACTCTTCTTACTGTCTATGTTTTGAACCAGTCCTGTGACACTAGTTATAGATTCCGATGCTTCACTTCAGGTTTACTGTATCCCTTGGACCTTCTTATTGACGATGAAACACAGAAACTGCATCGGAAGTAAATAGAAAAGACACAATGCCGACTTAAGTACAAGCAGACTGACCCATATTACTGTCTATGATTTGAACCATTCCTGTGACACTAGTTATAGATTCCGATGCTTCACTTCAGGTTTACTGTATCCCTGGGACCTTCTTATTGACGAAGAAACACAGAAATTGCATCGGAATTAAATAGAAAAGGCACAATGCCAAATTAAGTACAAGAAGACTGACTCTTCTTACTGACAATATTTTGAACCATTCCTGTGACGCAAGATACAGATTCCGATGCTTCACTTCATTCTTACTGTATCCCTTGGACCTTCTTACTGACGATGAAACACAGAAATTTAATCGGAAATAAATACAAAAGGCACAATGTCGACTTAAGTACAAGAAGACTGACTCTTCCTACTGTCTATGTTTTGAACCATTCCTGTGACGCAAGTTACAGATTCCGATGCTTCACTTCAGGTTTACTGTAACCCTTGGACCTTCTTATTGACGATGAAACACAGATATTGCATCGGAATTAAATACAAATAGCACAATGCCGACTTAAGTACAAGAAGACTGTCTCTTCTTACTGTCTATGATTTGAACCTTTCCTGTGACACTAGTTATAGATTCCGATGCTTCACTTCAGGTTTACTGTATCTCTCTGACCTTCTTATTGACGATGAAACACAGATATTGCATCGGAATTAAATACAAAAGGCACAATGCCGACTTAAGTTCAAGAGGACTGACTCTTCTTTCTGACTATGTTTTGAACCATTCCTGTGACGATAGTTACAGATTCCGATGCTTCACTTCAGGTTTACTGTATCCCTTGGACCTTCGTATTGACGATGAAACACAGATATTGCATCGGAATTAAATACAAAAGGCACAATGCCGACGTATGTACAGGAAGACTGACTTTTCTTACTGAGTCTGTTTTGAACCATTCCTGTGACACTAGTTAGAGATTCCGATGCTCCACTTCAGGTTTACAGTATCCCTCTGACCTTCTTATTGACGATGAAACACAGTAATTGCATCGGAATGTAATTGAAGAGGGCACAATGCCGACTTAAGTACTAGTAGACTGACTCTTCTTACTGTCTATGTTTTGAACCATTCCTGTGACACTAGCTATAGATTCTGATGCTTCACTTCAGGTTTAATGTATCCCTTGGACCCTCTTATTGACGATGAAACACAGAAATTGCATCGGAATTAGATACAAAAGCCACAATGCCGACTTAAGTACAAGAAGACTGACTCCTCTTAGTGACTATGTTTTGAACCATTCCTGTGACACTAGTTACAGATTCCGATGCTTCACTTCAGGTTTACTGTATCCCTCTGATCTTCGTATTGACGATGAAACATAGAAAGTGCATCGGAATTAAGTAGAAAAGGCACAATGCCAACTTAAGTACAAGAAGACTGTTTCTTCCTACTGTGAATGTTTTGAACCATTCCTATGACACTAGTTATAGATTTCGATGCTTCACTTCAGATTTACTGTATCCCTTGGACCTTCTTATTGACGATGAAACACAGAAATTGCATCGGAATTAAATACAAAATGCACAATGTCGACTTAAGTACATAAAGACTGACTCTTCCTACTGTCTATGTTTTGAACCATACCTTTGACACTAGTTATAGATTCCGATGCTTCACTTCAGGTTTACTGTATCCCTCTGACCCTCTTATATACGATGAAACACAGAAATTGCATCGGAAATAAATAGAAAAGGCACAATGCCGACTTAAGTACAAGAAGACTGATTCTTCCTAATGTGTATGTTTTGAACAATTCCTGTGACGCTAGTTACAGATTCCGATGCTCCACTTCAGGGTTACTGTATCCCGTGGACGTTCTTATTGACGATGAAACACATAAATTGCATCGGAATTAAATAGAAAAGGCACAATGCCGACTTAAGTACAAGAATACTGACTCTTCTTACTGACAATGCTTTGAATCATTCCTGTGACGCAAGTTACAGATTCCGATGCTTCACTTCAGGTTTACTGTAACCCTTGGACCTTCTTATTGACGATGAAACACAGATGTTGCATCGGAATTAAATACAAATGGCACAATGCCGACTTAAGTACAAGAAGACTGTCTCTTCTTACTATCTATGATTTGAACCTTTCCTGTGAAGCTAGTTATAGATTCCGATGGTTCAATTCAAGTTTACTGTATCTCTCTGACCTTCTTATTGACGATGAATCACAGATATTGCATCGGAATTAAATACAAAAGGCACAATGCCGACTTACGTACAAGAAGACTGACTCTTCCTACTGTCAATGTTTTGAACCATTCCTGTGACACTAGTTATAGATTCCGATGCCTCACTTCAGGTTTACTGTATCCCTCTGACCTTCTTATTGACGATGAAACACAGAAATTGCATCGGAAATAAATTGAAAAGGGCACAATGTCGACTTAAGTACAAGAAGACTGACTCTTCTTACTGTCTATATTTTGAACCATTCTTGTGACACTAGTTATAGATTCCGATGCTTTACTTCAGGTTTACTGTATCCCTTGGACCTTTTTATTGACGATGAAAAACAGAAATTGCATCGGAATTAAATACAAAAGCCACAAAGCTGAATTAAGTACAAGAAGTCTCACTCTTCTTACTGACTATGTTTTGAACGAATCCTGTGACACTAGTTATAGATTCCGATGCTTCACTTCAGGTTTACTGTATCCCCCAGACCTTCCTATTGAAGATGAAACACAGATAGTGCATCGGAGTTAAATACAAGAGGCACAATGCCGACTTAAGTACAAGAAGACTGACTCTTCCTACTGTCTATGTTTTGAACCATTCCTATGACACTAGTTATAGATTTCGATGCTTCACTTCAGATTTACTGTATCCTTTGGACCTTGTTATTGACGATGAAACACAGAAATTGCATCGGAATTAAATACAAAAGGCACAATGCCGACTTAAGTATAGGAAGACTGACTCTTCTTACTGACTGTTTTGAACCATTCCCGTGACACTAGATATAGATTCCGATGCTTCGCTTCAGGTTTACTGTATCCATCTGACCTTCTTATTGACGATGAAACACAGAAATTGCATCGGAATTAAATACAAAATGCAGAATGCCGACTTAAGTATAGGAAGATTGACTCTTCTTACTGACTGTTTTGAACTATTCCCGTGACACTAGATATAGATTCCAAGCTTCACTTCAGGTTTACTGTATCCATCTGACATTCTTATTGACGATGAAACACAGAAATTGCTTTGGAATTAAATACAAAAGGCACAATGCCGACTTAACTACAAGAAGACTGACTCTTCTTACTGACTATTCTTTGAACCATTCCTGTGCCACTAGTTAAAGATTCCGATGCTTCACTTCAGGTTTACTGTATCCCTTGGACCTTCTTATTGACGATGAAACACAGAAATTGGATCTGAATAAAATACAAAAGGCACAATGCCGATTTAAGTACAAGAAGACTGACTCTCCTTACTGACTATGTTTTGAACCATTCCTGTGACACTAGTTATAGATTCCGATGCTTTACTTCAGGTTTACTGTATTTCTCTGACCTTCTTATTGACGATGAAACACAGATATTGCATCGGAATTAAATACAAAAGGCACAATGCCGACTTAAGTACAAGAAGACTGACTCTTCTTACTGACTATGTTTTGAACCATTCCTGTGACGATAGTTACAGATTCCGATGCTTCACTTCAGGTTTACTGTATCCCTTGGACCTTGTTATTGACTATGAAACACAGAAATTGCATCGGAATTAAATAGAAAAGGCACAATGCCGACTTAACTAAAAGAAGGCTGATTCTTCTTACTGTCTATGTTTTGAACCATTCCTGTGACACTAGTTACAGATTCCGATGCTTCACTTCAGGTTTACTGTATCCCTCAGACCTTCTTATTGACGATGCAACGCAGAAATTACATCGGAATTAAATAGAAAAGGCACAATGCCACCTTAAGTACAAGTAGACTGACTCTTCCTATTGTCTATGTTTTGAACCAATCCTGTGTCACTAGTTACAGATTCCGATTCTTCACTTCAGGTTTACTGTATCCCTCAGACCTTCTTATTGACGATGAAACACAGAAATTGAATCTGAATTAAATACAAAAGGCACAATGCCGACTTAAGTACAAGAAGACTGATTGTTCCTACTGTGTATGTTTTGAACAATTCCTGTGACGCTAGCTACAGATTCCGATGCTCCACTTCAGGTTTACTGTATCTCTTGGACCTTCTTATTGACGATGAAACACAGATATAGCATGGGAATTAAATAGAAAAAGCACAATGCCGACTTAAGTACAAGATGACTGACTCTTCTTACTGACAATATTTTGAACCATTCCTGTGACGCAAGTTACAGATTCCGATGCTTCACTTCATTCTTACTGTATCCCTTGGACCTTCTTACTGACGATGAAACACAGAAATTTAATCGGAAATAAATACAAAAGGCACAATGTCGACTTAAGTACAAGAAGACTGACTCTTCCTACTGTCTATGTTTTGAACCATTCCTGTGACGCAAGTTACAGATTCCGATGCTTCACTTCAGGTTTACTGTAACCCTTGGACCTTCTTATTGACGATGAAACACAGATATTGCATCGGAATTAAATACAAATAGCACAATGCCGACTTAAGTACAAGAAGACTGTCTCTTCTTACTGTCTATGATTTGAACCTTTCCTGTGACACTAGTTATAGATTCCGATGCTTCACTTCAGGTTTACTGTATCTCTCTGACCTTCTTATTGACGATGAAACACAGATATTGCATCGGAATTAAATACAAAAGGCACAATGCCGACTTAAGTTCAAGAGGACTGACTCTTCTTTCTGACTATGTTTTGAACCATTCCTGTGACGATAGTTACAGATTCCGATGCTTCACTTCAGGTTTACTGTATCCCTTGGACCTTCGTATTGACGATGAAACACAGATATTGCATCGGAATTAAATACAAAAGGCACAATGCCGACGTATGTACAGGAAGACTGACTTTTCTTACTGAGTCTGTTTTGAACCATTCCTGTGACACTAGTTAGAGATTCCGATGCTCCACTTCAGGTTTACAGTATCCCTCTGACCTTCTTATTGACGATGAAACACAGTAATTGCATCGGAATGTAATTGAAGAGGGCACAATGCCGACTTAAGTACTAGTAGACTGACTCTTCTTACTGTCTATGTTTTGAACCATTCCTGTGACACTAGCTATAGATTCCGATGCTTCACTTCAGGTTTAATGTATCCCTTGGACCCTCTTATTGACGATGAAACACAGAAATTGCATCGGAATTAGATACAAAAGCCACAATGCCGACTTAAGTACAAGAAGACTGACTCCTCTTAGTGACTATGTTTTGAACCATTCCTGTGACACTAGTTACAGATTCCGATGCTTCACTTCAGGTTTACTGTATCCCTCTGATCTTCGTATTGACGATGAAACAGAGAAAGTGCATCGGAATTAAGTAGAAAAGGCACAATGCCAACTTAAGTACAAGAAGACTGTCTCTTCCTACTGTGAATGTTTTGAACCATTCCTATGACACTAGTTATAGATTTCGATGCTTCACTTCAGATTTACTGTATCCCTTGGACCTTCTTATTGACGATGAAACACAGAAATTGCATCGGAATTAAATACAAAATGCACAATGCCGACTTAAGTATAGGAAGACTGACTCTTCTTACTGACTGTTTTGAACCATTCCCGTGACACTAGATATAGATTCCGATGCTTCACTTCAGGTTTACTGTATACATTTGACCTTCTTATTGACGATGAAACGCAGAAATTGCATCGGAATTAAATACAAAAGCCACAATGCCGACTTAAGTACACGAAGACTGACTCTTCTTACTGACTATGGTTCAAATGGCTCTGAGCACTATGGGACTCAACTGCTGAGGTCATTAGTCCCCTAGAACTTAGAACTAGTTAAACCTAACTAACCTAAGGACATCACAAACATCCATGCCCGAGGCAGGATTCGAACCTGCGACCGTAGCGGTCTTGCGTTTCCAGACTGCAGCGCCTTTAACCGCACGGCCGCTTCGGCCGGCTACTGACAATGTTTTGAACCATTCCTGTGACACTAGTTATAGATTCCGATGCTTCACTTCAGGTTTACTGCATCCCTTGGACCGTATTATTGACGATGAAACACAGATTTTGCATCGGAATTAAATACAAAAGGCACAATGCCGACGTAAGTACTAGAACACTGACTCTTCTTAATAACTTTGATTTGAAAAATTAATGTGACTTTAGTTAGAGATTTCGATGCTTCACTTCAGGTTTACTATATTCCTCTGACCTTATTATTGCCGATGAAACACAGTAATTGCATCGGAATTAAATTGAAAAGGGCAAAATGCCGACTTAAGTACAAGAAGACTGACTCCTCTTACTATCTATGTTTTGAACCATTCCTGTGACACTAGTTATAGATTCCGATGCTTCACTTCAGGTTTACTGTATCCCTGGTACCATCTTATTGACGAAGAAACACAGAAATTGCATCGGAATTAAATAGAAAAGGCACAATGCCGACTTAAGTACAAGAAGACTGACTCTTCTTACTGACAATATTTTGAACCATTCCTGCGACGCTAGTTACAGATTCCGATGCTTCACTTCAGGTTTACTGTATCCCTTGGACCTTCTTATTGACGACGAATCAGAGAAATTGCTTTGGAATTAATTTGAAAAGGGCATAATGCCGACTTAAGTACAAGAAGTCTGGCTCTTCTTACTGTCTATGTTTTGAACCATTCCTGTGACACTAGTTATAGATTCCGATGCTTCACTTCAGGTTTACTGTATCCCTTGCACCTTCTTATTCACGATGAAAAACAGAAATTGCATCGGAATTAAATACAAAAGCCACAAAGTCGACTTAAGTACAAGAAGACTGACTCTTCTTACTGACTATGTTTTGAAACAATCCTGTGACACTAGTTATAGATTCCGATTCTTCACTTCAGGTTTACTGTATCCCTCTGACCTTCTTATTGACGATGAAACACAGAAATTGCATCGGAATTAAATACAAAAGGCACAACGCCGACTTAAGTATATGTAGACTGACTCTTCCTACTGTCTGTATTTTGAAACATTCCTGTGACCTTAGTTATAGATTCCGATGCTTCATTTCAGGTTTACTGTATCCCTTGAACCTTCTTATTGACGATGAAACACCGAAACGGCATCGGAATTAAGTAGCAAAGGCACAATGCCGACTTAAGTACAAGAAGACTGACTCTTCCTACTGTCTATGTTTTGAACCATTCCTGTGACCGTAGTTACAGATTCCGATGCTTCACTTCAGGTTTACTGTATCCCTCTGACCTTCATATTGACGTTGCAACGCAGAAATTACATCGGAATTAAATAGAAAAGGCACAATGCCACCTTAAGTAAAAGCAGACTGAGTCTTCCTACTGTCTATGTTTTGAACCATTCCTGTGTCACTAGTTACAGATTCCGATTCTTCACTTCAGGTTTACTGTATCCCTCAGACCTTCTTATTGACGATGAAACACAGAAATTGAATCGGAATTAAATACAAAAGGCACAATGTCGACTTAAGTACAAGAAGTCTGACTCTTCCTACTGTCTATGTTTTGAACCATTCCTGTGACACTAGTTATAGATTCCGATGCTTCACTTCAGGTTTACTGTATCCCTCTGACCCTCTTATATACGATGAAACACAGAAATTGCATCGGAATTAAATAGAAAAGGCACAATGCCGACTTAAGTACAAGAAGACTGATTCGTCCTACTGTGAATGTTTTGAACAATTCCTGTGACGCTAGTTACAGATTCCGATGCTACACTTCAGGTTTACTGTATCCCTTGGACCTTCTTATTGGCGATGATACACAGTTATTGCATCGGAATTAAATACAAATAGCCCAATGCCGACTTAAGTACAAGAAGACTGTCTCTTCTTACTGTCTATGATTTGAACCTTTCCTGTGACACTAGTTATAGATTCCGATGCTTCACTTCAGGTTTACTGTATCTCTCTGACCTTCTTATTGACGATGAAACACAGATATTGCATCGGAATTTAATTGAAAAGGGCATAATGCCGACTTAAGTACTAGAAGACTGACTCTTCTTACTGTCTATGTTTGAACCATTCCTGTGACACTAGTTATAGATTCCGACGCTTCACTTCAGGTTTAATGAATCCCTTGGACCCTCTTATTAACGATGAAACACAGAAATTGCATCGGAATTAGATACAAAAGCCACAATGCCGACTTAAGTACAAGAAGACTGACTCTTCTTACTGACAATGTTTTGAACCATTTCTGTGACACTAGTTATAGAATCCGATGCTTCACTTCAGGTTTACTGTATCCCTTGGACCTTATTATTGACGATGAAACACAAATATTGCATCGCAATTAAATACAAAAGGCACAATGCTGACGTAAGTACTAGAAGACTGACTCTTCTTACTAACTATGTTTTGAACCATTCCTGTGACACTAGTTAGAGATTCCGATGCTTCACATCAGGTTTACTATATTCCTCTGACCCTATTATTGACGATGAAACACAGTAATTGCATCGGAATTAAATTGAAAAGGGCAAAATGCCGATTTAAGTACAAGAAGACTGACTCTTCTTACTGTCTATGTTTTGAACCAGTCCTGTGACACTAGTTATAGATTCCGATGCTTCACTTCAGGTTTACTGTATCCCTTGGACCTTCTTATTGACGATGAAACACAGAAACTGCATCGGAAGTAAATGGAAAAGACACAATGCCGACTTAAGTACAAGCAGACTGACCCATATTACTGTCTATGATTTGAACCATTCCTGTGACACTAGTTATAGATTCCGATGCTTCACTTCAGGTTTACTGTATCCCTGGGACCTTCTTATTGACGAAGAAACACAGAAATTGCATCGGAATTAAATAGAAAAGGCACAATGCCAAATTAAGTACTAGAAGACTGACTCTTTTACTGACAATGTTTTGAACCATTCCTGCGACGCTAGATACAGATTCCGATGCTTCACTTCAGGTTTACTATATCCCTTGGACCTTCTTATTGACAATGAAACACAGATATTGCATCGAAATTAAATACAAAAGGCACAATGCCGACTTAAGTACAAGAAGACTGACTCTTCTTACTGACGATGATTTGAACCATTCCTGTGACACTAGTTAGAGTTTCCGATGCTTCAGTTCAGGTTTACTGTATCCCTCTGTCCTTCTTATTGACGACGATTCAGAGTAATTGCTTTGGAATTAAATTGACAACGGCATAATGCCGACTTAAGTACAAGAAGTCTGACTCTTCTTACTGTCTATGTTTTGAACCATTCCTGTGACACTAGTTATAGATTCCGATGCTTCACTTCAGGTTTACTGTATCCCTCTGACCTTCTTATTGAAGATGAAACACAGATAGTGCATCGGAGTTAAATACAAGAGGCACAATGCCGACTTAAGTACAAGAAGACTGACTCTTCCTACTGTCTATGTTTTGAACCATTCCTGTGACACTAGTTATAGATTTCGAAGCTTCACTTCTGGATTACTGTATCCCTCTGACCTTCTTTTTGACGATGACACACAGAAATTGGATCGGTATTAAATACAAAAGGCACAATGCCGACTTAAGTACAAGAAGACTGACTCTTCTTACTGTCTATGTTTTGAACCATTCCTGTGACACTAGTTATAGATTCCGATGCTTCACTTCAGATTTACCGTATCCCTTACCTTCTTATTGACGATGAAACACAGAAATTGCATCGGAATGAGATACAAAATGCACAATGCCGACATAAGTAAAAGAAGACTGACTCTTCTTACTGACTGTTTAGAACCTTTCCTGTGACACTAGTTATAGATTCCGATGCTTCACTTCAGGTTTACTGTATCCATCTGACCTTCTTATTGACGATGAAACCCAGAAATTGCATTGGAAGTAAATAGAAAAGTCGCAATGCCGAATTAAGTACAAGAAGACTGACCCTTCTTACTGTCTATGATTTGAACCATTCCTGTGACACTAGTTATAGATTCCGATTCTTCACTTCAGGTTTACTCTGTAACTCTGACCTTCTTATTGACGAAGAAACACAGAGATTGCATCGCAATTAAGTACAAAAGGCACAATGCCGACTTAAGTACAAGATGACTAACATTTCTTACTGTCTATGCTTTGAACCATTCCTGTGACACTAGTTATCGATTCCGATGCTTCACTTCAGGTTTACGGTATCCCTTGGACCTTCTTAATGACGAGGAAACACAGAAATGGAATCGGAATTAAATACAAAAGGCACAATGTCGACTTAAGTACAGGATGACTGACTCTTCCTACTTTCTATGCTTTGAACCATTCCTGTGACACTAGTTATAGATTCTGATGCTTCACTTCAGGTTTACTGTATCCCTCATAACCTCTTATATGCGATGGAACACAGAAATTGCATCGGAATTAAATAGAAAAGGCACAATGCCGACTTAAGTACAAGAAGACTGATTCTTCTTACTGTCTATGTTTTGAACCATTCCTGTGACCGTAGTTACAGATTCCGATGCTTCACTTCAGGTTTACTGTATCCCTCTGACCTTCTTATTGACGATGCAACGCAGAAATTACATCGGAATTAAATAGAAAAGGCACAATGCCACCTTAAGTACAAGTAGACTGACTCTTCCTACTGTCTATGTTTTGAACCAATCCTGTGTCACTAGTGACAGATTCCGATTCTTCACTTCAGGTTTACTGTATCCCTCTGACCTTCTTATTGACGATGAAACACAGAAATTGAATCTGAATTAAATACAAAAGGCACAATGCCGACTTAAGTACAAGAAGACTGATTCTTCCTACTGTGTATGTTTTGAACAATTCCTGTGACGCTAGCTACAGATTCCGATGCTCCACTTCAGGTTTACTGTATCTCTTGGACCTTCTTATTGACGATGAAACACAGATATTGCATCGGAATTAAATACAAATAGCCCAATGCCGACTTAAGTACAAGAAGACTGTCTCTTCTTACTGTCTATGATTTGAACCTTTCCTGTGACACTAGTTATAGATTCCGATGCTTCACTTCAGGTTTACTGTATCTCTCTGACCTTCTTATTGACGATGAAACACAGATATTGCATCGGAATTTAATACAAAAGGCACAATGCCGACTTAAGTACAAGAAGACTGACTCTTCTTACTGACTATGTTTTGAACTATTCCTGTGACGATAGTTACAGATTCCAATGCTTCACTTCAGGTTTACTGTATCCCTCTGACCTTCTTATTGACGATGAAACACAGTAATTGCATCGGAATTTAATTGAAAAGGGCACAATGCCGACTTAAGTACTAGAAGACTGACTCTTCTTACTGTCTATGTTTTGAACCATTCCTGTGACACTAGTTATAGATTCCGGTGCTTCACTTCAGGTTTACTGTATCCCTTGGACCTTATTATTGACGATGAAACACAGAAATTGCATCGGAATTAAATACAAAAGCCACAATGCTGACTTTAGTACAAGAAGACTGACTCTTCTTACTGACAATGTTTTGAACCATTCCTGCGACGCTAGTTACAGATTCCGATGCTTCACTTCAGGTTTACTGTATCCCTTGGACCTTCTTATTGACAATGAAACACAGATATTGCATCGAAATTAAATACAAATAGCACAATGCCGACTTAAGTACAAGAAGGCTGACTCTTCTTACTGACGATGATTTGAACCATTCCTGTGACAGTAGTTAGAGCTTCCGATGCTTCACTTCAGGTTTATTGTATCCCTCTGTCCTTCTTATTGACGACGAATCAGAGTAATTGCTTTGGAATTAAATTGAAAACGGCATAATGCCGACTTAAGTACAAGAAGTCTGACCCTTCTTACTGTCTATGTTTTGAACCATTCCTGTGACACTAGTTATAGATTCCGATGCTTCACTTCAGGTTTACTGTATCCCTCTGACCTTCTTATTGAAGATGAAACACAGATAGTGCATCGGAGTTAAATACAAGAGGCACAATGCCGACTTAAGTACAAGAAGACTGACTCTTCCTACTGTCTATGTTTTGAACCATTCCTGTGACACTAGTTATAGATTCCGATGCTTCACTTCAGATTTACTGTATCCCTAGGACCTTCTTATTGACGAAGAAGCACAGAAATTGCATCGCAATTTAATACAAAAGGCACAATGCCGACTTAAGCACAAGAAGACTGACTCTTTTTACGGACAATGTTTGAAAAATGCCTGTGACGAAAGTTACAGATTCTGATGATTCACTTCAGGTTTACTGTATCCCTTGGACCTTCATATTGTCGATGAAACACAGATTTTGCATCAGAATTAATTACAAAACGCACAATGCCGACTTAAGTTCAAGAAGACTGACTCTTCTTACCGTCTATGATTTGAACCATTCCTGTGACACTAGTTATAGATTCCGACGCTTCACTTCAGGTTTACTGTATCTCTCTGACCTTCTTATTAACGATGAAACACAGATATTGCATCGGAATTAAATACAAAAGGCACAATGCCGACTTAAGTACAAGAAGACTGACTCTTCATACTGACTATGTTTTGAACCATTCCTGTGACGATAGTTACAGATTCCGATGCTTCACTTCAGGTTTACTGTATCCCTTGGACCTTCTTATTGACGATGAAACACAGATATTGCATAGGAATTAAACCCAAAAACAGCACAATGCCGACTTAAGTACAAGATGACTGACTCTTCTTACTGACTATGTTTTGAACCATTCCTGTAACACTAGTTATAGATTCCGATGCTTCACTTCAGTGTTACTGTATCCCTTGGACTTCTTATTGGCGAAGAAACACAGATATTGCATCGGAAAAAGGAACAATGCCGACTTAAGTTTAAGAAGACTGACTCTTCTTACTGTCAATGATTTGAACCATTCCTGTGACACTAGTTATAGATAGCCGATGCTTCACTTCAGGTTTACTGTATCTCTCTGACCTTCTTATTAACGATGAAACACAGATTTTGCATCTGAATTAAATACAAAAGGCACAATGCCGACTTAAGTACAAGAAGACTGACTCTTCATACTGACTATGCTTTGAACCATTCTTGTGACGATAGTTACAGATTCCGATGCTTCACTTCAGGTTTACTGTATCCCTTGGGCTTTCTTATTGACGATGAAACGCAGAAATTGCATCGGAATTAAATCCAAAAAAAGCACAATGCCGACTTACGTACAAGAAGACTGACTCTTCTTACTGACTATGTTTTGAACCATTCCTGTGACACTAGTTATAGATTCCGATGCTTCACTTCAGATTTACTGAATCCCTTGGACCTTCTTATTGACGATGAAACACAGATATTGCATCCGAATTAAACACAAAATGCACAATGCAGACGTAAGTACTAGAAGACTGACTCTTCTTACGGACTATGTTTTGAACCATTCCTGTGACACTAGTTAGAGATTCCGATGCTTCAATTCAGGTTTACTATATTCCTCTGACCTTATTATTGACGATGAAACACAGTAATTTCATCGGAATTAAATTGAGAAGGGCACAATGCCGACTTAGGTACAAGAAGACTGACTCTTCTAACTGCCTTTGTTTTGAACCAGTCCTGTGACACCAGTTATAGATTCCGATGCTTCACTTCAGGTTTACTGTATCCCTTGGACCTTCTTATTGACGATGAAAAACAGAAATTGCATCGGAATTAAATACAAAAGCCACAAAGCCGACTTAAGCACAAGAAGACTGACTCTTCTTACTGACTATGCTTTGAACCATTCCTGTGACACTAGTTAAAGATTCCGATGCTTCACTTCAGGTTTACTGTATCCCTCTGACCTTCTTATTGAAGATGAAACACAGATAGTGCATCGGAGTTAAATACAAAAGGCACAATGCCGACTTAAGTACAAGAGGACTGACTCTTCCTACTGTCTATGTTTGAACCATTCCTGTGACACTAGTTATAGATTTCGATGCTTCACTTCTGGATTACTGTATCCCTCGGACCTTCGTATTGACGATGAAACACAGAAATTGCATCGGAATTAAATACAAAAGGCAAAATGCCGACTTAAGTACAAGAAGACAGACCCTTCTTACTGTCTATGTTTTGAACCATTCATGTGGCACTAGTTATAGATTCCGATGCTTCACTTCATATTTACTGTATCCCTTGGACCTTATTATTGACGATGAAAAACAGAAATTGCATCGGATTTAAATACAAAAGCCACAAAGCCGACTTAAGCACAAGAGGACTGACTCTTCTTACTGAGTATGCTTTGAACCATTCCTGTGACACTAGTTAAAGATTCCGATGCTTCACTTCAGGTTTACTGTATCCCTCTGACCTTCTTATTGAAGATGAAACACAGATAGTGCATGGGAGTTAAATGCAAAAGGCACAATGCCGACTTAAGTTCAAGAAGACTGACTCTTCCTACTGTCTATGTTTTGAACCATTCCTGTGACACTAGTCATAGATTTCGATGCTTCACTTCTGGATTACTGTATCCCTCTGACCTGCTTATTGACGATGCAACACAGAAATTGCATGGGAATGAAATAGAAATGGCACAATGCAGATTTAAGTACAAGAAGACTGACTCTTCCTACTGTCTATGTTTTGAACCATTCCTGTGACACTAGTTATAGAATCCGATGCTTCACTTCAGATTTACTGAATCCCTTGGACCTTCTTATTGACGATGAAACACAGATATTGCATCTGAATTAAACACAAAATGCACAATGCAGACGTAAGTACTAGAAGACTGACTCTTCTTACGGACTATGTTTGAACCATTCCTGCGACACTAGTTAGAGATTCCGATGCTTCAATTCAGGTTTACTATATTCGTCTGACCTTATTATTGACGATGAAACACAGTAATTTCATCTGAATTAAATTGAGAAGGGCACAATGCCGACTTAGGTACAAGAAGACTGACTCTTCTAACTTCCTTTGTTTGAACCATTCCTGTGACACTAGTTATAGATTCCGATGCTTCACTTCAGGTTTACTGTATCTCTCTGACCTTCTTATGAACGATGAAACACAGATTTTGCATCTGAATTAAATACAAAAGGCACAATGCCGACTTAAGTACAAGAAGACTGACTCTTCATACTGACTATGCTTTGAACCATTCTTGTGACGATAGTTACAGATTCCGATGCTTCACTTCAATTTTACTGTATCCCTTGGACTTTCTTATTGACGATGAAACACAGAAATTGCATCGGAATTAAATCCAAAAAATGCACAATGCCGACTTACGTACAAGAAGACTGACTCTTCTTACTGACTATGTTTTGAACCATTCCTGTGACACTAGTTATAGATTCCGATGCTTCACTTCAGATTTACTGAATCCCTTGGACCTTCTTATTGACGATGAAACACAGATATTGCATCTGAATTAAACACAAAAGGCACAATGCAGACGTAAGTACTAGAAGACTGACTCTTCTTACGGACTATGTTTTGAACCATTCCTGTGACACTAGTTAGAGATTCCGATGCTTCAATTCAGGTTTACTATATTCCTCTGACCTTATTATTGACGATGAAACACAGTAATTTCATCGGAATTAAATTGAGAAGGGCACAATGCCGACTTAGGTACAAGAAGACTGACTCTTATAACTGCCTTTGTTTTGTACCAGTCCTGTGACACTAGTTATAGATTCCGATGCTTCACTTCAGGTTTACTGTATCCCTTGGACCTTCTTATTGACGATGAAAAACAGAAATTGCATCGGAATTAAATACAAAAGCCACATAGCCGACTTAAGCACAAGAATACTGTCTCTTCTTACTGACTATGCTTTGAACCATTCCTGTGACACTAGTTAAAGATTCCGATGCTTCACTTCAGGTTTACTGTATCCCTCTGACCTTCTTATTGAAGATGAAACACAGATAGTGCATCGGAGTTAAATACAAAAGGCACAATGCCGACTAAAGTACAAGAAGACTGACTCTTCCTACTGTCTATGTTTTGAACCATTCCTGTGACACTAGTTACAGATTCCGATGCTTCACTTCAGGTTTACTGCATCCATTTGACCTTCTTATTGACGATGAAACACAGAAATTGCATCGAAATTTAATACAAAAAGCACAATGCCGACTTAAGTACAAGTAGACTGACTGTTCCTACTGTCTATGTTTTGAAACATTCCTGTGACACTAGTTATAGATTCCGATGCATCACTTCAGGTTTGCTGTATCCCTTGGACGTTCTTATTGACGATGAAACACAGAAATTGCATCGGAATTAAATAGAAATGGCACAATGCCGACTCAAGTACAAGAAGACTGACTCTTCTTACTGACAATGTTTAAACCATTCCTGTGACGCAAGTTACAGATACCGATGATTCACTTCAGGTTTACTGTATCCCTTGGACCTTCTTATTGGCGAACAAACACAGATATTGCATCGGAAAAAGGAACAATGCCGACTTAAGTTTAAGAAGACTGACTCTTCTTACTGTCAATGATTTGAACCATTCCTGTGACACTAGTTATAGATTCCGATGCTTCACTTCAGGTTTGCTGTATCTCTCTGACCTCCTTATTAACGATGAAACACAGATTTTGCATCTGAATTAAATACAAAAGCCACAATGCCGACTTAAGTACAAGAAGACTGACTCTTCATACTGACTATGCTTTGAACCATTCTTGTGACGATAGTTACAGATTCCGATGCTTCACTTCAGGTTTACTGTATCCCTTGGACTTTCTTATTGACGATGAAACACAGAAATTGCATCGGAATTAAATCCAAAAAAAGCACAATGCCGACTTACGTACAAGAAGACTGACTCTTCTTACTGACTAAGATTTGAACCATTCCTGTGACACTAGTTATAGATTCCGATGCTTCACTTCAGATTTACTGAATCCCTTGGACCTTCTTATTGACGATGAAACACAGATATTGCATCTGAATTAAACACTAAATGCACAATGCAGACGTAAGTACTAGAAGACTGACTCTTCTTACGGACTATGTTTTGAACCATTCCTGTGACACTAGTTAGAGATTCCGATGCTTCAATTCAGGTTTACTATATTCCTCTGACCTTATTATTGACGATGAAACACAGTAATTTCATCGGAATTAAATTGAGAAGGGCACAATGCCGACTTACCTACAAGAAGACTGACTCTTCTAACTGCCTTTGTTTTGAACCAGTCCTGTGACACTAGTTATAGATTCCGATGCTTCACTTCAGGTTTACTGTATCCCTTGGACCTTCTTATTGACGATGAAAAACAGAAATTGCATCGGAATTAAATACAAAAGCCACAAAGCCGACTTAAGCACAAGAAGACTGACTCTTCCTACTGTCTATGTTTTGAACCATTCCTGTGACACTAGTTATAGATTTCGATGCTTCACTTCTGGACTACTGTATCCCTCGGACCTTCGTATTGACGATGAAACACAGAAATTGCATCGGAATTAAGTACAAAAGGCAAAATGCCGACTTAAGTACAAGAAGACAGACTCTTCTTACTGTCTATGTTTTGAAACATTCCTGTGACACTAGTTATAGATTCCGATGCTTCACTTCATATTTACTGTATCCCTTGGACCTTCCTATTGACGATGAAAAACAGAAATTGCATCGGATTTAAATACAAAAGCCACAAAGCCGACTTAAGCACAAGAAGACTGACTCTTCTTACTGAGTATGCTTTGAACCATTCCTGTGACACTAGTTAAAGATTCCGATGCTTCACTTCAGGTTTACTGTATCCCTCTGACCTTCTTATTGAAGATTAAACACAGATAGTGCATGGGAGTTAAATACAAAAGGCACAATGCCGACTTAAGTACAAGAAGACTGACTCTTCCTACTGTCAATGCTTTGAACCATTCCTGTGACACTAGTCATAGATTTCGATGCTTCACTTCTGGATTACTGTATCCCTCTGACCTGCTTATTGACGATGCAACACAGAAATTGCATCGGAATTAAATAGAAATGGCACAATGCCGATTTAAGTACAAGAAGACTGACTCTTCCTACTGTCTATGTTTTGAACCATTCCTGTGACACTACTTATAGATTCCGATGCTTCACTTCAGGTTTACTGTATCCCTTGGACCTTCTTATTGACGATGAAACACAGATATTGCGTCGCAATCTAATACAAAAGGCACAATGCCGACTTAAGTACAAGAAGACTGACTCTTCTTACTGACAATGTTTGAAAAATGCCTGTGACGCAAGTTACAGATTCTGATGATTCACTTCAGCTTTACTGTATCCCTTGGACCTTCTTATTGACGGTGAAACACAGATTTTGCATCAGAATTAATTACAAAAGGCACAATGCCGACTTAAGTACAAGAAGACTGACTCTTCTTACCGTCTATGATTTGAACCATTCCTGTGACACTACTTATAGATTCCGACGCTTCACTTCAGGTTTACTGTATCTCTCTGACCTTCTTATTAACGATGAAAAACAGATATTGCATCGGAATTAAATACAAAAGGCACAATGCCGACTTAAGTACAAGAAGACTGACTCTTCACACTGACTATGTTTTGAACCATTCCTGTGACGATAGTTACAGATTCCGATGCTTCACTTCAGGTTTACTGTATCCCTTGGACCTTCTTATTGACGATGAAACACAGAAATTGCATAGGAATTAAATCCAAAAGAAGCACAATGCCGACTTAAGTACAAGAAGACTGACTCTTCTTACTGACTATGTTTTGGACCATTCCTGTGACACTAGTTATAGATTCCGATGCTTCACTTTAGGTTTACTGTATCCCCTGGACCTTCTAATTGACGATGAAACACAGATATTGCATCGGAATTAAACACAAAGGGCACAATGCCGACGTAAGTACTAGAAGACTGACTCTTCTTACTGACTATGTTTGAACCATTCCTGTGACACTAGTTAGAGATTCCGATGCCTCACTTCAGGTTTACTATATTCCTCTTACCTAATTATTGACGATGAAACACAGTAATTTCATGGGAATTAAATTGAAAAGGGCACAATGCTGACTTAAGTACAAGAAGACTGAGTCTTCTTACTGTTTTTGTTTTGAACCATTCATGTGACACTTGTTACAGATTCCGATGCTTCACTTCAGGTTTACTATATCCCTTGGACCTTCTTATTGACGATGAAAAACAGAAATTGCATCGGAATTAAATACAAAAGCCACAAAGCCGAATGAAGCACAAGATGACTGACTCTTCTTACTGACTATGCTTTGAACCATTCCTGTGACACTAGTTAAAGATTCCGATGCTTCACTTCAGGTTAACTGTATCCCTCTGACCTTCTTATTGAAGATGAAACACAGATAGTGCATCGGGGTTAAATACAAAAGGCACAATGCCGACTTAAGTACAAGAAGACTGACTCTTCCTACTGTCTATGTTTTGAACCATTTCTGTGACACTAGTTATAGATTTCGATGCTTCACTTCTCGATTACTGTATCACTCTGACCTTCTTTGTGACGATGAAACACAGAAATTGGATCGGAATTAAATACAAAAGGGACAATGCCGACTTAAGTACAAGAAGACTGACTCTTCTTACTGTCTATGTTTTGAACCATTCCTGTGACACTAGTTATAGATTCCGATGCTTCACTTCAGATATACTGTATCCCTTGGACCATCCTGTTGACGATGAAACAAAGAAATTGCATCGGAATTAAATACACAAGGCACAATGCCGACTTAAGTACAAGAAGACTGACTCTTCCTACTGTCTATGTTTTGAACCATTTCTGTGATACTAGTTACAGATTCCGATGCTTCACTTCAGGTTTACTGTATCCATCTGACCTTCTTATTGACGATGAAACACAGAAATTGCATTGAAATTTAATACAAAAGACACAATGCCGACTTAAGTACAAGTAGACTGACTCTTCCTACTGTCTATGTTTTGAAACATTCCTGTGACACTAGTTATAGATTCCGATGCTTCACTTCAGGTTTACTGTATCCCTTGGACCTTCTTATTGACGATGAAACACAGAGATTGCATCGGAATTAAATAGAAAAGGCACGATGCCGACTTAAGTACAAGAAGACTGACTCTTCTTACTGACAATGTTTAAACCATTCCTGTGACGCAAGTTACAGATTCCGATGATTCACTTCAGGTTTACTGTATCCCTTGAACCTTCTTATTGGCGAAGAAACACAGATATTGTATCGGAAAAAGGCACAATGTCGACTTAAGTTTAAGAAGACTGACTCTTCTTACTGTCAATGATTTGAACCGTTCCTGTGACACTAGTTATAGATTCCGATGCTTCACTTCAGGTTTACTGTATCTCTCTTACCTTCTTATTAACGATGAAACTCAGATATTGCATCTGAATTAAGTACAAAAGGCACATTGCCGACTTAAGTACAAGAAGACTGAATTTTCATACTGACTATGCTTTGAACCATTCTTGTGACGATAGTTACAGATTCCGATGCTTCACTTCAGGTTTACTGTATCCCTTGGACCTTCTTATTGACGATGAAACACAGAAATTGCATCGGAATTAAATCCAAAAAAAGCACAATGCCGACTTACGTACAAGAAGACTGACTCTTCTTACTGACTATGTTTTGAACCATTCCTGTGACACTAGTTATAGAATCCGATGCTTCACTTCAGGTTTACTGTATCCCTTGGACCTTCTTATTGACGATGAAACACAGATATTGCATCGGAATTAAACACAAAATGCACAATGCAGACGTCAGTACTAGAAGACTGACTCTTCTTACGGACTATGTTTTGAACCATTCCTGTGACACTAGTTAGAGATTCCGATGCTTCAATTCAGGTTTACTATATTCCTCTGACCTTATTATGGACGATGAAACACAGTAACTTCATCGGAATTAAATTGAGAACTGCACAATGCCGACTTAGGTACAAGAAGACTGACTCTTCTAACTGCCTTTGTTTTGAACCATTCCTGTGACACTAGTTATAGATTCCGATGCTTCACTTCAGGTTTACTGTATCCCTTGGACCTTCTTATTGACGATGAAAAACAGAAATTGCATCGGAATTAAATACAAAAGCCACAAAGCCGACTTAAGCACAAGAAGACTAACTCTTCTTACTGACTATGCTTTGAACCATTCCTGTGACACTAGTTAAAGATTCCGATGCTTCACTTCAGGTTTACTGTATCCCTCTGACCTTCTTATTGACGATGAAACACAGATAGTGCATCGGAGTTAAATACAAAAGGCACAATGCCGACTTAAGTACAAGAAGACTGACTCTTCCTACTGTCTATGTTTTGAACCATTCCTGTGACACTAGTTATAGATTTCGATGCTTCACTTCTGGATTACTGTATCCCTCTGACCTTCTTTTTGACGATGAAACACAGAAATTGGATCGGAATATAATACAAAAGGCACAATGCCCACGTAAGTACAAGAAGACTGACTCTTCCTACTGTCTATGTTTTGAACCATTCCTGTGACACTAGTTATAGATTCCGTTGCTTCACTTCAGATTTACTGTATCCCTTGGACCTTCCTTTTGACGATGAAACACAGAAATTGCATCGGAATTAAATACAAAATGCACATTGCCGACATAAGTACAAGGAGACTGACTCTTCTTACTGACTGTTTTCAACCATTCCTGTGACACTAGTTATAGATTCCGATGCTTCACTTCAGGTTTACTGTATCCATCGGACCTTCTTATTGACGATGAATAACAGAAATTGCATCGGAATTAAATAGAAAAGGCACAATGCCGACTTAAGTACAAGAAGAATGACCTTTCTTACTGTCTATGATTTGAACCATTCCTGTGACACTAGTTATAGATTCCGATGCTTCACTTCAAGTGAACTGTATCCCTTCGACCTTCTTATTGACGAAGAAACACAGAAATTGCATCGGAACTAAATACAAAAGGCACAATGCCGACATAAGTACAAGAAGACTGACTCTTCTTACTAACGATGTTTTGAACCATTCCTGTGACACTAGTTAGAGCTTCCGATGCTTCACTTCAGGTTTACTGTATCCCTCTGACCTTCTTATTGACGATGAAACACAGTAATTGCGTCGGAAATAAATTGAAAAGGGCATATTGCCGACTTAGGTACAAGAAGTCTGACTTTTCTTACTGTCTATGTTTTGAACCATTCCTGTGACACTAGTTATAGATTCCGATGCTTCACTTCAGGTTTACTGTATCCATTGGAATTTCTTATTGATGATGAAACACAGAAATTGCATCGGAATTAAATACAAAAGGCACAATGCCGACTTAACTACAAGAAGACTGAGTCTTCTTACTGACTATGTTTTGAACCATTCCTGTGACACTAGTTATAGATTGCGATGCCTCACTTCAGGTATACTGTATCCCTCTGACTTTCTTATTGACGATGAAACACAGAAATTGCATCGGAATTAAATACAAAAGCCACAAAGCCGACTTAGGCAACAGAAGACTGACTCTTCTTACTGACTATGCTTTGAACCATTCCTGTGACACTAGTTAAAGATTCCGATGCTTCACTTCAGGTTTACTGTATCCCTCTGACCTTCTAATTGAAGATGAAACACAGATAGTGCATCGGAGTTAAATACCAAAGGCACAATGCCGACTTAAGTACAAGAAGACTGACTCTTCCTGCGGTCTATGTTTTGAACCATTCCTGTGACACTAGTTATAGATTTCGATGCTTCACTTCTGGATTACTGTATCCCTCTGACCTTCTTTTTGACGATGAAACACAGAAATTGGATCGGAATTAAATACAAAAGGCACAATGCCGACTTAAGTACAAGAAGACTGACTCTTCTTACTGTCTATGTTTTGAACCATTCCTGTGACACTAGTTATAGATTCCGATGCTTCACTTCAGATTTACTGTATCCCTTGGACCTTCCTATTGACGATGAAAAACAGAAATTGCATCGGATTTAAATACAAAAGCCAACAAGCCGACTTAAGCACAAGAAGACTGACTCTTCTTACTGAGTATGCTTTGAACCATTCCTGTGACTCTAGTTAAAGATTCCGATGCTTCACTTCAGGTTTACTGTATCCCTTGGACCTTCCTATTGACGATGAAACACAGATATTGCATCGGAATTAAATACAAAAGCCACAATGCCGACTTAAGTACAAGAAGACTGACTCTTCTTACTAACGATGTTTTGAACCATTCCTGTGACACTTGTTAGAGCTTCCGATGCTTCACTTCAGGTTTACTGTATCCCTCTGACCTTCTTATTGACGATGAAACACAGTAATTGCGTCGGAAATAAATTGAAAATGGCATAATGCCGACTTAGGTACAAGAAGTCTGACTTTTCTTACTGTCTATGTTTTGAACCATTCCTGTGACACTAGTTATAGATTCCGATGCTTCACTTCAGGTTTACTGTATCCCTTGGACCTTCTTATTGATGATGAAACACAGAAATTGCATCGGAATTAAATACAAAAGGCACAATGCCGACTTAACTACAAGAAGACTGACTCTTCTTACTGACTATGTTTTGAACCATTCCTGTGACACTAGTTATAGATTGCGATGCCTCTCTTCAGGTATACTGTATCCCTCTGACTTTCTTATTGACGATGAAACACAGAAATTGCATCGGAGTTAAATACAAAATGCACAATGCCGACTTAAGTACATGTAGACTAACTCTTCCTACTGTCTATGTTTAGAACCATTCCTGTGACACTAGTTAGAGCTTCCGATGCTTCACTTCAGGTTTACTGTATCCCTCGGACCTTCTTATTGACGTTGAAACACAGTATTTGCGTCGGAAATAAATTGAAAAGGGCATAATGCCGACTTAGGTACAAGAAGTCTGACTTTTCTTACTGTCTATGTTTTGAACCATTCCTGTGACACTAGTTATAGATTCCGATGCTTCACTTCAGGTTTACTGTATCCCTTGGACCTTCTTATTGATGATGAAACACAGAAATTGCATCGGAATTAAATACAAAAGGCACAATGCCGACTTAACTACAAGAAGACTGACTCTTCTTACTGACTATGTTTTGAACCATTCCTGTGACACTAGTTATAGATTGCGATGCCTCACTTCAGGTATACTGTATCCCTCTGACTTTCGTATTGACGATGAAACACAGACATTGCATCGGAATTAAATACATAAGACACAAAGCCGACTTAAGCACAAGAAGACTGACTCTTCTTAGTGACTATGCTTTGAACCATTCCTGTGACACTTGTTAAAGATTCCGATGCTTCACTTCAGGTTTACTGTATCCCTCTGACCGTCTAATTGAAGATGAAACACAGAAAGTGCATCGGAGTTAAATACAAAAGGCACAATGCCGACTTAAGTACAAGCAGAGTGACTCTTCCTACTGTCTATGTTTTGAACCATTCCTGTGACACTAGTTATAGAATTCGATGCTTCACTTCTGGATTACTGTATCCCTCTGACCTTCTTTTTGACGATGAAACACAGAATTTGGATCGGAATTAAATACAAAAGGCACAATGCCGACATAAGTACAAGAATACTGACTCTTCTTACTGTCTATGTTTTGAACCATTCCTGTGACACTAGTTATAGATTCCGATGCTTCACTTCAGATTTACTGTATCCCTTGGTCCTTCCTATTGACGATGAAAAACAGAAATTGCATCGGATATAAATACGAAAGCCACAAAGCCGACTTAAGCAGAAGAAGACTGACTCTTCTTACTGAGTATGCTTTGAACCATTCCTGTGACACTAGTTAAAGATTCCGATGCTTCACTTCAGGTTTACTGTATCCCTCTGACCTTCTTATTGAAGATGAAACACAGATACTGCATCGGTGTTAAATACAAAAGGCACGATGCCGACTTAAGTACAAGAAGACTGACTCTTCCTACTGTCTATGTTTTGAACCATTCCTGTGACACTAGTTATAGATTTCGATGCTTCACTTCTGGATTACTGTATACCTCTGACCTTCTTTTTGACGATGAAACACAGAAATTGGATCAGAGGTAAATACAAAAGGCACAATGCCGACTTAAGTACAAGAAGACTGACTGTTCTTACTGTCTATGCTTTAAACCATTCCTGTGACACTAGTTATAGATTCCGATGCTTCACTTCAGATTTACTGTATCCCTTGGACCTTCCTATTGACGATGAAACACAGAAATTGCATCGGAATTAAATACAAAATGCACATTGCCGACATAAGTACAAGAAGACTGACTCTTCTTACTGACTGCTTTGGACCATTCCTGTGACACTAGTTATAGATTCCGATGCTTCAATTCAGGTTTACAGTATCCATCTGACCTTCTTATTGACGATGAATCACAGAAATTGCAACGGAATTAAATAGAAAAGGCACAATGCCGACTTAAGTACAAGAAGACTGACCCTTCTTACTGTCTATTATTTGAACCATTCCTGTGACACTAGTTATAGATTCCGATGCTTCACTTCAGGTGAACTGTATCCCTTGCACCTTCTTATTGACGATGAAACACAGAAATTGCATCGGAATTAAATACAAAAGGCACAATGCCGACTTAACTACAAGAAGAGTGACTCTTCTTACTGACTATGTTTTGAACCATTCCTGTGACACTAGTTATAGATTGCGATGCCTCACTTCAGGTATACTGTATCCCTCTGACTTTCTTATTGACGATGAAACACAGAAATTGCATCGGAGTTAAATACAAAATGCACAATGCCGACTTAAGTACATGTAGACTAACTCTTCCTACTGTCTATGTTTAAAACCATTCCTGTGACACTAGTTAGAGCTTCTGATGCTTCACTTCAGGTTTACTGTATCCCTCTGACCTTCTTATTGACGATGAAACACAGTATTTGCGTCGGAAATAAATTGAAAAGACCATAATGCCGACTTAGGTACAAGAAGTCTGACCTTTCTTACTGTCTATGTTTTGACCCATTCCTGTGACACTAGTTATAGATTCCGATGCTTCACTTCAGGTTTACTGTATCCCTTGAACCTTCTTATTGATGATGAAACACAGAAATTGCATCGGAATTAAATACAAAAGGCACAATGCCGACCTAACTACAAGAAGACTGACTCTTCTTACTGACTATGTTTTGAACCATTCCTGTGACACTAGTTATAGATTGCGATGCCTCACTTCAGGTATGCTGTATCCCTCTGACTTCTAATTGATGATGAAACACAGACAGTGCATCGGAGTTAAATGCAAAAGCCACAATGCCGACTTAAGTACAAGAATACTGACTCTTCCTACTGTCTATGTTTTGAACCATTCCTGTGACACTAGTTATAGATTTCGATGCTTCACTTCTGGATTACTGTATCCCTCTGACCTTCCTTTTGACGATGAAACACAGAAATTGGATCGGAATTAAATACAAAAGGCACAATGCCGACTTAAGTACAAGAAGACTGACTCTTCTTACTGTCTATGTTTTGAACCATTCCTGTGACACTAGTTATAGATTCTGATGCTTCACTTCAGATTTACTGTATCCCTTGGACCTTCCTATTGACGATGAAAAACAGAAATTGCATCGGATTTAAATACAAAAGCCACAAAGCCGACTTAAGCACAAGAAGACTGACTCTTCTTACTGAGTATGCTTTGAACCATTCCTGTGACACTAGTTAAAGATTCCGATGCTTCACTTCAGGTTTACTGTATCCCTCTGACCTTCTTATTGAAGATGAAACACAGATAGTGCATCGGAGTTAAATACAAAAGGCACAATGCCGACTTAAGTACAAGAAGACTGACTCTTCTTACTGTCTATGCTTTGAACCATTCCAGTGTCACTAGTTATAGATTCCGATGCTTCACTTCAGATTTACTGTATCCCTTGGACCTTCCTATTGACGATGAAACACAGAAATTGCATCGGAATTAAATACAAAATGCACATTGCCGACAAAAGTACAAGAAGACTGACTCTTTTTACTGACTGTTTTGAACCGTTCCTGTGACACTAGTTATAGATTCCGATGCTTAACTTCAGGTTTACTGTATACATCTGACCTTCTTATTGACGATGAATCACAGAAATTGCATCGGAATTAAAAAGAAAAGGCACAATGCCGACTTAAGTACAAGAAGACTGACCCTTCTTACTGTCTATGATTTGAAAGATTCCTGTGACACTAGTTATAGATTCCGATGCTTCACTTCAAGTGAACTGTATCCCTTGGACCTTCTTATTGACGATGAAAAACAGAAATTGCATCGGAATTAAATACAAAAGGCACAATACCGACTTAAGTACAAGAAGACTGACTCTTCCTACTGACAATGTTTTGAACCATTCCTGCGACGCTAGTTACAGATTCCGATGCTTCACATCAGGTTTACTGTATCCCTTGGACCTTCCTATTGACGATGAAACACAGTTTTTGCATCGGAATTAAATACAAAAGGCACAATGCCGACTTAAGTACAAGGAGACTGACTCTTCTTACTAACGATGTTTGAACCATTCCTGTGACACTAGTTAGAGCTTCCGACGCTTCACTTCAGGTTTACTGTATCCCTCTGACCTTCTTATTGACGATGAAACACAGTAATTGCGTCGGAAATAAATTGAAAAGGGCATAATGGCGACGAAGGTACAAGAAGTCTGACTTTTCTTACTGTCTATGTTTTGAACCATTCCTGTGACACTAGTTATAGATTCCGATGCTTCACTTCAGGTTTACTGTATCCCTTGGACCTTCTTATTGATGATGAAACACAGAAATTGCATCGGAATTAAATACAAAAGGCACAATGCCGACTTAACTACAAGAAGACTGACTCTTCTTACTGACTATGTTTTGAACCATTCCTGTGACACTAGTTATAGATTGCGATGCTTCACTTCAGGTATACTGTATCCCTCTGACTTTCTTATTGACGATGAAACACAGAAATTGCATCGGAGTTAAATACAAAATGCACAATGCCGACTTAAGTACATGTAGACTAACTCTTCCTACTGTCTATGTTTAGAAACATTCCTGTGACACTAGTTATAGATTCCGATGCTTCATTTCAGGTTTTCTGTATCCCTTATACCTTCTTATTGACGATGAAACACAGAAATTGCATCGGAATTAAATACAAAAGGCACAATGCCGACTTATGTACAAGAAGACTGACACTTCCTACTGTCTTTGCTTTGAACCATTCCTGTGACACTAGTTATTGATTCCGATGCTACACTTCAGGTTTACTGTATCACTCTGACCTTCTTATTGACGATGGAACACAGAAATTGCATCGGAATTAAATACAAAAGGCACAATGCTAACTTAAGTACTAGAAGACTGACTCATCATACTGACTGTTTTGAACCATTCCTGTGACACTAGTTATGGATTCCGATGCTTCACTTCATTTTTACTGTATCCCTTGGACCTTCTTATTGGCGATGAAACACAGATATTGCATCGGAATTAAATACAAAAGGCACGATGCCGACTTAAGTACAAGAAGACTGACTCTTCTTACTGTCTATGCTATGAACCATTCCTGTGACACTAGTTATAGATTCCGATGCTTCACTTCAGATTTACTGTATCCCTTGGACCTTCCTATTGACGATGAAACACAGAAATTGCATCGGAATTAAATACAAAATGCACATTGCCGACATAAGTACAAGAAGACTGACTCTTCTTACTGACTGTTTTGAACCATTCCTGTGACACTAGTTATAGATTCCGATGCTTCAATTCAGGTTTACTGTATCCATCTGACCTTCTTATTGACGATGAATCACAGAAATTGCATCGGAATTATATAGAAAAGACACAATGCCGACTTAAGAACAAGAAGACTGACCCTTCTTACTGTCTATTATTTGAACCATTCCTGTGACACTAGTTATAGATTCCGATGCTTCACTTCAGGTGAACTGTATCCCTTGGACCTTCTTATTGACGATGAAACACAGAAATTGCATCGGAATTAAATACAAAAGGCACAATGCCGACTTAACTACAAGAAGACTGACTCTTCTTACTGACTATGTTTTGAACCATTCCTCTGACACTAGTTATAGATTGCGATGCCTCACTTCAGGTATACTGTATCCCTCTGACTTTCTTATTGACGATGAAACACAGAAATTGCATCGGAGTTAAATATAAAATGCACAATGCCGACTTAAGTACATGTAGACTAACTCTTCCTAGTGTCTATGTTTAGAACCATTCCTGTGCCACTAGTTAGAGCTTCCGATGCTTCACTTCATTTTTACTGTATCCCTTGGACCTTCGTATTGGCGATGAAACACAGATATTGCATCGGAATTAAATACAAAAGGCACAATGCCGCCTTAAGTACAAGAAGAATGACTCTTCTTACTGTCTATGATTTGACCATTCCTGTGAGACTAGTTATAGATTCCGAAGCTTCACTTCAGGTTTACTGTATCTCCCTGACCTTCTTATTAACGATGAAACACAGATATTGCATCTGAATTAAATACAAAAGGCACCATGCCGACTTAAGTACAAGAAGACTGACTCTTCATACTGACTATGCTTTGAACCATTCCTGTGACGATAGTTACAGATTCCGATGCTTCACGTCAGGTTTACTGTATCCCTTGGACCTTCTTATTGACGATGAAACACAGAAATTGCATCGGAATTAAATCCAAAAAAAGCACAATGCCGACTGAAGTACAAGAAGACTGACTCTTCTTACTGACTATGTTTTGAACCATTCCTGTGACACTGGTTATGGATTCCGATGCTTCACTTCAGGTTTACTGTATCCCTTGGACCTTCTTATTGACGATAAAACACAGATATTGCATCGGAATTAAACACAAAAGGCACAATGCCGACGTAAGTACTACAAGACTGACTCTTCTTACTAACGATGTTTTGAACCATTCCTGTGACACTAGTTAGAGCTTCCGACGCTTCACTTCAGGTTTACTGTATCCCTCTTACCTTCTTATTGACGATGAAACACAGTAATTGCGTCGGAAATAAATTGAAAAGGGCATAATGCCGACGAAGGTACAAGAAGTCTGACTTTTCTTACTGTCTATGTTTTGAACCATTCCTGTGACACTAGTTATAGATTCCGATGCTTCACTTCAGGTTTACTGTATCCCTTGGACCTTCTTATTGATGATGAAACACAGAAATTGCATCGGAATTAAATACAAAATTCACAATGCCGACTTAACTACAAGAAGACTGACTCTTCTTACTGACTATGTTTTGAACCATTCCTGTGACACTAGTTATAGATTGCGATGCCTCACTTCAGGTATACTGTATCCCTCTGACTTTCTTATTGACGATGAAACACAGAAATTGCATCGGAGTTAAATACAAAATGCACAATGCCGACTTAAGTACATGTAGACTAACTCTTCCTACTGTCTATGTTTAGAAACATTCCTGTGACACTAGTTATAGATTCCGATGCTTCATTTCAGGTTTTCTGTATCCCTTATACCTTCTTATTGACGATGAAACACAGAAATTGCATCGGAATTAAATACAAAAGGCACAACGCCGACTTAAGTACAAGAAGACTGACCTTTCTTACTGTCTATGCTTAGAACCATTCCTGTGAAACTAGTTATAGATTCCGATGCTTCACTTCAGGTTTGCTGTATCCCTTGGACCTTCTTATTGACGATGAAGTACAGAAATTGCATCGGAATTAAATACAAATGGCACAATGCCGACTTATGTACAAGAAGACTGACACTTCCTACTGTCTTTGCTTTGAACTATTCCTGTGACACTAGTTATTGATTCCGATGCTACACTTCAGGTTTACTGTATCCCTCTGACCTTCTTATTGACGATGAAACACAGAAATTGCATCGGAATTAAATGCAAAATGCACAATGCTGTCTTAAGTACTAGAAGACTGACTCATCATACTGACTGATTTGAACCATTCCTGTGACACTAGTTATGGATTCCGATGCTTCACTTCATTTTTACTGTATCCCTTGGACCTTCTTATTGGCGATGAAACACAGATATTGCATCGGAATTAAATACAAAAGGCACGATGCCGACTTAAGTACAAGAAGACTGACTCTTCTTACTGTCTATGCTTTGAACCATTCCTGTGACACTAGTTATAGATTCCGATGCTTCACTTCAGATTTACTGTATCCCTTGGACCTTCCTATTGACGATGAAACACAGAAATTGCATCGGAATTAAATACAAAATGCACATTGCCGACATAAGTACAAGAAGACTGACTCTTCTTACTGACTGTTTTGAACCATTCCTGTGACACTAGTTATAGATTCCGATGCTTCAATTCAGGTTTACTGTATCCATCTGACCTTCTTATTGACGATGAATCACAGAAATTGCATCGGAATTATATAGAAAAGGCACAATGCCGACTTAAGTACAAGAAGACTGACCCTTCTTACTGTCTATTATTTGAACCATTCCTGTGACACTAGTTATAGATTCCGATGCTTCACTTCAGGTGAACTGTATCCCTTGGACCTTCTTATTGACGATGAAACACAGAAATTGCATCGGAATTAAATACAAAAGGCACAATGCCGACTTAACTACAAGAAGACTGACTCTTCTTACTGACTATGTTTTGAACCATTCCTGTGACACTAGTTATAGATTGCGATGCCTCACTTCAGGTATACTGTATCCCTCTAACTTTCTTATTGACGATGAAACACAGAAATTGCATCGGAGTTAAATACAAAATGCACACTGCCGACTTAAGTACATGTAGACTAACTCTTCCTACTGTCTATGTTTAGAACCATTCCTGTGACACTAGTTAGAGCTTCCGATGCTTCACTTCAGGTTTACTGTATCCCTCTGACCTTCTTATTGACGATGAAACACAGTATTTGCGTCGGAAATACATTGAAAAGACCATAAAGCCGACTTAGGTACAAGAAGTCTGACTTTTCTTACTGTCTATGTTTTGACCCATTCCTGTGACACTAGTTATAGATTCCGATGCTTCACTTCAGGTTTACTGTATCCCATGAACCTTCTTATTGATGATGAAACACAGAAATTGCATCGGAATTAAATACAAAAGGCACAATGCCGACCTAACTACAAGAAGACTGACTCTTCTTACTGACTATGTTTTGAACCATTCCTGTGACACTAGATATAGATTGCGATGCCTCACTTCAGGTATACTGTATCCCTCTGACTTTCTTATTGACGATGAAACACAGAAATTGCATCGGAATTAAATACAAAAGCCACAAAGCCGACTTAAGCACATGAAGACTGACTCTTCTTACTGACTATGCTTTGAACCATTCCTGTGACACTAGTTAAAGATTCCGATGCTTCACTTCAGGTTTACTGTATCCCTCTGACTTCTAATTGAAGATGAAACACAGACAGTGCATCGGAGTTAAATACAAAAGGCACAATGCCGACTTGAGTACAAGAATACTGACTCTTCCTACTGTCTATGTTTTGAACCATTCCTGTGACACTAGTTATAGATTTCGATGCTTCACTTCTGGATTACTGTATCCCTCTGACCTTCCTTTTGACGATGAAACACAGAAATTGGATCGGAATTAAATACAAAAGGCACAATGCCGACTTAAGTACAAGAAGACTGACTCTTCTTACTGTCTATGTCTTGAACCATTCCTGTGACACTAGTTATAGATTCCGATGCTTCACTTCAGATTTACTGTATCCCTTGGACCTTCCTATTGACGATGAAAAACAGAAATTGCATCGGATTTAAATACAAAAGCCACAAAGCCGACTTAAGCACAAGAAGACTGACTCTTCTTACTGAGTATGCTTTGAACCATTCCTGTGACACTAGTTAAAGATTCCGATGCTTCACTTCAGGTTTACTGTATCCCTCTGACCTTCTTGTTGAAGATGAAACACAGATAGTGCATCGGAGTTAAATACAAAAGGCACAATGCCGACTTAAGTCCAAGAAGACTGACTCTTCTTACTGTCTATGCTTTGAACCATTCCTGTGTCACTAGTTATAGATTCCGATGCTTCACTTCAGATTTACTGTATCCCTTGGACCTTCCTATTGACGATGAAACACAGAAATAGCATCGGAATTAAATACAAAATACACATTGCCGACAAAAGTACAAGAAGACTGACTCTTTTTACTGACTGTTTTGAACCATTCCTGTGACACTAGTTATAGATTCCGATGCTTCACTTCAGGTTTACTGTATACATCTGACTTTCTTATTGACGATGAAACACAGAAATTGCATCGGAATTAAATACAAAAGGCACAATACCGACTTAAGTACAAGAAGACTGACTCTCCCTAATGACAATGATTTGAACCATTCCTGCGACGCTAGTTACAGATTCCGATGCTTCACATCAGGTTTACTGTATCCCTTGCACCTTCCTATTGACGATGAAACACAGATATTGCATCGGAATTAAATACAAAAGGCACAATGCCGACTTAAGTACAAGAAGACTGACTCTTCTTACTAACGATGATTTGAACCATTCCTGTGACACTAGTTAGAGCTTCCGACGCTTCACTTCAGGTTTACTGTATCCCTCTGACCTTCTTATTGACGATGAAACACAGTAATTGCGTCGGAAATAAATTGAAAAGGGCATAATGCCGGCTAAGGTACAAGAAGTCTGACTTTTCTTACTGTCTATGTTTTGAACCATTCCTGTGACACCAGTTACAGATTCCGATGCTTCACTTCTGGTTTACTGTATCCCTTGGACCTTCTTATTGATGATGAAACACAGATATTGCATCGGAATGAAATACAAAAGGCACAATGCCGACTTAACTACAAGAAGACTGATTCTTCTTACTGACTATGTTTTGAACCATTCCTGTGACACTAGTTATAGATTGCGATCCCTCACTTCAGGTATACTGTATCCCTCTGACTTTCTTATTGACGATGAAACACAGAAATTGCATCGGAGTTAAATACAAAATACACAATGCCGACTTAAGTACATGTAGACTAACTCATCCTACTGTCTACGTTTAGAAACATTCCTGTGACACTAGTTATAGATTCCGATGCTTCATTTCAGGTTTTCTGTATCCCTTATACCTTCTTATTGACGATGAAACACAGAAATTGCATCGGAATTAAATACAAAAGGCACAACGCCGACTTAAGTACAAGAAGACTGACCTTTCTTACTGTCTATGCTTAGAACCATTCCTGTGAAACTAGTTATAGATTCCGATGCTTCACTTCAGGTTTGCTGTATCCCTTGGACCTTCTTATTAACGAAGAACCACAGAAATTGCATCGGAATTAAATACAAAAGGCACAATGCCGACTTATGTACAAGAAGACTGACACTTCCTACTGTCTTTGCTTTGAACCATTCCTGTGACACTAGTTATTGATTCCGATGCTACACTTCAGGTTTACTGTATCCCTCTGACCTTCTTATTGACGATGAAACACAGAAATAGCATCGGAATTAAATACAAAAGGCACAATGCTGACTTAAGTACTAGAAGACTGACTCTTCATACTGACTGGTTTGAACCATTATTGTGACACTAGTTATGGATTCCGATGCTTCACTTCATTTTTACTGTATCCCTTGGACCTTCTTATTGGCGATGAAACGCAGATATTGCATCGGAATTAAATACAAAAGGCACAATGCCGACTTAAGTACAAGAAGACTGACTCTTCTTACTGTCTATGATTTGAACCATTCCTGTGACACTAGTTATAGATTCCGATGCTTCACTTCAGGTTTACTGTATCTCCCTGACCTTCTTATTAACGATGAAACACAGATATTGCATCTGAATTAAATACAAAAGGCACCATGCCGACTTAAGTACAAGAAGACTGACTCTTCATACTGACTATGTTTTGAACCATTCCTGTGACGATAGTTACAGATTCCGATGCTTCACTTCAGGTTTACTGTACCCCTTGGACCTTCTTATTGACGATGAAACACAGAAATTGCATCGGAATTAAATCCAAAAAAAAGCACAATGCCGACTTAAGTACAAGAAGACTGACTCTTCTTACTGACTATGTTTTGAACCATTCCTGTGACACTGGTTATTGATTCCGATGCTTCACTTCAGGACTACTGTATCCCTTGGACCTTCTTATTGACGATGAAACACAGATATTGCATCGGAATTAAACACAAAAGGCACAATGCCGACGTAACTACTACAAGACTGACTCTTCTTACTAACGATGTTTTGAACCATTCCTGTGACACTAGTTAGAGCTTCCGACGCTTCACTTCAGGTTTACTGTATCCCTCTGACCTACTTATTGACGATGAAACACAGTAATTGCGTCGGAAATAAATTGAAAGGGGCATAATGCCGACGAAGGTACAAGAAGTCTGACTTTTCTTACTGTCTATGTTTTGAACAATTCCTGTGAAACTAGTTATAGATTCCGATGCTTCACTTCAGGTTTACTGTATCCCTTGGACCTTCTTATTGATGATGAAACACAGAAATTGCATCGGAACTAAATACAAAAGGCACAACGCCGACTTAAGTACAAGAAGACTGACCTTACTTACTGTCTATGCTTAGAACCATTCCTGTGACACTAGTTATAGATTCCGATGCTTCACTTCAGGTTTACTGTATCTCCCTGACCTTCTTATTAACGATGAAACACAGAAAATGCATCTGAATTAAATACAAAAGGCACAATGCCGACTTAAGTACAAGAAGACTGACTCTTCATACTGACTATGCTTTGAACCATTCCTGTGACGATAGTTACAGATTCCGATGCTTCACTTCAGGTTTACTGTATCCCTTGGACCTTCTTATTGACGATGAAACACAGAAATTGCATCGGAATTAAATCCAAAAAAAGCACAATGCCGACTTAAGTACAAGAAGACTGACTTTTCTTACTGTCTATGTTTTGAACCATTCCTGTGAGACTAGTTATAGATTCCGATGCTTCACTTCAGGTTTACTGTATCCCTTGGACCTTCTTATTGATGATGAAACACAGAAATTGCATCGGAATTAAATACAAAAGGCACAATGCCGACTTAACTACAAGAAGACAGACTCTTCTTACTGACTATGTTTTGAACCATTCCTGTGACACTAGTTATAGATTGCGATGCCTCGCTTCAGGTATACTGTATCCCTCTGACTTTCGTATTGACAATGAAACACAGAAGTTGCATCGGAGTTAAATACAAAATGCACAATGCCGACTTAAGTACATGTAGACTAACTCTTCCTACTGTCTATGTTTAGAAACATTCGTGTGACACTAGTTATAGATTCCGATGCTTCACTTCAGGTTTGCTGTATCCCTTGGACCTTCTTATTGACGATGAACAACAGAAATTGCATCGGAATTAAATACAAAAGGCACAATGCCGACTTATGTACAAGAAGACTGACACTTCCTACTGTCTTTGATTTGAACCATTCCTGTGACACTAGTTATTGATTCCGATGCTACACTTCAGGTATACTGTATCCCTCTGACCTTCTTATTGACGATGAAACACAGAAATTGCATCGGAATTAAATACAAAAGGCACAATGCTGACTTAAGTACTAGAAGACTGACTCTTCTTACTGACTGTTTTGAACCATTCCTGTGACACTAGTTATGGATTCCGATGCTTCACTTCGTTTTTACTGTATCCCTTGGACCTTCTTATTGGCGATGAAACACAGATATTGCATCGGAATTAAATACAAAAGGCACAATGCCGACTTAAGTACAAGAAGACTGACTCTTCTTACTGTCTATGATTTGAATTAATCCTGTGACACTAGTTATAGATTCCGATGCTTCACTTCAGGTTTACTGTATCTCCCTGACCTTCTTATTAACGATGAAACACAGATAATGCATCTGAATTAAATACAAAAGGCACAATGCCGACTTAAGTACAAGAAGACTGATTCTTCATACTGACTATGCTTTGAACCATTCCTGTGACGATAGTTACAGATTCCGATGCTTCACTTCAGGTTTACTGTATCCCTTGGACCTTCTTATTGACGATGAAACACAGAAATTGCATCGGAATTAAATCCAAAATAGCACAATGCCGACTTAAGTACAAGAAGACTGACTCTTCTTACTGACTATGTTTTGAACCATTCCTGTGACACTGGTTATAGATTCCGATGCTTCACTTCAGGTTTACTGTATCCCTTGGACCTTCTTATTGACGATGAACCACAGAAATTGCATCGGAATTAAATACAAAAGGCACAATGCCGACTTATAAACAAGAAGACTGACACTTCCTACTGTCTTTGTTTTGAACCATTCCTGTGACACTAGTTATTGATTCCGATGCTACACTTCAGGTTTGCTGTATCCCTTGGACCTTCTTATTGACGATGAACAACAGAAATTGCATCGGAATTAAATACAAAAGGCACAATGCCGACTTATGTACAAGAAGACTGACACTTCCTACTGTCTTTGTTTTGAACCATTCCTGTGACACTAGTTATTGATTCCGATGCTACACTTCAGGTACACTGTATCCCTCTGACCTTCTTATTGACGATGAAACACAGAAATTGCATCGGAATTAAATACAAAAGGCACAATGCTGACTTAAGTACTAGAAGACTGACTCTTCTTACTGACTGTTTTGAACCATTCCTGTGACACTAGTTATGGATTCCGATGCTTCACTTCATTTTTACTGTATCCCTTGGACCTTCTTATTGGTGATGAAACACAGATATTGCATCGGAATTAAATACAAAAGGCACAATGCCGACTTAAGTACAAGAAGACTGACTCTTCTTACTGAATATGTTTTGAACCATTCCTGTGACGCTAGTTACAGATTCCGATGCTTCACTTCAGGTTTACTGTATCCCTTGGACCTTCTTATTGACGATGAAACACAGAAATTGCGTCGGAATTAAATCCAAAAAAAGCACAATGCCGACTTATGTACAAGAAGACTGACACTTCCTACTGTCTTTGATTTGAACCATTCCTGTGACACTAGTTACTGATTCCGATGCTACTCTTCAGGTTTACTGTATCCCTCTGACCTTCTTATTGACGATGAAACACAGAAATTGCATCGGAATTAAATACAAAAGGCACAATGCTGACTTAAGTACTAGAAGACTGACTCTTCTTACTGACTGTTTTGAACCATTCCTGTGACACTAGTTATAGATTCCGATGCTTCACTTCAGGTTTACTGTATCCCTCTGACCTTCTTATTGACGATTAAGCACAGAAATTGCATCGGAATTATATTGAAATGGCACAATGCCGACTTAAGTACAAGAAGACTGACTCTCTTCACTGTCTATGTTTTGAACCATTCCTGTGACACTAGATATAGATTCCGATGCTTCAGTTCAGGTTTACTGTATCCCTCGGACCTTCTTGTTGACGATGAAACACAGAAATTGCATCGGAATAAAATAGAAAAGGCACAATGCCGACTTAAGTACAAGAAGACTGACTCTTCCTACTGTCTATGTTTTGAACCATTCCTGTGACACTAGTTATAGATTCCGATGCTTCACTTCAGGTTAACTGTATCCCTTGGACCTTCTTAGTGACGATGAAACACAGAAATTGCATCGGAGTTAAATACAAAATGCACAATGCCGACTTAAGAACATGTAGACTAACTCTTCCTACTGTCTATGTTTAGAAACATTCCTGTGACACTAGTTATAGATTCAGATGCTTTATTTCAGGTTTTCTGTATCCCTTATACCTTCTTATTGACGATGAAACACAGAAATTGCATCGGAATTAAATACAAAAGGCACAACGCCGACTTAAGTACAAGAAGACTGACCTTTCTTACTGTCTATGCTTAGAACCATTCCTGTGAAACTAGTTATAGATTCCGATGCTTCACTTCAGGTTTGCTGTATCCCTTGGACCTTCTTATTGACGATGAACCACAGAAATTGCACCGGAATTAAATACAAAAGGCACAATGCCGACTTAAGTACAAGAAGACTGACTCTTCTTACTGTCTATGTTTTGAATCATTCCTGTGACACTAGTTATAGATTCCGATGCATCACTTCAGATTTACTGTATCCCTTGGACCTTCCTATTGACGATGAAACACAGAAATTGCATCTGAATTAAATACAAAATGCACATTGCCGACATAAGTACAAGAAGACTGACTCTTCTTACTGACTGTTTTGAACCATTCCTGTAACACAAGTTATAGATTCCGATGCTTCACTTCAGGTTTAATGTATCCATCTGACCTTCATATTGACGATGAATCACAGAAATTGGATCGGAATTAAATAGAAAAGGCACAATGCCGACTTAAGAATAAGAAGACTGACCCTTCTTACTGTCTATGATTTGAACCATTCCTGTGACACTAGTTATAGATTCCGATGCTTCACTTCAGGTTAACTGTATCCCTTGGACCTTCTTAGTGACGATGAAACACAGAAATTGCATCGCAATTAAATACAAAAGGCACAATGCCCACTTAAGTACAAGAAGACTGACTCTTCTTACTGACAATGTTTTGAACCATTCCTGCGACGCTAGTTACAGATTCCGATGCTTCATATCAGGTTTACTGTGTCCCTTAGACCTTCCTATTGACGATGAAACACAGATATTGCATCGGAATTAAATACAAAAGGCACAATGCCGACTTAAGTACAAGAAGACTGACTCTTCTTACTAACGATGTTTTGAACCATTCCTGTGACACTAGTTAGAGCTTCAGATGGTTCACTTCAGGTTTACTGTATCCCTCTGACCTTCTTATTGACGATGAAACACAGTAATTGCGTCGGAAATAAATTGAAAAGGGCATAATGCCGACTTAGGTACAAGAAGTCTGACTTTTCTTACTGTCTATGTTTTGAACCATTCCTGTGACACTAGTTATAGATTCCGATGCTTCACTTCAGGTTTACTGTATCCCTTGGACCTCCTTATTGATGATGAAACACAGAAATTGCATCGGAATTAAATACAAAAGGCACAATGCCGACTTAACTACAAGAAGACTGACTCTTCTTACTGACTATGTTTTGAACCATTCCTGTGACACTAGTTATAGATTCCGATGCTTCACTTCAGGTTTACTGTATCACTTGGACCTTCTTATTGACGATGAAGCACAGATATTGCATCGGAATTAAATACAAAAGGCACAATGCCGACGTAAGTACTAGAAGACTGACTCTTCTTACTGACTATGTTTTGAACCATTCCTGTGACACTAGTTATAGACTCCGATGCTTCACTTCAGGTTTACTGTATCCCTCTGACCTTCTTATTGACGATGAAACACAGTAATTGCGTCGGAATTAAATTGAAAAGGGCATAATGCCGACTTAAGTACAAGAAGTCTGACTCTTCTTACTGACTATGTTTTGAACCATTCCTGTGACACTAGTTATAGATTCCGATGCTTATATTCAGGTTTACTGTATCCCTTGGACCTTCTTATTGATGATGAAACACAGAAACTGCATCGGAATTAAATACAAAAGGCAGAATGCCGACTTAACTACAAGAAGACTGACTCTTGTTACTGACTGTGTTTTGAACCATTTCTGTGACACTAGTTATTGAATACGATGCCTCACTTCAGGTATACTGTATACTTCTGACTTTCTTATTGACGATGAAACACAGAAATTGCATCGGAGTTAAAAACAAAATGCACAATGCCGACTTAAGTACATGTAGACTAACTCTTCCCACTGTCTATGTTTTGAAACATTCCTGTGACACTAGTTATAGATTCCGATGCTTCATTTCAGGTTTACTGTATCCCTTGGACCTTCTTATTGACGATGAAACACAGAAATTGCATCGGAATTAAATACAAAAGGGACAATGCCGACTTAAGTACAAGAAGACTGACCTTTCTTACTGTCTATGCTTAGAACCATTCCTGTGACACTAGTTATAGATTCCGATGCTTCACTTCAGGTTTGCTGTATCCCTTGGACCTTCTTATTGACGATGAAACACAGAAATTGTATCGGAATTAAATTTAAAAGGCACAATGCCGACTCATGTACAAGAAGACTGACACTTCCTACTGTCTATGTTTTGAACCATTCCTGTGACACTAGTTATTGATTCCGATGCTATACTTCAGGTTTACTGTATCCCTTGGACCCTCTTGTTGACGAAGAAACACAGATATTGCATCGGAATAAAATAGAAAACGCAAAATGCCGACTTAAGTACAAGAAGACTGACACTTCTTACTGTCTATGTTTTGAACCATTCTTGTGACGGTCGTTACAGATTCCGTTGCTTCACTTCAGGTTTATTGTATCCCTCTGTCCTTCTTATTGTCGATGAAACACAGAAACTGCATAGGAATTAAATAGAAAAGGCACAATGCCGACTTAAGTACAAGAAGACTGACTCTTCATACTGTCTATGATTTGAACTATTACTGTGACACTAGTTATAGATTCCGATGCTTCACTTCAGGTTTACTGTATCTCCCTGACCTTCTTATTAACGATGAAACACAGATATTGCATCTGAATTAAATACAAAAGGCACAATGCCGACTTGAGTACAAGAAGACTGACTCTTCAAACTGACTATGCTTTGAACCATTCCTGTGATGATAGTTATAGATTCCGATGTTTCATTTCAGGTTTACTGTATCCCTTTGACCTTCTTATTGACGATGAAACACAGAAATTGCATCGGAATTAAATACAAAGGGCACAATGCCGACTTAAGTACAAGAAGACTGACCTTTCTTACTGTCTATGCTTAGAACCATTCCTGTGACACTAGTTATAGATTCCGATGCTTCACTTCAGGTTTGCTGTATCCCTTGGACCTTCTTATTGACGATGAAACACAGAAATTGTATCGGAATTAAATGTAAAAGGCACAATGCTGACTTATGTACAAGAAGACTGACACTTCCTACTGTCTATGTTTTGAACCATTCCTGTGACACTAGTTATTGATTCCGATGCTACACTTCAGGTTTACTTTATCCCACTGACCTTCTGATTGACGATGAAACACAGAAATTGCATCGGAATTAAAAACAAAAGGCACAATGCCGACTTAAGTACTAGAAGACTGACTCTTCTTACTGACTGTTTTGAACCATTCCTGTGACACTAGTTATTGATTCCGATGGTTCACTTCAGGTTTACTGTATCCCTCTGAACTTGTTATTGACGATGAAGCACAGAAATTGCATCGGAATTAAATACAAATGGCACAATGCCGACTTAAGTACAAGAAGACTGACTCTCCTCACTGTCTATGTTTTGAACCATTCCTGTGACACTAGATATAGATTCCGATGCTTCACTTCAGGTTTACTGCATCCCTTGGACGTTCTTGATGTCGATGAAACACAGGAATTGCATCGGAATAAAATAGAAAACGCACAATGCCGACTTAAGTACAAGAAGACTGACTCCTCTTACTGTCTATGTTTTGAACCATTCCAGTGACAGTCGTTACAGATTCCGATCCTTCACATCAGGTTTATTGTATCCCTCTGACCTTCTTATAGACGATGAAACACAGAAATTGCATCGGAATTAAATAGAAAAGCCTCAATGCCGACTTAAGTACAAGAAGACTGACTCTTCTTACTGTCTATGTTTTGAAACATTCCTGTGACGCTAGTTACAGATTCCGATGCTTCTCTTCAGGTTTACTGTTTCCCATGGACCTTCTTCTTGACGATGAAACACAGAAATTGCATCGGAATTAAATACAAAAGGCACAATGCCGACTTAAGTACAAGAAGACTGACCTTTCTTACTGTCTATGCTTAGAACCATTCCTGTGACACTAGTTATAGATTCCGATGCTTCACTTCAGGATTGCTGTATCCCTTGGACCTTCTTATTGACGATGAAACTGAGAAATTGCATCGGAATTAAATACAAAAGGCACAATGCCGACTTATGTACAAGAAGACTGACACTTCCTACTGACTATGTTTTGAACCATTCCTGTGACACTAGTTATTGATTCCGATGCTATACTTCAGGTTTACTGTATCCCTCTGACCTTCTTATTGACGATGAAACACAGAAATTGCATCGGAATTAAATACAAAAGGCACAATGCCGACTTAAGTACTAGAAGACTGACTCTTCTTACTGACTGTTTTGAACCATTCCTGTGACACTAGTTATAGATTCCGATGCTTCACTTCAGGTTTACTGTATCCCTCTGACCTTCTTATTGACGATGAAACGCAGAAATTGCATAGGAATTAAATAGAAAAGGCACAATGCCGACTTAAGTACAAGAAGACTGACTCTTCCTACTGTCTATGTTTTGAACCATTCCTGTGACACCAGTTATAGATTCCGATGCTTCACTTCAGGTTTACTGTATCCCTTGGACCCTCTTGTTGACGAAGAAACACAGAAATTGCATCGTAATAAAGTAGAAAACGCACAATGCCGACTTAAGTACGAGAAGACTGACTCTTCTTACTGTCTATGTTTTGAACCATTCCTGTGACGGTCGTTACATATTCCGATGCTTCACTTCAGGTTTATTGTATCCTTCTGACCTTCTTATTGACGATGAAACGCAGAAATTGCATAGGAATTAAATAGAAAAGGCACAATGCCGACTTAAGTACAAGGAGACTGACTCTTCCTACAGTCTATGTTTTGAACCATTCCTGTGACACCAGTTATAGATTCCGATGCTTCACTTCAGATTTACTGTATCCCTTGGACGTTCTTATTGGCGATGAAACACTGAAATTGCATCGGAATTAAATAGAAAAAGCACATTGCCGACTTAATTACAAGAAGACTGACTCTTCTTACTGACTATGATTTGAACCATTCCTGTGACACTAGTTATAGATTCCGATGCTTCACTTCAGGTTTACTGTATCCCTCTGACCTTCTTATTGACGATGAAACACAGTTATTGCGTCGGAATTAAATAGAAAAGGCACAATGCCGACTTAAGTACAAGAAGACTGACTCTTCTTTCTGACTATGTTTTGAACCATTCCTGTGACACTAGTTATAGATTCCGATGCTTCACTTCAGGCTTACGGTATCCCACTGACCTTCTTATTGACCATGAAACACAGTGATAGCATCGCAATTTAATTGAAAAGGGCACAATGCCGACTTAAGTACAAGAAGACTGACTATCCTCACTGTCTATGTTTTGAACCATTCCTGTGACACTAGATATAGATTCCGATGCTTCACTTCAGGTTTACTGTATCCCTTGGACCTTCTTGCTGACGATGAAACACTGAAATTGCATCGGAATAAAATAGATAACGCACAATGCCGACTTAAGTACAAGAAGACTGACTCTTCTTACCGTCTATGTTTCGAACCATTCCTGTGACGGTCTTTACAGATTCCGATACTTCACTTCAGGTTTATTGTATCCCTCTGACCTTCTTATTGACGATGAAACACAGAAATTGCATAGGAATTAAATAGAAAAGGCTCAGTGCCGACTTAAGTACAAGAAGACTGACCTTTCTTACTGTCTATGCTTAGAACCATTCCTGTGGCACTAGTTATAGATTTCGATGCTTCACTTCAGGTTTGCTGTATCCCTTGGACCTTCTTATTGACGATGAAACACAGAAATTGCATCGGAATTAAATACAAAAGGCACAATGCCGACTTATGTACAAGAAGACTGACAGTTCCTACTGTCTATGTTTTGAACCATTCCTGTGACACTAGTTATTGATTCCGATGTTATACTTCAGGTTTACTGTATCCCTCTGACCTTCTTATTGACGATGAAACACAGAAATTGCATCGGAATTAAATACAAAAGGCACAATGCCGACTTAAGTACTAGAAGACTGACTCTTCTTACTGACTGTTTTGAACCATTCCTGTGACACTAGTTATAGATTCCGATGCTTCACTTCAGGTTTACTGTATCCCTCTGACCTTCTTATTGACGATGAAACGCAGAAATTGCATAGGAATTAAATAGAAAAGGCACAATGCCGACTTAAGTACAAGAAGACTGACTCTTCCTACTGTCTATGTTTTGAACCATTCCTGTGACACCAGTTATAGATTCCGATGCTTCACTTCAGGTTTACTGTATCCCTTGGACCCTCTTGTTGACGAAGAAACACAGAAATTGCATCGTAATAAAGTAGAAAAAGCACAATGCCGACTTAAGTACGAGAAGACTGACTCTTCTTACTGTCTATGTTTTGAACCATTCCTGTGACGGTCGTTACATATTCCGATGCTTCACTTCAGGTTTATTGTATCCCTCTGACCTTCTTATTGACGATGAAACGCAGAAATTGCATAGGAATTAAATAGAAAAGGCACAATGCCGACTTAAGTACAAGGAGACTGACTCTTCCTACAGTCTATGTTTTGAACCATTCCTGTGACACCAGTTATAGATTCCGATGCTTCACTTCAGATTTACTGTATCCCTTGGACGTTCTTATTGGCGATGAAACACTGAAATTGCATCGGAATTAAATAGAAAAAGCACATTGCCGACTTAATTACAAGAAGACTGACTCTTCTTACTGACTATGATTTGAACCATTCCTGTGACACTAGTTATAGATTCCGATGCTTCACTTCAGGTTTACTGTATCCCTCTGACCTTCTTATTGACGATGAAACACAGTAATTGCGTCGGAATTAAACAGAAAATGCACAATGCCGACTTAAGTACAAGAAGATTGACTCTTCTTTCTGACAATGTTTTGAACCATTCCTGTGACACTAGTTATAGATTCCGATGCTTCACTTCAGGCTTACGGTATCCCACTGACCTTCTTATTGACCATGAAACACAGTGATAGCATCGCAATTTAATTGAAAAGGGCACAATGCCGACTTAAGTACAAGAAGACTGACTATCCTCACTGTCTATGTTTTGAACCATTCCTGTGACACTAGATATAGATTCCGATGCTTCACTTCAGGTTTACTGTATCCCTTGGACCTTCTTGCTGACGATGAAACACTGAAATTGCATCGGAATAAAATAGATAACGCACAATGCCGACTTAAGAACAAGAAGACTGACTCTTCTTACTGTCTATGTTTTGAACCATTCCTGTGACGGTCTTTACAGATTCCGATACTTCACTTCAGGTTTATTGTATCCCTCTGACCTTCTTATTGACGATGAAACACAGAAATTGCATAGGAATTAAATAGAAAAGGCTCAGTGCCAACTTAAGTACAAGAAGACTGACCTTTCTTACTGTCTATGCTTAGAACCATTCCTGTGGCACTAGTTATAGATTTCGATGCTTCACTTCAGGTTTACTGTATCCCACAGACCTTCTTATTGACGATGAAATACATAAAGGGCATCGGAATTAAATAGAAAAGGCACAATGCCGACTTAAGTACAAGAAGACGGACCTTTCTTACTGTCTATGCTTAGAACCATTCCTGTGACACTAGTTATAGATTTCGATGCTTCACTTCAGGTTTGCTGTATCCCTTGGACCTTCTTATTGACGATGAAACACAGAAATTGCATCGGAATTAAATCCAAAGGCACAATGCCGACTTATGTACAAGAAGACTGACAGTTCCTACTGTCTATGTTTTGAACCATTACTGTGACACTAGTTATTGATTCCGATGCTACACTTCAGGTTTACTGTATCCCTCTGACCTTCTTATTGACGATGAAACACAGAAATTGCATCGGAATTAAATACAAAAGGCACAATGCCGACTTAAGTACTAGAAGACTGACTCTTCTTACTGACTGTTTTGAACCATTCCTGTGACACTAGTTATAGATTCCGATGCTTCACTTCAGGTTTACTGTATCCCTCTGACCTTCTTATTGACGATGAAACGCAGAAATTGCATAGGAATTAAATAGAAAAGGCACAATGCCGACTTAAGTACAAGAAGACTGACTCTTCCTACTGTCTATGTTTTGAACCATTCCTGTGACACCAGTTATAGATTCCGATGCTTCACTTCAGGTTTACTGTATCCCTTGGACCCTCTTGTTGACGAAGAAACACAGAAATTGCATCGTAATAAAGTAGAAAAAGCACAATGCCGACTTAAGTACGAGAAGACTGACTCTTCTTACTGTCTATGTTTTGAACCATTCCTGTGACGGTCGTTACATATTCCGATGCTTCACTTCAGGTTTATTGTATCCCTCTGACCTTCTTATTGACGATGAAACGCAGAAATTGCATAGGAATTAAATAGAAAAGGCACAATGCCGACTTAAGTACAAGGAGACTGACTCTTCCTACAGTCTATGTTTTGAACCATTCCTGTGACACCAGTTATAGATTCCGATGCTTCACTTCAGATTTACTGTATCCCTTGGACGTTCTTATTGGCGATGAAACACTGAAATTGCATCGGAATTAAATAGAAAAAGCACATTGCCGACTTAATTACAAGAAGACTGACTCTTCTTACTGACTATGATTTGAACCATTCCTGTGACACTAGTTATAGATTCCGATGCTTCACTTCAGGTTTACTGTATCCCACTGACCTTCTTATTGACGATGAAACACAGTAATTGCGTCGGAATTAAACAGAAAATGCACAATGCCGACTTAAGTACAAGAAGATTGACTCTTCTTTCTGACTATGTTTTGAACCATTCCTGTGACACTAGTTATAGATTCCGATGCTTCACTTCAGGCTTACGGTATCCCACTGACCTTCTTATTGACCATGAAACACAGTGATAGCATCGCAATTTAATTGAAAAGGGCACAATGCCGACTTAAGTACAAGAAGACTGACTATCCTCACTGTCTATGTTTTGAACCATTCCTGTGACACTAGATATAGATTCCGATGCTTCACTTCAGGTTTACTGTATCCCTTGGACCTTCTTGCTGACGATGAAACACTGAAATTGCATCGGAATAAAATAGATAACGCACAATGCCGACTTAAGTACAAGAAGACTGACTCTTCTTACTGTCTATGTTTTGAACCATTCCTGTGACGGTCTTTACAGATTCCGATACTTCACTTCAGGTTTATTGTATCCCTCTGACCTTCTTATTGACGATGAAACACAGAAATTGCATAGGAATTAAATAGAAAAGGCTCAGTGCCGACTTAAGTACAAGAAGACTGACCTTTCTTACTGTCTATGCTTAGAACCATTCCTGTGGCACTAGTTATAGATTTCGATGCTTCACTTCAGGTTTGCTGTATCCCTTGGACCTTCTTATTGACGATGAAACACAGAAATTGCATCGGAATTAAATACAAAAGGCACAATGCCGACTTATGTACAAGAAGACTGACAGTTCCTACTGTCTATGTTTTGAACCATTCCTGTGACACTAGTTATTGATTCCGATGTTATACTTCAGGTTTACTGTATCCCTCTGACCTTCTTATTGACGATGAAACACAGAAATTGCATCGGAATTAAATACAAAAGGCACAATGCCGACTTAAGTACTAGAAGACTGACTCTTCTTACTGACTGTTTTGAACCATTCCTGTGACACTAGTTATAGATTCCGATGCTTCACTTCAGGTTTACTGTATCCCTCTGACCTTCTTATTGACGATGAAACGCAGAAATTGCATAGGAATTAAATAGAAAAGGCACAATGCCGACTTAAGTACAAGAAGACTGACTCTTCCTACTGTCTATGTTTTGAACCATTCCTGTGACACCAGTTATAGATTCCGATGCTTCACTTCAGGTTTACTGTATCCCTTGGACCCTCTTGTTGACGAAGAAACACAGAAATTGCATCGTAATAAAGTAGAAAAAGCACAATGCCGACTTAAGTACGAGAAGACTGACTCTTCTTACTGTCTATGTTTTGAACCATTCCTGTGACGGTCGTTACATATTCCGATGCTTCACTTCAGGTTTATTGTATCCCTCTGACCTTCTTATTGACGATGAAACGCAGAAATTGCATAGGAATTAAATAGAAAAGGCACAATGCCGACTTAAGTACAAGGAGACTGACTCTTCCTACAGTCTATGTTTTGAACCATTCCTGTGACACCAGTTATAGATTCCGATGCTTCACTTCAGATTTACTGTATCCCTTGGACGTTCTTATTGGCGATGAAACACTGAAATTGCATCGGAATTAAATAGAAAAAGCACATTGCCGACTTAATTACAAGAAGACTGACTCTTCTTACTGACTATGATTTGAACCATTCCTGTGACACTAGTTATAGATTCCGATGCTTCACTTCAGGTTTACTGTATCCCTCTGACGTTCTTATTGACGATGAAACACAGTAATTGCGTCGGAATTAAACAGAAAATGCACAATGCCGACTTAAGTACAAGAAGATTGACTCTTCTTTCTGACTATGTTTTGAACCATTCCTGTGACACTAGTTATAGATTCCGATGCTTCACTTCAGGCTTACGGTATCCCACTGACCTTCTTATTGACCATGAAACACAGTGATAGCATCGCAATTTAATTGAAAAGGGCACAATGCCGACTTAAGTACAAGAAGACTGACTATCCTCACTGTCTATGTTTTGAACCATTCCTGTGACACTAGATATAGATTCCGATGCTTCACTTCAGGTTTACTGTATCCCTTGGACCTTCTTGCTGACGATGAAACACTGAAATTGCATCGGAATAAAATAGATAACGCACAATGCCGACTTAAGTACAAGAAGACTGACTCTTCTTACTGTCTATGTTTTGAACCATTCCTGTGACGGTCTTTACAGATTCCGATACTTCACTTCAGGTTTATTGTATCCCTCTGACCTTCTTATTGACGATGAAACACAGAAATTGCATAGGAATTAAATAGAAAAGGCTCAGTGCCGACTTAAGTACAAGAAGACTGACCTTTCTTACTGTCTATGCTTAGAACCATTCCTGTGGCACTAGTTATAGATTTCGATGCTTCACTTCAGGTTTACTGTATCCCACAGACCTTCTTATTGACGATGAAATACATAAAGGGCATCGGAATTAAATAGAAAAGGCACAATGCCGACTTAAGTACAAGAAGACGGACCTTTCTTACTGTCTATGCTTAGAACCATTCCTGTGACACTAGTTATAGATTTCGATGCTTCACTTCAGGTTTGCTGTATCCCTTGGACCTTCTTATTGACGATGAAACACAGAAATTGCATCGGAATTAAATACAAAAGGCACAATGCCGACTTATGTACAAGAAGACTGACAGTTCCTACTGTCTATGTTTTGAACCATTACTGTGACACTAGTTATTGATTCCGATGCTACACTTCAGGTTTACTGTATCCCACAGACCTTCTTATTGACGATGAAACACAGAAATTGCATCGGAATTAAATACAAAAGGCACAATGCCGACTTAAGTACTAGAAGACTGACTCTTCTTACTGACTGTTTTGAACCATTCCTGTGACACTAGTTATGGATTCCGATGCCTCACTTCAGGTTTACTGTATCCCTCTGACCTTCTTATTGGCGATGAAGCACAGAAATTGCATCGGAATTAAATTCAAATGGCACATTGCCGACTTAAGTACAAGAAGACTGACCCTCCTCACTGTCTATGTTTTGAACCATTCCTGTGACACTAGATGTAGATTCCGATGCTTTACTTCTGGTTTACTGCATCCCTTGGACCTTCTTGATGACGATGAAACACAGAAATTGGATCGGAATTAAATACAAAAGGCACAATGCCGAATTAAGTACAAGAAGACTGACTCTTCTATCTGACTATGTTTTGAACCATTCCTGTGACACTAGTTATAGATTCCGATGCCTCACTTCAGGTTTACTGTATCCCACAGACCTTCTTATTGACGATGAAACACATAAAGGGCATCGGAATAAAATAGAAAACGCGACAATGCCGACTTAAGTACAAGAAGACTGACTCCTCTTACTGTCTATGTTTTGAACCATTCCTGTGACGGTCGTTACAGATTCCGATGCTTCAATTCAGGTTTATTGTATCCCTCTGACCTTCTTTTTGACGATGAAACACTGAAATTGCATCGAAATTGAATAGAAAAAGCACAATGCCGACTTAAGTACAAGAAGACTGACTCTTCTTACTGACTATGATTTGAACCATTCCTGTGACACTAGTTATAGATTCCGATGCTTCACTTCAGGTTTTCTGTATCCCTCTGACCTTCTTATTGACGATGAAACACAAAAATTGCGTCGGAATTAAATAGAAAAGGCACAATGCCGACTTAAGTACAAGAAGACTGACTCTTCTTTCTGACTATGTTTTGAACCATTCCTGTGACACTAGTTAAAGATTCCGATGCTTCACTTCAGGTTTACTGTATCCCTTGCACCATCGTATTGACGATGCAAAACAGAAATTGCATCGCAATTAAATACAAAATTCACAATGCCGACTTAAGTACTAGAAGACTGACTCTTCTTACTTACTGCTTTGAACCGTTCCTGTGACACTAGATATAGATTCCGATGCTTCACTTCAGGTTTACTGTATCCCTCTGACCTTCTTATTGACGATGAAACACAGAAATTGCATCGGAATTTAATTCAAATGGCACAATGCCGACTTAAGTACAAGAAGACTGACTCTTCTTACTGTCTATGTTTTGAACCATTCCTGTGACGGTCGTTACGGATTCCGATGCTTCACTTCAGGTTTATTGTATCCCTCTGACCTTCTTATTCACGATGAAACACAGAAATTGCATCGGAATTAAATAGAAAAGGCACAATGCCGACTTAAGTACAAGAAGACTGACTCTTCCTGCTGTCTATGTTTTGAACCATTCCTGTGACACTAGTTATAGATTCCGATGCTTCACTTCAGGTTTACTGTATCCCTTGGACGTTCTTATTGACGATGAAACACAGAAATTGCATCGGAATTAAATACAAAAGGCACAATGCCGACTGAAGTACATGTAGACTGTCTCTTCCTACTGTCTATGTTTTGAAACATTCCTGTGACCTTAGTTATAGATTCCGATGCTTCATTTCAGGGTTACTGTATCCCTTGGATCTTCTTATTGACGATGAAACACAGAAATTGCGTCGGAATTAAATACAAATGGCACAATGCCGACTTAAGTACAAGAAGACTGACCTTTCTTACTGTCTATGCTTAGAACCATTCCTGTGACACTAGTTATAGATTCCGATGCGTCACTTCAGGATTGCTGTATCCCTTGGACCTTCTTATTGACGATGAAACACAGAAATTGCATCGGAATTAAATACTAAAGGCACAATGCCGACTTATGTACAAGAAGACTGACACTTCCTACTGTCTATGTTTTGAACCATTCCTGTGACACTAGTTATTGATTCCGATGCTACACTTCAGGTTTACTGTATCCCTCTGACCTTCTTATTGACGATGAAACACAGAAATTGCATCGGAATTAAATACAAAAGGCACAATGCCGACTTAAGTACAAGAAGACTGACTCTTCTTACTGACTGTTTTGAACCATTCCTGTGACACTAGTTATAGATTCCGATGCTTCACTTCAGGTTTACTGTATCCCTCTGACCTTCTTATTGACGATGAAACGCAGAAATTGCATAGGAATTAAATAAAGAAGGCACAATGCCGACTTAAGTACAAGAAGACTGACTCTTCCTACTGTCTATGTTTTGAACCATTCCTGTGACACCAGTTATAGATTCCGATGCTTCACTTCAGGTTTACTGTATCCCTTGGACCCTCTTGTTGACGAAGAAACACAGAAAGTGCATCGGAATAAAATAGAAAACGCACAATGCCGACTTAAGTACGAGAAGAGTGACTCTTCTTACTGTCTATGTTTTGAACCATTTCTGTGACGGTCGTTACAGATTCCGATGCTTCACTTCAGGTTTATTGTATCCCTCTGACCTTCTTATTGACGATGAAACACAGAAATTGCATAGGAATTAAATAGAAAAGGCACAATGCCGACTTAAGTACAAGAAGACTGACTCTTCCTACTGTCTATGCTTTGAACCATTCCTGTGACACCAGTTATAGATTCCGATGCTTCACTTCAGGTTTACTGTATCCCTTGGACGTTCTTTATGACGATGAAACACTGAAATTGCATCGGAATTAAATAGAAAAAGCACAATGCCGACTTAATTACAAGAAGACTGAATCTTCTTACTGACTATGATTTGAACCATTCCTGTGACACTAGTTATAGATTCCGATGCTTCACTTCAGGTTTACTGTATCCCTCTGACCTTATTGACGATGAAACACAGTAATTGCGTCGGAATTAAATAGTAAAGGCACAATGCCGACTTAAGTACAAGAAGACTGACTCTTCTTTCTGACTATGTTTTGAACCATTCCTGTGACACTAGTTATAGATTCCGATGCTTCACTTCAGGTTTACTGTATGCCTCTGACCTTCTTATTGATGATGAAACACAGAAATTGCATCGGAATTAAATAGAAAAGCCTCAATGCCGACTTAAGAACAAGAAGACTGACTCTTCTGACTGTCTATGCTTTGAAACATTCCTGTGACACTAGTTATAGATTCCGATGCTTCACTTCAGGTTTACTGTATCCCTCTGACCTTCTAATTGAAGATGAAACACAGATAGTGCATCGGAGTTAAATACAAAAGGCACAATGCCAACTTAAGTACAAGAAGACTGACTCTTCCTACTGTCTATGTTTTGAACCATTCCTGTGACACTAGTTATAGATTCCGATGCTTCACTTCAGGTTTACTGTATACCTTGGACGTTTTTATTGACGATGAAACACAGAAATTGCACCGGAATTAAATACAAAAGGCACAATGCCGACTGAAGTACATGTAGACTGACTCTTCTACTGTCTATGTTTTGAAACATTCCTGTGACCTTAGTTATAGATTCCGATGCTTCATTTCAGGGTTACTGTAACACTTGGACCTTCTTATTGGCGATGAAACACATAAAGGGCATCGGAATTAAATAGAAAAGCCACAATGCCGACTTAAGTGCAAGAAGACTGACCTTTCTTACTGTCTATGCTTAGAACCATTCCTGTGACACTAGTAATAGATTCCGATGCTTCACTTCAGGTTTGCTGTATCCCTTGGACCTTCTTATTGACGATGAAACACAGAAATTGCATCGGAATTAAATACAAAAGGCACAATGCCGACTAATGTACAAGAAGACTGACACTTCCTTCTGTCTATGTTTTGAACCATTCCTGCGACACTAGTTATAGATTCCGATGCTTCACTTCAGGTTTACTGTATCCCTCTGACCTTCTAATTGAAGATGAAACACAGATAGTGCATCGGAGTTAAATACAAAAGGCACAATGCCAACTTAAGTACAAGAAGACTGACTCTTCCTACTGTCTATGTTTTGAACCATTCCTGTGACACTAGTTATAGATTTCGATGCTTCACTTCTGGATTACTGTATCCCTCTGACCTTCTTTTTGACGATGAAACACAGAAATAGGATCGGAATTAAATACAAAAGGCACAATGCCGAATTAAGTAAAAGAAGACTGACTCTTCTTACTGTCTATGTTTTGAACCATTCCTGTTACACTAGTTATAGATTTCGATGCTTCACTTCAGATTTACTGTATCCCTTGGACCTTCTTATTGACGATGAAACACAGAAGTTGCATCGGAATTAAATAGAAAAGGCACAATGCCGACTTAAGTACAAGAAGACTGACTCTTCATACTGACAATGCTTTGAACCATTCCTGCGATGCTAGTTACAGATTCCGATGCTTCACATCAGGTTTACTGTATCCCTTGGACCCTGTTATTGACGATGAAACACAGAAATTGCATCGGAATTAAATTCAAATGGCACAATGCCGACTTAAGTACAAGAAGACTGACTCTCCTCACTGACTATGTTTTGAATTATTCCTGTGACACTAGATATAGATTCCGATGCTTCACTTCAGGTTTACTGCATCCCTTGGACCTTCTTGGTGACGATGAAACACAGAAATTGCATCGGAGTAAAATAGAAAACGCACAATGCCGACTTAAGTACAAGAAGACTGATTCCTCTTACTGTCTATGTTTTGAACCATTCCTGTGACGGTCGTTACAGATTCCGATGCTTCACTTCAGGTTTATTGTATCCCTCTGACCTTCTTATTGACGATGAAACACAGAAATTGCATTGGAATTAAATAGAAAAGGCACAATGCCGACTTAAGTACAAGAAGACTGATTCTTCCTACTGTCTATGTTTTGAACCATTCCTGTGACACTAGTTATAGATTCCGATGCTTCACTTCAAGTTTACTGTATCCCTTGGACGTTCTTATTGACGATGAAACACAGAAATTGCATCGGAATTAAACACAAAAGGCACAAAGCCGACTGAAGTACATGTAGACTGACTCTTCCTACTGTCTATGCTTTGAAACATTCCTGTGACCTTAGTTATAGGTTCCGATGCTTCATTTCAGGGTTACTGTATCCCTTGGACCTTCTTATTGACGATGAAACACATAAAGGGCTTCGGAATTAAATACAAAAGGCACAATGCCGACTTAAGTACAAGACGACTGACCTTTCTTACTGTCTATGCTTAGAATTATTCCTGTGACACTAGTTATAAATTCCGATGCTTCACTTTAGGTTTGCTGTATCCCTTGGACCTTCTTATTGACGATGAAACACAGAAATTGCATCGGAATTAAATACAAAAGGCACAATGCCGACTTATGTACAAGAAGACTGACACTTCCTACTGTCTATGTTTTGAACCATTCCTGTGACACTAGTTATTGATTCCGATGCTACACTTCAGGTTTACTGTATCCCACTGACCATATTATTGACGATGAAACACAGAAATTGCATCGGAATTAAATACAAAAGGCACAATGCCGACTTAAGTACTAGAAGACGGACTCTACTTGCTGACTGTTTTGAACCATTTCTGTGACACTAGTTATAGATTCCGATGCTTCACTTCAGGTTTACTGTATCCCTCTGACCTTCTTATTGATGATGAAGCACAGATATTGCATCGGAAATAAATTCAAATGGCACAATGCCGACTTAAGTACAAGAAGACTGACTCTCCTCACTGTCTATGTTATGAACCATTCCTGTGACACTAGATATAGATTCCGATGCTTCACTTCAGGTTTATTGCATCCCTTGGACCTTCTTGATGACGATGAAAGACAGAAATTGCATCGGAATAAAGTAGAAAACGCACAATGCCGACTTAAGTACAAGAAGACTGACTCCTCTTACTGTCTATGTTTTGAACCATTCCTGTGACGGTCGTTACAGATTCCGATGCTTCACTTCAGGTTTATTGTATCCCTCTGACCTTCTTATTGACGATGAAACACAGAAATTGCATTGGAATTAAATCGAAAAGGCACAATGCCGACTTAAGTACAAGAAGACTGACTCTTCCTACTGTTTATGTTTTGAACCATTCCTGTGACACTAGTTATAGATTCCGATGCTTCACTTCAGGTTTACTGTATCTCTTGGACGCTCTTACTGACGATGAAACACTGAAATTGCATCGAAATTAAATAGAAAAAGCACAATGCCGACTTAAGTACAAGATGACTGACTCTTCTTACTGACTATGGTTTGAACCATTCCTGTGACACTAGTTATAGATTCCGATGCTTCACTTCAGGTTTACTGTATCCCTCTGACCTTCGTATTGACGATGAAACACAGAAATTGCGTCGGAATTAAATAGAAAAGGCACAATGCCGACTTAAGTACAAGAAGACTGACTCTTCTTTCTGACTATGTTTTGAACCATTCCTGTGACACTAGTTAAAAGTTCCGATGCTTCACTTCAGGTTTACTGTATCCCTCTGACCTTCGAATTGAAGATGAAACACAGATAGTGCATCGGAGTTAAATACAAAAGGCACAGTGCCGACTTAAGTACAAGAAGACTGACTCTTCTTACTGACAATGCTTTGAACCATTCCTTCGACGCTAGTTACAGATTCCGATGCTTCACATCAGGTTTACTGTATCCCTTGGACCTTCTTATTGACGATGAAACACAGATATTGCATCGGAATTAAATACAAATGGCACAATGCCGACTTATGTACAAGAAGACTGACACTTCCTACTGTCTATGTTTTGAACCATTCCTGTGACACTAGTTATTGATTCCGATGCTATACTTCAGGTTTACTGTATCCCTCTGACCATCTTGTTGACGGTGAAACACAGAAATTGCATCGGAATTAAATACAAAAGGCACAATGCCGACTTAAGTTCTAGAAGACTGACTCTTCTTACTGACTGTTTTGAACCATACCTGTGACACTAGTTATAGATTCCGATGCTTCACTTCAGGTTTACTGTATCCCTCTGACTTTCTTATTGACGTGAAGCACAGAAATTGCATCGGAATTAAATTCAAATGGCACAATGCCGACTTAAGTAGAAGAAGACTGACCCTCCTCACTGTCTATGTTTTGAACCATTCCTATGACACTAGATATAGATTCCGTTGCTTCACTTCAGGTTTACTGTATCCCTTGGACCCTCTTGTTGACGAAGAAGCACAGAAATTGCATCGGAATAAATTAGAAAACGCACAATGCCGACTTAAGTACAAGAAGACTGACACTTCTTACTGACCACGTTTTGAACCATTCCTGTGACGGTCGTTACAGATTCCGATGCTTAACTTCAGGTTTATTGTATCCCTCTGACCTTCTTATTGACGATGAAACACAGAAATTGCATAGGAATTAAATAGAAAAGGCACAATGCCGACTTAAGTACAAGAAGACTGACTCTTCCTACTGTCTATGTTTTGAAACATTCCTGTGACACCAGTTATGGATTCCGATGCTTCACTTCAGGTTTACTGTATCCCTTGGACGTTCTTATTGACGATGAAACACTGAAATTGCATCGGAATTAAATAGAAAAAGCACAATGCCGACTTAAGTACAAGAAGACTGAATCTTCTTACTGACTATGATTTGAACCATTCCTGTGACACTAGTTATAGATTCCGATGCTTCACTTCAGGTTTACTGTATCCCTCTGACCTTCGTATTGACGATGAAACACAGAAATTGCGTCGGAATTGAATAGAAACGGCACAATGCAGACTTAAGTACAAGATGACTGACTCTTCTTTCTGACTATGTTTTGAACCATTCCTGTGACACTAGTTATAGATTCCGATGCTTCACTTCAGGTTTACTGTATCCCTCTGACCTTCTTGTTGACGATGAAACACAGATATTGCATCAGAATTAAATAGAAAAGCCTCAATGCCGACTTAAGTACAAGAAGACTGACTCTTCTTACTGTCTATGCTTTGAAACATTCCTGTGACGCTAGTTACAGATTCCGATGCTTCTCTTCAGGTATACTGTTTCCCTTGGACCTTCTTCTTGACGAGAAACACAGATATCGCATCGGAATTAAATACAAAAGGCACAAAGCCGACGTAGGTACAAGAAGACTGACTCTTCTTACTGAGTATGTTTTAAACCATGCCTGTGACACTAGTTACAAATTCCGATGCTTCACTTCAGGTTTACGGTATCCCTCTGACCTTCTTATTGTCGATGAAACACAGTAATAGCATCGGAATTTAATTGAAGAGGGAACAATGCCGACTTAAGTACAAGAAGACTGACTCTTCTTACTGTCTATGTTTTGAACCATTCCTGTGACACTAGTTATAGATTCCGATGCTTCACTTCAGGTTTACTGTATTCCTTGCACCTTCGTATTGACGATGCAACACAGAAATGGCATCGGAATTAAATACAAAAGGCACAATGCCGACTTAAGTACTAGAAGACTGACTCTTCTTACTGACTGTTTTGAGCCGTTCCTGTGACACTAGTTATAGACTCCGATGCTTCACTTCAGGTTTACTGTATCCCTCTGACCTTCTTATTGACGATGAAGCACAGAAATTGCATCGGAATTAAATTCAAATGGCACAATGCCGACTTAAGTACAAGACGACTGACCTTTCTTACTGTCTATGCTTAGAACCATTCCTGTAACACTAGTTATAGATTCCGATGCTTCACTTCAGGTTTGCTGTATCCCTTGGACCTTCTTATTGACGATGAAACACAGAAATTGCATCGGAATTAAATACAAAAGGCACACTGCCGACTTATGTACAAGAAGACTGACACTTCCTACTGTCTATGTTTTGAACCATTCCTGTGACACTAGTTATTGATTCCGATGCTACACTTCAGGTTTACTGTATCCCACTGACCTTCTTATTGACGATGAAACACAGAAATTGCATCGGAATTAAATACAAAAGGCACAATGCCGACTTAAGTACTAGAAGACTGACTCTTCTTACTGACTGTTTTGAACCATTCCTGTGACACTAGTTATAGATTCCGATGCTTCACTTCAGGTTTACTGTATCCCTCAGACCTTCTTATTGACGATGAAGCACAGAAATTGCATCGGAATTAAATTCAAATGGCACAATGCCGACTTAAGTACAAGAAGACTGACTCTCCTCACTGTCTATGTTATGAACCATTCCTGTGACACTAGATATAGATTCCGATGCTTCACTTCAGGTTTACTGCATCCCTTGGACCTTCTTGATGACGATGAAACACAGAAATTGCATCGGAATAAAATAGAAAACGCAAAATGCCGACTTAAGTACAAGAAGACTGACTCCTCTCACTGTCTATGTTTGAACCATTCCTGTGACGGTCGTTACATATTCCGATGCTTCACTTCAGGTTTATTGTATCCCTCTGACCTTCTTATTGACGATGAAACACAGAAATAGCATTGGAATTAAATAGAAAAGGCACAATGCCGACTTAAGTAAAAGAAGACTGACTCTTCCTACTGTCTATGTTTTGAACCATTCCTGTGACACTAGTTATAGATTCCGATGCTTCACTTCAGGTTTACTGTATCACTTGCAATTTCGTATTGACGATGCAACACAGAAATGGCATCGGAATTAAATACAAAAGGCACAAAGCCGACTTAAGTACTAGAAGACTGACTATCCTCACTGTCTATGTTTCGAAGCATTCCTGTGACACTAGATATAGATTAAGATGCTTCACTTCAGGTTTACTGTATCCCTTGGACCTTCTTGTTGACGATGAAACACAGAAATTGCATCGGAATAAAATAGAAAACGCACAATGCCGACTTAAGTACAAGAAGACTGACTCTTCTTACTGTCTATGTTTTGAACCATTCCTGTGAGGGTCGTTACAGAATCCGATGCTTCACTTCAGGTTTATTGTATCCCTCTGACCTGTTTATTGACGATGAAACACCGAAATTGCATAGGAATTAAATAGAAAAGGCACAATGCCGACTTAAGTACATGAAGACTGACTCTTCCTACTGTCTATGTTTTGAACCATTCCTGTGACACTAGTTATAGATTCCGATGCTTCACTTCAGGTTTACTGTATCCCTTGGACGTTCTTATTGACGATGAAACACAGAAATTGCATCGGATTAAATACAAAATGCACAATGCCGACTTAAGTACTAGAAGACTGACTCTTCTTACTGACTGCTTTGAACCATTCCTGTGGCACTAGTTATAGATTCCGATGCTTCACTTCAGGTTTACTGTGTCCCTCTGACCTTCTTATTGACGATGAAACACAGATAGTGCATCGGAATTATATACAAATGGCACAGTGCCACTTAAGTACAAGAAGACTGACTCTCCTTACTGTCTATGTTTTGAACCATTCCTGTGACACTAGTTATAGATTCCGATGCATCGCTTCAGGTTTACTGTATCACTTGGTCCTTGATATTGACGATGAAACATAGAAATTGCATCGGTATTAAATACAAAAGGCACAGTGCCGACTTAAGTACAAGAAGACTGACCCATCTTACTGTCTATGTTTTGAACCATTCCTGTGACACTAGTTATAGATTCCGATGCTTCACTTCAGGTTTACTGTATCCCTCTGACCATCTTATTGACGATGAAACACAGATATTGCATCGGAACTAAATAGAAAAGGCACAATGCCGACTTATGTACAAGAAGACTGACTCTTCCTAATGTCTATAGCTTGAACCACTCCTGTGACACTAGTTAGAGATACCGATGCTTCACTTCAGGTTTACTGTATCCCTCTGAACGTCTTACTGACGATGAAACACAGAAATTGCATCGGAGTTAAATAGAAAAGGCACAATGCCGACTTAAGTACAAGAAGACTGACTCTTCCTACTGTCTATAGCTTGAACCACTCCTGTGACACTAGTTAGAGATTCCGATGCTATACTTCAGGTTTACTGTATCCCTCTGACCATCTTATTGACGATGGAACACAGAAATTGCATCGGAATTAAATAAAAAAGGCACAATGCCGACTTAAGTACAAGAAGACTGACTCTTCTTACTGTCTATGATTTGCACCATTCCTGTGACGCTAGTTACAGATTCCGATGCTTCACTTCAGGTTTACTGTATCCCTCTGACCATCTTATTGACGATGAAACACAGATATTGCATCGGAATTAAATAGAAAAGGCACAATGCCGACTTATGTACAAGAAGACTGACTCTTCCTAATGTCTATGCTTTGAACCATTCCTGTGACATTAGTTATAGATTCCGATGCTTCACTTCAGGTTTACTGTATCCCTCTGACCTTCGTATTGACGATGAAACACAGAAATTGCATCGGAATTAAATACAAAATGCAAAATGCCGACTTAAGTGCAGGAAGACTGACTCTTCTTACTGTCTATGTTTTGAACCATTCCTGTGACGCTTGTTACAGATTCCGATGCTTCACTTCAGGTTTACTGCATCCCTCTGACCTTCTTATTGACGATGGAACACAGAAATTGCATCCGAATTAAATACAAAAGGCACAATGCCGACTTAAGTACAAGAAGACTGACTCTTCTTCATGACTATGTTTTGAACCATTCCTGTGACACTAGTTATAGATTCCGATGCTTCACTTCAGATTTACTGTAACCCTCTGACCTTCTTAATGACGATGAAACACAGAAATTGCATCGGAATTATATACAAATGGCACAGTGACACTTAAGTACAAGAAGACTGACTCTCCTTACTGTCTATGTTTTGAACCATTCCTGTGACACTAGTTATAGATTCCGATGCATCACTTCAGGTTTACTGTATCACTTGGTCCTTGTTATTGACGATGAAACATAGAAATTGCATCGGTATTAAATACAAAAGGCACAGTGCCGACTTAAGTACAAGAAGACTGACCCATCTTACTGTCTATGTTTTGAACCATTCCTGTGACACTAGTTATAGATTCCGATGCTTCACTTCAGGTTTACTGTATCCCTCTGACCTTCTTATTGACGATGAAACACAGATATTGCATCGGAAATAAATACAAAAATCAAAATGCCGACTTAAGTACAAGAAGACTGACTCAACTTACTGTCTATGATTTGAACAATTCCTGTGACACTAGTTATAGATTCCGATGATTCACTTCATGTTTACTGTATTCCTTGGACTTCCGTATTGACGATGAAACACAGAAATTGCATCGGAATTAAATAGAAAAGGCACAATGCCGACATAAGTACAAGAAGAATGACTCTTCTCTCTGACTATGTTTGGAAGCATTCCTGTGGCACTAGTTATAGATTCCGATGCTTCACTTCAGGTTTATTGTATCCCTCTGACCTTCTTGTTGACGATGAAACACAGATATTGCATCGGAATTAAATAGAAAAGGCACAATGCCGACTTAAGTACAAGTGGACTGATTCTTCTTACTGAATATGTTTTGAACCATTCCTGTGACACAAGTTATGGATTCCGATGCTTCACTTCAGGTTTACTGTATCCCTCTGAACGTCTTACTGACGATGAAACACAGAAATTGCATCGGAATTAAATAGAAAAGGCACAATGCCGACTTAAGTACAAGAAGACTGACTCTTCTTACTGTCTATGGCTTGAACCACTCCTGTGACAATAGTTATAGATTCCGATGCTTCACTTCAGGTTTACTGTATCCCTCTGACCGTCTTATTGACGATGAAACACAGAAATTGCATCGGAATTAAATAAAAAAGGCACAATGCCGACTTAAGTACAAGAAGACTGACTCTTCATACTGTCTATGATTTGCACCATTCCTGTGACGCTAGTTACAGATTCCGATGCTTCACTTCAGGTTTACTGTATCCCTCTGACCATCTTATTGACGATGAAACACAGAAATTGCATCGGAATTAAATAGAAAAGGCACAATGCCGACTTATGTACAAGAAGACTGACTCTTCCTACTGTCTATGCATTGAACCATTCCTGTGACACTAGTTATAGATTCCGATGCTTCACTTCAGGTTTACTGTATCCCTCTGACCTTCTTATTGACGATGAAACACAGAAATTGCATCGGAATTAAATACAAAATGCAAAATGCCGACTTAAGTGCAGGAAGACTGACTCTTCTTACTGTCTATGTTTTGAACCATTCCTGTGACGCTTGTTACAGATTCCAATGCTTCACTTCAGGTTTACTGCATCCCTCTGACCTTCTTATTGACGATGGAACACAGAAATTGCATCGGAATTAAATACAAAAGGCACAATGCCGACTTAAGTACAAGAAGACTGACTCTTCTTACTGACTATGTTTTGAACCATTCCTGTGACACTAGTTATAGATTCCGATGCTTCACTTCAGATTTACTGTAACCCTCTGACCTTCTTATTGGCGATGAAACACAGAAATTGCATCGGAATTAAATACAAAATGCACAATGCCGCCTTAAGTACAAGAAGACTGACTCTTCTTACTGACTGTTTTAAACCATTCCTGTGGCACTAGTTATAGATTCCGATGTTTTACTTAAGATTTACTGTATCCCTCTAACCTTCTTATTGACGATGAAACACAGAAATTGCATTGGAATTTTATACAAATGGTACAGTGCCACTTAAGTACAAGAAGACTGACTCTCCTTACTGTCAATGTTTTGAACCATTCCAGTGCCACTAGTTATAGATTCCGATGCATCACTTTAGGTTTACTGTATCCCTTGGACCTTCCTATTGACGATGAAACACAGAAATTGCATCGGTATTAGGTACCAAAGGCACAATGCCGACTTAAGTACAAGAAGACTTACACTTCTTACTGTCTATGTTTTGAACCATTCCTGTGACACTAGTTACAGATTCCGATGCTTCACTTCAGGTTTACTGTATCCCTCTGCACTTCTTATTGACGATGAAACACAGAAATTGCATCGGAATAAAATACAAAAATCAAAATGCCGACTGAAGTACAAGAAGACTGACTCAACTTACTGTCTATGATTTGTACCATTCCTGTGACACTAGTTATAGATTCCGATGATTCACTTCAGGTTTACTGTATTCCTTGGACCTTCCGTATTGACGATGAAACACAGAAATTGCATCTGAATTAAATAGAAAATTCACAATGCCGACTTAAGTACAAGAAGACTGACTCTTCTTTCTGACTATGTTTGGAAGCATTCCTGTGACACTAGTTATAGATTCCGATGCTTCACTTCAGGTTTATAGTATCCCTCTTACCTTCTTATTGACGATGAAACACAGATATTGCGTCGGAAATCAAATAGAATAGGCACAATGCCGACTTAAGTACAAGAAGACTGATTCCTCTTACTGAATGTTTTGAACCATACCTGTGACACTAGTTATAGATTCCGATGCTTCACTTCAGGTTTACTGTATCCCTCTGAACTTCTTACTGACGATGAAACGCAGAAATTGCATCGGAATTAAATAGAAATTGCACAATGCCGACTTATGTACAAGAAGACTGACTCTTCTTACTGTCTATGGTTTGAATCATTCCTGTGACACTAGTTATAGATTCCGATGCTTCACCTCGGGTTTACTGTATCCCTTGGACCTTCGTATTTACGATGAAACACAGAAATTGCGTCGGAATTAAATAGAAAAAGCACAATGCCGACTTAAGTACAAGAAGACTAACCATTCTTACTGTCTATGCTTTGAACCATTCCTGTGACACTCGTTATAGATTCCGATGCTTCACTTCAGGTTTATTGTATCCCTCTGACCTTCTTATTGACGATGAAACACAGCTATTGCATCGGAATTAAATAGAAAAGGCACAATGCCGACTTAAGTACAAGAAGACTGATTCTTCTTACTGAATATGTTTTGAACCATTACTGTGACACTAGTTATAGATTCCGATGCTTCACTTCAAGTTTACTGTATCCCTCTAAACTTCTTACTGACGATGAAACGCAGAAATTGCATCGGAATTAAATAGAAAAGGCACAATGCCGAATTAAGTACTAGAAGACGGACTCTTCTTACTGTCTATGGTTTGAAGCATTCCTGCGACACTAGTTATGGATTCCGATGCTTCACATCAGGTATACTGTATCCCTTGGACCTTCTTTTTGACGGTGAAACACAGAAATTGCATCGGAATTAAATAGAAAAGGCACAATGCCGACTTAAGTACAAAAAACTGACTCTTCCTACTGTCTATGTTTTGAACCATTCCTGTGACACTAGTTATAGATTCCGATGCTTCACTTCAGGTTTACTGTATCCCTCTGACCTTCTTATTGACGATGAAACACAGAAATTGCATCAGAATTAAATAGAAAAGGCACAATGCCGACTTAAGTACAAGCAGACTGACTCTTCTTTCAGACTATGTTTTGAACCATTCCTGTGACACTAGTTATAGATTCCGATGCTTCACTTCAGATTTACTGTATCCCTCTGACCTTCTTATTGACGATGAAACACAGAAATTGCATCGGAATTAAATAGAAAAGGCACAATGCCGACCTAAGTACAAGAAGACTGAGTCTTCCTACTGTCTATGTTTTAAACCATTCCTGTGACACTAGTTAGAAATTCCGATGCTTCACTTCAGATTTCCTGTATCCCACTGATCTTCTAATTGACGATGAAACACAGTTATTGCATCGGAATTAAAATGAAAAGGGCACAATGCCGACTTAAGTACAAGAAGACTGACCCTTCTTACTGACTATGTTTTGAACCATTTCTGTGACACTAGCTATAGATTCCGATGCTTCACATCAGGTTTACTGTATCTCTTGGACCTTCTTATTGACGATGAAACACAGAAATTGCATCGGAATTAAATACAAAATGCACAATGCCGCCTTAAGTACAAGAAGACTGACTCTTCTTACTGACTGTTTTGAACCATTCCTGTGGCACTAGTTATAGATTCCGATGTTTTACTTAAGATTTACTGTATCCCTCTAACCTTCTTATTGACGATGAAACACAGAAATTGCATTGGAATTTTATACAAATGGTACAATGCCACTTAAGTACAAGAAGACTGACTCTCCTTACTGTCAATGCTTTGAACCATTCCAGTGCCACTAGTTATAGATTCCGATGCATCACTTTAGGTTTACTGTATCCCTTGGACCTTCCTATTGACGATGAAACACAGAAATTGCATCGGTATTAGGTACCAAAGGCACAATGCCGACTTAAGTACAAGAAGACTGACACTTCTTACTGTCTATGTTTTGAACCATCCCTGTGACACTAGTTACAGATTCCGATGCTTCACTTCAGGTTTACTGTATCCCTCTGCACTTCTTATTGACGATGAAACACAAAAATTGCATCGGAATAAAATACAAAAATCAAAATGCCGAATGAAGTACAAGAAGACTGACTCAACTTACTGTCTATGATTTGTACCATTCCTGTGACACAAGTTATAGATTCCGATGATTCACTTCAGGTTTACTGTATTCCTTGGACCTTCCGTATTGACGATGAAACACAGAAATTGCATCGGAATTAAATAGAAAATTCACAATGCCGACTTAAGTACAAGAAGACTGACTCTTCTTTCTGACTATGTTTGGAAGCATTCCTGTGACACTAGTTATAGATTCCGATGCTTCACTTCAGGTTTAATGTATCCCTCTGACCTTCTTATTGACGATGAAACACAGATATTGCGTCGGAATTCAAATAGAATAGGCACAATGCCGACTTAAGTACAAGAAGACTGATTCCTCTTACTGAATATGTTTTGAACCATACCTGTGACACTAGTTATAGATTCCGATGCTTCACTTCAGGTTTACTGTATCCCTCTGAACTTCTTACTGACGAAGAAACGCAGAAATTGCTTCGGAATTAAATAGACATAGCACAATGCCGACTTATGTACAAGAAGACTGACTCTTCTTACTGTCTATGGTTTGAATCATTCCTGTGACACTAGTTATAGATTCCGATGCTTCACCTCGGGTTTACTGTATCCCTTGGACCTTCGTATTTACGATGAAACACAGAAATTGCGTCGGAATTAAATAGAAAAGGCACAATGCCGACTTAAGTACAAGAAGACTGACTCCTCTTACTGTCTATGATTTGAACGGTTCCTGTGACGCTAGTTACAGATTCCGATGCTTCACTTCAGGTTTACTGTATCCCTCTGACCATCTTATTGACGATGAAACACAGAAATTGCATCGGAATTAAATAGAAAAGGCACAATGCCGACTTAAGTACAAGAAGACTAACCATTCTTACTGTCTATGCTTTGAACCATTCCTGTGACACTAGTTATAGATTCCGATGCTTCACTTCGGGTTTACTGTATCCCTTGGACCTTGTTATTGACGATGAAACACAGAAATTGCATCGGAATTAAATAGAAAAGGCACAATGCCGACTTAACTACAAGAATACTGACTCCTCTTACTGTCTATGCTTTGAACCATTCCTGTGTCACTAGTTATAGATTCCGATGCTTCACTTCAGGTTTATTGTGTCCCTCTGACCCTCTTAATGACGATGAAAGACAGCTATTGCGTCGGAATTAAATAGAAAAGGCACAATGCCGACTTAAGTACAAGAAGACAGATTCTTCTTACTGAATATGTTTTGACCCATTCCTGTGACACTAGTAATAGATTCCAATGCTTCACTTCAGGTATACTGTATCCCTCTGAACTTCTTACTGACGATGAAACGCAGAAATTGCATCGTAATTAAATAGAAAAGGCACAATGCCGACTTAAGTACAAGAAGACTGACTCTTCTTACTGTCTATGGTTTGAAGCATTCCTGTGACACTAGTTATAGATTCCGATGCCTCACTTCAGGTTTACTGTATCCCTTGGACCTTCTTATTGACGATGAAACACAGAAATTGCATCGGAATTAAATAGAAAAGGCACAATGCCGACTTAAGTACAAGAAGACTGACTCTTCTTACTGTCTATGATTTGAACCATTCCTGTGACGCTAGTTACAGATTCCGATGCTTCACTTCACGTTTACTGTATCACTCTGACCATCTTATTGACGATGAAACACAGAAATTGCATCGGAATTAAATAGAAAAGGCACAATGCCGACTTAAGTACAAGAAGACTGACTCTTCCTACTGTCTATGTTTGAACCAGTCCTGTGACACCAGTTATAGATTCCGATGCTTCACTTCAGGTTTAATGAATCCCTCTGACCTTCTTACTGACGATGAAACACAGAAATTGCATCGGAATTAAATACAAAAGGCACAATGCCGATTTAAGTGCAAGAAGCCTGACTCTTCTTACTGTCTATGTTTTGAACCATTCCTGTGACGCTAGTTACAGATTCCGATGCATCACTTCAGGTTTTACCGCATCCCTCTGACGTACTTATTGACGATGAAACAAAGAAATTGCATCGGAATTAAATAGAAAAGGCACAATGCCGACCTAAGTACAAGAAGAGTGAGTCTTCCTACTGTCTATGTTTTAAACCATTCCTGTGACACTAGTTAGAGATTCCGATGCTTCACTTCAGATTTCCTGTATCCCACTGACCTTCTAATTGACGATGAAACACAGTTATTGCATCGGAATTAAATTGAAAAGGGCACAATGCCGACTTAAGTACAAGAAGACTGACTCCTCTTACTGACTATGTTTTGAACCATTCCTGTGACACTAGTTATAGATTCCGATGCTTCACTTTAGGTTTACTGTATCCCTCTGACCTTCTTTTTGACGATGAAACATAGAAATTGCATCGGAATTAAATAGAAAAGGCACAATTCCGACTCAAGTACAAGAAGACTGGCCCTTCTAACTGTCTATGTTTTGAACCATTCCTTTGACACTAGTTGTAGATTTCGATGCTTCACTTCAGGTTTACAGTATCCCTCTGACCTTCTTATTGACGATGAAACATAGATAATGCATCGGAATTAAATAGAAAAGGCACAATGCCGACTTAAGTACAAGAAGAGCGACTATTCCTACTTTCTATGTTTTGAACCATTCCTGTGACACTAGTCATAGATTCCGATTCTTCACTTCAGCTTTACTGTATCCCTCTGACCTTCTTATTGACGATGAAACACAGATATTGCATCGGAATTAAATACAAAAGGCACAAAGCCTACGTAAGTACAAGAGGACTGACTCTTCTTACTGACTATGTTTTAAACCATTCCTGTGACACTAGTTAGAAATTCCGATGCTTCACTTCAGGTTTACGGTATCCCTCTGACCTTCTTGTTGACGATGAAACACAGTAATTGCATCGGAATTAAATTGAAAAGGGCACAATGCCGACTTAAGTACAAGAAGACTGACTCTTCTTACTGACTATGTTTTGAACCATTCCTGTGACACTAGTTACAGATTCCGATGCTTCACTTCAGGTTTACGGTATCCCTCTGACCTTCTTATTGACGATGAAACAAAGAAATTGCATCGGAATTAAATACAAAAGGCACAATGCCGACTTAACTACATGTAGACTGACTCTTCCTACTGTCTATGTTTTGAAACATGCCTGTGACCTTAGTTACAGATTCCGATGCTTCATTTCAGGTATACTGTATCCCTTGGACCTTCTTATTGACGATGAAACACAGAAAGGACATCAGAATTAAAAAGAAGAGGCACAGTGCCGACTTAAGTACAAGAAGACCTACTCTTCCTACTGTCTATGTTTTGAACCATTCCTGTGACACTAGTTATAGATGACGATGCTTCACTTCTGGTTTCCTGTATCCCTCTGACCTTCTTATTGACGATGAAACACAGAATATGCATCGCAATAAAATACAAAAGGCACAATGCCGACTTAAGTACAAGAACACTAATCTTTCTTACTGACTATGTTTTCAACCATTCCTGTGACACTAGTTATAGATTCCGATGCTTCACATCAGGTTTAATGTATCCCTCTGAGCTTCTTATTGACGATGAAACACAGAAATTGCATCGGAATTAAATACAAAAGGCACAATGCTGACTTAAGTACAAGAAGATTGACTCATCTTTCTGACTATGTTTGGAAGCATTCCTGTGACACTAGTTATAGATTCCGATGCTTCACTTCAGGTTTATAGTATCTCTCTGACCTTCTTATTGACGATGAAACACAGATATTGCGTCGGAATTAAATGGAAAAGGCACAATGCCGACTTATGTACAAGAAGACTGATTCTTCTTACTGAATATGTTTTGAACCATTCCTGTGACACTAATTATAGATTCCGATGCTTCACTTCAGGTTTACTGTATCCCTCTGAACTTCTTACTGACGATGAAACACTGAAATTGCATCGGAATTAAATAGAAAAGGCACAATGCCGACTTAAGTACAAGAAGAGTGACTCTTCTTACTGTCTATGGTTTGAAGCATTCCTGTGACTCTAGTTATAGATTCCGATGCTTCACTTCAGGTTTACTGTATCCCTTGGACCTTCTTATTGACGATGAAACACAGAAATTGCATCGGAACTAAATAGAAAAGGCACAATGCCGACTTAAGTACAAGATGACTGACTCTTCTTACTGCCTATGATTTGAACCATTCCTGTGACGCTAGTTACAGATTCCGATGCTTCACTTCACGTTTACTGTATCCCTCTGAATATCTTATTGACGATGAAACACAGTAGTTGAATCGGAATTAAATACAAAAGGCACAATGCTGACTTAAGTACAAGAAGACTGACTCTACTTTCTGACTATGTTTGGAAGCATTCCTGTGACACTAGTTATAGATTCCGATGCTTCACTTCAGGATTATTGTATCCCTCTGACCTTCCTATTGACGATGAAACACAGAAATTGCATCGGAATTAAATACAAAAGGCACAATGCCGACTTAAGTACAAGAAGACTGACTCTTCTTACTGACTATGTTTGGATCCATTGCTGTGACGCTAGTTATAGATTCCGATGCTCCACTTCAGGTTTACTGTATCCCTCTGACCTTCTTATTGACGATGAAACACAGAAATTGCATCAGAATTAAATAGAAAAGGCACAATGCCGACTTAAGTACAAGAAGACTAACCTTTCTTACTGTCTAAGTTTTGAACCATTCCTGTGACACTAATTATAGAATCCGATGCATCACTTCAGGTTTACTGTAAACTTTGGACCATCTTGTTGACGAAGAAACACAGATATTGCATCGGAATTAAATAGAAAAGGCACAATGCCGACTTAAGTACATGTGGACTGATTCTTCTTACTGAATATGTTTTGAACCATTCATGTGACACTAGTTATAGATTCCGATGCTTCACTTCAGGTTTGCTGTATCCCTCGGAACGTCTTACTGACGATGATACACAGAAATTGCATCGGAATTAAATAGAAATGGCACATTGCCGACTTAAGTACAAGAAGACTGACTCTTCTTACTGTCTAAGGTTTGAACCACTCCAGTGACACTAGTTATAAATTCCGATGCTTCCCTTCCGTTTTACTGTTTCCCTTGGACCTTCTTATTGACGATGGAACACAGAAATTGCATCGGAACTAAATAGAAAAGGGACAATGCCGACTTAAGTACAAGAAGACTGACTCTTCTTACTGCCTATGATTTGCATTATTCCTGTGACGCTAGTTATAGATTCCGATGCTTCACTTCAGGTTTAATGTATCCCTCTGACCTTCTTATTGACGATGAAACCCAGAAATGGCATCGGAATTAAATACAAAAGGCAAAATGCCGACTTAAGTGCAAGAAGACTGACTCTTCTTACTGTCTATGTTTTGAACCATTCCTGTGACGCTTGTTACTGATTCCGATGCTTCACTTCAGGTTTACTGCATCCCTCTGACCTTCTTATTGACGATGAAACACAGAAATTGCATCGGAATTAAATACAAAAGGCACAATGCCGACTTAAGTACATGTAGACTGACTCATCCTACTGACTATGCTTTGAAACATTCCTGTGACCTTAGTTATAGATTCCGATGCTTCATTTCAGGTTTACTGTATTCCTTGGACCTCCGTATTGACGATGAAGCACAGAAATTGCATCGGAATTAAATACAAAAGTCAAAATGCCGAATTAAGCACAAGAAGACTGACTCAACTTACTGTGTATGATTTGAACCATTCCTGCGACACTAGTTATAGATTACGATGATTCACGTCTGGGTTACTGTATTCCTTGGACCACCGTATTGACGATGAAACACAGAAATTGCATCGGAATTAAATAGAAAAGCACATTGCCGACTTAAGTACAAGAAGACTGACTCTTCTTTCTGACTATGTTTGGAAGCATTTCTGTGACACTAGTGATACATTCCGATGCTTCACTTCAGGTTTATTGTATCCCTCTGACGTTCTTATTGACGATGAAACACAGATAATGCGTCGGAATTAAATTGAAAAGGCACAATGCCGACTTAAGTACAAGAAGACTGATTCTTCTTACTGAATATGTTTTGAACCATTCCTGTGACACTAGTTACAGATTCCGATGCTTCACTTCAGGTTTACTGTATCCCTCTGAAAACCTTATTGACAATGAAACGCAGAAATTGCATCGGAATTAAATAGAAATGGCACAATGCCGACTTAAGTACAAGAAGACTAACCATTCTTACTGTCTATGCTTTGAACTATTACTGTGACACTAGTTATAGATTCCGATGCTTCACTTCAGGTTTATTGTATCCCTCTGACCTTCCTATTGACGATGAAACACAGATATTGCATCGGAATTAAATAGAAAAGGCACAATGCCGACCTAAGTACAAGAAGACTGATTCTTCTTACTGAATATGTTTTGAACCATTCCTGTGACACTAGTTATAGACTCTGATTCTTCACTTCAGGTTTATTGTATCCCTCTGACCTTCTTATTGACGATGTAACACAGATATTGCATCGGAATTAATTAGAAAAGGCACAATGCCGACTTAAGTACAGGAAGACTGATTCTTCTTATTGAATAAGTTTGAACCATTTTTGTGACGCTAGTTATAGATTCCGATGCTTCACTTCATATTTACTGTATCCCTCTGACCATCTTATTGACGATGAAACACAGAAATTGCATCGGAATTAAATAGAAAGGGCACAATGCCAACTTAAGTACAAGAACACTGACTCTTCCTACTGTCTATGTTTTGAACCAGTCCTGTGACACTAGTTATAGATTCCGTTGCTTCACTTCAGGTTTAATGTATCCCTCTGACCTTCTTATTGACGATGAAACACAGAAATTGCATCGGAATTAAATACAAAAGGAACAATGCCGACTTAAGTACAAGAAGACTGACTCTTCTTACTGACTATGTTTTGAACCATTCCTGTGACACTAGTAATAGATTCCGATGATTCACTTCAGGATTACTGTATCCCTTGGACCTTCTTATTGACGATGAAACAAAGAAATTGCATCTGAATTAAATAGAAAACGCAGAATGCCGACCTAAGTACAAGAAGACTGAGTCTTCCTACTGGCTATGTTTTAAACCATTCCTGTGACACTAGTTATAGATTCCGATGCTTCACTTCAGGTTGACTTGTAACCCTCTAACCTTCTTATTGGCGATGAGACACAGAAATTCCATCGGAATTAAATACAAAATGCACAATGCCGCCTTAAGTACAAGAAAACTGACTCTTCTTACTGACCGTTTTGAACCATTCCTGTGGCACTAGTTATAGATTCCGATGTTTCACTTCAGGTTTACTGTATCCCTCTGACCTTCTTATTGACGAAGAAACACAGAAATTGCATTGGAATTATATACAAATGGCACAATGCCACTTAAGTACAAGAAGACTAACTCTCCTTACTGTCAATGTTTTGAACCATTGCTGTGACACTAGTTATAGATTCCGATGCTTCACTTTAGGTTTACTGTATCCCTCTGCACTTCTTATTGACGATGAAACACAGAAATTGAATCGGAATTAAATACAAAAATCAAAATGCCGACTTAAGCACAAGAAGACTGACTCAACTTACTGTCTATGATTTGAACCATTCCTGTGACACTAGTCATAGATTACGATGATTCTCGTCTGGTTTACTGTATTCCTTGGACCTCCGTATTGACGATGAAACACAGAAATTGCATCGGAATTAATTAGAAAAGCACAATGCCGACTTAAGTACAAGAAGGCTGACTCTTCTTTCTGACTATGTTTGGAAGCATTCCTGTGACACTAGTTATAGATTCCGATGCTTCACTTCAGGTTTATTGTATACCTCTGACCTTCTTATTGTCGATGAAACACACATAATGCGTCGGAATTAAATAGAAAAGGCACAATGCCGACTTAAGTACAAGAAGACTGATTCTTCTTACTGAATATGTTTTGAACCATTCCTGTGACACTAGTTAAAGATTCCGATGCTTCACTTCAGGTTCACTGTACCCCTCTGACCATCTTATTGACGATGAAACGCAGAAATTCCATCGGAATTAAATAGAAATGGCACAATGCCGACTTAAGTACAAGAAGACTGACTCTTCCTACTGTCTATGTTTTGAACCAGTCCTGTGACAGTAGTTATAGATTCCGATGCCTCACTTCAGGTTTAATGTATCCCTCTGACCTTCTTATTGACGATGAAACACAGAAATTGCATCGGAATTAAATAGAAAAGGCACAATGCCGACTTAAGTACAAGAAGACTGACTCTTCTTACTGTCTATTATTTGACCCATTTCTGTGACGCTAGTTACAGAATCCGACGCTTCACTTCACGTTTACTGTATCCCTCTGACCATTTTATTGACGATGAAACACAGAAATTGCATCGGAATTAAATAGAAACGGCACAATGCCGACTTAAGTACAAGAAGACTGACTCTTCCTACTGTCTATGTTTTGAACCATTCCTGTGACACTAGTTATAGTTTCCGATGCTTCACTTCAGGTTTAATGTATCCCTCTGACCTTCTTATTGACGATGAAACACAGAAATTGCATCGGAATTAAATACAAAATGCACAATGCCGACTTAAGTGCAAGAAGACTGACCCTTCTTACTGTCTATGCTTTGAACCATTCCTGTGACGCTAGTTACAGATTCCGATGCATCACTTCAGGTTTACTGCATCCCTCTGAGCTTCTTATTGACGATGAAACACAGAAATTGCATCGGAATTAAATACAAAAGGCACAATGCCGACTTAAGTACAAGAAGACTGACTCTTCTTACTGCTTATGTTTTGAACCATTCCTGTGACACTAGTTATAGATTCCTATGATTCACTTCAGGATTACTGTATCCCTTGGACCTTCTTATTGACGATGAAACACAGAAATTGCATCGGAATTAAATACAAAAGGCACAATGCCGACTGAAGTACAACAAGACTGACACTTCTTACTGACTATGTTTGGAACCATTGCTGTGACACTAGTTATAGATTCCGATGCTTCACTTCAGGATTACTGTATCCCTCTGACCTTCTAATTGACGATGAAACACAGAAATTACATCGGAATGAAATAGAAAAGGCACAATGCCGACTTAAGTACAGGAAGGCTGATTCTTCTTATTGTATAAGTTTGAACCATTCCTGTGACACTAGTTATAGATTCCGATGCTTCACTTCATATTTACTGTATCCCTCTGACCATCTTATTGACGATGAAACACAGAAATTGCATCGGAATTAAATAGAAAGGGCACAATGCCGACTTAAGTACAAGAAGACTGACTCTTTCTACTGTCTATGTGTTGAACCAGTCCTGTGACACTAGTTATAGATTCCGATGCTTCACTTCAGGTTTAATGTATCCCTCTGACCTTCTTATTGACGATGAAACACAGAAATTGCATCGGAATTAAATACAAAAGGCACAATGCCGACTCAAGTGCAAGAAGACTGACTGTTCTTACTGTCTATGCTTTGAACCATTCCTGTGACGCTAGTTACAGATTCCGATCCATCACTTCAGGTTTACTGCATCCCTCTGACCTTCTTATTGACGATGAAACACAGAAATTGCATCAGAATTAAATAGAAAACGCACAATGCCGACCTAAGTACAAGAAGACTGAGTCTTCCTACTGTCTATGTTTTAAACCATTCCTGTGACACTAGTTAGAGATTCCGATGATTCACTTCAGATTTACTGTATCCCTATGACTTTCTAATTGACGATGAAACACAGTAATTGCATCGGAATTAAATTGAAAAGGTCACAATGCCGACTTAAGTACAAGAAGACTGACTATTCTTACTAACTATGTTTTGATGCATTCCTGTGACACTAGTTATAGATTCCGATGCTTCACTTCAGGTTTACTGTAACCCTCTGACCTTCTTATTGGCGATGAAACACAGAAATTCCATCGGAATTAAATACAAAATGCACAATGCCGACTTAAGTACAAGAAGACTGACCCTTCTTACTGTCTATGTTTTGAACCATTCCTGTGACACTAGTTATAGATTCCAATGCTTCACTTCAGGTTTACTGTATCCCTCTGCAATTCTTATTGACGATGAAACACAGAAATTGCATCGGAATTAAATACAAAAATCAAAATGCCGACTTAAGCACAAGAAGACTGACTCAACTTACTGTCTATGATTTGAACCATTCCTGTGACACTAGTTATAGATTTCGATGATTCACGTCTGGTTTACTGTATTCCTTGGACCTCCGTATTGACGATGAAACACAGAAATTGCATCGGAATTAAATAAAAAAGCACAATGCCGACTTAAGTACAAGAAGACTGACTCTTCTTTCTGACTATGTTTGGAAGCATTCCTGTGACACTAGTTATAGATTCCGATGCTTCACTTCAGGTTTATTGAATCCCTCTGACCTTCTTATTGTCGATGAAACACAGATAATGCGTCGGAGTTAAATAGAAAAGGCACAATGCCGACTTAAGTACAAGAAGACTGATTCTTCTTACTGAATATGTTTGAACCATTTCTGTGACGCTAGTTATAGATTCCGATGCTTCACTTTATATTTACTGTATCCCTCTGACCATCTTATTGACGATGAAACACAGAAATTGCATCGGAATTAAATAGAAAGGGCACAATGCCGACTTAAGTACAAGAAGACTGACTCTTCCTACTGTCTATGTTTTGAACCAGTCCTGTGACACTAGTTATAGATTCCGATGCTTCACTTCAGGTTTAATGTATCCCTCTGACCTTCTTATTGACGATGAAACACAGAAATTGCATCGGAATTAAATAGAAAAGGCACAATGTCGACTTAAGTGCAAGAAGACTGACTCTTCTTACTGTCTATGCTTTGAACCATTCCTGTGACGCTAGTTACAGATTCCGATGCATCACTTCAGGTTTACTGCATCCCTCTGAGCTTCTTATTGTCGATGAAACACAGAAATTGCATCGGAATTAAATACAAAAGGCACAATGCCGACTTAAGTACAAGAAGACTGACTCTTCTTACTGACTATGTTTTGAGCCATTCCTGTGACACTAGTTAAAGATTCCGATGATTCACTTCAGGATTACTGTATCCCTTGGACCTACTTATTGACGATGAAACACAGAAATTGCATCGGAATTAAATACAAAAGGCACAATGCCGACTTAAGTACAAGAAGACTGACATTTCTTACTGACTATGTTTGGAACCATTGCTGTGACACTAGTTATAGATTCCGATGCTTCACTTCAGGTTTACTGTATCCCTCTGACCTTCTAATTGTCGATGAAACACAGAAATTACATCGGAAGCTAATGGAAAAGGCACAATGCCGACTTAAGTACAGGAAGACTGATTCTTCTTATTGAATAAGTTTGAACCATTCCTGTGACACTAGTTATAGATTTCGATGTTTCACTTCATATTTACTGTATCCCTCTGACCATCTTATTGACGATGAAACACAGAAATTGCATCGGAATTAAATAGAAAGGGCACAATGACGACTTAAGTACAAGAAGACTGACTCTTCCTACTGTCTATGTTTTGAACCAGTCCTGTGACACTAGTTATAGATTCCTATGCTTCACTTCAGGTTTAATGTATCCCTCTGACCATCTTATTGACGACGAAACACAGAAATTGCATCGGAATTAAATTGAAAACGCACAATGCCGACCTAAGTACAAGAAGACTGAGTCTTCCTACTGTCTATGTTTTAAACCATTCCTGTGACACTAGTTAGAGATTCCGATGATTCACTTCAGATTTACTGTATCCCTCTGACCTTCTAATTGACGATGAAACACAGTAATTGCATCGGAATTAAATTGAAAAGGGCACAATGCCGACTTAAGTACAAGAAGACTGACTATTCTTACTAACTATGTTTTGAAGCATTCCTGTGACACTAGTTATAGAATCCGATGCTTCACTTCAGGTTTACTGTAACCTTTTGCCCTTCTTATTGGCGATGAAACACAGAAATTCCATCGGAATTAAATACAAAATGCACAATGCCGACTTAAGTACAAGAAGACTGACCCTTCTTACTGTCTATGTTTTGAACCATTCCTGTGACACTACTTATAGATTCCGATGCTTCACTTCAGGTTTACTGTATCCCTCTGCACTTCTTATTGATGATGAAACACAGAAATTGCATCGGAATTAAATACAAAAATCAAAATGCCGACTTAAGCACAAGAAGACTGACTCAACTTACTGTCTATGATTTGAACCATTCCTGTGACACTAGTTATAGATTACGATGATTCACGTCTGGTTTACTGTATTCCTTGGACCTCCGTATTGACGATGAAACACAGAAATTGCATCGGAATTAAATAAAAAAGCAGAATGCCGACTTAAGTACAAGAAGACTGACTCTTCTTTCTGACTATGTTTGGAAGCATTCCTGTGACACTAGTTATAGATTCCGATGCTTCACTTCAGGTTTATTGTATCCCTCTGACATTCTTATTGTCGATGAAACACAGATAATGCATCGGAATTAAATAGAAAAGGCACAATGCCGACTTTAGTACAAGAAGACTGATTCTTCTTACTGAATATGTTTTGAACCATTCCTGTGACACTAGTTACAGATTCCGATGCTTCACTTCAGGTTCACTGTATCCCTCTGACCATCTTATTGACGATGAAACGCAGAAATTGTATCGGAATTAAATAGAAATGGCAGAATGCCGACTTAAGCACAAGAAGACTAACCATTCTTACTGTCTATGCTTTGAACCATTCCTGTGACACTAGATATAGATTCCGATGCTTCACTTCAGGTTAATTGTATCCCTCTGGCCTTCTTATTGACGATGAAACACAGATATTGCATCGGAATTAAATAGAAAAGGCACAATGCCGACCTAAGTACAAGAAGACTCATTCTTCTCATTGAATATGTTTGAACCATTTCTGTGACGCTAGTTATAGATTCCGATGCTTCACTTCATATTTACTGTCTCCCTCTGACCATCTTATTGACGATGAAACACAGAAATTGCATCGGAATTAAATAGAAACGGCACAATGCCGACTTAAGTACTGTCTATGTTTTGAACCAGTCCTGTGACACTAGTTATAGATTCCGATGCTTCACTTCAGGTTTAATGTATCCCTCTGACCTTCTTATTGACGATGAAACACAGAAATTGCATCGGAATTAAATAGAAAAGGCACAATGCCGACTTAACTACAAGAAGACTGACTCTTCTTACTGTCTATGATTCGACCCATTTCTGTGACGCCAGTTACAGAATCCGATGCTTCACTTCACGTTTACTGTATCCCTCTGACCATCTTATTGACGATGAAACACAGAAATTGCATCGGAATTAAATAGAAAAGGCACAATGCCGACTTAAGTACAAGAAGACTGACTCTTCCTACTGTCTATGTTTTGAACCATTCCAGTGACACTAGTTATAGTTTCCGATGCTTCACTTCAGGTTTAATGTATCCCTCTGACGTTCTTATTGACGATGAAACACAGAAATTGCATCGGAATTAAATACAAAATGCACAATGCCGACGTAAGTGCAAGAAGACTGACTCTCTCTTACTGTCTATGCTTTGAACCATTCCTGTGACGCTAGTTACAGATTCCGATGCATCGCTTCAGGTTTACTGCATCCCTCTGACCTTCTTATTGACGATGAAACACAGAAATTGCATCGGAAATAAATACAAAGGGCACAATGCCGACTTAAGTACAAGAAGACTGACTCTTCTTACTGACTATGTTTTGAACCATTCCTGTGACCCTAGTTATAGATTCCGATGATTCACTTCAGGATTACTGTATCCCTTGGACATTCTTATTGACGATGAAACACAGAAATTGCATCGGAATTAAATACAAAAGGCACAATGCTGACTTAAGTACAAGAAGACTGACACTTCTTACTGACTATGTTTGGAACCATTGCTGTGACACTAGTTATAGATTCCGATGCTTCACTTCAGGTTTACTGTATCCCTCTGACCTTCTAATTGACGATGAAACACAGATATTACATCGGAATTAAATAGAAAAGGCGCAATGCCGACTCAAATACAAGCAGACTGACTCTTCTTTCTGACTATGTTTTGAACCATTCCTGTGACACTAGTTGTAGATTCCGATGCTTCACTTCAGGTTAACTGTATCCCTCTGACCTTCTTATTGACGATGAAACACCGAAATTGCATCGGAATTAAATAGAAAACGCACAATGCCGACCTAAGTACAAGAAGACTGAGTCTTCCTACTGTCTATGTTTTAAACCATTCCTGTGACACTAGTTAGAGATTCCGATGATTCACTTCAGATTTACTGTATCCCTCTGACCTTCTAATTGACGATGAAACACAGTAATTGCATCGGAATTAAATTGAAAAGGGCACAATGCCGACTTAAGTACAAGAAGACTGACGCTTCTTACTGACTATGTTTTGAACCATTCCTATGACAATAGTTATAGATTCCGATGCTTCACTTCAGGTTTACTGTATCCCTCTGCACTTCTTATTGACGATGAAACACAGAAATTGCATCGGAATTAAATACAAATATCAAAATGCCGACTTAAGCACAAGAAGACTGACTCAACTTACTGTCTATGATTTGAACCATTCCTGTGCCACTAGTTATAGATTACGATGATTCACGTCTGGTTTACTGTATTCCTTGGAATTCCGTATTGACGATGAAACACAGAAATTGCATCGGAATTAAATAGAAAAGCACAATGCCGACTTAAGTACAAGAAGACTGACTCTTCTTTCCGACTATGTTTGGAAGCATTCCTGTGACACTAGTTATAGATTCCGATGCTTCACTTCAGGTTTATTGTATCCCTCTGACCTTCTTATTGTCGATGAAACACAGATAATGCGTCGGAATTAAATAGAAAAGGCACAATGCCGACTTAAGTACAAGAAGACTGATTCTTATTACTGAATATGTTTTGAACCATTCCTGGGACACTAGTTACAGATTCCGATGCTTCACTTCAGGTTAATTGTATCCCTCTGACCTTCTTATTGACGATGAATCACAGATATTGCATCGGAATTAAATAGAAAAGGCACAATGCCGACGTAAGTGCAAGAAGACTGACTCTCTCTTACTGTCTATGCTTTGAACCATTCCTGTGACGCTAGTTACAGATTCCGATGCATCGCTTCAGGTTTACTGCATCCCTCTGACCTTCTTATTGACGATGAAACACAGAAATTGCATCGGAAATAAATACAAAGGGCACAATGCCGACTTAAGTACAAGAAGACTGACTCTTCTTACTGACTATGTTTTGAACCATTCCTGTGACCCTAGTTATAGATTCCGATGATTCACTTCAGGATTACTGTATCCCTTGGACATTCTTATTGACGATGAAACACAGAAATTGCATCGGAATTAAATACAAAAGGCACAATGCCGACTTAAGTACAAGAAGACTGACACTTCTTACTGACTATGTTTGGAACCATTGCTGTGACACTAGTTATAGATTCCGATGCTTCACTTCAGGTTTACTGTATCCCTCTGACCTTCTAATTGACGATGAAACACAGATATTACATCGGAATTAAATAGAAAAGGCGCAATGCCGACTCAAATACAAGCAGACTGACTCTTCTTTCTGACTATGTTTTGAACCATTCCTGTGACACTAGTTGTAGATTCCGATGCTTCACTTCAGGTTAACTGTATCCCTCTGACCTTCTTATTGACGATGAAACACAGAAATTTCATTGGAATTAAATAGAAAACGCTCAATGCCGACCTAAGTACAAGAAGACTGAGTCTTCCTACTGTCTATGTTTTAAACCATTCCTGTGACACTAGTTAGAGATTCCGATGATTCACTTCAGATTTACTGTATCCCTCTGACCTTCTAATTGACGATGAAACACAGTAATTGCATCGGAATTAAATTGAAAAGGGCACAATGGCGACTTAAGTACAAGAAGACTGACTCTTCTTACTGACTATGTTTTGAACCATTCCTATGACAATAGTTATAGATTCCGATGCTTCACTTCAGGTTTACTGTATCCCTCTGCACTTCTTATTGACGATGAAACACAGAAATTGCATCGGAATTAAATACAAATATCAAAATGCCGACTTAAGCACAAGAAGACTGACTCAACTTACTGTCTATGATTTGAACCATTCCTGTGCCACTAGTTATAGATTACGATGATTCACGTCTGGTTTACTGTATTCCTTGGACCTCCGTATTGACGATGAAACACAGAAATTGCATCGGAATTAAATAGAAAAGCACAATGCCGACTTAAGTACAAGAAGACTGACTCTTCTTTCCGACTATGTTTGGAAGCATTCCTGTGACACTAGTTATAGATTCCGATGCTTCACTTCAGGTTTATTGTATCCCTCTGACCTTCTTATTGTCGATGAAACACAGATAATGCGTCGGAATTAAATAGAAATGGCACAATGCCGACTTAAGTACAAGAAGACTGATTCTTATTACTGAATATGTTTTGAACCATTCCTGGGACACTAGTTACAGATTCCGATGCTTCACTTCAGGTTAATTGTATCCCTCTGACCTTCTTATTGACGATGAATCACAGATATTGCATCGGAATTAAATAGAAAAGGCACAATGCCGACCTAAGTACAGGAAGACTGATTCTTCTCATTGAATATGTTTGAACCATTTCTGTGACGCTAGTTATAGATTCCGATGCTTCACTTCATATTTACTGTATCCCTCTGACCATCTTATTGGCGATGAAACACAGAAATTGCATCGGAATTAAATAGAAAGGGCACAATGCCGATTTAAGTACTGTCTATGTTTTGAACCAGTCCTGTGACACTAGTTATAGATTCCGATGCTTCACTTCAGGTTTAATGTATCCGTCTGACCTTGTTATTGACGATGAAACACAGAAATGGCATCGGAATTAAATAGAAAAGGCACAATGCCGACTTAAGTACAAGAAGACTGACTCTTCTTACTGTCTATGATTTGACCGATTTCTGTGACGCTAGTTACAGAATCCGATGCTTCACTTCACGATTACTGTATCCCTCTGACCATCTTATTGACGATGAAACACAGAAATTGCATCGGAATTAAATAGAAAAGGCTCAATGCCGACTTAAGTACAAGAAGACTGATTCTTCCTACTGTCTATGTTTTGAACCATTCCTGTGACACTAGTTATAGTTTCCGATGCTTCACTTCAGGTTTAATGTATCCCTCTGACCTTCTTATTGACGATGAAACACAGAAATTGCATCGGAATTAAATACAAAATGCACGATGCCGACTTAAGTGCAAGAAGACTGACTCTTCTTACTGTCTATGCTTTGAACCATTCCTGTGACGCTAGTTACAGATTCCGATGCATCACTTCAGGTTTACTGCATCCCTCTGACCTTCTTATTGACGATGAAACACAGAAATTACATCGGAATTAAATACAAAAGGCACAATGCCGACTTAAGTACAAGAAGACTGACTCTTCTTACTGACAATGTTTTGAACCATTCCTGTGACACTAGTTATAGATTCCGATGATTCACTTCAGGATTACTGTATCCCTTGGACCTTCTTATTGACGATGAAACACAGAAATTGCATCGGAATTAAATACAAAAGGCACAATGCCGACTTAAGTACAAGAAGACTGACACTTCTTACTGACTATGTTTGGAACCATTGCTGTGACACTAGTTATAGATTCCGATGCTTCACTTCAGGTTTACTGTATCCCTCTGACCTTCTAATTGACGATGATACACAGAAATTACATCGGAATTAAATAGAAAAGGCGCAATGCCGACTTAGATACAAGCAGACAGACTCTTCTTTCTGACTATGTTTTGAACCATTCCTGTGACACTAGTTATAGATTCCGATGTTCCACTTCAGGTTTACTGTATCCCTCAGACCTTCCTATTGACGATGAAACATAGAAATTGCATTGGAATTATATACAAATGGCACAATGCCACATAAGTACAAGAAGACTAACTCTCCTTACTGTCAATGTTTTGAACCATTCCTGTGACACTAGTTATAGGTTCCGATGCATCACTTTAGGTTTACTGTATCCCTTGGACCTTCCAATTGACGATGAAACACAGAAATTGCATCGGTATTAAATACAGAAGGCACAATGCCGACTTAAGTACAAGAAGACTAACCATTCTTACTGTCTATGCTTTGAACTATTCCTGTGACACTAGTTATAGATTCCGATGCTTCACTTCAGGTTTATTGTATCCCTCTGACCTTCTTATTGACGATGAAACACAGATATTGCATCGGAATTAAATAGAAAAGGCACAATGCCGACTTAAGTACAGGAAGACTGATTCTTCTTATTGAATATGTTTGAACCATTTTTGTGACGCTAGTTATAGATTCAGATGCTTCACTTCATATTTACTGTATGCCTCTGACCTTCTTATTGACGATGAAACACAGAAATTGCATCGGAATTAAATACAAAAGGCACAATGCCGACTCAAGTGCAAGAAGACTGACTCTTCTTACTGTCTATGTTTGAACCATTCCTGTGACGCTAGTTACAGATTCCGATGCATCACTTCAGGTTTACTGCATCCCTCTGACCTTCTTATTGACGATGAAACACAGAAATTGCATCGGAATTAAATACAAAAGGCACAATGCCGACTTAAGTACAAGAAGACTGACTCTTCTTACTGACTATGTTTTGAACCATTCCTGTGACACTAGTTATAGATTCCGATGATTCACTTCAGGATTACTGTATCCCTTGGACCTTTTTATTGACGATGAAACACAGAAATTGCATCGGAATTAAATAGAAAACGCACAATGCCGCCCTAAGTACAAGAAGACTGAGTCTTCCTACTGTCTATGATTTTAAACCATTCCTGTGACACTAGTTAGAGATTCCGATGATTCACTTCAGATTTACTGTATCCCTATGACTTTCTAATTGACGATGAAACACAGTAATTGCATCGGAATTAAATTGAAAAGGTCACAATGCCGACTTAAGTACAAGAAGACTGACTATTCTTACTAACTATGTTTTGATGCATTCCTGTGACACTAGTTATAGATTCCGATGCTTCACTTCAGGTTTACTGTAACCCTCTGACCTTCTTATTGGCGATGAAACACAGAAATTCCATCGGAATTAAATACAAAATGCACAATGCCGGCTTAAGTACAAGAAGACTGACCCTTCTTACTGTCTATGTTTTGAACCATTCCTGTGACACTAGTTATAGATTCCAATGCTTCACTTCAGGTTTACTGTATCCCTCTGCACTTCTTATTGACGATGAAACACAGAAATTGCATCGGAATTAAATACAAAAATCAAAATGCCGACTTAAGCACAAGAAGACTGACTCAACTTACTGTCTATGATTTGAACCATTCCTGTGACACTAGTTATAGATTTCGATGATTCACGTCTGGTTTACTGTATTCCTTGGACCTCCGTATTGACGATGAAACACAGAAATTGCATCGGAATTAAATAAAAAAGCACAATGCCGACTTAAGTACAAGAAGACTGACTCTTCTTTCTGACTATGTTTGGAAGCATTCCTGTGACACTAGTTATAGATTCCGATGCTTCACTTCAGGTTTATTGAATCCCTCTGACCTTCTTATTGTCGATGAAACACAGATAATGCGTCGGAGTTAAATAGAAAAGGCACAATGCCGACTTAAGTACAAGAAGACTGATTCTTCTTACTGAATATGTTTGAACCATTTCTGTGACGCTAGTTATAGATTCCGATGCTTCACTTTATATTTACTGTATCCCTCTGACCATCTTATTGACGATGAAACACAGAAATTGCATCGGAATTAAATAGAAAGGGCACAATGCCGACTTAAGTACAAGAAGACTGACTCTTCCTACTGTCTATGTTTTGAACCAGTCCTGTGACACTAGTTATAGATTCCGATGCTTCACTTCAGGTTTAATGTATCCCTCTGACCTTCTTATTGACGATGAGACACAGAAATTGCATCGGAATTAAATAGAAAAGGCACAATGTCGACTTAAGTACAAGAAGACTGACTCTTCTTACTGTCTATGATTTGACCCATTTCTGTGACGCTAGTTACAGAATCCGATGCTTCACTTCACGTTTACTGTATCCCTCTGACCATCTTATAGACGGTGAAACACAGAAATTGCATCGGAATTAAATAGAAACCCCACAATGCCGACTTAAGTACAAGAAGACTGACTCTTCCTACTGTCTATGTTTTGAACCATTCCTGTGACACTAGTTATAGTTTCCGATGCTTCACTTCAGGTTTAATGTATCCCTCTGACCTTCTTATTGACGATGAAAGACAGAAATTGCATCGGAATTAAATACAAAATGCACAATGCCGACTTAAGTGCAAGAAGACTGACTCTTCTTACTGTCTATGCTTTGAACCATTCCTGTGACGCTAGTTACAGATTCCGATGCATCACTTCAGGTTTACTGCATCCCTCTGAGCTTCTTATTGTCGATGAAACACAGAAATTGCATCGGAATTAAATACAAAAGGCACAATGCCGACTTAAGTACAAGAAGACTGACTCTTCTTACTGACTATGTTTTGAGCCATTCCTGTGACACTAGTTAAAGATTCCGATGATTCACTTCAGGATTACTGTATCCCTTGGACCTACTTATTGACGATGAAACACAGAAATTGCATCGGAATTAAATACAAAAGGCACAATGCCGACTTAAGTACAAGAAGACTGACATTTCTTACTGACTATGTTTGGAACCATTGCTGTGACACTAGTTATAGATTCCGATGCTTCACTTCATATTTACTGTATCCCTCTGACCATCTTATTGACGATGAAACACAGAAATTGCATCGGAATTAAATAGAAAGGGCACAATGACGACTTAAGTACAAGAAGACTGACTCTTCCTACTGTCTATGTTTTGAACCAGTCCTGTGACACTAGTTATAGATTCCTATGCTTCACTTCAGGTTTAATGTATCCCTCTGACCATCTTATTGACGACGAAACACAGAAATTGCATCGGAATTAAATTGAAAACGCACAATGCCGACCTAAGTACAAGAAGACTGAGTCTTCCTACTGTCTATGTTTTAAACCATTCCTGTGACACTAGTTAGAGATTCCGATGATTCACTTCAGATTTACTGTATCCCTCTGACCTTCTAATTGACGATGAAACACAGTAATTGCATCGGAATTAAATTGAAAAGGGCACAATGCCGACTTAAGTACAAGAAGACTGACTATTCTTACTAACTATGTTTTGAAGCATTCCTGTGACACTAGTTATAGAATCCGATGCTTCACTTCAGGTTTACTGTAACCTTTTGACCTTCTTATTGGCGATGAAACACAGAAATTCCATCGGAATTAAATACAAAATGCACAATGCCGACTTAAGTACAAGAAGACTGACCCTTCTTACTGTCTATGTTTTGAACCATTCCTGTGACACTACTTATAGATTCCGATGCTTCACTTCAGGTTTACTGTATCCCTCTGCACTTCTTATTGATGATGAAACACAGAAATTGCATCGGAATTAAATACAAAAATCAAAATGCCGACTTAAGCACAAGAAGACTGACTCAACTTACTGTCTATGATTTGAACCATTCCTGTGACACTAGTTATAGATTACGATGATTCACGTCTGGTTTACTGTATTCCTTGGACCTCCGTATTGACGATGAAACACAGAAATTGCATCGGAATTAAATAAAAAAGCAGAATGCCGACTTAAGTACAAGAAGACTGACTCTTCTTTCTGACTATGTTTGGAAGCATTCCTGTGACACTAGTTATAGATTCCGATGCTTCACTTCAGGTTTATTGTATCTCTCTGACATTCTTATTGTCGATGAAACACAGATAATGCATCGGAATTAAATAGAAAAGGCACAATGCCGACTTAAGTACAAGAAGACTGATTCTTCTTACTGAATATGTTTTGAACCATTCCTGTGACACTAGTTACAGATTCCGATGCTTCACTTCAGGTTCACTGTATCCCTCTGACCATCTTATTGACGATGAAACGCAGAAATTGCATCGGAATTAAATAGAAATGGCACAATGCCGACTTAAGCACAAGAAGACTAACCATTCTTACTGTCTATGCTTTGAACCATTCCTGTGACACTAGATATAGATTCCGATGCTTCACTTCAGGTTAATTGTATCCCTCTGGCCTTCTTATTGACGATGAAACACAGATATTGCATCGGAATTAAATAGAAAAGGCACAATGCCGACCTAAGTACAAGAAGACTGATTCTTCTCATTGAATATGTTTGAACCATTTCTGTGACGCTAGTTATAGATTCCGATGCTTCACTTCATATTTACTGTCTCCCTCTGACCATCTTATTGACGATGAAACACAGAAATTGCATCGGAATTAAATAGAAACGGCACAATGCCGACTTAAGTACTGTCTATGTTTTGAACCAGTCCTGTGACACTAGTTATAGATTCCGATGCTTCACTTCAGGTTTAATGTATCCCTCTGACCTTCTTATTGACGATGAAACACAGAAATTGCATCGGAATTAAATAGAAAAGGCACAATGCCGACTTAACTACAAGAAGACTGACTCTTCTTACTGTCTATGATTCGACCCATTTCTGTGACGCCAGTTACAGAATGCGATGCTTCACTTCACGCTTACTGTATCCCTCTGACCATCTTATTGACGATGAAACACTGAAATTGCATCGGAATTAAATAGAAAAGGCACAATGCCGACTTAAGTACAAGAAGACTGACTCTTCCTACTGTCTATGTTTTGAACCATTCCTGTGACACTAGTTATAGTTTCCGATGCTTCACTTCAGGTTTAATGTATCCCTCTGACGTTCTTATTGACGATGAAACACAGAAATTGCATCGGAATTAAATACAAAATGCACAATGCCGACGTAAGTGCAAGAAGACAGACTCTCTCTTACTGTCTATGCTTTGAACCATTCCTGTGACGCTAGTTACAGATTCCGATGCATCGCTTCAGGTTTACTGCATCCCTCTGACCTTCTTATTGACGATGAAACACAGAAATTGCATCGGAAATAAATACAAAGGGCACAATGCCGACTTAAGTACAAGAAGACTGACTCTTCTTACTGACTATGTTTTGAACCATTCCTGTGACCCTAGTTATAGATTCCGATGATTCACTTCAGGATTACTGTATCCCTTGGACATTCTTATTGACGATGAAACACAGAAATTGCATCGGAATTAAATACAAATAGCACAATGCCGACTTAAGTACAAGAAGAGTGACACTTCTTACTGACTATGTTTGGTTACTGACTATGTTTTGAACCATTCCTGTGACCCTAGTTATAGATTCCGATGATTCACTTCAGGATTACTGTATCCCTTGGACATTCTTATTGACGATGAAACACAGAAATTGCATCGGAATTAAATACAAATAGCACAATGCCGACTTAAGTACAAGAAGAGTGACACTTCTTACTGACTATGTTTGGAACCATTGCTGTGACACTAGTTATAGATTCCGATGCTTCACTTCAGGTTTACTGTATCCCTCTGACCTTCTAATTGACGATGAAACACAGATATTACATCGGAATTAAATAGAAAAGGCGCAATGCCGACTCAAATACAAGCAGACTGACTCTTCTTTCTGACTATGTTTTGAACCATTCCTGTGACACTAGTTGTAGATTCCGATGCTTCACTTCAGGTTAACTGTATCCCTCTGACCTTCTTATTGACGATGAAACACAGAAATTGCATCGGAATTAAATAGAAAACGCACAATGCCGACCTAAGTACAAGAAGACTGAGTCTTCCTACTGTCTATGTTTTAAACCATTCCTGTGACACTAGTTAGAGATTCCGATGATTCACTTCAGATTTACTGTATCCCTCTGACCTTCTAATTGACGATGAAACACAGTAATTGCATCGGAATTAAATTGAAAAGGGCACAATGCCGACTTAAGTACAAGAAGACTGACTCTTCTTACTGACTATGTTTTGAACCATTCCTATGACAATAGTTATAGATTCCGATGCTTCACTTCAGGTTTACTGTATCCCTCTGCACTTCTTATTGACGATGAAACACAGAAATTGCATCGGAATTAAATACAAATATCAAAATGCCGACTTAAGCACAAGAAGACTGACTCAACTTACTGTCTATGATTTGAACCATTCCTGTGCCACTAGTTATAGATTACGATGATTCACGTCTGGTTTACTGTATTCCTTGGACCTCCGTATTGACGATGAAACACAGAAATTGCATCGGAATTAAATAGAAAAGCACAATGCCGACTTAAGTACAAGAAGACTGACTCTTCTTTCCGACTATGTTTGGAAGCATTCCTGTGACACTAGTTATAGATTCCGATGCTTCACTTCAGGTTTATTGTATCCCTCTGACCTTCTTATTGTCGATGAAACACAGATAATGCGTCGGAATTAAATAGAAAAGGCACAATGCCGACTTAAGTACAAGAAGACTGATTCTTATTACTGAATATGTTTTGAACCATTCCTGGGACACTAGTTACAGATTCCGATGCTTCACTTCAGGTTAATTGTATCCCTCTGACCTTCTTATTGACGATGAATCACAGATATTGCATCGGAATTAAATAGAAAAGGCACAATGCCGACCTAAATACAAGAAGACTGATTCTTCTCATTGAATATGTTTGAACCATTTCTGTGACGCTAGTTATAGATTCCGATGCTTCACTTCATATTTACTGTATCCCTCTGACCATCTTATTGGCGATGAAACACAGAAATTGCATCGGAATTAAATAGAAAGGGCACAATGCCGATTTAAGTACTGTCTATGTTTTGAACCAGTCCTGTGACACTAGTTATAGATTCCGATGCTTCACTTCAGGTTTAATGTATCCGTCTGACCTTGTTATTGACGATGAAACACAGAAATGGCATCGGAATTAAATAGAAAAGGCACAATGCCGACTTAAGTACAAGAAGACTGACTCTTCTTACTGTCTATGATTTGACCCATTTCTGTGACGCTAGTTACAGAATCCGATGCTTCACTTCACGATTACTGTATCCCTCTGACCATCTTATTGACGATGAAACACAGAAATTGCATCGGAATTAAATAGAAAAGGCTCAATGCCGACTTAAGTACAAGAAGACTGATTCTTCCTACTGTCTATGTTTTGAACCATTCCTGTGACACTAGTTATAGTTTCCGATGCTTCACTTCAGGTTTAATGTATCCCTCTGACCTTCTTATTGACGATGAAACACAGAAATTGCATCGGAATTAAATACAAAATGCACGATGCCGACTTAAGTGCAAGAAGACTGACTCTTCTTACTGTCTATGCTTTGAACCATTCCTGTGACGCTAGTTAAAGATTCCGATGCATCACTTCAGGTTTACTGCATCCCTCTGACCTTCTTATTGACGATGAAACACAGAAATTACATCGGAATTAAATACAAAAGGCACAATGCCGACTTAAGTACAAGAAGACTGACTCTTCTTACTGACAATGTTTTGAACCATTCCTGTGACACTAGTTATAGATTCCGATGATTCACTTCAGGATTACTGTATCCCTTGGACCTTCTTATTGACGATGAAACACAGAAATTGCATCGGAATTAAATACAAAAGGCACAATGCCGACTTAAGTACAAGAAGACTGACACTTCTTACTGACTATGTTTGGAACCATTGCTGTGACACTAGTTATAGATTCCGATGCTTCACTTCAGGTTTACTGTATCCCTCTGACCTTCTAATTGACGATGATACACAGAAATTACATCGGAATTAAATAGAAAAGGCGCAATGCCGACTTAGATACAAGCAGACAGACTCTTCTTTCTGACTATGTTTTGAACCATTCCTGTGACACTAGTTATAGATTCCGATGTTCCACTTCAGGTTTACTGTATCCCTCTGACCTTCCTATTGACGATGAAACATAGAAATTGCATTGGAATTATATACAAATGGCACAATGCCACATAAGTACAAGAAGACTAACTCTCCTTACTGTCAATGTTTTGAACCATTCCTGTGACACTAGTTATAGGTTCCGATGCATCACTTTAGGTTTACTGTATCCCTTGGACCTTCCAATTGACGATGAAACACAGAAATTGCATCGGTATTAAATACAGAAGGCACAATGCCGACTTAAGTACAAGAAGACTAACAATTCTTACTGTCTATGCTTTGAACTATTCCTGTGACACTAGTTATAGATTCCGATGCTTCACTTCAGGTTTATTGTATCCCTCTGACCTTCTTATTGACGATGAAACACAGATATTGCATCGGAATTAAATAGAAAAGGCACAATGCCGACTTAAGTACAGGAAGACTGATTCTTCTTATTGAATATGTTTGAACCATTTTTGTGACGCTAGTTATAGATTCAGATGCTTCACTTCATATTTACTGTATGCCTCTGACCTTCTTATTGACGATGAAACACAGAAATTGCATCGGAATTAAATACAAAAGGCACAATGCCGACTCAAGTGCAAGAAGACTGACTCTTCTTACTGTCTATGTTTGAACCATTCCTGTGACGCTAGTTACAGATTCCGATGCATCACTTCAGGTTTACTGCATCCCTCTGACCTTCTTATTGACGATGAAACACAGAAATTGCATCGGAATTAAATACAAAAGGCACAATGCCGACTTAAGTACAAGAAGACTGACTCTTCTTACTGACTATGTTTTGAACCATTCCTGTGACACTAGTTATAGATTCCGATGATTCACTTCAGGATTACTGTATCCCTTGGACCTTTTTATTGACGATGAAACACAGAAATTGCATCGGAATTAAATAGAAAACGCACAATGCCGACCTAAGTACAAGAAGACTGAGTCTTCCTACTGTCTATGATTTTAAACCATTCCTGTGACACTAGTTAGAGATTCCGATGATTCACTTCAGATTTACTGTATCCCTCTGACCTTCTAATTGACGATGAAACGTAGTAATTGCATCGGAATTAAATTGAAAACGGCACAATGCTGACTTAAGTACAAGAAGACTGACTATTCTTACTAACTATGTTTTGAAGCATTCCTGTGTCACTAGTTATAGATTCCGATGCTTCACTTCAGGTTTACTGTAACCCTCTGACCTTCTTATTGGCGATGAAACACAGAAATTCCATCGGAATAAAATACAAAATGCACAATGCCGCCTTAAGTACAAGAAGACTGACTCTTCTTACTGACTGTTTTGAGCCATTCCTGTGGCACTAGTTATAGATTCCGATGTTTCACTTCAGGTTTACTGTATCCCTCTGACCTTCTTATTGACGATGAAACACAGAAATTGCATTGGAATTATATACAAATGGCACAATGCCACTTAGGTACAAGAAGACTAACTCTCCTTACTGTCAATGTTTTGAACCATTCCTGTGACACTAGTTATAGTTTCCGATGCATCACATTAGGTTTACTGTATCCCTTGGACCTTCCTATTGACAATGAAACACAGAAATTGCATCGGTATTAAATACAAAAGGCACAATGCCGACTTAAGTACAAGAAGACTGACCCTTCTTACTGTCTATGTTTTGTACCATTCCTGTGACACTAGTTATAGATTCCGATGCTTCACTTCAGGTTTACTGTATCCCTCTGCACTTCTTATTGACGATGAAACACAGAAATTGCATCGGAATTAAATACAAAAATCAAAATGCCGACTTAAGCACAAGAAGACTGACTCAACTTACTGTCTATGATTTGAACCATTCCTGTGACACTAGTTACAGATTACGATGATTCACGTCTGGTTTACTGTATTCCTTGGACCTCCGTATTGACGATGAAACACAGAAATTGCATCGGAATTAAATAGAAAAGCACAATGCCGACTTAAGTACAAGAAGACTGACTCTTCTTTCTGACTATGTTTGGAAGCATTCCTGTGACACTAGTCATAGATTCCGATGCTTCACTTCAGGTTTATTGTATCCCTCTGACCTTCTTATTGACGATGAAACACAGATAATGCGTCATAATTAAATAGAAAGGGCACAATGCCGACTTAAGTACAAGAAGACTGATTCTTCTTACTGAATATGTTTTGAACCTTTCCTGTGACACTAGTTACAGATTCCGATGCTTCACTTCAGGTTTACTGTATCCCTCTGACCATCTTATTGACGATGAAACGCAGAAATTGCATCGGAATTAAATACAAAAGGCACAAAGCCGACGTAAGCACAAGAAGACTGACTCTTCTTACTGGCTATATTTTAAACCATTCCTGTGACACTAGTTAGAAATTCCGATGTTTCACTTCAGGTTTACGATATAACTCTGACCTTCTTATTGACGATGAAACACAGTAATTGCATCGGAAATAAATTGAAAAGGGCACAATGCCGACTTAAGATCCAGAAGACTGACTCTTCTTACTGTCTATGTTTTGAACCATTCCTGTGACACTAGTTATAGATTCCGATGCTTCACTTCAGGTTTACTGAATCCCTTGGACCTTCTTATAGACGATGAAACACAGAAATTGCATCGGAATTAAATACAAAAGGCACAATGCCGACTTAAGTACATGTAGACTGACTCTTCCAGCTGTCTATGATTTGAAACATTCCAGTGACCTTAGGTATAGATTCCGATGCTTCATTTCAGGTTTACTGTATCCCTTGGATCATCTTATTGACAATGAAACACAGAAGGGGCATCGGAATTATATAGAACAGGCACAATGCCGACTTAAGTACAAGAAGACTGACTCTTCCTACTGTCTATGTTTTGAACCATTCCTGTGGCACTAGTTACAGATTCCGATGCTTCACTTCAGGTATACTGTATCCCTCTGACCTTCTTATTGACGATGAAACACAGAAATAGCATCGCAATTAAATACAAAAATCAAAATGCCGATAAGTACTAAAAGACTGACTCAACTTACTGTCTATGATTTGAACCATTCGTGTGACACTAGTTATAGATTCCGATGATTCACTGCAGGTTTACTGTATTCCTTGGACCTCCGTATTGACGATAAAACACAGAAATTGCATCGGAATTAAATAGAAAAGGCACAATGCCGACTTAAGTACAAGAAGACTGACTCTTCTTTCTGACTATGCTTTAAACCATTCCTGTGACACTAGTTAGAGATTCCGATGATTAACTTCAGATTAACTGTATCCCTCTGACCTTCTAATTGACGATGAAACACAGTAATTGCATCGGAATTAAATTGAAAAGGGCACAATGCCGACTTAAGTACAAGAAGACTGACTCTTCTTACTGACTATGTTTTGAACCATTCTTATGAAACTAGTTATAGATTCCGATGCTTCACTTCAGGTTTACTGTAACTATTGGACCTTCTTATTGACGATGAAACACAGAAATTGCATCGGAATTAAATACAAAACGCACAATGCCGCCTTAAGTACAAGATGACTGACTCTTCTTACTGACTGTTTTGAACCATTCCTGTGGCACTAGTTATAGATTCCGATGTTCCACTTCAGGTTTACTGTATCCCTCTGACCTTCTTATTGACGATGAAACACAGAAATTGCATTGGAATTATATACAAATGGCACAATGCCACTTAAGTACAAGAAGACTAACTCTCCTTACTGTCAATGTTTTAAACCATTCCTGTGACACTAGTTATAGATTCCGATGCATCACTTTAGGTTTACTGTATCCCTTGGACCTTCCTATTGACGATGAAACACAGAAATTGCATCGGTATTAAATACAAAAGGCACAATGCCGACTTAAATACAAGAAGACTGACCCTTCTTACTGTCTATGTTTTGAACCATTCCTGTGACACTAGTTATAGATACCGATGCTTCCCTTCAGGTTTACTGTATCCCTCTGCACTTCTTATTGACGATGAAACACAGAAATTGCATCGGAAATAAATACAAAAATCAAAATGCCGACTTAAGCACAAGAAGACTGACTCAACTTACTGTCTATGATTTGAACCATTCCTGTGACACTAGTTATAGATTACGATGATTCACGTCTGGTTTACTGTATTCCTTGGACCTCCGTATTGACGATGAAGCACAGAAATTGCATCGGAATTAAATAGAAAAGCACAATGCCGACTTAAGTACAAGAAGACTGACTCTTCTTTCTGACTATGTTTGAAAGCATTCCTGTGACACTAGTTATAGATTCCGATGCTTCACTTCAGGTTTATTGTATCCCTCTGACCTTCTTGTTGACGATGAAACACAGATTATGCGTCGGAATTAAATAGAAAAGGCACAATGCCGACTTAAGTACATGAAGACTGACTCTTCTTACTGAATATGTTTTGAACCATTCCTGTGACACTAGTTACAGATTCTGATGCTTCACTTCAGGTTTACTGTATCCCTCTGACCATCTTATTGACGATGAAACGCAGAAATTGCATCGGAATTAAATAGAAATGGCACAATGCCGACTTAAGTACAAGAAGGCTAACCATTCTTACTGTCTATGCTTTCAACTATTCCTGTGGCACTAGTTATAGATTCCGATGCTTCACTTCAGGTTTACTGTAACTCTTGGACCTTCTTATTGACGATGAAACACAGAAATTGCATCGGAATTAAATACAAAACGCACAATGCCGCCTTAAGTACAAGATGACTGACTCTTCTTACTGACTGTTTTGAACCATTCCTGTGACACTAGTAATAGACTCTGATGTTTCGCTTCAGGTTTATTGTATCCCTCTGACCTTCTTATTGACGATGAAACACAGATTTTGCATCGGAATTAAATAGAAAAGGCACAATGCCGACTTAAGTACAGGAAGACTGATTCTTTTTATTGAATATGTTTGAACCATTTTTGTGACGCTAGTTATAGATTCCGATGCTTCACTTCATATTTACTGTATCCCACTGACAATCTTATTGACGATGAAACACAGAAATTGCATCGGAATTAAATAGAAAGGGCACAATGCCGACTTAAGTACAAGAAGACTGACTCTTCCTACTGTCTATGTTTTGAACCAGTCCTGTGACACTAGTTATAGATTCCGATGCTTCACTTCAGGTTTAATGTATCCCTCTGACCTTCTTATTGACGATGAAACACAGAAATTGCATCGGAATTAAATACAAAAGGCACAATGCGGACTCAAGTGCTCGAAGACTGACTCTTCTTACTGTCTATGCTTTGAACCATTCCTGTGACGCTAGTTACAGATTCCGATGCATCACTCCAGGTTTACTGCATCCCTCTGACCTTCTTATTGACGATGAAACACAGAAATTGCATCGGAATTAAATACAAAAGGCACAATGCCGACTTAAGTACAAGAAGACTGACTTTTCTTACTGACTATGTTTTGAACCATTCCTGTGACACTAGTTATAGATTCCGATGATTCACTTCAGGATTACTGTATCCCTTGGACCTTCTTATTGACGATGAAACACAGAAATTGCATCGGAATTAAATAGAAAACGCACAATGCCGACCTAAGTACAAGAAGACTGAGTCTTCCTACTGTCTATGTTTTAAACCATTCCTGTGACACTAGTTAGAGATTCCGATGATTCACTTCAGATTTACTGTATCCCTCTGACCTTCTAATTGACGATGAAACACAGTAATTGCATCGGAATTAAGTTGACAGGGCACAATGCCGACTTAAGTACAAGAAGACTGACTGTTCTTACTAACTATGTTTTGAAGCATTCCCGTGACACTAGTTATAGATTCCGATGCTTCACTTCAGGTTTACTGTAACCCTCTGACCATCTTATTGGCGATGAAACACAGAAATTCGATTGGAATTAAATACAAAATGCACAATGCCACCTTAAGTACAAGAAGACTGACTCTTCTTACTGACTGTTTTGAACCATTCCTGTGGCACTAGTTATAGATTCCGATGTTTCACTTCAGGTTTACTGTATCGCTCTGACCTTCTTATCGACGATGAAACACAGAAATTGCATTGGAATTATATACAAATGGCACAATGCCACTTAAGTACAAGAAGACTAACTCTCCTTACTGTCAATGTCTTGAACCATTCCTGTGACACTAGTTATAGATTCCGATGCATCACTTTAGGTTTACTGTATCCCTTGGACCTTCCTATTGACGATGAAACACAGAAATTGCATCGGTATTAAATGAAAAACTCACAATGCCGATAAGTACAAGAAGACTGACCCTTCTTACTGTCTATGTTTTGAACCATTCCTGTGACACTAGTTATAGATTCCGATGCTTCACTTCAGGTTTACTGTATCCCTCTGCAGTTCTTAATGACGATGAAACACAGAAATTGCATCGGAATTAAATACAAAAATCAAAATGCCGACTTAAGCACAAGAAGACTGACTCAACTTACTGTCTATGATTTGAACCATTCCTGTGACACTAGTTATAGAATACGGTGATTCACGTCTGGTTTACTGTATTCCTTGGACCTCCGTATTGACGATGAAATACAGAAATTGCATCGGAATTAAATAGAAAAGCACAATGCCGACTTAAGTACAAGAAGACTGACTCTTCTTTCTGATTATGTTTGGAAACATTCCTGTGACACTAGTTATAGATTCCGATCCTTCACTTCAGGTTTATTGTATCCCTCTGACCATCTTATTGACGATGAAACAAAGAAATTGCATCGGAATTAAATACAAAATGCACAATGCCGCCTTAAGTGCAAGAGGACTGACTCTTCTTACTAACTATGTTTTGAACCATTCCTGTGACACTAGTTATAGATTCCGATGCTTCACTTCAGGTTTACAGTATCCCTCTGACCTTCTTCTTGACGATGAAACATAGATAGTGCATCGGAATTAAATTGAAAAGGCACAATGCCGACTTAAGTACAAGAAGACTGACTCTTCCTACTTTCTACGTTTTGAACCATTCCTGTGACACTAGTTATAGATTCCGATTCTTCACATCTGGTTTACTGTATCCCTCTGACCTTCTTATTGACGATGAAACACAGATATTGCATCGGAGTTAAATACAAAAGGCACAAAGCCGACGTAAGCACAAGAAGACTGACTCTTCTTACTGACTATATTTTAAACCATTCCTGTGACACTACTTAGAAATTCCGATGCTTCACTTCAGGTTTACGGTATAACTCTGACCTTCTTATTGACGATGAAACACAGTAATTGCATCGGAAATAAATTGAAAAGGGCACAATGCCGACTTAAGATCCAGAAGACTGACTCTTCTTACTGTCTATGTTTTGAACCATTCCTGTGACACTAGTTATAGATTCCGATGCTTCACTTCAGGTTTACTGTATCCCTTGGACCTTCTTATAGACGATGAAAGACAGAAATTGCATCGGAATTAAATACAAAAGGCACAATGCCGACTTAAGTACATGTAGACTGACTCTTCCTACTGTCTATGTTTTGAACCATTCCTGTGGCACTAGTTATAGATTCCGATGCTTCACTTCTGGTTTACTGTATCCCTCTGACCTTCTTATTGACGATGAAACACAGAAATTGCATCGGAATTAAATAGAAAATGCACAATGCCGTCTTAAGTACAAGAAGAATGACTCTTCTTACTGTCTATGATTTGAACCATTCCTGTGACGCTAGTTATAGATTCCGATGCTTCACTTCATGTTTACTGTATCCCTCTGACCATCTTATTGACGATGAAACACAGAAATTGCATCGGAATTAAATACAATAGGCACAATGCCGACTTAAGTACAAGAAGACTGACTCTTCCTACTGTCTATGCTTTGAACCAGTCCTGTGACACTAGTTATAGATTCCGATGATTCACTTCAGGCTTACTGTATCCCTTGGACCTTCTTATTGACGATGAAACACAGAAATTGCATCGGATTTAAATAGAAAAGGCACAATGCCGACTTAAATACAAGAAGACTGACTCTTCCTATTGTCTATGTTTTGAACCAGTCCTGTGACACTAGTTATAGATTCCGATGATTCACTTCAGGATTACTGTATCCCTTGGACCTTCTTATTGACGATGAAACACAGAAATTGCATCGGAATTAAATACAAAAGGCACAATGCCGACTTAAGTACATGTAGACTGACCCTTCCTACTGTCTATGTTTTGAAACATTCCTGTGACCACAACGCAATACAAAGACAGAAGTCAGATCCAACTACACGATTCCAGGCAAATGTGAAACGAACACTGAAAAACATTGAACACACACTCACAGACAAACAAAAATACTACTTAACACAGAAAAACCCACAAGCACCAACACTCCGCAGTCAACCGAAAGTACATAAAGACGGAATGCCAATGAGACCTGTTATCAACTTCAAGAAAGCCCCAACATACCGCATAGCCAAACACCTCCAAAAGTTAGTTACAAAACACTATAAAGTAGAAAACAACAGAACAGTGATAAACACAAGAAACCTAATAAAAAATATACAGAACATACAGGTTTCACACACAGCATCACTGATTTCATTCGATATAGAAAATATGTATACCTCCATCCCTATCACAGAAACAATAGAAATCATAGAACAAAATCTCTCATCCCACAGCAACCTCACCACAGACGCAATAAAAGAAATAACAGGTATGCTGAGACTGACAACTGAACAAAACTACTTTCAGTTTGAGGAAGAATATTATCTACAAACTGATGGACTGCCCATGGGATCCCCAATATCAGGAACACTAGCAAACATCTTCATCAGTCACCTTGAAAATCTGATATTTGATAAGATAACCACAAATGAAAGTATCAAAATCGTATATTGGTACAGATACGTGGATGACATTATTTGTTTGGTAGACGAGCCAAGTGAAAAAATAGATGAACTCCATTCAGAAATAAACAAAGCTCATAAGAACATAAAATTCACACTTGAAAAAGAAAAAGAAAATCAAATAAATTTTCTTGACATTACAATTAAAAAAGGAAATGGAAAACATACATTTAACATCTTTAGAAAACCAACAGCCACGGACACAATAATACATTCCACATCCAACCACCCCCAAAGCCAGAAATGTGCAGCACTAAGGCACATGTTACATAGATTAAACAGAATCCCACCCAGTAAGAGAAACTATGAACAAGAAATGAACACGATCATACAAATAGCTAGGAACAACGGGTATGACACACATGTGGTACACAGGCTCAATCAAAAAATAAAAACACAAATAAAAAACAAACACAACATTTCCACAATACAAAAGAACTCACAAGCTGAAAACTTACAAACACACTCAAGAAACACACACAATGACAACACCACACAGAAAAGAACCAGATGGTACACGATGACCTACACACATAAACTAACACACAGAGTTGCAAACATCCTAAAGAGACAGGGCTTCAAAATAGCATATAAGCCTGGGCAAACCCTTCAATCACACCTAAGCCAGCCAGCTACCAAGAGGGACAAATTCCAACAATCAGGAATATATAAACTTGAATGTCAAAGTTGTGATGCAGTATACATAGGCATGACATGCAGGAATTTTGAAACAAGATACAAAGAACATATCAGATGTTGGAAGTATGAAACAAACCATTTCACATTTGCAGAGCATTTAAAACACTACAACCATCATCCTACAAACATGGAACAAGAAATGAAAATAATGAGAATAAGCAACCATGACAAACATCTTATACAAATGCAAGAGAACTTCCACATCCAGAAAGCCATAGCAGAAAACAAACATGTGATAAATGAACAAACACACATCAGCACAGGCTCCTTAATACACTTAATAAAGGAAATGATGACATAAAAAAAAGTATATAACACCAAAATACACACACACACCTACACACACACACACACACACACACACACACACACACACACACACACACACCCTCCCAAAAAAAAAAAAATTGCATAACACCAAAATACAGACAGACACACATACACAGCACAAATATATATATATATATATATATATATATATATATATATATCACACCAAAACACACATACACAGGACATAAACAAAAATAAATAATTAAATACAATAATATAAAATAATACGACACCAAAAAACACACACACACACACACACGCACACAAGCGCACACACAAATGCATACACGAACAGACCACTGATACTTCGATAGTTGCACTCGTTAGTTTGGCAGTAATATTCGATCTTCGGCAAAAACATTTGACAGTCGGCAACAGAAACCAAACCATTGCATTAAAAAAAGCGTTCAGTGCATAGTGCTGTGGAATGCAGAAAAAACAGCAAATTGGCGCTCATAGGAAGAAGAACAAGACCAAAAATGCAACAGGAGCGTAATATGTAAGAAACTGTCTACGCAACCTGTAAGTACAGTTCAAAACATTACTACTTAATAGGAAATACCAACCACCAGAACTGTTTATAACCTATAGGCACAGTGACAAAAAATGTAAATAAAATAGCTAAAATATGTAAATATTACAGGCCACTGATGATTCCCTGCAGAAAATAAAGGCAAAACGCGTGTGGCACTAAAATTGAGTTTTATTCAGTTGCTGTCAGACGGTCCATAGGTGAAAATCATCAACATACCGTAGCACAATGCCGTCTTAAGTACAAGAAGACTGACTCTTCTTACTGACTATGTTTGGAACCATTGCTGTGACACTAGTTATAGTTTCCGACGCTTCACTTCAGGTTTACTGTATCTCCTGGACCTTGTTATTGACGATGAAACAATGAAATTGCATCGGAATTAAATACAAAATGCACATTGCCGCCTTAAGTACAAGAAGACTGAGTCTTCTTACTAACTATGTTTTGAACCATTCCTGTGACACTAGTTATAGATTCCGATGCTTCACTTCAGGTTTACTGTAACCCTCTGACCTTCTTATTGGCGATGAAACACAGAAATTGCATCGGAATTAAATACAAAATGCACAATGCCGCCTTAAGTACAAGAAGGCTGACCCTTCTTACTGACTGTTTTGAACCATTCCTGTGGCTCTAGTTATAGATTCCGATGTTTCACTTCAGGTTTACTGTATCCCTCTGACCTTCTTATTGACGATGAAACACAGAAATTGCATTGGAATTATATACAAATGGCACAATGCCACTTATGTACAAGAAGACTGACTCTCCTTACTGTCAATGTTTTGAACCATAGCTGTGACACTAGTTATAGATTCCGATGCATCACTTTAGGTTTACTGTATCCCTTGGACATTCCTATTGACGATGAAACACAGAAATTGCATCGGTGTTAAATACAAAAGGCACAATGCCGACTTAAGTACAAGAAGACTGACCCTTCTTACTGTCTATGTTTTGAACCATTCCTGTGACACTAGTTATAGATTCCGATGCTTCACTTCAGGTTTACTGCATCCCTCTGCACTTCTTATTGACGATGAAACACACAAATTGCATCGGAATTAAATACAAAAATCAAAATGCCGACTTAAGTACGAGAAGACTGACTCAACTTACTGTCTATGATTTGAACCATTCCTGTGACACTAGTTATGGATTCCGATGATTCACTTCAGGTTTACTGTATTCCTTGGACATCCGTATTGACGATGAAACACAGAAATAGCATCGAAATTGAATAGAAAAGGCACAATGCCGACTTAAGTACAAGAAGACTGACTCTTCTTTCTGACTATCTTTGGAAGCATTCCTGTGACACTAGTTATAGATTCCGATGGTTCACTTCAGGTTTATTGTATCCCTCTGACCTTCTTATTGACGATGAAACACAGATATTGCGTCGGAATTAAATAGAAAAGGCACAATGCCCACTTAAGTACAAGAAGACTGACACTTCTTACTGTCTATGGTTTGAACCATTCCTGTGACACTAGTTATAGATTCCGATGCTTCACTTCGGGTTTACTGTATCCCTTGGACTTTCTTATTGACGATGAAACACAGAAATTGCATCGGAATTAAATAGAAAAGGCACAATGCCGACTTAAGTACTAGAAGACTGACTCTTCTTACTGTCTATGATTTGAACGATTCCTGTGACGCTAGTTTCAGATTCCGATGCTTCACTTCAGGTTTACTGTATCCCTCTGACCATCTTATTGATGATGAAACACAGATATTGCATCGGAATTAAATAGAACAGGCACAATGCCGACTTAAGTACTAGAAGACTGATTCTTCTTACTGAATATGTTTTGAACCATTCCTGTGACACTAGTTATAGATTCCGATGCTTCACTTCGGTTTACTGTATCCCTCTGAACTTCTTACTGACGATGAAACGCAGAAATTGCATCGGAATTAAATAGAAAAGCCACAATGCCGACTTAGGTACAAGAAGACTGACTCTTCTTACTGTCTAGGGTTTGAAGCATTCCTGTGACACTAGTTATAGATTCCGATGCTTCACTTCAGGTTAATTGTATCCCTCTGACCTTCTTATTGGCGATGAAACACAGATATTGCATCGGAATTTAATAGAAAAGGCACAATGCCGACCTAAGTACAAGAAGACTGATTCTTCTCATTGAATATGTTTGATCCATTTCTGTGACGCTAGTTATAGATTCCGATGCTTCACTTCATATTTACTGTATCCCTCTGACCATCTTATTGACGATGAAACACAGAAATTGCATCGGAATTAAATAGAAAGGGCACAATGCCGATTTAAGTACTGTCTATGTTTTGAACCAGTCCTGTGACACTAGTTATAGATTCCGATGCTTCACTTCAGGTTTAATGTATCCCTCTGACCTTGTTATTGACTATGAAACACAGAAATGGCATGGGAATTAAATAGAAAACTCACAATGCCGACTTAAGTACAAGAAGACTGACTCTTCTTACTGTCTATGATTTGACCCATTTCTGTGACGCTAGTTACTGAATCCAATGCTTCACTTCACGTTTACTGTATCCCTCTGACCATCTTGTTGACGATGAAACACAGAAATTGCATCGGAATTAAATAGAAAAGGCTCAATGCCGACTTAAGTAAAAGTAGACTGATTCTTCCTACTGTCTATGTTTTGAACCATTCCTGTGACACTAGTTATAGTTTCCGATGCTTCACTTTAGGTTTAATGTATCCCTCTGACCTTCTTATTGACGATGAAACACAGAAATTGCATCGGAATTAAATACAAAATGCACGATGCCGACTTAAGTGCAAGAAGACTGACTCTTCTTACTGTCTATGCTTTGAACCATTCCTGTGACACTAGTTACAGATTCCGATGCATCACTTCAGGTTTACTGCATCCCTCTCACCTTCTTATTGACGATGAAACACAGAAATTGCATCGGAATTAAATACAAAAGGCACAATGCCGACTTAAGTACAAGAAGACTGACTCTTCTTACTGACTATGTTTTGAACCATTTCTGTGACACTAGTTATAAATTCCGATGATTCACTTCAGGATTACTGTATCCCTTGGACCTTCGTATTGACGATGAAACACAGAAATTGCATCGGAATTAAATACAAAAGGCACAATGCCCACTTAAGTACAAGAAGACTGACACTTCTTACTGACTATGTTTGGAACCATTGCTGTGACACTAGTTATGGATTCCGATGCTTCACTTCAGGTTTACTGTATCCCTCTGACCTTCTAATTGACGATGATACACAGAAATTACATCGGATTTAAATAGAAAAGGCGCAATGCCGACTTAGATACAAGCAGACAGACTCTTCTTTCTGACTATGTTTTGAACCATTCCTGTGACACTAGTTATAGATTCCGATGCTTCACTTTAGGTTTACTGTATCCCTCTGACCTTCTTATTGACGATGAAACACAGAAATTGCATCGGAATTAAATAGAAAACGCACAATGGCGACCTAAGTACAAGAAGACTGAGTCTTCCTACTGTCTATGTTTTAAACCATTCCTGTGACACTAGTTAGAGATTCCGATGATTCACTTCAGATTTACTGTATCCCTCTGACCTTCTAATTGACGATGAAACACAGTAATTGCATCGGAATTAAATTGAAAAGGGCACAATGCCGACTTAAGTACAAGAAGACTGACTCTTCTTACTGACTATGTTTTGAACCATTCCTATGACACTAGTTATAGATACCGATGCTTCACTTCAGGTTTACTGTAACTCTTGGACCTTCTTATTGACGATGAAACACAGAAATTGCATCGGAATTAAATACAAAATGCACAATGCCGCCTTAAGTACAAGAACACTGACTCTTCTTACTGACTGTTTTGAACCATTCCTGTGGCACTAGTTATAGATTCCGATGTTCCACTTTAGGTTTACTGTATCCCTTGGACCTTCCAATTGACGATGAAACACAGAAATTGCATCGGTATTAAATACAGAGGGCACAATGCCGACTTAAGTACAAGAAGACTAACCATTCTTACTGTCTATGCTTTGAACTATTCCTGTGACACTAGTTATAGATTCCGATGCTTCACTTCAGGTTTATTGTATCCCTCTGACCTTCTTATTGACGATGAAACACATTTATTGCATCGGAATTAAATAGAAAAGGCACAATGCCGACTTAAGTACAGGAAGACTGATTCTTCTTATTGAATATGTTTGAACCATTTTTGTGACGCTAGTTATAGATTCAGATGCTTCACTTCATATTTACTGTATGCCTCTGACCTTCTTATTGACGATGAAACACAGAAATTGCATCGGAATTAAATACAAAAGGCACAATGCCGACTCAAGTGCAAGAAGACTGACTCTTCTTACTGTCTATGTTTGAACCATTCCTGTGACGCTAGTTACAGATTCCGATGCATCACTTCAGGTTTACTGCATCCCTCTGACCTTCTTATTGACGATGAAACACAGAAATTGCATCGGAATTAAATACAAAAGGCACAATGCCGACTTAAGTACAAGAAGACTGACTCTTCTTACTGACTATGTTTTGAACCATTCCTGTGACACTAGTTATAGATTCCGATGATTCACTTCAGGATTACTGTATCCCTTGGACCTTCTTATTGACGATGAAACACAGAAATTGCATCGGAATTAAATAGAAAACGCACAATGCCGACCTAAGTACAAGAAGACTGATTCTTCCTACTGTCTATGTTTTAAACCATTCCTGTGACACTAGTTAGAGATTCCGATGATTCACTTCAGATTTACTGTATCCCTCTGACCTTCTAATTGACGATGAAACACAGTAATTGCATCGGAATTAAATTGAAAAGGGCACAATGCCGACTTAAGTACAAGAAGACTGACTATTCTTACTAACTATGTTTTGAAGCATTCCTGTGACACTAGTTATAGATTCCGATGCTTCACTTCAGGTTTACTGTAACCCTCTGACCTCCTTATTGGCGATGAAACACAGAAATTGCATCGGAATTAAATACAAAAGGCACAAAGCCGACTTAAGTACAAGAAGACTGACTCTTCTTACTGACTATGTTTTGAACCATTCATGTGACACTAGTTATAGATTCCGATGCATCACTTTAGGTTTACTGTAACCCTTGGACCTTCCTATTGACGATGAAACACAGAAATTGCATCGGTATTAAATACAAAAGGCGCAATGCCGAATTAAGTACAAGAAAACGGACCCTTCTTACTGTCTATGTTTTGAACCATTCCTGTGACACTAGTTATAGATTCCGATGCTTCACTTCAGGTTTACTGTATCCCTCTGCACTTCTTATTGACGATGAAACACAGAAATTGCATCGGAATTAAATACAAAAATCAAAATGCCGACTTAAGCACAAGATGACTGACTCAACTTACTGTCTATGATTTGAACCATTCCTGTGACACTAGTTATAGATTACGATGATTCACGTCTGGTTTACTGTATTCCTTGGACCTCCGTATTGGCGATGAAACACAGAAATTGCATCGGAATTAAATAGAAAAGCACAATGCCGACTTAAGTACAAGAAGACTGACTCTTCTTTCTGACTAAGTTTGGAAGCATTCCTGTGACACTAGTCATAGATTCCGATGCTTCACTTCAGGTTTATTGTATCCCTCTGACCTTCTTATTGACGATGAAACACAGATAATGCGTCATAATTAAATAGAAAAGGCACAATGCCGACTTAAGTACAAGAAGACTGATTCTTCTTACTGAATATGTTTTGAACCATTCCTGTGACACTAGTTACAAATTCCGATGCTTCACTTCAGGTTTACTGTATCCCTCTGACCATCTTATTGACGATGAAACGCAGAAATTGCATCGGATTTAAATAGAAATGGCACAATGCCGACTTAAGTACAAGAAGACTAACCATTCTTACTGTCAATGCTTTGAACTATTCCTGTGACACTAGTTATAGATTCCGATGCTTCACTTCAGGTTTATTGTATCCCTCTGACCTTCTTATTGACGATGAAACACAGATATTGCATCGGAATTAAATAGAAAAGGCACAATGCCGACCTAAGTACAAGAAGACTGAATCTTCTTATTGAATATGCTTGAACCATTACTGTGACGCTAGTTATAGATTCCGATGCTTCACTTCATATTTACTGCATCCCTCTGACCATCTTATTGACGATGAAACACAGAAATTACATCGGAATTAAATAGAAAGGGCACAATGCCGACTTAAGTACAAGAAGACTGACTCTTCCGACTGTCTATGTTTTGAACCAGTCCTGTAACACTACTTATAGATTCCGATGCTTCACTTCAGATTTAATGTATCCCTCTGACCTTCTTATTGACGATGAAACACAGAAATTGCATCGGAATTAAATAGAAAAGGCACAATGCCGACTTAAGTACAAGAAGACTGACTCTTCTTACTGTCTATGATTTGACCCATCTCTGTGACGCTAGTTACAGAATCCGATGCTTCACTTCACGTTTACTGTATCCCTCTGACCATCTTATTGACGATGAAACACAGAAATTGCATCGGAATTAAATAGAAAAGGCACAATGCCGACTTAAGTACAAGAAGACTGACTCTTCCTACTGTCTATGTTTTGAACCATTCCTGTGACACTAGTTATAGTTTCCGATGCTTCACTTCCGGTTTAATGTATACCTCTGACCTTCTTATTGACGATGAAACACAGAAATTGCATCGGAATTAAATACAAAAGGCACAATGCCGATTTAAGTGCAAGAAGACTGACTCTTCTTACTGTCTATGTTTTGAACCATTTCTGTGACGCTAGTTACAGATTCCGATGAATCACTTCAGATTTACTGCATCCCTCTGACCTTCTTATTGACGATGAAACAAAGAAATTGCATCGGAATTAAATACAAAATGCACAATGCCGCCTTAAGTGCAAGAAGACTGACTCTTCTTACTAACTATGTTTTGAACCATTCCTGTGACACTAGTTATAGATTCCGATGCTTCACTTCAGGTTTACTGTATCCCTCTGACCTTCTTATTGACGATGAAACATAGAAATTGCATCGGAATTAAATAGAAAAGGCACAATTCCGACTCAAGTACTAGAAGACTGGCCCTTCTTACTGTCTAAGTTTTGAACCATTCCTGTGACACTAGTTATAGATTCCGATGCTTCACTTCAGGTTTACAGTATCCCTCTGACCTTCTTCTTGACGATGAAACATAGATAGTGCATCGGAATTAAATAGAGAAGGCACAATGCCGACTTAAGTACAAGAAGACTGACTCTTCCTACTTTCTATGTTTTGAACCATTCCTGTGACACTAGTTATAGATTCCGATTCTTCACTTCAGGTTTACTGTATCCCTCTGACCTTCTTATTGACGATGAAACACAGATATTGCATCGGAATTAAATACAAAAGGCACAAAAGCCGACGTAAGCACAAGAAGAGTGACTCTTCTTATTGACTATATTTTAAACCATTCCTGTGACACTAGTTAGAAATTCCGATGCTTCACTTCAGGTTTACGATATAACTCTGACCATCTTATTGACGATGAAACACAGTAATTGCATCGGAAATAAATTGAAAAGGGCACAATGCCGACTTAAGATCCAGAAGTGACTCTTCTTACTGTCTATGTTTTGAACCATTCCTGTGACACTAGTTATAGATTCCGATGCCTCACTTCAGGTTCACTGAATCCCTTGGACCTTCTTATAGACGATGAAACACAGAAATTGCATAGGAATTAAATACAAAAGGCACAATGCCGACTTAAATACATGTAGACTGACTCTTCCAGCTGTCTATGATTTGGAACATTCCAGTGACCTTAGTTATAGATTCCGATGCTTCATTTCAGGTTTACTGTATCCCTTGGATCTTCTTATTGACAATGAAACACAGAAAGGGCATCGGAATTATATAGAACAGGCACAATGCCGACTTAAGTACAAGAAGACTGACTCTTCCTACTGTCTATGTTTTGAACCATTCCTGTTCCACTAGTTACAGATTCCGATGCTTCACTTCAGGTATACTGTATCCCTCTGACCTTCTTATTGACGATGAAACACAGAAATAGCATCACAATTAAATACAAAAATCAAAATGCAGACTTAAGTACAAGAAGACTGACTCTTCTTACTGACTACGTTTTGAACCATTCCTATGAAACTAGTTATAGATTCCGATGCTTCACTTCAGGTTTACTGTAACTCTTGGACCTTCTTATTGACGATGAAACACAGAAATTGCATCGGAATTAAATACAAAACGCACAATGCCGCCTTAAGTACAAGATGACTGACTCTTCTTACTGACTGTTTTGAACGATTCCTGTGGCACTAGTTACAGATTCCGATGTTCCACTTCAGGTTTACTGTATCCCTCTGACCTTCTTATTGACGATGAAACACAGAAATTGCATTGGAATTATATACAAATGGCACAATGCCACTTAAGTACAAGAAGACTAACTCTCCTTACTGTCAATGTTTTGAACCATTCCTGTGACACTAGTTATAGATTCCGATGCATCACTTTAGTTTTACTGTATCCCTTGGACCTTCCTATTGACGATGAAACACAGAAATTGCATCGGTATTAAATACAAAAGGCACAATGCCGACTTAAGTACAAGAAGACTGACCCTTCTTACTGTCTATGTTTTGAACCATTCCTGTGACACTAGTTATAGATTCCGATGCTTCCCTTCACGTTTACTGTATCCCTCTGACCATCTTATTGACGATGAAACACAGAAATTGCATCGGAATTAAATAGAAAAGGCACAATGCCGACTTAAGTACAAGAAGACTGACTCTTCCTACTGTCTATGTTTTGAACCATTCCTGTGACACTAGTTATAGTTTCCGATGCTTCACTTCCGGTTTAATGTATACCTCTGACCTTCTTATTGACGATGAAACACAGAAATTGCATCGGAATTAAATACAAAAGGCACAATGCCGATTTAAGTGCAAGAAGACTGACTCTTCTTACTGTCTATGTTTTGAACCATTTCTGTGACGCTAGTTACAGATTCCGATGAATCACTTCAGATTTACTGCATCCCTCTGACCTTCTTATTGACGATGAAACAAAGAAATTGCATCGGAATTAAATACAAAATGCACAATGCCGCCTTAAGTGCAAGAAGACTGACTCTTCTTACTAACTATGTTTTGAACCATTCCTGTGACACTAGTTATAGATTCCGATGCTTCACTTCAGGTTTACTGTATCCCTCTGACCTTCTTATTGACGATGAAACATAGAAATTGCATCGGAATTAAATAGAAAAGGCACAATTCCGACTCAAGTACTAGAAGACTGGCCCTTCTTACTGTCTAAGTTTTGAACCATTCCTGTGACACTAGTTATAGATTCCGATGCTTCACTTCAGGTTTACAGTATCCCTCTGACCTTCTTCTTGACGATGAAACATAGATAGTGCATCGGAATTAAATAGAGAAGGCACAATGCCGACTTAAGTACAAGAAGACTGACTCTTCCTACTTTCTATGTTTTGAACCATTCCTGTGACACTAGTTATAGATTCCGATTCTTCACTTCAGGTTTACTGTATCCCTCTGACCTTCTTATTGACGATGAAACACAGATATTGCATCGGAATTAAATACAAAAGGCACAAAAGCCGACGTAAGCACAGGAAGAGTGACTCTTCTTATTGACTATATTTTAAACCATTCCTGTGACACTAGTTAGAAATTCCGATGCTTCACTTCAGGTTTACGATATAACTCTGACCATCTTATTGACGATGAAACACAGTAATTGCATCGGAAATAAATTGAAAAGGGCACAATGCCGACTTAAGATCCAGAAGTGACTCTTCTTACTGTCTATGTTTTGAACCATTCCTGTGACACTAGTTATAGATTCCGATGCCTCACTTCAGGTTCACTGAATCCCTTGGACCTTCTTATAGACGATGAAACACAGAAATTGCATAGGAATTAAATACAAAAGGCACAATGCCGACTTAAATACATGTAGACTGACTCTTCCAGCTGTCTATGATTTGGAACATTCCAGTGACCTTAGTTATAGATTCCGATGCTTCATTTCAGGTTTACTGTATCCCTTGGATCTTCTTATTGACAATGAAACACAGAAAGGGCATCGGAATTATATAGAATAGGCACAATGCCGACTTAAGTACAAGAAGACTGACTCTTCCTACTGTCTATGTTTTGAACCATTCCTGTTCCACTAGTTACAGATTCCGATGCTTCACTTCAGGTATACTGTATCCCTCTGACCTTCTTATTGACGATGAAACACAGAAATAGCATCACAATTAAATACAAAAATCAAAATGCAGACTTAAGTACAAGAAGACTGACTCTTCTTACTGACTATGTTTTGAACCATTCCTATGAAACTAGTTATAGATTCCGATGCTTCACTTCAGGTTTACTGTAACTCTTGGACCTTCTTATTGACGATGAAACACAGAAATTGCATCGGAATTAAATACAAAACGCACAATGCCGCCTTAAGTACAAGATGACTGACTCTTCTTACTGACTGTTTTGAACGATTCCTGTGGCACTAGTTACAGATTCCGATGTTCCACTTCAGGTTTACTGTATCCCTCTGACCTTCTTATTGACGATGAAACACAGAAATTGCATTGGAATTATATACAAATGGCACAATGCCACTTAAGTACAAGAAGACTAACTCTCCTTACTGTCAATGTTTTGAACCATTCCTGTGACACTAGTTATAGATTCCGATGCATCACTTTAGTTTTACTGTATCCCTTGGACCTTCCTATTGACGATGAAACACAGAAATTGCATCGGTATTAAATACAAAAGGCACAATGCCGACATAAGTACAAGAAGACTGACCCTTCTTACTGTCTATGTTTTGAACCATTCCTGTGACACTAGTTATAGATTCCGATGCTTCCCTTCACGTTTACTGTATCCCTCTGCACTTCTTATTGACGATGAAACACAGAAATTGCATCGGAATTAAATACAAAAATTAAATGCCGACTTAAGCACAAGAAGACTGACTCAACTTACTGTCTATGATTTGAACCATTCCTGTGACACTAGTTATAGATTACGATGATTCACGTCTGGTTTACTGTATTCCTTGGACCTCCGTATTGACGATGAAACACAGAAATTGCATCGGAATTAAATAGAAAAGCACAATGCCGACTTAAGTACAAGAAGACTGACTCTTCTTTCTGACTATGTTTGGAAGCATTCCTGTGACACTAGTTATAGATTCCGATGCTTCACTTCAGGTTTATTGTATCCCTCTGACCTTCTTATTGACGATGAAACACAGATTATGCGTCGGAATTAAATAGAAAAGGCACAAAGCCGACTTAAGTACAAGAAGACTGATTCTTCTTACTGAATATGTTTTGAACCATTCCTGTGACACTAGTTACAGATTCTGATGCTTCACTTCAGGTTTACTGTATCCCTCTGACCATCTTATTGACGATGAAACGCAGAAATCGCATCGGAATTAAATAGAAATGGCACAATGCCGACTTAAGTACAAGAAGGCTAACCATTCTTAATGTCTATGCTTTGAACTATTCCTGTGACACTAGTTATAGATTCCGATGCTTCACCTCAGGTTTACTGTAACTCTTGGACCTTCTTATTGACGATGAAACACAGAAATTGCATCGGAATTAAATACAAAACGCACAATGCCACCTTAAGTACAAGATGACTGGCTCTTCTTACTGACTGTTTCGAACCATTCCTGTGACACTAGTAATAGACTCTGACGTTTCACTTCAGGTTTATTGTATCCCTCTGACCTTCTTATTGACGATGAAACACAGATTTTGCATCGGAATTAAATAGAAAAGGCACAATGCCGACTTAAGTACAGGGAGACTGCTTCTTTTTATTGAATATGTTTGAACCATTTTTGTGACGCTAGTTATAGATTCCGATGCTTCACTTCATATTTACTGTATCCCTCTGACAATCTTATTGACGATGAAACACAGAAATTGCATCGGAATTAACTAGAAAGGGCAAGATGCCGACTTAAGTACAAGAAGACTGACTCTTCCTACTGTCTATGTTTTGAACCAGTCCTGTGACACTAGTTATAGATTCCGATGCTTCACTTCAGGTTTAATGTAACCCTCTGACCTTCTTATTGACGATGAAACACAGAAATTGCATCGGAATTAAATACAAAAGGCACAATGCGGACTCAAGTGCTCGAAGACTGACTCTTCTTACTGTCTATGCTTTGAACCATTCCTGTGACGCTAGTTACAGATTCCGATGCATCACTCCAGGTTTACTGCATCCCTCTGACCTTCTTATTGACGATGAAACACAGAAATTGCATCAGAATTAAATACAAAAGGCACAATGCCGACTTAAGTACAAGAAGACTGACTCTTCTTACTGACTATGTTTTGAACCATTCCTGTGACACTAGTTATAGATTCCGATGATTCACTTCAGGATTACTGTATCCCTTGGACCTTCTTATTGACGATGAAACACAGAAATTGCATCGGAATTAAATAGAAAACGCACAATGCCGACCTAAGTACAAGAAGACTGAGTCTTCCTACTGTCTATGTTTTAAACCATTCCTGTGACACTAGTTAGAGATTCCGATGATTCACTTCAGATTTACTGTATCCCTCTGACCTTCTAATTGACGATGAAACACAGTAATTGCATCGGAATTCAATTGACAGGGCACAATGCCGACTTAAGTACAAGAAGACTGACTATTCTTACTAACTATGTTTTGAAGCATTCCTGTGACACTAGTTATAGATTCCGATGTTTCACTTCAGGTTTACTGTATCCCTCTGACCTTCTTATCGACGATGAAACACAGAAATTGCATTGGAATTATATACAAATGGCACAATGCCACTTAAGTACAAGAAGACTGACTCAACTTACTGTCTATGATTTGAACCATTCCTGTGACACTAGTTATAGAATACGGTGATTCACGTCTGGTATACTGTATTCCTTGGACCTCCGTATTGACGATGAAATACAGAAATTGCATCGGAATTAAATAGAAAAGCACAATGCCGACTTAAGTACAAGAAGACTGACTCTTCTTTCTGACTATGTTTGGAAGCATTCCTGTGACACTAGTTATAGATTCCGATGCTTCACCTCAGGTTTATTGTATCCCTTGGACCTTCTTATAGACGATGAAAGACAGAAATTGCATCGGAATTAAATACAAAAGGCACAATGCCGACTTAAGTACATGTAGACTGACTCTCCCTACTGTCTATGTTTTGAACCATTCCTGTGGCACTAGTTATAGATTCCGATGCTTCACTTCAGGTTTACTGTATCCCTTGGACCTTCTTATAGACGATGAAAGACAGAAATTGCATCGGAATTAAATACAAAAGGCACAATGCCGACTTAAGTACATGTAGACTGACTCTCCCTACTGTCTATGTTTTGAACCATTCCTGTGGCACTAGTTATAGATTCCGATGCTTCACTTCAGGTTTACTGTATCCCTTGGACCTTCTTATAGACGATGAAAGACAGAAATTGCATCGGAATTAAATACAAAAGGCACAATGCCGACTTAAGTACATGTAGACTGACTCTCCCTACTGTCTATGTTTTGAACCATTCCTGTGGCGCTAGTTATAGATTCCGATGCTTCACTTCAGGTTTACTGTATCCCTCTGACCTTCTTATTGACGATGAAACACAGAAATTGCATCGGAATTAAATAGAAAATGCACAATGTCGTCTTAAGTACAAGAAGAATGACTCTTCTTACTGTCTATGATTTGAACCATTCCTGTGACGCTAGTTATAGATTCCGATGCTTCACTTCATGTTTACTGTATCCCTCTGACCATCTTATTGACGATGAAACACAGAAATTGCGTCGGAATTAAATAGAAAAGGCACAATGCCGACTTAAGTACAAGAAGACTGACTCTTCCTATTGTCTATGTTTTGAACCAGTCCTGTGACACTAGTTATAGATTCCGATGATTCACTTCAGGATTACTGTATCCCTTGGACCTTCTTATTGACGATGAAACACAGAAATTGCATCGGAATTAAATACAAAAGGCACAATGCCGACTTAAGTACATGTAGACTGACTCTTCCTACTGTCTATGTTTTGAAACATTCCTGTGACCACAACGCAATACAAAAACTGAGGTCAGATCCAACTACACGATTCCAGGCAAATGTGAAACGAACACTGAAAAACATTGAACACACACTCACAGACAAACAAAAATACTACTTAACACAGAAAAACCCACAAGCACCAACACTCCGCAGTCAACCGAAGGTACATAAAGACGGAATGCCAATGAGACCTGTTATCAACTTCAAGAAAGCCCCAACATACCGCATAGCCAAACACCTCCAAAAGTTAGTTACAAAACACTATAAAGTAGAAAACAACAGAACAGTGATAAACACAAGAAACCTAATAAAAAATATACAGAACATACAGGTACCACACACAGCATCACTGATTTCATTCGATATAGAAAATATGTATACCTCCATCCCTATCACAGAAACAATAGAAATCATAGAACAAAATCTCTCATCCCACAGCAACCTCACCACAGACACAATAAAAGAAATAACAGATATGCTCAGACTGACAACTGAACCAAACTACTTTCAGTTTGAGGAAGAATATTATCTACAAACTGATGGACTGCCCATGGGATCCCCAATATCAGGAACACTAGCAAACATCTTCATCAGTCACCTTGAAAATCTGATATTTGATAAGATAACCACAAATGAAAGTTTCAAAATCGTATATTGGTACAGATACGTGGATGACATTATTTGTTTGGTAGACGAGCCAAGTGAAAAAATAGATGAACTCCATTCAGAAATAAACAAAGCTCATAAGAACATAAAATTCACACTTGAAAAAGAAAAAGAAAATCAAATAAATTTTCTTGACATTACAATTAAAAAAGAAAATGGAAAACATACATTTAACATCTTTAGAAAACCAACAGCCACGGACACAATAATACATTCCACATCCAACCACCCCCAAAGCCAGAAATGTGCAGCACTAAGGCACATGTTACATAGATTAAACAGAATCCCACCCAGTAAGAGAAACTATGAACAAGAAATGAACACGATCATACAAATAGCTAGGAACAACGGGTATGACACACATGTGGTACACAGGCTCAATCAAAAAATAAAAACACAAATAAAAAACAAACACAACATTTCCACAATACAAAAGAACTCACAAGCTGAAAACTTACAAACACACTCAAGAAACACACACAATGACAACACCACACAGAAAAGAACCAGATGGTACACGATGACCTACACACATAAACTAACACACAGAGTTGCAAACATCCTAAAGAGACAGGGCTTCAAAATAGCATATAAGCCTGGGCAAACCCTTCAATCACACCTAAGCCAGCCAGCTACCAAGAGGGACAAATTCCAACAATCAGGAATATATAAACTTGAATGTCAAAGTTGTGATGCAGTATACATAGGCATGACATGCAGGAATTTTGAAACAAGATACAAAGAACATATCAGATGTTGGAAGTATGAAACAAACCATTTCACATTTGCAGAGCATTTAAAACACTACAACCATCATCCTACAAACATGGAACAAGAAATGAAAATAATGAGAATAAGCAACCATGACAAACATCTTATACAAATGCAAGAGAACTTCCACATCCAGAAAGCCATAGCAGAAAACAAACATGTGATAAATGAACAAACACACATCAGCACAGGCTCTTTACTACACTTAATAAAGGAAATGATGACATAAAAAAAAGTATATAACACCAAAATACACACACCCACACACACACACACACACACACACACACACACACACACACACACACACCCTCCCAAAAAAAAAAAAATTGCATAACACCAAAATACAGACAGACACACATACACAGCACAAATATATATATATATATATATATATATATATATATATATATATATATATATATATATATATATATATATATCACACCAAAACGCACATACACAGGACATAAACAAAAATAAATAATTAAATACAATAATATAAAATAATATGACACCAAAAAACACACACACACACACACACACAAGCGCACACACAAATGCATACACGAACAGACCACTGATACTTCGATAGTTACACTCGTAAGTTTGGCAGTAATATTCGATCTTTGGCAAAAACATTTGACAGTCGGCAACAGAAACCAAAACATTGCATTAAAAAAAGCGTTCAGTGCATATTGCTGTGGAATGCAGAAAAAACAGCAAATTGGCGCTCATAGGAAGAAGAACAAGACCAAAAATGCAACAGGAGCGTAATATGTAAGAAACTGTCTACGCAACCTGTAAGTACAGTTCAAAACATTACTACTTAATAGGAAATACCAACCACCAGAACTATTTATAACCTATAGGCACAGTGACAAAAAATGTAAATAAAATAGCTAAAATATGTAAATATTACAGGCCACTGATGATGCCTTGCAGAAAATAAAGGCGAAACGCGTATGGCACTAAAATTGAGTTTTATTCAGTTGCTGTCAGACGGTCCATAGGTGAAGATCATCAACATACCGTAGCACAATGCCGTCTTAAGTACAAGAAGACTGACTCTTCTTAGTGACTATGTTTGGAACCATTGCTGTGACACTAGTTATAGTTTCCGACGCTTCACTTCAGGTTTACTGTATCTCTTGGACCTTGTTATTGACGATGAAACACAGAAATTGCATCGGAATTAAATACAAAATGCACATTGCCGCCTTAAGTACAAGAAGACTGAGTCTTCTTACTAACTATGTTTTGAACCATTCCTGTGGCACTAGTTATAGATTCCGATGCTTCACTTCAGGTTTACTGTAACCCTCTGACCTTCTTATTGGCGATGAAACACAGAAATTGCATCGGAATTAAATACAAAATGCACAATGCCGCCTTAAGTACAAGAAGGCTGACCCTTCTTACTGACTGTTTTGAACCATTCCTGTGGCTCTAGTTATAGATTCCGATGTTTCACTTCAGGTTTACTGTATCCCTCTGACCTTCTTATTGACGATGAAACACAGATATTGCATCGGAATTAAATAGAAGAGGCACAATGCCACTTAAGTACAAGAAGACTGACTCTCCTTACTGTCAATGTTTTGAACCATTCCTGTGACACTAGTTATAGATTCCGATGCATCACTTTAGGTTTACTGTATCCCTTGGACCTTCCTATTGACGATGAAACACAGAAATTGCATCGGTGTTAAATACAAAAGGCACTATGCCGACTTAAGTACAAGAAGACTGACCCTTCTTACTGTCTATGTTTTGAACCATTCCTGTGACACTAGTTATAGATTCCGATGCTTCACTTCAGGTTTACTGTATCCCTCTGCACTTCTTATTGACGATGAAACACACAAATTGCATCGGAATTAAATACAAAAATCAAAATGCCGACTTAAGTACGAGAAGACTGACTCAACTTACTGTCTATGATTTGAACCATTCCTGTGACACTAGTTATAGATTCCGATGATTCACTTCAGGTTTACTGTATTCCTTGGACATCCGTATTGACGATGAAACACAGAAATTGCATCGGAATTAAATAGAAAAGGCACAATGCCGACTTAAGTACAAGAAGACTGACTCTTCTTTCTGACTATCTTTGGAAGCATTCCTGTGACACTAGTTATAGATTCCGATGGTTCACTTCAGGTTTATTGTATCCCTCTGACCTTCTTATTGACGATGAAACACAGATATTGCGTCGGAATTAAATAGAAAAGGCACAATGCCGACTTAAGTACAAGAAGACTGATTCTTCTTACTGAATTTCTTTTGAACCATTCCTGTGACACTAGTTATAGATTCCGATGCTTCACTTCAGGTTTACTGTATCCCTCTGAACTTATTACTGGCGATGAAACGCAGAAATTGCATCGGAATTAAATAGAAATGGCACAATGCCCACTTAAGTACAAGAAGACTGACACTTCTTACTGTCTATGGTTTGAACCATTCCTGTGACACTAGTTATAGATTCCGATGCTTCACGTCGGGTTTACTGTATCCCTTGGACCTTCTTATTGACGATGAAACACAGAAATTGCATCGGAATTAAATAGAAAAGGCACAATGCCGACTTAAGTACTAGAAGACTGACTCTTCTTACTGTCTATGATTTGAACGATTAGTGTGACGCTAGTTTCAGATTCCGTTGCTTCACTTCAGGTTTACTGTATCCCTCTGACCATCTTATTGACGATGAAACACAGATATTGCATCGGAATTAAATAGAACAGGCACAATGTCGACTTAAGTACTAGAAGACTGATTCTTCTTACTGAATATGTTTTGAACCATTCCTGTGACACTAGTTATAGATTACGATGCTTCACTTCGGTTTACTGTATCCCTCTGAACTTCTTACTGACGATGAAACGCAGAAATTGCATCGGAATTAAATAGAAAAGCCACAATGCCGACTTAAGTACAAGAAGACTGACTCTTCTTACTGTCTAGGGTTTGAAGCATTCCTGTGACACTAGTTATAGATTCCGATGCATCACTTCAGGTTTACTGTATCCCTTGGACCTTCTTATTGACGATGAAACACAGAAATTGCATCGGAATTAAATAGAAAAGGCACAATGCCGACCTAAGTACAAGAAGACTGAGTCTTCCTACTGTCTATGTTTTCAACCATTCCTGTGACACTAGTTAGAGATTCTGATGCTTCAATTCAGATTTACTGTATCCCTCTGACCTTCTAATTGACAATGAAACACAGTAATTGCATCGGAATTAAATTGAAAAGGGCACAATGCCGACTTAAGTACGAGAAGACTGACTCTTCTTACTGACTATGTTTTGAACCATTCCTATGACACTAGTTATAGATTCCGATGCTTCACTTCAGGTTTACTGTATCTCTTGGACCTTGTTATTGACGATGAAACACAGAAATTGCATCGGAATTAAATACAAAATGCACATTGCCGCCTTAAGTACAAGAAGACTGACTCTTCTTACTAACTATGTTTTGAACCATTCCTGTGACACTGGTTATAGATTCCGATGCTTCACTTCAGGTTTCCTGTATCTCTTGGACCTTGTTATTGACGATGAAACACAGAAATTGCATCGGAATTAAATACAAAATGCACAATGCAGCCTTAAGTACAAGAAGGCTGACCCTTTTTACTGACTGTTTTGAACCATTCCTGTGGCTCTAGTTATAGATTCCGATGTTTCACTTCAGGTTTACTGTATCCCTCCGACCTTCTTATTAACGATGAAACACAGAAATTGCATTGGAATTATATACAAATGGCACAATGCCACTTAAGTACAAGAAGACTGACTCTCCTTACTGTCAATGTTTTGAACCATTCCTGTGACACTAGTTATAGATTCCGATGCATCACTTTAGGTTTACTGTATCCCTTGGACCTTCCTATTGACGATGAAACACAGAAATTGCATCGGTGTTAAATACAAAAGGCACAATGCCGACTTAAGTACAAGAAGACTGACCCTTCTTACTGTCTATGTTTTGAACCATTCCTGTGACACTAGTTATAGATTCCGATGCTTCACTTCAGGTTTACTGTATCCCTCTGCACTTCTTATTGACGATGAAACACACAAATTGCATCGGAATTAAATAAAAAAATCAAAATGCCGACTTAAGTACAAGAAGACTGACTCAACTTACTGTCTATGATTTGAACCATTCCTGTGACACTAGTTATAGATTCCGATGATTCACTTCAGGTTTACTGTATTCCTTGGACATCCGTATTGACGATGAAACACAGAAATTGCATCGGAATTAAATAGAAAAGGCACAATGCCGACTTAAGTACAATAAGACTGCCTCTTCTTTCTGACTATGTTTGGAAGCATCCCTGTGACACTAGTTATAGATTCCGATGCTTCACTTCAGGTTTACTGTAACCCTCTGACCTTCTTATTGGCGATGAAACACAGAAATTGCATCGGAATTAAATACAAAATGCACAATGCCGCCTTAAGTACAAGAAGGCTGACCCTTCTTACTGACTGTTTTGAACCATTCCTGTGGCTCTAGTTATAGATTCCGATGTTTCACTTCAGGTTTACTGTATCCCTCTGACCTTCTTATTGACGATGAAACACAGAAATTGCATTGGAATTATATACAAAATGCACAATGCCAGTTAAGTACAAGAAGGCTGACCCTTCTTACTGACTGTTTTGAACCATTCCTGTGGCTCTAGTTATAGATTCCGATGTTTCACTTCAGGTTTACTGTATCCCTCTGACCTTCTTATTGACGATGAAACACAGAAATTGCATTGGAATTATATACAAATGGCACAATGCCACTTAAGTACAAGAAGACTGACTCTCCTTACTGTCAATGTTTTGAACCATTCCTGTGACACTAGTTATAGATTCCGATGCATCACTTTAGGTTTACTGTATCCCTTGGACCTTCCTATTGACGATGAAACACAGAAATTGCATCGGTGTTAAATACAAAAGGCACAATGCCGACTTAAGTACAAGAAGACTGACCCTTCTTACTGTCTATGTTTTGAACCATTCCTGTGACACTAGTTATAGATTCCGATGCTTCACTTCAGGTTTACTGTATCCCTCTGCACTTCTTATTGACGATGAAACACAGAAATTGCATCGGAATTAAATAGAAAAGGCACAATGCCGACTGAAGTACAAGAAGACTGACTCTTCTTTCTGACTATCTTTGGAAGCATTCCTGTGACACTAGTTATAGATTCCGATGGTTCACTTCAGGTTTCTTGTATCCCTCTGACCTTCATATTGACGATGAAACACAGATATTGCGTCGGAATTAAATAGAAAAGGCACAATGGCGACTTAAGTACAAGAAGACTGATTCTTCTTACTGAATTTCTTTTGAACCATTCCTGTGACACTAGTTATAGATTCCGATGCTTCACTTCAGGTTTACTGTATCCCTCTGAACTTATTACTGGCGATGAAACGCAGAAATTGCATCGGAATTAAATAGAAATGGCACAATGCCCACTTAAGTACAAGAAGACTGACACTTCTTACTGTCTATGGTTTGAACCATTCCTGTGACACTAGTTATAGATTCCGATGCTTCACTTCGGGTTTACTGTATCCCTTGGACCTTCTTATTGACGATGAAACACAGAAATTGCATCGGAATTAAATAGAAAAGGCACAATGCCGACTTAAGTACTAGAAGACTGACTCTTCTTACTGTCTATGATTTGAACGGTTAGTGTGACGCTAGTTTCAGATTCCGATGCTTCACTTCAGGTTTACTGTATCCCTCTGACCATCTTATTGACGATGAAACACAGATATTGCATCGGAATTAAATAGAACAGGCACAATGCCGACTTAAGTACTAGAAGACTGATTCTTCTTACTGAATATGTTTTGAACCATTCCTGTGACACTAGTTATAGATTCCGATGCTTCACTTCGGTTTACTGTATCCCTCTGAACTTCTTACTGACGATGAAACGCAGAAATTGCATCGGAATTAAATAGATAAGCCACAATGCCGACTTAAGTACAAGAAGACTGACTCTTCTTACTGTCTAGGGTTTGAAGCATTCCTGTGACACTAGTTATAGATTCCGATGCATCACTTCAGGTTTACTGTATCCCTTGGACCTTCCTATTGACGATGAAACACAGAAATTGCATCGGAATTAAATAGAAAAGGCACAATGCCGACCTAAGTACAAGAAGACTGAGTCTTCCTACTGTCTATGTTTTAAACCATTCCTGTGACACTAGTTAGAGATTCTGATGCTTCAATTCTGATTTACTGTATCCCTCTGACCTTCTAATTGACATTGAAACACAGTAATTGCATCGGAATTAAATTGACAAGGGCACAATGCCGACTTAAGTACGAGAAGACTGACTTTTCTTACTGACTATGCTTTGAACCATTCCTATGACACTAGTTATAGATTCCGATGCTTCACTTCAGGTTTACTGTATCTCTTGGACCTTGTTATTGACGATGAAACACAGAAATTGCATCGGAATTAAATACAAAATGCACAATGCCGCCTTAAGTACAAGAAGGCTGACCCTTCTTACTGACTGTTTTGAACCATTCCTGTGGCTCTAGTTATAGATTCCGATGTTTCACTTCAGGTTTACTGTATCCCTCTGACCTTCTTATTAACGATGAAACACAGAAATTGCATTGGAATTATATACAAATGGCACAATGCCACTGAAGTACAAGAAGACTGACTTTCCTTACTGTCAATGTTTTGAACCATTCCTGTGACACTAGTTATAGATTCCGATGCATCACTTTAGGTTTACTGTATCCCTTGGTCCTTCCTATTGACGATGAAACACAGAAATTGCATCGGTGTTAAATACAAAAGGCACAATGCCGACTTAAGTACAAGAAGACGGACCATTCTTACTGTCTATGTTTTGAACCATTCCTGTGACACTAGTTATAGATTCCGATGCTTCACTTCAGGTTTTCTGTATCCCTCTGCACTTCTTATTGACGATGAAACACACAAATTGCATCGGAATTAAATACAAAATCAAAATGCCGACTTAAGTACGAGAAGACTGACTCAACTTACTGTCTATGATTTGAACCATTCCTGTGACACTAGTTATAGATTCCGATGATTCACTTCAGGTTTACTGTATTCCTTGGACATCCGTATTGACGATGAAACACAGAAATTGCATCGGAATTAAATAGAAAAGGCACAATGCCGACTTAAGTACAAGAAGACTGACTCTTCTTTCTGACTATCTTTGGAAGCATTCCTGTGACACTAGTTATAGATTCCGATGGTTCACTTCAGGTTTATTGTATCCCTCTGACGTTCATATTGACGATGAAACACAGATATTGCGTCGGAATTAAATAGAAAAGGCACAATGCCGACTTAAGTACAAGAAGACTGATTCTTCTTACTGAATTTCTTTTGAACCATTCCTGTGACACTAGTTATAGATTCCGATGCTTCACTTCAGGTTCACTGTATCCCTCTGAACTTATTACTGGCGATGAAACGCAGAAAATGCATCGGAATTAAATAGAAATGGCACAATGCCCACTTAAGTACAAGAAGACTGACACTTCTTACTGTCTATGGTTTGAACCATTCCTGTGACACTAGTTATAGATTCCGATGCTTCACTTCGGGTTTACTGTATCCCTTGGACCTTCTTATTGACGATGAAACACAGAAATGGCATCGGAATTAAATAGAAAAGGCACAATGCCGACTTAAGTACTAGAAGACTGACTCTTCTTACTGTCTATGATTTGAACGATTAGTGTGACGCTAGTTTCAGATTCCGATGCTTCACTTCAGGTTTACTGTATCCCTCTGCACTTCTTATTGACGATGAAACACACAAATTGCATCGGAATTAAATAAAAAAATTAAAATGCCGACTTAAGTACAAGAAGACTGACTCAACTTACTGTCTATGATTTGAACCATTCCTGTGACACTAGTTATAGATTCCGATGATTCACTTCAGGTTTACTGTATTCCTTGGACATCCGTATTGACGATGAAACACAGAAATTGCATCGGAATTAAATAGAGAAGGCACAATGCCGACTTAAGTACAAGAAGACTGACTCTTCTTTCTGACTATGTTTGGAAGCATCCCTGTGACACTAGTTATAGATTCCGATGCTTCACTTCAGGTTTATTGTATCCCTCTGACCTTCTGATTGACGATGAAACACATATATTGCATCGGAATTAAATAGAACAGGCACAATGCCGACTTAAGTACAAGAAGACTGATTCTTCTTACTGAATATGTTTTGAACCATTCCTGTGACACTAGTTATAGATTCCGATGCTTCACTTCAGGATTACTGTATCCCGCTGAACTTCTTACTGACGATGAAACGCAGAAATTGCGTCGGAATTAAATAGAAAAGGCACAATGCCGACTTTAGAACAAGAAGACTGACTCTTCTTACTGTCTATGGTTTGAAGCATTCCTGTGACACTAGTTATAGATTCCGATGCATCACTTCAGGTTTACTGTATCCCTTGGACCATCTTATTTACGATGAAACACAGAAATTGCATCGGAATTAATTAGAGAAGGCACAATGCCGACGTAAGTACAAAAAGACTGACTCTTCTTACTGTCTACGATTTGAACCATTCCTGTATCGCTAGTTACAGATTCCGATGCTTCACTTCACGTTTACTGTATCCCTCTGACCATCTTATTGACGATGAAACACAGAAATTGCATCGGAATTAAACAGAAAAGGCTCAATGCCGACTTAAGTACAAGAAGACTGACTCTTCCTACTGTCTATGTTTTGAACCATTCCTGTGACACTAGTTATAGATACCGATGCTTCACTTCAGGTTTACTGTATCCCTTATACCTTCTTATTGACGACGAAACACAGAAATTGCATCGGAATTAAATAGAAAAGGCACAATGCTGACTTGAGTACAAGAAGACTGACCCTTCCTATTGTCTATGTTTTGAACCATACCTGTGACACTAGTTATAGATTCCGATGCTTCACTTCAGATTAATTGTATCCCTTGGACCTTCGTATTGACGACGACACACAGAAATGGCATCGGAATGAAATAGAAAAGGCACAATGCCGGCTAAGTACATGAAGACTGACTCTTCCTACTGTCTATGTTTTGAACAATTCCTGTGACACTAGTTACGGATTCCGATGCTTCACTTCAGGTTTACTGTATCCCTCTGACCTTCTTATTGACGATGAAACACAGAAATTAAATCGGAATTAAATACAAAAGGCACAATGCCGACTTAAGTACAAGAAGACTGTCTCTTCTTACTGTCTATGTTTTGAACCATTCCTGTGACACTAGTTATAGATTCCGATGCTTCACTTCAGGTTTACTGCATTACCCTGACCTGCCTATTGGCGATGAAACACAGAAATTGCATCGGAATTAAATACAAAAGGCACAATGCTGACTTAAGTCCAAGAAGACTGACTCTTCTTACTGACTATGTTTTGAACAATTCCTGTGACACTAGTTATAGATTCCGATGATTCACTTCGGCTTTACTGTATCCCTTGGACCTTCTTATTGTCGATGAAACACAGAAATTGCATCGGAATTAAATACAAAAGGCACAATGCCGACTTAAGTACAAGAAGACTGACTCTTCTTACTGACTATGTTTGGAACCATTGCTGTGACACTAGTTAAAGATTCCGATGCCTCACTTCAGGTTTACTGTATCCCTCTGATCTTCTTATTGACAATGAAACACAGAAATTGCATCGGAATTAAATAGTAAAGGCACAATGCCGACTTAAGTACAAGCAGACTGACTCTTCTTTCTGACTATGTTTTGAACCATTCCTGTGACACTAGTTATAGTTTCCGATGCTTCACTTCAGGTTTACTGTATCCCTCTGACCTTCTTATTGACGATGAAACACAGAAATTGCATCGGAATTAAATAGAAATGGCACAATGCCGATCTAAGTACAAGAAGACTGAGTCTTCCTACTGTCTATGTTTAAACCATTCCTGTGACACTAGTTATAGATTCCGATGCTTCACTTCAGATTAATTGTATCCCTTGGACCTTCTTATTGACGACGAAACACAGAAATTGCATCGGAATGAAATAGAAAAGGCACAATGCCGGCTAAGTACATGAAGACTGACTCTTCCTACTGTCTATGTTTTGAACCATTCCCGTGACACTAGTTATAGAATCCGATGCTTCATTTCAGGTTTACTGTATCCCTCTGACCTTCTTATTGACAATGAAACACAGAAATTGCATCGGAATTAAATAGAAAAGGCACAATGCCGACTTAAGTACAAGCAGACTGACTCTTCTTTCTAACTATGTTTTGAACCATTCCTGTGACACTAGTTATAGATTCCGTTGCTTCACTTCAGGTTTACTGTATCCCTCTGTCCTTCTTGTTGACGACGAAACACTGAAATTGCATCGGAATTAAATACAAAAGGCACAATGCCGACTTAAGTACAAGAAGACTCACTCTTATTACTGTCTATGTTCTGAACCTTTCCTGTGACACTAGTTATAGATTCCGATGCTTCACTTCAGGTTGACTGTATCCCTTGGACCTTCTTATTGACGACGAAACACAGAAATTGCATCGGAATTAAATAGAAGAATCACAATGCCGACTTAAGTACAAGAAGACTGACTCTTCCTACGGTCTATGTTTTCAACCATTCCTGTGACACTAGTTATAGATTCCGATGCTTCACCTCAGGTTTACTGTATCTCTCGGACCTTCTTATTGACGACGAAACATAGAAATTGCATTGGAATTAGATACAAAATGCACAATGCCGACAACAGTGCAAAAGGACCGACTCTTCTTACTGTCTATGTTGTGAACTATTTCTGTGACACTAGTTACTGATTCCAATGTTCCACTTCAGGTTTACTGTATCCCTTATACCTTCTCATTGACGACGAAACACAGAAATTGCATCGGAATTAAATAGAAAAGGCACAATGCTGACTTGAGTACAAGAAGACTGACCCTTCCTATTGTCTGTGTTTTGAACCATTCCTGTGACACTAGTTATAGATTCCGATGCTTCACTTCAGGTTTACTGTATCCCTCTGACCTTCTTATTGACGATGAACCACAGAAATTGCATCGGAATTAAATAGAAAAGGCACAATGCCGACTTAAGTGCAAGAAGACTGATTCTTCTTACTGTCTATGTTTGGAACCATTCCTGTGACACTAGTTATAGATTCCGATGCTTCACTTTAGGTTTACTGTATCCCTTGGACCTTCCTATTGTCGATGAAACACAGAAATTGCTTCGGAATTATATACAAAAGGCACATTGCCGACTATAGTACAAGAAGACTGACTCTTCTTACTGTCTATGTTTTTAACCATTCCTGTGACACTAGTTATAGAATCCGATGCTTCACTTCAGATTAATTGTATCCCTTGGACCTTCGTATTGACGACGAAACACAGAAATTGCATCGGAATGAAATAGAAAAGGCACAATGCCGGCTAAGTACATGAAGACTGACTCATCCTACTGTCTATGTTTTGAACAATTCCTGTGACACTAGTTACGGATTCCGATGCTTCACTTCAGGTTTACTGTATCCCTCTGACCTTCTTATTGACGATGAAACACAGAAATTGCATCGGAATTAAATACAAAAGGCACAATGCCGACTTAAGTACAAGAAGACTGACTCTTCTTACTGTCTATGTTTTGAACCATTCCTGTGACACTAGTTATAGATTCAGATGCTTCACTTCAGGTTTACTGCATCCCTCTGACCTGCCTATTGACGATGAAACACAGAAATTGCATCGGAATTAAATACAAAAGGCACAATGCCGACTTAATTCCAAGAAGACTGACTCTTCTTACTGACTATGCTTTGAACAATTCCTGTGACACTAGTTATAGATTCCGATGATTCACTTCAGGTTTACTGTATACCTTGGACCTTCTTATTGTCGATGAAACACAGAAATTGCATCGGAATTAAATACAAAAGGCACAATGTCGACTTAAGTACAAGAAGACTGACTCTTCTTACTGACTATGTTTGGAACCATTGCTGTGACACTAGTTAAAGATTCCGATGCCACACTTCAGGTTTACTGTATCCCTCTGATCTTCTTATTGCCAATGAAACACAGAAATTGCATCGGAATTAAATAGAAAAGGCACAATGCCGACTTAAGTACAAGCAGACTGACTCTTCTTTCTGACTATGTTTTGAACCATTCCTGTGACACTAGTTATAGTTTCCGATGCTTCACTTCAGGTTTACTGTATTCCTCTGACCTTCTTATTGACGATGAAACACAGAAATTGCATCGGAATTAAATAGAAATGGCACAATGAGGATCTAAGTACAAGGAGACTGAGTCTTCCTACTGTCTATGTTTAAACCATTCCTGTGACACTAGTTATAGATTCCGATGCTTCACTTCAGATTAATTGTATCCCTTGGAACTTCGTGTTGACGACGAAACACAGATATTGCATCGGAATGAAATAGAAAAGTCACAATGCCGGCTAAGTACATGAAGACTGACTCTTCCTACTCTCTATGTTTTGAACCATTCCCGTGACACTAGTTATAGAATCCGATGCTTCATTTCAGGTTTACTGTATCCCTCTGACCTTCTTATTGACAATGAAACACAGAAATTGCATCGAAATTAAATAGAAAAGGCACAATGCCGACTTAAGTACAGGCAGACTGACTCTTCTTTCTGACTATGTCTTGAACCATTCCTGTGACACTAGTTATAGATACCGTTGCTTCACTTCAGGTTTACTGTATCCCTCTGTCCTTCTTATTGACGACGAAACACTGAAATTGCATCGGAATTAAATACAAAAGGCACAATGCCGACTTAAGTACAAGAAGTCTGACTCTTATTACTGTCTATGTTCTGAACCTTTCCTGTGACACTAGTTATAGATTCCGATGCTTCACTTCAGGTTGACTGTATCCCTTTGACCTTCTTATTGACGACGAAGCACAGAAATTGCATCGGGATTAAATAGAAGAGGCACAATGCCGACTTAAGTACAAGAAGACTGACCCTTCCTATTGTCTGTGTTTTGAACCATTCCTGTGACACTAGTTATAGATTACGTTGCTTCACTTCAGGTTTACTGTATCCCTCTGACCTTCTTATTGACGATGAACCACAGAAATTGCATCGGAATTAAATAGAAAAGGCACAATGCCGACTTAAGTGCAAGAAGACTGATTCTTCTTACTGTCTATGTTTGGAACCATTCCTGTGACACTAGTTATAGATTCCGATGCTTCACTTTAGGTTTACTGTATCCCTTGGACCTTCCTATTGTCGATGAAACACAGAAATTGCATCGGAATTATATACAAAAGGCACATTGCCGACTATAGTACAAGAAGACTGACTCTTCTTACTGTCTATGTTTTGAACCATTCCTGTGACACTAGTTATAGATTCCGATGCTTCACTTCAGATTAATTGTATCCCTTGGACCTTCGTATTGACGACGAAACACAGAAATTGCATCGGAATGAAATAGAAAAGGCACAATGCCGGGTAAGTACATGAAGACTGACTCTTCTTTCTGACTATGTTTTGAACCATTCCTGTGACACTAGTAATAGTTTCCGATGCTTCACTTCAGGTTTACTGTATCCCTCTGACCTTCTTATTGACGATGAAACACAGAAATTGCATCGGAATTAAATAGAAATGGCACAATGCCGATCTAAGTACAAGAAGACTGAGTCTTCCTACTGTCTATGTTTAAACCATTCCTGTGACACTAGTTATAGATTCCGATGCTTCACTTCAGATTAATTGTATCCCTTGGACCTTCGTATTGACGACGAAACACAGAAATTGCATCGGAATGAAATAGAAAAGGCACAATGCCGGCTAAGTACATGAAGACTGACTCTTCCTACTGTCTATGTTTTCAACCATTCCTGTGACACTAGTTATAGATTCCGATGCTTCACCTCAGGTTTACTGTATCTCTCGGACCTTTTTATTGACGACGAAACACAGAAATTGCATTGGAATTACATACAAAATGCACAATGCCGACAACAGTGCAAAAGGACCGACTCTTCTTACTGTCTATGTTGTGAACTATTTCTGTGACACTAGTTACTGATTCCAATGTTCCACTTCAGGTTTACTGTATCCCTTATACCTTCTTATTGACGACGAAACACAGAAATTGCATCGGATTTAAATAGAAAAGGCACAATGCTGACTTGAGTACAAGAAGACTGACCCTTCCTATTGTCTGTGTTTTGAACCATTCCTGTGACACTAGTTATAGATTCCGATGCTTCACTTCAGGTTTACTGTATCCCTCTGACCTTCTTATTGACGATGAACCACAGAAATTGCATCGGAATTAAATAGAAAAGGCACAATGCCGACTTAAGTGCAAGAAGACTGATTCTTCTTACTGTCTATGTTTGGAACCATTCCTGTGACACTAGTTATAGATTCCGATGCTTCACTTTAGGTTTACTGTATCCCTTGGACCTTCCTATTGTCGATGAAACACAGAAATTGCTTCGGAATTATATACAAAAGGCACATTGCCGACTATAGTACAAGAAGACTGACTCTTCTTACTGTCTATGTTGTTAACCATTCCTGTGACACTAGTAATAGAATCAGATGCTTCACTTCAGATTAATTGTATCCCTTGGACCTTCGTATTGACGACGAAACACAGAAATTGCATCGGAATGAAATAGAAAAGGCACAATGCCGGCTAAGTACATGAAGACTGACTCTTCCTACTGTCTATGTTTTGAACAATTCCTGTGACACTAGTTACGGATTCCGATGCTTCACTTCAGGTTTACTGTATCCCTCTGACCTTCTTATTGACGATGAAACACAGAAATTGCATCGGAATTAAACACAAAAGGCACAATGCCGACTTAAGTACAAGAAGACTGACTCTTCTTACTGTCTATGTTTTGAACCATTCCTGTGACACTAGTTATAGATTCAGATGCTTCACTTCAGGTTTACTGCATCCCTCTGACCTGCCTATTGACGATGAAACACAGAAATTGCATCGGAATTAAATACAAAAGGCACAATGCCGACTTAAGTACAAGAAGACTGACTCTTCTTACTGACTATGTTTGGAACCATTGCTGTGACACTAGTTAAAGATTCCGATGCCACACATCAGGTTTACTGTATCCCTCTGATCTTCTTATTGCCAATGAAACACAGAAATTGCATCGGAATTAAATAGAAAAGGCACAATGCCGACTTAAGTACAAGCAGACTGACTCTTCTTTCTGACTATGTTTTGAACCATTCCTGTGACAATAGTTATAGTTTCCGATGCTTCACTTCAGGTTTACTGTATTCCTCTGACCTTCTTATTGACGATGAAACACAGAAATTGCATTGGAATTAAATAGAAATGGCACAATGAGGAACTAAGTACAAGGAGACTGAGTCTTCCTACAGTCTATGTTTAAACCATTCCTGTGACACTAGTTACAGATTCCGATGCTTCACTTCAGATTAATTGTATCCCTTGGAACTTCGTATTGACGACGAAACACAGATATTGCATCGGAATGAAATAGAAAAGGCACAATGCCGGCTAAGTACATGAAGACTGACTCTTCCTACTGTCTATGTTTTGAACCATTCCCGTGACACTAGTTATAGAATCCGATGCTTCATTTCAGGTTTACTGTATCCCTCTGACCTTCTTATTGACAATGAAACACAGAAATTGCATCGAAATTAAATAGAAAAGGCACAATGCCGACTTAAGTACAAGCAGACTGACTCTTCTTTCTGACTATGTCTTGAACCATTCCTGTGACACTAGTTATAGATACCGTTGCTTCACTTCAGGTTTACTGTATCCCTCTGTCCTTCTTATTGACGACGAAACACTGAAATTGCATCGGAATTAAATACAAAAGGCACAATGCCGACTTAAGTACGAGAAGACTGACCCTTCCTATTGTCTGTGTTTTGAACCATTCCTGTGACACTAGTTATAGATTACGATGCTTCACTTCAGGTTTACTGTATCCCTCTGACCTTCTTATTGACGATGAACCACAGAAATTGCATCGGAATTAAATAGAAAAGGCACAATGCCGACTTAAGTGCAGGAAGACTGATTCTTCTTACTGTCTATGTTTGGAACCATTCCTGTGACACTAGTTATAGATTCCGATGCTTCACTTTAGGTTTACTGTATCCCTTGGACCTTCCTATTGTCGATGAAACACAGAAATTGCATCGGAATTATATACAAAAGGCACATTGCCGACTATAGTACAAGAAGACTGACTCTTCTTACTGTCTATGTTTTGAACCATTCCTGTGACACTAGTTATAGATTCCGATGCTTCACTTCAGGTTTACTGCATCCCTCTGACCTTCCTATTGACGATGAAACACAGAAATTGTATCGGAATTAAATACAAAAGGCAGAATGCCGACTTAAGTCCAAGAAGACTGACTCTTCTTACTGACTATGCTTTGAACCATTCCTGTGACACTAGTTAGAGATTCCGATAATTCACTTCAGGTTTACTGTATCCCTCTGACCTTCTTATTGACGATGAAACACAGAAATTGCATGGGAATTAAATAGAAAAGGCACAATGCCGACCTAAGTACAAGAAGACTGAGTCTTCCTACTCTCTACGTTTAAAACATTCCTGTGACACTAGTTAGAGATTCCGATGCTTCACTTCAGGTTTACTGTATCCCTTGGACCTTCTTATTGACGACGAAACACAGAAATTGCATTGGAATTAAATAGAAGAGGCACAATGCCGACTTAAGTACAAGGAGACTGACTCTTCTTACTGACTATGTTTGAAACATTCCTGTGACACTAGTTATAGATTCCGATGCTTCACTTCAGGTTGACTGTATTCCTTGGACCTTCTTATTGACGACGAAACACAGAAATTGCATCGGAATTAAATAGAAGAGGCACAATGCCGACCTAAGTACAAGAAGACTGACTCTTCCTACTGTCTATGTTTTCAACCATTCCTGTGACACTAGTTATAGAATCCGATGCTTCACCTCAGGTTTACTGTATCTCTCGGACCTTCTTATTGACGATGAAACACAGGAATTCCATTGGAATTAGATACAAAATGCACAATGCCGACTACAGTGCAAAAGGACCGACTCTTCTTACTGTCTATGTTTTGAACCATTTCTGTGACACTAGTTATAGATTTCGATGTTTCACTTCAGGATTACTGTATCCCTTATACCTTCTTATTGACGACGAAACACAGAAATTACATCGGAATTTAATAGAAAATGCACAATGCTGACTTGAGTACAAGAATACTGACCCTTCCTATTGTCTATGTTTTGAACCATTCCTGTGACACTAGTTATAGATTCCGATGCTTCACTTCAGGTTTACTGTATCCCTCAGACCTTCTTATTGACGATGAACCACAGATATTGCATCGGAATTAAATAGAAAAGGCACAATGCCGACATAAGTGCAAGAAGACTGATTCCTCTTACTGTCTATGTTTGGAACCATTCCTGTGACACTAGTTATAGATTCCGATGCTTCACTTCAGGTTTACTGTATCCCTTGGACCTTCCTATTGACGATGAAACACAGAAAATGCATCGGAATTAAATACAAAAGGCACATTGCCGACTTAAGTACAAGAAGACTGACACTTCTTACTGTCTATGTTTTGAACCATTCCTGTGACACTAGTTATAGATTCCGATGCTTCACTTCAGATTAATTGTATCCCTTGGACCTTCGTATTGACGACGAAACACAGAAATTGCATCGGAATGAAATAGAAAAGGCACAATGCCGGCTAAGTACATGAAGACTGACTCTTCCTACTGTCTATGTTTTGAACCATTCCCGTAACACTGGTTATAGAGTCCGATGCTTCATTTCAGGTTTACTGTATCCCTTGGACATTCTTATTGACGATGAAACACAGAAAGTGCAACGGAATTAAATAGAAAAGGCACAATGCCGACTTAAGTACAAGAAGACTGACTCTTCCTACTGTCTATGTTTTGAACCATTCCTGTGACACTAGTTGCGGATTCCGATGCTCCACTTCAGGTTTACTGTATCCCTCTGACCTTCTTATTGACGATGAAACACAGAAATTGCATCGGAATTAAATACAAAAGGCACAATGCCGACTTAAGTACAAGAAGACTGACTCTTCTTACTGTCTATGTTTTGAACCATTCCTGTGACACTAGTTATTGATTCCGATGCTTCACTTCAGGTTTACTGCATCCTTCTGACCTTCCTATTGACGATGAAACACAGAAATTGTATCGGAATTAAATACAAAAGGCACAATGCCGACTTAAGTCCTAGAAGACTGACTCTTCTTACTGACTATGCTTTGAACCATTCCTGTGACACTAGTTATAGATTCCGATGTTTCACTTCAGGTTTACTGTATCCCTCTGACCTTCTTATTGACGATGAAACACAGAAATTGCATCGGAATTAAATAGAAAAGGCACAATGCCGACCTAAGTACAAGAAGACTGAGTCTTCCTACTGTCTATGTTTAAACCATTCCTGTGACACTAGTTAGAGATTCTGATGCTTCACTTCAGGTTTAATGTATCCCTTGGACCTTCTTATTGACGACGAAACACAGATATTGCATCGGAAGTAAATAGAAGAGGCACAATGCCGACTTAAGTACAAGGAGACTGACTCTTCTTACTGACTATGTTTGAACCATTCCTGTGACACTAGTTATAGATTCCGATGCTTCACTTCAGGTTTACTATATCCCTCAGACCCTCTTATTGACGATGAAACACAGAAATTGCATCGGAATTAAATACAAAAGGCACAATGCCGACTTAAGTACAAGAAGACTGTCTCTTCCAACTCTCTATGTTTTGAACCATTCCTGTGACACTAGTTATTGATTCCGATGCTTCACTTCAGGTTTACTGTATCCCTCTGACCTTCTTATTGACGATGAAACACTGATATTGCATCGGAATTAAATACAAAAGGCACATACCGACTTAAGTACAAGAAGACTGACTCTTATTATTGTCTATGTTCTGAACCTTTCCTGTGACACTAGTTATGGATTCCGATGCTTCACTTCAGGTTTACTGTATCCCTTGGATCTTCTTATTGACGACGAAACACAGAAATTGCATCGGAATTAAATAGAAGAGGCACAATGCCGACTTAAGTACAAGAAGACTGACTCTTCCTACGGTCTATGTTTTCAATGATTCCTGTGACACTAGTTATAGATTCCGATGCTTCACCTCAGGTTTACTGTATCTCTCTGACCTTCTTATTGACGATGAAACACAGAAATTGCATTGTAATTAGATACAAAATGCACAATGCCGACTACAGTGCAAAAGGACCGACTCTTCTTACTGTCTATGTCTGAACCATTTCTGTGACACTAGTTATAGATTCCGATGTTTCACTTCAGGTTTACTGTATCCCTTATACCTTCTTATTGACGACGAAACACAGAAATTGCATCGCAATTAAATAGAATAGGCACAATGTTGACTTTAGTACAAGAAGACTGACATTTCCTATTGTCTATGTTTTGACCCATTCCTGTGACACTAGTTATTGATTCCGATGCTTCACTTCAGGTTTACTGTATCCCTCAGACCTTCGTATTGACGATGAAACACAGAAATTACATCGGAATTAAATAGAAAAGGCACAATGCCGACTTAGGTGCAAGAAGACTGATTCTTCCTACTGTGTATGTTTAAACCATTCCTGTGACACTAGTTATAGATTCCGATGCTTCACTTCAGATTAATTGTATCCCTTGGACTTTCGTATTGACGACGAAACACAGAAATTGCATCGGAATGAAATAGAAAAGGCACAATGCCGGCTAAGTACATGAAGACTGACTCTTCCTACTGTGTATGGTTCAAATGGCTCTGAGCACAATGGGACTCAACTGCTGAGGTCTTTAGTCCCCTAGAACTTAGAACTAGTTAAACCTAACTAACCTAAGGACATCACAAACATCCACGCCCGAGGCAGGATTCGAACCTGCGACCGTAGCGGTTCTTGCGGTTCCAGACTGCAGCGCCTTTAACCGCACGGCCACTTCGGCCGACTACTGTCTATGTTTTGAACCATTCCCGTGACACTAGTTATAGAATCCGATGCTTCATTTCAGGTTTACTGCATCCCTCTGACCTTCTTATTGACGATGATCCACAGAAATTGCATCGGAATTGAATAGAAAAGGCACAATGCCGACTTAAGTGCAAGAAGACTGATTCTTCTTACTGTCTATGTTTGGAACCATTCCTGTGACACTAGTTATAGATTCCGATGCTTCACTTCAGGTTTATTGTATCCCTTGGACCTTGCTATTGACGATGAAACACAGAAATTGCATCGGAATTAAATACAAAAGGCACATTGCCGACATAAGTACAAGAAGACTGACTCTTCTTACTGTCTATGTTTTGAACCATTCCTGTGACACTAGTTATAGATTCCGATGCTTCACTTCAGATGAATTGTATCCCTTGGACCTTCGTATTGACGACGAAACACAGAAATTGCATCGGAATGAAATAGAAAAGGCACAATGCCGGCTAAGTACATGAAGACTGACTGTTCCTACTGTCTATGATTTGAACCATTCCCGTGACACTAGTTATAGAATCCGATGCTTCATTTCAGGTTAACTGTATCCCTTGGACCTTCTTATTGACGATGAAACACAGTAAGTGCAACGGAATTAAATAGAAAAGGCACAATGCCGACTTAAGTACAAGAAGACTGACTCTTCCTACTGTCTATGTTTTGAACCATTCCTGTGACACTAGTTACGGATTCCAATGCTACACTTCAGGTTTACTGTATCCCTCTGACCTTCTTATTGACGATGAAACACAGAAATTGCATCGGAATTAAATACAAAAGGCACAATGCCGACTTAAGTACAAGAAGATTGACTCTTCTTTCTGTCTATGTTTTGAACCATTCCTGTGACACTAGTTATAGATTCCGATGCTTCACTTCAGGTTTACTGCATCCCTCTGACCTTCCTATTGACGATGAAACACAGAAATTGTATCGGAATTAAATACAAAAAGCACAATGCCGACTTAAGTCCAAGAAGACTGACTCTTCTTACTGACTATGCTTTGAACCATTCCTGTGACACTAGTTATAGATTCCGATGATTCACTTCAGGTTTACTGTATCCCTCTGACCTTCTTATTGACGATGAAACACAGAAATTGCATCGGAATTAAATAGAAAAGGCACAATGCCGACCTAAGTTCAAGAAGACTGAGTCTTCCTACTGTCTATGTTTACGCCATTCCTGTGACACTAGTTATGGATTCCGATGCTTCTCTTCAGGCTTACTGTATCCCTTGGATCTTCTTATTGACGACGAAACACAGAAATTGCATCGAAATTAAATAGAAGACGCACAATGCCGACTTAAGTACAAAAAGACTGACTCTTCCTGCGGTCTATGTTTTCAACGATTCCTGTGACACTAGTTATAGATTCCGAAGCTTCACCTCAGGTTTACTGTATCTCTCTGACCTTCTTATTGACGATGAAACACAGATATTGCATTGGAATTAGATACAAAATGCACAATGCCGACTACAGTGCAAAAGGACCGACTCTTCTTACTGTCTATGTTTTGAACCATCTCTGTGACACTAGTTATAGATTCCGATGTTTCACTTCAGGTTTACTGTAATCCTTATACTTTCTTATTGACGACGAAACTCAGAAATTGCATCGGAATTAAATAGAAAAGGCACAATGCTGACTTTTGTACAAGAAGACTGACCCTTCCTATTGTCTATGTTTTGAACCATTCCTGTGACACTAGTTATGGATTCCGATGCTTCTCTTCAGGCTTACTGTATCCCTTGGACCTTCGTATTGACGACGAAACACAGAAATTGCATCGGAATGAAATGGAAAAGGCACAATGCCGGCTAAGTACATGAAGACTGACTCTTCCTACTGTCTATGTTTTGAACCATTCCTGTGACACTAGTTATAGAATCAGATGCTTCATTTCAGGTTTACTGTATCCCTTGGACCTTCTTATTGACGATGAAACACAGAAAGTGCAACGGAATTAAATAGAAAAGGCACAATGCCGACTTAAGTACAAGAAGCCTGACTCTTCCCACTGTCTATGTTTGAACCATTCCTGTGACACTAGTTACGGATTCCGATGCTTCACTTCAGGTTTACTGTATCCCTCTGACCTTCCTATTGACGATGAAACACAGAAATTGCATCGGAATTAAATACAAAAAGCACAATGCCGACTTAAGTACAAGAAGACTGACTCTTCTTACTGACCATGTTCTGAACCATTCGTGTGACACTAGTTATAGATTCCGATGATTCACTTCAGGTTTGCTGTATCCCTTGGACCTTCTTATTGACGATGAAACACAGAAATTGCATCGGAATTAAATACAAAAGGCACAATGCTGACTTGAGTACAAGAAGACTGACCCCTCCTATTGTCTATGTTTTGAACCATTCCTGTGACACTAGTTATAGATTACGATGCTTCACTTCAGGTTTACTGTATCCCTCTGACATTCGTATTCACGATGAAACACAGAAATTGCATCGGAATTAAATAGAAAAGGCACAATGCCGACTTAAGTGCAAGAAGACTGATTCTTCTTACTGTCTATGGTTGGAACCATTCCTGTGACACTAGTTATAGATTCCGATGCTTCACTTCAGGTTTACTGTATCCCTTGGACTATCCTATTGACGATGATACACAGAAATTGCATCGGAATTAAATACAAAAGGCACATTGCCAACCTAAGTACAAGAAGACTGACTCTTCTTACTGTCTATGTTTTGAACCATTCCTGTGCCACTAGTTATAGATTCCTATGCTTCACTTCAGATGAATTGAATCCTTTGGACCTTCGTATTGACGACGAAACACAGTAATTGCATCGGAATGAAATAGAAAAAGCACAATGCCGGCTAAGTACATGAAGACTGACTCTTCCTACTGTCTATGTTTGGACCATTCCCGTGACACTAGTTATAGAATCCGATGCTTAATTTCAGGTTTACTGTATCCCATGGACCTTCTTATTGACGATGAAACACAGAAAGTGCAACGGAATTAAATAGAAAAGGCACAATGCCGAGTTAAGTACAAGATGAATGACTCTTCCTACTGTCTATGTTTTGAACCATTCCTGTGACAATAGTTACGGATTCCGATGCTTCATTTCAGGTTTACTGTATCCCTCTGACCTTCTTATTGACGATGAAACACAGAAATTGCATCGGAATTAAATACAAAAGGCACAATGCCGACCTAAGTACCAGAAGAGATGGTCTTCCTACTGTCTATGATTTAAACCATTCCTGTGACACTAGTTAGAGATTCCGATGCTTCACTTCAGATTTACTGTATCCCTCTGACCTTCTTATTGACGATGAAACACAGTAATTGCATCGGAAATTAATTGAAAAGGGCACAATGCCGACTTAAGTACAAGAAGCCTGACTCTTCTTACTGACTATGTTTTGAACCATTCCGGTGACACTAGTTATAGATTCCGATGCTTCACTTCAGGATAACTGTATCTCTTGGACCTTCTTATTGACAATGAAACACAGAAATTGCATTGGAATTAACTACAAAAGGCACAATGCCGACTTAAGTATAAAAAGAATGACTCTTCTTACTGTCTATGCTTTGCACCATTCCTGTGAACCTAGTTATAGATTCCGATGCTTCACTACAGGTTTACTGTATGCCTTGGACCTTCTTATTGACGATGAAACAGAGAAATAGCATCGGAATTAAACACAAAAGGCACAATGCCGACTTAAGTACAAGAAGACTGACTCTTCCTAATGTCCATGTTTTGAACCATTCCTGTGACTCTAGGTATAGATTCCGATGCTTCACTTCAGGTCTACTGTATCCCTCTAACCTTCTTATTGACGATCAAACACCCATATTGCATCGGAATTAAATTCAAAAGGCACAATTCCGACATAAGTAAAAGAAGACTGACCCTCCTCACTGTCTATGTTTTGAACCATTCCTGTGACACTAGTTATAGATTCCAATGCCTCACTTCAGGTTTACAGTATCCCTCTGCCCTTCTTATTGACGATGAAACATAGAAATTGCATCGGAATTAAATAGAAAATTCACAATGCCGACTTAAGTACAAGAAGACTGACTCTTCTTACTGTTTATGTTTTGAACCATTCCTGTGACACTAGTTATAGATTCCGATGCTTCACTTCAAGTTTACCATATCCCTCTGACCCTCATATTGACGATGAAACACAGAAATTGCATCGGAATTAAATACAAAGGGCACAATGCCGACTTAAGTACAAGTAGACTGTCTCTTCCAACTCTCTATGTTTTGAACCATTCCTGTGACACTAGTTATAGATTCCGATGCTTCACCTCAGGTTTACTGTATATCTCTGACCTTCTTATTGACGATGAAACACCGAAATTGCATCGGAATTAAATAGAAAAGGCACAATGCCGACTTATATACAAGAAGACTGACTCTTCTTACTGACTATGTTTTGAACCATTCCTGTGAGACTAGTTATAGATTCCGATGCTTCACCTCAGGTTTACTGTATATCTCTGACCTTCTTGTTGACGATGAAACACAGAAATTTCATCGGAATTAAATAGAAAAGGCACAATGCCGACTTAAGTACACGAAGACTGACTCGTCCTCCTTTCTATGTTTGAACCATTCCTGTGACACTAGTTATAGATTCCGATTTCTCACTTCAGGTTTACTGTATCCCTCTGACCTTCTTATTGACGATGAAACACAGGAATTGCATCGGATTTAAATACAAAAGGCACAATGCCGACTTAAGTAAAAGAAGACTGACTCTTCTTACTGCCTATGTTTTGAACCATTCCTGTGACACTAGTTATAGATTCCGATGCCTCACTTCAGGTTTCCTGTATCCCTGTGACCTTCTTATTGACGATGAAACACAGAAATTGCATCGGAATTAAATAGAAAAGGCACAATGCCGACTTAAGTACAAGAAGACTGACTCTTCTAACTGTGTATGTTTTGAACCATTCCTGTGACACTAGTTATAGATTCCGTTCCCTCACTTCAGGTTTACTGTATCCCTCTGACCTTCTTATTGACGATGAAACACAGAAACTGCATCGGAATTCAATTAAAAGGCACAATGCCGACTTAAGTACAAGATGACTGACTCTTCTTTCTGACCATGTTTGAACCATTCCTGTAACACTAGTTATAGTTTCCGATGCTTCACTTCAAGTTTACTATAACCCTCTGACCCTCTTATTGACGATGAAACAGAGAAATTGCATCGGAATTAAATACAAAAGGCACAATGCCGACTTAAGTACAAGAAGACTGACTCTTATTACTGTCTATGTTCTGAACCATTCCTGTGACACTAGTTATAGATTCCGATGCTTCACTTCAAGTTTACTGTATCCCTCTGACCTTCTTATTGACGATGAAACACTGAAATTGCATCGGAATAAAATACTAAAGGCACAATGCCGACTTATGTACAAGAAGACTGACTCTTATTACTGACTATGTTCTGAACCATTCCTGTGACACTAGTTATAGATTCCGATGCTTCACTTCAAGTTTACTGTATCCCTTGGACCTTCTTATTGACGACAAAACACAGAAATTGCATCGGAATTAAATAGAAGAGGCACAACGCCGACTTAAGTACAAGAAGACTGACTCTTCCTACAGTCTATGTTTTCAACCATTCCTGTGACAATAGTTATAGATTCCGATGCTTCACCTCAGGTTTACTGTATCTCTCTGACCTTCTTATTGACGATGAAACACACAGAAATTGCATTGGTATTAGATACAAAATGCACAATTCCGACTGCAGTGCAAAAGGACCGACTCTTCTTACTGTCTATGTTTTGAACCATTTCTGTGACGCTAGTTATAGATTCCGATGTTTCACTTCAGGTTTTCTGTATCCCTTATACCTTCTTATTGACGACGAAACACAGAAATTGCATCGGAATTAAATAGAAAAGGCACAATGCTGACTTGAGTATAAGTAGACTGACCATTCCTACTGTCTATGTTTCGAACCGTTCCTGTGACACTAGTTATAGATTCCGATGCTTCACTTTAGGTTTACTGTATCCCTCTGACCTTCTTATTGACGATGAAACACAGAAATTGCATCGGAATTAGATAGAAAAGGCACAATGCCGACTTAAATGCAAGAATTCAGATTCTTCTTACTGTCTATGTTTGGAACCATTCATGTGACACTAGTTATAGATTCCGATGCTTCACTTCAGGTTTACTGTATCACTTGGACCTTCCTATTGACGATGAAACACAGAAATTGCATCGGAATTAAATACAAAAGACACATTGCCGACTTAAGTACAAGAAGACTGACTCTTTTTACTGTCTATGTTTTGATCCATTCCTGTGACACTAGTTATAGATTCCGATGCTTCACTTCAGTTTAATTGTATCCCTTGGACCTTCGTGTTGACGACGAAACACAGAAATTTGCATCGGAATGAAATAGAAAAGGCACAATGCCGGCTAAGTACATGAAGACTGACTCTTCCTACTGTCAATGTTTTGAACCATTCCTGTGACACTAGTTATAGAATCCGATGCTTCATTTCAGGTTTACTGTATCCCTTGGACCTTCTTATTGACGATGAAACACAGAAATTCCATCGGAATTAAATAGAAAAAGCACAATGCGAACTTAAGTAAACGAAGACTGACTCGTCCTACTTTCTATGTTTTGAACCATTCCTGTGACACTAGTTATAGATTCCGATTTCTCACTTCAGGTTTACTGTATCCCTCCGACCTTCTTATTGACGATGAAACACAGAAATTGCATCGGAATTAAATACAAAAAGCACAATGCCGACTTAAGTACAAGAAGACTGACTCTTCTTACTGCCTATGTTTTGAACCATTCCTGTGACACTAGTTATAGATTCCGATGCCTCACTTCAGGTTTACTGTACCCCTGTGACCTTCTTATTGACGATGAAACACAGAAATTGCATCGGAATTAAATAGAAAAGGCACAATGCCGACTTAAGTACAAGAAGACTGACTCTTCTAACTGTCTATGATTTGAACCATTCCTGTGACACTAGTTATAGATTCCGATGCCTCACTTCAGGTTTACTGTATGCCTCTGACCTTCTTATTGACGATGAAACAAATAAATTGCATCGGAATTAAATAGAAAAGGCACAATGCCGACTTAAGTACAAGAAGACTGACTCTTCCTACTTTCTATGTTTTGAACCATTCCTGTGACACTAGTTATAGATTCCGATTCTTCACTTCAGGTTTACTGTATCCCTCTGACCTTCTTATTGACGATGTAACACAGAAATTACATCGGAAGTAAATCCAAAAGGCACAATGCCGACTCAAGTACAAGAAGACTGACTCTTCTTACTGTCTATGTTTGAACCATTCCTGTGACACTAGTTATAGATTCCGATGCCTCACTTCAGGTTTGCTGTATGCCTCTGACCTTCTTATTGACGATGAAACACAGAAATTGCATCGGAATTAAACAGAAAAGGCACAATGCCGAGATAAGTACAAGAAGACTGACTCTTCCTACCGTCTATGTTTTGAACCATTCCTGTTACACTAGTTATAGATTCCGATGCTTCACTTCAGGTTTACTGTATACCTCTTACCTTCTTATTGACGATTGGACACAGATATTGCATTGGAATTAAATAGAAAAGGCACAATGCCGACTTAAGTACAAGAAGACTGACTCTCCCTACTGACTATGTTTTGAACCATTCCTGTGACACTAGTTATATACTCCGATGCTTCACATCAGGATTACTGTATCCCTCATACCTTCTTATTGATGATGAAACACAGAAATTGCATCGGAATTAAATACGAAAGGCACAATGCCGACTTAAGTACAAGAAGACTGACTCTCCCTACTGACTATGTTTTGAACCATTCCTGTGACACTAGTTATATACTCCGATTCTTCACTTCAGGTTTACTGTATCCCTCTGACCTTCTTATTGACGATGTAACACAGAAATTACATCGGAAGTAAATCCAAAAGGCACAATGCCGACTCAAGTACAAGAAGACTGACTCTTCTTACTGACTATGTTTGAACCATTCCTGTGACACTAGTTATAGATTATGATACCACACTTCAGGTTTACTGTTTCCCTTGGACTTTGTTATTGACGTTGAAACACAGAAATTCCATCGGAATTAAATACAAAAGGCACAATGCCGACTTAAGTAAAAGTAGTTTCACTTTTCCTACTGTCTATGATTTGAACCATTCCTGTGACACTATTTATAGATTCCGATTTATCACTTCAGGTTTACTGTATCCATCTGACCTTCTTATTGACGAAGAAACAGAGATATTGCATCGGAATTAAATAGAAAAGGCACAATGCCGACTTAAGTACGAGAAGACTGACTCCTCCTACTGTCTATGTTTTGAACCATTCCTGTGACATTAGTTTTAGATTCCGATGCTTCACTTCAGGTTTACTGTATCCCTCTGACCTTCTTATTGACGATGAAACACAGAGATTGCATCGGAATTAAATGCAAAAGGCACAATGCCGACTCAAGTACAAGAAGACTGACTCTTCCTACTGTCTATGTTTTTAACAATTCCTGTGACACTAGTTATAGATTCCGATGCTTCACTTCAGGTTTACTGTATCCCTCTGACCTTCTTATTGACGATGAAACACAGAAATTGCTTCGGCTTTAAATACAAAAGGCACAATGCCGACTTAGATACAAGAAGACTGACTCTTCCTACTGTCCATGTCTTTAACCATTCCTGTGACACTAGTTATAGATTCCGATGCTTCACTTCTGGTTAACTGTATCCCTCTGAACTTCTTATAGTCGATGAAACACCGAAATTGCATCGGAATGAAATACAAAAGGCACAATGCCGACTTTAGTACAAGAAGACTGACCCTTCTTATTGTCTAAGTTTTGAACCATTCCTGTGACACTAGTTATAGATTCCGATGATTCACTTCAGGTTTACAGTATCCCTTGGACCTTCTTATTGACGATGAAAAACAGAAATTGCATCGGAATTAAACAGAAAAGGCACAATGCCGACTTAAGTACAGGAAGACTGACTCTTCTTACTCTCTATGTTTTGATCCATTCCTGTGACACTAGTTATAGATTCCGATTATTCACTTCAGATTTACTGTATCTCTCTGACCTTCTTATTGACGACGAAGCACAGAATTTGACCGGAATTATATAGAATAAGCACAATGCCACCTTAAGTACAAGAAGACTGACTCCTCTTACTGTCTATGTTTAGAACCATTCCTGTGACACTAGTTATAGATTCCGATGCCTCACTTCAGGTTTACTGTATACCTCTGACGTTCTTATTGACGATGAAACAAATAAATTGCATCGGAATTAAATAGAAAAGGCACAATGCCGACCTAAGTACAGGAAGACTGACTCTTCCTACTGTCTATTATTTGAACCATTCCTGTGACACTAGTTATAGATTCCGATTCTTCACTTCAGGTTTACTGTATCCCTTGGACCTTCTTATAGACGATGAAAGACAGAAATTGCATCGGAATTAAATACAAAAGGCACAATGCCGACTTAAGTACATGTAGACTGACTCTTCCTACTGTCTATGTTTTGAACCATTCCTGTGGCACTAGTTATAGATTCCGATGCTTCACTTCAGGTTTACTGTATCCCTCTGACCTTCTTATTGACGATGAAACACAGAAATTGCATCGGAATTAAATAGAAAATGCACAATGCCGTCTTAAGTACAAGAAGAATGACTCTTCTTACTGTCTATGATTTGAACCATTCCTGTGACGCTAGTTATAAATTCCGATGCTTCACTTCATGTTTACTGTATCCCTCTGACCATCTTATTGACGATGAAACACAGAAATTGCATCGGAATTAAGTAGAATAGGCACAATGCAGACTTAAGTACAAGAAGACTGACTCTTCCTACTGTCTATGTTTTGAACCAGTCCTGTGACACTAGTTATAGATTCCGATGATTCACTTCAGGCTTACTGTATCCCTTGGACCTTCTTATTGACGATGAAACACAGAAATTGCATCGGATTTAAATAGAAAAGGCACAATGCCGACTTAAGTACTAGAAGACTGACTCTTCCTATTGTCTATGTTTTGAACCAGTCCTGTGACACTAGTTATAGATTCCGATGATTCACTTCAGGATTACTGTATCCCTTGGACCTTCTTATTGACGATGAAACACAGAAATTGCATCGGAATTAAATACAAAAGGCACAATGCCGACTTAAGTACATGTAGACTGACCCTTCCTACTGTCTATGTTTTGAAACATTCCTGTGACCACAACGCAATACAAAAACAGAAGTCAGATCCAACTACACGATTCCAGGCAAATGTGAAACGAACACTGAAAAACATTGAACACACACTCACAGACAAACAAAAATACTACTTAACACAGAAAAACCCACAAGCACCAACACTCCGCAGTCAACCGAAAGTACATAAAGACGGAATGCCAATGAGACCTGTTATCAACTTCAAGAAAGCCCCAACATACCGCATAGCCAAACACCTCCAAAAGTTAGTTACAAAACACTATAAAGTAGAAAACAACAGAACAGTGATAAACACAAGAAACCTAATAAAAAATATACAGAACACACAGGTTTCACACACAGCATCACTGATTTCATTCGATATAGAAAATATGTATACCTCCATCCCTATCACAGAAACAATAGAAATCATAGAACAAAATCTCTCATCCCACAGCAACCTCACCACAGACGCAATAAAAGAAATAACAGATATGCTCAGACTGACAACTGAACAAAACTACTTTCAGTTTGAGGAAGAATATTATCTACAAACTGATGGACTGCCCATGGGATCCCCAATATCAGGAACACTAGCAAACATCTTCATCAGTCACCTTGAAAATCTGATATTTGATAAGATATCCACAAATGAAAGTATCAAAATCGTATATTGGTACAGATACGTGGATGACATTATTTGTTTGGTAGACGAGCCAAGTGAAAAAATAGATGAACTCCATTCAGAAATAAACAAAGCTCATAAGAACATAAAATTCACACTTGAAAAAGAAAAAGAAAATCAAATAAATTTTCTTGACATTACAATTAAAAAAGAAAATGGAAAACATACATTTAACATCTTTAGAAAACCAACAGCCACGGACACAATAATACATTCCACATCAAACCACCCCCAAAGCCAGAAATGTGCAGCACTAAGGCACATGTTACATAGATTAAACAGAATCCCACCCAGTAAGAGAAACTATGAACAAGAAATGAACACGATCATACAAATAGCTAGGAACAACGGGTATGACACACATGTGGTACACAGGCTCAATCAAAAAATAAAAACACAAATAAAAAACAAACACAACATTTCCACAATACAAAAGAACTCACAAGCTGAAAACTTACAAACACACTCAAGAAACACACACAATGACAACACCACACAGAAAAGAACCAGATGGTACACGATGACCTACACACATAAACTAACACACAGAGTTGCAAACATCCTAAAGAGACAGGGCTTCAAAATAGCATATAAGCCTGGGCAAACCCTTCAATCACACCTAAGCCAGCCAGCTACCAAGAGGGACAAATTACAACAATCAGGAATATATAAACTTGAATGTCAAAATTGTGATGCAGTATACATAGGCATGACATGCAGGAATTTTGAAACAAGATACAAAGAACATATCAGATGTTGGAAGTATGAAACAAACCATTTCACATTTGCAGAGCATTTAAAACACTACAACCATCATCCTACAAATATGGAACAAGAAATGAAAATAATGAGAATAAGCAACCATGACAAACATCTTATACAAATGCAAGAGAACTTCCACATCCAGAAAGCCATAGCAGAAAACAAACATGTGATAAATGAACAAACACACATCAGCACAGGCTCCTTACTACACTTAATAAAGGAAATGATGACATAAAGAAAAGTATATAACACCAAAATACACACACCCACCCACACACACACACACACACACACACACACACACACACACACACTCCCAAAAAAAAAAAAAAATGCATAACACCAAAATACAGACAGACACACATACACAGCACAAATATATATATATATATATATATATATATATATATATATATATATATATATATATATATATATATATCACACCAAAACACACATACACTGGACATAAACAAAAATAAATAATTAAATACAATAATATAAAATAATACGACACCAAAAAACACACACACACACACACACACACACACAAGCGCACACACAAATGCATACACGAACAGACCACTGATACTTCGATAGTTACACTCGTAAGTTTGGCAGTAATATTCGATCTTTGGCAAAAACATTTGACAGTCGGCAACAGAAACCAAACCATTGCATTAAAAAAAGCGTTCAGTGCATAGTGCTGTGGAATGCAGAAAAAACAGCAAATTGGCGCTCATAGGAAGAAGAACAAGACCAAAAATGCAACAGGAGCGTAATATGTAAGAAACTGTTTACGCAACCTGTAAGTACAGTTCAAAACATTACTACTTAATAGGAAATACCAACCACCAGAACTGTTTATAACCTATAGGCACAGTGACAAAAAATGTAAATAAAATAGCTAAAATATGTAAATATTACAGGCCACTGATGATGCCCTGCAGAAAATAAAGGCGAAACGCGTGTGGCACTAAAATTGAGTTTTATTCAGTTGCTGTCAGACGGTCCATAGGTGAAAATCATCAACATACCGTAGCACAATGCCGTCTTAAGTACAAGAAGACTGACTCTTCTTACTGACTATGTTTGGAACCATTGCTGTGACACTAGTTATAGTTTCCGACGCTTCACTTCAGGTTTACTGTATCTCTTGGACCTTGTTATTGACGATGAAACACAGAAATTGCATCGGAATTAAATACAAAATGCACATTGCCGCCTTAAGTACAAGAAGACTGAGTCTTCTTACTAACTATGTTTTGAACCATTCCTGTGACACTAGTTATAGATTCCGATGCTTCACTTCAGGTTTACTGTAACCCTCTGACCTTCTTATTGGCGATGAAACACAGAAATTGCATCGGAATTAAATACAAAATGCACAATGCCGCCTTAAGTACAAGAAGGCTGACCCTTCTTACTGACTGTTTTGAACCATTCCTGTGGCTCTAGTTATAGATTCCGATGTTTCACTTCAGGTTTACTGTATCCCTCTGACCTTCTTATTGACGATGAAACACAGAAATTGCATTGGAATTATATACAAATGGCACAATGCCACTTATGTACAAGAAGACTGACTCTCCTTACTGTCAATGTTTTGAACCATTCCTGTGACACTAGTTATAGATTCCGATGCATCACTTTAGGTTTACTGTATCCCTTGGACCTTCCTATTGACGATGAAACACAGAAATTGCATCGGTGTTAAATACAAAAGGCACTATGCCGACTTAAGTACAAGAAGACTGACCCTTCTTACTGTCTATGTTTTGAACCATTCCTGTGACACTAGTTATAGATTCCGATGCTTCACTTCAGGTTTACTGTATCCATCTGCACTTCTTATTGACGATGAAACACACAAATTGCATCGGAAATAAATACAAAAATCAAAATGCCGACTTAAGTACGAGAAGACTGACTCAACTTACTGTCTATGATTTGAACCATTCCTGTGACACTAGTTATGGATTCCGATGATTCACTTCAGGTTTACTGTATTCCTTGGACATCCGTACTGACGATGAAACACAGAAATAGCATCGGAATTAAATAGAAAAGGCACAATGCCGACTTAAGTACAAGAAGACTGACTCTTCTTTCTGACTATCTTTGGAAGCATTCCTGTGACACTAGTTATAGATTCCGATGGTTCACTTCAGGTTTATTGTATCCCTCTGACCTTCTTATTGACGATGAAACACAGATATTGCGTCGGAATTAAATAGAAAAGGCACAATGCCCACTTAAGTACAAGAAGACTGAAACTTCTTACTGTCGATGGTTTGAACCATTCCTGTGACACTAGTTATAGATTCCGATGCTTCACTTCGGGTTTACTGTATCCCTTGGACTTTCTTATTGACGATGAAACACAGAAATTGCATCGGAATTAAATAGAAAAGGCACAATGCCGACTTAAGTACTAGAAGACTGACTCTTCTTACTGTCTATGATTTGAACGATTCCTGTGACGCTAGTTTCAGATTCCGATGCTTCACTTCAGGTTTACTGTATCCCTCTGACCATCTTATTGATGATGAAACACAGATATTGCATCGGAATTAAATAGAACAGGCACAATGCCGACTTAAGTACAAGAAGACTGATTCTTCTTACTGAATATGTTTTGAACCATTCCTGTGACACTAGTTATAGATTCCGATGCTTCACTTCGGTTTACTGTATCCCTCTGAACTTCTTACTGACGATGAAACGCAGAAATTGCATCGGAATTAAATAGAATAGCCACAATGCCGACGTAAGTACAAGAAGACTGACTCTTCTTACTGTCTAGGGTTTGAAGCATTCCTGTGACACTAGTTATAGATTCCGATGCATCACTTCAGGTTTACTGTATCCCTTGGACCTTCTTATTGTCGATGAAACACAGATAATGCGTCGGAATTAAATAGAAAAGGCACAATGCCGACTTAAGTACAAGAAGACTGATTCTTATTACAGAATATGTTTTGAACCATTCCTGTGACACTAGTTACAGATTCCGATGCTTCACTTCAGGTTCACTGTATCCCTCTGACCATCTTATTGACGATGAAACGCAGAAATTGCATCGGAATTAAATAGAAATGGCACAATGCCGACTTAAGTACAAGAAGACTAACCATTCTTACTGTCTATGCTTTGAACTATTCCTGTGACTCTAGTTATAGATTCCGATGCTTCACTTCAGGTTAATTGTATCCCTCTGACCTTCTTATTGACGATGAAACACAGATATTGCATCGGAATTAAATAGAAAAGGCACAATGCCGACCTAAGTACAAGAAGACTGATTCTTCTCATTGAATATGTTTGATCCATTTCTGTGACGCTAGTTATAGATTCCGATGCTTCACTTCATATTTACTGTATCCCTCTGACCATCTTATTGACGATGAAACACAGAAATTGCATCGGAATTAAATAGAAAGGGCACAATGCCGATTTAAGTACTGTCTATGTTTTGAACCATTCCTGTGACACTAGTTATAGATTCCGATGCTTCACTTCAGGTTTAATGTATCCCTCTGACCTTGATATTGACTATGAAACACAGAAATGGCATCGGAATTAAATAGAAAAGGCACAATGCCGACTTAAGTACAAGAAGACTGACTCTTCTTACTGTCTATGATTTGACCCATTTCTGTGACGCTAGTTACTGAATCCGATGCTACACTTCACGTTTACTGTATCCCTCTGACCATCTTATTGACGATGAAACACAGAAATTGCATCGGAATTAAATAGAAAACGCTCAATGCCGACTTAAGTACAAGAAGACTGATTCTTTCTACTGTCTATGTTTTGAACCATTCCTGTGACACTAGTTATAGTTTCCGATGCTTCACTTCAGGTTTAATGTATCCCTCTGACCTTCTTATTGACGATGAAACACAGAAATTGCATCGGAATTAAATACAAAATGCACGATGCCGACTTAAGTGCAAGAATACTGACTCTTCTTACTGTCTATGCTTTGAACCATTCCTGTGACACTAGTTACAGATTCCGATGCATCACTTCTGGTTTATTGCATCCCTCTGACCTTCTTATTGACGATGAAACACGGAAATTGCATCGGAATTAAACACAAAAGGCACAATGCCGACTTAAGTACAAGAAGACTGACTCTTCTTACTGACTATGTTTTGAACCATTCCTGTGACACTAGTTATAGATTCCGATGCTTCACTTCAGATTTACTGTATCCCTCTGACCTTCTTATTGACGATGAAACACAGAAATTGCATCGGAATTAAATAGAAAACGCACAATGCCGACCTAAGTACAAGAAGACTGAGTCTTCCTACTGTCTATGTTTTAAACCATTCCTGTGACACTAGTTAGAGATTCCGATGATTCACTTCAGATTTACTGTATCCCTCTGACCTTCTAATTGACGATGAAACACAGTAATTGCATCGGAATTAAATTGAAAAGGGCACAATGCCGACTTAAGTACAAGAAGACTGACTCTTCTTACTGACTATGTTTTGAACCATTCCTATGACACTAGTTATAGATTCCGATGCTTCACTTCAGGTTTACTGTAACTCTTGGACCTTCTTATTGACGATGAAACACAGAAATTGCATCGGAATTAAATACAAAATGCACAATGCTGCCTTAAGTACAAGAAGACTGACTCTTCTTACTGACTGTTTTGAACCATTCCTGTGGCACTAGTTATAGATTCCGATTTTCCACTTCAGGTTTACTGTATCCCTCTGACCTTCCTATTGACGATGAAACATAGAAATTGCATTGGAATTATATACAAATGGCACAATGCCACTTAAGTACAAGAAGACTAACTCTCCTTACTGTCAATGTTTTGAACCATTCCTGTGACACTAGTTATAGGTTCCGATGCATCACTTTAGGTTTACTGTATCCCTTAGACCTTCCAATTGACGATGAAACACAGAAATTGCATCGGTATTAAATACAGAAGGCACAATGCCGACTTAAGTACAAGAAGACTAACCATTCTTACTGTCTATGCTTTGAACTATTCCTGTGACACTAGTTATAGATTCCGATGCTTCACTTCAGGTTTATTGTATCCCTCTGACCTTCTTATTGACGATGAAACACATTTATTGCATCGGAATTAAATAGAAAAGGCACAATGCCGACTTAAGTACAAGAAGACTGACTCTTCTTTCTGACTATGTTTGGAAGCATCCCTGTGACACTAGTTATATATTCCGATGCTTCACTTCAGGTTTATTGTATCCCTCTGACCTTCTTATTGACGATGAAACACAGATATTGCGTCGGAATTAAATAGAAAAGGCACAATGCCGACTTAAGTACAAGAAGACTGATTCTTCTTACTGAATTTGTTTTGAACCATTCCTGTGACACTAGATATAGATTCCGATGCTTCACTTCAGGTTTACTGTATCCCTCTGAACTTCTTACTGGCGATGAAACGCAGAAATTGCATCGGAATTAATTAGAAATGGCACAATGCCGACTTAAGTACTAGGAGACTGACTCATCTTACTGTCTATGGTTTGAACCATTCCTGTGACACTAGTTATAAATTCCGATGCTTCACTTCAGGTTTACTGTATCCCTTGGACCTTCTTATTGACGATGAAACACAGAAATTGCATCGGAATTAAATAGAAAAGGCACAATGCCGACTTAAGTGCAAGAAGACTAACCATTCTTTCTGTCTATGCTTTGAACCATTCCTGTGACACTAGTTATAGATTCCGATGCTTCACTTCAGGTTTATTGTATCCCTCTGACCTTCTTATTGACGATGAAACACATATATTGCATCGGAATTAAATAGAACAGGCACAATGCCGACTTAAGTACAAGAAGACTGATTCTTCTTACTGAATATGTTTTGAACCATTCCTGTGACACTAATTATAGATTCCGATGCTTCACTTCAGGTTTACTGTATCCCTTGGACCATCTTATTGACGATGAAACACAGAAATTGCATCGGAATTAATTAGAGAAGGCACAATGCCGACGTAAGTACAAAAAGACTGACTCTTCTTACTGTCTATGATTTGAACCATTCCTGTATCGCTAGTTACAGATTCCGATGCTTCACTTCACGTTTACTGTATCCTTCTGACCATCCTATTGACGATGAAACACAGAAATTGCATCGGAATTAAACAGAAAAGGCACAATGCCGACTTAAGTACAAGAAGACTGACTCTTCCTACTGTCTATGTTATGAACCATTCCTGTGACACTAGTTATAGATACCGATGCTTCACTTCAGGTTTAATGTATCCCTCTGACCTTCTTATTGACGATGAAACACAGAAATTGCATCGGAATTAAATAGAAAAGGCACAATGCTGATTTAAGTGCAAGAAGACTGACTCTTCTTACCTTCTATGTTTTGAACCATTCCTGTGACGCTAGTTACAGATTCCGATGCATCAATTCAGGTTTACTGCATCCCTCTGACCTTCTTATTGACGATGAAACAAAGAAATTGCATCGGAATTAAATACAAAAGGCACAATGCTGACTTAAGTACAAGAAGACTGAGTCTTTCTACTGTCTATGTTTTGAACTATTCCTGTGACACTAGTTAGAGATTCCAATGCTTCACTTCAGATTTACTGTATCCCTCTGACCTTCTTATTGACGATGAAACACAGAAATTGCATCGTAATTAAATAGAAAAGGCACAATGCCGACCTAAGTACGAGAAGACTGAGTCTTCCTACTGTCTATGTTTTAAACTATTCCTGTGACACTAGTTAGAGATTCCAATGCTTCACTTCAGATTTACTGTATCTCACTGACCTTCTAATTGTCGATGAAACACAGTTATTGCATCGGAATTAAATTGAAAAGGGCACAATGCCGACTTAAGTACAAGAAGACTGACTCCTCTTACTGACTATGTTTTGAACCATTTCTGTGACACTAGTTATGGATTCCGATGCTTCGCTTCAGGTTTACTGTATCTCTTGGACCTTCTTATTGACGATGAAACACAGAAATTGCATCGGAATTAAATACAAAATGCACAACGCCGCCTTAAGTACAAGCAGACTGACTCTTCTTACTAACTATGTTTTGAACCATTCCTGTGACACTAGTTATAGTTTCCGATGCTTCACTTCAGGTTTACTGTATCCCTCTGACCTTCTTATTGACGATGAAACATAGAAATTGCATCGGAATTAAATAGAAAAGGCACAATTCCGACTCAAGTACAAGAAGACTGGCCCTTCTTACTGTCTATGTTTTGAACCATTCCTGTGACACTAGTTATAGATTCCGATGCTTCACTTCAGGTTTACAGTATCCCTCTGACCTTCTCATTGACGATGAAACATAGATATTGCATCGGAATTAAGTAGAAAAATCACAATGCCGACTTAAGTACAAGAAGCCTGACTCTTCCTACTTTCTATGTTTTGAACCATTCCTGTGACACTAGTTATAGATTCCGCTTCTTCACATCACGTTTACTGTATCCCTCTGACCTTCTTATTGACGATGAAACACAGATATTGCATCGGAATTAAATACAAAAGGCACAAAGCCGACGTAAGGACAAGAAGACTGACTCTTCTTACTGACTATGTTTTGAACCATTCCTGTGACACTTGTTATTGATTCCAATGCTTCACTTCAGGTTTACTGTATCCCTTGGACCTTCTTATTGACGATGAAACACAGAAATTGCATCGGAATTAAATACAAAAGGCACAATGCCGACTTAAGTACAAGAAGACTGACTCTTCCTATTTTTTATGTTTTGAAACATTCCTGTGACCTTAGTTACAGATTCCGATGGTTCATTTCAGGTTTACTGTATCCCTAGGACCTTCTTATTGACGATGAAACACAGAAAGGGCATCGGAATTAAATAGAAGAGGCACAGTGCCGACTTAAGTACAAGAAGACCTACTCTTCCTACTGTCTATGTTTTGAACCATTCCTGTGACACTAGTTATAGATTACGATGCTTCACTTCTGGTTTACTGTATCCCTCTGACCTTCTTATTGACGATGAAACACAGAAATTGCATCGGAATTCAATACAAAAGGCACAATGCCGACTTAAGTACAAGCAGACTAACCATTCTTACTGTCTATGTTTTAAACCTTTCCTGTGACACAAGTTATAGAATTCGATGCTTCACTTCAGGTTTACTGTATCCCTTGGACCTTCTTATTGACGATGAAACACAGATATTGAATCGGAATTAAATACAAAAGGCACAATGTCGACTTAAGTACAAGAAGACTGACTCTTCCTACTGTCTATGTTTTGAAGCATTCCTGTGACACTAGTTATAGATTCCGATGCTTCACTTCAGGTTTACTGTATCCCTTGGACCTTCTTATTGACGATGAAACACAGAAATTGCATCGGAGTTATATACAAATGGCACAATGCGACCTAAGTACAAGAAGACTGACTCTCGTTACTGTCTATGTTATGAACCATTCCTGTGACACTAGTTATAGATTCCGATGCATCACTTCAGGTTTACTGTATCCCTTGGACCTTCTTATTGACGATGAAACACAGATATTGAATCGGAATTAAATACAAAAATCAAAATGCCGACTTAAGTACAAGAAGACTGACTCAACTTACTGTCTATGATTTGAACCATTCCTGTGACACTAGTTATAGTTTCCGATGATTCACTTCAGGTTTATTGTATCCCTCTGACCTTCTTATTGACGATGAAACACAGATATTTCATCATAATTAAATAGAAAAGGCACAATGCCGCCTTAAGTACAAGAAGAATGATTCTTCTTACTGAATAAGTTTTGAACCATTCCTGTCACACTAGTAATAGATTCCGATGCTTCACTTCAGGTTTACTGCATCCCTCTGACATTCTTATTAACGATGAAACACAGAAATTGGATCGTAATTAAATACAAGAGGCACAATGTAGAATTAAGTACAAGAAAACTGTCTCTTCTTACTGACTATGTTTTGAACCATTCCTGTGACACTAGTTATAGATTCCGATGCTTCACTTCAGGTTTACTGTATCTCTTGGACCTTCTTATTGGCGATGAAACACAGAAATTGCATCGGAATTAAATACAAAATGCACAATGCCGCCTTATGTACAAGAAGACTGACTCTTTTTACTTACTATGTTTTGAACCATTCCTGTGACACTAGTTATAGATTCCGATGCCTCACTTCAGGTTTACAGTATCCCTCTGCCCTTCTTTTTGACGATGAAACATAAAAATTGCATCGGAATTAAATAGAAAAGGCACAATGCCGACTTAAGTACAAGAGGACTGACTCTTCTAGCTGTCTATGCTTTGAATCTATCCTGTGACACTAGTTATAGATTCCGATGCCTCACTTCAGGTTTACTGTATCTCTTGGACCCTCTTATTGGCGATGAAACACAGAAATTGCATCCGAATTAAATACAAAATGCACAATGCCGCCTTATGTACAATAAGACTGACTCTTTTTACTAACTATGTTTTGAACCATTCCTGTGACACTAGTTATAGATTCCGATGCCTCACTTCAGGTTTACAGTATCCCTCTGATCTTCTTATTGACGATGAAACACAGAAATTGCATCGGAATTAAATACAAAAGGCACAATGCCGACTCAAATACGAGGAGACTGAGTCTTCCTATTGTCTATGTTTTGAACCATTCCTGTGACACTAGTTATAGATTCCGATGCTTCATTTCAGGCTTACTGTGTCCCTCTGACCTTCTTATTGACGACGATACACTGAAATAACATCGGAATTAAATACAAAAGGCGCAATGCCGAATTAACTACAAGAAGACTGACTCTTCTTTCTGACTATGTTTTGATCCATTCCTGTGACACTAGTTAGAGATTCCGAAGCTTCACTTCAGGTTTACGGTATCCCACTGACCTTCTTATTGACGATGAAACACAGAAATTGCATCGGAATTCCACTATAAGGCAAATGGCCATTAAAGTACAAGAAGACTGACTCTTCTTACTGACTATGTTTGAACCATTCCTGTGACACTAGTTATAGATTCCGATGCTTCACTTCAGGTTTACTGTATCCCTCTGACCTTCTTATTGACGATGAAACATAGAAATTGCATCGGAATTAAATAGAAGAGGCACAATGCCGACTTAAGTACAAGAAGACTGACTCTTCCTACGGTCTATGTATTCAACCATTCCTGTGACGCTAGTTATAGTTTCCGATGCTTCACCTCAGGTTTACTGTATCTCTCGGACCTTCTTATTGACGATGAAGCACAGAATTTGCATTGGAATTAGATACAAAATGCACAATGCCGACTACAGTGCAAAACGACCGACTCATCTTGCTGTCTATGTTTTGAACCATTTCTGTGACACTAATTATAGATTCCGATGTTTCTCTTCAGGTTTACTGTATCCCTTATACCTTCTTATTGACGACGAAACACAGAAATTGCATCGGAATTAAATAGAAAAGGCACAATGCTGACTTGAGTACAAGAAGATTGACTCTTCTTACTGTCTATGTTTTGAACCATTCCTGTGACACTAGTTATAGATTCCGATGCTTCACTTCAGATTAATTGTATCCCTTGGACCTTCGTATTGACGACGAAACACAGAAATTGCATCGGAATGAAATAGAAAAGGCACAAGGCCGGCTAAGTACATGAAGACTGACTCTTCCTACTGTCTATGTTTTGAACCATTCCCGTGACACTAGTTATAGAATCCGATGCTTCATTTCAGGTTTACTGTATCCCTCTGACCTTCGTATTGACAATGAAACACAGACATTGCATCGGAATTAAATGGAAAAGGCACAATGCCGACTTAAGTACAAGCAGACTGACTCTTCTTTCTGACTATGTTTTGAACCATTCCTGTGACACTAGTTATAGATTCCGTTGCTTCACTTCAGGTTTACTGTATCCCTCTGTCCTTCTTATTGACGACGAAACACTGAAATTGCATCGGAATTAAATACAAAAGGCACGATGCCGACTTAAGTACAAGGAGACTGACTCTTATTACTGTCTATGTTCTGAACCTTTCCTGTGACACTAGTTATAGATTCCGATGCTTCACTTCAGGTTAACTGTATCCCTTGGACCTTCTTATTGACGACGAAACACAGAAATTGCATCGGAATTAAATAGAAGAGGCACAATGCCGACTTAAGTACAAGAAGACTGACTCTTCCTACGGTCTATGTTTTCAACCATTCCTGTGCCACTAGTTATAGAATCCGATGCTTCACCTCAGGTTTACTGTATCTCTCGGACCTTCTTATTGACGATGAAACACAGAAATTGCATTGGAATTAGATACAAAATGCACAATGCCGACAACAGTGCAAAAGGACCGACTCTTCTTACTGTCTATGTTGTGAACTATTTCTGTGACACTAGTTATAGATTCCGATGTTCCACTTCAGGTTTACTGTATCCCTTATACCTTCTTATTGACGACGAAACACAGAAATTGCATCGGAATTAAATAGAAAAGGCACAATGCTGACTTGAGTACAAGAAGACTGACCCTTCCTATTGTCTGTGTTTTGAACCATTCCTGTGACACTAGTTATAGATTCCGATGCTTCACTTCAGGTTTACTGTATCCCTCTGACCTTCTTATTGACGATGAACCACAGAAATTGCATCGGAATTAAATAGAAAAGGCACAATGCCGACTTAAGTGCAGAAGACTGACTCTTCTTACTGTCTATGTTTTGAACCATTCCTGTGACACTAGTTATAGATTCCGATGCTTCACTTCAGGTTTACTGCATCCCTCTGACCTGCCTATTGACGATGAAACACAGAAATTGCATCGGAATTAAATACAAAAGGCACAATGCCGACTTAATTCCAAGAAGACTGACTCTTCTTACTGACTATGTTTTGAACAATTCCTGTGACACTAGTTATAGATTCCGATGATTCACTTCAGGTTTACTGTATACCTTGGACCTTCTTATTGTCGATGAAACACAGAAATTGCATCGGAATTAAATACAAAAGGCACAATGTCGACTTAAGTACAAGAAGACTGACTCTTCTTACTGACTATGTTTGGAACCATTGCTGTGACACTAGTTAAAGATTCCGATGCCTCACTTCAGGTTTACTGTATCCCTCTGATCTTCTTATTGCCAATGAAACACAGAAATTGCTTCGGAATTAAATAGAAAAGGCACAATGCCGACTTAAGTACAAGCAGACTGACTCTTCTTTCTGACTATGTTTTGAACCATTCCTGTGACACTAGTTATAGTTTCCGATGCTTCACTTCAGATTTACTGTATCCCTCAGACCTTCTTATTGACGATGAAACACAGAAATTGCATCGGAATTAAATAGAAATGGCACAATGAGGATCTAAGTACAAGAAGACTGAGTCTTCCTACTGTCTATGTTTAAACCATTCCTGTGACACTAGTTATAGATTCCGATGCTTCACTTCAGATTAATTGTATCCCTTGGAACTTCGTATTGACGACGAAACACAGAAATTGCATCGGAATGAAATAGAAAAGGCACAATGCCGGCTAAGTACATGAAGACTGACTCTTCCTACTGTCTATGTTTTGAACCATTCCCGTGACACTAGTTATAGAATCCGATGCTTCATTTCAGGTTTACTGTATCCCTCTGACCTTCTTATTGACAATGAAACACAGAAATTGCATCGGAATTAAATACAAAAGGCACAATGCCGACTTAAGTACAAGAAGTCTGACTCTTATTACTGTCTATGTTCTGAACCTTTCCTGTGACACTAGTTATAGATTCCGATGCTTCACTTCAGGTTGACTGTATCCCTTGGACCTTCTTATTGACGACGAAGCACAGAAATTGCATCGGAATTAAATAGAAGAGGCACAATGCCGACTTAAGTACAAGAAGACTGACCCTTCCTATTGTCTGTGTTTTGAACCATTCCTGTGACACTAGTTATAGATTCCGATGCTTCACTTCAGGTTTACTGTATCCCTCTGACCCTGTTATTAACGATGAAACACAGAAAGTGCAACATAATTAAATAGAAAAGGCACAATGCCGACTTAAGTACAAGAAGACTGACTCTTCCTACAGTCTATGTTTTGAACCATTCCTGTGACACTAGTTACGGGTTCCGATGCTCCACTTCAGGTTTACTGTATCCCTCTGACCTTCTTATTGACGATGAAGCACAGAAATTGCATCGGAATTAAATACAAAAGGCACAATACCGACTTAAGTACAAGAAGACTGACTCTTCTTACTGTCTATGTTTTGAACCATTCCTGTGACCCTAGTTATAGATTCCGATGCTTCACTTCAGGTTTACTGCATCCCTCTGACCTTCCTATTGACGATGAAACACAGAAATAGTATCGGAATTAAATACAAAAGGCAGAATGCCGACTTAAGTCCAAGAAGACTGACTCTTCTTACTGACTATGCTTTGAACCATTCCTGTGACACTAGTTAGAGATTCCGATAATTCACTTCAGGTTTACTGTATCCCTCTGACCTTCTTATTGACGATGAAACACAGAAATTGCATCGGAATTAAATAGAAAAGGCACAATGCCGACCTAAGTACAAGAAGACTGAGTCTTCCTACTCTCTACGTTTAAAACATTCCTGTGACACTAGTTAGAGATTCCGATGCTTCACTTCAGGTTTACTGTATCCCTTGGACCTTCTTATTGACGACGAAACACAGAAATTGCATCGGAATTAAATAGAAGAGGCACAATGCCGACTTAAGTACAAGGAGACTGACTCTTCTTACTGACTATGTTTGAACCATTCCTGTGACACTAGTTATAGATTCCGATGCTTCACTTCAGGTTGACTGTATTCCTTGGACCTTCTTATTGACGACGAAACACAGAAATTGCATCGGAATTAAATAGAAGAGGCACAATGCCGACCTAAGTACAAGAAGACTGACTCTTCCTACTGTCTATGTTTTCAACCATTCCTGTGACACTAGTTATAGAATCCGAAGCTTCACCTCAGGTTTACTGTATCTCTCGGACCGTCTTATTGACGATGAAACACAGGAATTCCATTGGAATTAGATACAAAATGCACAATGCCGACTACAGTGCAAAAGGACCGACTCTTCTTACTGTCTATGTTTTGAACCATTTCTGTGACACTAGTTATAGATTTCGATGTTTCACTTCAGGTTTACTGTATCCCTTATACCTTCTTATTGACGACGAAACACAGAAATTACATCGGAATTTAATAGAAAATGCACAATGCTGACTTGAGTACAAGAAGACTGACCCTTCCTATTGTCTATGTTTTCAACCATTCCTGTGACACTAGTTAGAGATTCCGATGCTTCACTTCAGGTTTACTGTATCCCTCAGACCTTCTTATTGACGATGAACCACAGATATTGCATCGGAATTAAATAGAAAAGGCACAATGCCGACATAAGTGCAAGAAGACTGATTCCTCTTACTGTCTATGTTTGGAACCATTCCTGTGACACTAGTTATAGATTCCGATGCTTCACTTCAGGGTTACTGTATCCCTTGGACCTTCCTATTGACGATGAAACACAGAAAATGCATCGGAATTAAATACAAAAGGCACATTGCCGACTTAAGTACAAGAAGACTGACACTTCTTACTGTCTATGTTTTGAACCATTCCTGTGACACTAGTTATAGATTCCGATGCTTCACTTCAGATTAATTGTATCCCTTGGACCTTCGTATTGACGACGAAACACAGAAATTGCATCGGAATGAAATAGAAAAGGCACAATGCCGGCTAAGTACATGAAGACTGACTGTTCCTACTGTCTATGATTTGAACCATTCCCGTGACACTAGTTATAGAATCCGATGCTTCATTTCAGGTTTACTGTATCCCTTGGACCTTCTTATTGACGATGAAACACAGTAAGTGCAACGGAATTAAATAGAAAAGGCACAATGCCGACTTAAGTACAAGGAGACTGACTCTTCCTACTGTCTATGTTTTGAACCATTCCTGTGACACTAGTTACGGATTCCAATGCTACACTTCAGGTTTACTGTATCCCTCTGACCTTCTTATTGACGATGAAACACAGAAATTGCATCGGAATTAAATACAAAAGGCACAATGCCGACTTAAGTACAAGAAGATTGACTCTTCTCTCTGTCTATGTTTTGAACCATTCCTGTGACACTAGTTATAGATTCCGATGCTTCACTTCAGGTTTACTGCATCCCTCTGACCTTCCTATTGACGATGAAACACAGAAATTGTATCGGAATTAAATACAAAAAGCACAATGCCGACTTAAGTCCAAGAAGACTGACTCTTCTTACTGACTATGCTTTGAACCATTCCTGTGACACTAGTTATAGATTCCGATGATTCACTTCAGGTTTACTGTATCCCTCTGACCTTCTTATTGACGATGAAACACAGAAATTGCATCGGAATTAAATAGAAAAGGCACAATGCCGACGTAAGTTCAAGAAGACTGAGTCTTCCTACTGTCTATGTTTAAACCATTCCTGTGACACTAGTTATGGATTCCGATGCTTCTCTTCAGGCTTACTGTATCCCTTGGATCTTCTTATTGACGACGAAACACAGAAATTGCATCGAAATTAAATAGAAGAGGCACAATGCCGAATTAAGTACAAAAAGACTGACTCTTCCTGCGGTCTATGTTTTCAACGATTCCTGTGACACTAGTTATAGATTCCGATGCTTCACCTCAGGTTTACTGTATCTCTCTGACCTTCTTATTGACGATGAAACACAGATATTGCATTGGAATTAGATACAAAATGCACAATGCCGACTACAGTGCAAAAGGACCGACTCTTCTTACTGTCTATGTTTTGAACCATTTCTGTGACACTAGTTATAGATTCCGATGTTTCACTTCAGGTTTACTGTAATCCTTACACTTTCTTATTGACGACGAAACTCAGAAATTGCATCGGAATTTAATAGAAACGGCACAATGCTGACTTTTGTACAAGAAGACTGAACCTTCCTATTGTCTATGTTTTGAACCATTCCTGTGACACTAGTTATTGATTCCGATGCTTCACTTCAGGTTTACTGTATCCCTCTGACCTTCTTATTGACGATGAAACACAGAAATTGCATCGGAATTAAATAGAAAAGGCACAATGCCGACTTAAGTGCAAGAAGACTGATTCTTCCTACTGTCAATGTTTGGAACCATTCCTGTGACACTAGTTATAGATTCCGATGCTTCACTTCAGGTTTACTGTATCCTTTGGACCTTCCTATTGACAATGAAACACAGAAATTGCATCCGAATTAAATACAAAATGCACATTGCCGACTTAAGTACAAGAAGACTGACTCTTCTTACTGTCTATGTTTTGAACCATTCCTGTGACACTAGATATAGATTCCGATGCTTCACTTCAGATTAATTGTATCCCTTGGACCTTCGTATTGACGACGAAACACAGAAATTGCATCGGAATGAAATGGAAAAGGCACAATGCCGGCTAAGAACATGAAGACTGACTCTTCCTACTGTCTATGTTTTGAACCATTCCTGTGACACTAGTTACAGAATCCGATGCTTCATTTCAGGTTTACTGTATCCCTTGGACCTTCTTATTGACGATGAAACACAGAAAGTGCAACGGAATTAAATAGAAAAGGCACAATGCCGACTTAAGTACAAGAAGTCTGACTCTTCCCACTGTCTATGTTTGAACCATTCCTGTGACACTAGTTACGGATTCCGATGCTTCACTTCAGGTTTACTGTATCCCTCTGACCTTCCTATTGACGATGAAACACAGAAATTGCATCGGAATTAAATACAAAAAACACAATGCCGACTTAAGTACAAGAAGACTGACTCTTCTTACTGACCATGTTTTGAACCATTCGTGTGACACTAGTTATAGATTCCGATGATTCACTTCAGGTTTGCTGTATCCCTTGGACCTTCTTATTGACGATGAAACACAGAAATTGCATCGGAATTAAATACAAAAGGCACAATGCCGACTTAAGTACAAGAAGACTGACTCTTCTTACTGACTATGTTTGGAACCATTGCTGTGACACTAGTTACGGATTCCGATGCTTCATTTCAGGTTTACTGTATCCCTCTGACCTTCTTATTGACGATGAAACACAGAAATTGCATCGGAATTAAATAGAAAAGGCACAATGCCGACCTAAGTACAAGAAGAGTGAGTCTTCCTACTGTCTATGATTTAAACCATTCCTGTGACACTAGTTAGAGATTCCGATGCTTCACTTCAGATTTACTGTATCCCTCTGACCTTCTTATTGACGATGAAACACGGTAATTGCATCGGAAATTAATTGAAAAGGGCACAATGCCGACTTAAGTACAAGAAGCCTGACTCTTCTTACTGACTGTGTTTTGAACCATTCCTGTGACACTAGTTATAGATTCCGATGCTTCACTTCAGGATAACTGTATCTCTTGGACCTTCTTATTGTCAAAGAAACACAGAAATTGCATTGGAATTAACTACAAAAGGCACAATGCCGACTTAAGTATAAAAAGACTGACTCTTCTTACTGTCCATGCTTTGCACCATTCCTGTGAACCTAGTTATAGATTCCGATGCTTCACTACAGGTTTACTGTATCCCTTGGACCTTCCTATTGACGATGAAACAGAGAAATAGCATCGGAATTAAACACAAAAGGCACAATGCCGACTTAAGTACAAGAAGACTGACTCTTCCTAATGTCCATGTTTTGAACCATTCCTGTGACTCTAGGTATAGATTCCGATGCTTCACTTCAGGTCTACTGTATCCCTCTAACCTTCTTATTGACGATGAAACACCCATATTGCATCGGAATTAAATTCAAAAGGCACAATTCCGACATAAGTAAAAGAAGACTGACCCTCCTCACTGTCTATGTTTTGAACCATTCCTGTGACACTAGTTATAGATTCCAATGCCTCACTTCAGGTTTACAGTATCCCTCTGCCCTTCTTATTGACGATGAAACATAGAAATTGCATCGGAATTAAATAGAAAATTCACAATGCCGACTTAAGTACAAGAAGACTGACTCTTCTTACTGTCTATGTTTTGAACCATTCCTGTGACACTAGTTATAGATTCCGATGAACCACTTCAGGTTTACTGAATCCCTCTGACCTTCTTATTGACGATGAAACACAGAAATTGCATCGGAATTCAATTAAAAGGCACAATGCCGACTTAAGCACAAGAAAACTGACTCTTCTTTCTGACTATGTTTGAACCATTCCTGTAACACTAGTTATAGATTCCGATGCTTCACTTCAAGTTTACTATATCCCTCTGACCCTCATATTGACGATGAAACACAGAAATTGCATCGGAATTAAATACAAAGGGCACAATGCCGACTTAAGTACAAATAGACTGTCTCTTCCAACTCTCTATGTTTTGAACCATTCCTGTGACACTAGTTATAGATTCCGATGCTTCACTTCAGGTTTACTGTATCCCTCTGACCTTCTTCTTGACGATGAAACACTGAAATTGCATCCTAATTAAATACTAAAGGCACAATGCCGACTTAAGTACAGAAGACTGACTCTTATTACTGTCTATGTTCTGAACCATTCCTGTGACACTAGTTATAGATTCCGATGCTTCACATCAGGTTTACTGTATCCCTTGGACCTTCTTATTGACGACGAAACACAGAAATTGCATCGGAATTAAATAGAAGAGGCACAACGCCGACTTAAGCACGAGAAGACTGACTCTTCCTACGGTCTATGTATTCAACCATTCCTGTGACACTAGTTATAGATTCCGATGCTTCACCTCAGGTTTACTGTATATCTCTGACCTTCTTATTGACGATGAAACACAGAAATTGCATTGGAATTAGATACAAAATGCACAATGCCGACTACAGTGCAAAAGGACCGACTCTTATTACTGTCTATGTTTTGAACCATTTCTGTGGCGCTAGTTATAGATTCCGATGTTTCACTTCAGGTTTTCTGTATCCCTTATACCTTCTTATCGACGACGAAACACAAAAATTGCATCGGAATTAAATAGAAAAGGCATAATGCTGACTTGAGTATAAGAAGACTGACCCTTCCTATTGTCTATGTTTTGAACCATTCCTGTGACACTAGTTATAGATTCCGATGCTTCACTTCAGGTTTACTGTATCCCTCTGACCTTCTTATTGACGATGAAACACAGAAATTGCATCGGAATTAAATAGAAAAGGCACAATGCCGACTTAAATGCAAGAATTCTGATTCTTCTTACTGTCTATGTCCGGAACCATTCATGTGACACTAGTTATAGATTCCGATGCTTCACTTCAGGTTTACTGTATCCCTTGGACCTTCCTATTGACGATGAAACACAGAAATTGCATCGGAATGAAATACAAAAGATACATTGCCGACTCAAGTACCAGAAGACTGCCTCTATTTACTGTCTATGTTTTGATCCATTCCTGTGACACTAGTTATAGATTCTGATGCTTCACTTCAGTTTAATTGTATCCCTTGGACCTTCGTATTGACGACGAAACACAGAAATTTGCATCGGAATGAAATAGAAAAGGCACAATGCCGGCTAAGTACATGAAGACAGACTCTTCCTACTGTCAATGTTTTAAACCATTCCTGTGACACTAGTTATAGAATGCGATGCTTCACTTCACGTTTACTGTATCCCTAGGACCTTCATATTGACGATGAAACACAGAATGTGCAACGGAATTAAATAGAAAAGGCACAATGCCGACTTAAGTACAAGAAGACTGACCCATCTTACTGTCTATGTTTGAACAATTCCTGTGACAATAGTTATAGATTCCGATGCTTCACTTCTGGGTTACAGTATCCCTCTGACCTTCGTATTGACGATGAAACACCGAAATTGCATCGGAATTAAATAGAAAAGGCACAATGCCGACTTATATACAAGAAGACTGACTCTTCTTACTGACTATGTTTTGAACCATTCCTGTGAGACTAGTTATAGATTCCGATGCTTCACCTCAGGTTTACTGTATATCTCTGACCTTCTTATTGACGATGAAACACAGAAATTGCATCGGAATTAAATAGAAAAGGCACAATGCCGACTTAAGTACACGAAGACTGACTCGTCCTCCTTTCTATGTTTGAACCATTCCTGTGACACTAGTTATAGATTCCGATTTCTCACTTCAGGTTTACAGTATCCCTCTGACCTTCTTATTGACGATGAAACACAGAAATTGCATCGGATTTAAATACAAAAGGCACAATGCCGACTTAAGTAAAAGAAGACTGACTCTTCTTACTGCCTATGTTTTGAACCATTCCTGTGACACTAGTTATAGATTCCGATGCCTCACTTCAGGTTTCCTGTATCCCTGTGACCTTATTGACGATGAAACTCAGAAATTGCATCGGAATTAAATAGAAAAGGCACAATGCCGACTTAAGTACACGAAGACTGACTCGTCCTCCTTTCTATGTTTGAACCATTCCTGTGACACTAGTTATAGATTCCGATTTCTCACTTCAGGTTTACAGTATCCCTCTGACCTTCTTATTGACGATGAAACACAGAAATTGCATCGGATTTAAATACAAAAGGCACAATGCCGACTTAAGTAAAAGAAGACTGACTCTTCTTACTGCCTATGTTTTGAACCATTCCTGTGACACTAGTTATAGATTCCGATGCCTCACTTCAGGTTTCCTGTATCCCTGTGACCTTATTGACGATGAAACTCAGAAATTGCATCGGAATTAAATAGAAAAGGCACAATGCCGACTTAAGTACAAGAAGACTGACTCTTCTTAAAGCCTATGTTTTGAACCATTCCTGTGACACTAGTTATAGATTCCGATGCTTCACCTCAGGTTTACTGTATCTCTCTGACCTTCTTATTGACGATGAAACACACAGAAATTGCATTGGAATTAGATACAAAATGCACAATTCCGACTGCAGTGCAAAAGGACCGACTCTTCTTACTGTCTATGTTTTGAACCATTTCTGTGACGCTAGTTATAGATTCCGATGTTTCACTTCAGGTTTTCTGTAACCCTTATACCTTCTTATTGACGACGAAACACAGAAATTTCATCGGAATTAAATAGAAAAGGCACAATGCTGACTTGAGTATAAGTAGACTGACCCTTCCTACTGTCTATGTTTCGAACCGTTCCTGTGACACTAGTTATAGATTCCGATGCTTCACTTCAGGTTTACTGTATACCTCTTACCTTCTTATTGACGATTGGACACAGATATTGCATTGGAATTAAATAGAAAAGGCACAATGCCGGCTTAAGTACAAGAAGACTGACACTTCTTACTGACTATGTTTGAACCATTCCTGTGACACTAGTTATAGATTCCGATGCCACACTTCAGGTTTACTGTTTCCCTTGGACTTTGTTATTGACGTTGAAACACAGAAATTCCATCGGAATTATATACAAAAGGCACAATGCCGACTTAAGTACAAGTAGTTTCACTTTTCCTACTGTCTATGATTTGAACCATTCCTGTGACACTATTTATAGATTCCGATTTATCACTTCAGGTTTACTGTATCCATCTGACCTTCTTATTGACGAAGAAACAGAGATATTGCATCGGAATTAAATAGAAAAGGCACAATGCCAACTTAAGTACAATAAGACTGACTCCTCCTACTGTCTATGTTTTGAACCATTCCTGTGACATTAGTTTTAGATTCCGATGCTTCACTTCAGGTTTACTGTATCCCTCTGACCTTCTTATTGACGATGAAACACAGAGATTGCATCGGAATTAAATGCAAAAGGCACAATGCCGACTCAAGTACAAGAAGACTGACTCTTCCTACTGTCTATGTTTTTAACAATTCCTGTGACACTAGTTATAGATTCCGATGCTTCACTTCAGGTTTACTGTATCCCTCTGACCTTCTTATTGACGATGAAACACAGAAATTGCTTCGGCTTTAAATACAAAAGGCACAATGCCGACTTACGTACAAGAAGACTGACTCTTCCTACTGTCCATGTCTTTAACCATTCCTGTGACACTAGTTATAGATTCCGATGCTTCACTTCCGGTTAACTGTATCCCTCTGAACTGCTTATAGTCGATTAAACACCGAAATTGCATCGGAATGAAATACAAAAGGCACAATGCCGACTTTAGTACAAGAAGACTGACCCTTCTTATTGTCTATGTTTTGAACCATTCCTGTGACACTAGTTATAGATTCCGGTGATTCACTTCAGGTTTACAGTATCCCTTGGACCTTCTTATTGACGATGAAAAACAGAAATTGCATCGGAATTAAACAGAAAAGGCACAATGCCGACTTAAGTACAGGAAGACTGACTCTTCTTACTCTCTATGTTTTGATCCATTCCTGTGACACTAGTTATTGATTCCGATGCTTCACTTCAGGTTTACTGTATCCCTCTGACCTTCTTATTGACGATGAAACACAGAAATTACAACGGAATTAAATACAGAAGGCAAAATGCCGACTCAAGTACAAGAAGACTGACTCTTCCTACTGTCTATGTTTTGAAGCACTCCTGTGACACTAGTTATAGATTCCGATGCTTCACTCCAGGTTTACTGTATCCCTCTGACCTTCTTATTGACGATGAAACACAGAAACTGCACCGGAATTAAATAGAAAAAGCATAATGCTGACTTACGTACAAGAAGACTGACTCATCTTACTGTCTATGATTTTAAACATTCCTGTGACACAAGTTATTGATTCCGATGTTTCACTTCAGGTGTACTGCATCCCTTGGACTTTCTTATTGACGATGAAACACAGAAATTGCATCGGAATTAAATACAAAAGGCACAATGCCGATTTATGTACAAGAAGACTGACTTTTCTTCCTGACTGTGTTTTGAACCATTCCTGTGGCACTAGTTATAGATTCCGATGCTTCACTTATACGTTTACTGTATCCCTCTGACCTTCTTGTTGACGATGAAACACAGAAATTGCATCGGAATTCAATAAAAGGGCACAACGCCGATTTAAGTACAAGAAGACTGATTCTTCTTACTGACACTCTTTTGAACCATTCCTGTGACACTAGATATAGATTCCGATGCTTCACTTCAGGTTTACTGTATCCCTCTGACCTTCTTATTGCCGATGAAACACAGAAATTGCATCAGAATGAAATACAAAAGGCACAATGCCGACTTAAGTACAAGAAGACTGACTCTTCCTACTCTCTATGTTTTGAACCATCCCTGTGACACTAGTTATAGATTCCGATGCTTCACTTCAGGTTTACTGTATCCCTCTGACCTTCTTATTGACGATGAAACACAGAAATTGCAATCGGAATTAAATACAAAAGGCACAATGCCGACTTAAGTACAAGAAGACTGATTCTTCTTACTGTCTATGTTGGAACCATTCCTGTGACACTAGTTATAGATTCCAACGCTTCACTTCAGGTTTACTGTATTCCTCTGACCTTCTTATTGACGAAGAAACACAGATATTGCATCGGAATTAAACACAAAAGGCACAGTGCCGACTTAAGTACAAGAAGACTGACCCTTCCTACTGTCTATGTTTTGAACCATTCCTGTGACACTAGTTATAGATTCCGATGCTTCACTTCAGGTTTACTATGTCCCTCTGACCTTCGTATTGACGATGAAACACAGAAATTGCTTCGGAATTAAATGCAAAGGCACAATGCCGACTTAAGTACAAAAAGACTGACTCTTTTTACTGTCTACATTTTGAACCATTCCTGTGACACTAGTTATAGATTCCGATGCTTCACTTCAGGTTTACTGTATCCCTCTGACCTCCTTATTGACGATGAAACACAGAAATTGTATCTTAATTAAATTCAAAAGGCACAATGCCGACTTCAGTACAAGAACACTTACTCTTCTTTTTGTCTATAGTTAGAACCATTCCTGTGCCACTAGTTATAGATTCCGATGCTTCACTTCAGGTTTACTGTATCACTCTGACCTTCTTATTGACGATGGAACACAGAAATTGCATCGGAATGAAACACAAAAGGCACAATGCCGACTCAAGCACAAGAAGACTGGCTCTTCTTACTGTCTATGTTTTGAACCATTCCTGTGACACTAGTTATAGATTCCGATGCTTCACTTCAGGTTTACTGTATCCCTCTAAGCTTCTTCTTTACGATGAAACACAGAAATTGCTTCGGAATTATATACAAGAGGCACAATGCCGACTTAAGTACAAGAAGACAGACTCTTCTTACTGTCTATGTTTTGAACCATTCCAGTGACACTACTTATAGCTTCCGATGCTTCACTTCAGGTTTACTGTATCCCTTTCACCTTCTTATTGACGTTGAAACACAGAAATTACATCGGAATTAAATACAGAAGGCAAATTGCCGCCTCATGTACAAGAAGTCTGACTCTTCCTACTGTCTATCTTTTGAAGCATTCCTGTGACACTAGATATAGGTTCCGATGCTTCACTTCAGGTTTACTGTATCCCTCTGACCTTCTTATTGCCGATGAAACACAGAAATTGCATCAGAATGGAATACAAAAGGCACAATGCCGACTTAAGTACAAGAAGACTGACTCTTCCTACTCTCTATGTTTTGAACCCTTCCTGTAACACTAGTTATAGATTCCGATGCTTCACTTCAGGATTACTGTATCCCTCTGACTTTCTTATTGAAGATGAAACACAGAAATTGCTTCGAAATTAAATACAAAAGGCACAATGCCGACTTAAGTACAAGAAGACTGACTCTTATTACTGTCTGTGTTTTGAACCATTCCTGTGACACTAGTTATAGATTCCGATGCTTCACTTCAGGTTTATTGTATCCCTTGGACCCTCTTATTGACGACGAAACACAGAAATTGCATCGGAATTAAATAGAAAAGGCATAATGCCGACTTACGTACAAGAAGACTGACTCATCTTACTGTCTATGTTTTGAACCATTCCTGTGACACTAGTTATAGATTCTGATGCTTCACTTCAGGTGTACTGCATCCCTTGGACTTTCTTATTGACGATGAAACACAGAAATTACATCGGAATTAAATACAGAAGGCAAATTGCCGACTCATGTACAAGAAGACTGACTCTTCCTACTGTCTATGTTTTGAAGCATTCCTGTGACACTAGTTATAGATTCCGATGCTTCACTCCAGGTTTACTGTATCCCTCTGACCTTTTTATTGACGATGAAACACAGAAATTGCATCGGAATTAAATACAAACAGCACAATGCTGACTTAGGTACAACAAGACTGACTCATCTTACTGTCTATGATTTGAACCATTCCTGTGACACTAGTTATTGATTCCGATGCTTCACTTCAGGTGTACTGTATCCCTTGGACTTTCTTATGGACGATGAAACACAGAAATTGCATCGGAATTAAATACAAAAGGCACAATGCCGACTTAAGTACAAGTGGACTGACTCTTCTTACTGTCTATGTTTTGAACCATTCCTGTGACACTAGTTATAGATTACGATGCTTCACTTCAGGTTTACTGTATCCCTCTGACCTTCTTATTGACGATGAAACACAGAAATTGCATCGGAATTAAATGCAAAAGGCACAATGCCGACTCAAGTACAAGAAGACTGACTCTTCCTACTGTCTATGACTTGAACCATTCCTGTAACACTAGTTATAGATTCCGATGCTTCACTTCATGTTTACTGTATTCCTCTGACCTTCTTATTGACGATGAAACACAGAAATTGCATCGGAATTTAATAGAAAGGACACACTGCTGTCTTAAGTACAAGAAGACTGACTCTTCTTACTGTTTATGATTCGAACCATTAATGTGACACTAGTTATAGATTCCGATGCTTCACTTCAGGTGTACTGTATCCCTTGGACCTTCTTATTTGCGATGAAACACAGAAATTATATCGGAATTATATACAAATTGCACAATGCCGATAAAATACAAGTAGACTGACTCTTCATACTGTCTATGTTTTGAACTAATCCTGTGACACTAGCTATGGATTCTGATGCTTCACTTCAGGTTTACTGTATTCCTCTGACCCTCTTATTGACGATGAAAGACAGAAATTGCATCGCAATTACATATAAAAGGCACAATGTCGCCTTAAGTACAAGAAGACTGACTGTTCCTACTCTCTACGTTTTGAACCATTCCTGTGACACTAGATATAGATTCCGTTGCTTCACTTCAGGTTTACTGTATCCCACTGACCTTCTTATTGACGATGAAACACAGAATTTGCATCGGAAGTGAATAGAAAAGGCACAATGCCGACATAAGTACAAGAAGACTGACCCTTCCTACTGTCTATGTTTTGAACCATTCCTGTTACACTAGTTATAGATTCCGATGCTTCACTTCAGGGTTACTGTATACCTCTGACCTTCTTATTGACGATGAAACACAGAACCTGCATCGGAATTAAATAGTAAGGCACAATGCCAACTTAAGTACAAGAAGACTGACCCTTCTTACTGACTATGCTTTGAACCATTCCTGTGACACTAATTATAGATGGCGATGCTTCACTTCAGGTTTACTGTATCCCTTGGACCTTCTTATTGACGATGAAACACATAAGTTGCATCGGAATGAAATGCAAGAGGCACAATGATGACTTAAGTACAAGAAGACTGACTCTTCTTACTGTCTATGTTTTGAACCAAACCTGTGACACTAGTTATAGACACCGATGCTTCGCTTCAGGTTTACTGTATCCCTCTGACCTTCGTATTGATGATGAAACACAGAAATTGCATCGGAATTAATTAGAAAAGGCACAATGGGGACTTAAGTACAAGAAGACTGACTCTTCCTACTGTCCTTGTTTTGAACCATTCCTGTGACACTAGTTATAGATTCCGATGCTTCACTTCAGGTTTACTGTATCCCTCTGATCTTCTTATTGACGATGAAACACCGAAATTGCATCGGAATTAAATACAAAAGGCACAATGCCGACTTAAGTACAAGAAGACTGACCCGTCTTACTGTCTATGTTTTGAACAATTCCTGTGACGATAGTAATAGATTCCGATGCTTCACTTCAGGTTTACAGTATCCCTCTGACCTTCGTATTGACGATGAAACACCGAAATTGCATCGGAATTAAATAGAAAAGGCACAATGCCGACTTATATACAAGAAGACTGACTCTTCTTACTGACTATGTTTGAACCATTCCAGTGACACAAGTTATAGATTCCGATACCTCACTTCAGGTTTACTGTATCCCTCTGACCTTCTTATTGACGATGAAACACAGAAATTCCATCGGAATTAAATAGAAAAGGCACAATGCGAACTTAAGTAAACGAAGACTGACTCGTCCTACTTTCTATGTTTTGAACCATTCCTGTGACACTAGTTATAGATTCCGATTTCTCACTTCAGGTTTTCTGTATCCCTCTGACCTTCTTATTGACGATGAAACACAGAAATTGCATCGGAATTAAATACAAAAAGCACAATGCCGACTTAAGTACAAGAAGACTGACTCTTCTTACTGCCTATGTTTTGAACCATTCCTGTGACACTAGTTATCGATTCCGATGCCTCACTTCAGGTTTACTGTACCCCTGTGACCTTCTTATTGACGATGAAACACAGAAATTGCATCGGAATTAAATAGAAAAGGCACAATGCCGACATAAGTACAAGAAGACTGACTCTTCTAACTGTCTATGATTTGAACCATTCCTGTGACACTAGTTATAGATTCCGATGCCTCACTTCAGGTTTACTGTATGCCTCTGACCTTCTTATTGACGATGAAACAAATAAATTGCATCGGAATTAAATAGAAAAGGCACAATGCCGACTTAAGTACAAGAAGACTGACTCTTCCTACTTTCTATATTTTTAACCATTCCTGTGACACTAGTTATAGATTCCGATTCTTCACTTCAGGTTTACTGTATCCCTCTGACCTTCTTATTGACGATGAAACACAGAAATTACATCGGAAGTAAATCCAAAAGGCACATTGCCGACTCAAGTACAAGAAGACTGACTCTTCTTACTGTCTATGTTTGAACCATTCCTGTGACACTAGTGATAGATTCCGATGCCTCACTTTAGGTTTACTGTATCCCTCTGACCTTCTTATTGACGATGAAACACAGAAATTGCATCGGAATTAAATAGAAAAGGCACAATGCCGAGATAAGTACAAGAAGACTGACTCTTCCTACCGTCTATGTTTTGAACCATTCCTGTTACACTAGTTATAGATTCCGATGCTTCACTTCAGGATTACTGTATACCTCTTACCTTCTTATTGACGATTGGACACAGATATTGCATTGGAATTAAATAGAAAAGGCACAATGCCGACTTAAGTACAAGAAGACTGACTTTCCCTACTGACTATGTTTTGAACCATTCCTGTGACACTAGTTATGTACTCCGATTCTTCACTTCAGGTTTACTGTATCCCTCTGACCTTCTTATTGACGATGAAACACAGAAATTACATCGGAAGTAAATCCAAAAGGCACAATGCCGACTCAAGTACAAGAAGGCTGACTCTTCTTACTGTCTATGTTTGAACCATTCCTGTGACACTAGTGATAGATTCCGATGCCTCACTTTAGGTTAACTGTATCCCTCTGACCTTCTTATTGACGATGAAACACAGAAATTGCATCGGAATTAAATAGAAAAGGCACAATGCCGAGATAAGTACAAGAAGACTGACTCTTCCTACCGTCTATGTTTTGAACCATTCCTGTTACACTAGTTATAGATTCCGATGCTTCACTTCAGGATTACTGTATACCTCTTACCTTCTTATTGACGATTGGACACAGATATTGCATTGGAATTAAATAGAAAAGGCACAATGCCGACTCAAGTACAATAAGACTGACTCTCCCTACTGACTATGTTTTGAACCATTCCTGTGACACTACTTATATACTCCGATGCTTCACTTCAGGTTTACTGTATCCCTCATACCTTCTTATTGATGATGAAACACAGAAATTGCATCGGAATTAAATACAAAAGGCACAATGCCGACTTAAGTACAAGAAGACTGACTCTTCATACTGTCTATGTTTAGAACCGATCCTGTGACACTAGTAATAGCTTCCGATGCTTCACGTCAGGTTTACTGTATCCCTTGGACTATCTTATTGACGATGATACAACGAAATTGCAACGGAATTAAATACGAAAGGCAAAATGCAGACTTAAAAACAAGAAGACTGACTCTACTTACTGTCTATGATTTTAACCATTCCTGTGACACTAGTTATAGATTCCGATGCTTCACTTCTGGTGTACTGCAACCCTTGGACCGTCTTATTGACGATGAATCACAGAAATTGCATCGGAATTAAATAGAAAAGGCACAATGCCGGCTTAAGTACAAGAAGACTGACTCTTCTTACTGACTATGTTTGAACCATTCCTGTGACACTAGTTATAGATTCCGATGCCACACTTCAGGTTTACTGTTTCCCTTGGACTTTGTTATTGACGTTGAAACACAGAAATTCCATCGGAATTAAATACAAGAGGCACAATGCCGACTTAAGTACAAGTAGTTTCACTTTTCCTACTGTCTATGATTTGAATCATTCCTGTGACACTATTTATAGATTCCGATTTATCACTTCAGGTTTACTGTATCCATCTGACCTTCTTATTGACGAAGAAACAGAGATATTGCATCGGAATTAAATAGAAAAGGCACAATGCCGACTTAAGTACAAGAAGACTGACTCCTCCTACTGTCTATGTTTTGAACCATTCCTGTGACATTAGTTTTAGATTAAGATGCTTCACTTCAGGTTTACTGTATACCTCTTACCTTCTTATTGACGATGAAACACAGAGATTGCATCGGAATTAAATGCAAAAGGCACAATGCCGACTCAAGTACAAGAAGACTGACTCTTCCTACTGTCTATGTTTTTAACAATTCCTGTGACACTAGTTATAGATTCCGATGCTTCACTTCAGGTTTACTGTATCCCTCTGACCTTCTTATTGACGATGAAACACAGAAATTGCTTCGGCTTTAAATACAAAAGGCACAATGCCGACTTAGGTACAAGAAGACTGACTCTTCCTACTGTCCATGTCTTTAATCATTCCTGTGACACTAGTTATAGATTCCGATGCTTCACTTCCGGTTAACTGTATCCCTCTGAACTTCTTATAGTCGATGAAACACCGAAATTGCATCGGAATGAAATACAAAAGGCACAATGCCGACTTTAGTACAAGAAGACTGACCCTTCTTATTGTCTATGTTTTGAACCATTCCTGTGACACTAGTTATAGATTCCGATGATTCACTTCAGGTTTACAGTATCCCTTGGACCTTCTTATTGACGATGAAAAACAGAAATTGCATCGGAATTAAACAGAAAAGGCACAATGCCGACTTAAGTACAGGAAGACTGACTCTTCTTACTCTCTATGTTTTGATCCATTCCTGTGACACTAGTTATAGATTCCGATTATTCACTTCAGATTTACTGTATCTCTCTGACCTTCTTATTGACGATGAAGCACAGAATTTGACCGGAATTAAATAGAATAAGCACAATGCCACCTTAAGTACAAGAAGACTGACTCCTCTTACTGTCTATGTTCAGAACCATTCCTGTGACACTAGTTATAGATTCCGATGCCTCACTTCAGGTTTACTGTATACCTCTGACGTTCTTATTGACGATGAAACAAATAAATTGCATCGGAATTAAATAGAAAAGGCACAATGCCGACCTAAGTACAGGAAGACTGACTCTTCCTACTGTCTATGTTTTGTACCCCATTCCTGTGACACTAGTTATAGATTCCGATTCTTCACTTCAGGTTTACTGTATCCCTCTGACCTTGTTATTGCCGATGAAACACAGAAATTGCATCAGAATGAAATACAAAAGGCACAATGCCGACTTAAGTACAAGAAGTCTGACTCTTCCTACTCTCTATGTTTTGAACCATCCCTGTGACACTAGTTATAGATTCCGATGCTTCACTTCAGGTTTACTGTATCCCTCTGAACTTCTTATTGACGATGAAACACAGAAATTGCAATCGGAATTAAATACAAAAGGCACAATGCCGACTTAAGTACAAGAAGACTGATTCTTCTTACTGTCTATGTTGGAACCATTCCTGTGACACTAGCTATAGATTCCGATGCTTCACTTCAGGTTTACTGTATTCCTCTGACCTTCTTATTGACGAAGAAACAGAGATATTGCATCGGAATTAAACACAAAAGGCAGAGTGCCGACTTAAGTACAAGAAGACTGACCCTTCCTACTGTCTATGTTTTGAACCATTCCTGTGACACTAGTTATAGATTCCGATGCTTCACTTCAGGTTTACTATGTCCCTCTGACCTTCGTATTGACGATGAAACACAGAAATTGCATCGGAATTAAATACAAAGGCACAATGCCGACTTAAGTACAAAAAGACTGACTCTTTTTACTGTCTACATTTTGAACCATTCCTGTGACACTAGTTATAGATTCCGATGCTTCACTTCAGGTTTACTGTATCCCTCTGACCTCCTTATTGACGATGAAACACAGAAATTGTATCTTAATTAAATTCAAAAAACACAATGCCGACTTCAGTACAAGAACACTTACTCTTCTTTTTGTCTATAGTTAGAACCATTCCTGTGCCACTAGTTATAGATTCCGATGCTTCACTTCAGGTTTACTGTATCACTCTGACCTTCTTATTGACGATGGAACACAGAAATTGCATCGGAATGAAACACAAAAGGCACAATGCCGACTCAGGCACAAGAAGACTGGCTCTTCTTACTGTCTATGTTTTGAACCATTCCTGTGACACTAGTTATAGATTCCGATGCTTCACTTCAGGTTTACTGTATCCCTCTAAGCTTCTTATTTACGATGAAACACAGAAATTGCTTCGGAATTATATACAAGAGGCACAATGCCGACTTAAGTACAAGAAGACAGACTCTTCTTACTGTCTATGTTTTGAACCATTCCAGTGACACTACTTATAGCTTCCGATGCTTCACTTCAGGTTTACTGTATCCCTTTCACCTTCTTATTGACGTTGAAACACAGAAATTACATCGGAATTAAATACAGAAGGCAAATTGCCGCCTCATGTACAAGAAGACTGACTCTTCCTACTGTCTATGTTTTGAAGCATTCCTGTGACACTAGTTATAGATTCCGATGCTTCACTTATTGGTTTACTGTATCCCTCTGACCTTCTTGTTGACGATGAAACACAAAAATTGCATCGGAATTCAATAAAAAGGCACAACGCCGATTTAAGTACAAGAAGACTGATTCTTCTTACTGACACTGATTTGAACCATTCCTGTGACACTAGTTATAGATTTTGATGCTTCACTTCTGGATTACTGTGTCCCTCTGACCTTCCTATTGACGACGAAACACAGAAATTGCATTGGAATTAAATACAAAAGGCACAACGCCGATTTAAGTACAAGAAGACTGATTCTTCTTACTGACACTGTTTTGAACCATTCCTGTGACACTAGATATAGGTTCCGATGCTTCACTTCAGGTTTACTGTATCCCTCTGACCTTCTTATTGCCGATGAAACACAGAAATTGCATCAGAATGAAATACAAAAGGCACAATGCCGACTTAAGTACAAGAAGACTGACTCTTCCGACTCTCTATGTTTTGAACCATTCCTGTGACACTAGTTATAGATTCCGATGCTTCACTTCAGGTTTACTGTATCCCTCTGACTTTCTTATTGAAGATGAAACACAGAAATTGCTTCGAAATTAAATACAAAAGGCACAATGCCGACTTAAGTACAAGGAAACTGACTCTTCTTACTCTATATGTTTTGAACCATTGCTGTGACACTAGTTATAGATTCCGATGGTTCACTACAGGTTTACTGTATCCCTCTGAGCTTCTTATTGACGATGAAACACAGAAATTGCATCGGAATTATATACAAGAGGCACAATGCCGACTTAAGTACAAGAAGACTGTCTCTTCTTACTGTCTATGTTTTGAACCATTCCTGTGACACTAGTTATAGATTCTGATGCTTCACTTCAGGTGTACTGCATCCCTTGGACTTTCTTATTGACGATGAAACACAGAAATTACATCGGAATTAAATACAGAAGGCAAATTGCCGACTCATGTACAAGAAGACTGACTCTTCCTACTGTCTATGTTTTGAAGCATTCCTGTGACACTAGTTATAGATTCCGATGCTTCACTCCAGGTTTACTGTATTCCTCTGACCTTCTTATTGACGATGAAACACAGAAATTGCATCGGAATTAAATGCAAAAGGCACAATGCCGACTCAAGTACAAGAAGACTGACTCTTCCTACTGTCTATGACTTGAACCATTCCTGTAACACTAGTTATAGATTCCGATGCTTAACTTCATGTTTACTGTATTCCTCTGACCTTCTTATTGACGATGAAACACAGAAATTGCATCGGAATTTAATAGAAAGGACACACTGCTGTATTAAGTACAAGAAGACTGACTCTTTTTACTGTCTATGTTATGAACCATTAATGTGACACTAGTTATAGATTCCGATGCTTCACTTCAGGTGTACTGTATCCCTTGGACCTTCTTATTGACGATGAAACACAGAAATTATATCGGAATTAAATACAAAATGCACAATGCCGATAAAATACAAGTAGACTGACTCTTCTTACTGTCTATGTTTTGAACTAATCCTGTGACACTAGTTATGGATTCTGATGCTTCACTTCAGGTTTACTGTATTCCTCTGACCCTCTTATGGACGATGAAAGACAGCAATTGCATCGCAATTACATATAAAAGGCACAATGTCGACTTAAGTACAAGAAAACTGACTGTTCCTACTCTCTACGTTTTGAACCATTCCTGTGACACTAGATATAGATTCCGTTGCTTCACTTCAGGTTTACTGTATCCCACTGACCTTCTTATTGACGATGAAACACAGAATTTGCATCGGAAGTGAATAGAAAAGGCACAATGCCGACATAAGTACAAGAAGACTGACCCTTCCTACTGTCTATGTTTTCAACCATTCCTGTTACACTAGTTATAGATTCCGATGCTTCACTTCAGGGTTACTGTATACCTCTGACCTTCTTATTGACGATGAAACACAGAACCTGCATCGGAATTAAATAGTAAGGCACAATGCCAACTTAAGTACAAGAAGACTGACCCTTCTTACTGACTATGCTTTGAACCATTCCTGTGACACTAATTGTAGATGGCGATGCTTCACTTCAGGTTTACTGTATCCCTTGGACCTTCTTATTGCCGATGAAACACATAAATTGCATCGGAATGAAATGCAAGAGGCACAATGCCGACTTAAGTACAAGAAGACTGACTCTTCTTACTGTCTATGTTTTGAACCAAACCTGTGACACTAAATATAGACACCGATGCCTCACTTCAGGTTTACTGTATCCCTCTGACCTTCGTATTGATGATGAAACACAGAAATTGCATCGGAATTAAATAGAAAAGGCACAATGCCGACTTAAGTACATGAAGACTGACTCTTCATACTGTCTATGTTTTGAACCGATCCTGTGACAATAGTTATAGCTTCCGATACTTTACTTCAGGTTTACTGTATCCCTCTGACCTTCTTATTGGCGATGAAACACAGAAATTGCATCGGAATTAAATACAAAAAGCACAATGCCGAATTAAGTACAAGGAAACTGACTCTTCTTACTCTATATGTTTTGAACCATTGCTGTGACACTAGTTATAGATTCCGATGGTTCACTACAGGTTTACTGTATCCCTCTGAGCTTCTTATTGACGATGAAACACAGAAATTGCATCGGAATTATATACAAGAGGCACAATGCCGACTTAAGTACAAGAAGACTGTCTCTTCTTACTCTCTATGTTTTGAACAATTTCTGTGACAATAGTTATAGATTCCGATGCTTCACTTAAGGTTTACTGTATCCATCTGACCTTCTTATTGACTATTAAACACCGAAATTGCATCCGAATTAAATACAAAAGGCACAATGCCGACCCAAGTACAAGAAGACTGACTCTTCTTACTGCCTATGGTTTGAACCATTCCTGTGACACTAGTTATAGATTCCGATGCTTCACTTCAGGTTTACTGTATCACTCTGACCTTCGTATTGACGATGAAGCACAGAAATTGCAACGGAATTAAATAAAAAAGGAACAATGCCGACTCAAGTACAACAAGACTGGCTCTTCTTACTGTCTATGTTTTGAACCATTTCTGTGACACTAGTTATAGATTCCGATGCTTCACTTCAGGTTTACTGTATTCCTCTGACCTTCTTATTGACGAAGAAACACAGATATTGCATCGGAATTAAACACAAAAGGCACAGTGCCGACTTAAGTACAAGAAGACAGACCCTTCCTACTGTCTATGTTTTGAACCATTCCTGTGACACTAGTTATAGATTCCGATGCTTCACTTCAGGTTTACTGTGTCCCTCTGACCTTCGTATTGACGATGAAACACAGAAATTGCATCGGAATTAAATACAAAGGCACAATGCCGACTTAAGTACAAAAAGACTGACTCTTTTTACTGTCTACGTTTTGAACCATTCCTGTGACACTAGTTATAGTTTCCGATGCTTCACTTCAGGTTTACTGTATCCCTCTGACCTCCTTATTGACGATGAAACACAGAAATTGTATCTTAATTAAATTCAAAAGGCACAATGCCGACTTCAGTACAAGAACACTTACTCTTCTTCTTGTCTATAGTTAGAACCATTCCTGTGCCACTAGTTATAGATTCCGATGCTTCACTTCAGGTTTACTGTATCACTCTGACCTTCTTATTGACGATGGAACTCAGAAATTGCATCGGAATGAAACACAAGAGGCACAATGCCGACTCAAGCACAAGATGACTGACTCTTCTTACTGTCTATGTTTTGAACCATTCCTGTGACACTAGTTATAGATTCCGATGCTTCACTTCAGGTTTACTCTATCCCTCTGACCTTATTATTGACGTTGAGACACAGAAATTGCATCTTAATTAAATACAAAAGGCAGAATGCCGACTTCAGTACAAGAACACCGACTCTTCTTACTGTCTATGGTTTGAACCATTCCTGTGACACTAGTTATAGATTCCGATGCTTCACTTCAGGTTTACTGTATCCCTCTGACCTTCTTATTGACGATCAAACACAGAAAATTCATCGAAATTAAATACAAATGGCACAGTGCCGACTCAGGTACAAGAAGACTGTCTCTTCTTACTGTCTATGTTTTGAACCATTCCTGTGACACTAGTTATAGATTCCGATGCCTCACATCAGGTTTACTGTATCCCTCTGACCTTCTTATTGACAGTGACGCAGAAATTGAATCGGAATTAAATACAAAAGCACAATGCCGACTTAAGTACAAGAAGACTGACTCTTCCTTCTGTCTATGCTTTGATCCATTCCTGTGACACTAGTAATAGATTCCGATGCTTCACTTCAGGTTTACTGTATACCTCTGACCTTCTTATTGACGATCAAACGCGGAAAATTCATCGGAATTAAATAGAAAAGGCACAATGCCGAATGAAGTACAAGAGGACTGGCTCGTCTTACTGTCTATGCTTTGAACCATTCCTGTGACACTAGTTATAGATTCCGATGCTTCACTTCAGGTTTACTGTATCCAGCTGACCTTCTTATTGACTATGATGCACAGAAATTGCATCGGAACTAAATACAAAAGGCACATTGCCGACATAAGTACAAGAAGACTGACTCTTCTTACTGTCTATGTTGTGAACCATTCCTGTGACACTAGTTATAGATTCCGATGTTTCACCTCTGGTTTACTCTATCCCTCTGACCATCTTATTGACTATTAAACACCGAAATTGCATCCGAATTAAATACAAAAGGCACAGTGCCGACTCAGGTACAAGAAGACTGTCTCTGCTTACTGTCTATGTTTTGAACCATTCCTGTGACACTAGTTATAGATTCCGATGCTTCACTTCAGGTTTACTGGATCACTCTGACCTTCTTATTGACGATGAAGCACAGAAATCGCAACGGAATTAAATACAAATGGCACAATGCCGACTCAAGTACAACAAGACTGGCTCTTCTTACTGTCTATGTTTTGGACCATTTCTGTAACACTAGTTATAGATTCCGATGCTTCACTTCAGGTTTACTCTATTCCTCTGACCTTCTTATTGACGAAGAAACACAGATATTGCATCGGAAATAAATACAAAAGGCACAGTGCCGACTTAAGTACAAGAAGACTGACACTTCTTACTGTCTATGTTTTGAACCATTCCTGTGACACTAGTTATACATTCCGATGCTTCACTTCAGGTTTACTGTATCCCACTTACCTTCGTATTGACGATGAAACACAGAAATTGCATCGGAATTAAATACAAAAGGCACAATGCCGACTTAAGTACAAAAAGACTGACTCTTCTTACTGTCTACGTTTTGAACCATTCCTGTGACACTAGTTATAGATTCCGATGCTTCACTTCAGGTTTACTGTATCCCTCTGTCCTTCTTATTGACGATGAAACACAGAAATTGCATCGGAATTACATACAAAAGGCACAATGCCGACGTAAGTACAAGAAAACTGACCCTTCTTACTCTCTATGTTTTGAACCATTCCTGTGACACTAGTTATAGATTCCGATGCTTCACTTTAGGTTTACTGTATCCCTCTCAGCTTCTTATTGACGATGAAACACAGAAATTGCATCGGAATTATATACAAGAGGCACAATGCCGACTTAAGTACAAGAAGACTGACTCTTCTTACTGTCTAAGTTTTGAACCATTCCAGTGACACTACTTATAGCTTCCGATGCTTCACTTCAGGTTTACTGTATCCCTTTCACCGTCTTATTGACGTTGAAACACAGAAATTGCATCTTAATTAAATGCAAAATTCACAATGCCGACTTAAGTACAAGATGACTGACTCTTCTTACTGTCTATGTTTTTAACCATTCCTGTGACACTAGTTATAGATTCCGATGCTTCACTTCAGGTTTACTGTATCCCTCTGACCTTCTTATTGACGATCAAACACAGAAAATACATCGAAATAAATTCAAAAAGCACAATGCCGACTCAAGTGCAAGAAGACTGTCTCTTCTAACTGTCTATGTTTTTAACCATTCCTGTGACACTAGTTATAGATTCCGATGCCTCACATCAGGTTTACTGTATCCCTCTGACCTTCTTATTGACGGTAACGCAAAAATTGCATCGGAATTAAATACAAAAGCACAATGCCGACTTAAGTACAAGAAGACTGACTCTTCCTTCTGTCTATGCTTTGATCCATTTCTGTGACACTAGTTATAGATTCCGATGCTTCACTTCAGGTTTACTGTATCCCTCTGACCTTCTTATTGACGATGAAACACAGAAATTGCATCTTAATTAAATACAAAAGGCACAATGCAGACGTAAGTACAAGAAGCTTGACTCGCTTACTGTCTATGTTTTGAACCATTCCTGTGACACTAGTAATAGATTCCGATGCTGCACTTCAGGTTTACTGTATCCCTCTGACCTTCTGATTGACGATCAAACGCGGAAACTTCATCGGAATTAAATAGAAAAGGCACAATGCCGATTGAAGTACAAGAAGACTGGCTCTTCCTACTGTCTATGTTTGAAACATTCCTGTGACACTAGTTATAGATTCCGATGCTTCACTTCAGGTTTACTGTATCCAGCTGACCTTCTTATTGACTATGAAGCACAGAAATTGCATCGGAAATAAATGCAAAAGGCACATTGCCGACTTAAGTACAAGAAGACTGACTCTTCTTACTGTCTATGTTTTGAACCATTCCTGTGACACTAGTTATAGATTCCGATGCTTCACTTCTGGTTTACTATATCCCTCTGACCTTCTTATAGACGATGAAACACAGAAATTGCATCGGAATTAAATACACAAGGCACAATGCCGACTTCAGTACAAGAACACTGACTCCTCTTACTGTCTATGGTTAGAACCATTCCTGTGCCACTAGTTACAGATTCCGATGCTTCACTTCAGGATTACTGTACCATTCTGACCTTCTTATTGACGATGAAACACAGAAATTGCATCGGAATTAAACACAAAAGGCACAATGCCGACTCAAGCACAAGAAGACTGGCTACTCATACTGTCTATGTTATGAACCATTCCTGTGACACTAGTTATAGATTCCGATGCTTCACTTCAGGTTTACTGTACCACTCTGACCTTCCTATTAACGATGAAACACAGAAATTGCATCGGAATTAAATACAAAAGGCACAATGCCGACTTAAGTACAAAAAGACTGACTCTTCTTACTGTCTACGTTTTGAACCATTCCTGTGACACTAGTTATAGATTCCGATGCTTCACTTCAGGTTTACTGTATCCCTCTGACCTTCTTATTGGCGATGAAACACAGTAATTGCATCGGAATTAAATACAAAAGGCACAATGCCGACTTAAGTACAAGAAAACTGACTCTTCTTACTCTCTATGTTTTGAACCATTCCTGTGACACTAGTTATAGATTCCGATGCTTCACTACAGGTTTACTGTATCCCTCTAAGCTTCTTATTGACGATGAAACACAGAAATTGCATCGGAATTATATACAAGAGGCACAATGCCGACTTAAGTACAAGAAGACTGTCTCATCTTACTGTCTATGTTTTGAACCATTCCTGTGACACTAGTTATATATTCCGATGCCTCACATCAGGTTTACTGTATCCCTTTGACCTTCTTATTGACGATGACAAAGAAATTGCATCTAAATTAAATACAAGAGGTACAATGCAGACGTAAGTACAAGAAGACTGACTCTTCTTACTGTCTATGTTTTGAACCATTCCTGTGACACTAGTAATAGATTCCGATGCTTCACATCAGGTTTACTGTATCCCTCTGACCTTATTATTTACGATCAAACACGGAAAATTCATCGGAATTAAATAAGAAAGGCACAATGCCGACTCAAGTACAAGAAGACTGGCTCTTTTTACAGTCTATGCTTTGAACCATTCCTGTGACACTAGTTATAGATTCCGATGCTTCACTTCAGGTTTACTGTATCCAGCTGACCTTCTTATTGACCATGAAGCACAGAAACTGCATCGGATTTAAATACAAAAGGCACAATGCCGACTTAAGTACAAGAAGACTAACTCTTCTTACTGTCTATGTTTTGAACCATTCCTGTGACACTAGTTATAGATTCCGATGCTTCACTTCAGGTTTACTGTATCCCTCTGAGCTTCTTATTGACGATGAAACACAAAAATTGCATCGGAATTAAATACAAAAGGCACAATGCCGACTCAAGTACAAGAAGACTGGCTCTTCTTACTGTCTATGTTTGAACCATACCTGTGACACTAGTTATAGATTCCTATGCTTCGCTTCATGTTAACTGTATCCCTCTGACCTTCTTATTGACGATGATACACAGAAATTGCATCGGAATTAAATACAAAAGGCACAATGCTTACTCTAGTACAAGACGACTGGCTATTCTTACTCTCTATGTTTTGAACCATTCCTGTGACACTAGTTATAGATTCCGATGCTTCACTTCAGGTTTACTGTATCACTCTGACGTTCTTATTGACGATGAAGCACAGAAATTACAACGGAATTAAATACAAAAGGCACAATGCCGACTCAAGTACAAGAAGACTGGCTCTTCTTACTGTTTATGTTTTGAACCAATCCTGTGACACTAGTTATAGATTCCGATGCTTCACTTCAGGTTTACTGTATCCCTCTGACCTTCTTATTGACGATGAAATACAGAAATTGCATCGGAATTAAATACAAAAGGCACAATGCCGACTTAAGTACAAGAAAACTGACTCTTCTTGCTCTCTATGCATTGATCCATTCCTGTGACACTAGTTATAGATTCCGATGCTTCACTTCAGGTTTACTGTATCCCACTGAGCTTCTTATTGACGATGAAACACAGATATTGCATCGGAATTAAATACATAAGGCACAATGCCGACTTAAGTACAAGAAAACTGACTCTTCTTACTGTCTATGTCTTGATCCATTCCTGTGACACTAGTTATAGATTCCGATGCTTCACTTCAGGTTTACTGTATCCCTCTGACCTTCTTAATGACGATGAAACACAGAAATTGCATCGGAAATTAATACAAAGGCACAATGCCGACTTAAGTACAAGAAGACTGACTCTTCCTTCGGTCTAAGATATGTACCATTCCTGTGAAACTAGTTATAGATTCCGATGCTTCACTTCAGGTTTACTGTATCCCTCAGACCTTCTTATTGACTATGAAACACAGAAATTGCATCCGAATTAAATACAAAAGGAACAATGCCGACCCAAGTACAAGAAGACTGGCTCTTCTTACTGTCTATGTTTTGAACCATTTCTGTGACACCCTATATAGATTCCGATGCTTCACCTAAGGTTTACTGTATCCCTCCGACCTTTTTATTGACGATGAAACACAGAAATTGCATCGTAATAATATACAAAAGGCCCAATGCCGACCTAAGTACAAGAAAACTGACTCTTCTTGCTGTCTTAGTTTTGAACCATTCCTGTGACACTAGTTATGGATTCCGATGCTTCACTTCTAGTTTACTGTATCCCTCTGACCTTATTGACGATGAAACACAGAAATTGCATCATAATTAAATACAAAAGGCACAATGCAGACGTAAGTACAAGAAGACCGACTCTTCTTACTGACTATGTTTTGAACCATTCCTGTGACAATAGTTATAGATTCCGATGCTTCACTTCAGGTTTACTGTATCCCTCTGACCTTCTTATTGACGATGAAACACAGAAATTGCATCGGAATTAAATACAAAAGGCACAATGCCTACTCAAGTACAAGAAGACCGGCTCTTCTTACTGTCTATGTATTGAACCATTCCTGTGACACTAGTTATAGATTCCTATGCATCATTTCAGGTTTACTGTATCCCTCTGACCCTCTTATTGTCGACGAAACACAGAAATTGCATCGGAATTATATACAAAAGGCACAATGCCGACTTAAGTACAAGAAGACTGACTCTTCTTACTGACTATGTTTTGAACCTTTCCTGTGACACTAGTTATTGATTCCGATGCTTCACTTCAGGTTGACTGTATCCCTCTGACCTTCTTATTGACGATGAAACACAGATATTGCATATTAATTAAATACAAAAGGCGCAATGCCGACTTAAGTACAAGAAGACTGACACTTCTTACTGTCTATGCTTTGAACCATTCCTGTGACCCTAGTTATAGATTCCGATGCTTCACTTCATTTTTACTGTATCCCTCTGACCTTCTTATTGACGACCAAACACAGAAAATCGATCGGAATTAAATACAAAAGGCACAATGCCGACTCAAATACAATAAGACTGGCTCTTCTTACTGTCTATGATTTGAACCATTCCTGTGACACTAGTTATAGATTCCGATGCTTAGCTTCAGGTTCACTGTATCCAGATAACTTTCTTACCGACGATCAAGCACAGAAATTCCATCGGAGTTAAATACAAAAGGCACAATGCCGACTTAAGTAAGAGAAGACTGACTCTTCATACTGTCTATGTTTTGAACCATTCCTGTGACACTAGTTATGGATTCCGATGCTTCACTTCAGTTTTACTGTATCCCTCTGATCTTCTTATTAACGATGAAACACAGAAACTGCATCGGAATTATAAACAAAAGACACAATGCTGACTAAAGTACAAGAAGACTGACTCTACTAACTGTTTAGGTTTTGAACCATTCCTGTGCCACTAGTTATTGATTCCGATGCTTCACTTCAGGTTTACTGTATCCAGCTGACCTTCTTATTGACGATGAAATACAGAAATTGCATCGGAATTAAATACAAAAGGAACAATGCCGACCCAAGTACAAGAAGACTTTCTCTTCTTACTGTCTATGTTTTGAACCATTCCTGTGACACTAGTTATAGATTCCGATGCTTCACTTCTGGTTTATTGTATCCCTCTGACCTTCTTATTGACGAAGAAACACATACATTGCATCGGAATTAAATACAAAAGGCACCGATGCTTCACTTCAGGGTTACTGTATCCCTCTGACCTTCTTATTGACGATGAAACACAGAAATTGCATCATAATTAAATACAAAAGGCACAATGCAGACGTAAGTACATGAAGACTGACTCTTCTTCCTGTCTATGTTTTGAACCATTCCTGTGACACTAGTAATAGATTCCGATGCTTCACTTCAGGTTTACTGTATCCCTCTGACCTTCTTATTGACGATGAAACACAGAAATTGCATCCGAATTAAACACAAAAGGCACATTGCCGACTCAAGTACAAGTAGACTGGCTCTTCTTACTATCTATGTTTTGAACCATTCCTGTGACACTAGTTATAGATTCCGATGCTTCACTTCAGGTTTACAGTATCCCTCTGATCTTCTTATTGACGATGAAACACAGAAATTGCATCGGAATCAATTATAAAAGGCACAATGCCAACTTAAGTACAAAAAAACTGACTCTTCTTACTCTCTATGTTTTGAACCATTCCTGTGACACTAGTTATAGATTCCGATGCTTCACTTCAGGTTTACTGTATCCCTCTGACCTTCATATTGACGATGATACACAGAAATTGCATCGGAATTAAATACAAAAGGCACAATGCGGACTTCAGTACAAGAAAACTGACTCTTCTTACTGTCTATGTTTTGAACCAATCCTTTGACACTAGTTATAGATTCCGATGCTTCACTTCAGGTTGACTGTATCCCTCTGACCTTCTTATTGACGATGAAACACAGATATTGCATCTTAATTAAATACAAAAGGCACAATGCCGACTAAAGTACATGAAGACTGGCTCTTCTTACTGTCTATGATTTGAACCATTCCTGTGACACTAGTTATACGTTCCGATGCTTAACTTCAGGTTCACTGTATACAGCTGACCTTCTTATTGACGATGAAACACAGATATTGCATCATAATTAAATACAAAAGGCACAATGCTGACTAAAGTACAAGAAGACTGACTCTACTTACTGTTTATGTTTTGAACCGTTACTGTGCCACTAGTTATAGATTCCGATGCTTCACTTCAGGTTTACTGTATCCAGCTGACCTTCTTATTGACGATGAAACACAGAAATTGCATCGGAATTAAATACATGAGGCACAATGCCGACTTAAGTACAAGACAACTGAATCTTCTAACTGTCTATGTCTTGAACCAATCCTGTGACGCTAGTTATAGATTCCGATGCTTCACATCACGTTTACTGTATCCCTCTGACCTTCTTATTGATGATGAATCACAGAAATTGCATCGGAATTAAATACAAATGCACTATGCCGACTTAAGTAAAAAAGACTGACTCTTCCTTCTGTCTATGTTTTGTACCATTCCTGTGACACTAGTTATAGATTCCGATGCTTACCTTCAGGTTTACTGTATCCCTCTGACCTTCTTATTGACTATGAAACACAGAAATTGCATCCGAATTAAATACAAAATGCACAATGATGACCCAAGAACAAGAAGACTGGCTCTTCTTAATGGCTATGTTTTGAACCATTCCTGTGACACTAGTTATAGATTCCGATGCTTCACTTCAGGTTTCTTGTATTCCTCTGACCGTCTTATTGACGAAGAAACACATTAATTGCATTGGAATTAAAAACAAAATGCACAATGCCGACTCAAGTACAAGAAGACTGGCTCTTCTTACTGTCTATGTTTTGAACCATTTCTGTGACACTAGTTATAGATTCCGATGCTTCACCTCAGGTTTACTGTATCCCTCTGACCTTCTTATTGACGATGAAACACAGAAATTGCATCGTAATTATATACAAAAGGCCCAACGCCGACTTAAGTACAAGAAAACTGACTCTTCTTACTGTCTATGTTTTGAACCATTCCTGTGACACTAGTAATAGATTCCGATGCTTCACTTCAGGTTTACTGTACCCCTCTGACCTTCTTATTGACGATGAAACACAGAAAATTCATCGGAATTTAATAGAAAAGGCACAATGCCGACTCAAGTACAAGAGGACTGGCTCTTCTTACTGTCTATGCTTTGAACCATTCCTGTGACACTAGTTATAGTTTCCGATGCTTCACTTCAGGTTTACTGTATCCCTCTGACCTTCTTGTTGACGATGAAACACAGAAATTGCATTTTAATTAAATACAAAAGGCACAATGCCGACTTCTGTACAAGAACACTGACTCTTCTTACTGTCTATGGTTAGAACGATTCCTATGCCACTAGTTATAGATTCCGATGCTTCACTTCAGGTTTACTGTATCCCTCCGACCCTCTTACTGACGATGAAACACAGATATTGCATCGGAATTAAACACAAAACGCACAATGCCGACTTAAGTACATGAAGACTGACTCTTCTTACTGTCTATGTTTTAAACCATTCATGTAACACTAGTTATAGATTCCGATGCTTCACTTCAAGTTTACAGTATCCCTCTGATCTTCTTATTGACGATGAAACACAGAAATTGCATCGGAACTAAATATAAAAGGCACAATGCCGACTTAAGTACAAAAAGACTGACTCTTCTTACTCTCTATGTTTTGAACCATTCGTGTGACACTAGTTATAGATTCCGATGCTTCACTTCAGGTTTACTGTATCCCTCTGAGTTGCTTATTGACGATGAAACACAAAAATTGCATCGGAATTAAATACAAAAGGCACAATGCCGACTTATGTACAAGAAGATTGACTCTTCTTACTGTCTATGTTTTGAACCATTCCTGTGACACTAGTTATAGATTCCGATGCTTCACTTCAGGTTCAATGTATCCCTCTGACCTTCTTATTGACGATGAAACACAGAAATTGCATCGGAATTAAAAACAAAAGGCACAATGCCGACTCAAGTACGAGAAGACTGGCTCTTCTTACTGTCTATGTTTTGAACCTTTCCTGTGACACTAGTTATTCATTCCGATGCTTCACTTCAGGTTGACTGTATCCCTCTGACCTTCTTATTGACGATGAAACACAGAAATTGCATCTTAATTAATTACAAAAGACACAATGCCGACTTAAGTACAAGAACACTGACTCTTCTTTCTGTCTATGTTTTGAACCATTCCTGTGACACTAGTTATAGATTCCGATGCTTCACTTCATTTTTACTGTATCCCTCTGCCCTTCTTATTGGCGATCAAACACAGAAAATTGATCGGAATTAAATACAAAAGGCACAATGAGGACTCACGTACAAGAAGACTGGCTCTTCTTGCTGTCTATGATTTGAACCATATCTGTGACACTAGTTACAGATTCCGATGCTTAACTTCAGGTTCACTGTATCCAGCTGATCTTCTTATTGACGATGAAACACAGAAATTGCATCGGAATTAAACACAAAACGCACAATGCCGACTTAAGTTAATGAAGACTGGCTCCTCTTACTGTCTATGTTTTAAACCATTCATGTAACACTAGTTATAGATTCCGATGCTTCACTTCAAGTTTACAGTATCCCTCTGATCTTCTTACTGACGATGAAACACAGAAAATTAATCGGAATTAAATAGAAAAGGCACAACACCGACTCAAGTACAAGAGGACTCGCTCTTCTTACTGTCTATGCCTTGAACCATTCCTGTGACAAGGGTTATAGATTCCGATGCTTCACTTCAGGTTTACAGTATTCAGCTAACCTTCTTATTGACTGTGGAGCACAGAAATTGCATCGGAATTAAATACAAAAGGCACAATGCCGACTTAAGTACAAGAAGACTGAATCTTCTTACTGTCTATGTTTTGAACCATTCCTGTGACACTAGTTGTAGATTCCGATGCTTCACTTCAGGTTTACTGTATCCCTCTGATCTTCTTATTGACGATGAAACACAGAAATTGCATCTGAATTAAATACAACATTCACAATGCCGACTTCTGTACAAGAACACTGACTCTTCTTACTGTCTATGGTTAGAACCATTCCTATGCCACTAGTTATAGATTCCGATGCTTCACTTCAGGTTTACTGTATCCCTCCGACCTTCTTATTGACGATGAAACACAGAAATTGCATCGGAATTAAACACAAGACGCACAATGCCGACTCAAGTACAAGAAGACTGGCTCTTCTTGCTGTCCATGTTTTGAACCATTCATGTGACACTAGTTATAGATTCCGATGCTTCACTTCAGGTTTACTGTATCCCTCTGATCTTCTTATTGACGATGAAACACAGAAATTGCATCGGAAATAAATATAAAAGGCACAATGCTGACTTAAGTACAAAAAGCCTGACTCTTCTTAGTCTCTATCTTTTGAACCATTCCTGTGACCCTAGTTATAGATTCAGATGCTTCACTTCAGGTTTACTGTATCCCTCTGAGCTGCTTATTGACGATGAAACACAAAAGTTGCATCGGTATTAAATACAAAAGGCACAATGCCGACTTAAGGACAAGAAGACTGACTCTTTATACTGTCTATGTTTTGAACCATTCCTGTGACACTAGTTATAGATTCCGATGCTTCACTTCATTTTTACTGTATCCCTCTGCCCTTCTTATTGACGATCAAACACAGAAAATTGATCGGAATTAAATACAAAAGGCACAATGCAGACACAAGTACAAGAAGACTGGCTCTTCTTGCTGTCTATGATTTGAACCATTCCTGTGACACTAGTTACAGATTCCGAAGCTTAACTTCAGGTTCACTGTATCCTGCTGACCTTCTTATTGACGATGAAGCACAGAAATTGCATCGGAGTTAAATACAAAAGGCATAATGCCGACTTAAGTACAAGAAGACTTACTCTTCTTACTGTCTATGTTTTGAACCATTCCTGTGACACTAGTCATAGATTCCGATGCTTCACTTCAGTTTTACTGTATCCCTCTGACCTTCTTATTGACGATGAAACTCAAAAACTGCATCGGAATTAAATACAAAAGGCAAAATGCCGACTTAAGCACAAGAAGACTGACTCTTCTTACTGTCTATGTTTTGAACCATTCCTGTGACACTAGTTATAGATTCCGATGCTTCCCTTCAGGTTTACTGTAGCCCTCTGACCTTCTTATTGACGATCAAACACAGAAATTTCATCGGAATTAATTACAAAAGGCAATATGCCGACTCAAGTACAAGAAGACTGGCTCTTTTTACAGCCTATGTTTTGAACCATTCCTGTGCCACTAGTTATAGATTCCGATGCTTCACTTCAGGTTTACTGTATCCAGCTGACCTTCTTATTGACCATGAAACACAGAAATTGCATCGGAATTAAATACATAAGGCACAATGCCAACTTAAGTACAAAAAGACTGACTCTTCTTACACTCTATGCTGTGAACCATTCCTGTGACCCTAGTTATAAATTCCGATGCTTCACTTCAGGTTTACCGTATCCCTCTGACCTTCTTATTGATGATGAAACACAGAAATTGCATCGGAATTAAATACAAAAATCACCATGCCGACTTAAGTACAAGAAAACTGACTCTTCTTACTGTCTATGTTTTGAACCATTCCTGTGACACTAGTTATAGATTCCTTTGCTTCACTTCAGGTTTACTGTATCCCTCTAACCTTCTTATTGTCGATGAAACACAGAAATTGCATCGGAATTATATACAAAAGGCACAATGCCGACTTAAGTACAAGAAGACTGACTCTTCTTACTGTCTATGTTTTGAACCTTTCCTGTGACACTAGTTATTCATTCCGATGCTTCACTTCAGGTTGACTGTATCCCTCTGACCTTCTTACTGACGATGGAACACAGAAATTGCATCTTAATTAAATACAAAAGACACAATGCCGACTTAAGTACAAGAACACTGACTCTTCTTACTGTCTATGTTTTGAACCATTCCTGTGACACTAGTTATAGATTCCGATGCTTCACTTCATTTTTACTGTATCACTCTGCCCTTCTTATTGACGATCAAACACAGAAAATTGATCGGAATTAAATACAAAATTCACAATGCAGACACAAGTACAAGAAGACTGGCTCTTCTTGCTGTCTATGATTTGAACCATTCCTGTGACACTAGTTACAGATTCCGAAGCTTAACTTCAGGTTCACTGTATCCTGCTGACCTTCTTATTGACGATGAAGCACAGAAATTGCATCGGAGTTAAATACAAAAGGCATAATGCCGACTTAAGTACAAGAAGACTTACTCTTCTTACTGTCTATGTTTTGAACCATTCCTGTGACACTAGTCATAGATTCCGATGCTTCACTTCAGTTTTACTGTATCCCTCTGACCTTCTTATTGACGATGAAACTCAAAAACTGCATCGTAATTAAATACAAAAGGCACAATGCCGACTTAAGCACAAGAAGACTGACTCTTCTTACTGTCTATGTTTTGAACCATTCCTGTGACACTAGTTATAGATTCCGATGCTTCCCTTCAGGTTTACTGTAGCCCTCTGACCTTCTTATTGACGATCAAACACAGAAATTTCATCGGAAATAATTACAAAAGGCAATATGCCGACTCAAGTACAAGAAGACTGGCTCTTTTTACTGCCTATGTTTTGAACCATTCCTGTGCCACTAGTTATAGATTCCGATGCTTCACTACAGGTTTACTGTATCCAGCTGACCTTCTTATTGACCATGAAACACAGAAATTGCATCGGAATGAAATACATAAGGCACAATGCCGACTTAAGTACAAAAAGACTGACTCTTCTTACTCTCTATGCTGTGAACCATTCCTGTGACCCTAGTTATAAATTCCGATGCTTCACTTCAGGTTTACCGTATCCCTCTGACCTTCTTGTTGACGATGAAACACAGAAATTGCATCGGAATTAAATACAAAAATCACAATGCCGACTTAAGTGCAAGAAAACTGACTCTTCTTACTGTCTATGTTTTGAACCATTCCTGTGACACTAGTTATAGATTCCTATGCTACACTTCAGGTTTACTGTATCCCTCTGACCTTCTTATGGTCGATGAAACACAGAAATTGCATTGGAAGTATATACAAAAGGCAAAATGCCGACTTAAGTACAAGAAGACTGACTCTTCTTACTGTCTATGTTTTGAACCTTTCCTGTGACACTAGTTATTGATTCCGATGCTTCACTTCAGGTTGACTCTATCCCTCTGACCTCCTTATTGACGATGAAACACAGATATTGTTTCTTAATTAAATACAAAAGGCACAATGCCGACTTAAGTGCAAGAAGACTGACTGTTCTTACTGTCTATGTTTTGAACCATTCCTGTGACACTAGTTATAGATTCCGATGTTTCACTTCAGTTTTACTGTATCCCTCTGACCTTCGTATTCACGATGAAACACAGAAACTGCATCGGAATTAAAATACAAAAGGCACAATGCCGACTTAAGTACAAGAAGAGTGACTCTTCTTACTGTCTATGTTTTGAACCATTCCTGTGACACTAGTTATAGATTCCGATTCTTCACTTCAGGTTGACTGTATCCCTCTGACCTTCTTATTGACGAAGAAACACAGATATTGCATCGGAATTAAATACAAAAGGCACTATGCCGACTTAAGTACAAGAAGACTGACCCATCTTACTGTCTATTTTTATGAACCATTCCTGTGACACTAATTATAGTTTCCGATGCTTCACTTCAGGTTTACTGTATTCCTCTGACCTTCGTATTGACGATGAAACACAGAAATTGCATCGGAATTAAAAACAAAAGGCACAAAGCCGACTTAAGTACAAAAAGACTGACAGTTCTTACTGTCTATGTTTGGAACCATTCCTGTGACACTAGTTATAGATTCCGATGCTTCACTTCAGGATTACTGTTTCCCTCTGACAGTCTTATTGACGATGAAACACAGATATTGGATCGGAATTAAATACAAAAGGCACAATGCCGACTTAAGTACAAGAAGACTGACTCTTCTTACTGTCTTTGTTTTGAACCACTCCTGTGACACTAGTTATAGTTTCCGATGCTCCACTTCAGAATTACTGTATCCCTCTGACCTTCTTATTGTCGATGAAACACAGAAATTGCATCGGAAGTATATACAAAAAGCAAAATGCCGACTTAAGTACAGGAAGACTGACTCTTCTTACTGTCTATGTTTTGAACCTTTCCTGTGACACTAGTTATTGATTCCGATGCTTCACTTCAGGTTGACTGTATCCCTTTCACCTTCTTATTGACGATGAAACACATAAATTGCATCTTAATTAAATACAAAACCCGCAATGCCGACATAAGCACAAGAAGACTGACTCTTCTTACTGCCTATGTTTTGAACCATTCCTGTGACACTAGTTATAGATTCCGATGCTTCACTTCAGGTTTACTGTATCCCTCTGACCTTCTAATTGACGAGTAAACACAGAAATTGCATCGGAATTAAACACAAAAGGCACAATGCCGACTCAAGTACAGGAAGACTGGCTCTTCATACTGTCTATGTTTTAAACAATTCCTGTGACACTAGATATAGATTCCGATACTTCACTTCAGGTTAACTGTATCCCTCTGACCTTCTTATTGTCGATGAAACTCAGAAATTGCATCGGAATTATATACAAAAGGCACAATGCCATCTTAAGTACAAGAAGACTGACTCTTCTTTCTGTCTATGTTTTGAGCCTTTCCTGTGACACTAGTTATTGATTCCGATGCTTCATTTCAGGTTGACAGTATCCCTCTGACCTTCTTATTGACGATGAAATACAGAAATTGCATCGGAATTAAATATAAAAGGCACAATGCCGACTTAAGTACAAAAAGACTGACTCTTCTTACTCTCAATGCTTTGAACCATTCCTGTGACCCTAGTTATAGATTCCGATGCTTCACTTCAGGTTTACTGTATCCCTATGACCTTCTTATTGGCGATGAAACACAGAAATTGCATCGGAATTAAATACAAAAGGCACAATGCCGACTTAAGTACAAGAAAACTGACTCTTCTTACTTTCTATGTTTCGAACGATTCCTGTGACACTTGTTATAGATTCCGATGCTTCACTTCAGGTTTACTGTATCCCTCTGCCCTTCTTATTGACGATGAAACTCATAAATTGCATCGGAATTAAATACAAAAGGCACAATGCCGACTCAAGTACAAGAAGACTGGCTTTTCTTACTGTCTATGTTTTGAACCATTCCTGTGACACTAGTTATAGATTCCTATGCTTCACTGCAGGTTTACTGTATCCCTCTGACCTTCTTATTGTCGATGAAACACAGAAATTGCATCGAAAGTATACACAAAAGGCAAAATGCCGACTTAAGTACAAGAAGACTGACTGTTCTTACTGTCTATGTTTTGAACCATTCCTGTGGCACTAGTTATGGATCCCGATGCTTCACTTCAGTTTTACTGTATCCCTCTGACCTTCTTATTGACGATGAATCTCAAAAACTGCATCGGAATTAAATACAAAAGGCACAATGCCGACTTAAGCACAAGAAGACTGACTCTTCTTACTGTCTATGTTTGAACCAATCCTGTGACACTAGTTACAGATTCCGAAGCTTAACTTCAGGTTCACTGTATCCTGCTGACCTTCGTATTGACGATGAAGCACAGAAATTGCATCGGAGTTAAATACAAAAGGCATAATGCCGACTTAAGTACAAGAAGACTTACTCTTCTTACTGTCTATGTTTTGAACCATTCCTGTGACACTAGTCATAGATTCCGATGCTTCACTTCAGTTTTACTGTATCCCTCTGACCTTCTTATTGACGATGAAACTCAAAAACTGCATCGGAATTAAATACAAAAGGCACAATGCCGACTTAAGCACAAGAAGACTGACTCTTCTTACTGTCTATGTTTGAACCAATCCTGTGACACTAGTTATAGATTCCGATGCTTCCCTTCAGGTTTACTGTAGCCCTCTGACCTTCTTATTGACGATCAAACACAGAAATTTCATCGGAATTAATTACAAAAGGCAATATGCCGACTCAAGTACAAGAAGACTGGCTCTTTTTACTGCCTATGTTTTGAACCATTCCTGTGCCACTAGTTATAGATTCCGATGCTTCACTTCAGGTTTACTGTATCCAGCTGACCTTCTTATTGACCATGAAACACAGAAATTGCATCGGAATGAAATACATAAGGCACAATGCCGACTTAAGTACAAAAAGACTGACTCTTCTTACTCTCTATGCTGTGAACCATTCCTGTGACCCTAGTTATAAATTCCGATGCTTCACTTCAGGTTTACCGTATCCCTCTGACCTTCTTGTTGACGATGAAACACAGAAATTGCATCGGAATTAAATACAAAAATCACAATGCCGACTTAAGTACAAGAAAACTGACTCTTCTTACTGTCTATGTTTTGAACCATTCCTGTGACACTAGTTATAGATTCCTATGCTACACTTCAGGTTTACTGTATCCCTCTGACCTTCTTATGGTCGATGAAACACAGAAATTGCATCGGAAGTATATACAAAAGGCAAAATGCCGACTTAAGTACAAGAAGACTGACTCTTCTTACTGTCTATGTTATGAACCTTTCCTGTGACACTAGTTATTGATTCCGATGCTTCACTTCAGGTTGACTCTATCCCTCTGACCTCCTTATTGACGATGAAACACAGATATTGCTTCTTAATTAAATACAAAAGGCACAATGCCGACTTAAGTACAAGAAGACTGACTGTTCTTACTGTCTATGTTTTGAACCATTCCTGTGACACTAGTTATAGATTCCGATGTTTCACTTCAGTTTTACTGTATCCCTCTGACCTTCGTATTCACGATGAAACACAGAAACTGCATCGGAATTAAAATACAAAAGGCACAATGCCGACTTAAGTACAAGAAGAGTGACTCTTCTTATTGTCTATGTTTTGAACCATTCCTGTGACACTAGTTATAGATTCCGATTCTTCACTTCAGGTTGACTGTATCCCTCTGACCTTCTTATTGACGAAGAAACACAGATATTGCATCGGAATTAAATACAAAAGGCACTATGCCGACTTAAGTACAAGAAGACTGTCCCTTCTTACTGTCTATTTTTATGAACAATTCCTGTGACACTAATTATAGTTTCCGATGCTTCACTTCAGGTTTACTGTATTCCTCTGACCTTCGTATTGACGATGAAACACAGAAATTGCATCGGAATTAAAAACAAAAGGCACAAAGCCGACTTAAGTACAAAAAGACTGACACTTCTTACTGTCTATGTTTTGAACCATTCCTGTGACACTAGTTATAGATTCCGATGCTTCACTTCAGGATTACTGTTTCCCTCTGACAGTCTTATTGACGATGAAACACAGAAATTTGATCGGAATTAAATACAAAAGGCACAATGCCGACTTAAGTACAAGAAGACTGACTCTTCTTACTGTCTTTGTTTTGAACCATTCCTGTGACACTAGTAATAGTTTCCGATGCTTCACTTCAGAATTACTGTATCCCTCTGACCTTCTTATTGTCGATGAAACACAGAAATTGCATCGGAAGTATATACAAAAAGCAAAATGCCGACTTAAGTACAGGAAGACTGACTCTTCTTACTGTCTATGTTTTGAACCTTTCCTGTGACACTAGTTATTGATTCCGATGCTTCACTTCAGGTTGACTGTATCCCTTTCACCTTCTTATTGACGATGAAACACATAAATTGCATCTTAATTAAATACAAAACCCGCAATGCCGACATAAGTACAAGAAGACTGACTCTTCTTACTGCCTATGTTTTGAACCATTCCTGTGACACTAGTTATAGATTCCAATGCTTCACTTCAGGTTTACTGTATCCCTCTGACCTTCTAATTGACGAGTAAACACAGAAATTGCATCGGAATTAAACACAAAAGGCACAATGCCGACTCAAGTACAGGAAGACTGGCTCTTCATACTGTCTATGTTTTAAACAATTCCTGTGACACTAGTTATAGATTCCGATACTTCACTTCAGGTTAACTGTATCCCTCTGACCTTCTTATTGTCGATGAAACTCAGAAATTGCATCGGAATTATATACAAAAGGCACAATGCCATCTTAAGTACAAGAAGACTGACTCTTCTTTCTGTCTATGTTTTGAGCCTTTCCTGTGACACTAGTTATTGATTCCGATGCTTCATTTCAGGTTGACAGTATCCCTCTGACCTTCTTATTGGCGATGAAATACAGAAATTGCATCGGAATTAAATATAAAAGGCACAATGCCCACTTAAGTACAAAAAGACTGACTCTTCTTACTCTCAATGCTTTGAACCATTCCTGTGACCCTAGTTATAGATTCCGATGCTTCACTTCAGGTTTACTGTATCCCTATGACCTTCTTATTGGCGATGAAACACAGAAATTGCATCGGAATTAAATACAAAAGGCACAATGCCGACTTAAGTACAAGAAAACTGACTCTTCTTACTGTCTATGTTTCGAACGATTCCTGTGACACTAGTTATAGATTCCGATGCTTCACTTCAGGTTTACTGTATCCCTCTGCCCTTCTTATTGACGATGAAACTCATAAATTGCATCGGAATTAAATACAAAAGGCACAATGCCGACTCAAGTACAAGAAGAAAGGCTTTTCTTACTGTCTATGTTTTGAACCATTCCTGTGACACTAGTTATAGATTCCTATGCTTCACTGCAGGTTTACTGTATCCCTCTGACCTTCTTATTGTCGATGAAACACAGAAATTGCATCGAAAGTATACACAAAAGGCAAAATGCCGACTTAAGTACAAGAAGACTGACTGTTTTTACTGTCTATGTTTTGAACCATTCCTGTGGCACTAGTTATGGATCCCGATGCTTCACTTCAGTTTTACTGTATCCCTCTGACCTTCGTATTGACGATGAAACACCGAAACTGCATCGGAATTAAATACAAAAGGCACAATGCCGACTTAAGTACAAGAAGACTGGCTCTTCTTACTGTCTATGTTTTGAAACATTCCTGTGACACTAGTTATAGATTCCTTTGCTTCACTTCAGGTTTACTGTATCCCTCTGACCTTCTTATTGTCGACGAAACACAGAAATTGCATCTGAATTATATCCAAGGGCACAATGCCGACGTAAGTACAAGAAGACTGACTCTTCTTACTGTCTATGATTCGAACCTTTCCTGTGACACTAGTTATTCATTCCGATGCTTCACTTCAGGTTCACTGTACCCCTCTGACCTTCTTATTGACGATGAAACACAGAAATTGCATCTTAATTAAATACAAAAGGCACAATGCCGACTTAAGTGCAAGAAGACTGACTGTTCTTACTGTCTATGTTTTGAACCATTCCTGTGACACTAGTTATAGATTCCGATGTTTCACTTCAGTTTTACTGTATCCCTCTGACCTTCGTATTCACGATGAAACACAGAAACTGCATCGGAATTAAAATACAAAAGGCACAATGCCGACTTAAGTACAAGAAGAGTGACTCTTCTTACTGTCTATGTTTTGAACCATTCCTGTGACACTAGTTATAGATTCCGATTCTTCACTTCAGGTTGACTGTATCCCTCTGACCTTCTTATTGACGAAGAAACACAGATATTGCATCGGAATTAAATACAAAAGGCACTATGCCGACTTAAGTACAAGAAGACTGACCCTTCTTACTGTCTATTTTTATGAACCATTCCTGTGACACTAATTATAGTTTCCGATGCTTCACTTCAGGTTTACTGTATTCCTCTGACCTTCGTATTGACGATGAAACACAGAAATTGCATCGGAATTAAAAACAAAAGGCACAAAGCCGACTTAAGTACAAAAAGACTGACAGTTCTTACTGTCTATGTTTGGAACCATTCCTGTGACACTAGTTATAGATTCCGATGCTTCACTTCAGGATTACTGTTTCCCTCTGACAGTCTTATTGACGATGAAACACAGATATTGGATCGGAATTAAATACAAAAGGCACAATGCCGACTTAAGTACAAGAAGACTGACTCTTCTTACTGTCTTTGTTTTGAACCATTCCTGTGACACTAGTTATAGTTTCCGATGCTCCACTTCAGAATTACTGTATCCCTCTGACCTTCTTATTGTCGATGAAACAAAGAAATTGCATCGGAAGTATATACAAAAAGCAAAATGCCGACTTAAGTACAGGAAGACTGACTCTTCTTACTGTCTATGTTTTGAACCTTTCCTGTGACACTAGTTATTGATTCCGATGCTTCACTTCAGGTTGACTGTATCCCTTTCACCTTCTTATTGACGATGAAATAAATAAATTGCATCTTAATTAAATACAAAACCCGCAATGCCGACATAAGTACAAGAAGACTGACTCTTCTTACTGCCTATGTTTTGAACCATTCCTGTGACACTAGTTATAGATTCCGATGCTTCACTTCAGGTTTACTGTATCCCTCTGACCTTCTAATTGACGAGTAAACACAGAAATTGCATCGGAATTAAACACAAAAGGCACAATGCCGACTCAAGTACAGGAAGACTGGCTCTTCATACTGTCTATGTTTTAAACAATTCCTGTGACACTAGTTATAGATTCCGATACTTCACTTCAGGTTAACTGTATCCCTCTGACCTTCTTATTGTCGATGAAACTCAGAAATTGCCTCGGAATTATATACAAAAGGCACAATGCCATCTTATGTACAAGAAGACTGACTCTTCTTTCTGTCTATGTTTTGAGCCTTTCCTGTGACACTAGTTATTGATTCCGATGCTTCATTTCAGGTTGACAGTATCCCTCTGACCTTCTTATTGACGATGAAACTCATAAATTGCATCGGAATTAAATACAAAAGGCACAATGCCGACTTAAGTACAAGAAGAGTGACTCTTCTTACTGTCTATGTTTTGAACCATTCCTGTGACACTAGTTATAGATTCCGATTCTTCACTTCAGGTTGACTGTATCCCTCTGACCTTCTTATTGACGAAGAAACACAGATATTGCATCGGAATTAAATACAAAAGGCACTATGCCGACTTAAGTACAAGAAGACTGACCCTTCTTACTGTCTATTTTTATGAACCATTCCTGTGACACTAGTTATAGTTTCCGAGGCTTCACTTCAGGTTTACTGTATTCCTCTGACCTTCGTATTGACGATGAAACACAGAAATTGCATCGGAATTAAAAACAAAAGGCACAAAGCCGACTAAAGTACAAAAAGACTGACACTTCTTACTGTCTATGTTTTGAACCATTCATGTGACACTAGTTATAGATTCCGATGCTTCACTTCAGGTTTACTGTATCCCTCTGATCTTCTTATTGACGATGAAACACAGAAATTGCATCGGAATTAAATATAAAAGGCACAATGCTGACTTAAGTACAAAAAGACTGACTCTTCTTAGTCTCTATGTTTTGAACCATTCCTGTGACCCTAGTTATAGATTCAGATGCTTCACTTCAGGTTTACTGTATCCCTCTGAGCTGCTTATTGACGATGAAACACAAAAATTGCATCGGTATTAAATACAAAAGTCACAATGCCGACTTAAACACAAGAAGACTGACTCTTTATACTGTCTATGTTTTGAACCATTCCTGTGACACTAGTTATAGATTCCTTTGCTTCACTTCAGGTTTACTGTATCCCTCTGACCTTCTTATTGTCGATGAAACACAGAAATTGCATCGGAATTATATACAAAAGGCACAATGCCGACTTAAGTACAAGAAGACTGACTCTTCTTACTGTCTATGTTTTGAACCTTTCCTGTGACACTAGTTATTCATTCCGATGCTTCACTTCAGGTTGACTGTATCCCTCTGACCTTCTTACTGACGATGGAACACAGAAATTGCATCTTAATTAAATACAAAAGACACAATGGCGACTTAAGTACAAGAACACTGACTCTTCTTACTGTCTATGTTTTGAACCATTCCTGTGACACTAGTTATAGATTCCGATGCTTCACTTCATTTTTACTGTATCACTCTGCCCTTCTTATTGACGATCAAACACAGAAAATTGATCGGAATTAAATACAAAATTCACAATGCAGACACAAGTACAAGAAGACTGGCTCTTCTTGCTGTCTATGATTTGAACCATTCCTGTGACACTAGTTACAGATTCCGAAGCTTAACTTCAGGTTCACTGTATCCTGCTGACCTTCGTATTGACGATGAAGCACAGAAATTGCATCGGAGTTAAATACAAAAGGCATAATGCCGACTTAAGTACAAGAAGACTTACTCTTCTTACTGTCTATGTTTTGAACCATTCCTGTGACACTAGTCATAGATTCCGATGCTTCACTTCAGTTTTACTGTATCCCTCTGACCTTCTTATTGACGATGAAACTCAAAAACTGCATCGGAATTAAATACAAAAGGCACAATGCCGACTTAAGCACAAGAAGACTGACTCTTCTTACTGTCTATGTTTGAACCAATCCTGTGACACTAGTTATAGATTCCGATGCTTCCCTTCAGGTTTACTGTAGCCCTCTGACCTTCTTATTGACGATCAAACACAGAAATTTCATCGGAATTAATTACAAAAGGCAATATGCCGACTCAAGTACAAGAAGACTGGCTCTTTTTACTGCCTATGTTTTGAACCATTCCTGTGCCACTAGTTATAGATTCCGATGCTTCACTTCAGGTTTACTGTATCCAGCTGACCTTCTTATTGACCATGAAACACAGAAATTGCATCGGAATGAAATACATAAGGCACAATGCCGACTTAAGTACAAAAAGACTGACTCTTCTTACTCTCTATGCTGTGAACCATTCCTGTGACCCTAGTTATAAATTCCGACGCTTCACTTCAGGTTTACCGTATCCCTCTGACCTTCTTGTTGACGATGAAACACAGAAATTGCATCGGAATTAAATACAAAAATCACAATGCCGACTTAAGTACAAGAAAACTGACTCTTCTTACTGTCTATGTTTTGAACCATTCCTGTGACACTAGTTATAGATTCCTATGCTACACTTCAGGTTTACTGTATCCCTCTGACCTTCTTATGGTCGATGAAACACAGAAATTGCATCGGAAGTATATACAAAAGGCAAAATGCCGACTTAAGTACAAGAAGACTGACTCTTCTTACTGTCTATGTTATGAACCTTTCCTGTGACACTAGTTATTGATTCCGATGCTTCACTTCAGGTTGACTCTATCCCTCTGACCTCATTATTGTCGATGAAACACAGATATTGCTTCTTAATTAAATACAAAAGGCACAATGCCGACTTAAGTACAAGAAGACTGACTGTTCTTACTGTCTATGTTTTGAACCATTCCTGTGACACTAGTTATAGATTCCGATGTTTCACTTCAGTTTTACTGTATCCCTCTGACCTTCGTATTCACGATGAAACACAGAAACTGCATCGGAATTAAAATACAAAAGGCACAATGCCGACTTAAGTACAAGAAGAGTGACTCTTCTTATTGTCTATGTTTTGAATCATTCCTGTGACACTAGTTACAGATTCCGATTCTTCACTTCAGGTTGACTGTATCCCTCTGACCTTCTTATTGACGAAGAAACACAGATATTGCATCGGAATTAAATACAAAAGGCACTATGCCGACTTAAGTACAAGAAGACTGACCCTTCTTACTGTCTATTTTTATGAACAATTCCTGTGACACTAATTATAGTTTCCGATGCTTCACTTCAGGTTTACTGTATTCCTCTGACCTTCGTATTGACGATGAAACACAGAAATTGCATCGGAATTAAAAACAAAAGGCACAAAGCCGACTTAAGTACAAAAAGACTGACACTTCTTACTGTCTATGTTTTGAACCATTCCTGTGACACTAGTTATAGATTCCGATGCTTCACTTCAGGATTACTGTTTCCCTCTGACAGTCTTATTGACGATGAAACACAGAAATTTGATCGGAATTAAATACAAAAGGCACAATGCCGACTTAAGTACAAGAAGACTGACTCTTCTTACTGTCTTTGTTTTGAACCATTCCTGTGACACTAGTTATAGTTTCCGATGCTTCACTTCAGAATTACTGTATCCCTCTGACCTTCTTATTGTCGATGAAACACAGAAATTGCATCGGAAGTATATACAAAAAGCAAAATGCCGACTTAAGTACAGGAAGACTGACTCTTCTTACTGTCTATGTTTTGAACCTTTCCTGTGACACTAGTTATTGATTCCGATGCTTCACTTCAGGTTGACTGTATCCCTCTCACCTTCTTATTGACGATGAAACACATAAATTGCATCTTAATTAAATACAAAACCCGCAATGCCGACATAAGTACAAGAAGACTGACTCTTCTTACTGCCTATGTTTTGAACCATTCCTGTGACACTAGTTATGGATTCCGATGCTTCACTTCAGGTTTACTGTATCCCTCTGACCTTCTAATTGACGAGTAAACACAGAAATTGCATCGGAATTAAACACAAAAGGCACAATGCCGACTCAAGTACAGGAAGACTGGCTCTTCATACTGTCTATGTTTTAAACAATTCCTGTGACACTAGTTATAGATTCCGATACTTCACTTCAGGTTAACTGTATCCCTCTGACCTTCTTATTGTCGATGAAACTCAGAAATTGCATCGGAATTATATACAAAAGGCACAATGCCATCTTAAGTACAAGAAGACTGACTCTTCTTTCTGTCTATGTTTTGAGCCTTTCCTGTGACACTAGTTATTGATTCCGATGCTTCATTTCAGGTTGACAGTATCCCTCTGACCTTCTTATTGGCGATGAAATACAGAAATTGCATCGGAATTAAATATAAAAGGCACAATGCCCACTTAAGTACAAAAAGACTGACTCTTCTTACTCTCAATGCTTTGAACCATACCTGTGACCCTAGTTATAGATTCCGATGCTTCACTTCAGGTTTACTGTATCCCTATGACCTTCTTATTGGCGATGAAACACAGAAATTGCATCGGAATTAAATACAAAAGGCACAATGCCGACTTAAGTACAAGAAAACTGACTCTTCTTACTGTCTATGTTTCGAACGATTCCTGTGACACTAGTTATAGATTCCGATGCTTCACTTCAGGTTTACTGTATCCCTCTGCCCTTCTTATTGACGATGAAACTCATAAATTGCATCGGAATTAAATACAAAAGGCACAATGCCGACTCAAGTACAAGAAGACTGGCTTTTCTTACTGTCTATGTTTTGAACCATTCCTGTGACACTAGTTATAGATTCCTATGCTTCACTGCAGGTTTACTGTATCCCTCTGACCTTCTTATTGTCGATGAAACACAGAAATTGCATCGAAAGTATACACAAAAGGCAAAATGCCGACTTAAGTACAAGAAGACTGACTGTTTTTACTGTCTATGTTTTGAACCATTCCTGTGGCACTAGTTATGGATCCCGATCCTTCACTTCAGTTTTACTGTATCCCTCTGACCTTCGTATTGACGATGAAACACCGAAACTGCATCGGAATTAAATACAAAAGGCACAATGCCGACTTAAGTACAAGAAGACTGGCTCTTCTTACTGTCTATGTTTTGAAACATTCCTGTGACACTAGTTATAGATTCCTTTGCTTCACTTCAGGTTTACTGTATCCCTCTGACCTTCTTATTGTCGACGAAACACAGAAATTGCATCTGAATTATATCCAAGGGCACAATGCCGACGTAAGTACAAGAAGACTGACTCTTCTTACTGTCTATGATTCGAACCTTTCCTGTGACACTAGTTATTCATTCCGATGCTTCACTTCAGGTTCACTGTACCCCTCTGACCTTCTTATTGACGATGAAACACAGAAATTGCATCTTAATTAAATACAAAAGACACATTGCCGACTTAAGTACAAGAACACTGACTCTTCTTACCGTATATGTTTTGAACCATTCCTGTGACACTAGTATAGATTCCGATGCTTCACTTCATTTTTACTGTATCCCTCTGCCCTTCTTATTGACGATCAAACACAGAAAATTGATCGGAATTGAATACAAAAGGCCCAAGGCCGACTCAAGTACAAGAAGACTGGCTCTTCTTAATGTCTATGCTTTTGAACCATTCCTGTGACACTAGTTATTGATTCCGATGCTTCACTTCAAGTTCACTGTATCCCTTTCACCTTCTTATTGACGATGAAACACAGAAATTGAACTAAGGCGCAATACCGACTTAAGTACAAGAAGACTGACTCTTCTTACTGCCTATGTTTTGAACCTTTCCTGTGACACTAGTTATAGATTCCGATGCTTCACTTCAGGTTTACCGTACCCAGCTGACCTTCTTATTGACGATGAAACACAGAAATTGCAACTTAATTAAATACGAGAGGCACAATGCCGACTTCAGTACAAGAACACTGACTCTTCTTACTGTCTATGGTTAGAACCATTCCTGTGCCACTAGTTATAGATTCCGATGCTTCACTTCAGGTTTAGTGTATCCCTCTGACCTTCTAATTGACGATGAAACACAGAAATTGCATCGGAATTAAACACAAAAGGCACAATGCCCACTCAAGTACAAGAAGACTGGCTCTTCTTACTGTCTATGTTTTCAACCATTCCTGTGACACTAGTTATAGATCCCGATGCTTCACTTCAGGTTAACTGTATCCCTCTGACCTTCTTATTGACGATGAAACACAGAAATTGCATCTTAATTAAATACAAAAGACACAATGCCGACTTAAGTACAAGAACACTGACTCTTCTTACTGTATATGCTTTGAACCATTCCTGTGACACTAGTTATAGATTCCGATGCTTCACTTCATTTTTACTGTATCCCTCTGCCCTTCTTATTGACGATCAAACACAGAAAATTGATCGGAATTGAATACAAAAGGCACAATGCCGACTCAAGTACAAGAAGACTGGCTCTTCTTAATGTCTATGTTTTGAACCATTCCTGTGACACTAGTTATTGATTCCGATGCTTCACTTCAAGTTGACTGTATCCCTTTCACCTTCTTATGTACGATGAAACACAGAAATTGAATCTTAATTAAATACAAAAGGCGCAATACCGACTTAAGTACAAGAAGACTGACTCTTCTTACTGCCTATGTTTTGAACCATTCCTGTGACACTAGTTATAGATTCCGATGCTTCACTTCAGGTTTACTGTACCCAGCTGACCTTCTTATTTACGATGAAACACAGAAATTGCATCATAACTAAATACGAAAGGCACAATGCCGACTTCAGTACAAGAACACTGACTCTTCTTACTGTCTATGGTTAGAACCATTCCTGTGCCACTAGTTATAGATTCCGATGCTTCACTTCAGGTTTTCTGTATCCCTCTGTCCTTCTAATTGACGATGAAACACAAAAATCGCATCGGAATTAAACACAAAAGGCACAATGCCGACTCAGGTACAAGAAGACTGGCTCTTCTTACTGTCTATGTTTTGAACCATTCCTGTGACACTAGTTATAGATTCCGATGCTTCACTTCAGGTTTTCTGTATCCCTCTGTCCTTCTAATTGACGATGAAACACAAAAATCGCATCGGAATTAAACACAAAAGGCACAATGCCGACTCAGGTACAAGATGACTGACTCTTCTTTCTGTCTATGTTTTGAACCTTTCCTGTGACACTAGTTATTGATTCCGATGCTTCACTTCAGGTTGACAGTATCCCACTGACCTTCTTATTGACGATGAAACACAGAGATTGCATCGGAGTTAAATATAAACGGCACAATGCCGACTTAAGGACAAAAAGACTGACTCTTCTTACTCTCTATGCTGTGAACCATTCCTGTGACCCTAGTTATAAATTCCGATGCTTCACTTCAGGTTTACTGTATCCCTCTGACCTTCTTATTGACGATGAAACACAGAAATTGCATCGGAATTAAATACAAAAATCACAATGCCGACTTAAGTACAAGATAACTGACTCTTCTTACTGTCTAAGTTTTGAACCATTCCTGTGACACTAGTTATAGATTCCTATGCTACACTTCAGGTTTACTGTATCCCTCTGACCTTCTTATGGTCGATGAAACACAGAAATTGCATCGGAAGTATATACAAAAGGCAAAATGCCGACTTAAGTACAAGAAGACTGACTCTTCTTACTGTCTATGTTTTGAGCCTTTCCTGTGACACTAGTTATTGATTCCGATGCTTCACTTCAGGTTGACTGTATCCCTTTCACCTTCTTATTGACGATGAAACACATAAATTGCATCTTAATTAAATACAAATCCCGCAATGCCGACATAAGTACAAGAAGACTGACTCTTCTTACTGCCAATGTTTTGAACCATTCCTGTGACACTAGTTATAGATTCCGATGCTTCACTTCAGGTTTACTGTATCCCTCTGACCTTCTAATTGACGATGAAACACAGAAATCGCATCGGAATTAAACACAAAAGGCACAATGCCGACTCAAGTACAGGAAGACTGGCTCTTCTTACTGTCTATGTTTTAAACAATTCCTGTGACACTAGTTATAGATTCCGATACTTCACTTCAGGTTAACTGTATCCCTCTGACCTTCTTATTGTCGATTAAACACAGAAATTGCATCGGAATTATATACAAAAGGCACAATGCCATCTTAAGTACAACAAGACTGACTCTTCTTTCTGTCTATGTTTTGAGCCTTTCCTGTGACACTAGTTATTGATTACGATGCTTCACATCAGGTTGACAGTATACCTCTGACCTTCTTATTGACGATGAAATACAGAAATTGCATCGGAATTAAATATAAAAGGTACAATGCCGACTTAAGCACAAAAAGACTGACTCTTCTTACTCTCTATGCTTTGAACCATTCCTGTGACCCTAGTTATAGATTCCGATGCTTCACTTCAGGTTTACTGTATCCCTCTGACCTTCTTATTGGCGATGAAACACAGAAATTGCATCGTAATTAAATACAAAAGGCACAATGCCGACTTAAGTACAAGAAGACTGACTCTTCTTACTGTCTATGTTTTGAACCATTCCTGCGACAACAGTTATTGATTCCGATTCTTCACTTCAGGTTTACTGTATCCCTGTGACCTTGTTATTGACGATCAAACACAGAAATTTCATCGGAATTAAATACAAAATGCACAATGCCGACTCAAGAACAAGAAGACTGGCTCTTCTTATTGCCTATGTTTTGAACCATTACTGTGACACTAGTTATAGTTTCCGATGCTTCACTACCGGTTTACTGTACACAGTTGACCTTCTTATTGACGATGAAACACAGATATTGCATCGGCATTTTATACAAAAGGCACAATGCCGACTTAAGTACAAGAAGACTGACTCTTCTCACTGTCTATGCTTTGAACCATTCCTGTGACACTAGTTATAAATTCCGATGCTTCATTTCTGGTTTACTGTATCCCTCTGACCTTCTTATTGACGATGAAACACAGAAATTGCATCTTCATTAAATACAAAAGGCAAAATGCCGACTTCAGTACAAGAACACAGACTCTTCTTACTGTGGGAAGTGGAAATGAGCGTTTGGCGTCATTGGCCGGGAGGCCCCTCGCGGGGCAGGTCCGGCCGCCATATCGCAGGTCTTATTACATTCGGCGCCACATTGGGCGACCTGCACGCCGGATGGGGATGAAATGATGATGAACACAACGCAACACCCAGTCCCTGAGCGGAGAAAATCTCCGACCCAGCCGGGAATCGAACCCGGGCCCAGAGGACGGCAATCTGTCACGCTGACCACTCAGCTACTGGGGCGGACTCTTCTTACTGTCTCTGGTTTGAACTATTCCTCTGACACTAGTTATAGTTTCCGATGCTTCACTTCAGGTTTACTGTATCCCTCTGACCTTCTTATTGACGATCAAACACAGAAATTTCATCGGAATTAAATACAAAAGGCACAATGCCGACTCAAGTACAAGAAGACTGGCTCTTTTTGCTGTCTATGTTTTGAACCAATTCTGTGACACTAGTTATAGATTCCGATGCTTCACTTCAGATTTACTGTATCCCTCTGACCCTCTTATTGTCGATGAATCACAGAAATTGCATCGGAATTAAATACAAAAGGCACAATGCCGACTTAAGTACAAGAAAACCGACTCTTCTTACTGTCTATGATTTGAACCATTCCAGTGACACTAGCTATAGATTCCGATGCTTCACTTCAGGTTTACTGTATCCCCCTGACCTTCTAATTGACGATGAAACTCAGAAATTGCATCGGAATTAAACACAAAAGGCACAATGCCGACTTGAGTACAAGATAACTGACTCTTCTTACTCTCTATGTTTTGAACCATGCCTGTGACACTATTTATAGATTCCGATGCCTCACTCCAGTATTACTGTATCCCTCTGACCTTCTTATTTAAGATGAAACACAGAAACTGCATCGGAAATAAATACAAAAGGCACAATGCCGACATAAGTACAAGAAGACTGACTCATGTTACTGTCTATGTTTTGAACCATTCCTGTGTCACTAGTTATAGATTCCGATGCTTCACTTCAGGTTTACTGTATCCCTCTGTCCTTCTTATTGACGATCAAACACAGAAATTGCATCGGAATTAAACACAAAGGGCACAATGCCGACTTAAGAGCAAGATAACTGTCTCTTCTTACTGTCTATGTTTTGAATCATTCCCGTGACACTAGCTATAGATTCCGATGCTTCACTTCAGAAATACTGTATCCCTCTGTCATTCTTATTGACGATCAAACACTTAAATTTCATCGGAATTAAATACAAAAGGCACAATGCCGACTCAAGCACAAGAAGACTCGCTCTTCTTATTGCCTATGTTTTGAACCATTCCTGGGACACTATTTATAGATTCCGAAGCTTCACTTCAGGTTTACTGAACCCAGCTTACCTTCTTATTGACGATGAAACACAGAAATTGCATCGGCATTATATACAAAAGGCACAATGCCGACTTGAGTACAAGAATACTGACTCTTCCTACTGTCTATGTTTTGAACCATTCCTGTGACACTAGTTAAAGATTCCGATGCCTTACTTCAGGTTTACTGTATCCGTTTAGCCTTCTTATTGACGATGAAACACAGAAATTGCATCTTAATTCAATACAAAAGGCACAATGCAGTCTTAAGTATAAGAAGACTGACCCTTCTTACTGTCTTTGTTTTGAACCATTCCTGTGACACTAGTTACAGATTCCGATGCATCACTTCAGGTTTACTGTATTCCTGTGACCTTCTTATTGACGATGAATCACAGAAATTGCGTTGGAATTAAATACAAAAGGCACAATGCCGACTTAAGTACAAGATAACTGACTCTTCTTACTGTCTATGTTTTGAACCATTCCCGTGACACTAGCTATAGATTCCGATGCTTCACTTCAGGTTTACTGTATCCCTCTGACCTTCTTATTGACGATGAAACACAGAAATCGCATCGGAATTAAACACAAAAGGCACAATGCCGACTTAAGTACAGGAAAACTGACTCTTCTTACTGGTTATGTTTTGAACCATTCCTGTGACACTAGTTATAGATTCCGATGCCTCACTCCAGTATTACTGTATCCCTCTGACCTTCTTATTGACGATGAAACACAGAAACTGCATCGGAATTAAATACAAAAGGCACAATGCCGACACAAGTACAAGAACACTGACTCTTCTTACTATCTATGTTTTGAACCATTCCTGTGACACTAGTTATAGATTCCGACGCTTCACTTCAGGTTTACTGTATCCGTCTTTCCTTCTTATTGACGATCAAACACAGAAATTGCATCGGCATTATATACAAAAGGCACAATGCCGACATAAGTACAAGAAAACTGACTCTTCCTACTGTCTATGTTTTGAACCATTCCTGTGACACTAGTTATAGATTCCGATGCTTAACTTCTGGTTTACTGTATCCCTCTGACCTTCTTATTGACGATGAAACACAGAAATTGCATCTTAATTAAATACAAAAGGCACAATGCCGACTTCAGTACAAGAACACTGACTCTTCTTACTGTCAATGGTTTGAACCATTCCTGTGACACTAGTTATAGATTCCGATGCTTCACTTCAGGTTTACTGTATCCCTCTGACCTTCTTACTGACGATCAAACACAGAAATTTCATCGGTATTAAATACAAAAGGCGCAATGCGCGACTTAAGTACAGAAAAACTGACTCTTCTCACTGCTTTTGTTTTGAACCATTCCTGTGACACTAGTTAAAGATTCCGATGCTTCACTTCAGGTTTACTGTATCCCTGTGACCTTCTTATTGACGATGAATCACAGAAATTGCATCGGAATGAAATACAAAAGTCACAGTGCCGACTTAAGTACAAGAAAACTGACTCTTCTTACTGTCTATGCTTTGAACCATTCCTGTGGCACTAGCTATAGATTCCGATGCTTCACTTCATTTTTACTGTATCCCTCTGACCTTCTTATTGACGATCAAACACAGAAAATTGATCGGAATTAAATACAAAAGGCACAATGCCGACTCAAGTACAAGAAGACTGGCTCTTCTTACTGTCTATGATTTCAACCATTCCTGTGGCACTAGTTATAGATGCCGATGCTTAACTTCAGGTTCACTGTATCTAGCCGACCTTCTTATTGACGATGAAGCAAAGAAATGGCATCGGAATTGAATTCAAAAGGCACAATGCCGACTTAAGTACAAGAAGACTGACTCTTCTTACTGTCTATGTTTTGAACCATTCCTGTGACACTAGATATACATTCCGATCCTTCACTCCAGTTTTACTGTATCCCTCTAGCCTTCTTATTGACGATGAAACACCGTAACTGCATTGGAATTAAATACAAAAGGCACAATGCCGACTTAAGTACAAGAAGACTGACTCTTCTTACTGTCTATGTTTTGAACCATTCCTGCGACAACAGTTATTGATTCCGATTCTTCACTTCAGGTTTACTGTATCCCTGTGACCTTGTTATTGACGATCAAACACAGAAATTTCATCGGAATTAAATACAAAATGCACAATGCCGACTCAAGAACAAGAAGACTGGCTCTTCTTATTGCCTATGTTTTGAACCATTACTGTGACACTAGTTATAGTTTCCGATGCTTCACTTCAGGTTTACTGTACCCAGTTGACCTTCTTATTGACGATGAAACACAGATATTGCATCGGCATTTTATACAAAAGGCACAATGCCGACTTAAGTACAAGAAGACTGACTCTTCTCACTGTCTATGCTTTGAACCATTCCTGTGACACTAGTTATAAATTCCGATGCTTCATTTCTGGTTACTGTATCCCTCCGACCTTCTTATTGACGATGAAATACAGAAATTGCATCTTCATTAAATACAAAAGGCACAATGCCGACTTCAGTACAAGAACACAGACTCTTCTTACTGTGGAAAATGGAAATGAGCGTTTGGCGTCATTGGCCGGGAGGCCCCTCGCGGGGCAGGTCCGGCCGCCATATCGCAGGTCTTATTACATTCGGCGCCACATTGGGCGACCTGCACGCCGGATGGGGATGAAATGATGATGAACACAACGCAACACCCAGTCCCTGAGCGGAGAAAATCTCCGACCCAGCCGGGAATCGAAGCCGGGCCCAGAGGACGGCAATCTGTCACGCTGACCACTCAGCTACTGGGGCGGACTCTTCTTACTGTCTCTGGTTTGAACTATTCCTCTGACACTAGTTATAGTTTCCGATGCTTCACTTCAGGTTTACTGTATCCCTCTGACCTTCTTATTGACGATCAAACACAGAAATTTCATCGGAATTAAATACAAAAGGCACAATGCCGACTCAAGTACAAGAAGACTGGCTCTTTTTGCTGTCTATGTTTTGAACCAATTCTGTGACACTAGTTATAGATTCCGATGCTTCACTTCAGATTTACTGTATCCCTCTGACCTTCTTATTGCCGAAGAAACACAGATATTGCATCGGAATTACATACAAAAGGCACTATGTCGGCTTAAGTACAAGAAGACCGACCCTTCGGACTGTCTATGTTTTGAACCAATCCTGTGACACTAGTTATAGATTCCGATGCTTCACTTCAGGTTTACTGTATCCCTCTGCCCATCGTATTGACGATGAAACACAGAAATTGCATCGGAATTAAATACAAAAACCACAATGCCGACTTAAGTACAAAAAGACTGACTCTTCTTATTATCTATGTTTTGAACCATTCCAGTGACACTAGTTATAGATTCCGATGCCTCACTTCAGGATTACTGTATCCCTCTGACCGTCTTATTGACGATGAAACACAGAAATTGCATCGGAATTAAATGCAAAAGGCACAATGCCGACTTAAGCACATGAAAACTGACTCTTCTTACTGTCCATGTTTTGAGCCATTAATGTGACACTACTTATTGATTCCGATGCTTCACTTCAGGTTTACTGTATCCCTCTGAGCTTCTTATTGACGATGAAACGCTGAAATTGCATCGGAATTATATACAAAAGGCACAATGCCGACATAAGTACAAGAAGACTGTCACTTCTTACTGTCTATGTTTTGAACCATTCCTGTGACACTAGTTATAGATTCCGATGCTTCACTTCAGGGTTACATTATCCCTTTCACCTTCTTATTGACGATGAAACACAGAAATTGCATCTTAATTATATACAAAAGGCACAATGCCGACGTAAGTACAAGAAATCTGACTCTTCTTACTGTCTTTGTTTTGAACGATTCCTGTGACACTAGTTATAGATTCCGATGCTTCACTTCAGGTTTACTGTTTCCCTCAGACTTTCTTATTGACAATGAAACACAGAAATTGCATCGGAATGAAATACAACAGGCACAATGCCGACTCAAGTAAATGAAGACTGTCTCTTCTTACTCTCTATGTTTTGAACCATTCCTGTGACACTAGTTATAGATTCCTATGCTTCACTTCAGGGTTATTATATCCCTTTCAGCTTCTTATTGACGATGAAACACAGAAATTGCATCTTAATTATATACAAAAGGCACAATGCCGACGTAAGTACAAGAAATCTGACTCTTCTTACTGTCTTTGTTTTGAACGATTCCTGTGACACTAGTTATAGATTCCGATGCTTCACTTCAGGTTTACTGTTTCCCTCAGACTTTCTTATTGACAATGAAACACAGAAATTGCATCGGAATGAAATACAACAGGCACAATGCCGACACAAGTAAATGAAGACTGTCTCTTCTTACTCTCTATGTTTTGAACCATTCCAGTGACACTAGTTATAGATTCCGATGCCTCATTTCAGGATTACTGTATCCCTCTGACCGTCTTATTGACGATGAAACACAGAAATTGCATCGGAATTAAATGCAAAAGGCACAATGCCGACTTAAGCACATAAAAACTGACTCTTCTTACTGTCCATGTTTTGAGCCATTAATGTGACACTACTTATTGATTCCGATGCTTCACTTCAGGTTTACTGTATCCCTCTGAGCTTCTTATTGACGATGAAACGCTGAAATTGCATCGGAATTATATACAAAAGGCACAATGCCGACATAAGTACAAGAAGACTGTCACTTCTTACTGTCTATGTTTTGAACCATTCCTGTGACACTAGTTATAGATTCCGATGCTTCACTTCAGGGTTACTGTATCCCTTTCACCTTCTTATTGACGATGAAACACAGAAATTGCATCTTAATTATATACAAAAGGCACAATGCCGACGTAAGTACAAGAAATCTGACTCTTCTTACTGTCTTTGTTTTGAACGATTCCTGTGACACTAGTTATAGATTCCGATGCTTCACTTCAGGTTTACTGTTTCCCTCAGACTTTCTTATTGACAATGAAACACAGAAATTGCATCGGAATGAAATACAACAGGCACAATGCCGACTCAAGTAAATGAAGACTGTCTCTTCTTACTCTCTATGTTTTGAACCATTCCTGTGACACTAGTTATAGATTCCTATGCTTCACTTCAGGGTTACTATATCCCTTTCAGCTTCTTATTGACGATGAAACACAGAAATTGCATCTTATTTATATACAAAAAGCATAATGCCGACTTAAGTACAAGAAATCTGACTCTTCTTACTGTCCTTGTTTTAAACCATTCCTGTGACACTAGTTACAGATTCCGATGCTTCACTTCAGGTTTACTGTATCCCTCTGAGCTTATTATTGACGATGAAACACAGAAATTGCATCTTAATTAAATACAAAAGGCGCAATGCGCGACATCAGTACAAAAAAACTGACTCTACTTACTGTTTATGTTTTGAACCATTCCTGTGACACTAGTTAGAGATTCCGATGCTACACTTCATGTTTACTGTATCCCTGTGACCTTCCAATTGACGATGAATCACTGAAATTGCATCGGAATTAAATATAAAAGGCACAATGCCGAGTGAAGTACAATTAGACTGACACTTTCTATTGTCTACGATTTCAACCATTCCGCTGACACTAGTTATAGATTCCGATGCTTCACTTCAGGTTTACTGTATCTCTCAGACCTTCTTGTTGACGATGAAACACAGAAATTGCATCGGAATTAAATACAAAAGGACAATGCCGACTTCAGTACAAGAAAACTGACTCTTCTTACTGTCTATGTTTTGAACCATTCCTGTGACACTAGCTATAGATTCCGATGCTTCACTTCAGTTTTACTGTATCCCTCTGTCCTTCTTATTGACGATCAAACACAGAAATTTCATCGGAATTAAATACAAAAGGCACAATGCCGACTTAAGTACAAGAAGACTGACTCTTATTGCTGTCTATGTTTTGAACCATTCCTGTGACACTAGTTATAGATTCCGATGCTTCACTTCAGGTTTACTGTATCCCTCTGACCTTCTTATTGACGATCAAACACTGAAATTTCTTCGGAATTAAATACAAAACGCGAAATGCGCGAATTAAATACAAAAAAACTGACTCTTCTTACTGCTTATGTTTTGAACCATTCCTGTGACACTAGTTATAGATTCCGATGCTTCTCTTCAGGTTTACTGTATCCCTGTGACCTTCTTTTTGGCGATGAATCACAGAAATTGCATCGGAATTAAATACAAAAGGCACAATGCCGACTTAAGTAGAAGAAAACTGACTCTTCTTACTGTCTATGTTTTGAACCATTCCTGTGGCACTAGCTATAGATTCCGGTGCTTCACTTCAGGATTACTGTATCCCCCTGACCTTCTTATTGACGATGAAACACAGAAATTGCATCGGAATTAAATACAAAGGGCGTAATGCCGAGTGAAGTACAAGAAGACTGACTCTTTCTATTGTCTACGTTTTGAACCATTCCGGTGACACTAGTTATAGATTCCGATGCTTCACTTCAGGTTTACTGTATCCCTCAGACCTTCTTATTGACGATGAAACACAGAAATTGCATCGGGATTAAATACAAAAGGCACAATGCCGACTCAAGCACATGAAGACTGGCTCTTTTTACTGTCTATGTTTTGAACCATTCCTGTGACACTAGTTATAGATTCCGATGCCTCACTTCAGGTTTACTGTATATCTCTGACCTTCTTATTGACGATGAAACACAGAAATCGCATCGGAATTATATACAAAAGGCACAATGCCGACTTAAGTACAAGAAGACTGACTCATCTTACTGTCTATGCTTAGAACCTTTCCTGTGACACTAGTTATTGATTCCGATGCTTCACTTCAGGTTGACTGTATCCCTCTGACCTTCTTATTGACGATGAAACACAGAAACTGCATCGGAAATTAATACAAAAGGCACAATGCCGACTTAAGTACAAGAAGACTGACTCTTCTTACTGTCTATGTTTTGAACCATTCCTGTGACACTAGTTATAGATTCCGAAGCTTCACTTCAGGTTTACTGTACCCAGCTGACCTTATTGACGATGACACACAGATATTGCATCGGCATTTTATACAAAAGGCACAATGCCGACTTAAGTACAAGAAGACTGACTCTTCCCACTGTATATGCTTTGAACCATTCCTGTGACACTAGTTATAAATTCCGATGCTTCACTTCTGGTTTACTGTATCCCTCTGACCTTCGTATTGACCATGAAACACAGAAATTGCATCGGAATTAAATACAAAAGGCACAATGCCGACTTAAGCACAAGAAACCTGACTCTTCTTACTGTCTATGTTTTGAACCATTAATGTGACACTACTTATTGATTCCGATGCTTCACTTCTCGTTTACTGTATCCCTCTGAGTTTCTTATTGACGATGAAACGCAGAAATTGCATCGGAATTATATACAAAAGGCACAATGCCGACTTAAGTACAAGAAGACTGTCTCTTCTTACTGTCTATGTTTTGAACCATTCCTGTGACACTAGTTATAGATTCCGATGCTTCACTTCAGGGTTACTGTATCCCTTTCACCTTCTTATTGACGATGAAACACAGAAATTGCATCTAAATGAAATACAAAAGGCACAATGCCGACTTAAGTACAAGAAGACTGACTCTTCTTACTGTCTTTGTTTTGAACCATTCCTGTGACACTAGTTATAGATTCCGATGCTTCACTTCAGGCGTACTGTATCGCTCTGACCTTATTATTGACGATGAAACACAGAAATTGAATCTTAATTAAATACAAAATGCACAATGAACGACTTAAGTACAAAAAACTGACTCTTCTTACTGGTTATGTTTTGAACCATTCCTGTGACACTAGTTATAGATTCCGATGCTTCACTTCAGGTTTACTGTATCCCATGGACCTTCTTATTGACGATGAAACACAGAAATTGCATCGGAATTGAATACAAAAGTCACAATGCTTACTTAAGTACAAGAAGACTGACTCTTCTTACTGTCTATGTTTTGAACCATTCCTGTGACACTAGTTATACATTCCGATGCTTCACACCAGTTTTACTGTATCCCTCTGGCCTTCTTATTGGCGATGAAGCACAGAAACTGCATCGGAATTAAATACAAAAGGCACAATGCCGACTTAAGTATAAGAAGACTGACTCTTCTTACTGTCTATGTTTTGAACCATTCCTGTGACACTAGTTATTGATTCCGATGCTTCACTTCAGGTTTACTGTATCCCTCTGTCCTTCTTATTGACGATGAAACACAGAAACTGCATCGGAAATTAATACAAAAGGCACAATGCCGACTTAAGTACAAGAAGACTGACTCTTCTTACTGTCTATGTTTTGAACCATTCCTGTGACACTAGTTATTGATTCCGATGCTTCACTTCAGGTTTACTGTATCCCTCTGTCCTTCTTATAGACGATCAAACACAGAAATTTCATCGGAATTAAATACAAAAGTCACAATGCCGACTCAAGTACAAGAAGACTGGCTCTTCTTATTGCCTATGTTTTGAACCATTCCTGTGACACTAGTTATAGATTCCGAAGCTTCACTTCAGGTTTACTGTACCCAGCTGACCTTATTGACGATGACACACAGATATTGCATCGGCATTTTATACAAAAGGCACAATGCCGACTTAAGTACAAGAAGACTGACTCTTCCCACTGTATATGCTTTGAACCATTCCTGTGACACTAGTTATAAATTCCGATGCTTCACTTCTGGTTTACTGTAACCCTCTGACCTTCGTATTGACCATGAAACACAGAAATTGCATCGGAATTAAATACAAAAGGCACAATGCCGACTTAAGCACAAGAAACCTGACTCTTCTTACTGTCTATGTTTTGAACCATTAATGTGACACTACTTATTGATTCCGATGCTTCACTTCTCGTTTACTGTATCCCTCTGAGTTTCTTATTGACGATGAAACGCAGAAATTGCATCGGAATTATATACAAAAGGCACAATGCCGACTTAAGTACAAGAAGACTGTCTCTTCTTACTGTCTATGTTTTGAACCATTCCTGTGACACTAGTTATAGATTCCGATGCTTCACTTCAGGGTTACTGTATCCCTTTCACCTTCTTATTGACGATGAAACACAGAAATTGCATCTAAATGAAATACAAAAGGCACAATGCCGACTTAAGTACAAGAAGACTGACTCTTCTTACTGTCTTTGTTTTGAACCATTCCTGTGACACTAGTTATAGATTCCGATGCTTCACTTCAGGCGTACTGTATCGCTCTGACCTTATTATTGACGATGAAACACAGAAATTGAATCTTAATTAAATACAAAATGCACAATGAACGACTTAAGTACAAAAAACTGACTCTTCTTACTGGTTATGTTTTGAACCATTCCTGTGACACTAGTTATAGATTCCGATGCTTCACTTCAGGTTTACTGTATCCCATGGACCTTCTTATTGACGATGAAACACAGAAATTGCATCGGAATTGAATACAAAAGTCACAATGCTTACTTAAGTACAAGAAGACTGACTCTTCTTACTGTCTATGTTTTGAACCATTCCTGTGACACTAGTTATACATTCCGATGCTTCACACCAGTTTTACTGTATCCCTCTGGCCTTCTTATTGGCGATGAAGCACAGAAACTGCATCGGAATTAAATACAAAAGGCACAATGCCGACTTAAGTATAAGAAGACTGACTCTTCTTACTGTCTATGTTTTGAACCATTCGTGTGACACTAGTTATTGATTCCGATGCTTCACTTCAGGTTTACTGTATCCCTCTGTCCTTCTTATTGACGATCAAACACAGAAATTTCATCGGAATTAAATACAAAAGGCACAATGCCGACTCAAGAACAAGAAGACTGGCTCTTATTATTGCCTATGTTTTCAACCATTCCTGTGACACTAGTTATAGATTCCGAAGCTTCACTTCAGGTTTACTGCACCCAGCTGACCCTATAGACGATGAAACACAGATATTGCATCGGCATTTTATACAAAAGGCACAATGCCGACTTAAGTACAAGAAGACTGACTCTTCCCACTGTCTATGCTTTGAATCATTCCTGTGACACTAGTTATAAATTCCGATGCTACACTTCTGGTTTACTGTATACCTCTGACCTTCTTATTGACAATGAAACACAGAAATTGCATCGGAATTGAATACAAAAGTCACAATGCTTACTTAAGTACAAGAAGACTGACCCTTCTTACTGTCTATGTTGTGAACCAATCCTGTGACACCAGTTATAGATTCCGATGCTTCACTTCAGGTTTACTGTATCCCTCTGACCTTCGTATTGACGATGAAACATAGAAATTGCATCGGAATTAAATACAAAAAGCACAATGCCGACTTAAGTACAAAAAGACTGACTCTTCTTACTGTCTATGTTTTGAACCATTCCAGTGACACTAGTTATAGATTCCGATGCCTCACTTCAGGATTACTGTATCCCTCTGACCGTCTTATTGACGATGAAACACAGAAATTGCATCGGAATTAAATACAAAAGGCACAATGCCGACTTAAGCACAAGAAAACTGACTCTTCTTACTGTCTATGTTTTGATCCATTAATGTGACACTACTTATTGATTCCGATGCTTCACTTCTCGTTTACTGTCTCCCTCTGAGCTTCTTATTGACGATGACACACAGAAATTGCATCTTAATTAAATACAAAAGGCACAATGCCGACTTAAGTACAAGAGGACTGACTCTTCTTACTGTCTTTGTTTTGAACCATTCCTGTGACACTAGTTATAGATTCCGATGCCTCACTTCAGGTTTACTGTATCCCTGTGACCTTCTTATTGACGATGAATCATAGAAATTGCTTCGGAATTTAATACAAAAGGCACAATGCAGACTTAAGTACAAGAAAACTGACTCTTCTTACTGTCTATGCTTTGAAGTATTCCTGTGACACTAGTTATAGATTCCGATGCTTTACTTCAGGTTTACCGTATCCCCCTGACCCTCTTATTGACGATGAAGCACAAAAATTGCATCGGAATTAAATACAAAAGGCACAATGCCGAGTGAAGTACAAGAAGACTGACTCTTTCTATTGTCTACGTTTTGAACCATTCTGGTGTCACTAGTTAAAGATTCCGATGCTTCACTTCAGGTTTACTGTATCCCTCAGACATTCTTATTGACGATAAAACACAGAAATTGCATCGGAATTAAATTCAACAGGCACAATGCCGACTCAAGTAAAAGAAGACTGTGTCTTCTTACTCTATATGTTTTGAACCATTCCTGCGACACTAGTTATAGTTTCCTATGCTTCACTTCAGGTTTACTGTATCCCTCTGACCATCTTATTGACGATGAAACACAGAAATTGCATCGGAATTTTATACAAAATGCACAATGCCGGCCTAAGTAGAAGAAATCTGACTCTTCTTACTGTCTTTGTTTTGAACCATTCCTGTGAAACTAGTTATAGATTCCGATGCTTCACTTCAGGTTTACTGTATCCCTCTGACCTTATTATTGACGATGAAACACAGAAATTGCATCTTAATTAAATACAAAAGGCGCAATGTGCGACTTAAGTACAAAAAAACTGACTCTTCTTACTGTTTATGTTTTGAACCATTTCTGTGACACTAGTTAGAGATTCCGATGCTTCACTTCAGGTTTACTGTATCCCTGTGACCTTCCTATTGACGATGAATCACAGAAATTGCATCGGAATTAAATACAAAAGGCACAATGACGACTTAAGTAAAAGGAAACTGACTCTTCTTACTGTCTATGTTTTGAACCATTCCTGTGACACTAGCTATAGATTCCGATGCTTCACTTCAGGTTTACTGTATCCCCCTGACCTTCTTATTGACGATGAAAAACAGAAATTGCATCGGAATTAAATACAAAAGGCACAATCCCGACTTAAGTATAAGAGGACTGACTCTTCTTACCGTCTTTGTTTTGAACCATTCCTGTAACACTAGTTATAGATTGCGATGCTTCACTTCAGGCGTACTGTATCGCTCTGACCTTATTATTGACGATGAAACACAGAAATTGAATCTTAATTAAATACAAAATGCACAATGAGCGACTTAAGTACAAAAAAACTGACTCTTCTTACTGGTTATGTTTTGAACCATTCCTGTGACACTAGTTATAGATTCCGATGCTTCACTTCAGGTTTACTGTATCCCTGTGACCTTCTTATTGACGATGAATCATAGAAATTGCATCGGAATTTAATACAAAAGGCACAATGCAGACTTAAGTACTAGAAAACTGACTTTTCTTACTGTCTATGCTTTGAAGCATTCCTGTGACACTAGTTATAGATTCCGATGCTTCACTTCAGGTTTACTGTATCCCCCTGACCCTCTTATTGACGATGAAGCACAAAAATTGCATCGGAATTAAATACAAAAGGCACAATGCCGAGTGAAGTACAAGAAGACTGACTCTTTCAATTGTCTACGTTTTGAACCATTCCGGTGTCACTAGTTAAAGATTCCGATGCTTCACTTCAGGTTTACTGTATCCCTCAGACCTTCTTATTGACGATGAAACACAGAAATTGCATCGGAATGAAATACAACAGGCACAATGCCGACTCAAGTAAAAGAAGACTGTCTCTTCTTACTCTATATGTTTTGAACCATTCCTGCGACACTAGTTATAGTTTCCTATGCTTCACTTCAGGTTTACTGTATCCCTCTGACCATCTTATTGACGATGAAACACAGATATTGCATCGGAATTTTATACAAAAGGCACAATGCCGGCCTAAGTAGAATAAATCTGACTCTTCTTACTGTTTATGTCTTGAACCATTTCTGTGACACTAGTTAGAGATTCCGATGCTTCACTTCAGGTTTACTGTATCCCTCTGACCTTCCTATTGACGATGAATCACAGAAATTGCATCGGAATTAAATACAAAAGGCACAATGCCGACTTAAGTAAAAGAAAACTGACTCTTCTTACTGTCTATGTTTTGAACCATTCCTGTGACACTAGCTATAGATTCCGATGCTTCACTTCAGGTTTACTGTATCCCCCTGACCTTCTTATTGACGATGAAAAACAGTAATTGCATCGGAATTAAATACAAAAGGCACAATGCCGACTGAAGTACAAGAAGACTGACTCTTTCTATTGTCTACGATTTGAACCATTCCGGTGACACTAGTTACAGATTCCGATGCTTCACTTCAGGTTTACTGTATCACTCAGACCTTCTTGTTGACGATGAAACACAAAAATTGCATCGGAACTAAATACAAAAAGCATAATTCCGACTCAAGTACATGAAGACTGGCTCTTCTTACTGTCTATGATTTGAACCATTCCGGTGACACTAGTTATGGATTCCGATGCTTCACTTCAGGTTTACTGTATCCCTCAGACCTTCTTATTGACGATGAAACACAGAAATTGCATCGGGATTAAATACAAAAGGCACAATGCCGACTCAAGTACATGAAGACTGGCTCTTTTTACTGTCTATGTTTTGAACCATTCCGGTGACACTAGTTATAGATTCCGATGCCTCACTTCAGGTTTACTGTATCCCTCTGACCTTCTTATTGTTGATGGAACAGAGAAATCGCATCGGAATTATATACAAAAGGCACAATGCCGACGTAAGTACAAGAAGACTGACTCATCTTACTGTCTATGCTTTGAACCTTTCCTGTGACACTAGTTATTGATTCCGATGCTTCACTTCAGGTTGACTGTAACCCTCTGACCTTCTTATTGACGATAAAACACAGAAATTGCATCTTAATTAAATACAAAAGGCACAATGCCGACTTAAGTGCAAGAAAACTGACTCTTCTTACTGTCTACGTTTTGAACCATTCCTATGACACTAGTTATAGATTCCGATGCTTCACTTCATTTTTACTGTATCCCTCTGACCTTCTTATTGACGATCAAACACAGAAAATTGATCGGAATTAAATACAAAAGGCACAATGCCGACTCAAGTACAAGAAGACTGGCTCTTCTTACTGTCTATGATTTCAACCATTCCTGTGGCACTAGTTATAGATGCCGATGCTTAACTTCAGGTTCACTGTATCCCTTGGACCTTCTTATTGACGATGAAACACAGAAATTGCATCGGAATTGAATACAAAAGGCACAATGCTTACTTAAGTACAAGAAGACTGACTCTTCTTACTGTCTATGTTTTGAACCATTCCTGTGACACTAGTTATACATTCCGATGCTTCACTCCAGTTTTACTGTATCCCTCTGGCCTTCTTATTGACGATGAAACACAGACACTGCATCGGAATTAAATACAAAAGGCACAATGCCGACTTAAGTCCAAGAAGACTGACTCTTCTTACTGTCTATGTTTTGAACCATTCCTGTGACACTAGTTATTGATTCCGATGCTTCACTTCAGGTTTACTGTAACCCTCTGTCCTTCTTATTGACGATCAAACACAGAAATTTCATCGGAATAAAATACAAAAGCCACAATGCCGACTCAAGTACAAGAAGACTGGCTCTTCTTATTGCCTATGTTTTGAACCATTCCTGTGACACTAGTTATAGATTCCGAAGCTTCATTTCAGGTTTACTGTACCCAGCTGACCTTATTGACGACGAAACACAGATATTGCATCGGCATTTTATACAAAAGGCACAATGCCGACTTAAGTACAAGAAGACTGACTCTTCCCACTGTCTATGCTTTGAACCATTCCTGTGACACTAGTTATAAATTCCGATGCTTCACTTCTGGTTTACTGTATACGTCTGACCTTCTTATTGACGATGAAACACAGAAATTGCATGTTAATTAAATACAAAAGGCACAATGCCGACTTCAGTACATGAACACTGACTCTTCTTACTGTCTATGGTTTGAACTATTCCTCTGACACTAGTCATAGTTTCCGATGCTTCACTTCAGGTTTACTGTATCCCTGTGACCTTCTTATTGACGATGAATCATAGAAATTGCATCGGAATTTAATACAAAAGGCACAATGCCGACTTAAGCACAAGAAAACTGACTCTTCTTACTGTCTATGTTTTGAACCATTAATGTGACACTACTTATTGATTCCGATGCTTCACTTCTCGTTTACTGTATCCCTCTGAGCTTCTTATTGACGATGACACACAGAAATTGCATCTTAATTAAATACAAAAGGCACAATGCCTACTTAAGCACAAGAAAACTGACTCTTCTTACTGTCTATGTTTTGAACCATTAATGTGACACTACTTATTGATTCCGATGCTTCACGTCTCGTTTACTGTATCCCTCTGAGCTTCTTATTGACGATGACACACAGAAATTGCATCTTAATTAAATACAAAAGGCACAATGCCGACTTAAGTACAAGAGGACTGACTCTTCTTACTGTCTTTGTTTTGAACCATTCCTGTGACACTAGTTATAGATTGCGATGCTCCACTTCAGGCGTACTGTATCGCTCTGACCTTATTATTGACGATGAAACACAGAAATTGAATCTTAATCAAATACAAAATGCGCAATGAGCGACTTAAGTACAAAAAAACTGACTCTTCTTACTGGTTATGTTTTGAACCATTCCTGTGACACTAGTTATAGATTCCGATGCTTCACTTCAGGTTTACTGTATCCCTGTGACCTTCTTATTGACGATGAATCATAGAAATTGCATCGGAATTTAATACAAAAGGCACAATGCAGACTTAAGTACAAGAAAACTGACTCTTCTTACTGTCTATGCTTTGAAGTATTCCTGTGACACTAGTTATAGATTCCGATGCTTTACTTCAGGTTTACTGTATCCCCCTGACCCTCTTATTGACGATGAAGCACAAAAATTGCATCGGAATTAAATACAAAAGGCACAATGCCGAGTGAAGTACAAGAAGACTGACTCTTTCTATTGTCTACGTTTTGAACCATTCTGGTGTCACTAGTTAAAGATTCCGATGCTTCACTTCAGGTTTACTGTATCCCTCAGACATTCTTATTGACGTTGAAACACAGAAATTGCATCGGAATTAAATACAACAGGCACAATGCCGACTCAAGTAAAAGAAGACTGTCTCTTCTTACTCTATATGTTTTGAACAATTCCTGCGACACTAGTTATAGTTTCCTATGCTTCACTTCAGGTTTACTGTATCCCTCTGACCATCTTATTGACGATGAAACACAGAAATTGCATCGGAATTTTATACAAAAGGCACAATGCCGGCCTAAGTAGAAGAAATCTGACTCTTCTTACTGTCTTTGTTTTGAACCATTCCTGTGAAACTAGTTATAGATTCCGATGCTTCACTTCAGGTTTACTGTATCCCTCTGACCTTATTATTGATGATGAAACACAGAAATTGCATCTTAATTAAATACAAAAGGCGCAATGTGCGACTTAAGTAAAAAAAAACTGACTCTTCTTACTGTTTATGTTTTGAACCATTTCTGTGACACTAGTTAGAGATTCCGATGCTTCACTTCAGGTTTACTGTATCCCTGTGACCTTCCTATTGACGATGAATCACAGAAATTGCATCGGAATTAAATACAAAAGGCACAATGACGACTTAACTAAAAGAAAACTGACTCTTCTTACTGTCTATGATTTGAACCATTCCTGTGACACTAGCTATAGATTCCGATGCTTCACTTCAGGTTTACTGTATCCCCCTGACCTTCTTATTGACGATGAAAAACAGAAATTGCATCGGAATTAAATACAAAAGGCACAATGCCGACTTAAGTACAAGAGGACTGACTCTTCTTACCGTCTTTGTTTTGAACCACTCCTGTGGCACTAGTTACAGATTGCGATGCTTCACTTCAGGCGTACTGTATCGCTCTGACCTTATTATTGACGATGAAACACAGAAATTGAATCTTAATTAAATACAAAATGCACAATGAGCGACTTAAGTACAAAAAAACTGACTCTTCTTACTGGTTATGTTTTGAACCATTCCTGTGACACTAGTTATAGATTCCGATGCTTCACTTCAGGTTTACTGTATCCCTGTGACCTTCTTATTGACGATGAATCATAGAAATTGCATCGGAATTTAATACAAAAGGCACAATGCAGACTTAAGTACTAGAAAACTGACTCTTCTTACTGTCTATGCTTTGAAGCATACCTGTGACACTAGTTATAGATTCCGATGCTTCACTTCAGGTTTACTGTATCCCCCTGACCCTCTTATTGACGATGAAGCACAAAAATTGCATCGGAATTAAATACAAAAGGCACAATGCCGAGTGAAGTACAAGAAGACTGACTCTTTCTATTGTCTACGTTTTGAACCATTCCGGTGTCACTAGTTAAAGATTCCGATGCTTCACTTCAGGTTTACTGTATCCCTCAGACCTTCTTATTGACGATGAAACACAGAAACTTCATCGGAATGAAACACAACAGGCACAATGCCGACTCAAGTAAAAGAAGACTGTCTCTTCTTACTCTATATGTTTTGAACCATTCCTGCGACACTAGTTATAGTTTCCTATGCTTCACTTCAGGTTTACTGTATCCCTCTGACCATCTTATTGACGATGAAACACAGAAATTGCATCGGAATTTTATACAAAAGGCACAATGCCGGCCTAAGTAGAAGAAATCTGACACTTCTTACTGTTTATGTCTTGAACCATTTCTGTGACACTAGTTAGAGATTCCGATGCTTCACTTCAGGTTTACTGTATCCCTCTGGCCTTCCTATTGACGATGAATCACAGAAATTGCATCGGAATTAAATACAAAAGGCACAATGCCGACTTAAGTAAAAGAAAACTGATTCTTCTTACTGTCTATGTTTTGAACCATTCCTGTGACACTAGCTATAGATTCCGATGCTTCACTTCAGGTTTACTGTATCCCCCTGACCTTCTTATTGACGATGAAAAACAGTAATTGCATCGGAATTAAATACAAAAGGCACAATGCCGACTGAAGTACAAGAAGACTGACTCTTTCTATTGTCTACGATTTGAACCATTCCGGTGACACTAGTTACAGATTCCGATGCTTCACTTCAGGTTTACTGTATCACTCAGACCTTCTTGTTGACGATGAAACACAAAAATTGCATCGGAATTAAATACAAAAAGCATAATTCCGACTCAAGTACATGAAGACTGGCTCTTCTTACTGTCTATGATTTGAACCATTCCTGTGACACTAGTTATAGATTCCGATGCTTCACTTCAGGTTTACTGTATCCCTCTGATATTCTTATTGACGACAAAACACAGAAATTGCATCGGAATTAAATACAAAAGGCACAATGCCGAGTGAAGTACACGAAGACTGACTCTTTCTATTTTCTACGTTTTGAACCATTCCGGTGACACTAGTTATAGATTCCGATGCTTCACTTCAGGTTTACTGTATCCCTCAGACCTTCTTATTGACGATGAAACACAGAAATTGCATCTGGATTAAATACAAAAGGCACAATGCCGACTCAAGTACATGAAGACTGGCTCTTTTTACTGTCTATGTTTTGAACCATTCCTGTGACACTAGTTATAGATTCCGATGCCTCACTTCAGGTTTACTGTATCCCTCTGACCTTCTTATTGTTGATGAAACACAGAAATCGCATCGGAATTATATACAAAAGGCACAATGCCGACGTAAGTACAAGAAGACTGACTCTTCTTACTGTCTATGCTTTGAACCTTTCCTGTGACACTAGTTATTGATTCCGATGCTTCACTTCAGGTTGACTGTAACCCTCTGACCTTCTTATTGACGATAAAACACAGAAATTGCATTTTAATTAAATACAAAAGGCACAATGCCGACTTAAGTGCAAGAAAACTGACTCTTCTCACTGTCTACGTTTTGAACCATTCCTATGACACTAGTTATAGATTCCTATGCTTCACTTCATTTTTACTGTATCCCTCTGACCTTCTTATTGACGATCAAACACAGAAAATTGATCGGAATTAAATACAAAAGGCACAATGCCGACTCAAGTACAAGAAGACTGGCTCTTCTTACTGTCTATGATTTCAACCATTCCTGTGGCACTAGTTATAGATGCCGATGCTTAACTTCAGGTTCACTGTATCCCTTGGACCTTCTTATTGACGATGAAACACAGAAATTGCATCGGAATTGAATACAAAAGGCACAATGCTTACTTAAGTACAAGAAGACTGACTCTTCTTACTGTCTATGTTTTGAACCATTCCTGTGACACTAGTTATACATTCCGATGCTTCACTCCAGTTTTACTGTATCCCTCTGGCCTTCTTATTGACGATGAAACACAGAAACTGCATCGGAATTAAATACAAAAGGCACAATGCCGACTTAAGTCCAAGATGGCTGACTCTTCTTACTGTCTATGTTTTGAACCATTCCTGTGACACTAGTTATTGATTCCGATGCTTCACTTCAGGTTTACTGTAACCCTCTGTCCTTCTTATTGACGATCAAACACAGAAACTGCATCGGAATTAAATACAAAAGGCACAATGCCGACTTAAGTCCAAGAAGACTGACTCTTCTTACTGTCTATGTTTTGAACCATTGCAGTGACACTAGTTATAGATTCCGATGCCTCACTTCAGGATTACTGTATCCCTCTGACCGTCTTATTGACGATGAAACACAGAAATTGCATCGGAATTAAATACAAAAGGCACAATGCCGACTTAAGCACAAGCAAACTGACTCTTCTTACTGTCTATGATTTGAATCATTAATGTGACACTACTTATTGATTCCGATGCTTCACTTCTCGTTTACTGTATCCCTCTGAGCTTCTTATTGACGATGACACACAGAAATTGCATCTTAATTAAATACAAAAGGCACAATGCCGAGTGAAGTACAAGAAGACTGACTCTTTCTATTGTCTACGTTTTGAACCATTCCGCTGTCACTAGTTACAGATTCCGATGCTTCACTTCAGGTTTACTGTATCCCTCAGACCTTCTTATTGACGATGAAACACAGAAATTGCATCGGAATGAAATACAACAGGCACAATGCCGACTCAAGTAAAAGAAGACTGTCTCTTCTTACACTATATGTTTTGAACCATTCCTGCGACACTAGTTATGGTTTCCTATGCTTCACTTCAGGTTTACTGTATCCCTCTGACCATCTTATTGACGATGAAACACAGAAATTGCATCGGAATTTTATACAAAAGGCACAATGCCGGCTTAAGGAGAAGAAATCTGACTCTTCTTACTGTTTATGTTTTGAACCATTTCTGTGACACTAGTTAGAGTTTCCGATGCTTCACTTCAGGTTTACTGTATCCCTGTGACCTTCCTATTGACGATGAATCACAGAAATTGCATCGGAATTAAATACAAAAGGCACAATGCTGACTTAAGTACAAGAAAACTGACTCTTCCTACTGTCCATGTTTTTAACCATTCCTGTGACACTAGCTATAGATTCCGATGCTTCACTTCAGGTTTGCTGTATCCCCCTGACCTTCTTATTGACGATGAAAAACAGAAATTGCATCGGAATTAAATACAAAAGGCACAATGCCGAGTGAAGTACAAGAAACTGACACTTTCTATTGTCTAGGATTTGAACCATTCCGGTGACACTAGTTACAGATTCCGATGCCTCACTTCAGGTTTACTGTATCACTCAGACCTTCTTGTTGACGATGAAACACAATAATTGCATCGGAATTAAATACAAAAGGCATAATTCCGACTCAAGTACATGAAGACTGGCTCTTCTTACTGCCTATGATTTGAACCATTCCTGTGACACTAGTTATAGATTCCGATGCTTCACTTCAGGTTTACTGTATCCCTCTGATATTCTTATTGACGACAAAACACAGAAATTGCATCGGAATTATATACAAAAGGCACAATGCCGACTTGTGTACAAGAAGTCAGACTCTTCTTACTGTCTATGCTTTGAACCTTTCCTGTGACACAAGTTATTGATTACGATGCTTCACTTCAGGTTGACTGCATCCCTCTGACCTTCTTATTGACGATGAAACACAGAAATTGCATCTTAATTAAATTCAAAAGGCACAATGCCGACTTAAGTACAAGAAGACTGACTCTTCTTACTGTCTATGCTTTGAACCATTCCTATGACACTAGTTATCGATTCCGATGCTTCACTTCATTATTACTGTATCCCTCTGACCTTCTTATCGACGATCAAACACAGAAAATTGATCGCTATTAAATACAAAAGGCACAATGCCGACTCAAGTACAAGAAGACTAGCTCTTCTTACTGTCTATGATTTGAACCATTCCTGTGGCACTAGTTATAGATTCCGATGCTTCACCTCAGGATTACTGTATCCCATGAGCCTCTTGTTGACGATGAAACGCAGAAATTGCATCGGAATTATATACAAAAGGCACAATGCCGAATTAAGTACAAGAAGACTGTCTCTTCTTACTGTCTATGTTTTGAACCATTGCTGTGACACTAGTTATAGATTCCGATGCTTCACTTCAGGTGTACTGTATCCCTCTGAACTTATTATTGACGATGAAACACAGAAATTGCATCTTAATTAAATACAAAAGGCATAATGCCGACTTCAGTACAAGAACACTGACTCCTCTTAGTGTCAATGGTTTGAACCATTCCTGTGACACTAGTTATAGAATCCGATGCTTCACTTCAGGTTTACTGTATCCCTCTGACCTTCATATTGACGATCAAACACAGAAATTTCTTCGGAATTAAATACAAAACGCGAAATGCGCGAATTAAGTACAAAAAAACTGACTCTTCTTACTGCTTATGTTTTGAACCATTCCTGTGACACTAGTTATAGTTTCCGATGCTTCACTTCAGGTTTACTGTATCCCTGTGACCTTCTTATTGACGATGTATCACAGATATTGCATCGGAATTAAATACAAAAGGCACAATGCCGACTTAAGTACAAGAAAACTGACTCTTCTTACTGTCTATGTTCTGAACCATTCCTGTGACACTAGTTATAGATTCCGATGCTTCACTTCAGGTTTACTGTATCCCCCTGACCTTCTTATTGACGATGAAGCACAAAAATTGCATCGGAATTAAATACAAAAGGCACAATGCCGAGTGAAGTACAAGAAGGCTGACTCTTTCTATTGTCTACGTTTTGAACCATTCCGGTGTCACTAGTTATAGATTCCGATGCTTCACTTCAGGTTTACTGTATCCCGCAGACATTCTTATTGACGATGAAACACAGAAATTGCATCGGAATGAAATACAACAGGCACAATGCCGACTCAAGTACAAGAAGACTGACTCTTCTTACTGTCTATGCTTTGAACCTTTCCTTTGACACTAGTTATTGATTCCGATGCTTCACTTCAGGTTGACTGTATCCCTCTGACCTTCTTGTTGACGATAAAACACAGAAATTGCATCCTAATTAAATACAAAAGGCACAATGCAGATTTAAGTGCAAGAAAACTGACTCTTCTTACTGTCTATGACTTGAACCTTTCCTATGACACTAGTTATAGATTTCGATGCTTCACTTCATTTTTACTGTATCCCTCTGACCTTCTTATTGACGATCAAACACAGAAAATTGATCGGAATTAAATACAAAAGGCACAATACCGACTCAAGTACAAGAAGACTGGCTCTTCTTACTGTTTATGATTTCAACCATTCCTGTGGCACTAGTTATAGATGCCGATGCTTAACTTCAGGGTCACTGTATCCCATGGACCTTCTTATTGACGATGAAACACAGAAATTGCATCGGAATTGAATACAAAAGGCACAATGCTTACTTAAGTACAAGAAGACTGACTCTTCTTACTGTCTATGTATTGAACCATTCCTGTGACACTAGTTATACATTCTGATGCTTCACACCAGTTTTACTGTATCCCTCTCGCCTTCTTATTGACGATGAAATACAGAAACTGCATCGGAATTAAATACAAAAGGCACAATGCCGACTTAAGTACAAGAAGACTGACTCTTCTTACTGTCTATGTTTTGAACCATTCCTGTGACACTAGTTATTGATTCCGATGCTTCACTTCAGGTTTACTGTATCCCTCTGTCCTTCATATTGACGATCAAACACAGAAATTTCATCGGAATTAAATACAAAATGCACAATGCCGACTCAAGTACAAGAAGACTGGCTCTTCTTATTGCCTATGTTTTGAACCATTCCTGTGACACTAGTTATAGATTCCGAAGCTTCACTTCAGGTTTACTGTACCCAGCTGACGTTATTGACGATGAAACACAGATATTGCATCGGCATTTTATACAAAAGGCACAATGCCGATTTAAGTACAAGAAGACTGACTCTTCCCACTGTCTATGCTTTGAAACATTCCTGTGACACTAGTTATAAATTCCGATGCTTCACTTCTGGTTTACTGTATACCTCTGACCTTCTTATTGACGATGAAACACAGAAATTGCATCTTAATTAAATACAAAAGGCACAATGCCGACTTCAGTACAAGAACACTGACTCTTCTTACTGTCTATGGTTTGAACTATTGCTCTGACATTAGTTATAGTTTGCGATGCTTCACTTCTGGTTTACTGTATCCCTCTGACCTTCTTATTGACGATCAAACACAGAAATTTCATCGGAATTAAATACAAAAGGCACAATGCCGACTCAAGTACAAGAAGACTGGCTCTTCTTGCTGTTAATGTTTTGAACCATTTCTGTGACACTAGTTATAGATTCCGATGCTTCACTTCAGATTTACTGTATCCCTCTGACCTTCTTATTGACGAAGAAACACAGGTATTGCATCGGAATTAAATGCAAAAGGCACTATGCCGACATAAGTACAAGAAGACTGATCCTTCTTACTGTCTATGTTCTGAACCAATCCTGTGACACTAGTTATAGATTCCGATGCTTCACTTCAGGTTTACTGTATCCCTCTGACCTTCGTATTGACCATGAAACACAGAAATTGCATCGGAATTAAATACAAAAAGCACAATGCCGACTTAAGTACAAAAAGACTAACTCTTCTTACTGTCTATGTTTTGAACCATTCCAGTGACACTAGTTATAGATTCCGATGCCTCACTTCAGGATTACTGTATCCCTCTGACCGTCTTATTGACGATGAAACACAGAAATTGCATCGGAATTAAATATAAAAGGCACAATGCCGACTTAAGCACAAGCAAACTGACTCTTCTTACTGTCTATGTTTTGAATCATTAATGTGACACTACTCATTGATTCCGATGCTTCACTTCAGGTTTACTGTATCCCTCTGATATTCTTATTGACGACAAAACCCAGAAATTGCATCGGAATTATATACAAAGGGCACAATGCCGACTTGTGTACAGGAAGTCAGACTCTTCTTACTGTCTATGCTTTGAACCTTTCCTGTGACACAAGTTATTGATTCCGATGCTTCACTTCAGGTTGTCTGCATCCCTCTGACCTTCTTATTGACGATGAAACACAGAAATTGCATCTTAATTAAATACAAAAGGCAAAATGCCGACTTAAGTACAAGAAGACTGACTCTTCTTACTGTCTATGCTTTGACCATTCCTATGACACTAGTTATCGATTCCGATGCTTCACTTCATTATTACTGTATCCCTCTGACCTTCTTATCGACGATCAAACACAGAAAATTGATCGCTATTAAATACAAAAGGCACAATGCCGACTCAAGTACAAGAAGACTAGCTCTTCTTACTGTCTATGATTTGAACCATTCCTGTGACACTAGTTATAGATTCCGATGCTTCACCTCAGGATTACTGTATCCCATGAGCTTCTTGTTGACGATGAAACGCAGAAATTGCATCGGAATTATATACAAAAGGCACAATGCCGAGTAAAGTACAAGAAGACTGACTCTTTCTAATTTCTACGTTTTGAACCATTCCGGTGACACTAGTTATAGATTCCGATGCTTCACTTCAGGTTTACTGTACCCCTCAGACCTTCTTATTGACGATGAAACACAGAAATTGCATCGGGATTAAATACACAAGGCACAATGCCGACTCAAGTACATGAAGACTGGCTCTTTTTACTGTCTATGTTTTGAACCATTCCTGTGACACTAGTTATAGATTCCGATGCCTCACTTCAGGTTTACTGTATCCCTCTGACCTTCTTATTGACGATGAAACACAGAAATCGCATCGGAATTATATACAAAAGGCACAATGCCGACTTAAGTACAAGAAGACTGACTCTTCTTACTGTCTATGCTTTGAACCTTTCCTGTGACACGAGTTATTGATTCCGATGCTTCACTTCAGGTTGACTGTATCCCTCTGACCTTCTTATTGACGATAAAACACAGAAATTGCTTCTTAATTAAATACAAAAGGCACAATGCCGACTTAAGTGCAAGAAAACTGACTCTTCTTACTGTCTATGTTTTGAACCATTCCTATGACACTAGTTATAGATTCCGAAGCTTCACTTCATTTTTACTGTATCCCTCTGCCCTTCTTATTGACGATGAAACACTGAAATTGCATCGGAATTGAATACAAAGGCACAATGCTTACTTAAGTACAAGAAGACTGACTCTTCTTACTGTCTATGTTTTGAACCATTCCTGTGACACTAGTTATACATTCCGATGCTTCACTCCAGTTTTACTGTATCCCTCTGGCCTTCTTATTGACGATGAAACACAGAAACTGCATCGGAATTAAATACAAAAGCCACAATGCCGACTTAAGTACAAGAAGACTGACTCTCCTTACTGTCTATGTTTTGAACCATTCCTGTGACACTAGTTATTGATTCCGATGATTCACTTCAGGTTTACTGTATCCCTCTGTCCTTCTTATTGACGATCAAACACAGAAATTTCATCGGAATTAAATACAAAAGGCACAATGCCGACTCAAGTACAAGAAGACTGGCTCTTCTTATTGCCTATAATTTGAACCATTCCTGTGACACTAGTTATAGATTCCGAAGCTTCACTTCAGGTTTACTGTACCCAGCTGACCTTATTGACGATGAAACACAGATATTGCATCGGCATTTTATACAAAAGGCACAATGCCGACTTAAGTACAAGAAGACTGACTCTTCCCACTGTCTATGCTTTGAACCATTCCTGTGACACTAGTTATAAATTCCGATGCTTCACTTCTGGTTTACTGTATACCTCTGACCTTCTTATTGACGATGAAACACAGAAATTGCATCTTAATTAAATACAAAAGGCACAATGCCGGCTTCAGTACAAGAACACTGACTCTTCTTACTGTCTATGGTTTGAACTATTCCTCTGACACTAGTTGTAGTTTCCGATGCTTCACTTCAGGTTTACTGTATCCCTCTGACCTTCTTATTGACGATCAAACACAGAAATTTCATCGGAATTAAATACAAAAGGCACATTGCCGACTCAAGTCCAAATGACTGGCTCTTCTTGCTGTTAATGTTTTGAACCATTTCTGTGACACTAGTTATAGATTCCGATGCTTCACTTCGGATTTACTGTATCCCTCTGACCTTCTTATTGACGAAGAAACACAGATATTGCATCGCAATTAAATACAAAAGGCACTATGCCGACTTAAGTACAAGAAGACTGACCCTTCTTACTGTCTATGTTTTGAACCAATCCTGTGACACTAGTTATACACTCCTGGAAATTGAAATAAGAACACTGTGAATTCATTGTCCCAGGAAGGGGAAACTTTATTGACACATTCCTGGGGCCAGATACATCACATGATCTCACTGACAGAACCACAGGCACATAGACACAGGCAACAGAGCATGCAAAATGTCGGCACTAGTACAGTGTATATCCACCTTTCGCAGCAATGCAGGCTGCTGTTCTCCCATGGAGACGATCGTAGAGATGCTGGATGTAGTCCTGTTGAACGGCTTGCCATGCCATTTCCACCTGGCGCCTCAGTTGGACCAGCGTTCGTGCTGCACGTGCAGACCGCGTGAGACGACGCTTCATCCAGTCCTAAACATGCTCAATGGGGGACAGATCCGGAGATCTTGCTGGCCAGGGTAGTTGACTTACACCTTCTAGAGCACGTTGGGTGGCACGGGATACATGCGGACGAGCATTGTCCTGTTGGAACAGCAAGTTCCCTTGCCGGTCTAGGAATGGTAGAACGATGGGTTCGATGACGGTTTGGATGTACCGTGCACTATTCAGTGTCCCCTCGACGATCACCAGGGGTGTACGGCCAGTGTAGGAGATCGCTCCCTACACCATGATGCCGGGTGTTGGCCCTGTGTGCCTCGGTCGTATGTAGTCCTGATTGTGGCGCTCACCTGCACGGCGCCAAACACGCATACGACCATCTTTGGCACCAAGGCAGAAGCGACTCTCATCGCTGAAGACGACACGTCTCCATTCGTCCCTCCATTCACGCCTGTCGCGACACCACTGGAGGCGGGCTGCACGATGTTGGGGCGTGAGCGGAAGACGGCCTAACGGTGTGCGGGACCGTAGCCCAGCTTCATGGAGACGGTCGCGAATGGTCCTCGCCGATACCCCAGGAGCAACAGTGTCCCTAATTTACTGGGAAGTGGCGGTGCGGTCCCCTACGGCACTGCGTAGGATCCTACGGTCTTGGCGTGCATCCGTGCGTCGCTGCGGTCCGGTCCCAGGTCGACGGGCACGTGCACCTTCCGCCGACCACTGGCGACAACATCGATGTACTGTGGAGACCTCACGCCCCACGTGTTGAGCAATTCGGCGGTACGTCCACCCGGCCTCCCGCATGCCCAGTATACGCCCTCGCTCAAAGTTCGTCAACTGCACATACGGTTCACGTCCACGCTGTCGCGGCATGCTACCAGTGTTAAAGACTGCGATGGAGCTCCGTATGCCACGGCAAACTGGCTGACACTGACGGCGGCGGTGCACAAATGCTGGGCAGCTAGCGCAATTCGACGGCCAACACCGCGGTTCCTGGTGTGTCTGCTGTGCCGTGCGTGTGATCATTGCTTGTACAGCCCTCTCGCAGTGTCCGGAGCAAGTATGGTGGGTCTGACACACCGGTATCAATGTGTTCTTTTTTCCATTTCCAGGAGTGTAGATTCCGATGCTTCACTTCAGGTTTACAGTATATCTCTGACCTTCGTATTGACCATGAAACACAGAAATTGCATCGGAATTAAATACAAAAAGCACAATGCCGACTTAAGTACAAAAAGACTGACTCTTCTTACTGTCTATGTTTTGAACCATTCCAGTGACACTAGTTATAGATTCCGATGCCACACTTCATGATTACTGTATCCCTCTGACCGTCTTATTGACGATGAAACACAGAAATTGCATCGGAATTACATACAAAAGGCACAATGCCGACTTAAGCACAAGAAAACTGACTCTTCTTACTGTCTACGTTTTGAACCATTAATGTGGCACTACTTATTGATTCCGATGCTTCACTTCTCCTTTACTGTATCCCTCTGAGTTTCTTATTGACGATGAAACGCAGAAATTGCATCGGAATTATATACAAAAGGCACAATGCCGACTTAAGTACAAGAAGACTGTCTCTTCTTACTGTCTATGTTTTGAACCATTCCTGTGACACTAGTTATAGATTCCGATGCTTCACTTCAGGGTTACTGTATCCCTTTCACCTTCTTATTGACGAAGAAACACAGAAATTGCATCTTAATTAAATACAAAATGCACAATGAGCGACTTAAGTACAAAAAAACTGACTCTTCTTACTGGTTATGTTTTGAACCATTCCTGTGACACTAGTTATAGATTCCGATGCTTCACTTCAGGGTTACTGTATCCCTTTCACCTTCTTATTGACGAAGAAACACAGAAATTGCATCTTAATTAAATACAAAATGCACAATGAGCGACTTAAGTACGAAAAAACTGACTCTTCTTACTGTCTTTGTTTTGAACCATTCCTGTGCCACTAGTTACAGATTCCGATGCTTCACTTCAGGCGTACTGTATCGCTCTGACCTTATTATTGACGATTAAACACAGAAATTGAATCTTAATTAAATACAAAATGCACAATGAGCGACTTAAGTACAAAAAAACTGACTCTTCTTACTGGTTATGTTTTGAACCATTCCTGTGACACTAGTTATAGATTCCGATGCTTCACTTCAGGTTTACTGTATCCCTGTGACCTTCTTATTGACGATGAATCATAGAAATTGCATCGGAATTTAATACAAAAGGCACAATGCAGACTTAAGTACAAGAAAACTGACTCTTCTTACTGTCTATGTTTTGAACCATTCCTGTGACACTAGTTATAGATTCCGATGCTTCAATTCAGGTTTACTGTATCCCCCTGACCTTCTTATTGACGATGAAGCACAAAAATTGCATCGGAATTAAATACAAAAGGCACAATGCCGAGTGAAGTACAAGAAGAGTGACTCTTTCTATTGTCTACGTTTTGAACCATTCCGGTGTCACTAGTTATAGATTCCGATGCTTCACTTCAGGTTTACTGTATCCCTCTGACCTTCTTATTGACGATCATACACAGAAAATTGATCGGAATTAAATACAAAAGGCACAATGCCGACTAAAGTACAAGAAGACTATCTCTTCTTACTGTCTATGATTTCAACCATTCCTGTGGCACTAGTTATAGATGCCGATGCTTAACTTCAGGTTCACTGTATCCCTTGGACCTTCTTATTGACGATGAAACACAGAAATTGCATCGGAATTGAATACATAAGGCACAATGCTTACTTTAGTACAAGAAGGCTGACTCTTCTTACTGTCTATGTTTTGAACCATTCCTGTGACACTAGTTATACATTCCGATGCTTCACACCAGTTTTACTGTATCCCTCTGGCCTTCTTATTGACGATGAAACACAGAAACTGCATCGGAATTAAATACAAAAGGCACAATGCCGACTTAAGTACAAGAAGACTGACTCTTCTTACTGTCTATGTTTTGAACCATTCCAGTGAAACTATTTATAGATTCCAATGCTTCACTTCAGGTTTACTGTATCTCTCTGTCCTTCTTATTGAAGATCAAACACAGAAATTTCATCGGAATTAAGTACAAAAGGCACAATGCCGAATTAAGTACAAGAAGACTGGCTCTTCTTATTGCCTATGTTTTGAACCATTCCTGTGACACTAGTTATAGATTCCGAAGCTTCACTTCAGGTTTACTGTACCCAGCTGACCTTATTGACGATGAAACACAGATATTGCATCGGCATTTTATACAAAAGGCACAATGCCGACTTAAGTACAAGAAGACTGACTCTTCTTACTGTCTATGGTTTGAACTATTCCTCTGACACTAGTTATTGTTTCCGATGCTTCACTTCAGGTTTACTGTATCCCTCTGACCTTCTTATTGACGATCAAACACAGAAATTTCATCGGAATTAAATACAAAATGCACAATGCCGACTCAAGTACAAGAAGACTGGCTGCTCTTGCTGTTAATGTTTTGAACCATTTCTGTGACACTAGTTATAGATTCCAATGCTTCACTTCAGGTTTACTGTATCCCTCTGACCTTCGTATTGTCGATGAAACACAGAAATTGCATCGGAATTTTATACAAAAGGCACAATGCCGACTCAAGTACATGAAAACTGGCTCTTCTTACTGTCTATGTTTTGAACCATTCCTGTGACAGTAGTTATAGATTCCGATGCTTCACTTCAGGTTTACTGTATCCCTCTGATATTCTTATTGACGACGAAACACAGAAATTGCATCGGAATTATATACAAAAGGCACAATGCCGACTTAAGTACAAGAAGTCAGACTCTTCTTACTGTCTATGCTTTGAACCTTTCCTGTGACACAAGTTATTGATTCCGATGCTTCACTTCAGGTTGACTGTATCCCTCTGACCTTCTTATTGACGATGAAACACAGAAATTGCATCTTAATTAAATACAAAAGGCATAATGCCGACTTAAGTGCAAGAGGACTGACTCTTCTTACTGTCTATGCTTTGAACCATTCCTATGACACTAGTTATCGATTCCGATGCTTCACTTCAGATTTACTGTATCCCCCTGACCGTCGTATTGACGATTAACACAGAAACTGCATCGGGATAAATACAAAAGGCACATTGCCGACTTAAGTACAAGAAGACTGACTCTTCTTCGTGTCTATGCTTTGAACCATTCCTGTGACAGTAGTTATGGATTCTGATGCTTCACTCCAGGTTTACTGTATCCCTTGGACCTTCTTATTTACGATGAAACACAGAAATAGCATCGGAATTAAAACAAAAGGTACAATGCCGACTTAAGTACAAGATGACTGACTCTTCTTACTGACTATGATTTGAACCATTCCTGTGACACTAGTTATAGATTCCGATGCTTCACTTCAGGTTTACTGTATCCCTTGGACCTTCTTATTGACGATGAAACACAGAAATTGTATCGGAATCAAATACAAAAGGCACAATGCCGACTTAAGTACAAGAAGACTGACTCTTCCTACTGTCTATGTATTCAACCATTCCTGTGACACTAGTTCCGATGCTTCACTCCAGGTTTACTGTATCCCTTGGACCTTCTTATTGACAATGAAACACAGACATTGCATCGGAATTAAATACAAAACTCACAATGCCGACTTAAGTACAAGAAGACTGACTCTTCCTACTGTCTATGTTTTGAACCATTCCTGTTACACTAGTTATAGATTCCGATGCTTCACTCCAGGTTTACTGTATCCCTTGGACCTTCTTATTGACGATGAAACACTGAAATTGCATCGGAATTAAATACAAAAGGCGCAATGCCGACTTATGTACAAGAAGACTGACTCTTCTTACTGACTATGATGGGAACCATTCCTGTGAAACTAGTTATAGATTCCGACGCTTCACTACAGGTTTACTGTATCCCTTGGACCTTCTTATTGACGATGAAACACAGAAATTGCATCGGAATTAAATACAAAAAGCACAATGCCGACTTAAGTACAAGAAGACTGACTCTTCTTACTGTCTATGTTTGAACCATTCCTATGACACATAGTTATAGATTCCGATGCTTCACATCAGGTTTACTGTATCCCTCAGACCTTCATATTGACGATGAAACACAGAAGTTGCATCGGAATAAAATACAAACGGCACAATGCAGACTTATGTACAAGAAGACTGACTCTTCCTACTGCCTATGTTTTGAACCATTCCTGTGACACTAGTTATAGATTCCGATGCTTCACTCCCGGTTTACTGTATCCCTTGGACCTTCTTATTGACGATGAAACACAGAAATTGCATCGGAATTAAATACAAAAAGCACAATGCCGACTTAAGATCTAGAAGACGGGCTCTTCTTACCGTCTATGTTTTGTACCTTTCCTGTGAGACCAGTTTTAGATTACGATGCTTCACTTCAGGTTTACTGTACCCATTGGGCCTTCTTATTGACGATGAAACACAGAAATTGCATCGGAATTAAATACAAAAGGCACAATGCCGACTTAAGTACAAGAAAACTGACTCTTCCTACTGTCTATGTTTTTAACCATTCCTGTGAAACTAGCTATAGATTCCGATGCTTCACTTCAGGTTTGCTGTATCCCCCTGACCTTCTTATTAACGATGAAAAACAGAAATTGCATCGGAATTAAATACAAAAGGCACAATGTCGAGTGAAGTACAAGAAACTGACACTTTCTATTGTCTACGATTTGAACCATTCCGGTGACACTAGTTACAGTTTCCGATGCTTCACTTCAGGTTTACTGTATCACTCAGACCTTCTTAATGACGATGAAACACAAAAATTGCATCGGAATTAAATACAAAAGGCATAATTCCGACTCAAGTACATGAAGACTGGCTCTTCTTACTGCCTATGATTTGAACCATTCCTGTGACACTAGTTATAGATTCCGATGCTTCACTTCAGGTTTACTGTATCCCTCTGATATTCTTATTGACGACAAAACACAGAAATTGCATCGGAATTATATACAAAAGGCACAATGCCGACTTGAGTACAAGAAGTCAGACTCTTCTTACTGTCTATGCTTTGAACCTTTCCTGTGACACAAGTTATTGATTCCGATGCTTCACTTCAGGTTGACTGCATCCCTCTGACCTTCTTATTGACGATGAAACACAGAAATTGCATCTTAATTAAATACAAAAGGCACAATGCCGACTTAAGTACAAGAAGACTGACTCTTCTTACTGTCTATGCTTTGAACCATTCCTATGACACTAGTTATCGATTCCGATGCTTCACTTCATTATTACTGTGTCCCTCTGACCTTCTTATCGACGATCAAAGACAGAAATTTGATCGCTATTAAATACAAAAGGCACAATGCCGACTCAAGTACAAGAAGACTAGCTCTTCTTACTGTCTATGATTTGAACCATTCCTGTGACACTAGTTATAGATTCCGATGCTTCACCTCAGGATTACTGTATAACATGAGCTTCTTGTTGACGATGAAACGCAGAAATTGCATCGGAATTATATACAAAAGGCACAATGCCGACTTAAGTACAAGAAGACTGACTCTTCTTACTGTCTATGTTTTGAACCATTGCTGTGACACTAGTTATAGATTCCGATGCTTCACTTCAGGTGTACTGTATCCCTCTGAACTTAATATTGACGATGAAACACAGAAATTGCATCTCAATTAAATACAAAAGGCACAATGCCGACTTCAGTACAAGAACACTGACTCCTCTTAGTGTCAATGGTTTGAACCATTCCTGTGACACTAGTTATAGAATCCGATGCTTCACTTCAGGTATACTGTATCCCTCTGACCTTCTTATTGACGATCAAACACAGAAATTTCTTCGGAATGAAATACAAAACGCGAAATGCGCGAATTAAGTACAAAAAAACTGACTCTTCTTACTGCTTATGTTTTGAACCATTCCTGTGACACTAGTTATAGATTCTGATGCTTCACTTCAGGTTTACTGTATCCCTGTGACCTTCTTATTGACGATGTATCACAGATATTGCATCGGAATTAAATACAAAAGGCACAATGCCGACTTAAGTACAAGAAAACTGAGTCTTCTTACTGTCTATGTATGAACCTTTCCTGTGGCGCTAGCTATAGATTCCGGTGCTTCACTTCAGGTTTACTGTATCCCCCTGACCTTCTTATTGACGATGAAACACAGAAATTGCATCGTAATTAAATACAAAAGGCACAATGCCGAGTAAAGTACAAGAAGACTGACTCTTTCTATTGTCTGCGTTTTGAACCATTCCGGTGACACTAGTTATAGATTCCGATGCTTCACTTCAGGTTTACTGTATCCCTCAGACCTTCTTATTGACGATGAAACACAGAAATTGCATCGGGATTAAATACACAAGGCACAATGCCGACTCAAGTACATGAAGACTGGCTCTTTTTACTGTCTATGTTTTGAACCATTCCTGTGACACTAGTTATAGATTCCGATGCCTCACTTCAGGTTTACTGTATCCCTCTGACCTTCTTATTGACGATGAAACACAGAAATCGCATCGGAATTATATACAAAAGGCACAATGCCGACTTAAATACAAGAAGACTGACTCTTCTTACTGTCTATGCTTTGAACCTTTCCTGTGACACTAGTTATTGATTCCGATGCTTCACTTCAGGTTGACTGTATCCCTCTGACCTTCTTATTGACGATAAAACACAGAAATTGCTTCTTAATTAAATACAAAAGGCATAATGCCGACTTAAGTGCAAGAAAACTGACTCTTCTTACTGTCTATGTTTTGAACCATTCCTATGACACTAGTTATAGAATCCGATGCTTCACTTCATTTTTACTGTATCCCTCTGCCCTTCATATTGACGATGAAACACAGAAATTGCATCGGAATTGAATACAAAAGGCACAATGCTTACTTAAGTACAAGAAGACTGACTCTTCTTACTGTCTATGTTTTGAACCATTCCTGTGACACTAGTTATACATTCCGATGCTTCACTCCAGTTTTACTGTGTCCCTCTGTCCTTCTTATTGACGATCAAACACAGAAATTGCATCGGAATTAAATACAAAAGGCACAATGCCGACTTAAGTACAAGAAGACTGACTCTTCTTACTGACTATGATTTGAACCATTCCTGTGACACTAGTTATAGATTCCGATGATTCACTTCAGGTTTACTGTATCCCTCTGTCCTTCTTATTGACGATCAAACACAGAAATTTCATCGGAATTAAATACAAAAGGCACAATGCCGATTCAAGTACAAGAAGACTGGCTCTTCTTATTGCCTATAATTTGAACCATTCCTGTGACACTAGTTATAGATTCCGAAGCTTCACTTCAGGTTTACTGTACCCAGCTGACCTTATTGACGATGAAACACAGATATTGCATCGGCATTTTATACAAAAGGCACAATGCCGACTTAAGTACAAGAAGACTGACTCTTCCCACTGTCTATGCTTTGACCATTCCTGTGACACTAGTTATAAATTCCGATGCTTCACTTCTGGTTTACTGTATAACTCTGACCTTCTTATTGACGATGAAACACAGAAATTGCATCTTAATTAAATACAAAAGGCACAATGCCGGCTTCAGTACAAGAACACCGACTCTTCTTACTGTCTATGGTTTGAACTATTCCTCTGACACTAGTTGTAGTTTCCGATGCTTCACTTCAGGTTTACTGTATCCCTCTGACCTTCTTATTGACGATCAAACACAGAAATTTCATCGGAATTAAATACAAAAGGCACATTGCCGACTCAAGTCCAAAAGACTGGCTCTTCTTGCTGTTAATGTTTTGAACCATTTCTGTGACACTAGTTATAGATTCCGATGCTTCACTTCGGATTTACTGTATCCCTCTGACCTTCTTATTGACGAAGAAACACAGATATTGCATCGGAATTAAATACAAAAGGCACTATGCCGACTTAAGTACAAGAAGACTGACCCCTCTTACTGTCTATGTTTTGAACCAATCCTGTGACACTAGTTATACACTCCTGGAAATTGAAATAAGAACACTGTGAATTCTTTGTCCCAGGAAGGGGAAACTTTATTGACACATTCCTGGGGCCAGATACATCACATGATCACACTGACAGAACCACAGGCACATAGACACAGGCAACAGAGCATGCAAAATGTCGGCACTAGTACAGTGTATATCCACCTTTCGCAGCAATGCAGGCTGCTATTCTCTCATGGAGACGATCGTAGAGATGCTGGATGTAGTCCTGTTGAACGGCTTGCCATGCCATTTCCACCTGGCGCCTCAGTTGGACCAGCGTTCGTGCTGGACGTGCAGACCGCGTGAGACGACGCTTCATCCAGTCCCAAACATGCTCAATGGGGGACAGATCCGGAGATCTTGCTGGCCAGGGTAGTTGACTTACACCTTCTAGAGCACGTTGGGTGGCACGGGATACATGCGGACGAGCATTGTCCTGTTGGAACAGCAAGTTCCCTTGCCGGTCTAGGAATGGTAGAACGATGGGTTCGATGACGGTTTGGATGTACCGTGCACTATTCAGTGTCCCCTCGACGATCACCAGTGTTGTACGGCCAGTGTAGGAGATCGCTCCCTACACCATGATGCCGGGTGTTGGCCCTGTGTGCCTCGGTCGTATGTAGTCCTGATTGTGGCGCTCACCTGCACGGCGCCAAACACGCATACGACCATCATTGGCACCAAGGCAGAAGCGACTCTCATCGCTGAAGACGACACGTCTCCATTCGTCCCTCCATTCACGCCTGTCGCGACACCACTGGAGGCGGGCTGCACGATGTTGGGGCGTGAGCGGAAGACGGCCTAACGGTGTGCGGGACCGTAGCCCAGCCTCATGGAGACGGTCGCGAATGGTCCTCGCCGATACCCCAGGAGCAACAGTGTCCCTAATTTACTGGGAAGTGGCGGTGCGGTCCCCTACGGCACTGCGTAGGATCCTACGGTCTTGGCGTGCATCCGTGCGTCGCTGCGGTCCGGTCCCAGGTCGACGGGCACGTGCACCTTCCGCCGACCACTGGCGACAACATCGATGTACTGTGGAGACCTCACGCCCCACGTGTTGAGCAATTCGGCGGTACGTCCACCCGGCCTCCCGCATGCCCAGTATACGCCCTCGCTCAAAGTTCGTCAACTGCACATACGGTTCACGTCCACGCTGTCGCGGCATGCTACCAGTGTTAAAGACTGCGATGGAGCTCCGTATGCCACGGCAAACTGGCTGACACTGACGGCGGCGGTGCACAAATGCTGGGCAGCTAGCGCCATTCGACGGCCAACACCGCGGTTCCTGGTGTGTCTGCTGTGCCGTGCGTGTGATCATTGCTTGTACAGCCCTCTCGCAGTGTCCGGAGCAAGTATGGTGGGTCTGACACACCGGTATCAATGTGTTCTTTTTTCCATTTCCAGGAGTGTAGATTCCGATGCTTCACTTCAGGTTTACTGTATCCCTCTGACCTTCGTATTGACCATGAAACACAGAAATTGCATCGGAATTAAATACAAAAAGCACAATGCCGACTTAAGTACAAAAAGACTGACTCTTCTTACTGTCTATGTTTTGAACCATTCCAGTGACACTAGTTATAGATTCCGATGCCTCACTTCAGGATTACTGTATCCCTCTGACCGTCTTATTGACGATGAAACACAGAAATTGCATCGGAATTACATACAAAGGGCACAATGCCGACTTAAGCACAAGAAAACTGACTCTTCTTACTGTCTATGTTTTGAACCATTAATGTGGCACTACTTATTGATTCCGATGCTTCACTTCTCGTTTACTGTATCCCTCTGAGCTTCTTATTGACGATGAAACGCAGAAATTGCATCGGAATTATATACAAAAGGCACAATGCCGACTTAAGTACAAGAAGACTGTCTCTTCTTACTGTCTATGTTTTGAACCATTCCTGTGACACTAGTTATAGATTCCGATGCTTCACTTCAGGGTTACTGTATCCCTTTCACCCTCTTATTGACGAAGAAACACAGAAATTGCATCTTAATTAAATACAAAAGGCACAATGCCGACTTAAGTACAAGAAGACTGACTCTTCTTACTGTCTTTGTTTTGAACCATTCCTGTGCCACTAGTTACAGATTCCGATGCTTCACTTCAGGCGTACTGTATCGCTCTGACCTTATTATTGACGATGAAACACAGAAATTGAATCTTAATTAAATACAAAATGCACAATGAGCGACTTAAGTACAAAAAAACTGACTCTTCTTACTGGTTATGTTTTGAACCATTCCTGTGACACTAGTTATAGATTCCGATGCTTCACTTCAGGTTTACTGTATCCCTGTGACCTTCTTATTGACGATGAATCATATAAATTGCATCGGAATTTAATACAAAAGGCACAATGCAGACTTAAGTACAAGAAAACTGACTCTTCTTACCGTCTATGTTTTGAACCATACCTGTGACACTAGTTATAGATTCCGATGCTTCAATTCAGGTTTACTGTATCCCCCTGACCTTCTTATTGACGATGAAACACAAAAATTGCATCGGAATTAAATACAAAAGGCACAATGCCGAGTGAAGTACAAGAAGACTGACTCTTACTATTGTCTACGTTTTGAACCATTCTGGTGTCACTAGTTATAGATTCCGATGCTTCACTTCAGGTTTACTGTATCCCTCAGACCTTCTTATTGACGTTGAAACACAGAAATTGCATCGGAATGAAATACAACAGGCACAATGCCGACTCAAGTGCAAGAGGACTGACTCTTCTTACTGTCTATGCTGTGAACCTTTCCTGTGACACTAGTTATTGATTCCGATGCTTCACTTCAGGTTGACTGTATCCCTCTGACCTTCTTATTGACGATAAAACACAGAAATTGCATCTTAATTAAATACAAAAGGCACAATGCCAACTTAAGTGCAAGAAAACTGACTCTTCTTACTGTCTATGATTTGAACCATTCCTATGACACTAGTTATAGATTCCGATGCTTCACTTCATTTTTACTGTATCCCTTTGACCTTCTTATTGACGATCATACACAGAAAATTGATCGGAATTAAATACAAAAGGCACAATGCCGACTCAAGTACAAGAAGACTGGCTCTTCTTACTGTCTATGATTTCAACCATTCCTGTGGCACTAGTTATAGATGCCGATGCTTAACTTCAGGTTCACTGTATCCCTTGGACCTTCTTATTGACGATGAAACACAGAAATTGCATCGGAATTGAATACAAAAGGCACAATGCTTACTTAAGTACAAGAAGACTGACTCTTCTTACTGTCTATGTTTTGAACCATTCCTATGACACTAGTTATACATTCCGATGCTTCACACCAGTTTTACTGTATCCCTCTGGCCTTCTTATTGACGATGAAACACAGAAACTGCTTCGGAATTAAATACAAAAGGCACAATGCCGACTTAAGTACAAGAAGACTGACTCTTCTTACTGTCTATGTTTTGAACCATTCCAGTGACACTAGTTATAGATTCCGATGCCTCACTTCAGGATTACTGTATCCCTCTGACCGTCTTATTGACGATGAAACACAGAAATTGCATCAGAATTACATACAAAAGGCACAATGCCGACTTAAGCACAAGAAAACTGACTCTTCTTACTGTCTATGTTTTGAACCATTAATGTGGCACTACTTATTGATTCCGATGCTTCACTTCTCGTTTACTGTATCCCTCTGAGCTTCTTATTGACGATGAAACGCAGAAATTGCATCGGAATTATATACAAAAGGCACAATGCCGACTTAAGTTCAAGAAGACTGTCTCTTCTTACTGTCTATGTTTTGAACCATTCCTGTGACACTAATTATAGATTCCGATGCTTCACTTCAGGGTTACTGTATCCCTTTCAACTTCTTATTGACGAAGAAACACAGAAATTGCATCTTAATTAAATACAAAAGGCACAATGCCGACTTAAGTACAAGAAGACTGACTCTTCTTACTGTCTTTGTTTTGAAACATTCCTGTGCCACTAGTTACAGATTCCGATGCTTCACTTCAGGCGTACTGTATCGCTCTGACCTTATTATTGACGATGAAACACAGAAATTGAATCTTAATTAAATACAAAATGCACAATGAGCGACTTAAGTACAAAAAAACTGACTCTTCTTACTGGTTATGTTTTGAACCATTCCTGTGACACTAGTTATAGATTCCGATGCTTCACTTCAGGTTTACTGTATCCCTGTGACCTTCTTATTGACGATGAATCATAGAAATTGCATCGGAATTTAATACAAAAGGCACAATGCAGACTTAAGTACAAGAAAACTGACTCTTCTTACCGTCTATGTTTTGAACCATACCTGTGACACTAGTTATAGATTCCGATGCTTCAATTCAGGTTTACTGTATCCCCCTGACCTTCTTATTGACGATGAAGCACAAAAATTGCATCGGAATTAAATACAAAAGGCACAATGCCGAGTGAAGTACAAGAAGACTGACTCTTTCTATTATCTACGTTTTGAACCAATCCGATGTCACTAGTTATAGATTCCGATGCTTCACTTCAGGTTTACTGTATCCCTCAGACCTTCTTATTGACGATGAAACACAGAAATTGCATCGGAATGAAATACAACAGGCACAATGCCGACTCAAGTGCAAGAGGACTGACTCTTCTTACTGTCTATGCTTTGAACCTCTCCTGTGACACTAGTTATTGATTCCGATGCTTCACTTCAGGTTGACTGTATCCCTCTGACCTTCTTATTGACGATAAAACACAGAAATTGCATCTTAATTAAATACAAAAGGCACAATGCCGACTTAAGTGCAAGAAAACTGACTCTTCTTACTGTCTATGATTTGAACCATTCCTATGACACTAGTTATAGATTCCGATGCTTCACTTCATTTTTACTGTATCCCTCTGACCTTCTTATTGACGATCATACACAGAAAATTGATCGGAATTAAATACAAAAGGCACAATGCCGACTCAAGTACAAGAAGACTGGCTCTTCTTACTGTCTATGATTTCAACCATTCCTGTGGCACTAGTTATAGATGCCGATGCTTAACTTCAGGTTCACTGTATCCCTTGGACCTTCTTATTGACGATGAAACACAGAAATTGCATCGGAATTGAATACAAAAGGCACAATGCTTACTTAAGTACAAGAAGACTGACTCTTCTTACTGTCTATGTTTTGAACCATTCCTATGACACTAGTTATACATTCCGATGCTTCACACCAGTTTTACTGTATCCCTCTGGCCTTCTTATTGACGATGAAACACAGAAACTGCATCGGAATTAAATACAAAAGGCACAATGCCGACTTAAGTACAAGAAGACTGACTCTTCTTACTGTCTATGTTTTGAACCATTCCTGTGACACTATTTATAGATTCCAATGCTTCACTTCAGGTTTACTGTATCTCTCTGTCCTTCTTATTGACGATCAAACACAGAAATTTCATCGGAATTAAATACAAAAGGCACAATGCCGACTCAAGTACAAGAAGACTGGCTCTTCTTATTGCTTATGTTTTGAACCATTCCTGTGACACTAGTTATAGATTCCGAAGCTTCACTTCAGGTTTACTGTACCCAGCTGACCTTATTGACGATGAAACACAGATATTGCATCGGCATTTTATACACAAGGCACAATGCCGACTTAAGTACAAGAAGACTGACTCTTCTCACTGTCTATGGTTTGAACTATTCCTCTGACACTAGTTATAGTTTCCGATGCTTCACTTCAGGTTTACTGTATCCCTCTGACCTGCTTATTGACGATCAAACACAGAAATTTCATCGGAATTAAATACCAAAGGCACAATGCCGACTCAAGTACAAGAAGACTGGCTCATCTTGCTGTTAATGTTTTGAACCATTTCTGTGACACTAGTTATAGATTCCAATGCTTCACTTCAGGTTTACTGTATCCCTCTGACCTTCGTATTGACCATGAAACACAGATATTGAATCTTAATTAAATACAAAATGCACAATGTGCGAATTAAGTACAAAGAAACTGACTCTTTTTACTGGTTATGTTTTGAACCATTCCTGTGACACTAGTTATAGATTCCGATGCCTCACTTCAGGTTTACTGTATCCCTCAGACCTTCTTATTGACGATGAAACACAGAAATTGCATCGGAATGAAATACAACAGGCACAATGCCGACTCAAGTGCAAGAGGACTGACTCTTCTTACTGTCTATGCTTTGAACCTTTCCTGTGACACTAGTTATTGATTCCGATGCTTCACTTCAGGTTGACTGTATCCCTCTGACCTTCTTATTGACGATAAAACACAGATATTGCATCTTAATTAAATACAAAAGGCACAATGCCGACTTAAGTGCAAGAAAACTAACTCTTCTTACTGTCTATGATTTGAACCATTCCTATGACACTAGTTATAGATTCCGATGCTTCACTTCATTTTTACTGTATCCCTCTGACCTTCTTATTGACGATCATACACAGAAAATTGACCGGAATTAAATACAAAAGGCACAATGCCGACTCAAGTACAAGAAGACAGGCTCTTCTTACTGTCTATGATTTCAACCATTCCTGTGGCACTAGTTATAGATGCCGATGCTTAACTTCAGGTTCACTGTATCCCTTGGACCTTCTTATTGACGATGAAACACAGAAATTGCATCGGAATTGAATACAAAAGGCACAATGCTTACTTAAGTACAAGAAGACTGACTCTTCTTACTGTCTATGTTTTGAACCATTCCTATGACACTAGTAATACATTCCGATGCTTCACACCAGTTTTACTGTATCCCTCTGGCCTTCTTATTGACGATGAAACACAGAAACTGCATCGGAATTAAATACAAAAGGCACAATGCCGACTTAAGTACAAGAAGACTGACTCTTCTTACTGTCTATGTTTTGAACCATTCCTGTGACACTATTTATAGATTCCAATGCTTCACTTCAGGTTTACTGTATCTCTCTGTCCTTCTTATTGACGATCAAACACAGAAATTTCATCGGAATTAAATACAAAAGGCACAATGCCGACTCAAGTACAAGAAGACTGGCTCTTCTTATTGCCTATGTTTTGAACCATTCCTGTGACACTAGTTATAGATTCCGAAGCTTCACTTCAGGTTTACTGTACCCAGCTGACCTTATTGACGATGAAACACAGATATTGCATCGGCATTTTATACAAAAGGCACAATGCCGACTTAAGTACAAGAAGACTGACTCTTCTCACTGTCTATGGTTTGAACTATTCCTCTGACACTAGTTATAGTTTCCGATGCTTCACTTCAGGTTTACTGTATCCCTCTGACCTTCTTATTGACGATCAAACACAGAAATTTCATCGGAATTAAATACCAAAGGCACAATGCCGACTCAAGTACAAGAAGACTGGCTCTTCTTGCAGTTAATGTTTTTAACAATTCCTGTGACACTAGTTATAGATTCCGATGCTTCACTTCAGATTTACTGTATCCCCCTGACCGTCGTATTGACGATTAACACACAAACTGCATCAGGATTAAATACAAAAGGCACATTGCCGACTTAAGTACAAGAAGACTGGCTCTTCTTCCTGTCTATGCTTTGAACCATTCCTGTGACAGTAGTTATAGATTCTGATGCTTCACTCCAGGTTTACTGTATCCCTTGGACCTTCTTATTTACGATGAAACACAGAAATAGCATCGGAATTAAAACAAAAGGTACAATGCCGACTTAAGTACAAGATGACTGACTCTTCTTACTGACTATGATTTGAACCAATCCTATGACACATAGTTATAGATTCCGATGCTTCACATCAGGTTTACTGTATCCCTCAGTCCTTCATATTGACGATGAAACACAGAAGTTGCATCGCAAAAAAATACAAACAGCACAATGCAGACTTAAGTATAAGAAGACTGACTCTTCCTACTGCCTATGTTTTGAACCATTCCTGTGACACTAGTTATAGATTCCGATGCTTCACTCCCGGTTTACTGTATCCCTTGGACCTTCTTATTGACGATGAAACACAGAAATTGCATCGGAATTAAATACAAAAAGCACAATGCCGACTTAAGATCAAGAAGACGGGCTCTTCTTACCGTCTATGTTTTGTACCTTTCCTGTGAGACCAGTTTTAGATTACGATACTTCACTTCAGGTTTACTGTATCCATTGGGCCTTCTTATTGACGATGAAACACAGAAATTGCATCGAAATTAAATACAAAGGGCACAATGCCGACAAAAGTACAAGAAGACAGTCTCTTTTTACTGTCTATGTTTTGAACCATTCATTTGACACTAGTTATAGATTCCAATGCTTCACTCCAGGTTTACTGTATACCTTGGACTTTCTCATTGACGATTAAATACAGAAATTGCATCAGAATTATATACTAAAGGCACAATGCCGACTTAAGTACAAGAAGACTGACTCTTCTTACTGACTACGATTTGAACCATTCCTGTGACACTAGTTATAGATTCCGATGCTTCACTTCAGGTTTCCTGTATCCCTTGGACTTTCTTATTGACGATGATACACAGAAATTGCATTGGAATTAAATAGAAAAGGCACAATACCGACATAAGTACAGGAAGACTGACACTTCCTACTGTCTATGTTTTGAACCATTCCTGTGACACTAGTTATAGATTCCGATGGTTCACTTCAGGTTTACTGTATCCCTTGGACCTTCTTTTTGACGATGAAACACAGAAATTGCATCGAAATTAATTACAAAGGGCACAATGCCGACATAAGTACAAGAAGACGGACTCTTCTTACTGTGTATGTTTTGAACCATTCATGTGACACTAGTTATAGATTCCAATGCTTCACTCCAGGTTTTCTGTATCCCTTGGACCTTCTCATTGACGATGAAACACAGAAATTGCATCGGAAAAAATACAAAAGGCACAATGCCGATTTAAGTAGAAGAAGACTGACTCTTTTACTGACAATGTTTTGAAACATTCCTGTGACACTAGTTATAGACTCCGATGCTTCAATTCAGGTTTACTGTATCCCTTTGACTTTGTAATTGACGGTGAAACACAGAAATTGCATTGGAATTAAATAGAAAAGGCACAATCCCGACATAAGTACAAAAAGACTGACTCTTCCTACTGTCTACGTTTTGAACCATTCCTGTGACACTAGTTATAGATTCCGATGCTTCACTTCAGGTTTACTGTATCCCTCTTACCCTCTTGTTGACGATGAAACACAGAAATTGCATCGGAATTAAATACAAAATGCACAATGCCGGCTTAAGTACAAGAAGGCTTACTCTTCCTACTGACTATGTTTTGAACCATTCCTGTGACACTAGTTATAGATTCCGATACTTCACTCCAGGTTTACTGTATGCCTTGGACCTCCTTATTGACGATCAAACACAGAAATTGCATCGGAATTAAATACAAAAGGCACAATGCCGACTTAAGTACAAGAAGACAGACTCTTCTTACTGTCTACGATTTGAACCATTCCTGTGACACTAGTTCTAGATTCCGATGCATCACTCCAGGTTTACTGTATCCCTTGGACTTCTTATTGACGATAAAACACAGAAATTGCATCGGAATTAAATAGAAAAGGCATAATGACGACTTAAGTACAAGAAGACTGACCCTTCTTACTGACTATGTTTGAACCATTCCTGTGACGCTGGTTATAGATTCCGATGCTTCACTTCAGGTTTACTGTATCCCTCGGACCTTCTTATTGACGATGAAACACAGAAATTGCATCGGAATTAAATACAAAAGGCACTATTCCAACTTAAGTACAAGATGACTGACTCATCTTACTGTCTTTGTTTTGAACCATTCCTGTGACACTAGTTATAGATTCCGATGCTTCACTCCAGGTTTACTGTATCCCTTGGACCTTCTTATTGACGATGAAACACAGAAATTGCATCGGAATTAAATAGAAAAGGCACAATTCCTAGTTAGGTATAAGAAGACTGACTCTTCCTGCTGTCTATGATTTGAACCATTCCTGTGACACTAGTTCTAGATTCCGATGCTTCACTTCAGGTTTACTGTATCCCTCTGACCTTCTTATTGACAATGAAACACAGAAATTGCATCCGAATTAAATACAAAAGTCACAATGCCGACTTAAGTACACGAAGACTGACTCTTCTTTCTGACTATGTTTTGAACCTTTCCTGTGACACTAGTTACAGATTCCCATGCTTCACTTCAGGTTTACTGTATCCCTTGGACCTTCTTATTGACGATGAAACACAGAAATTGCATCGGAATTAAATACAAAAGGCACAATACCGACTTAAGTACAAGAAGACTGACTCTTCTTACTGACTGTGTTTTGAACCATTCCTGTGACACTAGATATAGATTCCGATTCTTCACTCCCGGTTTACTGTATCCCTAGGACCTTCTTATTGACTATGAAACACAGAAATTGCATCGGAATTAAATACAAATGACACAATGCCGACTTAAGTACAAGAAGACTGACTCTTCTTACTGACTATGTTTTGAACCATTCCTGTGACACTAGTTACAGATTCCGAGGCATCACTCCAGGTTTACTGTATCCCTTGGACCTACGCATTGACGATCAAACACAGAAATGGCTTCGGAATTAAATACAAAAGGCACAATGCCGACTTAAGTACTAGAAAACTGACTCTTCTTACTGTCTATGTTTTGATCCATTCCTGTGACACTAGTTACAGATTCCGATGGTTCACTTCAGGTTTACTGTATCCCTCTTACCTTCTTATTGACGATGAAACACAGAAATTGCATCGGAATTAAATACAAAAGGCACAATACCGACTTAAGTACAAGAAGACTGACTCTTCTTACTGACTGTGTTTTGAACCATTCCTGTGACACTAGTTATAGATTCCGATTCTTCACACCCGGTTTACTGTATCCCTAGGACCTTCTTATTGAAGATGAAAGACATAAATTGCATCGGAATGAAATACAAGAGACACAATGCCGACTATAGTGCAAGAACACTGACTCTTCATACTGACTATGTTTGAACCACTCCTGTGACAGTAGTTATAGATTCCGATGATTAACTTCCGGTTTACTGTATCCCTCTGACCTTCGTATTGACGATGAAACACAGAAATTGCATCCGAATTAAATACAAAAGGGCACAATGCCGACTCAAGTACAAGGAGACTGGCTCTTCTTACTGTCTATGTTTTGAACCATTCCTGTGACACTAGTTATAGATTCCGATGCTTCACTTCAGGTTTTCTGTATCACTCTTACCTTCTTATTGACGATGAAACACAGAAATTGCATCGGAATTAAATACAAAATGCTCAATGCCTGCTTTAGTACAAGAAGGCTGACTCTTCCTACTGTCTATGTTTTGAACCATACCTGTGACACTAGTTGTAGATTCCGGTGCTTCACTTCAGGTTTACTGTATCCCTTGGACCTTCTTATTGAAGATGAAAGACATAAATAGCATCGGAATGAAATACAAAAGACACAATGCCGACTTGAGTGCAAGAAGACTGACTCTACTTACTGACTATGTTTTGAACCATTCCTGTGCCACTAGTTATAGATTCCGATGCTTCACTCCAGGTTTACTGTATCCCTCGGACCTCCTTATTGACGATCAAACACAGAAATTGCTTCGGAATTAAATACAAAAGGCACAATGCCAATTTATGTAGAAGAAGACAGACTCTTCTTACTGTCTATGATTTGAACCATTCCTGTGACACTAGTTATAGATTCCGATGCATCACTCCAGGTTTACTGTATCCCTTGGACTTCTTATTGACGATAAAACACAGAAATTGCATCGGAATTATATAGAAAAGGCATAATGCCGACTTAAGTACAAGAAGACTGACGCTTCTTACTGACTATGATTTGAACCATTCCTGTGACACTAGTTATAGATTCCGATGCTTCACTTCAGGTTTACTGTATCCCTCGAACCTTCTTATTGACGATGAAACACAGAAATTGCATCGGAATTAAATACAAAAGGCACTATTCCGACTTAAGTACAAAATGACTGACTCATCTTACTGTCTTTGTTTTGAACCAGTCCTGTGACACTAGTTATAGATTCCGATGCTTCACTCCAGGTTTACTGTACCCCTTGGACCTTCTTATTGACGATGAAACACAGAAATTGCATCGGAATTCAATAGAAAATTCACAATTCCGACTTAGGTACAAGAAGACTGACTCTTCCTACTGTCTATGATTTGAACCATTCCTGTGACACTAGTTATAGATTCCGATGCCTCACTTCAGGTTTACTGTATCCCTCTGACCTTCTTATTGACGATGAAACACAGAAATCGCATCGGAATTATATACAAAAGGCACAATGCCGACTTAAGTACAAGAAGACTGACTCTTCTTACTGTCTATGCTTTGAACCTTTCCTGTGACACTAGTTATTGATTCCGATGCTTCACTTCAGGTTGACTGTATCCCTCTGACCTTCTTATTGACGATAAAACACAGAAATTGCATCTTAATTAAATACAAAAGGCACAATGCCGACTTAAGTGCAAGAAAACTGACTCTTCTTACTGTCTATGTTTTGAACCATTCCTATGACACTAGTTATAGATTCCGATGCTTCACTTCATTTTTACTGTATCCCTCTGACCTTCTTATTGACGATCATACACAGAAAATTGATCGGAATTAAATACAAAAGGCACAATGCCGACTCAAGTACAAGAAGACTGGCTCTTCTTACTGTCTATGATTTCAACCATTACTGTGGCACTAGTTATAGATGCCGATGTTTAACATTGGGTTCACTGTATCCCTTGGACCTTCTTATTGACGATGAAACACAGAAATTGCATCGGAATTGAATACAAAGGGCACAATGCTTACTTAAGTACAAGAAGACTGACTCTTCTTACTGTCTATGCTTTGAACCATTCCTGTGACACTAGTAATACATTCCGATGCTTCACTCCAGTTTTACTGTATCCCTCTGGCCTTCTTATTGACGATGAAACACAGAAACTGCATCGGAATTAAATACAAAAGGCACAATGCCGACTTAAGTACAAGAAGACTGACTCTTCTTACTGTCTATGTTTTGAACCATTCCTGTGACACTAGTTATTGATTCCGATGCTTCACTTCAGGTTAACTGTATACCGCTTACCTTTTTATTGACGATGAAACACAGAAATTGCATCGGAATTAAATACAAAAAGCACAATGCCGACTTAAGTACAAGAAGACTGACCCTTCCTACTGTCTATGTTTTGAACCATTCCTGTGACACTAGTTATGGATTCCGATGGTTCACTTCAGGTTTACTGTATCCCTTGGACCTTCTTTTTGACGATGAAACACAGAAATTGCATCGGAATTAAATACAAAGGGCACAATGCCGACATAAGTACAAGAAGACGGACTCTTCTTACTGTCTACGTTTTGAACCATTCATGTGACACTAGTTATAGATTCCAATGCTTCACTCCAGGTTTTCTGTATCCCTTGGACCTTCTCATTCACGATGAAACACAGAAATTGCATCAGAAAAAATACAAAAGGCACAATGCCGATTTAAGTAGAAGAAGACTGACTCTTCTTACTGACTATGTTTTGAACCATTCCTGTGACACTAGTTATAGACTCCGATGCTTCAATTCAGGTTTACTGTATCCCTTGGACTTTCTAATTGACGGTGTAACACAGAAATTGCATTGGAATTAAATAGAAAAGGCACAATCCCGACATAAGTACAAGAAGATTGACTCTTCCTACTGTCTACGTTTTGAACCATTCCTGTGACTAGTTATAGATTAAGATGCTTCACTTCAGGTTTACTGTATCCCTCTTACCCTCTTATTGACGATGAAACACCGAAATTGCATCGGAATTAAATACAAAATGCACAATGCCGGCTTAAGTACAAGAAGGCTGACTCTTCCTACTGACTATGTTTTGAACCATTCCTGTGACACTAGTTATAGATTCCGATGCTTCACTCCAGGTTTACTGTATGCCTTGGACCTCCTTATTGACGATCAAACACAGAAATTGCATCGGAATTAAATACAAAAGGCACAATGCCGACTTAAGTACAAGAAGACAGACTCTTCTTACTGTCTATGATTTGAACCATTCCTGTGACACTAGTTATAGATTCCGATGCATCACTCCAGGTTTACTGTATCCCTTGGACTTCTTATTGATGATAAAACACAGAAATTGCATCGGAATTAAATAGAAAAGGCACAATTCCTACTTAGGTATAAGAAGACTGACTCTTCCTGCTGTCTATGATTTGAACCATTCCTGTGACACTAGTTCTAGATTCCGATGCTTCACTTCAGGTTTACTGTATCCCTCTGACATTCTTATTGACAATGAAACACAGAAATTGCATCCGAATTAAATACAAAAGTCACAATGCCGACTTAAGTACACGAAGACTGAGTCTTCTTTCTGACTATGTTTTGAACCTTTCCTGTGACACTAGTTACAGATTCCCCTGCTTCACTTCAGGTTTACTGTATCCCTTGGACCTTCTTATTGACGATGAAACACAGAAATTGCATCGGAATTAAATACAAAAGGCACAATACCGACTTAAGTACAAGAAGACTGACTCTTCTTACTGACTGTGTTTTGAACCATTCCTGTGACACTAGTAATAGATTCCGATTCTTCACTCCCGGTTTACTGTATCCCTAGGACCTTCTTATTGACTATGAAACACAGAAATTGCATCGGAATTAAATACAAATGACACAATGCCGACTTAAGTACAAGAAGACTGACTCTTCTTACTGACTATGATTTGAACCATTCCTGTGACACAAGTTACAGATTCCGATGCATCACTCCAGGTTTACTGTATCCCTTGGACCTACGCATTGACGATCAAACACAGAAATGGCTTCGGAATTAAATACAAAAGGCACAATGCCGACTTAAGTACTAGAAAACTGACTCTTCTTACTGTCTATGTTTTGATCCATTCCTGTGACACTAGTTACAGATTCCGATGCTTCACTTCAGGTTTACTGTATCCCTCTTACCCTCTTATTGACGATGAAACACCGAAATTGCATCGGAATTAAATACAAAATGCACAATGCCGGCTTAAGTACAAGAAGGCTGACTCTTCCTACTGACTATGTTTTGAACCATTCCTGTGACACTAGTTATAGATTCCGATGCTTCACTCCAGGTTTACTGTATGCCTTGGACCTCCTTATTGACGATCAAACACAGAAATTGCATCGGAATTAAATACAAAAGGCACAATGCCGACTTAAGTACAAGAAGACAGACTCTTCTTACTGTCTATGATTTGAACCATTCCTGTGACACTAGTTATAGATTCCGATGCATCACTCCAGGTTTACTGTATCCCTTGGACTTCTTATTGATGATAAAACACAGAAATTGCATCGGAATTAAATAGAAAAGGCACAATTCCTACTTAGGTATAAGAAGACTGACTCTTCCTGCTGTCTATGATTTGAACCATTCCTGTGACACTAGTTCTAGATTCCGATGCTTCACTTCAGGTTTACTGTATCCCTCTGACATTCTTATTGACAATGAAACACAGAAATTGCATCCGAATTAAATACAAAAGTCACAATGCCGACTTAAGTACACGAAGACTGACTCTTCTTTCTGACTATGTTTTGAACCTTTCCTGTGACACTAGTTACAGATTCCCCTGCTTCACTTCAGGTTTACTGTATCCCTTGGACCTTCTTATTGACGATGAAACACAGAAATTGCATCGGAATTAAATACAAAAGGCACAATACCGACTTAAGTACAAGAAGACTGACTCTTCTTACTGACTGTGTTTTGAACCATTCCTGTGACACTAGTAATAGATTCCGATTCTTCACTCCCGGTTTACTGTATCCCTAGGACCTTCTTATTGACTATGAAACACAGAAATTGCATCGGAATTAAATACAAATGACACAATGCCGACTTAAGTACAAGAAGACTGACTCTTCTTACTGACTATGATTTGAACCATTCCTGTGACACAAGTTACAGATTCCGATGCATCACTCCAGGTTTACTGTATCCCTTGGACCTACGCATTGACGATCAAACACAGAAATGGCTTCGGAATTAAATACAAAAGGCACAATGCCGACTTAAGTACTAGAAAACTGACTCTTCTTACTGTCTATGTTTTGATCCATTCCTGTGACACTAGTTACAGATTCCGATGCTTCACTTCAGGTTTACTGTATCCCTCTTACCTTCTTATTGACGATTAAACACGGAAATTGCACCGGAATTATATACAAAATGCACAATCTTGACTTAAGTACAAGAAGACTGACTCTTCTTACTGACTGTGTTTTGAACCATTCCTGTGACACTAGTTATAGATTCCGATTCTTCACTCCCGGTTTACTGTATCCCTAGGACCTTCTTATTGAAGATGAAAGACATAAATTGCATCGGAATTAAATACAAAAGACACAATGCCGACTTTAGTGCAAGAACACTGACTCTTCATACTGACTTTGTTTGAACCACTCCTGTGACAGTAGTTATAGATTCCGATGCTTAACTTCCGGTTTACTGTATCCCTCTGACCTTCGTATTGACGATGAAACACAGAAATTGCATCGGAATTAAATACAAAAGGGCACAATGCCGACTCAAGTACAAGGAGACTGGCTCTTCTTACTGTCTATGTTTTGAACCATTCCTGTGACACTAGTTATAGATTCCGATGCATCACTTCAGGTTTACTGTATCCCTCTTACCCTCTTATTGACGATGAAACACAGAAATTGCATCGGAATTAAATACAAAATGCTCAATGCCTGCTTTAGTACAAGAAGGCTGACTCTTCCTACTGTCTATGTTTTGAACCATACCTGTGACACTAGTTGTAGATTCCGATGCTCCACTTCAGGTATACTGTATCCCTTGGACCTTCTTATTGAAGATGAAAGACATAAATAGCATCGGAATGAAATACAAAAGACACAATGCCGACTTGAGTGCAAGAAGACTGACTCTTCTTACTGACTATGTTTTGAACCATTCCTGTGCCACTAGTTATAGATTCCGATGCTTCACTCCAGGTTTACTGTATCCCTCGGACCTCCTTATTGACGATCAAACACGGAAATTGCTTCGGAATTAAATACAAAAGGCACAATGCCAATTTATGTAGAAGAAGACAGACCCTTCTTACTGTCTATGATTTGAACCATTCCTGTGACACTAGTTATAGATTCCGATGCATCACTCCAGGTTTACTGTATCCCTTGGACTTCTTATTGACGATAAAACACAGAAATTGCATCGGAATTATATAGAAAAGGCATAATGCCGACTTAAGTACAGGAAGACTGACGCTTCTTACTGACTATGTTTTGAACCATTCCTGTGACACTAGTTATAGATTCCGATGCTTCACTTCAGGTTTACTGTATCCCTCGAACCTTCTTATTGACGATGAAACACAGAAATTGCATCGGAATTAAATACAAAAGGCACTATTCCGACTTAAGTACAAAATGACTGACTCATCTTCCTGTCTTTGTTTTGAACCATTCCTGTGACACTAGTTATAGATTCCGATGCTTCACTCCAGGTTTACTGTACCCCTTGGACCTTCTTATTGACGATGAAACACAGAAATTGCATCGGAATTTAATAGAAAATTCACAATTCCGACTTAGGTACAAGAAGACTGACTCTTCCTACCGTCTATGATTTGAACCATTCCTGTGACACTAGTTATAGATTCCGATGCCTCACTTCAGGTTTACTGTATCCCTCTGACCTTCTTATTGACGATGAAACACAGAAATCGCATCGGAATTATATACAAAAGGCACAATGCCGACTTAAGTACAAGAAGACTGACTCTTCTTACTGTCTATGCTTTGAACCTTTCCTGTGACACTAGTTATTGATTCCGATGCTTCACTTCAGGTTGACTGTATCCCTCTGACCTTCTTATTGACGATAAAACACAGAAATTGCATCTTAGTTAAATACAAAAGGCACAATGCCGACTTAAGTGCAAGAAAACTGACTCTTCTTACTGTCTATGTTTTGAACCAATCGTATGACACTAGTTATAGATTCCGATGCTTCACTTCATTTTTACTGTATCCCTCTGACCTTCTTATTGACGATCAAACACAGAAAATTGTTCGGAATTAAATACAAAAGGCACAATGCCGACTCAAGTACAAGAAGACTGGCTCTTCTTACTGTCTATGATTTCAACCATTACTGTGGCACTAGTTATAGATGCCGATGCTTAACTTCATGTTCACTGTATCCCTTGGACCTTCTTATTGACGATGAAACACAGACATTGCATCGGAATTGAATACAAAAGGCACAATGCTTACTTAAGTACAAGAAGACTGACTCTTCTTACTGTCTATGCTTTGAACCATTCCTGTGACACTAGTTATACATTCCGATGCTTCACTCCAGTTTTACTGTATCCCTCTGGCCTTCTTATTGACGATGAAACACAGAAACTGCATCGGAATTAAAAACAAAAGGCACAATGCCGACTTTAGTACAAGAAGACTGACTCTTCTTACTGTCTATGTTTTGAACCATTCCTGTGACACTAGTTATTGATTCCGATTCTTCACTTCAGGTTTACTGTATACCTCTGTCCTTCTTATTGACGATCAAACACAGAAATTTCATCGGAATTAAATACAAAACGCACAATGCCGACTCAAGTACAAGAAGATTGGCTCTTCTTATTGCCTATGTTTTGAACCATTCCTGTGACACTAGTTATAGATTCCGAAGCTTCACTTCAGGTTTACTGTACCCAGCTGACCTTATTGACGATGAAACACAGATATGGCATCGGCATTTTATACAAAAGGAACAATGCCGACTTAAGTACAAGAAGACTGACTGTTCCTACTGTCTATGATTTGAACCATTCCTGTGACACTAGTTATAGATTGCGATGCCTCACTTCAGGTTTACTGTATCCCTCTGACCTTCTTATTGACGATGAAACACAGAAATCGCATCGGAATTATATACAAAACGCACAATGCCGACTTAAGTACAAGAAGACTGACTCTTCTTACTGGCTATGCTTTGAACCTTTCCTGTGACACTAGTTATTGATTCCGATGCTTCACTTCAGGTTGACTGTATCCCTCTGACCTTCTTATTGACGATAAAACACAGAAATTGCATCTTAATTAAATACAAAAGGCACAATGCCGATTTAAGTGCAAGAAAACTGACTCTTCTTACTGTCTATGTTTTGAACCATTCCTATGACACTAGTTATAGATTCCGATGCTTCACTTCATTTTTACTGTATCCCTCCGTCCTTCTTATTGACGATCAAACACAGAAAATTGATCGGAATTAAATACAAAAGGCACAATGCCGACTCAAGTACATGAAGACTGGCTCTTCTTACTGTCTATGATTTCAACCATTCCTGTGGCACTAGTTATAGATGCCGATGCTTAACTTCAGGTTCACTGTATCCCTTGGACCTTCTTATTGACGATGAAACACAGAAATTGCATCGGAATTGAATACAAAAGGCACAATGCTTACATAAGTACAAGAAGAATGACTTATCTTACTGTCTATGTTTTGAACCATTCCTGTGACACTAGTTATACATTCCGATGCTTCACTCCAGTTTTACTGTATCCCTCTGGCCTTCTTATTGACGATGAAACACAGAAACTGCATCGGAATTAAATACAAAAGGCACAATGCCAACTTAAGTACAAGAAGACTGACTCTTCTTACTGTCTATGTTTTGAACCATTCCTGTGACACTAGTTATAGATTCCGAAGCTTCACTTCAGGTTTACTGTACCCAGCTGACCTTATTGACGATGAAACACAGATATTGCATCGGCATTTTATACAAAAGGCACAATGCCGACTCAAGTACAAGAAGACTGGCTCTTCTTGCTGATAATGTTTTGAACCATTTCTGTGACACTAGTAACAGATTCCGATGCTTCACTTCAAATTTACTGTATCCCTCTGACCTTCTTATTGACGAAGAAACACAGATATTGCATCGGAATTAAATACAAAAGGCACTATGCTGACTTAAGTACAAGAAGACTGACCCTTCTTACTGTCTATGTTTTGAACCAATCCTGTGACACTAGTTATAGATTCCGATGCTTCACTTCAGGTTTACTGTATCCCTCTGACCTTCGTATTGACCATGAAACACAGAAATTGCATCGGAATTAAATACAAAAAGCACAATGTCGACTTAAGTACAAAAAGACTGACTCTTCTTACTGTCTATGTTTTGAACCATTCCAGTGACACTAGTTATAGATTCCGATGCCTCACTTCAGGATTACTGTATCCCTCTCACCGTCTTATTGACGATGAAACACAGAAATTGCAACGGAATTAAATACAAAAGGCACAATGCCGACTTAAGCACAAGAAAACTGACTCTTCTTACTGTCTTTGTTTTGAACCATTCCTGTGACACTAGTTATAGATTCCGATGCTTCACTTCAGGCGTACTGTATCGCTCTGACCTTATTATTGACGATGAAACACAGAAATTGAATCTTAATCAAATACAAAATGCACAATGAGCGACTGAAGTACAAAAAAACTGACTCTTCTTACTGGTTATGTTTTGAACCATTCCTGTGACACTAGTTATAGATTCCGATGCTTCACTTCAGGTTTACTGTATCCCTGTGACCTTCTTATTGACGATGAATCATAGAAATTGCATCGGAATTTAATACAAAAGGCACAATGCAGACTTCAGTACAAGAAAACTGACTCTTCTTACTGTCTATGTTTTGAACCATTCCTGTGACACTAGTTATAGATTCCGATGCTTCACTTCAGGTTTACTGTATCCCCCTGACCTTCTTATTGACGATGAAGCACAAAAATTGCATCGGAAATTAATACAAAAGGCACAATGCCGAGTGAAGTACAAGAAGATTGACTCTTTCTATTGTCTACGATTTGAACCATTCCGGTGTCACTAGTTATAGATTCCGATGCTTCACTTCAGGTTTACTGTATCCCTCAGACATTCTTATTGACGATGAAACACAGAAATTGCATCGGAATGAAATACAACAGGCACAATGCCGACTCAAGTACAAGAAGACTGACTATTCTTACTGTCTATGCTTTGAACCTTTCCTGTGACACTAGTTATTGATTCCGATGCTTCACTTCAGGTTGACTGTATCCCTCTGACCTTCTTATTGACGATAAAACACAGAAATTGCATCTTAATTAAATACAAAAGGCACAATGCCGATTTAAGTGCAAGAAAACTGACTCTTCTTACTGTCTATGATTTGAACCATTCCTATGACACTAGTTATAGATTTCGATGCTTCACTTCATTTTTACTGTATCCCTCTGACCTTCTTATTGACGATCAAACACAGAAAATTGATCGGAATTAAATACAAAAGGCACAATGCCGACTCAAGTACAAGAAGACTCGCTCTTCTTACTGTCTATGATTTCAACCATTCCTGTGGCACTAGTTATAGATGCCGATGCTTAACTTCAGGTTCACTGTATCCCATGGACCTTCTTATTGACGATGAAACACAGAAATTGCATCGGAATTGAATACAAAAGGCACAATGCTTACTTAAGTACAAGAAGACTGACTCTTCTTCCTGTCTATGTTTTGAACCATTCCTGTGACACTAGTTATTGATTCCGATGCTTCACTTCAGGTTTACTGTATCCCTCCGTCCTTCTTATTGACGATCAAACACAGAAATTTCATCGGAATTAAATACAAAAGGCACAATGCCGACTCAAGTACAAGAAGACTGGCTCTTCTTATTGCCTATGTTTTGAAGAATTCCTATGACACTAGCTATAGATTCCGATGCTTCACTTCAGGTTTACTGTATCCCTCAGACCTTCTTATTGACGATGAAACACAGAAATTGCATCGGAATGAAATACAACAGGCAAAATGCCGACTCAAGTAAAAGAAGACTGTCTCTTCTTACTCTATATGTTTTGAACCATTCCTGCGACACTAGTTATAGTTTCCTATGCTTCACATCAGGTTTACTGTATCCCTCTGACCATCTTATTGACGATGAAACACAGAAATTGCATCGGAATTTTATACAAAAGGCACAATGCCGGCTTAAGTAGAAGAAATCTTACTCTTCTTACTGGTTATGTTTTGAACCATTCCTGTGACACTAGTTATAGATTCCGATGCTTCACTTCAGGTTTTCTGTATCCCTGTGACCTTCTTATTGACGATGAATCATAGAAATTGCATCGGAATTTAATACAAAAGGCACAATGCCGACTTAAGTACAAGAAAACTGACTCTTCCTACTGTCTATGTTTTGAACCATTCCTGTGACACTAGCTATAGATTCCGATGCTTCACTTCAGGTTTACTGTATCCTCCTGACCTTCTAATTGACGATGAAAAACAGAAATTGCATCGGAATTAAATACAAAAGGCACAATGCCGAGTGAAGTACAAGAAGACTGACACTTTCTATTGTCTACGTTTTGAACCATTCCGGTGACACTAGTTACAGATTCCGATGCTTCACTTCAGGTTTACTGTATCACTCAGACCTTCTTGTTGACGATGAAACACAGAAATTGCATCTTAATTAAATACAAAAGGCATAATTCCGACTCAAGTACATGAAGACTGGCTCTCCTTACTGTCTATGATTTGAACCATTCCTGTGACACTAGTTATAAATTCCGATGCTTCACTTCAGGTTTACTGTATCCCTCTGATATTCTTATTGACGACAAAACACAGAAATTGCATCGGAATTATATACAAAAGGCACAATGCCCACTTGAGTACAAGAAGTCAGACTCTTCTTACTGTCTATGCTTTGAACCTTTCCTGTGACACAAGTTATTGATTCCGATGCTTCACTTCAGGTTGACTGTATCCCTCTGACCTTCTTATTGACGATGAAACACAGATATTGCATCTTAATTAAATACAAAAGGCATAATGCCGACTTAAGTATAAGAAGACTGACTCTTCTTACTGTCTATTCTTTGAACCATTCCAATGACACTAGCTATCGATTCCGATGCTTCACTTCATTGTTACTGTATCCCTCTGACCTTCCTATCGACGATCAAACACAGAAAATTGATCGCTATTAAATACCAAAGGCACAATGCCGACTCAAGTACAAGAAGACTAGCTCTTCTTACTGTCTATGATTTGAACCATTCCTGTGACACTAGTTATAGATTCCGATGCTTCACCTCAGGATTACTGTATCCCTCTGAGCTTCTTGTTGACGATGAAACGCAGAAATTGCATCGGAATTATATACAAAACGCACAATGCCGACTTAAGGACAAGAAGACTGACTCTTCTTACTGTCTATGTTTTGAACCATTGCTGTGACACTAGTTATACATTCCGATGCTTCACTCCAGTTTTACTGTATCCCTCTGGCCTTCTTATTGACGATGAAACACAGAAACTGCATCGGAATTAAATACAAAAGGCACAATGCCAACTTAAGTACAAGAAGACTGACTCTTCTTACTGTCTATGTTTTGAACCATACCTGTGACACTAGTTATAGATTCCGAAGCTTCACTTCAGGTTTACTGTACCCAGCTGACCTTATTGACGATGAAACACAGATATTGCATCGGCATTTTATACAAAAGGCACAATGCCGACTCAAGTACAAGAAGACTGGCTCTTCTTGCTGATAATGTTTTGAACCATTTCTGTGACACTAGTAACAGATTCCGATGCTTCACTTCAAATTTACTGTATCCCTCTGACCTTCTTATTGACGAAGAAACACAGATATTGCATCGGAATTAAATACAAAAGGCACTATGCTGACTTAAGTACAAGAAGACTGACCCTTCTTACTGTCTATGTTTTGAACCAATCCTGTGACACTAGTTATAGATTCCGATGCTTCACTTCAGGTTTACTGTATCCCTCTGACCTTCGTATTGACCATGAAACACAGAAATTGCATCGGAATTAAATACAAAAAGCACAATGTCGACTTAAGTACAAAAAGACTGACTCTTCTTACTGTCTATGTTTTGAACCATTCCAGTGACACTAGTTATAGATTCCGATGCCTCACTTCAGGATTACTGTATCCCTCTCACCGTCTTATTGACGATGAAACACAGAAATTGCAACGGAATTAAATACAAAAGGCACAATGCCGACTTAAGCACAAGAAAACTGACTCTTCTTACTGTCTTTGTTTTGAACCATTCCTGTGACACTAGTTATAGATTCCGATGCTTCACTTCAGGCGTACTGTATCGCTCTGACCTTATTATTGACGATGAAACACAGAAATTGAATCTTAATCAAATACAAAATGCACAATGAGCGACTGAAGTACAAAAAAACTGACTCTTCTTACTGGTTATGTTTTGAACCATTCCTGTGACACTAGTTATAGATTCCGATGCTTCACTTCAGGTTTACTGTATCCCTGTGACCTTCTTATTGACGATGAATCATAGAAATTGCATCGGAATTTAATACAAAAGGCACAATGCAGACTTAAGTACAAGAAAACTGACTCTTCTTACTGTCTATGTTTTGAACCATTCCTGTGACACTAGTTATAGATTCCGATGCTTCACTTCAGGTTTACTGTATCCCCCTGACCTTCTTATTGACGATGAAGCACAAAAATTGCATCGGAAATTAATACAAAAGGCACAATGCCGAGTGAAGTACAAGAAGACTGACTCTTTCTATTGTCTACGATTTGAACCATTCCGGTGTCACTAGTTATAGATTCCGATGCTTCACTTCAGGTTTACTGTATCCCTCAGACATTCTTATTGACGATGAAACACAGAAATTGCATCGGAATGAAATACAACAGGCACAATGCCGACTCAAGTACAAGAAGACTGACTCCTCTTACTGTCTATGCTTTGAACCTTTCCTGTGACGCTAGTTATTGATTCCGATGCTTCACTTCAGGTTGACTGTATCCCTCTGACCTTCTTATTGACGATAAAACACAGAAATTGCATCTTAATTAAATACAAAAGGCACAATGCCGATTTAAGTGCAAGAAAACTGACTCTTCTTACTGTCTATGATTTGAACCATTCCTATGACACTAGTTATAGATTTCGATGCTTCACTTCATTTTTACTGTATCCCTCTGACCTTCTTATTGACGATCAAACACAGAAAATTGATCGGAATTAAATACAAAAGGCACAATGCCGACTCAAGTACAAGAAGACTGGCTCTTCTTACTGTCTATGATTTCAACCATTCCTGTGGCACTAGTTATAGATGCCGATGCTTAACTTCAGGTTCACTGTATCCCATGGACCTTCTTATTGACGATGAAACACAGAAATTGCATCGGAATTGAATACAAAAGGCACAATGCTTACTTAAGTACAAGAAGACTGACTCTTCATCCTGTCTATGTTTTGAACCATTCCTGTGACACTAGTTATTGATTCCGATGCTTCACTTCAGGTTTACTGTATCCCTCTGTCCTTCTTATTGACGATCAAACACAGAAATTTCATCGGAATTAAATACAAAAGGCACAATGCCGACTCAAGTACAAGAAGACTGGCTCTTCTTATTGCCTATGTTTTGAAGAATTCCTATGACACTAGCTATAGATTCCGATGCTTCACTTCAGGTTTACTGTATCCCTCAGACCTTCTTATTGACGATGAAACACAGAAATTGCATCGGAATGAAATACAACAGGCAAAATGCCGACTCAAGTAAAAGAAGACTGTCTCTTCTTACTCTATATGTTTTGAACCATTCCTGCGACACTAGTTATAGTTTCCTATGCTTCACATCAGGTTTACTGCATCCCTCTGACCATCTTATTGACGATGAAACACAGAAATTGCATCGGAATTTTATACAAAAGGCACAATGCCGGCTTAAGTAGAAGAAATCTGACTCTTCTTACTGGTTATGT